>NC_140029.1:61677023-63065128 GCF_963513975.1 Fringilla coelebs | reverse complement strand
GGATCTGGTTCTTGTTCACATGGCTGTGCCAAGATGCCTTATAGTGGTTGCAGAGGGCATTGCAGAAACCTTCTGGTCCTAAGCACTGAAGCATGAGACCTTTGCAGGGTATGACCTGTCTTCTGGCCTGGGTGCAGCAGAGCCCTGTGATCCCTTCCTGGCAGTGTGCTGTGGAGCCCACCCCTGGTCTCTGGAGCCTTTGATGGAACATTTCAGCTAGCTTCTCCTGGCACTACCATGTGGATTTATTTACATTCTTAATATTGTCTCACCTCTGTGTTACTATCTAAGTGAATTTTTTTTTCAGGATCTGGCAACGCCATGATTCCATATATGTAGGTGCATTTGTAGTACTTCATCACTCAATATGCTGAATAAAGTTACCTTTTACCATTGTCAGAGAAGTGTGCTTACCTGGTTTGTAGCATGTTGAAGCAATGTCTCTTCAGTGTGAACTAGAACTTCTTCAAAAAATATTGAGCAAGGTTGCTACTGTAACAGCAATTTTCATTCCCTGTTGGGAGTGTTCAATCCTCCAGCAATAACCTATGAGTTGCTTCTAATTTGCAGATCCCTGGAGCAGGAGTTTTCATCCTTTACCTCTGATATCGACTTAGGATTACTTCAGATTAGTAAATTTAATTTATTAGGTATTCCTTTTATATATACATACTATATACATATATAAAAGAATTAATGTGCAAAGTTGATTAATCTGGCTTTTGGCTTAATTTCTGTTTATATGGTGGTGATTTCCATCTCCCCTCTATCATTTTTCAGCTGTAATATCTCCTTCTCTTAGAAGAGAATTTATTCAAGTAATTTGCCATGGAAGGTTCTGAAACATATTATTTATGAGTGCATTCTGTCACCCCCAGACAATATTCTGAGATGACATAATACATCTGTACTTAGTATTTCTGTATTTTCCTATTTTTTTATACTTTTCCTTTTAAAAATATAAAGTATTACAGTTATTTTATTTTGTGCTAGAATTCTGTAAAAAGACACATAAAAGCTCTGCTTCATTTTTGAAGTTCTTGGATTAATTCCTATAGTGCAAAAGGTCTAGGTAGGTTCTGATCAGTTCAATTGAGAGTATAAGCCAACTCCATACTTCTTAAGGTTTGTTATATCTGGATTTGTCATTTCAAAGTGGTTTAGAGACTATTTTCATTGTTAGGAAAAGAAGTGACATTTTTAGAATTCTTCAATGGCTGAGTTCACACTTAGCATGACATATGAGACTAATTTCCTCATTTGTTACTATTTAAAATGTATACTTAGCCTCCCACTCTTCCTGAAAAAGTTCTGTTTCTTGTAGATTCTCTGCCCAAAAACCTCTATAAAAGCTAACTTAACTCCTTCATCTGACAGACAGCGTGCAGTCCCTTTGAATAATGAATGGGAGCAGTTGATGCCTGTGAAGGTCATGTCTCCATGGACATTTGATAGGGCTTCCTGTGGCAATGCTGTGAATGTTCTGTGCACCAGCCAGGCACTCTAGGGTTCCTTATAGTTGTGGAGAAGAATTGGAACTTCTAGGCTGCATTTCATCTGCCCTGAAAGCACACATGTTAAAGATGTGGATGGGCTGCTCTCTCTGCCTGTGAGTTTCCTGTATTCCCTGGTCCCGAAGACAATCCTTGCCTGGTTCCAGGCATAGCATAAAGCTGCTCAGAGCTGCAGTGCCTACCTACAACTGTGCTGCAGCTTGCAGAAATGACCAGGCTCATCCTTGGTTGGAATAGGGATTATTCACTTTATGGCACTGCATTTCCTGGGTTCATGGATTCCTCCTTCACCCCAAGATTTGCACCATGGGTGTTCTCAATTGTAGAGCTCATTCTGCACTCAGAATATTTGTAAAATCTGCTGCATTACACTGGTTAGAAGTTCAGTGTTTTTCATCCCAGCTGCCTCTTCTTATATCAGTGCTATTGTGTGATTTCCTGGACTTTTGAGATTTTTATATGTAAAAACTCTTAGCCTGGGTTTAGTCATTGTTAAAAAACTGCAAGCAGACACAGTGTATGAAGAATAAGAATACTGATTTGCAGGGCGCTATTTAATGAAAATTTGGCAAGGGTATCTTCTTCTAGAGATTTAATGAATTCAAAGTTGTTTGCGATCACCCTATAATTAAAAGGAAAATGTTCTCTCCTCTTGTGGTCACTCATGTATTGATGGGTTCAGTTGCAACAAATTAAGTTGCATCTGAAATATTGTTTCCTTCATTATGTTTGCTGGAAGATCCATACAGGGGCTTTTAATGTGTTTCCTCATCTTAGCTTTCCTTGAGTTCCTTTGATTTCTATTACCTGACATTTGTAAAATCATTCTGATTTTTTTGCTTGTTTTGCTTTGAATTCCAACCGGTATTCCACAACATTTTATTGTTCTTACTTCCCATGTAAATCATTGTTTTCTCCAATTGTCCCTTAAGGAAAACATCAGGAAAATAATGCTCAGCCTTTGTAGAAAACTGTCTCTTAAATTGAGAACTATTTTCAGTCTTGCAGACAAAATAGCTACTCTCCAGTTGCTTTAGGGCAAATGTAATTATACATTTTTTTCTTGTTTGTTTGGTTTTGTTTTGGTTTGGCTTTTTTTTTTTTTTTTTTTGTGTTTTTGTCTGACAGAATCATAGGTGAAATAGTGGATTTGGTGCCCAAAAATTTTTAAATGTGTCTGTCATATTTTTTCCCCTTCTTCACAGCTTTTATGAAGAAAAATTTCTCCCAGCAGAAAAAAAAAAAGAAAAAGGTCAAAATTTTGATGGCTTTTCTGTGCTTTTTCAAGCAATGCTTCTGCTCATAGTCTCCCATATTGATTTTATAGTCCAGACTCTGCCTGTAGATGAAGTAGATAAATCTACTTGATAGAGTTATTTGGCTAAAATATAGCAATTAACAGGCAAATGGTGTTGAGATTTAGCAATTGGTTAATCGAATACAGTTGTCCACCACCTAAGTCATACATTATTTTAATATAACCTCTGTTTTTTCTTATTTGTCTGTTCCTTGTTCTATTTGAATATTTAATTAAAGCAATCAGTTCTGGGTATAAATGGGACATAAGTTATGAGGAATGCATGAGTCCAAGCTAAGCTCTGCTGCACCATGTTGAGAGCATAGAACATGATCAAGACTATCCAGTGATTCTTGCTGCCCAGAGAAAGGTTTGCGGATTTTTCAGTTTTGTGCTTTGCTGATCATTAATGGAAGCATCAGTACTGACAACAGTTTGGATCTGAACTGTAAAATAGTATTTCCTCTTTGAAATGATCCTGAAGTGCTGGTGGTTTAGAGCAGACAGGTTGTCAGGTTATTGGTGTTGCAGGGACTCCAGAAAACAGACTGGGAGTAGGGGCAAGAAAGGTACAGAACCTGAGTGGACATGTGTGGACGAGAGCTTCATCTTCCTACACAAGCAGTGGATGAGAATACACCTGAGTGTTTCCTTGGGAGTGACCTTCCCCTTCCCACCGACTGCCAAGGGAGGTAGGAAGGGTGGTTTTTTAGTCTAGGCACCTAAGTCTGATACTGACAATTGGTAAGACATGAATGGTGACATAGTACTGGGTTTGTCCTTATGAATTTTCCTGTGAGATGTTGCTTGCTGATCACCTTGCTGATGGTGGTGTTGGTGAGGACCCAGCAAGTTTAGAGCAGGAAATTGGAGATGATGTCTTGGTGCCACCAAACTGGGCAATACTGAATCCATTGGATTTGGTATTTCACCCATTGCTATTCGATGCAGCAAGATATACATTCATCCTGTCCTAGCCTTCCTGATTGGTGCTCTCTGTGAGCACTTTGGGATGTGTAGGGAAAAGTTGCTCAGATCCACCATTTCAGTTTACCCCCCCTGCACAGAAGGAATTCCATTATCTCCGTTATTGCAGGGAAACACAGAGGTGAATGGGAGATGTTCCTAAGAAATGAATGTGGAAAGCAATTTGTCGTTTTCATGTCCAAATCTGTATGACAGTGATACTCTCTTAATTGAAAACCGTGTTTTTCTGCAAAAGAAAAAGAAAACCTGTCTTTTCTACCTCACAAAGTTAATTTTGGTTGTTAAAAAGAGCTTTTGAAGAGACTTTAATGATTATTTAAGCCTGCTTTTACCGAGAGTTTCCCCTGCATCTCTCACAATAGAATTAAATGGTGGTCTGAGTAATTGACTATTAGCTATTACTGGACATACCATTATATTTTCCTTGAGATCAGAGATCACACAAATGGATTTTCCAGAATTCTCCACTCAGAGGAAGAGAGCTTGCCAAGGTGTACATCTGAGGGTATGTCAGGGCTGTGCGTGGTGTTAAGAATCCTTGCCTTAGGTCCGGTTTTGTGCCTGTTCCTGGCTCCAGGTCTGGTGTTTTCAGGGCTGGTTTGGTGATGCTCCAGAATCCTCTGTGCCTATGCCCCATTATGCACATATATTGCCCCCAGATTTTTATGGAAAACTGTTGGGTAGGAGCTCATAGAAAGTGGCTCATCAGGCGCGGAGCGATGCCTTATTCCTGAAGAGAGCAAAATAAATTTTAATGGAGTCATTCAGCAGCTTAAGTATTCACACTTCTCAGAGAGCTTGCCAGAAAGAATAAGACAGCTGTCATCAAACAGTAGACAGCAGATGGTCTACAAACTCCCCTGAACTTTTACTCAACTCACCTTCTAATCCCACTGCCACCACTGAACCCTGACACATCTTAAAACAAAAACCATTGAGGAAAAGGGATCAGCTACTGGCCAAGGCTTTCTTTCTCTAATTTTGCATTTGTGCTCGTAAAGTGCTGTTCTGGCTGTCCTAGCAAGGTGAGATTAAAGAAGAACCTTCCCCATATCCAGGGGACATTATCTGCTGAGGGGGTATATTTTCTTAAAGTGATTCTTTTCCATTAAGTTGGCTTGTATGACTCAGCCAGACACAGAAAAGGGAGAGTATGTGGGTGTGAGAGGTTTGCACAAAATTATTGCACTCTCAATATTCTGTGTTTCTTGTCACCTGTCTGTAGTTTCAGAGAATCCAAAAATTAACCCTGGATGGAAAGCAAAGCATAGGTTTTACATAATTATTTTCCTTTACTTTCATTTTCTGAGATGCTTTTCTGGAAGTATACTTAACTGACTTCAGAAAACATTTGAGATGTAATTTACACAGAGAAGTTGACATAAATCCCTACCTCAAAGCAACATGTGCAGAACTTCCATGTTTGGCTTGTCTTGCTGGAAAACAGAGAGATGGGATGGATGTTTGTGTCTTCCATCTGGGTAAAATGCTCCTGAAGATACTGTTACTTTTTTTTGGGGGGGGGGGGGGGGGGTTTACTGTGTGGTTTGCTCAGGAGTCTTTGGGAAGGCATTATTTAAGATTAATTATTTTTCATAGGTAGCTCCTCAGAACATGTGAGTGCAGCTTCTAAATGAAGGAGACAGGTGCAGATACTATTTGGTTGTCTGACAACACCAGTGTAGGTAGAAGAGGAGAAATAAAGAAATAAAGAAGAGGAGAAATAAAGTTGGAGTGTATTTCCCTGAAGGGGAAAAACTTCTGGAGTTTTAGCAACTTCACTCATAATCTGAGAGTATGTTGGTGGCAAAAGAATAATGTCCTATGGCCAACACCAACAGCAGGGGGAAAGGCCATTTATTTAGCAACAGAATGAGTGCCAGGGAAAATGAACTGGGAAACAATAGCAGAGAAACAACCTGGAGTATAGAGTGGTGAGAGCATAGAGTGGTGAGAAGCCAGGTTAAATAAAAGGTTTACAGCCCAAAAGAATACAGAAGACACAGGTGAGAAAATATGAGAGGATGGAGAAGCTAGGAAAAGGGACTTGAGAGCTGTTTTTTTGTTTTCAGAAAAGAAGGAGACAAGAAAGAATAAGAGAGTTAATTATAGCAGTGGAGAAAGAGATTAAGCCAGGAATATTTAGAAGAAAAGGGACTTCGTAAGAAAAGTAGGCTTAAAGAAATGTTCTTGGAGAACAAACAGTAAGTAAAATTGGTAAAATGTTAGAAAGAAAAATGGAAGAGTGAAAAGTAAAGCTGCGTAAGTCAGTATTAATAAGTAGAGTGAACAGGGAAAGGAGAACAAAGTCAAAGGAGAGAATCTCTGTGCTCTAGGAAGCTTGATTCAGACCTATTTTGATATAAAGTGTCTTAATATACTGAAAAGACAATACCAAGGGGGTTTGAGGGATTCAATCTGACTGAATCTAAAAGGTAGTGATGCTGCCTGAAGCTCTGCAATGGAGAGGGCAAAGGGTGATTCTGTACTGTCAACCCCAGCAAGTGAGCCTCACTGACTTTTGCAAACTTCCATAGGGATTTCTACCAGCCCCTCTCTGCCTGGTAACAGGGAAGCAGAGGGTCAGGTCTCAGTTTTTAAGGTACAAAAACACTATCTCAAACCACACCTAGAAACCTGGTGAGGTCAAATCACTTCCTGGGCATACATATATCCTTATTTGCCAAAATGGGATGAAGTAAATTAGGCTTACCAGAATGGTACTGAACACAGAAGAAAAAATAAAGGGAAAAGAATAGAATAATAAAAAAATTTAAATGAACAGGATCCTCTGCACCCCTCCAAAATTCAACTAGTACTGCAACCCCAGGCACCTTGGTGGTGCCCTGCAGGACTCATTCCGGTATTCCAGAGTCTGTCTTGGACTGAGGAGCCTGAAATCACACACGGTATTCCATGTGAGGTTTTGCATCAGAGGAAAAGGCTTTGGGGCTTATATCCCAAAAAGCCCTTGAAGGTTATAAAGAGAGAATAAATGTTAGAAAATATCTGTAGCTGCTCTGTTAGTCAATTTTCAAAATATAGGCATTTCCATTCAGTGTTGTGACTCTGATTCAAGAAAAATAATCTTCCAATAGTGTAAAAACATGTAGTTTAAAAACAATGCCCGCTTCAGAAGTAATTTCTTTCATTTGATATTTAACTTCTTCCTTCTCTCAGATTCCAGAGGGCTTTCTGTAGGGAAAGGAAGTTTTGCCATATCACATATCTGGTATTACAGAGATTAAAAATAGCAAAAAGCACCAGCCAAATTTAGCATTACCTGGTGCTCAACCATGTTTCTGCTTATCTACTATGAAATAATACAGTTTAGTGTCATATATTTATGGTTCACCCACTTTTGATCGAACAAACCCCTCTTACTTGAGGCAAGAGAAAACTATTAAACACAGATATAGACAAAAAATAACTTGTGAAATTTGTCTTTTTCAGGGATTGCATTAAAAGTGTGGAGCCAAAACTTCATTCAGAGGCTGCCCTGAGGCCCTTTGGGGTTGCATTTTTTTAAAAAGCAGCCAATAACTCTCGCCTCCAGAATGGCAAAACTCATTTCACTGACTCATCTTTCCAGTCACGTCATCCCTTTGAAAACAAGCAAACCCAACAACCAAATCCAAACAATTTCCTTGAATGGAGGTTCAAGGAGAGACTGAGCTTTTATTTTACCTACTAGCTCTACAGTGACTGTCAGAGGTGCCCGGTGGGCACCTCAGGGGGTGAGGAAATACGCATGAAATTAAATCATTGTAGGTAATACCTTTGGACATTAGTATCCCTATATCCTTAAGCAGAGCCTGCTGTTATCACAGGGAACTTTTGCTCTGCATTACCCAATGCATACCATTTGCATTCCATTGCATAAATACTTGTCATCCTCCCTTGTTTTGCTACAGCTGGGTGAGCTCTTTAGGGCCGTGCCTCGTGATCTGGACGCTGGGTTCATTTAGCCGTGTTCTGGTCCACTTCCCTATGATTTCTCCCGTGACTTCTGACTGTTAGTGAAATTTCTCTGTACTACAGCTCATGACTCATAAAATAGGATCCAAGGCTCTTGCTGGCCAAAGAAAAAGCCATTAACCCTTATGAGGATTGTGCACACTCAGGTAAGGGCTGTATCCAGAAGATTTCGGAAGAGCAGTAGATCTGCTAGAATAAAGCACTGATAATGTAGTGTAAGGCCAGACACAGCCCTCTCTGACTGGGTGTGTCCCCTTCACCAGGCACACACATACCCACCATGCAATGAGGAAAAGGATGTTCAGTTTTTCCCTACAAAGATATGTATGTGCATGAATCCTTACCTTTAATACATTTAATGGTCATTAATACACATGATGACAATTAATACATACCTACCTGATCTAGTGGAAGGTGTCCCTGCCCATGACAGGGGGTTTGGAACCAGGTGATCTTTATTAAGGTCCAACCCAAACCATGATGCTATGATTTATCAGCTGTCTTTAAGGAAGTTATAGAAATAGACACCTTCTATGGTTCCTGTGGTCCAGTTAATAAGGTTCTGAACACTACAAAATGCTCATGGTTATAAAATGCTCCAGATAGAGATACCGCATGTTAGATACAGGGTATGATAGGTATGAGGTTGCATGCATTTTTTTTTTGCATAGTCCAGTGCACCCGAAAGAGCATCTTTAACCACACAAAAGGTTTACCTTTACCACAGGCAGATCAGGAGATGTAAGGCTGACACGTATACATAAGGACAAGCTGCTACATCACAGGAAAGATTTAAGGCTTTTTGTAATCTGGTCATGTTAGTATAATTTGCTCTTGGCCTTGTGGAACTGAATAATGACTTGCCTTACAGAAAGGATGCTGTGAAGATACACTGTTTTTTAACCACCTTCACTAATGCATATGAAAGATAAGATGATATCTCACACTATCATTGCAGCAGAAATCAATGAACTTACATTTCTTCACTGCAGGATCTGCTAGCATCAAAATACAGAACACAATTGTTACCCTCTCCTGAGCTGTGTGGCCATTTTCACAATCATATTCCTTGAGAAGCAGAGAGATGATTTTCAGGGTATTGAGGTCTTTGTCATCATTCTTCTTTTCTTACAGATTTTTCTTTGAATTTTAAGTTCACAAAGTGAGGTATGAGAAGCACCACTGACACATGGAGAGAGCAAAGGCATTACTTTTTCAGTCTCAGGGTCTTTCTCAAGGTATTTTAAGATCAAGATATTTTCAGTACATGGCAAAATAATTGGAGGTGACGTTTATCCTTTTTAGAAATTTTCAATGGGCCCTGACTATTTCCATAATGCTTACTTTAGAACTGAGCCTGTTCCACGCAGAAGAAAATTTAAAATAAATGTTTGTCTCTTTTCTCAGTGCCTATTCTTTTTTAGACTTCAGGAGAGTTTGCTTGAAACATAACGATTTTGCAAATGGCATGAACATTATGTGAGCATTGGCAACAACATGTGATAGCATTGTTCCTCGTAAGGGGATTTTTGGGGGCAGTTTGTGTTGCCTTGTGGTTCCCCTTAGTCCCCGCCCACACCTGGTACTGTGTCTGCTCTGAGGGATGCAAAGATAGATTTTGTCTAATTTTACCACCCACTATGAAGTTGTCATAACCTGTGCTGAGTCTCTCTACTTCATGCCAGATTTTGTGAATGGCGAAGAAGCCTAAAAGCCAGCTTTTGTAGTGTAAAGCCCTTTTGTAGGAAATTCCTTACAGAAAGTCAAACCAATCACCCCCTGAACTCACTATATGGATGGTGGTTGCCTATATGATTTCTTTAATTTTCCTTTTTTTTTTCTATCCCTGCTCATTGTATATATGCACATGCACATACGCATACACACTCTCACACATTTTGAGGACCAGCAGAGCAATTCAATGTTCTCATTCTTAGCCCCTCTCTAAGCTGTGAAATTGTTAACAACACTGACAATTAAATCAATATCACAGGTGTCTGACTGGGAACCACTGAAACTAAAACTCAAAAACTGTAATTTGGTGCTTTACAAGCTCCTTCTGTTTCTGCATCAGGCATCCACATGTCATACTTTGAGGTCATTCCAAAGGCACTGCAAAGACAGGCCTTGCTTTTTAGAAAAGAAAATAATGCAAGAGTTTTTTTGAAACAAACATTAAGTTTACTCACTAATGAAATAAAAAGGCAGAGGCTGGAGAATCTCTGTTGGATTTATCCGCATCCAGGTCCCGTTCTGTCTCCCTTGGGAAACAGAGGTCATGTTGTGTTTCCTGAAAGCCACGCACCACACAGAGTACAATAACATTTCAGCCTAGGTAGGAGCTGCCTGTGTGTGTCTGAGCAGCATAGAAAGACTCACAATTCCAGCAGCCCTGCTCCCCGTGCCCTGCCTTGTAGGGCTCCAGGGCAGGCTGCCTCTGGCTCCCTGCTGCTGCCCTGCTGACATCACTGCAGGAACCCCCACTCTGCCAGACCTATGCAACCCTAGAATTGAATGAGAAGGGAACAGAACAAATCCAGAGCTTTGTAATCTGGGCCCTATTCAGTCTTGCCTTTCCCCAGCTGAATTTGGTCAGTTCCAAACACGTTTGTTACAAGTGTCACAGGATGTTTAAAGGGCAAGCATTAGTCATGCTGGTGCGGAGCAGTGTGGTGAGGCTAATAAGAGGCTTGATTCATAACCTGGATTAACTGAGGATACTTTTCAATGGGAAGGTAAAAGGGGCAGCTCTAACATGAAAGAGTACATAACACTTAACAACTTTTCCTCTCCTGCAGAGAAATCAATTTGTGGTGTGTGAAACTGGATTAAGATGAGAGTGCCTGTCCTCATGTGAAATAACATGCAACTTGCTGTTGACAGTTATCTCCATTAAGGACAGAGTCTTCACACAGATGTTCTCTGCTTTATGGAAATCTTAAAGCAGGGAAGATGTATAAAAGTCTCTGCAGCTCAATTTGCTTTGCAGAGGAAGGTTTCATGCTAGAGCTGTTGGCCTCTATGAGAGACAAAAAATAAAAATTACTTGTTTCAAAGCTCTAGTGTGAAAAACACAGTAACAGCTTTGCCCTGTGCTTTGACCAGTTCTACAATGAATGGTGACATTTGACAGTCTTCTCACTGTGAAGGGAAATTTAACACAACTGTGCTGGCATCTTAAAGGTCAGCTGTCCCTCTCCGACATTCTGTTCTTTACTAAGAGAGCTGGCATCACTGCATGCGGGAACAGTTGTGCTCATCTTAGGGTCTGCCCCTAAACAGCCTGCACTATTGTGCACAGTTGCCTGAGTCCATTAACACACCCCTCTCAAATGCCCATCATTTTAATTTCAAGATCATTTGAAGATCAAGTCTATTTTAGTCCCATACAAATCTTCATTCCCTTTCATTTTTAATGTGGAAAATTATTTGCATTGGAAATATGCTAAGATTGCAGGAAGAGCTCACAGGATCATAGAAATGTTGGTTGCAAAGGGCTTTAGTCTGACCTCCCACTAAAAGCAGGAATATCATTGATGCTGGGTCACATGAGAAGTAGTTTTGCACAGTAAATCTGGAAAACCTTCCAGGCTGGAGATGCCACTGTGTGTCTGGATCCTTGTTCCAACAGTGCGCTACCCTCCAGAGGAGGAAGTTCTTTATGCCAGAGGCAAGAAATTCCATAGCAATAGAAGTTTCCCTTGTTAATGGTGTTTTTGATTTGTCACATGGCTAGAATCCTCCGTTTGGCACACACTCAGCTGACTGGTATGAGTCGATGTTGCCCTTCAACAGTGTGAATTACAAACCTGTTATGAACTTAGATGGCAAAATTCATGCCTGCAATGATTTGTAGCAAATTAGCTGTGCAATGACGTCATTAAGCCTCACAGAGAACTTCTGTTTCCTTTTCACTGCATAAATAGGTGGAAGTCCTTGGAAGAGAGCATGGAATGAAGTAACTTTGTACAGTGTGGAAAGCTTAGGCTGCTGCTGTTTCTGATGCAGGGGGGAGACGAAGGCACCTGACTCCCTGTCTCTTTCTCAGAACTCTCACTGGGCCAGTGTGTCCCTACAGAGCAAAAAGGTGCTTCTTCACACAGGTATCTAACCAGGACCCTGCACCTAAGCTCCTTGATGGCTTCATTAGTCACACATACCAGCCGGGCTGCCATCATCTGTGCACATGGCTACATGCATGATGCTGTCATCTTCAGCCCCCATGGATGGGATCCCCTGGGAGCTACTGCTGGGTGGCATGACTTGCCATGGGGGTGGGCTATGAGCACTCTCTGGTGTCACAGCTCTCCTGCTGCATTGTGGTGTGGGGAGGTGCTGGCAGCTCTACTGGAGATGCTGGTGGGTCTACTGGTGGGTTTGCAGAGGGGTGTTTCATGTCTTCTCTGGGGTTTTGGAGGAATGTTGCTTGCACTCTTAAGCAGCTGCAGTGCAAGAGGGTTGCGTGGCAGTGATGAGTGAGAGGATCTCTTTGTGCAGCTAAATCTTGACAAATGCTGTGGAGTTTGTCACAACACTTAATTGCTGCCTTACACAGACCAGTTACTCAGCACAGTCCATGGGTGATTAAACTCAAAAGTTCCCTAAATACTTCACCTGGTCTGACTGGGGGAAAAAAACAAGAGAGTGCATAAAGCAATCTAGTATCACTACACATTATATAAATCTTCCCCGTCTGATCACAAAAAATCTTGGCAATCTTTATTTGTTTCTTGCTTGCATGTACACAGATGCTTCTGCTTCTCTGTTAGGAGAGGAAGTGCCAAAATTCTTCCTCTGCCTGGCACTGCCTGTGGGTTTTCTCCTGCTCCTCTCCACAGAGGAAGTGGTGCAAAATTTCAGTTCTTCTGAAATGTCAGACTTAGGGTTTTGCACACATAAGATTTGCAAGTCTTACTGTTTGTAAAAAGCATCAAGGGTTGCTGTGATTTAGGCATCATAGAGCTCAAACCTTACAAGTTTTCCCATAGCTTGTGCTTTAACGCTCTGTTGAAGGACTGTGCCTGCTCCTGGAGCCATGTGTGCAATTCCTGTTGACTTTAATAAAAACTGTACTGGGTATCTGAGACAGAAGTAATTTCATCATATTGTTTTCCTTTCTGCCCAGTATTGCTGTATCCTGTAGCATCTGTTTAATAAACTTTCTCCCACTGGAGATTCTCTTCAATCCACAGTGGACTGATGACTGCAAGCCAACTGACTTTTTTCATTTGAAGTATTTTAGCTGAATATTTGGGTCACAAAGAGTGAAATCCCAGCCATGATTTTGCTTTTTAGATGTCCACCTGACTCCACTGAATTCTTCACAGGATCCAGCTTGCGGTGGTCCCCTGCAAGGTTCGTGCTGTCCTTTTTGCTTTCATTTTCTAATGGCAGGAGAGACAGTTGCATCCCATTTAAAGGTAAGTTTTTGAAAAGCTGCTTATGAGATTAAATTCCTCCATGGCCACACCATGATTGCCAGTGTTGGCTACAAACATGGGCTATGTGGAAACCATTGGTTCGCTTTCCCTGGGGGCATGAGATGGGATCAGAGTGCTGCAGGTGTCTCTGTGATGTAGAAGTGCTCAGAGATGAAAACAGCTCCTTCTGCATTTTTCAAGGGGCAATGGGGTGTTGAAATGGCAGGGACACATGGACATGGCTGGGGTAGCCACACTTGCTGGAGATCAGAGCCTTGTCACACTGGGCAGCCCCAGCTCTGCAGCCAGCTCTGTTGGGTGGCATTTGTGCCCAAGGCATGCAAGGAGTGATAATTCCAGTATTGAGTAGATAGCTGAAAAATATTTCGGCCAAGATTTCATTTGGAACTTCTTGGTTTTTTAAATTTTATTTCCTCCATTTTTGAGCACAGTAATGCAGATGTTAACTTTCAGTCATGCATCAACCTGAACATGAAGTTTTAAGGGCATTTGTGTGTTCAGGCGTGTTTGTTTCTGTTTCCCTTCAGTCCTGTCCTTCCTCCAAAACAGTCTGCTCTCCTTGGGAAGACTGAGGGATTTTCCTAGGCTTCCTCTAGAGGAAATGTGCCTGTAAAATCATGGAGATATAAGCACTCCCTGGGACTGATCTCTGTTAATTCAGCTGTCACTTCCCTCAGATGGCAGCTCTTTCTGGGTTGCTGTCAGGGAACCAAGCATTTCCTTCCCTTTCATCTCTCCCCTGCAGACCCTCTGGAAGCAGATGATGACTACAGGCTAACAGAAAGCTTTTCAAAAACAGGTGCTTGCTGCTCTGGGCATGAAGCAGGCTAGCTTTCACTGAAGGCTTCACTGATGCTCACAATGAACGAAAGTTCAGTTAGGAGGAGGCTTTCCTTCGTATATAAGAAATTGGTTGCTCTTTAAATTGAATTTATTTTGTATGGAAATGTCATTTCCAAGGGTGAGTGGCTGATGAAGCCTTTTCATCCTCCATGACTAATCCTAACTCTGCCCACATCTGTTGTGACTGAACATTCTACCAAGTCACGGTTGCTCAGTGACTTATTTTAAAAGAGCCTAGGTGACTCAGTTCCAGCGACCTCATGGTGAAAGGTTATGCCATGGTTAGCCTCAATTAAGTGAATTACAGCACGGGTGGACGTTTCTTCTGGAGTAAGACCTCCAGTCATGGGCTACAGGGGCCAGCCAGGGCAAGCCAAGGGAACTTGTGGTGACAGCACTAATGCCAGATCACTATGGTAGTCCAGGTGATATCCAGTGCCTGCATTGAATCTAGAAAAAAAAAAAACACTTTGGAAGGAATTTTGCTTGGCAGCATAAGGCCAGGGATTCTACAGGAATGAGTCTGTGTTCTCCTTCAGCCTTCTTGAAGCCTGAGGAAGCTGCTCATGCCAGCTGTTTGCACTTTTCCAGCAGAAATGTGAAGCTGTGGGAAATACAAACCTCTCTCAGCTTTTGTACCAACTGCATGCCAGTTAGGAGCACAGGGAAGATTTATTTTGCTGTGTATGTTTGAAGTTTGTCTTTGTTTAGAAATTAATGAACTTACAATTCATAGATTTTAACCTATGGAACATCTGAGATATTTATTGAACGCTTCATGATTTACTCTACTTTGTCATGGGTGGTTTTTCAGAGTATTTCACAGTTTAAATTCATAGCAAATGGAGAAAAGCTCTTATGAACAATGTATGTGATCAATATGCACTGAGGGGGTAGAGCAGCTTCTTAGCACCCTTTCATCCCAAAGAGAGGGTAGGAGTCAGAGGCAGTCCACCAGGCTTCATGCTGGTAGCAGTGTAGACAAAAATAAAGGCTTGCAGGTCCTACTAGAGATGGTAGAAAGGAAAGGTGTGCTGCAGATACTTTATTGTGGTATACTGGGAGTTGAAATCACAGGCAGGAGGAGAAGGAGGACAGGAAAACAAAGAATAGGAGTCTCTGAGCTGGGAAATGCAAAATTACTGCATGTGCTGCTTAAGGTCAACATCCATGAGCAGGACTGAATTGTGCTTCAGCCTAAAAAATTATCAACACCCACATTCAACTCTGTAGATGACTGCAAGCATTTTGTAAGTTAAGGTTATCATTCTATCAAGATCACGTGGCCTGAAGATCTAGGCTGGTCCTAGCTTCAGTCCTGTATTGGAGTGAACAATGCAAGGGTGCATGGGGCTCCCTTATTGGGCCAGGCAAGTTCCTATTATGATTGTTCATAATATTTTAGGGATAAAATAATAACTATGGGGCTTTGCCTGAGATTTGGTGTTGCTGAGAAACACGTTTATCTAATTGCTGTCAGGCAAACTTTTGGTATATAAGGGAAGTCAAATGAAACATCTCCCTGCTGGCATTCCAACTGTTTAGCTCTTGCTCTGTTATTATCTAAATTTATTTTGTAACCAAAGCAAAGCCATTGATTTTCTTAAATCATTCTCCTGACTAAGCAAGGGGCTCTGTTATCTCGGAGCCAGGGAAGCTTTCTGTCCGTATCCGTTCTGGATGGTGCAATGATTCATAGACATTATAAAAGAGAAAAAAGCTCAAAGTGAGCAAATTAAGTTAAATTCACAGGAATCAGGCTGAGCTAGCTGCTTCAGGTCACTAAGATGTTGATGTGTTGCTCTGTGTTACTGAAATAATGGTTCCCAGCTTTAAAGCTTCCACACTCTCCTAATTTTTTCATTCCTCCAAATCAGAACCACAGGTGACTTCTTTCTAATGGCTTCTGGTAGAATTGCTGCAGAGTAGGTGTTCAAAGTGCAGAACTAACTGTACAGCTCAATGCTGTGTTTAAGATCTAGCTTTTTAATAATCTGAAGAAAAAATGAAGTCTATTTATCTACAGACTCTAAAGGCTTGAAATCCACCTTAAAACAAGTATCTCAGTTTTGTGGCTCTGGCTACTTCCTGTTGTGACCTCAAAAATTGCTGTTTAGTAATTACATTGCATGAGTAACATAATGGGGTTTCTTTATTAGCCTGAATGTCTATGACCAGATGTGTTTCTTTGGTTACTTGATTTTAATTGACTTCACATTAGGAACAGGACTCATGTGAATTTGCCCCAGGCACTCGTAATCTAACTTGGGTGTCACTGCTGTGACACTTACAAGATGTGGCAGGGGCATAACATTGACTTACATGAGACACTCCAGGGAAGAGACATGGAGGAGACACTTTCATAGTGCCCAGCTTGGAAAGGCAGAGTCTTCACATTGTCTCATTCTCCATGGGCAGCACTGAGTCCTCTCCTCAAGTCATCCCTGACTAGGTGCTGGCAGGATGTGCTCACTGGATTTTTCAGCAGAAATTCCCATGTTGGTTCAGAAGAGCCAGTTATAAGACCCTCTTTCTGTCTTAAAGGTCACCAGGATTCTGAAAACTGAGGAATTGTAGACTCTTGACTTTGAATGCCCCCTTGTTCCCTGCATAGCCCTTGGCAGAGACTTTATCCTAAAATCTGTATCCACTTAGGATGGCCACAGACTAGGTGACAAAACCCTGCCTGCCTCTGCACCAGCTCTACAGCTGTAATGTAACAGGATTCATAGACAGAAGTCTGTATTAGGTTACAGCAGCAACCAGAGATTTCTTCTGCTTCTAACACATTTCCTGCTTCATTTGAGGATGGGTAAAACAGGGATTTCAGCTTCCAGGGGAGCATATACTTGGATGTTCCTCCCATTTCTGAGGACCAGCTTTAGCCACTGGCCTGTTCAGTAAGGGCCATTCTCAGGAACCCATCTAGAGTGAGGAGCCAGCCAGACCAGTAAAAGAGGAAATCTTTGATCCAGCTGACCTCTCTTGGGATCGTGGTCCAAATATGTCTCTGCTTGCTTGCCAGACAGAGCCCTGCATTCCAGTTGCCCAGTAGCCTGCCTAGTAAAGGCAGAGAGGAGCATCTTTGAGCCTCCATATGCAGCTTGCCCTGACTATGAACTGCTCCAGCCAAAGCAATAGGTGTGCTAATTAGCATGGATTCACTCCTGAGGCTTTGCACCTGGGACAGAAAACCTTATGTGACTGCTCATGATGAGGGCTGAGTGTCTAGACAGCAGCTCACCAGAAGTGGACCCCAAGCTGAAAATGGAACCTGTGTGCCCTTGCAGAGATTAATGCATACTGGAATGCACAGGAAGAGAAGAGCATAGCCAACAGACCAAGGGAAGAGACTAGTCCCCTCTATTTGTTACCACTGAGATTGCATACTGATTACAGTTTCCAGTTGAGGGGCACTGGTGCAAGAAAGATGCTGAAAAGGTGGAGCAAGTCCAGCTAAAGACTATGAAAATACCCAGAGGGTTGAGATTAGACTGGAGAAGACAAAAGCTACAGACTGTTTTTTAACCTGAAAGGGAACTACATGTAAGATGTGTCCAGACAGCTCTCTGGGTACACAGAGAAAGATGAAAACCAAGCTGCAGCAAAGGAAATTCTGACTAGACATAAGGAAAAATTCTTCAGTGAGGATGGTCAAACACTAAAACAGGTTTCTCAAAACCCCCACAAATTTTTTTTCTTTAGAGGCATTAAAAACTTCACTCAACGAGGCTGTAAGCCAGCTGACTTAACTTTGGAAACAGTCCTTGGGGTGTAAAGAGAGTAGAGGTCACCCTGGGTGACCAGAGGCCACTTCAACCTCCGTTCTTGCATGATTCCATGGGTTTTTTTCTCCTTCCAATGTCCTGGATGCACTCGTGTGCTGTGTTATGGAGAAGTGTATATTTAGGCAAGCTGAGTGCAAACTCCTTGCAAAGTAGCATTCCCACAGTGTAGGGGAGAAAAGGCCCCATTCATTTCTACAAGAAGCTCTCCACTGTGCTAAGGAAGGGGGAACTTATGTCATTCTCTCCCTCATCCTCTTCACTGTAGCTGTCTAGCACAGACTAACACTTATATGCTGAGTTTGAAGGCAGCAGGCAAACTCGTTCTTATTTATTCTAGAAAGGTCACTTCAGACCTCGCATCTGGATTCTGGGAGGTCCAGCCATGACTCAATCATCCAGCCTAGCTGATTTAGGCAGCAAGGAGCCAACTGCATTGCTCATGTTCACACATCCAGCATGAGTCAGAAGTTTGGCTTAAAGTTGTAGCTGCAAGCCCCTGGCTGCCAGAGCTTTCTTTAGTCTCTCACCTGACGCCTCTTTCTTTGGTTAGACTTGACTCTGGTCCTAACTCAGTGCTGTCAGAAACCAGCTGTGGCAGTGTGACCTCTAACATGGTAAATCTGCATTTTCCCAGTGCCTGAAGAGGCTTCTGATCTGCAGCAGACATCCCTGGCAGGGTGTCTGTCCAGCACACACACTGCCAGCCCATTCTCCATCAGCCCGTGAGCGCCAGGCTGGCTCGCAGGCAGGAAAGGTGAGCCAGTGCCCTCACTGGCAGCGGGTCCAGGAGGGTCTGGAGAGCTCAGTCCCAACCACAGGGTCTGACTTGAAGAGAGCAGTAACATCTGGGATATGACTCCACTGAAGTTTACAGCTAGAATTTATTTGTTTGTGGTGCATGGTCCTTCCACTGTGCTGTCTAATGAGCAATTACAGCGTGGGCACCATCCTTCAAGACATGCTACTTGCCTGCACAGCCCTGACCTGGGCAGGTTGATTTGAGCTGTTATCCAAGGGCATCTGATTTGTCCAGTCAGGAACAGTTTCACGACAAATTAATGTTTATATCTGCAAAACACATCCTGAAACACTGATTTTGTCAAGGCAATCTGACTCCTTGTGAAGTAGAAGATTGCTGTGTCCAGCCTTGGAGTTTTTGAAAACAGATTTTATATATTTGTCCAAACTTGGAACCTTTGAAAACAGATTTTATATATTGAGCATATTTTTAAATGATCATTGTGTGGCCAAATTTTCCTATGTCCCTTTTCTTGTTTCTGTTTGAGTGGTCTGGAGGGAGGGATTGCCCTGCAGAGCTAATGAGGGATAGGTTCAGGATTTGGCTTCTGGGGAAGCACAGCTTCTAAAACCCCTTCTGGCATGGATGAGGTTGTGAAATCATTGGACTGGACTTATTCCTGTGTTTAGCCACTGGTGTTGCTCCATTCACAATGGGCAAATAAAACAATATGTGGTTAGGAAAGGCCTATTTTGCATTTTGTGTTACAATCCAAACCCTAAACAACAGTCACATGCAGTTTCTGTTTCTTCTAGGTTAGCACAGTTTTGGAAGATAAAAAGTTTGCAGGTTGGCACAGTGAATGTGAGAACAGCAGTTGTATTCTTCCTCTACAATTTTTCTCTCAAAACAGTCTGCCAGAAGAGATGACCTCCCACCACAGCTTCCAAATCTTTACTGAGTTTAGATGACTTTTTACCAGATCATGTTCTGCAACCCTCCCTCAAGTCATCCTCTATCTGCACAGGCTGCTGTCTCCTTCTCTTGTGAAAGGCTGGTCTCCCTGATGATTAAACAATAAATATCATTTTCTCATAGAGTGTGTAATTGTTGTGCAGCAATGGAAAGAATAGAATAAAATGGAATTATGACTCAGTGCTTGGCAGGCTGTGGAGAAGAGGGGTGTACAAGAAGTGATTAATATTTTGAGGATTTCTGCACAGAAATTCAGTTTTTAAATACACACTTAGCTGATACAATTAATTAAAAGATAAAGTGTTTAAGTACTTGACTAATCTATCTGGGACAAGGGAATAAAGCAGTCTGTATTTCTTCAGAAGTGTGCAAGTCAAAATAGCAGTATCTACCACTACAGATAAATGCCTTGGCAGAATTCCTGTGATAACCCAGATTCCTAAGGCAATTCTAAGTCAGCTCTTTTCCTTTCTACTGAACATAGTCAGCTGATTCCTCGGTTTTTAATGTGAAATCCATTTTTAATTAATTCATCTCTCATTTCTAAGAACCACCAGACACATGTTTCCTCAGGTATACAAGCATAATTCCTGTTGATTTTAATGGCAGAGGAAATTAGGGAACTGAGAAAAATTTGGTAGCATGTATTTGCAAGAAAAAGCACAACAAAAAACCCTGTACTTTGAGAAGACTGTGTCTAGACAAGGCTTCCAAAAAGTGCTTTGTTCACAGAATTTCATCCTCAAAGTTAAAAATATTATTTTCTGAAATAAAGAGACAGTTACTGGCAGAAGCACTCAACTTGCTGACTGACTTCATTACTAAAGAAATGAATGCTTCTCTCAGAAATGTTTCCCACCCTGCATAAAACAAAAATGCCTCCAAGAAAGCAGCTGACAGTCATTTTCCTTTTCCATAGAGCCATGACTAGAGTTGGTGCCTTTGTATCCCTGTAGGAGAGCTGTGCCAGTGATGGAGTTCCAAGGCAACAGTAAGTGAGAAGATGAAGACAAAGGATTCAAATCAAGACAAAATGTACTGCTGGCAAACTCATAATGAATCTAGTTAAAGTAGAAAGGCTGAGTCTGTGAAGAGACAGATTAAACATTAAAATTTTAAAACCAAAGGCTCACCTAGGAAAAGTACCTGGAGTGGTAGATTTTGTTTGTTGTCTTAAAGTCATCTACTCATGAAAAGCTGCTTGCTGTTTGGGTAGCTAGAGCTCTGGGACATGTCTTCCTCCTCTGCCATTTCCTGGGATGCTGTCAGCTTGAGCTTGTAAGATTTACTTGGCTCCCCCAAATCCTTGCTTGTGCCCAAGAACAAGTCCCTGTATACTAACCCAATGGCTTGAGGTGTGGAGCTGGGCACGTTATCCTTCTGAGTTCACCTTGAACTCAGTGAGTTTCCAGGCTGAGCCTCCTGCAGCCACACAAGAGGAAGAAGATCATCTGTGAAGGGACTGGACTAGAGATCATTCCAAACAGCTTCTCTCCTGGGATGAGGGACTTGTGTCTCCTGGTGACCCTGTATGTTGTGCTTCCTCCTTGACCCTGGGGGCAGGAGGGTGTGTGGGTCACTGCTGTGACGGTCACTGCAGTCACATTAATCGGCATCATTTGTACGCACTGCTCCTGAAGTCCCCATACCCTCATTGTTCTGCTCTCACATCAATTGTGTTAACTCCTGATGCCATCCCTATGTACTGGGCAGTGCTCTTGTACCCTTCCCAGGGGACCTGCCCCTGCTTCCAGTGGATGTGGATTTCCTTCTTGCCCTTAAGTTTTACCAGTGGGTCTAGACACAGCCATGCCAACCTCTTGCCTTCCTTTCCTGATTTCTTGCACCTGAGGATCAGTGATTCTTGTGCTCTGTGGAGTTCTCAGAGACGTGTCCCCTCTGTTCCTGAGGGCAGTTTCCACGGTGGCCCTATTGACCTACTCCTTGAACAGCTGGAAGTTTTTCCTAAATTTCAGGAGGGGCCTGACTTTACCCTTTGCCTGACCCATATTCCCCAGGACTGCCAAGTCCCCCAGTGTGTGATGAGCGCAGCCACATCCCAGCCTGTATTTGTCACACCAAGGTTCAGTAATGGCAGCTGTGAGCTAACTTTCTAGCAGCAGAGTGGCTTTCAGTCCTCCTGTTTGCTGTTTGTGCAACGTGCACTGGTGAAGAGGCACTTCAGCTGGGCTGTTGAACGTGCCACCTTCTTAGAGGAATGACCCTTCATTCTTTTGAGGTGTTGCACTGGTGTTTCCCTGCCGGCTCCTATTACCAAAGGAGGCCCTGGCTCATCTCCATAAGATTTCAAGTGTGCTCCAGTCTAGGAGCAAGCCTAGGGCCCTCACTAGCACTCTGTCCTATGAACTTGTTGTAGATTTACCCACAGCTTTTCAGGCAAGCCTGGTTTTATCCCCCTCCCTCTTCAAGCCTAGTTTAAAGCTCTGCCAAGGAGTACCTCGAGCCTGTGAGCAAAGATGCTCTTGCCCTGTCAGAGAGGTGGATCCCATCTGACACCTGAGGGATGGTCCTGTGTAGGTCAGCCCAAAATTGTGGTGGGACCATCAGCCACAGAGCCATGTATTAGTAGACTGGGCCTGTCTGTTTCTTTCAATGTTGGAAATGAGGAAAAAAAAACCTGTGCCCCTGATTCCCTTGCCAACTGTCCTACCACCCTGGGCACTCTTATCGTCACCCTTGAACTTCTTTGCCACCCAGGTGAAGCAGTAGTAACAGCTAATAGTCTGAGGGCTGTGCCTGTCTGGGAATTTTCTTGGTGACATCCTTAACCTAGGCCCCAGGGAGGCAGCAAGTGAACGTACATAGGTCTTTTTCCTGGGATGGGATGTCTACTTCAAACCCATTTGTATACTAAAAGATGGTGTGAAAATGTGTTTTGCATTGTTTATACTGACATTTAGTTGGAAAGAGCTTGGTATTGCCTTTGCCAACCACAGAATCTATTTGAAGGAGGCAGCCTTTATGAACCTTGAGCTATGAGAACCCTTGTGTAATCTTTTGGCATTGGGTTGGCATTGCTGTTGCTGTAGTGTTTGCAAGCACTCTGGATTATATTGAAACACAGAGAGCTCATGTGCCCCTAATAGCCTTAGTGACTTCAGAAAAGTTCTCCACACCATATTTGTATTTGTCATGTGTCCCTCTTATACTGAGAACCAGGAGTGTGGCATGATGGAGGGAGGTGTTTAGCTCTCTAATATTGAGAATAACCTGCTTCGTAGCTCTGTTGTAAGAAACCAGTTAGAAGAAAAGACCTCTGGTTTAGGGGAATTGTATGACTTATAGTAGCAGCTGTTTGCTTTTTCTTTGTGTAAGCTCTTGTGACATGTGCTACAAAAAACACAGGTAAAGTCAATTTTTGCTGAAGAGTGATTGGAACAGGACTACGTGTAGGGAAGGAGCAGTTACTAGCATCTATGTGGGCACTGCCAACATTTTCTAAGACATTATGAATTTCCAATCATTTCCATCTGGGATAAAGAAGTAGGAGGGGTGGATGAGACTGAAATAGAATTGTTACTCTTGACTACAAAGTCCCACCAAAACACTGCTTAAGAAAGTGGCCAAAGCTGCCAGACATCAAAGGGGCAGGAGTCCTTTCCTTCTCTGTAGTTTCCAAAGTTTACATGCTCTTCATAATAAATGTTGGCAGGACTGCAGTTTTTGACAGTGGCAGCAGTGACATTTTTATTTTTTTCATTACAAGTGTGAATATTCCTAGTAAATGTGTAGTGACTGGAGAACATTTTAACACAGAGAAAGGCATATCTATCTTCCTCCTGAATGACACACACTTACCCTTTAATTTCACTATGGGGTATCACAAGCTATGTTTTAATGGTGCAGGTGTGCTGATCAATCCAGATTGGTCTCAGTGGCAAGCTTTGCCCTCCCCATTACTTGTCTTCCACATTACTTACCTGTTAGTCAGTGATTGCCTTAGTCATGACATTTGCCAGCAGTGACTTTAGATATCTCCAAATCACCAACACAGATTCTAAATAAA
This sequence comes from Fringilla coelebs, assembly GCF_963513975.1. NCBI lineage: Eukaryota > Metazoa > Chordata > Aves > Passeriformes > Fringillidae > Fringilla > Fringilla coelebs. The sequence continues at coordinate 63,041,539 of NC_140029.1, read as the reverse complement.
TAAATAATAAAATAAAACTGCCACTACTTTGCACAGAAATGTGTATCGGTGCTCTCTCTCTAAGATGTTTATTTTCCATCTTTCTAAAGGAAGACCCTAAGAAGCTTTAAAATGGGGGGAAAACATCCCAATAATCCTGTCCCTAAATTAGTTTTTCCAGGAGATGATTCTGAAAACATCAAAAGGAAACAGAAAAACTTCATCCTGCAGCCTAGAATTTTTCCCAAGGGATGACACCTTTAAGTTGGTACATTATGAAAAAGAGAAAACCAAAAGCACTCTTTTTCTTCTCTGTAAAAGAGTTTGATCTCTGAGCTAAAGTACAAGAAGGCGAATTCCAGCCCAGTCCTCAGGAGGCTCTCACAGAACGTTTTCCAATCTCAGTGAGATGGAGAGAAAGAAAAAAAAAAGAAGTAAGAAACAAATACTAAAAAAATGGAAAGAAAATTATTTTCTAGGTTGATGTTTTCTGAAATAATGCCTAGCACAATTATACTTAGCAATATTAACACCTACAATTTGGTAATTTCATTTGTTAATCTCATTAACATTATATTTTCTCTCCATTTCAGTTAATTAAGAAGACAGATCTGACCTGACAATGGTCTCCATGGTGCTTGTAATCACACTCTCCTAAACCTTAATACACTGCTGTTTGTTATTACATTTTCTTAGGTTTCCTGTTGTTTTTGAAGACATTTTTCTCAATTGAATAAGAGCTGATAGGAGATAACATGCCAAACAAGATTGTGTGAGTTTTTGCTTTGAAAGCAGCAGTAGTGAGAAAGGCATCATTAGGTAAGATTGCTGGGCAAGGGTTTCAGATAAGTACTTAACTGACAAAACACAGGCTGATTAGAACTAAGCTGACTGCAAATGTATAGAAAAAGCCAGAGCTGTCATATCTTGCAGAAAGCAAGGAAAATCATTGCACTGATCTTCTATTCCTTTAAACCAACATAGTGAGAAGTGGCTTTCCAATTTGGGTCCTGATGTATTTGCTTGCGTCACTGTTTATAAAACAAATCAAGCAAAAAGTAGGGGAAAAGATCTCACTGTTAACCCTCACAGCCTTGCAGTCTTTCCTTGACTGATTGCAAAGTGCTTTCCAAACACTCATTTATCATGTTATAAGGCCACCACATATACAGATCTTCCGTCAGTTTTCAATGCCAAATATCTTTGCAGCCAACAGACAAGCAGAAGTTAATGAATAGAAGAGATTATATACAGAAATAATTCAACTGGTAAAACGATGAGCAAGGAGAAAAATGAGATCCTCTAAGTAGAGCTAAAAAGAAGGAGAGAAATGAGTGATTTTAGTCTACGTCCAAAATATTTCAGGTAGCATTATGGCTAAAGTACTTTTATTAAAAAATAAATAGGTCCCCACCTGAAACAAAATTAAACTTCAGTGATCTCGACAGAGGAGAGGAAAAATTCACTATTAGTGGTGTGGAAATTCTCAGTGTAAAGTTTCTGAAGCTACATGTGAAAGGCAATTTAACAGGGTGGCTTTGACTCTTGTTCCCTATCAGAGATGTCCTGCAAACTTACAGAAATAATGAGCTATAGGAAAATCTGGATTGGAATGAGCCTCTGGAGGTCCTGTTGTCTAATCCCTCACTCAAAGCACATCCAGTTACAGCAAGTTGTTCAGGACTGTGTCTGGATGAGTTTTGAACATCTCCAGAAATGGAGAGGCCAATACCCCTATCAATATTTTGCTATCCTCATAGTGAAAAGATGTTTCCTAAAATCTGATTGAAATTCCTGGTTTTGCAGTTTGTGTCTGTTGCCTCTCATCCAATTCCTCTACACCACTGAGGAGAGTTTGCCTTTTCTGTATCACACCAAAATGTACTTGTGCTCAAAAATGAGATTACTCCAACCTCTCTCTTCCTCAGGCTGAACAAGCCCATCTCCATGTCCTGTTCCTCATACATCCATGTTGTTCTGGATATCTGCATTCTCAGATGACTAGAATGTAACTTAGACTCCTGAATTAGGTGTCTAAACACCAGCAGAAGGAGTCTGTTAGCCAAAGGAGAGGACAAATCTGGCGGTCTGTGACCATAATTTGAGACCTCTGATCAAAAACTGCTTCAGAAGCCCCAAGGTAAAAGAACACATGACTGATCCAAAAGAATTCTGTGTTTCATGGTGACAACAGAATAAACTCTGGATGAGCTGAAGGGCCTCATCCAAACTAAGTTCGTCTGGCAGTGAAGTCTTTTGCCTGCTTAGCAGAATATCCCCCTCTTGGAGCATTTTGTTGTATTTAGATGGTTAAGGCAACCATCAGTGAAATGGTTAACTCTGAAACAGAAATCCCAGCAAAAAGACTTTGTGTTAACAGCATTAGGAGCTCGTGACTCTTGGACAGCTGTTGCTTTTGTCTGTATAAAGATGTTGTATCCAGAAGGCTGAAGAATCGAAGAGAATTAAACTCAAACAACTTTGGAAAAAGCTGAATTACAAATGTGTAATGGGAAACATGGCTTAGGAAAACAATTCACAGTCATTCTTTATGAACTTGATAACGTTCTTATAAATAGGAAGCAGACTACAAAACAGAAACCAGTGGCTTGTCTTACTGAGATCTGCTCTGACAAATGGCTGTGGACACTTCTTCCCACTATGTGACCAAAAGGTCAGACTGATCTTATGGAGGACAGATTTTGAGAAGAGGAAATGATCACTGTCCAAAATACCCCATGGTTATTGCAACATAGATGTGATGAGAGAATAAGAAGCTGGTGATTGATCAGCCTAGAGGTAAGGTAATGGGGTTACCTCAATAGCCAGATTATGCAGCTTTTTTTTCTTTTCAAGTGACAGCTAATGTACAGTGCAGCATGATTTTTCCCTCTCCACCTTTCAGTCCCTGGCAAATGACTCATGTGATACACCAAATGATGAGAAAGTGGGAATATGACATCACGAACAGATTTGCCTGTGACCCTGAAAATCTTCTCAGAGCTCTGCAGAGGGAACTTAGTTTCCAGCCATCAGTAAAAATGGGGTTGTGTGTGATGTTCTGATGGAGGTACCTAGTACAAATTAAAATTGCTCCTCTCAATTTATCTCATTTAAAACCAAAGGAGGATTGCTAGTTTGTAAAACTGTACAGGTCTCTGGGGACTGAGATGTTTCAAAGTCCACAGTGAATTGAATTTAAAACTTTCTTTCAAAGAAATGATTGACTACAATTTCCAAGACTCCAGACTGAGCTCCATTATAGAGGAAAATTCCATAGAGGACATTTAGGTCCAACATGATTAAAAGTGCTATGTCCTAGCTCTTCCAAGAACTTCAGAGGAGCTCAGCAAAACAACTAGTTTATGTACATTTTCACTTCTTAAAAAAAGGTTAACTGAGTTCACTTTAACACATCATAACCTGTGCTTTTTCAATCACAACAAGCACTGACCATCCTTGAGCACAATGCTTTATCTGGGCTTGCATGGGGACAGTGGAAGGAAGTAATAAGGAAAGAGATTCTCCTTTTTTTTTGAAGTGGGTGAGATACAGCAAGGGTGATTTGAAAGGAGAAAATCTGGCACAAAGAGAGAACTGCTTGTGCCTCCGCTCTCGATGGAGTTTTGAGTCATTCATGCAGTGCAGTAGCTAGGGAGCCTGAGTGACTCATACATTGCTAACTATGGAGAAAAAAATTTCTGAAACATTCAAGCATTACTCACATTTTCACTTAGTATCAGCTGATTCTAGTAGCCTTATTCCACCTTTTGGGATTTAGTATTACGGTTATATAAAAGACAGATTGGGCTCAAGCTTCCTTTTAAATTATGTGCTAAATATGGCATCAGACACCTTGCCTAGATTAGTAAGTATTTTGAATGCTCCTCAGTTCAGCATGCCACTTATTATCTTTAACAGGGAAGAGCTGAAAAAATTGCAAAATTCACATTAGGGTTGACTTCAAAGCTCTTGATAATTATCTTCCCTTACATGCTGTGATTTTCACACCAAAGTCTTCTCGAATGTTTGGTGACTGGTAAACAGAGCCTATCCAGGGATTTATTAGCCACTGTTAAACTAGAACAATTTCTAGGGTCTTCAGAACCCACAATCATGAAAACATAGGAAAAATTAGAATCTTTTACAAGATAAACAAACCCAGCTCTCTCAGCCTCCCCATCTGCCATGGACTAGTCACCTGGCCCGCTTGGTGGCTCTCCAGTGGGATTGCTGTACTATGCCCAAGCCTTTCAGTATGGGAGAGCCCAAACCCCGACACTGCATCTGGTGCAGATGTGGTCCCACAAGTGCTGAGTAAAGGGCAATGGCCTCTTCCCTTGACCTGTGGGCCATGCCTTTGCTACCACAGCCCAGTGTTTGCTTGGTCTTTGCCCTAAGGACCCATGTAGCACAAGAGCACTCAGCAGTGACAGGCACTCTGCAGGCCAGTGCAGGCACATTGTGTGGCTGTGCAACACAAAGATGCCCAGGAGATGCCCATGTGTCAGGAGATCTTCATATGGCCACGCTGCCCATGATTTCATCTACTTTCTGAGAGACTGTGTAGACTATTTGGTAGATCCCTGGAGTGAGCCCAGAAGTTTGCCACAATTAATTTCCTGATTTATTAGATAAAAATTAGTCATTTCAGTTTTAAAGAAAAGTGAAATGACATAGACCTGTTTTGAAAACAGTTTTGAGGTCTATGGAGAAGTGCTGTGTAAGAACCAGACATCATTTTGCATAGCTTTTTGTAAATATTTGCGTGAGGTAGGTCCCTGGTACAAAACTCAATCCCAAATTTCCAAATTTGTGCTGAATTATTCTAGCATGCTTGCCAGGAGTTTAGTATGAATCAAAAGAAAACTGGATGTTTTTCTGGACAATAAAAATACCCAGTTTGATTAGCAAACATAAAAAAAACCCGTAAAACCTCTGTGAGTTCTGGAAAGGCTGGGGATACTAAGTACAAGGCATGTTTGTACTCTGAAGGAACAGGAGAAGAAATCATTTCTGTTAGAGTATTTCCACAATGATTAGACTATTTCCACTATTCAATTTTGTGCTTCTTCCTCTGAAGTCCCTGATAGCCCTTCTCAGGGCTATGACATTGATGTCAGACAGGGAAGGTCCAAGATTTCCAATGCTGAGAGGCTGAAATATTTCACCAGAGACCACCGACAGCCTTCGTTTGTGGCTGAGACTGAGGTTGCATCTACTGTGGGCTGCACACATGAGAAACAGGTGGACAGACTGATGTTGGTACAGTGCTGTGCTCCCCTTAGCATGCCTTCTCCAGCCCTGGTGTCCCTGGAGCTACCACTTTTGTAGCTCTCTGAACTGTTACCTTAACCCTAATGAAACCTTGGGGTTGAGTCTGATGTCCCTGGTCCCATGAGTGCTCAAGATCAGGAAGTTGTGGATGGAGCAATGTTGGTGAAGTGACGTGTCTCCTTGACATGCCTTTTCCAGCCCTGCTCTGTGGAGCTGTAGGCATGGTGGTTCTCCAAATCCATACCCTAACCCTTAGCCCTAATGGCAGCTTTCTACTGTGGCTGAGGTCCTTGCAACATGGATGGCCCAGATAAGAGATATGTGGAGAGGTCAAAATTGGTGCAGTGCTGCGCTCTACTTGGCATGCATTTTCCAAGTGCCTCCCCATGACCCCCCTCCTCTACTCAACACTACTCAACAGCATTTTCCTGCGGTTGAATGAGGAAGAACCAGAGGTTCTGAAGCCCAGAAAAACGTGGATTTTTGTCTTCTGATTGCCTAGCAGAATGCACAGGGAAATATGGGCATGGATGTGGACACAGGAAGCTCACTTTTAAAGTCTGGCTAACATTTGTTGAAGCCAACAGGTTTCTGTGGGGTAAAATAGTGTTTCATCCTCAGTGTGGTGATCTCCAGTGCTCAGGACTGTCACAGGGGAGGCATAGGCAACACCAGGGCTTAGTCAGGCATGTTCTGCAGTATGCATGTTTCAGATAGAGACAGATGGTTGTTTGCTCACTAGAAATATGTAGGTTAATTCCACAGAGGAATGCTTATATCTTTACCTGATTGCACTTCAAGGGAAATTTGAGTAGAACAACTTCAATGGGAATTGTGGGAAGCACCGAAAACTCAGGTCACATTTCCTGTGATGCAATATTAGACAATGCAGTTTGAAACTGTTAGCTAAGAGATAAGATAGTGCTACTGCAAAAAGGCTTTAAGATTTTATAAGGTTATTGTTGGGAAAGGAATCATGAATAGGTAAAAAACAGTTATGTTGCAAAGTAATGAGTAGTCCAACTGTGAATGCAGCATGCAGTGGTTTTCTCTCATCTCAGAGCTAGAAAATTTCGAGAGAAGGATATGAATATAAAGTGCTTTCTTGACTAAAAGAAGCAAAGTGGGTCAGGAATGTCCACCTTGGGTTACAGGCAGCTGAGGTTCTGTAGAGGTCTCTATGTCCCATGGGGGCCCATTGAACTTGGGATGCCATAGAGAAGGGTGAAAGAAGTAAAGGTCATTCACTATTTCTGACATTGTAAGAACTAGAGGGACTCCAGCCATCAAGTTTTGTACAAAAGTACAAAACAAAGTACTTTTTTCACAGAGTACCTATAAGATGATGGAACTGGTGCCGTACAAATTGTGAAGGCAAAAACCACACAAATATTCGTGGCAGACTGAACGAATTACCTCTGATTGTGATTATTAAGAATGATATTGCAGATGAAATCTCCTGCTCAGAGGGTCCCTAATTCCTTGCAGTGGCCAGATGACAGGTGTTCACCAAAGTTGTGCCATCACTTCACTCTTCAGCTGGACAGGGGAGAGAAAATATGATGAAAGGTTCATGGTCAAGATAAGGACAAGGAGAGGTCATTCAATAATTATCATCACGGGCAAAACAAATTCAGCTTGGGGAAAGAAATTTTGTTTATTGCCAATCAGATCACAGTAGGGTAATGAGAAATAAAACAAAATCTTAAAATTACTTCAGCTCACCCCTTCCTTCTTCCTGGGTTCAGCTTCACTGCCATTTTCTCTACTCTCTTCACCACAGAGCTGCAGGAGGATGGGGAACGAGGACTGTGATCAGTCATCACACGTTGTCTCTACTGTCCCTTCTCAGGGGAGGACACTTCACCCTCTTCCTCCCCTGCTCCAGCAGGAGGTCCCTCCCACAGGAGACAACTCTCCATGAACTTTTCCACCATAAGAACTTCCCATGGGCTACAGTTCTTCACAAACTGCTCCAGTGTGGGGAGTCCTGCTGGTGGTGGAACATACTGAAGGAAGGATCACAGGGAGTCAAGGCTGCTTAGGGCACTCTGGAGAGGGACAGACTTGCAGGTGGTGTGGGACTGTGCAGCCATACTCCTGCACTGGCCCTTGTCTCCCACTGCTTCTAAAGGGAGCTCGTATCTCCTTGCATGGCACTGGGGAAAAGGTTATCTGCATCTGAGGACATTCAGCACCCCATCCTGCTCAGGTGCCCAGTGCTGGTGTACCAGGGCTGTCTCACCGGGCAGGTCTCCAGCAGTGCTGAGCAGTAGCAGAGACCAGGACCAGTGCTGCCAGGACCTGCACTGTCCTTGCAGCCTCACCGCTTCTGCAAACCCTCTCGATGGCAGTGGCACTGGGGACACCCTGCTCCTGCCTTACCCTAGGGGCAGCTGTGCCCCAGGAGTGACCAGCCTGCACGCCCCGAACACCCCAGCCATGGCACAGTTCACCTCTTTATCCAGAACCTCCACTTTCCTTCTGCCTCTGCCCTGCTTACCCCATGGCCAAGAAGGGATGGACATAGCCAGGAAAGGAGCTGTGCAATGGTCCAGGCTTTGCTTTGTCAAATGTCACCGTGCACGTGTTGTGCAGTGCTGTGCAATGGGGAAAGGAGGGCATCCTCTCGTTGCTCCCAGCCACTTCATCACATTAAGCTTCTGCTTTAGAGTGGAAATGCTGGAGTACACTCTGCCATTTCCTATTATTCTGTGCATGACTTGGCACAGTAAAGCCCTCTGTGGCAGGTCTCCAGGAGCTACTGTAACTCTGTATGCACCCTATACATTCTGGAGGAACCACAGGGGAATTAACACTGCTGTTTTCAGCCTGCTGTTGCAATGCATGAATAATCACAGAAAAAAACTGCATTCATTCAACAGTGTGTGGGAATGTTTAAAATATTAAACTCACTTTAATTTAATTAAGGGGGAAAAATACCAACAAAAAAAATCATCATTTATGTTAGGTAGTCTGAGATCCTTCATTTGCTTTAATGAAAAGGTCGATGTTAGATTAGGTTCAGTCTAGAAAGATGAATAATTTGTTTGATCACTTGAGAAACAGGAGATCATGTTGCCCAGTAACTTGTTATTATATTTCAGGGATAGTGTTCTCACTCGAGGTTAACTAGAGTTGGAAAACTGACAAAGCACTGAGCTGCTCTATCTCCAGCTTCACATCCTGAGATAGCTTCTGCTGAAGCAGAAGATGTCCTCACAACAAAAATCTACAGGAATAATAAAGAAAAAACTTTCTCTTTAAACCCAATTTACATTTATGTGAATTGGCTATATTTCTTATTAAAAAAACCCAAAAAAAACCCCAAAAAACCAAAAAAGCCCCCCAAAAGAAACAACAACATAGGAATTCACAGTGGCCAATTATTTCTTGGAATCACAACCTTTTGATCTAAGAAAGACCTTCAGGGGGTATTTTCTTTTTTTTGTTCATGGAAGAAGAGAATCTCATTAATATGGAGACTGTCTTCTCCTCTTGCCTGTACAGTGTAGGTCAGTCACATCCTCATCCTTCAACTGGAAAATGCCTTTGACAGAGGAAGATCCCAGATGTAGGGTTTCTGGGTTCCTCAGACATAAGGCTCTGTGACAGAGTGAGGGATGTGCAGCTCTGTGCCAGCCCTTCTGTTGGCTTGTCAGAGCTGTGGGACACCAGTGGGGATGGTGCTGCAGGTGTGGATGGTGGCAGTGGACGCTGCTGGTGCTTACAGAGCACCTCTCCTTGCACCTTTCCTGAGCAGGGTTTGTCCGTCCACTCGCTTCTTGTCAGGCATAAATGCAATTGTAGGCTGCAGCTCCTCTCCTACTAAGGTGACCCTCTAAATGCATTTGGACCTATTCCACTGGAAAAGCACTGCCTGTCTCCCAGGAGAGCTGTGGGTGATCACCTCATGCCCTGTCAGCAAGCGAGGAGTCCAGGGAGTGTGTTCAGTCCTGCCTGGCATTTTGTGTGCTGCCAGAAGACACAACATGTCCTGGTTTGGGCCTGGCATTTACAGCTGCAGGGGGCAATGATGCCAATGGGCTATAAAACATGGGCAAACCCAGACACTGATGTGCCCTTTGTTCACCTCTCTGAGAGCCCTTCACACCCAGGTGATAATTACCTGACATGTCACTGCCGCCCTTCCCTTCTCCTCCATCCTGTCGTGCAAACTAAAGTCATTCTGTGAAAGGTCATGGTTTTCTCCCGGGATCTGTGCTCAACTCCTCCTTCCACACCACTGCCTGCTGCCAATGTTGCCACTGCTCCCTGGGCTTATGCTGCTGGAACCTTGAAACAAAGGACTGGGTGTTTTGTTTCTAATGGGCTGGTTTCTGGGAAGTACACAGAGCGCACTTCCTGATCAGAAGCAGTCATTGTGGTCTGGGGAGGGACTGCTGCTTTAGTCCTAGGCAGTTTATTCACTAGAAGAGAAGTTGTATGAAGACCTCAGGCTGTGGGCAAATCTGGATTTGTATCCACTGCCACATAACCACTGTATCCACTGAAGCAGGTCCAGACTGTGGCTGGTGTGGTCACGGACTCTTCAGGCCTTCTCCTTCATGACACATCCTTTTCAGGATCCTCCTGCTCCACCCTGAAAAGGTCCTCAACTAACACAGCACCTACTTGTCATACCTAAACACTGAGTCAGGAATCCTTTGTTCATAATTTTTCTTTTTAAATTATCCACCCCAAGTTCCCCAGCCTTAGGATGTGAAGACTACTCCGAACTTTTCTATTTCTACTTATCCAAGTACTGCAATTAGAAAAAATTAGTCCCTCTGCTCCTTCTCCTATGCTGTCTCTTTGCCATTTTCCTTTTCATAGTATTTTACCTATTATCTGCAGTGCCTGATGTGTGCCCAGTGAGCTTTTCACAGCACAGACTAAATTTGGCTTTTTGCATCACTTGCTGGAGAAGCTCCTTCAACCTGACCCTTTCCTCCAACAACTGCTACAAAACAAACTGCTTTGAAGTGTAAGAGGAAAAGCAAGGTCCAGCTGTGTAGGTGGACCAAAGGTGCCTCACTTGATCCACACCCAAAAAAATAGAGGTTGGTGAAGCTTGTGCATTGACTACACAGCATGCATCTGACATGCAGTGGCAGCTATTTTCCGACAGCCTGCAGTCCCATCCTGGGGCTGTCTCCTCCAGGCAGCAATGTCAGGACTCCTACACAGCACTAACACATCAGCCCTGTTGTTGTTGTGGATTTCAGGTGGAGTGGTGGCAGTTGTATGAAAAACTGCCACTCAAGAAATCAAGGGGAGGCTGATAAGAAAAGTCATTGCACAAGGCAGTACTTCCTAGCATATAAAAAATATTTTCTGGTTGTCTTTTCAATGCTATTTCACCCTCAACCTCACTTTTCATTTAAGACATGTTGCAACAATCAAGGGTTTTTGAACAGTGAAATGATCTTTTTCCTTTTTCCAACCCCAGCACTATTCAGAACAGTATCTCACTGAAGAGCAAAGGGTTTGTGAATTCTAGAAATAGCATCAGTACCAGGGAAAATGAAAGGGTGAAAACCTCAAACCAATGTTTGTGAGACTGGGCTTCAGAAATGTGGGTGGTAGTCCAGCTTTGGCTTCCTGAACACATTGTCTGAGAGGTGTTACACAAACATGGAGAAACATCATTCAGATATATGCAAACCAACAGACTTCTTGCAGTCTGTCTTTTCCAAGCACTTGTCTTGGCTCTTCTATAGCTGGCGTTATTTTTCCTGACTTCATAATTTTCCTTTTAGCTTAAAATTCATTGGGTGCAGTCTAAGCTTCAATGAAGTTATCCAAGAAAGTAAAACAAATTCAGCTGGAAGTTAGGAGGATGCGTTCAGTGACCAGATGAATAAAGGGTAACTCAAGCTTTCCATTAGGTAGGTGGAATGAAAGAGCAAACCATCCTTTAGGATGGTGTGTGAAAGGAGTAACACAATGAAGTTGCCTGAGATAGCCCAGGCATCCTTTTAGGCCCTATGATTCACATGCATCGTTGACATTTGTGCCTTATTCTCAGCTTCTCAAATATTTGTCTTTCGCTGTTATTATTTTTAGCTTGGTTTGCTAAATAAACAAGGCTGATGAGGCTGGCCATCTGGCTGTCTATTGGTCCCACCTGCCCATTCTCCCCACACCCATGTTTCATTCCAGTCTGATGGTGGGATGGACATCTCAGGGTGAATTATTCTACAGGTACCATGAAAATTGGCTCCTCAGGGGAGGGTGCAGCTCTTGCTGGAGATAAGGGCAGAGTGAATCCAGCTGTTGGTGCCCTGTCTGTCACAGCATCTGGGTGGGTGCTGGGCATGTGCTTATTTATCAGGCCACTGGGGCACAGAACACTTGAAGCCTGAAACACATCCTGCTGTCTCTTGCCAGTGGGAGGATATCCTAAAGGCCACAGGGCAGCTGGGTTATTGACATGCAAAGGCAAGGGGATGAAGGACACATTTCCCCAGATAAACAAGACCTCCCCGCGTCGGCAGCTCACCGAGCAGTTTCTGCATCCGTAACCCTGGGTAACTAACGGGTAAAGGATTCAGCTCTCAGGATGCAGCTGATTTTGAGTGTTTGCTGGGCGTTTGCTGCTTTGTGTGATCTGCTTCAAACATATATTTGATGTGACTCCTGACACTGTGCATGCCTTATTTACGCCGTGCGCCTACTCAAGTGGGAGAGGAATGTGAGGTCTCTTTGGGGAGCTTTGCCATCCATGCAGGAGCACTGAGTGATCAGTCCCAATTCTGGATTTCCAGAGATGCTGACTAGTCCACCTTTCACATTGCCAAGGTGGCATTTAAGCCCACAAGCAGATGTGGTAATGTGGCAGGAACATAAACGCGTGCTCAGATTTGTCCGATGGGGCTGCTCTGCCTCTAACGTTAACTGTGTGTCTTTGCAGGAACCAGACTGTTCTGTGTGACAGCCTCCTGCCTCTGAAAGCTTTCAAGATTGTTTGCATTTCCTCCCTTTACCAGACTGTCTTGCTCTTCATTCTTTCAAAGCTACATTTCTTTTTCTGCAGGGCATTTCCTTCCTTCTCAAGTTTTGCCTTGGCTTTTTGCAGGTATGAAGGAGCACCCACTCAGGTGCTCCCAGGATACCTGCGTGACTGGCAGACAATGAAAGATCTTGTCATTTCATTTCCATGCTTTTTTGCCTTGAAGTGACTCAACAGCCTCTGCAGATCCTCACCTCCTCAGCCAAAGGGAGCTCATCTCCTTTCCATGCCTTTTTAAACTTACCAAAATTAAGTCCACACGTTTAACAAGGAAAGCAGTGTAGGGTTATGTCCTGGCAAGGTCACTAATGGCAAAGGCAGGACCTGGACAGAGGGAGGCAGCTTGTGCCCTGCTCCTTTTCTGCCACTTCCATTAGGATCCCACTCTGTAAATGTCACATTTAGTGTTTTGATGCCTAAGTTTCAACTGCAGCCACATGATCTGCTTATCTATAAGCAAACGACTTGCCTTGTTTTAAAATATGAATTAAAGTCATGAATTCACCCTTGGCTAAAGTGCATGTTTATTCCTATACTATGAACTCTGCTCCTGCAGAGAGGAAATCATTATACACGTCAATGCCCTCAAAAGGGGGGGTCTGAGGAGGAAGCAGCACAAACATCAGAAAAAAAGCCAAACGTGGTTGTTATGAATAAAATATCCAGCCCAACTTTAATCATGGAACAGAATGCCTCCAAATGGCATTGAAGGCCTGGTTTATGAGGCATAGGACTGATACTTCCCCCTCCTGCCATAAGGGTTTCATTTTAGGTGATAAAAACAAAGACAAAATAGTGAAAAGTCAGGGTAAAGTGGAAGGACGCTTTGCAGCGCCCGTGTCAGTTCACATCTGTGCGGTGTGCTGCAGAAAAGCAGTTTCACCGCAGCCTGACCTCGCTGGAGCTCCATTCCCAAACGCGGGCTGTGCTGGCACTCGGAAAGGAGCTGGGAGAGCGAGCCAGAGAGCAGGCTGTGCTGAGACACGGGCAGGCAGAGGCTGCCCGGGGATGCTGCTGCTCCCTCCTCCTTCTGCGATCCCTGCGCAGAGAGGGGGCAGGTACGGAAGGCACCGCCCCGCAGTGCAGCTGAGGATTCCCCGTTCTGGGGACACCTCCAGCAGTTTCCTTCCTTCCCCCCGTGGCTGGGGACACCTCCAGCAGTTTCCTTCCTTCCCCCCGTTCTGGGGACACCTCCAGCAGTTTCCTTCCTTCCCCCCGTTGCTGGGGACACACAGCCGCCACATGAGGCATCCGTGGGTCACTGAAGTCGCCTCCCTCACATGAGAGGCTGACGAGGAGACATGGCTCCAAAGGACATGGCTGACATTAGGGATACTGAGCCCTCTCTGCCCCTTCCAAGGGTCACTTTTATTTCACTGGGAATGGCTGTAAAAATACCTTGGAAGTATTTTTCTGCGCACCAACGTCTCTGCACCATTAGTAGCACTCAGTAGCCTTTATGCCCTGAATCACAGCAGTGCTGTTTGGAGTGTCTCCTCCTAACCACATCTGGGTGGTGGTAAAGGCTTGGGGCACCTCCAAACAGCTAATTTACCACTGCCATTCCCCAAAGGACAAGCAAGGGGGAACCATCCCCTTCTGGTTCTTCTTCCAAACTGGCATTCATTCTAGGGTAATCTCCTTTATTGTATATAAAACTATAACCAGCTTTGATAAATGACTTTAGTCATCCAGTTCATGTTTTGTTTTATGGTTTGATGTAACAACTATTAATTACCTTGCCTACAAAAGAGTTTACCCCCTTATTAATTAATAGTGTGAAGGATAAACACTTTTAGGTTTCCAGTGCATTATTTGGTAGGTTTCTGGTGATCAGGTGTGACCATGATCGCAGGGGTCTCAGGATGAGGGAAGAGATGAGAAAGTTGACTCCATGTTCAGGAGGCTTGGTTTATTATTTTATGATATATATTATATGAAAACTATACTAAAAGAATAGAAGGAAGGATTTCATCAGAAGGCTGGCTAAGAACAGAAAAAGAAGGAATAAAAAAGGCTCAGGCTGACTGAAACAGTCCGAGACAGGTGGACTGTGATTGGCCATTAATTGGAAACAACCACATGAGACCAATCACAGATCCACCTGTTGCATTCCACAGCAGCAGATTATCATTGTTTACATTTTGTTCCTGAGGCCTCTCAGCTCCTTCTCAGGAGAAAAATCCTAAGGAAAGGATTTTTGATAGAACATGTCGGTGACAATCAGGTTTTCCTCAGAGTCACCACTGGGTTGTGGTGAGATGTTATAGAACTGGGACAGAGCCTTAGGCCAGCAGCAGCCCAATAGCAATGTCCTTCAGTGTTCACTTGACATCACTGGCTGGCCCTGAGTCCTGTCTTATCAGCAGAGAGAGCTGTAGCAACACTGAACTGTGTCTGGAATCAAAACTTGGAGGTGCAATAAAAGCCAGAACTGTTGACCTCTCTGTAGCACCATTAACGTGCCCAGTTTCCATCAGTAAAGCTCTGTTACAGCTTTCACCACAGTGAGAGGAAATCTATTATTATTTTCTTCTTTTTGCTGTCTTCAGGTCAAGAGGAGTCAAATACAGCTTTTGTATGGAGTTGAAAGCCCATAAGGACCTTTGCACCTGCAACACCTTTGCCTTGGCTATCTGATCCTATCCAGGTGCTGCCTTTGGGAAGACATCTTTGTCTTTCTCTTGGACAGTCCCTGGGGTCTCTTGTTGAGCTCCAATTTCTGATACCTGCATGATTCCACATGCTTGTCATTTTGGGAGGAAAGGGAAGGCAGTAAGGTTTTCCTTGGAGCATACCACACAATTCACTGGCTACAGCTGTGTACCTTTAGCAGCATGTTGAACTGGCTGGAGCAGGAGTCCCAGATCCCATGAGTTCCTGAAGTCAGCAGCAATGGCACAATTCTCCCTACAGATCCAGGAGCTGCCAAGGAACTTTAGCTCAATGCATACTTGCCTGGTCCCAGACCTTGCTTCTGGCTTGCTGGCTGGAAGGGCAGAGATTCAGCTGTTAGCTGAAACATGCCCAGTTGTGCTAGCAATATTCTTCATGGATTTAGCACATCCACAAATGCTATGGCCCATTTGGATGAACACATCACCCATGGCTGTCTCCTCACTGGTCTAATGTCCATCTCCTGTGTTGGCAATAGCAATGATGGGGTCTGGCTGAAATGCCTCTGAATTTCTCAATAAACTCTGGTAGACCTCAGATCAAGGATGCAGGAACCCAGCAATCCACAGACAGCTTTACCACTAAGGGAAATCATTTTCCTGGACCAACAGTACCACTAAATACCTTGAATCTGTGCAAAGTCTTGGATTTATTGCAGGTACTTTATACTGAGAGGCTTGAAGGGTGATTAGTGAGCATCTCTGGCAGCAACAAAACTTGTAATCATGTGTCTACATCTGAATGTTGGCAGCTGTGGAGACAGGGACCCCCTTCATCATGCCTCCCCTGCCATAGGTAAAGCAGAGGACCAGCAGGGCTCTCTGCCACCCTGCAGCGACCACTGGGATGGAGCTGCAATGCAGGCAGGGACCTCTGGTTCTTCCATAGGTGTTGCTGCAAAGAACTCATTGATACTCACCTCACTGTCAGCACTGCACCTTCTGAGACTTCTTACAGGGCATCAGCCCGCTTGCATTCAGCTCTCTGCCTCTCCTGCTCAGTATTTTGCCTAGCTGTCAAGCTGGGGTTAATACCTCTCAAATCAGCTGTAAAAATTAAAATGAACATTATGTTCTTTAAACATCCTGTTCTAATATTTCCTTTGTTTACAGCCAAATCCATTTCTGGCCTTATTTCAGATGTCAAGTGTTCCATGTATAGCATCCTTCTTCTTCAGCTTAATATGCAGGGAAATCCTGTCCCATACCATGAAGTTTTCTTGCATTTGCGCTGTCTTTTTTCCTGTGGCAAGTTTGTGCCTGGATTACTGAAATGATTTCTTACAATTTCCAACACAGGGAGATGAAATTGGTGCATAGGTACAGCACCCTGTTTCCGAGGCTCCTGCCCTTCTGTAGGGTATCTCTCTCGTGTACATGTCTGAGTTACCAAAGCAGCTCCCAGGGATGATGATTCCTGCCACGTGACATTGAGTATTTGCTGAAGCCTGTCTTAGCAGCAGAGAGAGAAAACTCTCTCCTGTCTGGTTGGGTGTGAAAAGAGAAGTGCTGGCATGAGAGGGGTCTGCTTCACCTGAGTGAAGGGAGCTGGTACCCACCAAAGGCAAAGTGCCCTACCAGACTGAGCAGGGCAGGGATATGCCCTGCTACTCTCCTGGCTCAGGGAGTACCTTGTCCTTTATCCTTGAGGAGCTACTTTTCAAGTAACTGGTCTGTAAAACAGGCATAAACCTGCCTGTCACACCCATTCCCAAAAGACCCGGTAAGGTTTTCCCCAGTATCTTCAGTATGTGACAGTCCCTGGGGACACCTCAGGGCCTTGCTTGTGATAACAAAGCCCAGCTCTCCCAGCAAGACCTCCGGCTCTGACTTGGTGTGACTCTGACTCAGCTCTGAAATTGTGTTTTTCCACTGATAATTTTGATAAGAATAACCTTAAACTGGGCTACATTACAGATGAGAACCCAAGAGCATTTTTAATCTCCTGTTATTTACTTGTAACATCATGAATCATAGCATTGCACAGTGTACATGATATTCTCTGATGATATAATTGCAGAGCTCTCTGTATACTTATGTGCTTTCTTAATTCATTGTATTCAATGTTCACCTTTTAGTAAGGCATGCTCTACTTCTCAATATTACTCAGTTTGAGACTAAACATGGGAATTGAAAACAAGGCTCCAGATATCCCAGCCACGTCACAATGGCTGTGTGTCTGCTGTGTTTCCCAACCTCATGGTGGCCTTTGCTCTCTTCCCACACACCAGCAGCCCTGGGTAGTTACAGGGTAGGTGCAGCTGTACTTTAGCATGTGTGACTGGAGCTTGTTCTCAGCCTTATCACCTGGGTGTATTTGCATGATGAAAAATACCTCTGTGGCTGTTGTCAGCTGCTTGAGACCTCCCCAGTCAAGAACAAAGTTATGTGCTGGCAGTGCTGGGTAAGGTGGGGAGTTGGGCACCTCACTGGTGCCCTTAGCTCCCTCCTTGAAGACAGATACATAACAAATTGTGAGGAGTACTAAAAGAAACCATTTCCCACCGTGCCTCCGCACATTGTGTCCCCTAAGGTTAATCAGGAAGCAAGGTTCTGGGGTCTCACAGACTCAGGGGCCTGGAACTGTGAGCGTCCAGGGCAGGGAGAAGCTTTTTATCCCATCTCCAGGCAAGGCAGACTCCATCAGGATAAGCAGGGCTCATGCCCACTGGACAAGCTCCCATCCCTCCCCAAGGATTGCTGCTCAGACCATTACAACTGATCTGGATGCTGGCTCTGAGTTCATCCAACACCTTCACCTTCTCCTCCACTACTATTTCCAGGTCAGTCCCAACTCATATTTCTACTGTGAAGCTTGCCAGGAAGGAGAGCAGCCTTTCTAGGTCCAGGCTGCATGGTTCCTCATCTGAGGCTAGTTCAAGAAAAGCTGAAAATGCTTGTTGAGGCTCAGTGTCAGATTTGAAAGGCTGCTGGTTACTGAGCTGCAGTGGGTCTGCCTGGAGAAATGCCCTTGAAAGTGCAAGCAGCAGCACCTCCAGAGCCTCCTCCAAGTGTGAAAGTCAGAGGGGCCATCTGAATCTGTGTTGAACAGGAGCCAATCTGGAACACTTCCTGCAAATTCCAGGGAAATGTCATTTGCTGTGGTAACCTTTGCTGAATCAAGCATCAATTAAACAGCACTCCAAAACCCAGGCCTTTTATCCCAAGCTTTCTTAAAATTGTAAATGAATTGTTGGACTCTGTGATATCAAAGGTCTTTTCTAACCTAAATGATTCCATGATCCCTTATCTGCTGGCTTCCCAGTTCTGCCTTAGCTCTCCCTTTGGAAGTTACAAATACAAATATTTGCTCATAATCTAATTCTTTCTGTGCCTCCAAACCTTGCAGGGAAGATGCCAGTAATTTTCCAGATTTGTCCCCTCACAGTTTAGCCAACACTAGTTGCTGCCATGTCACTGAGTGGCCACAGACACCAAAAAGGTGAGTAAACAAAGCACAGGCCATCAGCAAACTGCCTCATGGGTGCTTTCCCATTGAGGACCTCATCCTACAAAGCCTTGGATTTCCTTTTGTTTCCTTGCCTTCTCCCACATCTGATTTTCACGCTTATGAACATGCAAATGCAACAGGGAAATTTAGGAAATCTGTTACTAAGGCAACTGATTAGGTGATGATGCAATTACCTTGTTATTTGAAAGTCAGGGTGCTGTGTGTTGCAATAAGCTCCTACCAAAAGGGGAGAATAAAAGTTTTCATAATACTTTCTCACTCAAAGGCAGCACAGCCCTAAAAACTACTTGCCTTTGAGAGTACACCAAGAACACCAGAAGTCAGCAAAATCTGGCTGCCTTTGTTGTAATAGGAGCCAAGGCAAAACCTCCTCCTTCCTCCAATGCCAACAGGACTGAGGAGGGGGTGACTCACTTTCAGGAGTTATCAAGAAGTCCATGAGAAAAAGCACTCATGTGACATGAGCAATTAACAAGACATCCATGTATAATTACATTTAATTATGAAGGAAAGAAGTCATAGCAGCAAAGATTCAGGTCTTTGAACACAGCTGTTGTACCTAACTGCTTTCATAGAGATGACATTGGACTCCAGCACCTCAATGCTTTGTTTGCAGTGAGCTGCCTCAAACTGGACGCAGGATTTGAGGTGTGGCTGCGCCAGTGCCGAGTACAGGGGGACATCCCTGCCCTGTCCTGCTGGCCACTCTACTGCTGGCACAGGCCAGGGTGCCATTGGCCTTCTCGCCCTCCTGGGCACAGCTGGCTCACCTTCAGCTGCTGCTGACCACCACCCCAGGTCCTTTTCTGCTGGGCAGTTTTCAGCCACTCTGCAGTGCTGCAGGGGTTGTTGTGACCCAAGTGCAGGACCTGTTACTTTTCCTTGTTGAACCTCACCCAATTGGCCTCTGCCCATGGATCCAGCCATGTAGCTGAGTCTGGCCTGGTTCTGCTGTTTCAGACCTTGAGTTTCCCTGGTCTCACCTCCTGTGGCTCCACCACAGGCTTCTCTTCTGCATTTTCCTTCCCCCTTCCAGGCTGCCTCCCACTCTTCTATACAGTCTTGGGCCCATGCAGACTCCTTTCACTTGGCTGGCACCCAAAGGCTCTATCTCTGTGTCAGACCCTTGCCTTTGACCTCAGCACGCACTGAGCTGGGGAAGGAAGGGCCAGGAGCCAGCACTGGTGATGGGCACGTGGTCAGCCCCCAGGTGAGCATGGTGCGTCCTTCCTTTTCCTCCATGCCTATCCTTAGTGCATTCAGTCTCTCCACTGCCTGACACACCAGGACTTTCAGGCCAGGTACCTGCTGCCTGTGCTTCATGCTGACATTCCTCACTGGACGAGTCACCTCAGGTCTGCTGCCTGCCTTGGGACCCTGCTCAGCCCAGTGACGCATGCAGCCTGGCTGCCTCTGCCAGCTCCCACTGTGAGTTTCCATGTTTCTCTGCACAAATCTGGCTCCTGCCAAATGCCAGGAGTCACATTCTGAGCCTTTTTTTTTTTAACCTCTGTTTTCAGTGTTTTTCTTAATAAGTCCTCACAGTGCTCACAGACAAGCCACAATTGTTGTTTCTGAGGATCAAGAAAAGGTGGTGGAAGAATCAATAAAAGTCAGCAGATGTAGATCTGAGGTGGTAGGTGTTGGGAGGGCTGCTGAGGTAGCCAGAGGCAGGGAACATATGCCATTGTACAGTGCATGTTAAAGGAAAAAAGAGATGTAGGAGAAAGCAAGCCTGCCAGCTTTAGTCCAAGATAGCAGGAATCTTGTAAAAGACCAGGAGATGTTGACCTGCTCTTCTGTACTCGACATCACCTCTGTGGCTCGCATTACTGTCCTTCTGCAGCTGACAAGTGTCATTGCTTTGAATAGCTTCAAAAGCAAAAACCCACTCGAGTCCAGGCTTGCACAGTAAGTCTAGCATCACACAGCACCACATGGGTCCTGAGATGTGTCCTGGGGCATCAGGCTAAAAAACACAGGCATTGTTTGCCTTTCTAGAGTGCTTGGAGGTGATGGTATCCAAAAATATTGTGGAGAAATACCTCCAATGGGACCAGGCTGGAAGAGGTGCAGAAGACCTGCTCGCACTGCTTTGCTACCCAGCAGCTTCCCAGAGCCAGACCAGAGTTCAGAGGATGCCACAGCTGTGGCTACACCATAGATCTCCACAGATGTCAACTTTACCCCTCTGTACACTGCTCTCCTTCCTTGCCCACATTGTCCTGGTCACCTCTTGTCTTCCAGGTGTGGTGCTGAGAGGGTGCCAGAGCTGGCACCACCCACGGGCCACACAGAACCACACATTGCTTCTGCAGGCAGTCAGTCTTGGAAGTGGTGTCGTGATCCAGGATTACCTGCTTTTCCCAAGGTTTCCCAAGGACAGTGGCTGACTTAAAAACAAAAAACATATTGTTCCTCCTTCTCTGTTGGGAAGGTGTCCCAAAAAAATGCCCAAAAGGCATAGGACAGAACTAAAGAGGGCTGCATGCACCATAGCTAATGCCAGCAGAGGAGAGCTACTGCATGATCTTCTATCAAGCATTTGAACTGAGGCCTGCATTTGGCTAAATCCACCATCTCTGGAATTTAATTTACCACTGAGTCTTCTTCTCACAGTGGAAACATTGCCATCTTATTGCAAAAGTTCCATACCTTCTTGGTGATTTCACATGGGCAGCTCCTCACAGCACAGCCAACAAACTCCAGCTCTCTCCTCAACCCACTCACCCACTCTTTTGTAGCACTGATCTTCTTATAGGACACAGCTGTGGCCCATTAAGGGTGGGCCTGTTCCTAATCTTTGGGGATTAGTGCAGTTGCAACTCCTCAGGTGTGAGGCTACCTTCTGCACCATCTATATTTTCTTACATTCTACCCCTCCACATGGAAAGGCAAAGCCTGGGTGGGAATCCCCTTGCCTGCAGACTCCTTGCATGCAGCTGCCCACCCACCTGATTTGGGGGTGTTCTCTGTCCCCATGCCCTGTTCAGGGTGGGCACTGGCCCCTGCCGTGTGTGTGTGTGTGTGTGCACAGCTCGGTGCTTGCTGCAGTGATTTCCCAGTGGGCCAGGGAGGAAAAATGAAAAGGAAAATGAAATTGCAAAACCACGTCTGCTCTGTGGGGCGTGCTCAGGTAGCATGAATTGTCACAGAGACGAGGCAACCCCCTACCACTTCCTAAATAGAGCCAGCAAGGGTATGCAACGCTAGTAAAACTAAAATGATCATCACCTTCCCCTTGAAGAATTCATAGGCTTCTGAATTTATTCTCCTGATTGCTATAAACTCTGCTCTTTTCCCCTTTTCTCCTTTTTATTTTTGTTTTGTTTGTAAATATAGCAAGTTGTACTACACTTTTACAGTTTTACAAGAGATGGCAGCTTGACCACAAGTCAGTGTGTCGGTGCTGAAATCCCATACAGCAGGCAGGGCCACAGCAAGGTCCCTTGGAGAGAAGCAGAAGTGAAAAAGTCAGTGGAAAGTGAAAAGGTGGTGAAAAAGTGGTTGGAGAAGGAAGGAGGGTGCCAGTGGGAAGGGGTCCCATGGAGGCAGCCTCCTTGGTGTTTGCTTCTGTCCAGGCAGGCCCTGGGATTCCATATGAGGCATTCAGATACGACCCCCTTAAAACCTTCGCTTCTCAAAATCTCTGCACCTCTAACACCACGCCCCCGCCCAGGATTTACTTGTGTTTCTGAGGTGGCTTTCCTCTGGTGACATCCTTGTGGAATAATATGGAACAATAATATGGAAGAATATGGAATAATAATTGGGAACAAGTGAGATGAGAGCAGCTGAGTCCTGTCTTCCCTCTGTGCTCCCCAAAGTGGGAAGCTGCTCAAGCCTAGAGGCAAAGTTTGCTTTTAGCTGCCTGAAACAAGCCTGTTGTCTTCGCTCATCGCCCGTGGTGTTTCACTGAGTGCTCTGTGCCAGAGGAAATGGTGCAAGGCCATGGCCACACCAAAGTGTTTCCCACCTCTGTTGTCCTGGGATACAGAACAGCACGAGAGGGGCTCACTGGAGGGCTCCAGGTGGGCACTGGAGTGCTCCTGCTGGGCTCTCGTGGGCAGCTGGAACAGCCACCGAGACTCCCGGTCCCCAAGTGTTTCAGCCACCACATCCTGACAGCAGAGGGGAGCACCCCAACCCTTGAGCCACAGGCCCCCAGCACAGCTTGGAGGACCACTTCCACCTGTAGGCAATAGGAAAATCCAGGCACAAAACCAGTTTAATTCAAGTCTACAAAATGGTGATGTCAGGATACCAGGCTGTCAGGAATTTCCTCCCTTTCTCAGTCCAGCTGGAAGCTCCTGCCCTCACATAACCCTCCTTAGCAAGCTGCTCCCTTGGCCTTTTGCTGCAGTGAAGAGCTCAGTCCTGAAGCCACTGTTCTTCCTTCCTAGACCCAAACATGGCTTGACCTTTTTCCATGCTTTCTGGGAAATATTGGCTTTGGTTCAGCTCAGAAGGGCTCTGTGGTACCCTGGCAGAGCACCCCAAAGAGATGGAGATCCCCATAGCATCCAAATAGGTCTTTATATATTTATTTTCCTGATTGTAATATATTTTGATGGTCAAAAAGTACTGGATACTTCAGGTTGAAGTCACTCTTTATTTTTATTGTAGTTTTTTATAGTCACAATTAATTATGAATTATGGGTTAATTATGATGGTCAGTCTGCTTTCGACTTTTTATACTTCTGTAGCAACTTCTGTAACAAATTCCTTACAAACACAGAGCCACATTGAAGCTCACTCTGAAGGGCTCTGCAAAACCATACAGTTACAGGATTTTTCATGTCCATTTTTATACTGCTTGGGAGCCAGGTCTGTACTGAGGGTGATTAATGGAAATTCACTGTAATTGAAATATCTTTCAGTGCTGAGCCCTTTACAAACCCTTCAGCCCACCTCTGTCTCTTCTGTCACTGCATTTGTCCCTCTCTTTTTAATCCAGGAGTTGACATTTTCACTGGGCTTTTGCAATAGAGTATTGTACAATATCATGACTGCATTCTGTGAGAAAGTACTAAACACACAGTCACAGAATCACACAATTGTTAAGGTTGGAAAAGGCCCCCAACATCAGCTGTCAACACAGCACTGCCCAGTCCACCACTAAACCCTGTCCCTGAGTGCCACATCTGTACGTCTTTGTCTTTCCACAGATGGTGACTCAACCAGTACCTCAGCAGCCTGTTCCAATACTTGATGACTCTTTCCATAAGGAAAATGTTCCTAATACCCAATCTAAACCTTCTTTGGTGCAACCTGAAGCCATTTTCTCTTGTCCTATTGCTTATTACTCGGGAGAAGAGACTGATCCTTTCCTAGCTAAAACTTCCTTTCACATAGTTCTGGAGACCCAAAAAGTCTCCCCGTGGTCTCCTTTTCTCCAGACTAAACAATCCAAACTCCTTGAGCTGCTCCTTGGTCTCCTTTTCTCCAGACTAAACAATCCAAACTCCTTCAGCTGCTCCCTACATGACTTCAGAACCTTTGCCTTCCGTCATGGAATCACAGAACAGTTGAGGCTGGAAAGGAAGTCTGGATGTCATCTTGTGGTGCATGAAGCCTGCCTGATAGACCAAAAGTGTGATCCTCTTCCTGCTTGTGGCAACATAAATCAGAAGTTAGCATTTTCTGTTGGCTTCATTTTCTGTTGCGGACCCAATTGTTAAGCCTGAGTTGATTTGTTTTGGCAATGCGCTTGGATTGTTTTGGGAGGCAAACTCCAGAACTTCCCAGAGGATATCAGAAGTAAAGCTTTGCCTATCCCCTGGGCTTCCAATTAGGATAGGATCCATTTGCCCTGCAAAATATGAGCTCTCATTTTGCACAGCAGTGCAGCATTACTGACTTACAGAGCCAGGGAAGCACTCAGGCTCCGTAGGGCCACTGGAGCTCATCCCTGCCCAGCTTTGCACAAGCGTGGGTGGGGGTGCAGTCCATCCCCTTCACCAGGCCAGTGAGGCATCTGAGAGGAGGCTTATAGAGAACAGGAACACATCTCCTGAGGATGGAGGTCAGTCTGAAGTCAGGAGGTACCTCAGTGTAGGGAAGGAGCAAACCTGAGCCAGGATCTGAGGCAGAGGCAGGCTGGCTCAGAGAGCCACCTTCACCTGCACACAACAGCAGCACACTCATCAGCTGCTGCCAGCAGTGCCAAATCCTATTTTCCAGGTCATCAATCTTACCAGTCACTGCAAAACATTATGTAACTCCACTCTACTTGATATTCAGCTTTCATCACATTTCTGTAAGGCTTAAGCCAAAGATCTGGGCAGATTTTGCAAAATCAGATCCAGTCTCTTAATGTGTGCCTCATGTTTTTGTTGTTGTGGCTCTGTGTCTGTTGCTCCCTGCCTCTGGGCTGTCAGGCATGCCCCCAAAAACTTACTAAAGCATGCTGCCAAGCTTAATGTAGTGGGCCACCCAGTTAAGTGTCTGGGAGAAGCGCATATCCATGTGATGAAATGAGTTACTAGGCTTGGCTTTGCTGGAGTGACTTTCTGTGGCTCTGAGCCTGTGGCAGGACCAGCACTGGCTGGCAGTAGCCCAGCCTTGCCCTCCATCCTCGCTGATGGGAGAAGCATAGAGTCCAGAGTGAAGAATAAACAGGGAGGGTGTGCTCGAAAAAGGAACTCATCACTTTGAAACCCCGGTAAAAAGCTGTGTGCTGTGTCAGCCTTTCCCAGAGCATCCCTTAGGGCTGCCACACAGCCCCAGGGTTGGTTTTTTTGCTCCTTGCATCAGTATTGCCTAAAATATCAATTCACATTAATTTCTGTTTTTTCAACCCACAGTCCTCAGTCCAATGTCACCCAACCACACAGAGCTTTACAGTTCCCTGTATTCTTCTCCACCTTATTTGAAAATTTTGCAAAAGGCAGACTTTCAAGATGTGACAGTCCAAGAGGTAAGAAAATGAGGACAGCCTTAGTGGGCCAGATCAGAAGTTCATCTAAGCAGGAATTCTGATGGTCTCTGGATGGAGAAGGAAGTTGATGCATAGTGGGGGGAAAGAGTGCAAATACAGCATGGGAAAACCCATTGTACAGCTTTCCAGCTGGATAGCAAGCCTACTGCAGCTAATAACCATCTAAGATCATAAATGTAGGAACAATCACAAATCTTCCCACCCCCTGTGTGCGAGATGCATTGCTGTCTTTTTTTTCTCAACATGCCATGTGGGTGTGACAACAAAAACCAATAAAAATGCTAAAGGTAAACTCTCCACAAAATTCACCGTGGGTCTGCTAATATAATTCTCTCCTGCAGGATCAGCTGGGGGATCAGCCACACCTGAGAGATGTGAGTTGCTTTGCCAGGGCACCATTAGACTGCACTTGGATTTGGAGGGTCATGGCCAGCCCTGCCTGGAATTCAGATGTGGCTCCTATTCACAAAATCTTTCCCACCTGCTCTCTGCTAACATTTAATATCTGTGCAGTTCATGCTCACAAACACTTGAAAGCCCTAGCTAGTCACCACAGGCTAATTCTGCATTTAAATATCTGTGGAGGATAAATATCTTTTTGTATGTTTAGGATAGGACAAATGGCTCTCTTCCTTGAGTTGGCTAGAGGGATGGCTGGTTGGTATGAATCACAAATGCTGTAGTGCAATCCATAATTCCAGATTGAGCACGGTGTTATGGCACATGGTTATGTTCCCTGATTTGATGGCTTATTTAACTAATCAGCACAGCAGGAGCAGTTCATTTCAACTATTCCAATAAATGAGAGCTCTGTAATTTGCACATGCAGCTGTAATAGTTGTAATGCTTCATTCCTGCTGTGCTGCTTAGTTACATAAACCATCTAGTTGGAATCAATACTTATTTACTGTACCTAATCAACACAGTTTGAATTATAAACTTTCAGAATTTGCATATAAGGTGAGCTGCTGAGATTTCCCCCAGGTACAAATATCTGAGAGTTTCTTAATCCGTTCGAAAGGTCAGGAGAAAGGGATGTAAAAAGCAGCAGAATAACTAACAGCCCATGTGAATGCTTTGTTAGGTCTTTTCAAGGGAAATGCAGGGGTTTGACATTCATAACAAGGGGCTGCTGGAAACCATGAAGGAAATCCACAAGAGCAGCTGCAGGAACTTTGACCAGTAATTTTCTGGCCGCTTTCAATTTCCAGTGGATGGGCTGATGGGCTGGAGGCAGAAGGAGGAGATGAAGGTCTGGATCCCATCACAAAGCCTGGTGACATTTAACAGCACCTGGGCAGGCAGGGGCTGGTGAAAACCTCCATGCACATCAGAGCTTCTGTGTCCCAGCTGGTGAACCTGTCCATTACCTCCTGGTATCTAACAGACAGCAGAGATTCAATGTCCCTCTCTAAGGCACACAAGGCTCATCCTGTGTTACACTGCTTCTCTTCAGGCCCCCTCAAGCCTGAGCTCTTGCCAAAACCAGTATCAGCAGCAAAAGATGCTTTAGGGGAAGGCTGAGCACCCACTCCACAGCCCATTCTGGCATCTTCCTTGAAATGCTGGCCAGAGAGCAGCCCAGGTGCCATGGGGTGAGCTGTGCAGGAGGCAGAGAGGTCTCTGCTGGACCCGTCAGGGTGGCAGCCAGGATCTGCTCAACTTCCCCTCACAGTGCACACCTTGAAAGATTAAAAGACCACTGTACCCTCTGTCCATTTGAAAAGGAACTGGACAATTTTGATTCCCAAGATAATTTCCTCCCTAGATAAAAATAATAGAGGGAAGAGGGGGGAAGCTGAAATTAACTTCATCCTCAAAAAGACACAGTTTAGAACTCCCAGTTCTCAAACAGGTTTGCCTTGTCAGTTTTGTTTTGATTTCAATTTAAGATCTTTGTTTTAATAGAATATTCTCCTGGAGGAATGCACAGCCAGTTTGTCACAAACATGTTTAATTAGAGCAGATGGAAGGCAAAAGCTGGTGATTGCTGTGAGCTCATGTGCCTTCACATGGTACATCTGGGCTTGTCTTTCAGAACTGGCTCCAGGCTTCACAGCAGTCTATGCAAAACCGAGTTTTCCAGCCCAAAGTAGGCAGATGAAATGAGCCTGCCTGGGGAGACAGATTTGCTGCCCTGGTCTGGGAGAAGATGTTGTCTCTGCTGGTGTCCCAGCACAGCCCCTGGCCCCTTTGGGAGCAGCCAGCTGGAGGCACTGCTTCTCAGGGAGTCAGTGCTTGGTGCCTCAGCCCTGCAGCTGAACACCCCTCTTAGCTCACCTGCACAGGCACCTGGTTCTGTTTTCAATGCTTCAGCACACCTGAGATGTCTGTCTGGAATAGCAACCCTGGCACAGGTCATGGGGCAGCAGCTGGGGGCAGGTCTGGTCCATTGGGGTATCTGAAATGCTCATGTTTAAGCATTAAGCACCATGTTTTAAAACCGAGGTAAAAAGAAGGCAGAGAAACTGCTGGGTGTTGTATTCCTGTATTTGGCAAGCACTAAGATACCTGGAAGAGGCTTGTGGACTCAAAATGTCTCCCTGAAGCAGAGTGCTTGCACCATGGAAAAATTATCCCAGTACATGGCACCAAAATACCTCACAAACCCCAGCCCTGTGGGCATTAGCTTGCTTTGTGAGTCTCCCTCTGGCTTTTCCAACAGTGCCAAAGGAAATTACACCAAACAGGACTGCCTGCTCCCCCAGGCTTAACAGGGCACGTCCCTGTAAAATGATAAAGGCTCTAAATAAAGGCTCTGTAAAGTGATAAAGGCTCTTGCACACTTTGTCTGCTCTGTCCCAGCAGACAAAGGTCTATGTCCCTGATGTGAGGCTGGGTTTTGTCCCCAATTTACTGAATGACATCATGAGGTAAAGACATGGCCTCTGCATGCGCTTTCCCCAGTAAAACATGATGAGATCTTCTTTTGCAGCACAAAGTGAAGTATGTGAGCCTGTGAGATCAGAAATCTGTGCTTCTAAAGCAAATGCAGCACACCAGTGAGCACGCATGTGTATCTTCTAGAAACAATCAGCATGTAGAGTGCTATGTCCCAGGGTTAATTTTTGCTATTATTGGAATCCTTTTACTAGTAGGCATCCTCTGATGTACCTTGAACCCCCTCACCCCCACTCCCTGTGACTGCAGAGTTGGACACCTGCTCCAAAATTCAACAGAAACCCCTTCAAAGCCCACAGTGCCGTTAGCAATATTTGCATCATGGCGCTTGGTTGCAGCGTGCTTTTCACAGCATCCCATAACCGGAATCACACAGAATCACAGAATTTCTAGGTTGGAAGGGACCTTTAAGAATGCATTTCCTAGCTGAGCTTCATGGGATGCTGAACAAAAAAGAATAATTTGAGCACTACTCAGATCTCAGCTTGCCCTTGTATCCACAGTGTGCAAATTCTGTGACCAAAAGAAACAGATTGAAAACAAACCCGTTCAGATTTTCCACCTAAAAGCCCATACCCTCTGATGGCATCTGCCTGAGCCTGAGGAAAATCTATTAAAGTTAAGGAAATTGAATCTCAGTATCACTTTGGGCATCAGAGGATCCCCTCCCTTAGGATACAGGTCCCAGCCAGGGCAGGCAGCTATCCTGGTGCTGCCCAGTGTAAGGGCATCCCTGTGCACACGTGTTCCCATACAGGAGTACAGAGGAGAGCTGCAGCGAGCTGCCCAGGAGGTGCCTGCCCCTCTGCTCCTCCCCAGCTCATTTGCTGGGGATGTGCTGCACTTGCCAGGTTTTTTTTTTGTTCTTTAAAACCCATCACAGCTGCCTTGCATTGCAACCTGAGTTTGTGCCGGTGCCCTCAGGTTTTGGCTTTGCTGCATTGTCAGGGGGTCCTGTTCACAAAATCTTTGCATTGGGGTGCTTGTTGCTGTGTTCAGGTTATGGGTGGAAGCTGGCAGAAAAATGCAGAGGTTTCCCCCTTCACTTTTTATTTCCCTCAGAATATGTTTTTGGTCATCAGTTATTCTGTGTCCGTGAGCATTTCAAATAACTGAGTGTGGGTGAGTTGGTGCTTGGGTTTACTCTGCCCCTTCAGATACAGACAGCTGAAATATAAGACTAGGAAAAAATCAAAGCATTTCACAATATTTTCATTGGGGTTTTTTTTGTTGCTCAACAAAGGGTGTTATGTTTTCTTGATATGTTGGTCCCAGATTTTAAGTAACTGTCTTCTCTCCTGACACAGCAGAAATTCTATGGTGTGAAAGACACTCCTTTCATTTTTATCTCACATTTCTGCCAATAACCATATATACACCTATATTTAGTCATATGGCTCTCTCCATGACAGGGAAGAAAGCAATTCTGGCATGAATACACTTGTTCACATGCTGAATTTTCATTTGCTTGAACAAAATTCCCTCTCCAGACATCTGTTTATCCATCCATCCAACTACTCATCCATCCACACAAGCAGAAAAGCCCATAAAAATATTTGCAGAAAAACAACCCAAAAAGGGGACAGTTGCTGTAATAAACTGCAGGTAATGGTGAATCTTATTTTTAGTTTTTTTTTTTACAACCTATCCCTCTTCCTTCAGAGATTTATGCTGTGCTGCTAGTATATTTATGACAGGAAAACTAGTTGAAGAAAACAACTAGTTGTTGGCTGAGCAGTTTTTAAAATTCTGCTTTAGTGCTGCTGTTTACCTTTTGAAATATTAGGAAATTATCAGGAAAGGTAACTTGGAGAGAAATTCTGCTGAAATCTTTCCTCTGGTGTGTTTTTTCAGGCAGGTGTACTAAGTAATAGGAAGAGAATTCTGCTTTCTGACAGCAGGCATGTAGGTAAGATATGCAAATGTTTTAAGAATGAAATTTGTTTAACCTCGAGAAGGGGAGGCTCAGGGGGGACCTCATTGCTCTCACCACCTCTCTGAAAGGAATTGTAGTGAGGCTGATCTCTTCTACTGTGCCTGCAGTGGGAAGACCAGAGGATATGGTCTTAAGCTGAGACGGGGGAGGTGCAGAACAGATACTGGAAAAAATCTTCCACTGTGACCGTGGTCAGGCCTCGGAAAAGGCTGCCCAGGGAGGTGAGCATGAGTCACCACCATCCCTGGAGGTGTTTAGGAGGCATCTGGATCTGTCCCTGGGTGATGTGGTTTAGTGGTTAACAGTGCTAGTGCTGATGGCTGGACTGGATGATCTTAAAGGTCTCTTCCAACCCTGATGATTCTATGCTTCAATTTTGCCATTATGACAAACATGCTACTATCAAATGGTGGAGGGAAGAGCTCTGCACAAGGTAGATTATCTGCTTAAATCTTCCAGGTGCAACTGCAGTGATCCTTTAGGAGTCAGAAATAGAGGTGGAAGAGGTTACACAAAATCAAGTCTGACAAAGGAATATATCTGAGGAGAAATATTTAAATATCTTTGCTCCTTTACATGGTTTTGGCACCACAGGCCAAACTACTACAGGTAGATCTACACGTAGATCTTGTTGAGATCTTGTTGCAAGTTTGTGATACAATATAGGACACCCCAAGAACACTTAAGCAGTGCTAAATAAATGATCTTTGTATGAAATAGTACATTTTTTCAGCATCCTTCACCTTTTCCCATCTTCCTGCATGCCTCATAATTTCCTAGCCTCACCTCCCACAAGAGCATGACCAAAAACTAATGGCCTTACCCTCACTGTCCTTCACCAGGTCTTTTTTGCTTTAGTTCCTCCTTGGGCTTGATGGATTTTGCCCAGCCACCCTCCCTGGAAATCAGAGCATCTCTCCTGCTCTGTCATGCAGTACTCTTTTCCCTTTGGGTGGTCCTTGCTTCTCCCTTGGAATCCAACAGGAAAGATGCAGCAGGTGAGGGAGGTCCCTGGTGGGAATTTCCCCTTGATCATCTCCACTGAAGCCTCTGCAGGGAAGGGCCTTGGCCAGGTCAAACACAGAAGCATTTCCAGGCATGTGCTTCCATGGAGATGATCTTACACCTTTTCTAGGCAGACCTGACATCACAGGGACATCAAAGTCAGCATGGGACATGCCAGCATAAAATCCTGAGCTTGTGCTGCTCTCTTTCCCTAACAGTCACTCAGGAAGTTTTCCTTGATTTCCTCATGATGTATTCCTTACCCACCAAAGCCATTGATTGATATCTCCATCCTAAGGAAGTGTCTAGATTCCCTTGGGGCTTTGATAATATCAATAATTTAGATATTGCTTCAGCTGTGAGCATCGCTTCTGCTGGTGCCCAAGGACTGTGCCCTGCCCTGGCCTGCTCTGCCCTGGGCATTCTCATTATTTTACAGAGAACAGTTCATCTATAAAAGCTATTGACAAATCCATGTCAGAGGGAAAGCAGAAAAATCCGTAGGTGATCAGACTTGGACATCTTTGGTTTTAACATTTAGACTGTAGTACAGTTCCACACCGTGTATTTTGTTGCCACTAGAAAGGTGTGTTGAAGCCTGTGGATTAAATAATCTTACAGGGTACTGGAACTTAGTCCCTAAATTAGGGAAGTTGTGTAGTTCAGATGTAAAAGTGGAATGTGGTGAGCTAACACAAGGAAAGTCAATTCCCTGTTAGCTCCCAGCATTTCCAGGTCAATTTAGGGCATGCACATCACAGAACATGACAGTGGGGAGAAAACAGGCGTATTTCATTCCCTGCCTTTCAGATTCCAATAGCAATGATGAACTCTGGCCAAAGCACTTGTTTGGGAATTTATGATCAATTGAGGTTACTGGGCCTTGGCCTTAGGTCAAGCAGGTCCCTAGGCGTTATTACCACCTATTAAATGCTCTGCATCTCCTTTATTGCTGTTTAAATGATGAGTAACTGTGATTTGCAAGAGTGTTGGCCATATATCAAGTGTACAAAGGTTGCTAAATCTGAAATACATTAACAGAGGCAAACTGAGCTCTAATTAAAAGTCTGTTACCATTCACTTGTACTTCTGTCACAGACCCGGTGGTTGGGCTGTACTGAAAGCTGATGTGAAATAAAACTTGCAATTCTTTGCAGAAAGAAGGAAAAAGAGGTACTGGAAAATACAATATAAAATTATCTTCTGCAATGCCATTTATTAAATGAGGACTCTAGCCTCTTCTGTCTGAGATACACTTTATATTGGCAGCATGAGTCTTGCAGGAGGCACAAAGATGGGGGAAACAACAAGAGAGGGAGTGTATTTTACACACATCTCATTTCCAGAAAAAGAGAAAAGAAAACATGAAATGAAACAGTTTCTTAATAGCTAATGTATTTTCAATAACAAAACAAAAGCATTCTGAAGACCTTTAACTTTTATTAAATTGACCACAATGGCCAAAGTAATATTTTCAACATGACTTGAAGGGCAAAAAAGAACTAGTGTGAAAGAGAAGCTGCTGTGAGCCACAGGTGTTATTTTCTAAAACTAAAAGTCCAATACATCTCTCAGGAAAAAACTAAGCAGTTTTGTGTATGGGAAGTGCTTCTGGCCCTAGACTGAGAAATCCATATGAAATTTCCCAATATTGGGTGTAAACCTTTGCCTGAGGCATCCCTCTGCACGGTGACTTTTTCTGGTGCAGCGTTGTGTGCTCATGCTGCACTGGACAGGGAGCAATTTTGGCAGCTAAGATACCACTGACCTCTGCTGGGAGTATTCAGACATATTTAGCTTCTGTCCTGGGCCCTGTGCTGCTGAGATGTGGTGTATGTGCAGAGGCTGATGTGTGTGTATGTGTAGATATAGATATAGATATAAAAGATTTGCACACCTATATAGATATAGATATAAAAGATATGCACACCTATGTGTAGCTGCTGTCACTGCAATTTCCCAGGTGGCCAAGTGGTTCAAAGAAGTAAAACCCATCCTGGACTTACAAAATGAAATTTTCTTGGCAGTGAGGAAGATTTAGACCTCCTAAGGAGAAGAATCCCTACCAGTTTTCTCTGCAATATAACATCATACACATGTAAATGTACAAGATTTGTGGAGCTTTGAGTTCCTAAGGGTTGCAGGGCGATGACAGCATTCGAAAGGCCTGGCCTGGAGCTGATGTGACTGAAAAGCAGAGGTGTTTGTAGTGATTGGCACAATTTCCAGTCTCCTGATGGACACCCTGCAATTGCACTGAGCATGAGCAATACAGCTGCAGCTAAGTAAAGGTTTGAACTGGCAATGCACAAAACAGAGACAGACTGTGCAAACAAAAGAGCTCAAATAAAGAGGTGTCGTAGAGGAATCGTCACCTTTCCCGTCTATGGTTAGTACTGAATCATTTTGTAAATAAAGAAAAAAGATCTTTCTCTCCATCCATGACATCCAGTGTAGGCATAATCAGTCAGTGGCTCAGAGAAGAACACAAGATGGAAGCAGCCCACTGGAGAAAGTGTTTTGACAGGAAGTGTCAGAGATTATAAACTGAATTATTTTGTTCCCTTATAGTGAGCGGAATGATGTATTTACTGTAGACCAGAAAACAGATCAAATGACCCTAGAATGGGGTAGTAAAGGAAATTCAAAATACCACGTGAAATTTTGTTCAATAATGTTGAAAATTGGTACTGATCATACAATTAACAGCTCCCAGAAAGTTTTCTCTGTCCATGAAAAAAAGTCAGGCTATGATAAAACAACAAATCATTCAGATTGAACAAAAAAATGTAGACCAGCAGGATTTATTCCCATACTTGAACATTCTAGCAGCATTCCTGTTATCTATGTATTACAGGAATTTGTTGTCATAAGGACAGAAGATGAATGAGGTGTTAAGGCTGGAGACAGCAGTGAAAAAAGACTGATCTTGATTATAAAAAAAAAGAAATTACAAGATTTAATGATACAAGATCTAGTGTGGTTGAAGAAGAGAAGAGAGGTCAGATCACAGGAGAGAGACAAGAAAACAGAGTTGTCCACAGTGACAGATAATGCACTGGCCAAAGGGAAAACATCTGGGTTTCATTGTAAGGAGCTTACATTTAGAGGGTGAATAGACATGCATGAATGTAGAAGGAATTAAAGGCAAAGCTGAAAAAGAGAGGTTGAGCTGGGTTAGAAGCTCAGCCAGAAAATCAATACCTGAAATTCTGGGAGCAGTTACAGTTGCCATTAGAGAATATACAAGTGGAGAAAACAGAGAAATGAGAGGAGGAATCGGAGGGGGGAAAATATTTTAAATATATATATAAGGAGAAGTATTTTTCATTTTCTGGGTGTGTGTATGATCTGGCAATATCTTCACTTAAGTTGTCTCTGTAATATGGAGGGAAGCTGTCAGAAATAGGACACCAGCAAGAAAGGACCAGAATTAAAAAGAGCTGGTTAGACTGCACCTCAAACTGCAGCAGGATTTAGTTCCATTTTCAGGCAGAAAATAACAAAGGTACCAACTGCTAAACAATACTAATCAGCCATGGAGATCCATCCTGTGCTAACAAAAATTTCCATGTGACCTTCAAATGGCCACACAAAGCTGTTCAGCATTCTCCAGCTGGAAGGTGGCAGAAAAAACAACCGTGGCAAGTCCCACATGAAAAAGGAAAACCACATCCTTCGTGCTGTGCAGTCAGAAAAGACAGAGGGCTGTGTCTCCTTCCTTCAGGCTCTATGGGCTGGTTTTCATGAAGCAGCTCAGCCTCTGACAAACAAGAGCCATCTGTGGGCTGTCATCCTATTCCTCCCAGTTGCAATGGCTGTACAGATGCTGTCAAACTCCCACTTTCACCTCCTGGTGGGCAATACAGGTCCACACTCAGGTGGCACAATGTGGTCTTTCACCCACCTGTCTCTTCTAAAAACAAACTACACTTCAACATCTTCATGTCTTTTCAGGGTTTTTTTGCTTATCTGAGGGAAAGACACTCACTTAAATCTTCCCACTGCTTAAAACTTCTAAATAAATAATTTGGTCTATCCTTTCTGACCTTGAAGGACTTTTAGGCATGGTCATGGAGGCAGCTAGAACCAAGACTGTCTATACTTATGCAGGCCAGATGGTAGTATTTTTTTCCCCATGTACATTTTTGTCATATTCCATGTTAAAGACATCGTTAGAGAGCTCTGCATTAGCACTGTGGCCTGTCCCTGTGCATGTTTCTGGCAGCTCCTGAGTCCTTATGAACATCCCAAATGAGACAGGAGTGGATTTGCTATGTGAGGTTGTCAGAGTCGTAACTTTACCGTTCAGAAAGTCGCTGGAGGAAAGAAATTTTGCCAAAACCAGGTGGACATAAAGATCTCCCACTAGGTTTTGACTGTGCTGAAATACTGAACTAACCCCAGTTTTTGGGAAGTAACTTTGGAGCAAGGTAAGTAGCACAAAGTACTGGAACCAAAATTTCAGCAAAAACCTACAGCATTTAAGAGCATAAAACCTGACATGAATGTGCACCCAATATCATGCTTATTAATAACAGATATGGAAGAGTTAGCAGGGAAGTAACGCAGGACTAATGAGGCAAAAGTTATTTTAGGTTTGTTTATTTGATTACCTGGAACACAGTATGGGTAGAAGCAGT
Source organism: Fringilla coelebs (assembly GCF_963513975.1). NCBI lineage: Eukaryota > Metazoa > Chordata > Aves > Passeriformes > Fringillidae > Fringilla > Fringilla coelebs. Next base: position 63,005,696 of record NC_140029.1, on the reverse strand, counting down.
AGGTGCCTTGTGCAGGCAGAGCAGTGTAGGTTGTACTCATCAATATTGAAGCAATTACCTGTACAGATGTAATACCAGTGATCTGTTACAGCACTGAAATAGAAAATGTTACTATATTGCTATTACATCTTGTCTAATGACCAGGGAAGGATCCTGGATGGGCAAATGCCAAAACCCTCTGCTCAGTCTTTGTCTTAGGAGGTAATAGCTCAATTTACCAATTTGATTTGGTGGATTTCAATTTGGGAAGGAGAAAAATAAAAGTGCTTGAGTGAGCATTTTGTGGGTAGATTTGAGGCTTTGCTGATATTGATCAAGCTGTACTGGAAACCCAGGGGAAGAATTGTGGTTGCAAATTTTTTTGTGATTTAGATATTTGGGGTGGGATCCAGGTCCAGCTTGGATTCCTCCACCTGGGTGTCTATGCTGCCAGCTCCAGCCAGGTGCATTTCTTCACCTGATGCCCTCTGAGATGCCCTGTGGTCCCATGACAGCTTCTCAGGGCTGGCAGAGAGGACACAGTGATTACAGTGGGTCCATGCCCTGTTACACCAGGCAGGAAGGATGTCCTGCACCCTTTAAATCAGCACCAGGTTGAAACCACAAATTGACTCCATATAAAAGCAAGGTTTGCAGAAGCTTTTCAATTCTGCTGCCACTTCATCTGTCAGGTGTGGTATGATCTGGAGCTGCAAATTCCTCAGCACTTAGCAAGTTTTCAAGCTAATGATCAAGTAAATTATCAAGAATCTTCTTAATAATAGGGGGGTAATTTAGCTGGCTATATTGATGAGTTCCTTTTGTTTAGATCACAGACAAATTGTTCTCTTGAGTTCCTGAGTTTGGTCCTTGGTAGGCAGGCAGGTGTCTGTAAGCTGGAACAAGCAGAGGCATGCTGGATGGGTGAGACATATAGAGATGTGTCTGACTCCAACCAGACACCACAGATGAGAAAAACATTTTGAACTGCCACTCATGAGACCTTAGTTCTGGGCATGCGTGAATGTGTACATGTGTGAGCAAGGGAAGGATTTAAGACCTTACTGGACTATCCCTATGGAGAAATCCTTCCAGGCTCCCTCCCCCTAACAAATCCAGTGACACCCCAAACAAACAGAAAACCATCCTGATTTTCCACCCATTATTTATTTACCAGAAAATCACTTTTCCTAGTAATGTGGGAAAACGAGATGTTTTATAATAGGAAGAAACACTGAATCTCTAGTTTTTTACCATGGTATCTGTAGATTCCTGTACCCTGCTCCTGTTCCCAGAGCACAAATCCTCCACCCTTTTGTGTACCTTACTGAAAGATAATGTTGATGGTCTAGGACAAGTGATGGCAGCCTTTTGCTCTTTTGGGCAGTGAATCTGTGTGTCTCTCATCTCCCCAACATCATTATAAAATATACATGCCTTCATATAAAGACCTATTTCTTAAAACCTTCACCCCTCCATTGCCAAATGGGGTCATAACTGGCTTGCACATTTAGAAGTTAGTGCAGGGAAATGACAGGCTAACAACATGGTTACTTAACTTTGTTTTTATAGTGAAGAGGGATAAAAATACAGATGAAAGCAAGCACTGACTGGGCTGAGCTCCTGGGGAGAAGCAGAGGTGATGGTGGTACTCTCAGGGCAGAAAATAAATACTATCCCCAGCGGGGCTGCAGGGAAACACCATCAATTCACCTGCTGGGTCCTCTGCCTTCAGCAGCTCTGGAAGTTTCTGGGATGTAGTTACAAGCTGTAGCAGGTGCTCAGATGCCTCATTCATCCCTCTACATCCTCTAGTACATGGGCTCGTCTTTTACAAGAGGTTGCAGCTGAGGAGCACCCATGAGCATCTTCCACAGTCTTTAACTGTGAGCAGGTATCAGGAATGACCCATAACCAACTGAGGATATTTCCTTCAACTCCATTTCTTAATGTGGTCCTTCTACTCCTCCTCCCTCCAGGCTGTAGTCTGTGGGTAATGGGATTTGTCTGTGATAATCAATAAGTCATTGCCTTATACATTTAATCTCTGTATTTTCCTTGCAGAGTTTCTTTGCATATGGCTGAAAGCACCAGAAAAAAAATGACCCTACAATGCATTTCTCCTCCCTGATCGCTTCATTTTCTGATGAGGAGCCTTTATTCGCCTGGGTGCTTTCCCAGCTAATGGGCTATTAAAAAGTCCATCACTAATATAGTGAAAAATATGTTTTCTCCCTCCAGAACAATCAGCAGCTCTCACATTAGCTGCACCTGGTGATGGCTGATGCAGCTAACCCTAGTTTTCCCTACAGGCAAAGTCACAGGTAATAAAGCTATAAACCTTACAACTGGTTATTATTAATTGCAGCAACCTTTACAAAAGGGTCTCACCTGCCTGTGCAGCTCCTTTTTCTTGTACCTGACCCCCACATTCAGTCCAGTTCTGCTGCTGTTGTTTCAGGAGCTTGAGATAAAACTGAATAGCCTCAAAAAGGCAGCTGAGGGAGCTCAGCCATGAAAACACCCCAACATCATGGGGCTTTCCAAGTTGTCAGGTTGTTGCTTCTGCTCTCAGTGGGAAGCTCTAGACATTTGTCCTGCTCTTTGTGGACAGTGTCCTGTGAACCTTGCCTCTGCTGCAAACCCGGCAAGTCTAGGGATAGGGCACAAAGAATTAATTTCTTGATGTACGTATGTAGGTATATTAACTAATAGAAAACCATGTCAGGCTAGGGGGTTGTCATGTAAGTAGGAGGTCAAATTATTCATGCCTCTGGCAGCCATTTCACTGAAGGATTGATTTTGTTCCATTTCCATGTAAGGCAAGGCTAAAGCCATACACAACTGGACAGAGATCCTCAGAAATGAAGCCCGAACATAAAAATCTCACATGCTGGGAAGAGTTCTTGTCCAGCAAGTTTTCTGGTCTCACAGTCTTCAGACAGTTCATCTCTTTGGAAATGCAAACAGGTAACAAGGAAATCTGGGATTTTCAGGATACTCACAGCACCTTCACCCAGCCATTTTGGGTCCAAAACCCATGACAGCCATGGATTAGTCTGCCATGGTGTCCTAGGCTGGCGTTAGGATGCTTGTATCCCCATCTGTGTGTGCTGTTTATGCTGGATATTGTGTTCTGTGCCTTCAAGACTGGCTCTGCAGAGGGAATGTTTTGTTTTGGCTCCTTATCAGCCGCTCCCCCATGGCTGGCAGGACACAGAAATGGAGCAGTACATAATGCTGCTTCTGCTTTTTGCCTGGCTTTTGGCTTTGCTCTTGCTTCTGCTTCGCTTCTGCTTGCTCTCGCTTCTTGCTTCTTCTCATTAGTTACTTTAGCTAAACAGTCCACATTTCTTCCTGGACTGTTTCTCCTTTTCTGTTTGGACCGACTCGAACCTGCTCCGGACTGGGACCTGGGAACACCAAGAGTTTGCACCCTGTGGCTGCAGCAGCTGCCCCAGCGCCGGAGGGACTGATATCAGAGTGACCCCCCAGAGAGACTTTCTGAATTTGTCATCTTTTTCAGAGCGGTGAAAGAGTGGTGTCATCCGGTATTGTTCATTTTGTGTGCTGGGGGTGCTGTTCCTGTTCAATAAACAGGTTCTTTCCACTTCTCTCTGAGGAATTCTTCCCGAACCCGTTGCGGGGACAGGCCGTGTGGGTTTGCTTTCTGGAGGGGCCCCCCTTTGGGGATTCTCTCCCAGATTTGCCCTAAACCAGGACCCAAGGTCAGCTCTGAATGTTTTTGCTGGATAACATCACACCATCTCACCTTCCTGCTCCTGCACAGGACCATTTTTACAAGGTATGCTTGGATACAGCCCCTCTTCACTGATAATTTGTATGGGATGATTTTATGAAAAAAGGAACTTATAAATCCAAGCCAACACATGTTGATTCTCTTGTCCCAGGAGAGCACAATGCTCGTCCTCAACAGTCATCCTGAAACATCTACCTTCCCAAAATGTGTTGTGAGCTTTGAGTCTTTGCTGTGAATTTCAGTTCTTTTTAACTTTCTGTATGCACCTTTCCCAGCTTTGTGCTGTTCAAGGACTCTGCTGGCAACCCTCTCTCTTCTTGTCCTTTATCTGGAGTACTGGAGGCTGGGAATGTAAGAGCTCAGCCCTACACTCTCATACATCCCAGTGCAACACCATCAGCCCATCACTGTGGAATTCCTCTAGCCTAGCAGGAGACAGAAAGGCCCAGCAGAGCATCTTTGACAGGACTGGCAGATATTTTTAATTGTTTAAGAGCATCACTTTCACCACCTTAAATCAGTCAGGGCTGACACAGGAGACTATATTTGTCCTCAAATCCAGAGAGCTCTCTCTGCATTTTAATGTGTAGCTTGAGTGTATGCAATTTGTATGGAACACTGCTAGTACAGGGTATTCTTAACAAGAAAATAGGCTTCTTTTGTTTGGCTCAGATAGGTGAAATCTTACCTCTTAAAGAGCTTGGGGGTGTCATCTGTCCCCAGGGATTTACTTGTAGGAGCTTGCTCTGTCTGTTGCTTATGTGATGGCTGCATTTGAAAAGCTTGCATTGAAAAATCATGTTTGGGAATGCCAGGCTGCATGCAGTAATTATTAGCATGAAGCTGATCTAAAAGTCTACATGTTGGGGCAGGATTTGCTTCATTTTTATTTATTTTTATTTATTTTTATTCACTGCAAGACTGCTCACATTTTGTAGTCAGTTTCACTTGTAGGGATCTGAAGCACCATTGACCTCTGTGTCACTACAGAGAATTTATACATTGGTGCAACAAGGCAAAATTATTCATACTCCCAGGGCCATACTTTCAGCTGAAATTCTCCAAACACTCATAAAAATATTTTTTTTATGCATGTCCTCACTTGCAGTTTAAGAATGGGGATATTAGAGTCACAGCGGCTGTTTTAAATCATACAGGTTTTTGTAGTACTTGTTGCATTTTCTTTATGGGAGAATTTAAAGGCTGCACATTAAACTGAGTGGCTCAAACTCACATGATGGAGAAGTAACAGAGTTTGCTGGGGGCAGAAGAGCAAAGGGGATGGTACAAAGAGGGCTGCCTGTGCGCCAGGGCAGTTGCACCTCTCCTTATTTTAGACATTTCCACTGTAATCAGTACCTCAAACTAACCTTCCCCTGATGTCACTGTCTGTAGCACTAAGGAGAACAGTCCAGGGTCTCTTATTTCACTCTGAGACTGAGTGTGCAACATGGCTTGTGCCCACGCACTAGAACTCTCTTCCTCTTTGCTCCCATATGAGCAAACCCTTTAGACTGGTGTCCCAGATCCTCTTGCCTTCTCTACCTCTCTAACATGTAGCCTATAAGGGCTGAGTTGTATTGGGTTTATGTCACAGTCATAGCATGACTGATATATATTAAGCTTTTCCATAGTTCTCTAATTGCAGCATGTATCTTCCTCTCTGTCACTGAATGGCTTTCCTTCTTTGGACTTCAGCAATAAGATTTTCTTTCTATCTCCTTTCCCTTCTCTCTTCTGTCCCTTTTGCTCATACATGCCCACTGTTTCTCTTTTTTCTCCTAGTCCTCATGTCCACACCAATGTGTGCTTTCCTTCCCTTTGCTTCCCTCTTCCTTTCCTTGGGTCTCTGCCCCACTCCATTTTTCTGTGCCTGCAGAAGCGAAAAGTTTGCACTGTGCCAGAAGTTAGCACCAAAACACAATTACAGCCATACTCCTAGAACCAAGGAGCTTCTTTTTGCATCTTACTCCCCAAGGTATTCATTTTATCAACATCATGTTTCCCTGATCCTCTTTACTGAGGCCAGGTCCTGGCCCTCTCCCAGCAGTAGCAGCAAGGAACCCGGGTCTGCCTGGCTGACTCCTCACACTTCCTCTCCTGGGACAAGCCATTCATTCAGACACTGACTCCCGTTTCTCATCTGACAGAAATAAGGAATGCCAAAGAGAACTGTCCCTGGACCCGTGAGAAAGGTCCAGGCCTGGCGCTTTAAGCTGACTCATGTTATGATGAGTTATCCCTCTAAGAAGTTTCTATTTCTGTTTTCTTTCCCATTTCCCTTTCTCCTTTCCCTTTTTCTTCACCACTCTTTTTTCTTGCTTCTGTTGTCCCCTGCTTCCTTCTCTTCACATTGCTTTTTTTTGTGTGCATGTTGGTATAGCAGATAGCAAAGTCCCCACTTGACCATGTTGATCATTGAGGTCTTGCCAGCCACCTGCTCCATGCCAAATATTTTATAGACCTATCCCTGACTGGATCCATTTCAGGCTCCTTAAAGTTGGTGCGATGACATTCACAAGTTCTGATGTCACCAGGAAGAAAATCATCTCAGTATCTCCCTCAAGTGGGGGAGCATTTCATGACTAGCAGTCAGTACTGCTGGTCCTCCTCCTTAAGAAGGAGCAAAAGAGTTGGAGGTAAATGAGTCCAATAAAAAACAACAGATGTTTATCCTTCTCTTACGAGAAGTCACTGCAAGCAGTGCAGGGGGAAGGGGATTAAAGCTTGGAGGACCTTTGGACTGCGGATCCTCCAGAATCAGACATGAAACTCACCCTTTTTTACCTTATTATTGACAGTCCTAGCACCAAGCTTTGGCATACAATAGGGAATTTAAAGCAAGGAACTCTTCCATCTTCTTAAAAAGCCTGTGGGAAATGGAACAGGAGCAGCTTTAGTAGTGCAAAACATGAAACCACATGTCTTTGAGTGTCTCCATGTCACTAAATAAAAGGCCAAGCCCAGAGGCTGATTATCTGCTTCTCTGCACCCTGTTATTTCACTCCCAACTCCATTTCGGAGGATGTCAGCTGGTTCTATCCAATGCACTTCTACATGAGAGTGTGGGTGTGAGCTGGTCAGGGCGTCTTGGCCTCATCTTCATCCAGCAGTGTAGGAATTGCCATAAAGACTAATGACAAAAAGCAGACAAATTATTTTTCTCTGATGGAGAATAAAAAGGTGGGGTGTATAGAGGTGTGCTAGGTAGCCACAGAGAAAATGTGAGCCCCAAGAACCTGATGTAACCATGAAGAAATCCCTCGTGGTTTGGAGATTTACCAGTTGAGTAATTTCTTGACAAGGCAAGAAAATAGGCCATCACTGATTTTTCTTTCTCTTGAGCTGAAACATCATGTACAGTTCATGTCCAGGAAGATGCACTTAGCCTCAAGTGGAGGATGATCAGGATGATCAAAGCAAATGAAGAAACTGTGCCAAGAGTATGCGACACGTTTAACCGAGCAAAAACTAAACCAAAAATGTGTCCACTCAACAGTATACCTGGCAGACACCTCTAGATGGGGAAAAACAGCTTTGCAAAGCACAGAAGAGAGTCAAAGAGGAGCGTGGGAACTGGAAAGTTTTTTCTTGCCATCAAAGCACTGTCAGTGGGAAAAGCAATGTCAAAAAAATCTTTTCTTAAGTAGAGTAACCCTTTTCAGGCAACTCTGGTTAGTTTGTGTAGAGGGACACATGGTGATGCACCATTTCCCAGAAGACCTCTCCCAGTGCTGTGTCCCTGCAGTATTCATGAGTGAGAACTGGAAGCTTTGAGATGGGATGTGTGTTGCCCAAGAGTAGTTATTTGTAAGGTAGAAGAAAGGATGGAGCTAATCCCGCTGAGCTGCCATTAAAGGCAACGGGAGTGACGCTGTCAGGACGACTCAGGAAGCAGGTGGGGACACCCTGGCTGACAGCAGCACTGACCCTGTATCTGTACACCAGTCAGGGATGCTTGGCTGGTGGAGCAAGCACTGCTGTGCTGAAGGCAACCAGCCTGGGCAGAGGTCAAGGAAAAAGGAGACAGCCTTTGCAAGGACAGCAAAATCCATCTGGAGGGAGAGAGCCAGCCTGGAGCAGTTCTTGCAATGGGGTGCATTGGGGAAATGTCAAGGAGCTGGAGCTGGTTTCCTAGGCCAAAGATCTGGGGGAAAATGATGTCTTATCTTGCACTGAATTCTGTGTTAAGAAATGACACCATATTTAATGTGCTGGAGTGTTTTCTTAAAACACACTGGGGCTTCCTTCACAGCCCTCCAGTCTGGGAAATGCATCTCCAGCCATGATTATCCAAGGTGAATCTCCTGCACTGGAGTTTTATTGCTGACCATGGACAGAGGTACTTGGGATGTTTTGAGTCCACATCCTCACTATGTGACCTCTTCAATTTCTCTGAACCTTTCACTGTTATGATTTCTATAGTAATATGGTTTGTGAAAAGGAAATCCTTGCTCTTCAGGGCACCATCCTGTGGATTTCCACACAGTCACGGTTCAAAGTTTCACTTTGTCTTGACATCCATTCCATATAGGTTTACTGTACACCACAGTATGGTACAGAAATATTGAGGTCTAAATAACCTGACTAATTCTAATTAATCTTGCTTAATTCCATTCAGGAAGGCATCTGACCACACTAAGACACAACTTGATGCTCATGAATTTGAATTTCTTCAGAGTTATGCTCTTCATACTCACTTCTCCTCCTGCTCAGACTTAATTTTCTACATATCTCATCCCATAGAAATTGAGATAATGATCAACATCCTATTCTATGTTTCTTGAGTTTGGACACTTACTAAATATTCTGCCTGGAGTTTGAAAATCTAGCAACAGTGCAATTTGTATCTTATTTTATATTTTTCTCCAGTTTCTAGAGGCAGCTAGTCAATCCCAAAGTGCCTGAGCAAAAGTGTCCAGAGCAGCAGAACAATCTGACTCTATTGTTACCACCTTCACTTATGGTACATCTTTTCTGAAATGATAAAATTTGATTGCTTCTTCTACATTTGTGTACGAGAAGAAGATGCAATACTGTCTTCTATTGGAAGATTATATTGGCCTTCAAATCAATTTCAATTTCTCATGAATCTTCAATATAATTTTATTTCATCTTTATTTTTGGGTATTACATTCTCATCACTTCATTCTACTTTAAAGATTGGAATTCTCCTGACGCCCTCCACAATAATAAATTAGTTGTAATTGGGAACATTGCCTTTCATGGTAGAGAGTGGGTTTAATCCTAAGTATTTTAATAGGAACCTTTTACTTTCTTTAGAGGGATGTTGAGGGGTTTGAATTTTGCTAGATCTCTTTCTTTTCCTCATACAAATGGAAATGCTCAGGACCCCAGCCAGTGTGCAGTGATGTCCCAAGGAGCTTGTGCAGAATTTCTCAAAATGCAATGTCAGCCTTGCTGCTCTGGTAGTGCTTGCACAGAACATAGATATTAACATTTGGGGAAAGGACATGTCCACATTTGGGAATGATGCTTTGTGACAGCTTTCTGCTTTCCTCTGAAGGTGTGAACCTTCCAATAGCACATTTGATCTGACTAAGAACAGATTTGATGTTTTTTCTTACACACTGTGATCTGAGAAGAATCTGTGGAGCCCACCAGCCTGCACACCACAGAGTAAGAAACATTATTTTACTATATCAGCATCAGGACAAAAACCTGTTCTTAATTTCACAGCTGTCAGTAGAGATTTTTGAAATCCTTTCCACATGGTTTTCCCAAGTGTGAAAGACAGCTTGTCAACTTCTTAAAAAAGACAGCATGTCAAAGGTTTTACCTGTCACCTCAGGCCAAAGGGAGAGTCACAATGGAACTGGAAGCAGAAGTTTTCTCATAATAGGGATGTCAAGCAAAATTTAGCAAGATGCAGTACAAGAGGTATTTGGGTTTGATTTTTAAAGAATGCTCATCAGAGCAGGTATGAATTTTGATACATCACTTAGGGAACTAGTTTCACTTTCTTACACTTCAGATCTCCATTGCAATTTCATGATGGAGTGGAGTTAGTCCTGAATATGTTCTTTTTACAAATCCATTACTGAGGTATTAGTGGAATAAGGTTATACAGGACATTAGTTTTGTGAGGCTTGACACTGATTGCTAAATATGTATTCATTGACTTTGCAAATTAAGATCTGTGGTCATGTACATAAACATATAAACACATAAAAATGTAAAAAAATTATTAAATAAATAAATACATAAGTATGAGAGTGTGTATATTCCTGCATTTATATATATATGTATATATATGTATTTAACTCTCTTACTTATTATGGTTAAAGTATTTTATTTTTCTAAAGTATTTTATTTTTCTGCTGCTGTCTTTAATTACTGAATGCAGCGTATAAAATCCAAGACTAATAAATCACAGAATGACAGAACAGATGGGGTTGGAAGGCACCTCTGGAGACCATCCCATCCAACACCCCTGTTAAAGCAGGCACACCTGGAGGATGTTACTCAGGATTGTATCCAGACATTTTTAAAATATTTTCAATGAGAAGACTTGTACGGGCAGTCTGTTCCAGTGCATGGTCACTCACACCATGTGAGTGTAAAGAAGTTCTTCCAGATGTTCACATGGAACTTTCTGTACATTGGTTTCTGACTCTTGTCCTATTGCTTGGCACCACCAAGAAAAGCCTGGATCCATCCTCTGGCATCTCCAGGGCACTAACATAATTTAGCAGCAATCCCTAATTTTTGCTGTTCTTCCCTTTGTCACTTGACTACTTGAAGAAATAAGGAATCAGGATGGCACTCTGAAGGCAACTATAGTACTGTGTGATGGCAGAGATAATGTCTGTTATAAGCCAGAAATTAAATATCTTGAAATGTACTGTGTGTGAAACACAAAGAAAGTTCTTGGCTGTGAGACACAGTCTAAGCAACAGAGGCATAGTTCTTTGTGACTTCTGAGATTCCTTCCTGGTACAGCAGTCCCAAGTAGATGAATTTCTGAAATGGAGATTTGGCCATGACTTCCTATTCACAGAACCACAGAGCCACAGATTACCTTGAGCTGGAAGGGACCCACAAGGATCATCAAAACTCAGTTCCTGAACCACAGATTACCTTGAGCTGGAAGGGACCCACAAGGATCATGAAAGCTCAATTCCTGGCCCTGCACAGGACACCTCAAGAGTCACACCATGTGCCTGAGTGCATTGTCCAAATGTTTCTTGAATGCTGTCAAGCTTAGTGCTCTGACCACTTCCCTGGGGAGCTGTTCCAGTGCCCAACTACCCTCTGAGTGAAGAACCTTTTCCTGACATCTAGCCTAAACCTCTCCTGACTCAGCCTCTCGCCATCCCCTTAGTTCCTGTTCCTGTCACAGAAGCAAAGAGATCAGTGCCTGCTCTTGCCCTCACAAGGAAGCTGTAACTGAGATGAGCTCTCTCCTCAGTCTCCTGCAGGCTGAACAGACCAAGTGACCTCAGCTGCTTCTCACGTGGCTTCCTCCCAAGGCCTGTCACCACATTTGTAACCCTCCTTTGAGCACTCTGTAAGAATTCCATGTCTTCCTTACACTGTGGCACCCAGACCTGCCCCCAGCACTCGAGGTGAGGCAGCCCCAGCTCAGAGCAGAGCGGGACAATCCCTCCCTGGCCTGGCTGGTGATGCTGCGCCTGATGCACCCCAGCACAGGTCTGGTCCTCCTGGCTGCCAGGGCACTCCTGACTTGTGTTCAACTTGCCACTGATCAGCAGCCCCAGGTGCTTTTCCAAGGTGCTGCTTTCCAGACTCTCATTCCCCAGTCTGTCCATACATCCAGGTGTGCCCCTCTCTAGGTGCAGAATCCAGCACCTGTCTTTGTAAACTTCATATAGTTGGTGACTGCCCAGCCCTCTAATTTGCCAAGATATTTCTGCAGGACTTCACCTTCAAGGGAGTCAACAGCTCCTCCCAATTCCTGGAAATATATATAGTATAGAAATACTATAAATAGTATTCCTTGTAGAGGTTTCATAAGTCCTTTGATTTTTTGCAGCTTTCTGAGGAAGTCTCTGGCATTCATGCCCTGACTGTTGGTCTCTCTTTGCTAAGTGACCCTGGCTCCCTATGAAAAATGCAGCTGAGTCAGTCGTAGCCATGCTCAGCTCAATCTTTTCCCTCTGATTCTCTGCTCATTGGACTTTCAAGGCAAGGAAGTTGTCATATATCTGTTCGAGTGGAGAGGGGCACAGGGCAGATGGGCAGGTATTCTTGATGACCATGCAGCTCAGGCTTGATTTTTCTTGTTACCCCTCCTCTTCTGATCTGCTACAAATCCTCTGTCAACGTGTTGAACTGTCTCCAAAGCTACCTTACTCACATGGGCCCTGTCCTTAGATGAGGTACAGACTGTAGGGGTGGAAACAGCAAGGTGTCCTAGACCAGGAGAGACACAGAGAGGGGATATTTTGGTTTGGCAGTTTCCTTTTATCAGTGGGTTTCCCTGAATCAATCTTGCTGGCTTGCTTGAATGGGTAGCTCTGGGTACAGTTTTGCTCTACAAGATGTCTTAAAAGAGGACAGTTACCTAAGGATTTTCATTAAGAGATCCTGTGGCTTTTAAAAGCTCTTACTGATGGCTTGTTCAGGGAAAAATGCCTTATTTGGGTAGTGGTGTTGGGAAAGGCTTGTTCAGATGCACTCTGTTTTTGCCTCAGCATGCTGGTGACCATGGTGTCAGCTCCATTGGGGATGGGTTAGGAGTAGCTCCAACCATGGGCATTTGCAGTGCCTTGGATTAAAGCCAAGAGACATGTCTGTGGTGGATGGTGGCTTTGAGGGCCTGATTTTTTTCATGGCTTTAAATAATCCCAAGAAAATATGTGGGGAGACAGCAATAACACTTTTCAGTAATAAGAATGTTTTGACCCTTGCAAGTGTAAAGTGCATCACTGGAATTGGTGTCTGAAGCACATCCAGCACTTCCATATTTTTTCTCTCCCACAGCACAACCCACAGAACATCTTCTTCTCCCCACTGCCAGGCTGCCTGTGTCATGTCCTCCTGTGCTTCTGAGCTTTGCTGATTTTGAATCAGATGTCCAGGATCCCTCCAGAAAGACAGACCATGAAAACACTAGATCAGATGGTCAGAAAATAACAACAGGCACCACAGACCATGTCAGTAGTCCCTGAGATCATCTTGCTCCTTTCAGGCATGAAGGTAGATTCTCCCTGTGAGAGCATGGGCTTCTAGCTGCTCTGTGATGGCCCTGACAGTGAATGTCACAATGAGAGATGGTTCTGCAGGGGGGCATCAGGGCCTTTGTCTTTTGGCATTGGCTTGAAGGTCCCATTGCCCTGAGAATGGGGCAGCATGTTCTCCTACGCCATTCCCTACTGGACCATATGCCCAGCCACTCTTACATTTCCCAGGGCAAACTTCACCTCCATAGCCCAGCTAGCTCAGGTCTAACTAGATGCCATTAGGAATTTGAAGGAAAGGTACTGGGAAGTGGCCAATCCAGAATTGAACAAGTCAGCGGAGGTGGCGTGGCCGGACGCATCACTTGGCTGTGTCACACAGGCTGGGGACCTGCTGGAGCATGTCCTTCCCATCTGGTCTCTGCATCTGCTTTTCCTTTCCATGGCAACCAGGACCATGGCAACAAGTGTGGGAAGGGCTGGGCTTGTGCTGGTGTGGAGTCAGGTGTGTCTGGACTGCTCTCAGGCAATGGGCAGGTTCACAAACCTGGCTGGCCATGGGCCATCCTTCTGCCCAGCTCCACAGCTGCCCCAGTGACTCTGTGCCTGGGAAAGGCTGGGGTAGCAGCTCTGAGCCAGGTACTCCACACACCACCTCTACTTCTGGAGGATCCAAGTGTGCCCCTGCTGCTGATAGCAGGTTTACCTGGGAAATTCTACAAGCTTCAGTGTGCTTAGTGGTTAGGTGAGTGAGATTCAAAATTAAGAAAAGAAAAAAAAAAAGAAGCCTATCTGTGAGCACTGTTTTTAAGAGCATATTCTCGTTCATTATCTGCATTTATATTTTTTTAATTGTGAGGAACTACCAGAAGAGATTGCTCCAGCTGCAGTAATAAAGATCAGAACATGTATTATGGCTGGTTCTTGAACTGGATTATTTTTCTCATTCCTTCTGGATTATTTGTCCTTGCAGTTGCCAACAAAAAGCTAACTTACAGCATGTAAGGAGTATCTTACCAATGAGCAAAACATCCTGAAATATCCTGAAACTGTGGTGAGAGACTGTTTGCAAGAAGAAACTAAACACAAGGAGGTATTTGTCTGTTAATGAGGGCTTTTTGAGCTGGATATCAGAAGGGTCCTGGAGCTGGCCTGCCAGAGACGGTCAGGCTCCTTGCCTCCAGAACTGAAAGCTGGATATAATGTAAGAAAAGTCTGCAGAGAACAAAGATCCCTTCTTCAGGGGTTCATTTGCCAAAATTTCTGTAATGAAACACAGCTCCATCCTGAGTGTATCATCCCCAGTTGCAATCCCATGACTGCTCAGAAGACATACTATCGTCCAACATGCTCATCATCTCAGCATCTGGAAATGCAGACAGCAAACACACCAGCCACTCTGAGTATTCAAGCTTTGAGTGATGCAATATGAGAGGTGGACCAAGGTCCAGAGCTTTATTTCTCAGCTTCAGAAGTAAAGGCTCACATTTTGCTCCTGTGAACAGGAATGTGACTCGTGTGACCAGGTCCCTGTGCCAGGCAGCTTCATCCTGTGAGTTATAAAATCAAAAGGAGAAGCAGTGGTGGAATTCTGGCCAGTTTTTCTGAAAGGCAGAAAAGGAAATTGGGACAAACAAAGTTACTTAAATTCTTTGGCCTCCTTAAGTTGTTGACTGGTGGATGAACAGATGTAACTACGTGACATCAGCTGAATGCAATTAAATATACTGCTTGTCTTTGCAGATGTCCAGGAAGGTTCCTGTATATCTCACAACGCAACCTGTGAGAGGGACAGGACTGCACAGCATGTTGGGACAGTCACAGTGCCTGGCAGGTGATGCTCAGTGCTGGCCAGGAAGCTGAAGTACATCAAACAATACTGGACTCTCTCAGGAAATCTGTGCTTGCACATCATTTACACTGTCTTTTAAACAGACCATAATTTAAACTGCCTCAGACATAATGCAAGAATTCAAAACACTAGCCCAGGGATGGTATCACTGTTGAGACAGCATCTGACTCCTCTTGACTCTGATTACACTTAGTTGTTTTGGATAGATCTATTTTCCACTCCTGTCAGCAGCAGGTGGTTTCTATCTTGACCATCCCAAGTGACCAAGAGAAGTGCCAACACATCCACGATGGAGTAAAAGCCTGCTGCCTGCTCTGCTGCCAGCACAGCCTGCTGTTGTAGCATAAAGGAATAGGCACCTCAGAAGCAGATACTGATCAGTGAAATCTGCACCCCTTTCTCTCAACACACTTAGGAGCCAAAGCAAAATATAAGCTATGGTGACAGGATGTATGTTGAAGGCAAAGGATGTATCAAAAAATTAGTGGGCTAATGCATTGATTAAACTAAAAATAATAAAATCATAGAATGAGAGAATGGTTTGGGATCTTAGAGATCATCTAGTTTCAATCTCCCTGCTGTGGTCAGGGCTACATTTCATTAGACCAGTGTGCTCAAAGCCCCATCCAGCCTGGCCTTGGACACTTGCAAGGGTGGAGCATACACAGCTTCTTTGGGCACCCTGTTCCAGCGCCTCAACAACCTCACAGTACAGAATTTCTTCTTAATTTCTAATCTAAACCTGCCCTCTTTCAGTTTCAAGCCTTTTCCCCTTGTGCTATCACTACATTGTCAAAAGTCCCCTTCCAGCTCTTCCATAGCCACCTTAAGGTGCTGGAAGGTGCTATAAGATCTCCATGGAGCCTTTTTTTCTCCACACTGAAATACCCTCAACTCTTCCAGCCTGTCTTCATGGGAGAGGTGCTCCAGCCCTCTGACCATCTTCATGGCTCTTCTCTGGACTCGCTCAAACAGGTCCAACTCTTTCTCATGTTGGAGGCCCCAGAGATGGACAGAACTCTCTTGATGGGGCAAATGAGAGTGGAGTTGAAGGGGAGTATCACAGCCATGAGATGCTCCCCTGCTTGCCGTGACCCCATCGGGCAATCGCAGCCACACGTGGTCTCAAACTGGGGCTTAAAAGCTGATGTGAAGAGTGGCATTTCCTTCTGCTGCCTCTCTACCACTCTAGTGTAGCTTTGAACTGAAAAATTAACCTTTTCTAGAAGTACCAGGGGTTCCCTGAATGACAGGAAAACATGCATATGAAGGTAGATCACTTGCTGCTGCTTAAGGGTCCCAGTCACTTGAAGACTTCATTTCCTATTCTCATGTCTCCTTCAAACTCACAAGTTTACTGTTGCTTTAACTTTCTATGCACATACCTATTCTTAGATTTTGCCTCCTAGAAATTTGAGGTAACATATCAAAGTACTTTTTAAGGGTAATGTGGTCCCTTGAGGGACCTAGAGGCATTGCAAGCAATTTAACTGTCAAGAGCTTTATTTTTTAGAATAGCTATGTTGGTGCTTTTTTAACTATATTTTTTACTATGATACTTCCACAGTGAAGAACTTGCATCTTCAGCTCCATGAGTAGAGACATGCAAGAGCAATAAATGCAGAAAAGGCAGTAAATGGGAATGTGGCATGTTATTGAAACTTCATGAGAAAATCCCTAACAAGGATGGTCTAGAATCCTTTCGTAACTAAATCATAATTTAAAAATTCTATTACTGTATCTGCACCTCAGATTTTGACTCATGTTCCCCACTATTTTGTCAGCAATGTGAATAAGGCAGCAGGATGTTCTCACACATCCAAAGACATTTCTGTCCTGTGAAATGATGGCTCACTTACAGAAACTCAGTATCTGTTTCTTGTTCCTTCTCCCCTGCACCCAGAGGAGATCCCTTGTTAGCTGTGCGATCAATAAAAACATTTCTTCAGCCACAGGTAAATCTAGTTTATTAAAACACAATTCTGACAGTTAATTCAATTGCCAACAAAGTGATAGTGTGATCAATAGGAAAAAAGTGACCTCATAAGTGAGATACATATAGCCTCTAAATGCAAAATTATCTGATAATCGGGTGCACTGGACAGACACAGACAGAAGCGTGTGGGTGAGATTAGACTGTGGCTATTTTTTTGCATTCTCTTGCAGTATTTGAAGTGGGTGGTGTCTCATGAGAAGCTTCAAGCTTGCCACTTGTTGCTGTTCAGGTTTCCTCCTGAGGGGTGAAAACCACGGAAAAAAGTTTGTCCCTTCCTTCCAATTATGAGCTCACTATATCTGCATGGTCACCATCTCAATCAAATTCCCATTGCAAACCACTGCTAATATTCCCTTTTTCATCAGCAGCATGGGATCAAGGAGTTCATGTGGCATCATTAGGTCAGCTCTCAGGTATGCTGCTGCCTTATTGAAATAAGGATTTGGAGCATGAACTTTAGTGAAGAGTTCTGATAAAACTCTGCTCTTACATCAAAGGCAGCATGAAGTGACTGAAACAGATTGAACATAACCCTTAGCCAAGAAAAAATGTGCCTTTTCCAGTGATTTGCCAAGTACTTCTCCACCTGACCAGCAATGATTTGTTTTCTGAATATTTCAGACAGAGCTAAAAATAGGTTGCTGCTGTTATTTTTGTTTGGGAGCAATAACATTCAGTTTATGGAGTTCTTTCTCCATAAGTAGTTCAGAGCATTGAGGAGTATCTTCACAGAGAGAAACCTTCCTTTGGTTGAATTTTACGACAAGGGAAGGCTTTCAGCATTTTTGTTAGCTTTCATATAAGTCCAGCTGCTTTCTTGGAAAATATGACTAAACTTCTTGTCTGCTTTTAGTAAAAGATGAGGTAATTAAACCCAAAATCTAAATATGGTCTAACTGAGTTTGGAGCCTGTTTTCACTTAGGTCTAATTTTTAGAAAACATTTTAGAAAATATTCAGAGACTTACAAATACAGACAGCCATTTGATGAAATTTTCCAAAGTACACACAGGAGTAGATTCCCATTGCTTTCTAAAAAAGCTCTCCTCCACCTTCTCTGTTGCCCATCTTTTTTCCTGTACCTGGGTTAGTTCTTCCCAGTTGGATTCTTTCATGTTTGATGTAGGAAATTCAAACCAATGGGAAGTTAATCCTATGAAAAAAGGGATCAGTTTCCTTCTCAGAGGAGACTGAAGATGAGCAATTGGGAATGCCTTTGGCAGCTTTTGGTGTCAGACTGATTTACCTGTGCAGTGGAAACCACTCCCTAGCAAGCTTTTTGGACCAAAATAATTTTTAAAGTTTGTCTATGGATCCCTGCATGGGAATGGAACTGCTTAGCCTCAGCTTTGTGAAAAGCACTGGCAACACTGGGTGTAAAAACAAACCTTGAAGGAATTGACTCCACATGAAGAGCTGCAGGATGCAGCCCAGTGCTCTGGGTACCTGCATCCTGCCCTCACTGCCAGCAGTCATCTTACAACAGTTCAGGACGGTGCCACTTGCTTGAAATCATTCTCTCACTTGACAACCCATGAAATGTTGAGAGAATACCTTGGTGGCTGGCTCAGAGTGGAAAATTTAGACGTGTTAGTGACTTCTGAGCAGCCTGAGCCAGTGCTGGGCCTCTCTTCCTGTTCTTAAGTCAGCCTCAGTAGAAAGCATAAGTGATGCTTTCTATTTCTTTAATGTGCAACCCCTTTGACAGTGTTTGTAGTAACTGGCAGGGTACTGTGAATATGAAGGGAATCACAGTGTCTGAACCCCTGCACATGCAGGGAAATGGAGCACTGAGAGGTTCAGGCACAGACACTGAAGTGGTCAGGTGAGCAGATTCCCTTTCAAGTCACTCAGTATTGTGAAATGAAATAATGGGACTCCAGAAGCAAGGTGGATTCCTTTCAATGCCTTGTCCTGGGGAGGGTGAACAACAGAGGAGTCTTTACACTGCTAAACAGACGACAACCAGGATCATACCCAGCCACCCGTCCTCAGATCATTCAGACTCAGTTTTGGTCACCCACAAAGAACTCTGACCCAGAGACTTATACTCCAGAGATGCCTGGCAGTGAGCAGCAGAGCTGCAGGTGGGCCAGCAGCACAGCACACAGCCTCTGTCATTGAACAGTATGAGCCCAGTCTAGAGATCACATCAGGACTGTATATATACATATATATATATATATTGTTTTGCAGTTCTGAACCAGCTACCTGCAGCACAAACTTCTGATTTTTGCTTTGAAATTTTCAGCAGCAAAGTAATAGAGGAAGGGATCGAGGCAGCTGTTCATGGCAGCAAGGCAGAGAGTGACCACCAGCGCCTTGTGCAGGTTGGCCTGGCTGCAGCTGCTGTACATCAGGTGGGCAGTTCTCAGGATGTGGTAGGGCAGGAAGCAGATGAGGGAGAGGATGAGGGTGATGACAATGGTTAACAGCGCCTTCCTGTGACAGACTGCCCTCCCGCTCTGCGGAGCCCTGGACTTGAGCAGCGCTCTGATGGCGAAGACATAGCAGAACACAATTGTGCAGAAGGGCAGGATGAAGCCCACGACGAGGACAAAGCTGTTCATCATGAGGAGCCTGTGTGTGCTGGAGGGGTGGAGGTCCAAGCATTTGACTGGGTTGCTGTAGCCAGCGATTTCCTTGTTTAACAGAGGGCTGGCAGCTGCCAGCACGAAGATCCATACGGCCACACAGGTAATCCTGGCATACTTGGGGTTGGTCACTGTTCCGAGTTTGAACGGGTGGGCGATGGCCACGAAACGAACCACGCTGATCACGGCGAGGAAATAAATGCTGCAGTACATATTCATGTACAAGGTGTAAGTCATGATCCTGCAGAGGATGTCACCAAATATCCAACGGGACCCCAAGAGGTAATACGAGGCCCGAAAGGGCAAAGTGCTGACAAACATGAGGTCTGAAATGGCCAAGTTCTGCATGTAAATGTTGACTGAGCTCCTTTGTGAAGTCTGGAAGAAAACATAAATGGAGAGGCTGTTTCCAACGGCGCCCGGGAGGAAGATAAAGAGATACGTGATGGGATAAATGACTTGTTTGAAGCCGTCAGTTGTACAGTTGGAGGAGCTGTTAGTGAAGCTGCCATCTAGTGCCTCCTTGGAAATGTTCATAGTCTGAGCCGGCGTCTCCATTTTTCTGCCAAAGGAAAAAGAAGTGGTGTGAGTGCTGGGTTACAGGCTGGGCAGGGAGTTTGTCTATTTGGGACTGTTTCACTGAGGGTAGAAATTGCAAGGTGCAGATGACAGTGGGAAGTAAGGGTTGGTTAACGAGTAATTACTTGTGACATCCCAGTAAATACACGTCTCAGGACACAAAGCCCAAGTAAGCTCTAATGAGTTTCAGTGCTACAGCAGCTGGTTGTGTCCTCAGCCTGTAAGAGTGCTGCCTTTTAGAGGTGCTGTGTGTGTGTTTTAATGACAAGTCTCTGATCTTTGCTGTGCAAAACAAGCCAACTTGCTGTCAGCCATTTTGTGGCAGGGAAGTTTTGAGTCCCCAGTCACCTACCATGGAAACATCAAAACCTGATCGGAAAAGAAATCACTGCCCACTGCTAGGCCTGCATTTCAAATTAGACTGGAAAGCCAAAAGAACTGAATCTGCCTTGTGGAACCAGGGAAGTTCTTCTGGTATATTTTTGGCAGTATTTCCTGAGCCATACCAGACGTATTTTGATACATGTAAAAATTAAGGACATTTTAACCTTAAACACTGCGCAAATACTGTGCTAATTATGCACGGTTCATTTTTTAACTCCCTCCTCCTTGCACTGTATTTCTACTTTCTTGTTAGCTTCTGGTGGCTTTCTATGTCTCCTTTTGTGGGGCCTTTGCTCTGCGTACCCCTCTCTAAGCCTCGTCTGTGCTCAGCTGTTCTGCCCCAGCCAGTCTGCAATCCACACAACACTGCAGCTTCCAGGGCAGCCCCCGTTTGCAGCCCTAATGAAAATGGCCTCTGAGAAAAGGGGCTGTGCTCAGAGAGACACATTTCTCCTCCTGTGAGGCTATAATTCAATCAAATCAAAACCACTCACCACTAAAACACTCTAAATCATAATTTTTTTTCTCATTAGTGTCTATTTATTTTCTGTACTCTTGATTTCTTATCTCAGCTGTCCCGCAGCTAATAGTATTTTCAAAGGAAGGTGTCAGTATTGTTTCTTGTTCGACACTGGGAGCAATTCCCTCTTTGTATCTGCCAATGTATTCTAAAGATGGGACATGGAAATTTTTAGCCTGAAAACCACAATGGCATGGCATTTCCAGATGCATGGAAAAGAAGCTTTTAATTTGCCCCAGAGTGAGTGATAATGCACCCATGGTACATGACAGCATCCTATCTCTGATTCTGAACCTCACTGGCTTCACAATTTGAAACTAATTGTACAGGTGGGCCCTCCTTGGGGATAAATTTGGCTTTGCATTTGGATACTTCGAGCACCCAGCTACCCAGTGTGCTGTAAATGGGAGCTATTTGCAAACTGGAGCCGTGGTGTGGGAGCCTGATCTACGTTCAGAGCAGGCCATGGTATCTCCAGGGCTGTGTCTCAGAGTCTGAGTCCCTTAAATATAACAACCAGATGTGCCCCAGCATGCATCTTTTTATCCAGCCCCAATGGGATGGGAAGCGTGGGAAGCACAGCCCCGGCCGGGCTGGACTCCCACGGAGCACTTCATGGATATTGGGTCTCAGGAAAGCACTGGACTGACTAAACACATGCTCCTAAAGTTAATCTCCTTCTTGTTTGAGATGCTCTTTCTTCATGAAGGAGATGGAAAATATATTCTTCTTAAAGACAAATCTTCAGCAATCACAGGACTTTCAATTGTTTTGGTTTTCTTTACGGAACTACAGTCTGATATACACGTTTTCTATATGAGATCAAAGACCAGCTTTCTCCAGAATGAATATGATCCCCCCCAATTTCAGGGAAGCATTACAGCCCGAGGTATGGCAAAGGAAAAAGCCCTTCTGGGTCTGTTTTCCTGTGGTCCAAGCATCCTTGCCTTTAGAAACCCCACAACACAAGAAAATATTAGTGAAGGGATCTGCCGCCTGTTGAAGCATTCTTGATTTGTGTGCCAGCTGTGAGGTAGAGGAGTCAAATGAGGTTGAAGAACTTGGACTGCAGACAAATCCCAAGCCCTGCTCAGCACTATGAGTGATGGCTTGTGTCCAGTGCTAGCCCATGAAGGATGGGATTGGGGCAATGAAGATTCAGTTGATGAAAAGCTCTTGGGTCCCTGCACCCTGGGAAAAGCACTACAAGCACAGGGGCTGAGGCACTTTGCTCAGGCTCCTCACGTGAGGGTATATAGCCAACAACTACCATTTAATCTGTTTTGTCCTCTAACTGCACAAATGCTCCTCAATTCTCTTTCCAGCTAGACCAAGAGGAGAATAGTGCATGTGCAATTGAGAAAATTCAGTATTCTTGACCCTAGTAAGAAAATCAGTTCTCAGACTCCTCTCCAAGTTATTCCAAGACAAGTTTCAAGCTTTTATGGGATGTCCAAGAGAAAGAAACTGGAGACCAGTCAGCTGAAAGCTCTTAAAGCCCCATGGTGCCTGCACTCAGCACAGGGCCAACAATGACCCATACAATTTTCATGTGTAGATGCTCCTGTTCCACATTTATCTGTGTGTCCTGTCTTGACACACAGATCAATGTGGAAAGGAAGGTGAAGCGAAAGATATATTTCGTGTGGGACTACCTCAACCAACCATAGA
This sequence comes from Fringilla coelebs, assembly GCF_963513975.1. NCBI lineage: Eukaryota > Metazoa > Chordata > Aves > Passeriformes > Fringillidae > Fringilla > Fringilla coelebs. The sequence continues at coordinate 62,983,198 of NC_140029.1, read as the reverse complement.
GGATAAGGGGAGAATTTTAGCCTTCCTTGAGTCCAAGAACTGTTATTAACCAGCTAAGTTTAGGAGATGGCTCCTAGGTATACAGGACTAATGATCTATCTAAGGACAGGCCATAAACTTCATTTTCAGCAGAAGCATCCAGACGGTTTCCTGGGTTCCTGGGTCAGGAATGAACAGGATGGGTTAAGGGTGAGAGACTAGACATATAGGAATTTTCTGTGTCTCCCAAAAGAAGGGAGATTTGCAGTAAGATCTAACAGCCCTCCAAAAAAAAAAAAAAAAAAAAAAAAGGGAGAGAAAAGGACGAGCTGAAATGGGATTCTCTCTTCAATGGCACTGCAAGGCTTGCAAGGCTCATCTGATAGAAATTCTCCAACAGATTTTTTTCTATATACGAGTTTCACTGATGGAAGCTATCAAATGGAAGCAGCTGACACATGTCCTGAGGCTCTGACAATCTCCCTGGCATGAGAAAGAGAAAATCAGCTGAGAAAGAAAAAGGGAGACTTTTCTGAAATAATTGCTGCATGAGTAGATTAGATGTAGAGTTTGGGTGGGTTTTTTATCTTTTCTTCTGTGAAATCTTTAAAAAATATTTACAGCTTGATGAGCATGGATTTTATTAAGAAATAGTTCTCTTTCATTATAAATTACATCTATATTATAAATGATACATATTTATTACGAATATATATTTCTCCTTTTATCTTAGCCTGGCTTGAGTGCAGTTTTAGGTAAGATGATAGCAGAAAGACATTCCTTGCCTAAGGTGAATTTTACATCCTTAACAAATGGATGGGTGTGCAAGACAGGTAGGGGGGTGATAAAGCAAAAGTAAGAGGAGATTGGTTTAATTGAAAGAGAGATACTAAACTAATAAAAATGCCCCAAACCTCTCATATTTTAAGCTCAGGATCCAACTGGCACAAATCCAATAGACTGGCACATGCTATCTTGAATGTCTGATCAAAACCAAATCTTATGTGTAATTCTGCACTGATCTCAAACCTGAAAAAGAGACAGAGCACCCATCAGGCCTGGCATGAGACCAAAACCCTGGTGCAAAGGAAACCTCAGAGACCTGCAGGAGAAAGGATAATCAATAGGAGCCTGTGTTGCCATGCTACCAACTTTATGGTAATGATACTGTGGGTGGCTCGGGTGGAGGAGTGGCACTGTGCAGGAGGGGCTACACAACTCACAACACTGTAAAAATATTGTGGCTAAAGAAAAGCACAACAGGGCTCCTGTAGGCAGACTCTAATCATAAAAATATACTACTAGGAATGCACTGCTGAGCTCCTTACCAGGTTAAGACAGTTGCCAGAGCACATTAAGTGAGGGTAGGAAGATGAAAGCAGGCAGCAATGGGAGGAGGTTTGGGGTGTCTTTATAATGATGCAATGCTGCAGCGGGATGAGATGTTATGTCCATAAGCAACAACTTCCTGATTCCTCGAATAATTAGTCCTGTAAAAAAATCAGCAGCAGAAGATGCCATTCTACCTTGGCATTCTACCTCTACAAGATGCCATCTGATCTTTAGTGCTGCACAGGTTCTGGTGGAGGTAGCTCTGTTCTGTTAATTACAGTAGAGCTGGGCTCAGCAGCATTGTGGGACAGGGAAGCAGTCCCAGAAGGAAGAAGCCTACATAAATTTGGGGGCTGTTTTTGAAAACAAACAGAAAATTCAACAAGCCTACATTCCAAAAGAAATATTTTAAAAAAATATTTAGTCCAATGTCTATCAGTAAAATAGTCACCAAGACTACTAGAAGGAAAAGGTCTCCATTTGGAAAGCAGAAGGCTTGTCAAAATGTGGAGAACAGGAAAGTCTGTATCATGACAGATCAAATGTGGAGAGGAAACCAGGAGCATTAAAAAAAAATAGTGAAGAGTTTCTTATAAAGGATGTTCTGGGTTGACAGTAAGTTTTGTAAACCTACTGAAAGATGAAAAACCACTTGGGAACTGGCAGGGGAGTTCGGAGGCAAAAGATCTCTTAGGAACAAGGTCATAGCAGGAAAATTCAGGGAATTCACTCTTCCCAACCAAAGATGCTGGGATATTTTCAGGGCTGGTGCAGTAAAAAGGGCAGAGGAACCAGCTCCACTCAACAGATGTGGGCAGGAAGTATTAAACCAGCTAGATAAGTGAGAGTCCAAAGAGTAATTGAGAGCAGGTGGCACTCATATCAGTGTCCCAAAGGACCTCAACCGTGAGACTGCTGGCCAAGGCACGTAACCCACCATTGCAATCAGGCCCTGTGCCAGGGGACTGATGTGTCATCAGTGCAGCTCTCATTTACCAGAAGGGCTTGATAAGGCTGCTCAAAGCCGTGAGCTCGTCATCAGTCCTGGGAGCTACTCACCACCAGGACCGATTTCCTCCTCTGGGACATTTTGAGGGCATCTGTAATGAAGAATGAAGGCACTGAGCTCATTGAAATGCCAGTCTGTAGAGAAAAAGTCATTATGTCTTCTGAAAAGGGAGATCCTGTTTGGCTTACCCACTGGAGGGCTGTGATGACAATGGGTGAAGGGGACTCAGTGGTCATTTTATACATACAAATATGGGTGTACATATATGGCTGAGGGAGGAGATTTTCCCTTCTGCTTCACTCTTGTGAGACCCCACCTGAGCACTGCATTCAGCTCTGAAACCCTGACATAAGAACATCATGGACCTGCTGGAGATGGCCCAGAGCAGGACCATGAAGATGGCCAGAGGGCTGGAGCACATCTTCTGTGAAGACAGGCTGGGAGAGATGGGGCTGTTCATCCTGGAGAAGAGAAGACCCCAGAGAGACCTTAAAGCACATTCCAGTACCTAAGGAGGCCCTATAAGATTGCTTGAGAGGGACTTTTCACAAGGGCATGCTGTGATAGGCCAAGGGGGAATAGAATCCCTGGCAGTGTTCAAGGCCAGGTTGGATGGGGCTTTAAGCAACCTGGTCTAGGGGAAGGTGTCCCTGCTCATGGCAGGGGGCTTTGAATGAGATGATCTCTAAGATCCTTTCCCACCCAAACCAATCTATGATTCTATGATGTTTGTGCATTTATAGAGCTGCATTAGTCAAAGCCTTCAACATAGCTCTGCAACAAAGGTTTCTTAAATACCTAAGCTGCCAGAGAGCTGGAAGGCATGCTCTTTTGTGGGCTGAAAGCTGGCTAAAGTGCAGGAAGCAAAGTTGGGGCTCAATAAATAAGCAATGGAGTCCTCTAGGGTCTGGCACTCAGACTAGATTTATCCAGTGTCTCTATCAACAGGCTGGAGATGACAGCTCTCCATGTTGGCAGATGCCATGCTGGACGAGTAGCAGATGAGAATTAGGACATTTTAATGTAAGGTGATGCATGCTGGGGAAAAATAATCTAAATTGTGCCTAATTACATGGACTTTAGACTGGCTGTTGCACTCGGGAAAGGGCACTTGGCACTGGGATCATTGACCATTTGCTGAAGTCAGTTCTGCATTGGCTACAACAGCAGGAGAACCAAAATTGCCAGCAAAATGAGGGGCACCATCAAGTAGGATATCAAATATTGATGCATTCCTCTAGTGGACAGTTCTTGTCTCCACACTAAAAACAGAGATTATGGAGCTGGAGAATGTGCAGAGAAAGGCAAGTAAAGTAGTCAGCAGCCCTGGGCTACCCCTGTTCTTACACAGGGCAATCAGTCAAGTCATATGGCATCCCAGCAGAGAATGGGGTGGATTTCTGTGCCATGTCTGGACAGAAGGACACAGTCTGGACAGAAGGACACAGTCCTTTTAAAGATGTGTGGTGGAGGCGTGCTGCTGCTGAAGGGCTGAATATGAAACCTCCACTGTCTCTAAAGGTGTAAATAAACTCTCCATTTCCAAACTGTTGATCTGAGATCTGCTGCTCTAAAACACTGCACTCACTATAACACGAGGAATGACAAAACAACTTCATTTTAATAAGTTGTTCTCCATATGCAAAGTTAAATAGGAAAATCAGGCTGTTCCATCAAAATATACTACTTTGGTATGTAAAGTGAGAAGTAGTTAGAAGCTCTTGTATGATCTTTGCATCTATCACAGTAACCTTTTGTCTAAAGAGAACCCCAGACACCTGAGTCTGTTTTTTATTTCTCAAATAGGAAGACAATTATAATATTGCTGCTATATAGGAGATCATTTTCATTTGCCACTGCACTTCCAAGAAAAACAGAAGTTCTCATGTTTTTTTAAAGTTCCCACTGGCTTTCTTGCTAATAATCTCTTTGTGTTTCAGGAGCAGCATTACCAAGAATAAATGAAAAAAAAATGCAATATTTAGAATCAAAACTAAATTCATCAAAACATGGCATATTATTCACCTTTCTAAATGCACATTAATGGAGAAAACCCCAAGAGTCTGACATTTAACACCTTTTATTTTTAAACTTTTCCATAAGCCAAATACATGTTTTTCATCTAGTTAAAAAACAAGGCTCTTAATCAGATCCACAACCTCATTGTTATCTTCCATCTGGCAAACAATCCTAGTTACATAAATCTACCCTTTTTTCTGCCAAAAATGTTTCTCAACACCAGCTTTGTCATAGAGAAGTTTGGTCAACTATCACTGTCTCTGGCAAGTAATACCCTAACTGCAAACAGTGAGAAAGAAAAGTACGTTGTATTTTAATCATTGCAACCATTTTATCCACAGCAGAGAAAGTAAAACAATCTTGTCTCACCTCAGCTCATGAGCCTTCTGGTGTGTTCAGTATTTCCTTCTTCTGCTTGCTGTTGGTCACAGACTTCAGGATTTTTAATGGAAAGGAAACCCACAAAAACTTGATGCAAAACTCGAGTGCTACTAATGCAGAAGCCAAAGAAAAAACATGAACAGGGTAAAGGGAAGTGAATCCTGATTAAAAGTTCTTACCTATTCTTAAAAGAGAAATGTTCTCAGCTCAAGGAGTGGTGCTAGCAATCACAGGGCAGTCTTTCATTGTTTTCACCCAATCAGAGAGGTTTTACAGCTACATGATATGTTGAGAAGCATTCTGAATTTCTGTGTTTGGGCTCAAACTTCTATATATATGCTTTCCTTAGTCAGAGTTGCCCAAAATATTAGTGGGATGCCCTAATAATTTTCCCATGAATCATGAAAGATGTTCTTGGAATTAGGGAGAGGATATTTCGTTTTGTTTACTTCCCAGAAAACAAAACACTAAATAACAAAATTGTTGACAGGCTTCTGGGATTTCGTGCATAATCTCATTCAACTCATAATTCAAGGCTGAATTAACAAGCTGAAGGACTAATTTTCCTTAAATTTTTATAGGAACAGATAGAGCTCTGTTAGGCTGTGAGCAGTGAATGCCTTACCCCCTCTTGAACTTCACCACTTCCTAGTGGAGCAGTGCTGACTGCACAGATGGGTGCTCTGAGCCCACTGGGCTCCTATACACACTGTAGATGTAAAAGCTTTATTATTTCTGTCCCTGTATGTGCTGTCAGCAGGTGCAGGTGGCCCAGACACATCCAAGTGCTTTCTGGTTGCTGTATTCCAGATCAGGAGCAGGTCAGGAATCCACACATGGCTGCTTAGCACAGCGGATGAAGAGTCTCCAAAACAACCCAACCTTCTTGCCACCCACACTTGTAGTTATCTATACCCCAAAGTGCTTTGGATAAAAACTGTGATCTCTCTTCTATTTACCACTTGTACATATCAACTTGAGAATAGCCCAAACAGTCCTTTGGGTGTGCTCCTTGTGTGGGGTCATGGTGGTAACGTGCAGTGCCTGCAAAGACTTGTGTCACCAGAGCTCACAAATAAATCCCTGGGCCTGCAAACGGCTCTGTGGGTCCTCCTTTTTAGCATGGAGATGAAAAACAACATAGAAAACCAGCTTAGCTAAGAACTAGTCTAACTCTTTTGGTCTCCAAGGTGGGCACAAAAAGTGGGTTTTGACGCTTGCCTGCATTTGAGTTGACAGAGCAAAGTCAACTTAAAAAGCTTCCCAGTAAATATCCACATCAAGTGAATTTTCCAGGTGCAGCACGACAATGAATTAGGACCCTCTTGAAACCACTGTTTGCCAACTTTTGTGGCACCTAAGTCCATGGATAAGCATCCTCTTCCAGCTGAGGTTGTGCTAGTTGTGCTGTCCCAGCTGTTTCCCTGTCTGCCAAGTCTGCCTGCAGAGTGGCTCCTAGGCGCTCCCTGACCCCACCCAGCCATTGAGGCAGGTTCTGTAGACACCTGACACGGGATGTGTCTTCTCACCAAGGTCACATGAACTAAAGAGGGATGGAAATTATCCTGTGAGCATCTTCATGGACAGAGTCCTTTGGGAAAGAGACATGACATGCATCAGGGACTGAGGTCACATCAGCCAGCGAGACCACTACCAAAAGGCAGCTCTGGCCTCAGTCTTCACTTGGGCAATGCCCCAGTAACTCAGACTGCATCTTTTTTGCAACTGGCAGAGACTAATTTAGGCATTGCAGTAGCAGTCTGATGACATCCCCATCACAAGGCATGTGGCGATAATCACTTTGGGACTGATAAGCAGGCTGTTCTCAGATACAGAATCAGAGACTGAAACACACAGAAAAGTTAAGACATTGATCACATTCTATTTTCCCGAGATATTTTGAGAACATCTTTTTCACCATGTGACATGACTATCTTCATTGCCTGGGTAATTTCCCACATTCACCTTCTTAAACGCCCTGCTTTCTGGAGTGTACTGCTTCCTCCCTTTTATAAAGTAATTCTATGTTTTGCTTTAAGCCTGGCTTTGAATAAATGAGGTTGGCTGCCAACTCACCCTGCACCTGATGAGCTAGATCCGGAGTGACTGCTTGGAATTTTTTAGAAACATTCACTGTATGACTCAGCTTCCGAGGAGAGTTTATTACATTTCTTACTAATAAAAACTTCAGTAATTCTGGAGAAGACATCTCAGAATATCATGAAGAATCAAAGACTTTCATCACAAGATACTGTGTGCATATCCCATATTTAACAGTTAGGAGCCTAGACTATTTCTGAATTTTAAGTCCCTAAAATGCATAGATGTTTGAGGACACCGCAGAGTGCAAACCACCCCTCTGGGCTGCAGTCTCCATCCCGCCTCTGTCTCTGTTTCCTTTTGCATTTCTGGCTCCACAACAACCCAGTTTCAAGACAGAAAAGCAGGAGGGGGTTACTCATCCTGTTCCTTCCCCTTGGTCATAAAAACCCCTTGGGCATAAAAACGTGCCCTCCAGCCCTGCACAGAGGTGCTGCCCACAGGGGAGGGCCCCAATGTGTGAAGAAGCCAGATTTTGGATCTGAAATAAATACTCCAGGCTAAGTAGAAGCAAAAATTTGGATTCTCCTTCACCTTTTCAGTTTCCTATAGGCTAGTTCAAGTGTCCTTGTAGGTTGAGGGTGACAGTCAAGGAGCCTGTGCACCACACTCTTTGTGTAGGACACCTTGGACATCCCAAATACACCTCATGCCATCATCTGCTCCATAGGCCAGGCTGACTAAAGTCAGGTGAGGGGCTGTCTCAGATTGGTCATCCCTGCCGCCTTTTCTAGTGCATCCCTCCAGCACTGCTGCCTCTCTGGGCAGTGCTCACCAGATCCACACCTCAGCAGAGGCACTGAGAGCACCTGAAACCCACGGGGGTCTTGCTGGATGTCCAGAGCCCAGCAGAGTCCTGAAAGCTCATCAGCTCACAGAGCCTTGTGCAGCAGCTCCAGTGTCTCAGCCTCCCACAGACACAAGGACTGGCAATCCCCGGCACCAGGAGAGCTGGGTGACATACCAGGTCTCCCAGGCAACCCAGGTGAAGGAGCCTGCATATTTTTCCAGTTGCTCAGTCAATGTTTTGCTGTCTGGAAGCACAAAATACTAGTGGCAGAGTTTCACTTTTCTTCATGCCAAAAGATTCTTGGTGAAAAATGGATCTGTCAAAAAACCAGAAGGGATTACCTCCATTGAAGATTTTAGCACTTCATGACTTCAACACGGCAGCTTAGCCTACTAACACATATCTATTTCCAGAGACCAAAATTACAAGCCTACATTCATTTTCTGTGCAATCCAGAAAAAAACAGCATCCAATGTTTGTAGCTCATCTGCTGTCAGCCATAAGGCTGGATGGATGGGAAGACAAAAGTGACAGCTGCAGGAAGAGAGGGGAAGAAGCAGGGGCAATTTTAAAAGGAATTTTACAGAAAGGAAAAGCACAGACGGTTTTCAAGCTGTTTCTCTCGCAACATTAGTAATGACATCTTTTTTAATTGCCTGTGGTCCTTTCTTATTTGTTTGCAGTTCCTCATTAAAATACTGTTGAGAGTGGAGGAGCATTAATATATGGGAAAAGACATCTAATGCTGTCTTTAAGTAAAATAAACTGTTCTTTTTTAACTACGAAGCACTAAAACTGGTAATGTTTTTGCCAGCTCCTTCAAAGGTGGCTGTGGGCCTTGGGAAAAATTGATTGTCTCCAAAAGCTGTGGAGCTGATGGCAGCTGGGAGCATTAATGCTCTTCCCAGAGAATAATCGATCCAATTCTTGATTCTGAAAAGACTGAACTGGAGCAGGACAAAACACCAAACACCTTCTAAGGCCTTCATCTAAAACCCATTGAAGTCACTGGAAAGAATAGTGTCTTTTGGGCTTCAAACCTAAGTAAGACAGACTCAGAAACTGTGACTGTAAGAAAACTAAATCTTTTTTTCTATTTTCTCCAGCTAGCTAAAAGCATTTCAGATCCAACATGTGCAAGCTTGTCAGCATGTCAGGTGTATTCTGTCTTCTCCATGTAATGTACCTCAAATCCTTTCTGCAGCCATCTCTCTACCTTCAATCACCATGGTGCTGAAGTTACTTTCTGCTTGTGTTATTATTTCTGGTTTGCATGTGAGATATTGCAGGATTGCAAACTGGCAGGATAATGAAAGTGTGGAATTTGAAGGATTTGGCAATGAATCTAGTTACCTCTGTCTTGAGATTTGGTCTCCCAATACTTGCTATTTGTATATGTTGGCACATGTATGCATGCATGCATACAGTGCTGTGTTTTGGTCTGTATTTACTACATATTAAATGTTCTGTGAATCCTGAGAATCCTGCTGAACTCTCCTCCCCCACAAATATAGAAACACAAAGCAAAACAAGCTGCCTTTTTTTTCTATTTCTCACAGTATCCCTGACCCAAGAGCTGGATAAAATCCAACCACAACATTCTAAAATCAGAATAACCAGATGTAGATGCTCTGCTTCTTCCATCCAATGGCCAAACACCGCTGTAAGATACAACCTGCCCGTCCTTCCACATAGCCCACTATCACCAAGTCCACTTTCATATCACTGTACTCATTAATGACAGTCACCAAAAACTTCATGAGAGACCACAACCTCCCTCTCTGCACAATGTGGGACAGAAGTCCCCCAGTCTTTTCATCTGAGGGTGATGGGTCCCACCTGCCAGAGATCCCTCTCCCTGGGGCATGTGGGAAATTCTTCCTCCAGGCATTGGCTGCTGCCAACATAAAGCAAGTTTAAATTTTTGTCCTCAGTCTGGATTTTAATGATGTTCCTTCAGATAAAACTCAGATAGGATTAGATCTCAGTAGACACATTTTCTATTCTCCTGACTTTGGGAAATGGTTTATTGTGTGCTGTTTGATATTTTTTAAACGGTATTTTATAATGCCATATAAAGTTATCTATAGATGTGATTTTGAAAGCGATCGTAACATGACCTTTCGCCCTTTTTTTTTTCCTCAGAATTTCAGGACAATATCCATGTGTCTGTGATAGACCATAAATACACTCCAAAAAAAAATGTCCATTTATAAATGAAATTTCTAGCCACAAAAATTACTAGGATTATGTATTTTTTTCATAATTAGTTTGCAACTAGTGTCCCCCAGATAAAAACAAGAATTCATTTAAGCTCGTCTCTGTCACAGGCTACATGTTTTTGTGACATGATCTCTCACTCCTCATGGTAATGAGTTCACATGTTTTTTTATCCCTCTTATCATCTTTTTTTCAGACAGAGAATCTCCAACTCTCCAGGCTTCAATCTCCTCTGTATCTTATGGTTACTCCATCATATCCTGGAAGGGTCATAAATTTAAGATCCCAGATATCCAATCTTTGAATCCCTCAAGCTTTGTTTATTGAAGATTATCAGGGTAAATTCAGCAAACTTCAGGTTTTGGTGATTTAATGATCAAGGTAATAATAAGAGTCCATGAAAAAGAAATGTAATTTGTGCTGGTTACAAGTGGGCACTGCTTATGAATAATAAAACAACTTATTTAACATTAGTTGGGAAAGTTAGACAATTTCCAGTATCAGCACCACTCTTTGTGGTTGATTGTCATCAGGTGACCTTGTTCACCAGTTCAAGTAGTTCTGGGGACCAGTCTGGGCAGCTCTGAGCTGCCTGACATGAGCTTGCTACAGAACCGAGTGACAGTCAATCAATCTTGCATAGGGTTTTACAGTGATGACTAAAATACCTCATGTTTTGCTTTCAGAGTCCTCAGTGCAGCGTGGAGAAGCTGGGCAGAGGCTGACTGGTCTTTTGCTGGAGGAAGAAACTAAAGAGAAGCACACAATTTTATTCCGTTTTGTTTGGCAGAATGTTTCTTCTACTTTGTTGCTGTTGCTAGAAGACCAGCACTGTAATTCTCTGGAAATACAGAGCATGCCACCAGAGAAGAATTAGCTGAATGGTTTTAGTTTTACACAACTTTCTCAACACCCAGGGACTGATCATTTAAAAGAGAATAAACAAAATGAAGTCAGCTGTTTGTTCAGCATGTTCCAACACCCATCCATCTGCTTCCTTTTGTACTCACAGTCCCTCAGCCACAACTTTTCTTATCAGCCACATTCAAAAATATGACTCATTTTTCACATAATAGACTGGGTGGAAAGTAGAGACGATTTTATATGTAATAAAGCTTTCTCTTGCCCAGGATCTCCTGCATTAGCTCATGTTCTATTTCTCATTACAGAGAATGACACAATGAAAATGTACTCTCCCTAGCCCTAGTTAGCTGCAGCAGGACTCACTGTCCGTGCCACAATTAGCTCTTCTTGGCTCTTCACAGGACCAGGTACATGAAGCTTTGGTCTAGCTAATTCTAGGACAAGGGGGCTAAGTGTTAGTACATTTTATACACAATCTTCTCCTCTCTACTCAGGCATCTTGTGAGCTCAGCTAACACACTTTCATGCCTGCAGAGCAGAAGCCACTCTGAAGTGTGAGCATTGGCCAAAACATCTGCCCACTCAGCTCCCTCGGGGTTTGAATCTGTGTTGCAACACCATAAAAGCCATATCCCCAGGCAGATGAAATGGCTCCATGGGAGAGGTCTGTGTGGTCTGCCCTGCTGGTAGTAACCATCTTCAGTAACCATCCCTTTTCCATGGCCTCTGCTGATGCTGGATTCCCAGGTGGAGGCTGTGTTTGCCTAGCACATTTATCCCCTCTCTTGCTTTCCACATGCTAGACTGGTTTTAACAACATCTTGCCTGGCTGAGAGACAAGAGGCAAAACACACAGCAGGCTGTCAGTAGATTTCCAGTTCAGATGAAATCTCATGGCTTTTGTCACACAGATTTTCTGCTTTGTCCCAGTGAGACCCTCATGTGCATCAGACAACCACTGCTGCTGTGGAAATCTTTCACAAGCTCAACTGATTTCCCTAGGATCAGAACATCAATGCTAGGCTAAGGAAAGCTCTTATCAGTGACAATTATGTGTCTGACTGACAAACTGATGTTTTGCATTTCTCAGTGTTGACCAATGTAATTTTTCTTTCTTGCTACAATCACAAGTACCCATCCACAGGACAAGAGTGGGACTAAGGCCCATCACATCTGGTTGAGATGCTCAAACTTTGCTAGGTTATTTTGTGATGCTCAAATTATTACAGATAGTCAAAGGCTTATGTAAGGAGGAAACAAGATGAAGTTAATGTGCTTTAAAATCAAGGCAGCAATTCACCTTCTGTATCTGATAATGACTTGAGAGAACTACATGATGCAGACTAAAAAACATCACTGAGGAAAGTCCCACAGAACAAGACCTTTAATATGTCTTTTGCACTTCATTTGCTCCATTCTACATTTTAATTTCCTAAGCATCTCCTAAGTGCATTCAATAGGATAGTAAGTATAATTCCTATGAGCCAGCTAAATTACTTTTGGCAAATTTGTATCAGCACTTAGATTGTATTAGCATCATTACATTATAATCTAAACCTTTCATTTCACCACTAATCAAAGACAATTTTTGCATATAAACCAAATCTCATTTGCCTACAGTCTCACGTCTTACTTCCTTTTTCCATAATTGAGCATGGTCACTATAGCCTCTGTAGGTAATAGAGTAGCTTCTACACATCAGCAACATTGTCTTTTGTCAAGCAAAATTCCTAGGTCTAATATCCTCAGCCTGCATCTCTGCAGAGCAGCATTATGTACAATATCCACCAGATATAACACTGGAAAATTCTGCTTCCCTTTGACAGGCAATACTGAAAACATCTGCTGGTGTAAGCAAATTGGCTGAGGAAACTGCATGCTCCCACTTTAGGAATGTTTTCTATTCATTTTTCATCTCTCTAGTGCATAGATCCATCACTTGTATTGCTGACACATATTAGAACAGGAATTGTAACACTAAAGTGCTGGAATTATCCAAAAGATGAAAGCACAATTTTGCTATGTCAAGAGTTTGCAAATGGGTGATAGAGGCTCTTTGCTATTTGAAATGGCAAACTGTAGTAAACCTAACACAATTTAAAATATTCTAAAATGAAAACTTCCTTTGCTTCAGCACAAGAAATCTTCACCACAGCTAAGATTCTCATCAATAAAGATACCTTCCAAATTACATTTGGCTCTTTCTTGAGATACAATATACAATGTCTGCAGGCCATAGCCATAGAAACATAAATATTTTGCTTCCTTTTAGTGAAACCATTCAATGGAAGGAAAAAAGAAATCAAGCTAGTGGTGAAGAGCTGGTGTATATGTATGAACTCACTCCTGGGTTACCATCAGGCCATGCTTGTGTTCACCAGCAACAGGAGAGACTGTAGCTAGAAAGCAGGGACTGCCTTTGATAGTGCACAACAGTAGCCTTCTTTAAACCATTCAGAATTATAAACTATGCAATAAAAATTAGCCTTGTATCTCCACCATTTGTGTGTGCCTGGGAAAAAGCTCTTTCTGGTGTCAGTGATGAAAATAAAGGGGATGATATATCCGACATACTGCTACCAGCTGACTGTTAAAAAAAAAAAAACAAGCTTTATCATGAAGATCAGGTGTTGGAAGATCAAACCTATGGATGTACACACACATTCCTCACATCATTGCAAGACCAAGTCAAATGTCAAGAAAGGCCACACAAAATCAGTCAAGATGCTCACTTTGCCTGGCACCCTGATTGTAACAGGGGACAAATCAAGGATGCCTGTGGAGCAGTTCAATAAAAAACAAGTATGTAATGATGTTTTCCTAGAATAGTCTTTCAGCTGTCTACAATTCTTGCTTAAAGATTTGCTGCAGGAGAAAAGTCTGGAGATTTAATAACCCTTGATGGGTTTTCCTTCAATGAATGTCAGCCTTTGGCAGCACAACATCTTGCACAGAAGAATTCCTTGGAATGAGTAAACGTCATGGAAAAAAATGCTGCAGAATCAGATCACGTACATTAGACATAGATACATTAGAACTACCTGCATGAAAATCACATCCTTTCATCTTTATTGAACCTGCTGACTGTCACCTTTCTTTGAGACTCTTTGCTTCTTCCACTGAAAAAGGAGAGGAAAAAATTGTTCCTTCCTACATATGAAGAAAACATTGTCTGGTTCAGAATGAGGATGTACCTAGAGCAGCACCCAGTCTTCTGTGTGTGTGACAAAGAAGTACAGGAACAAAGCAAACTTATATACTACTTCCCCTTAGTATTCTGCCACCTTGCAATTATTTTTAGCATGGACAATTTTGTGTGTTTATTCTAAATTATTTTTGTCCCCTTGAGCCAGAACAGAAAATCCCGGTGCACGTGACAGAAAGCATGCATCTTTCTGGCATTTACATTGGTGAAAGATTTTCTTTGATTTCCAAACTTGGGGTGAGTACAGTCAATTTGTAACCACCCCTTCCAGGCTGTAGACCTTTGACACAACTCCAGGATGTTTCTGGAAGGCTGGAGGTCCCAGTCTCCACATTCAATCCATGTATGGAAACCAGGTTACTCACCTTGCTCATTTTTAACTGTAAACCTTATTGGAGTTAATAACCACTGAGCAGTGTTGCACAGAATGTGAAAAGCTCTAGATTTACCCAGTGGTGCAGTAACTTGGGGTTTTTGTCTTCTCCTGAACTCCTAATTCTTCATGCAATGAACTTTTGTGTTTGAGAGGCAGCTGTGAGCTCAGGGAGCCAGATCTTAGGGATGAAGGTAAAACTGCCGAACACAGAGGCTTCTGATGCACATCATTTTGCATCCATCTCTGCTAAATTTCATGTGTCATTTAATTACTCTGTTATTCATACTCACATGGTGCTTTTGCAGCTCTTCAAAGTCAATCCTCATCTTTGCTGCTTTGCAGAATGGCAAAGTATTCTGCATATCATCTTCAAATTTTATCTCCTCACTTTTTACCTTCCTTTCTAGACTGTTTTATTATGTGGAACAGCTAAGTCCCAATAACGGCTTTTAGAACACACAGGTAGCAACTCCTGTTTGCCCTTAAAAAATTATTTTCCTTTACACTTTCTTCTCATTATTAATACAAGGACCTTCCCTTCTAGGCACCAGCTGCTCAATTGTTTGAAAGGTTCATGTTCAGAACAATATTCTTCAATATTGTTTAGACATCATTAGATATGCAGAATCCAGACCTCCTTCAGTCTCATAATTTTTCATTCAGAGGAACCCAATATGCTTTTAGGGATACAATTTACCCCTGTAAAATTTCTTCCTCACTAGAAAAAATCTCTTCCCCACACTGTTTGGTTTATGCACAGATCCACTAATTCTCTATGGTTCTTTAAGAGCATTACTAGTCATTTGCCCAGTACACATGCCAGTTTCCAAATCAGTGGCTTAATTTTTCACATTAACTCCATTCCATTCATTTGGTAGTAAGACAGCTCTAAGTTAAGTAAGACAGCTCTCATTACTGTGAGAAATGCAACACTTTCTGCCTGGAGCTTCTTGGGTGCACTTTGGATAAAAACCATCAAGTAATGGGGACTCATTAATGTTCATACTCTCTGCTTGTTCCAAGACACTTTTAGTTAAAATTGAGACGTCCATTGATATGTTCTCTGCAAGAAGGGCTATCCAGGCTCTTCTTCAGTGGATAGATCCAAAAACCATTAATACTTTTTTTCTCTGTCTGTGGCTTTTTCTTGCCTGCATATTTCACACACCAGTCATTAAGCTACTGAAACAAACTCCTGTTTGACATGTTTTTAGGATTTATTAATTGATTTTAGTAAATAACTCCCTGGATTATTTGAATTTGGAAGGGGGATTTGGGAGGAAGTTTTTTGGCCTGCCTTGCTATGCTTTTGACCTTAATTACATCAAACAGATCTTCTCACTCACCCTATGTGGGCAAAACTTCAGCTGCTTAAACGAACTCTTCTTGTCTGTAACAGCATTCCTTTCAATGGTGTCTATGTATGCTGCCCTCCTTCTGTGCTTTCTCAAATCTTTTTTGATTAACAGAAAGCTAATCAAAATTCCTCTGCTGCAGAACTCTTACCTGGTACTAAAGTTGTGTGCAAAGATTCAATGGCCTTGTAAACCCTTAATAAACACACTCTTCTTTATATAGCTCCCCTTTGCAACATTTAAAAGCTGTAAGGTGTTTGTTTCTTCTTTGAGCAGTGTTGCTTCTTTTGATCCTGAAAATGCTGTGAATTCATGTGCATCAGGGTCATGACTACCAAATGGCTCTTCCACAGTAAATGGCTAAATGCTACTATCGCTCCTTAGTAAAGTCCCAGGTAATCTACTCCAGTTGAGGCAGAGTGACTGGACTAGACAATATCCAGAGGTGCCTATAACTGTGCTATTATTACAATATCTGTGATATTATTAAGTAATATTATTTAATAACAATAATATACCCAAAAATAATGTAATATGCTGCTGTGATTTAACCATGATGCTGTTGGCTAAGAACAGTACAATAATTGAAATAAAGTTAAATTTAGTGCTACTACTGATAGCAATTGTAATGAAAAGACAGATTGCAAAGAAATGAGAAAGTAATAAAATAATACACATTACATTTACTTACTGCCCATTGACCAATGCCCAGGCAGTCCCTGTGCAGCCATCGGGCTCCACTCTCTCCCCCCAGCTGGAATTACATCTCTGCCTCTTCTTGGCCTTGCACAAATGCCAGGAGCCTTTTGGACAGCACAGCCAGAGAGATCCTGATACTCAGCTTCCTGCTGAACACAGGTCACAAGTACCAACACCTCTGCAGTATTTCCCAGAAGCAGGTTAAGATGCACTCTGAGGTTCACTTGGCAAGGAAGCCGCTGCTATGAGTTCAGTTATTTACATGGGTGATGATCAAACTGGCCACTGCTACAGCTTTTCCTCCCTTCCATGGGTTAACCTTATGCAAGCAGCTTAATTCTGATATATAAGACATGGGGGAGGGAAGGCAGTGATGGCAGCTACTTCATTCTGATTAGTAAGGGAAATACAGCAATATCAGGGCACCCCTGGGAAAAAAATCATCTACTTGTGGTTTCCACTGTAAGGTAGAAATATGTCACTCCTGAAACAGTTATTTAAGGACTTAATAAAGGACTTAATTTCTCAAATTAAAGATCAGGGGATTAATTTTATCCTGAAAAGAATATGTCTGATGCAGGAGAATCTGTTTTTATTGAAGCCAGCTAGTAGGCCACGCTTGGGTCACACTGGAAAAGAAATGCCTTTCTAAGTGACATTAAAACTCTGTGGCAAAAGAGGGGAAGGTTTTAAGACTGAAGATTTAACTGAAAGGCTGTAAGAATGCTTCTTGAAGCACAGGAAGAGCTAAAAGGAATCAAGGGGAAAGGGTGGTTTCACTGGGTTTTGTTTTTTTTTTTTCATTTTCATAGCACAAGATGACAGACTCAGACATGTTTAGTACTTGTCAGACCATGACTGGAAGGGCTCGGAAGATGGTCAGAGATGTCTCCATCTCTCCCAGCGGCATCACTAATCAATGGATAAAGACAGGCTGAAGAGCAAAGCACACAGATCAACACTAAGACCTGAAGTGACAGAGACAAGGAATTGCCTTGTGGGAATTCCGGTTTGTTCATATCAATGATGCTTGCTTGTACTTGGAAAAGTATTAATAAAATGTGGACAGCAATAGAATGAGGTGGATTGTTGCTAACACAGCTGTGAAAGAATACTGATATTGCAAATGCTTGTTTCTCTCCCAGGAACTGGGCTGGTAAAGCTGGGTTTGATGGAACCTTGAATACTATCATTCCAAATAGTGCTGGGAGAGAATGAGGCCTTTGGTGCCCAGACATTCATCAGGAGCACAAGCCAGGTCCTTTGAAGGTTGTCCTGGGCTTGAGCATCCAATTGCTGCATGGCTAAAATTCAGCCCCCCAGGAACACAAGACCCAAGGTGTGCAATTTGCTGAGGGTGACTTTCTAAATCAAGAAACAAAGGAAAAAATAGTTTAACAAACAGACTTCATCCAGTTGTAGGAAGGATATCAAAGAAAGTCTGCAAGAGATAGATAGGGCTGGGTACAGTAGGAGAAGAGAGTGAGAAAAGAAATATCCTCAGCTTCTGAGGCAGGGGAGGACTGTGAACAGGGGCACCAGTATACTGTGTCCACTGAAAGCTGTTCCTGGGATCTCCTCAGAGTTGAGGAGGTTCTGGCAGCAGTTACCAACAACTCTGTGTATCTAAGATTTGAGATGAACAGTAAACACTAGTAGCATTTGCAGTAGAAAAAAATGCTAACCTTAGACGTTATTTCTGGAAAACCCCCCACTGGGAAATCTCATAAATGGATATTCCTAGGAAGACCATGAGTCTGTAGAAAGGCTATTTTAAGACATGCAGGCTAAAATGAGAAGAATGAAATGATACATGCCCAGAGATGTTCTCAGATGTCAGAAGTGTTCCCAGACAGTTTACAGTGCTAAGTGGTTAAAACAATCTGGTACTGGGAATGCCAGCCTGGGGTTTTCTGATTTCCGTGTATGTTTGGGAAGTTACCGGGGTCACTACGATGGGTCATTTGGAAAATGGGTCATAAAGCCTGAAGCAGTCAGTTTTGCAATGTGTGTGTAGGCCATTCAGCTCAGCATTAGAGTATGGCTCAGCACACTTATTAGTTTAGCCAGAGTTATGGGAATTGCAATAGGTCTGGGAAGTGAGATGAAAAATAGGAATGACTATAACATATCAGAGCAGACTCATCTTTCCTGCTAATTCAGAGATTCAGGACAAGAGTTGGGCATGATCTAGTTGGGAAACAGGAGATTTCTGAGTAAATAAAATATGAGTTTATAAGAAAACAGACAGATCTGAATTGAGGGAAAGGATCCTTGGCTGCAAAAACAATTTAGAATGGCTCCCAAAGCAGGGAAAAGACATTGAAAAATACACTAACAACTGCCTACCGTGCAAAGGCACCAACACTAATTGTAATGAACTGAGCATTCCTACTTTTAACATAATATCTTGTCCATGGAGTAGATTACGAGGAGATTTTACAAAACCACTGCCACTTGGCAAGCCTACATACTGATTCAGCAGTTACAGGACTTGAAACATTTCCCATTAAAGGCAAAAGAGAGAAAAACCTACATGGAGATGTCAAGAAGAAGAGAGGCTTTGCCAGAGGAGTTGCTTTTTTGGGAGACATTACTAAATTGTACCTCAGCTCCATGATGATGAATGAATTAGCCAGTGAGCCCCTATTCCCCTTTGCCTCAGTGCAACAAACCTGCAGAGAACACCGAGGCTGTGAAATTTTTGATTCCACTGCAGCAGAGAAAACAGTATTAGAATACTGATAGACAGTATTCCAGTTAATTTAAAGGGTGCCTGTTTTTACTTTGTTTCTAGTGATGCACAAACACTTGTCTATTGGCATAGGGTGCTGCTTGAAGTCTGGTTAAAGAATTATTTGCCTGAGCCAAGGTAATCCATGGATCTGGGGTGTGCAAAGCCTTGCAGAAGTACAAGCAAAATGTGCACAAATTAAAATGATGACAAGTCTTACAACCCACCCATCTGAGGCTCTTCTGTCCAAAGACCAGGTATTCCATTGATGTAACCTTGACTCCAGAGCAAGTTTTGAACTGATGCTTTGATGTCTCATCTTTGTGACTGCACCTCTGACAGGTGATGCAGTGATATTTCACTAAGCAGGGTATGTGCACAAAATTCACTTGATGCAGATGGCTTTCTTATATAAACTATTGTAAAACTCCCAAAATAAGCTGAAGGAACAGCCTGAGTTATTCTAGAGTGCATCTGCCTGAGGAGCTGAACTACCTATGCTAAACCAAATCTTTCTCTACTGAAATTCACT
Source organism: Fringilla coelebs (assembly GCF_963513975.1). Taxonomy (NCBI): domain Eukaryota; kingdom Metazoa; phylum Chordata; class Aves; order Passeriformes; family Fringillidae; genus Fringilla; species Fringilla coelebs. The sequence goes on along the minus strand of NC_140029.1, from coordinate 62,963,603 downwards.
TGGATGTATTTCTGTTTTAAGGCTGGTTGTTCTTGGCAACTTATTAGCAAAAGCAACAAAAAAGCTTTCAGAAAATGGCTTAAGGACTTTGATCTAAGCAGTCAGCAGTCTAAAACTACAAACGCCTAGTGCATGCACGGGCGAATAGGAAAGAGTCTTTTTTACAGCAAAATTACTTACCTATCCAGCAAGAAAGATTCTTTGAAGTGAATCAATATGCATTCATTTCTGATACACATGAAAATTATGGCTTCATCAGTGAGAAAATCATGACAGTGAATAAAAGGAAAGGTTATTAATTTTGAAATAAGTTTGGGCTGTTGTCTCATTATGATTGTATCCCAGAAGAAAGTAATGTTCGAGGCATTTTGTAGATCTTGCCTTTCCAGCCTACCTGTGAAAGGAACTTGTTCTAAGCAACCATCTTCATAAAGGTACAGAAAATAAGTCTAGAAAATACCAAGAAACAGCTAAATTATATCTATTTATGGAAATATCTATAAGAGATTTCACTTAGAGCTCTTCCTTCCCACTCTCTGGTATATTGGTAACTGCACTGCCTACCCAAGGTGTCCAGGAAGATGCAGACTGCAAAATACAGAAGTGTTACTTAAGGTACAGCAACATTGATTCTCAAATGCAGTATTTTCTTTTCAATTGTATGTGTTCCTGTTATTAGCTACAGGTAAATTATATGGCACCTAAAATAGTCCCTCTGGTAATGAACTATTGCAAGTAATGGTTGTACAGCACGTCAGCTCCCAAGCCAAGGCTTGAGGACAATGTCATAAAGGGCACCAAGTTCATTTTGTGCTTGATCTCTTTCTTTGCCAGGTGCTAATGAAGAGTGATGGCCTTTGCTGGGTTTGTTGTGGCTGAGAGATGATATGCCAAGAATGATCTGAGAGGTGACAAATCCCTGACTGTCAGAAAGGACAGTGTCTTCAAGGATCCCAGGGGTGCTGTAGCCCCTGAACTGAATACCCCAGCAGAGCTGGAGTGCTCCAAAGAAACTAGACAGTGGAAGTTACATTTTAAAGGGCAGAAATGTGGATGATTGCCTCTTCAACACAGTGCTCCTTGCATTTCAGGTCTCCTGTTCAATAATAATATCTCCATGTAGACAGATGAAAAAAAATCTGAAAAACAAGTCTGAGCAAAGAACTGAAAGCAGAGTTGTGATCTCAGAAGACACATTTTAATGTATCTGCAGTTTTATGAACCACCAAAACAAGCACAGGCAGACATTGCATTAAGAAGTACTTCAACACCCTCTACAGGAACCAGAAATGAAAAAGTCATTTATACCTGTAGTTAATTCTGACAAAATTAACAAAAAGACTAAAATTATTTTAGATTACTCAGTCTTGGAACTCTCATTTTCCTGACCAGGTTAATAAGTGTGTTATATGCTAGAAGCTATTAGATGTCTTGTTTATATCTCAGAAAAGATGTTGCCTTGAAGGATACAAACCTTCCTCACCTTGTCACTTGTCACTTGCTTCTTTCTTGGTTTTAGGACTGGATTGTTACCACCATGCACTTTCTGAAGATGTTAATGTTTGAAAGTAAATTTAGTCTGATCAGTCCATGCTATATCTAGAAGCCAAATGTACCTCTTGGCCAGCATCTACTAACAACATTGGAGACAGTTTCTACGTGAAATTCTAAGCTCTAACTTATTTTGGGAAGGATTTACTTCATTCCTATTAGGTCCTATTGTGCCTCAGCATATGAAAACATTGTTGAACATTGTTTACACCAAGGTGGCTTCCTCCCGTCACAGAACAAGGGAGACCAAGCTCAGGTGGCCATGAGATGACACAGACAAACAGACAAAACACCAGCACACTGAGGCCTTCTTCTGGCATGGGGCAAGGTCCTAAAGGCTTTCTTCCACAGAAGAAGCTTACAAGCCTCAGACAAAAGCAGCACAACTCGGGAGCACCCATGGACACGACAGGTCACATGCCTGGGCCATGGGAGAGGGGGAACAGCTGTCCTCAGGGAGTTACACTTGGGTGGGATGAAGGAGAGGTGTGGGATTTGGGAGCTTTAGTGCAACAAGTCAGGATGCAAGGCACACACAGCCAAGCAGTATCCATTCATTTCCACTTCCCCTGCCAGGCTTAACACATTTGTTTTCCTTCCTCTCTCTCAGGGGCAGTGTCCTGAGAAAGCCCTGCAGAAGCCACACGAGCTGGCTCTGCAGCCTGACACAGAGTGTCAGGGGGAGCTGCCCAGGGCACTTGGGCAGGAGACAGGCAGCACCAAGAGAGCTCCTGATGGCCACAGCCCCAGAGCTCTCGCTGTGCTGCCCTGCACTGAGTCTGCAGCACACAGGGGCTCCCCAGAGATACATGCACAATTCCCTGTGTGCCCAAGTGGAACCTGTGGGAGAAGTCAAACGCATGTACCCTCAACCCACACTGCAGGGGAAATCACCAAGGCAAAATCAGGGTTTTAGCTCTGCTGTTTGGGTTTTCTGTCTCCATCTGTTGTTTAAATCAGGCCATGTGCTGCAACGCTCTGTGCCCTGGAGGCCTGTCAGTCTGTGCTGTGTCTGTCAAAATGCTGGGAGGGTGATGACACACGTTCAAGCCAGGGCAGGCTGTGGCTGCAAACAGCAGCTTCTCAAGCATAAAATCTCTTCAGGCACATACCTGTTGTGAGGTAAATTTGAGTCCCTTGGCCGTGGGGCAGCACCGAGGCAGGAGATGCCATTGAGGGGTGGTGCAAGGTCTGAGCGAGGCCAGATGTGCCGGCTGTGTCCTACCGGGCAAGTCTGTCCTTGACAGCAGAAGAGAAGGGCTCGGTTATTCTGGGGTGTGACAGCACTTGGACAGCAGTGCTGCAATGATGCAGGATTTGGTCTGGGGTACTGCTGACAGGGTGGTACCAGTGTAAATATAGGCAGAATGCCAGAACATGCAGCCACAGTGCCCACAAGCTTAAATACCTCACACAAAATTGGATAATTTGTTAGCCACAAGCCTCTTGCCCCTTCTTGTACCTGACTTTATTAGCCTCTTCTAACAGATTTGATGTGATTCAAGACATGGGATGGCAAAGCCTCTATTAGCCAGAGCTGTTCACAGTGAAGCTTCGGTTCATCTTTAAAAAGGTCAGACTTCTCACTCTTGTGTTTGGAAAAAGGAACAATTGTGTTATAGAAGAACTAAAAATACCTAAAAACTGACTTGGAATTACTTCTCAAAGAGGTGTCAATCTGCTTGCTAAGTGAATTTGTCTGAATAGGGAGAATTGGTGTGAATAGGGAGAGCAGAATTTCAGGCATGCTGGTTCTTGCAGTCTCTTAATGGATGCCTATTTGTCATATAATTTTGCCATTTGCTATTTGATTAAGGGGTTTTTAACTTTTCCAGTAATCTGCTGAATTATGTGTGATCTGTGGGTGTGAGCATTCTTTGATCTCCATTTATATCTACAGAGTTAGCAAAAGTCCCTGCCAGTTCCTGTTAAAGGAAGAAAGCAAGTTCTTACGTGTAGAGTGGTTCATATGACACTTTGCAATCATCTGGATTAAAAACAGGGCTTTTTTTTTACTGAAGTGGTTTTAGAATTAAAATTCCTCAATTAAGCCTTTTTCAGTCTGAACTCAAAACTTGCTTTTATATACACTGGTATTTTCTCTCTCTTCCATGTATGTCAAAAGAGAGACCAGGGAGTCTTGTTCTTTCTTATGGTTGAAGCACGTGGGCTATTTTTAGGAACAGCACAGTGTCACTGCAGGATGGCAGAGGACTGCCAGCTTTGTGCTTATGATGCACAGAGAATGTTCCAAGAGGTGCACATGCAGTTCTGTTTGCAAGTTCTGCAGCTGATGGCTGAAAGTTTGTTTTTGGAAGAAACAAAAAGACGCCACAGGAGAGAGAAGGGAGAAAGGGAAAAGCGTCTGAGTGAACAGTCAGAGCAGGAGGAGCAGTGATGGGGATCCAGGTGAGAATCCTCCTTTGGGAGCCCCTTAGGTGCAAGCATTGGATGTAAATTACTGGACAATATTCATTAAGTGTGTAAACTACTTCTATCTATTTACTAAAAACTATGTTTTAGATTTCTCTGATTCAACTACAAAATAAGATATAAGGAAAAAGGGGAAATAAGGTGGCAGACTCCTGCCAGTGGTAATTGCCCCCTGTGAAAATACATTATAACCATGCCTGGGTTTGCAGGTGAAAAACAACACAAGGATGAGCCCAACAAGGAACAGGCACCACTTCAGAAGCTCCAAAACCTGCTACACAACAGCTGTGGTGAGAGGCTGTAGAGCTGGGAGTGAAATGCAGGATGCAGCGTACCAAGAAAGTGGGATTGAGGAATTGAGGGTGCAGAGCAGCAGCCATCCTAGGAGCTGGGCAGAAAAGCATCAGGTCCAGGCACAGACACCTGCTACAGCAGGGCTCCCTCTTCCCTGTGCCACCCAGGCAGCTGCTGGCTGCTGAAACAAATCTCAGTGTCAGAGCCGTGAGTCACAGACAGATGTTTTCAGTTCAAGATTTCCAATGGGGAATGAAATCCTGAAGGAAATCAAAACGATAAAAACTGGTTTTAATCTTCAGGTATGCCACAAATTCCTCCTTCTTCTTTCAACACTCCTACTAGAAAAGCCAGAAAATCCCAGTTCCACTGAGGGCATTTGGGGTTTTGGATGATACATGCTGTAGAAAACCTTGTGACAGGTATGGATTTTGACTAGCAGAACAAAATAATAAAAAATCTGTTAGGCAGGGTGGGTAGACAAGGAAAAAGTTGCTCTAGACTTTAGAAAGCAACAGCAACCTTGTAACAAAAAACATTACTTTAATGAATAGCTCTTTATACCTAACTGCTCCTTTTCTTGGGTCTTTGTATGATTCATCTGAAAGTAAAAGACATCATCTTTGCTTGAAACAAGTGTGGAAAATCACATTTCTTTGTAACCAGAGACATGCATCCTGCAGGAAGAACCAATTTAAATGCTTTACCACCAATTAGGCGGTAAAGCATTTAAAACTACAGTGATATAGAGAATACAAACTGAACTGCATCAGCTGCTTGTGAAAGGATACCACAAACCCCCTGATTTCTTCCTTACACATGAACTGTGATGTCTCAGCACAAACAGGCTCCATTCTGCTCTTAGAGAATGTCTACTCCTATGGGGCTGCTCTCCTGAGGCCCCAGGAGCATCAAAAAATTGGACTAAAACCATTAATCTTCTTTTGTATTTGTTAACTGGCACGTTCCATTTAATAAGGCATAAAACAGGTGTAAAAGAAATACTAAAAACATGAACACCTGCAGAAAATATTCCGTACCATAAAGCCAAAACTGTGTGAAAAATAACAGCCACTGGCAAAAGTTAGCAGAAGAGGATGCAATCCTGGGTCTTGGCAAATACCTATTTCAGTCCTTTACATAAGCAGTCATTAAAATAAAAACATAAAAAGAAGATGCATGGGGAGCAAGGAGCCATCTCAGTAATGAGACACTGGCGCCATCTAGAAGAGGAATAAAACACACACCTAAAAAAAGTGAAGTGGAGCATAAAAAGCAGCTCAGCCTGGTTTACAGAGTGTAAAAGGCATTTCCCACCCACAGTACTCTTATGAATGACAAAGACACATTTCAGTGAAAAGTGTTCTCCACTTTCCCCACACTCAGTGGCTCTAAAAAATACTTAGAAGTGTCTTATTCCTGTTTTTACACATATTTTTCATATGACTTAGACCCTGGATGTTTCTGCCCCATGAAGCAGGAATTTTTAGGGAATTCTTGGTTAGCTCTTGCCCCCACTTTTCCTGTCACTGGGAGGGCCACAGCAAGGCTGAGAGAAGCACTGTGAATTGCAGTGGTCTGTGTGACTGTGGCTTGCTGCTGGGGAAGCTTAGGGAGGAGTGAGGGAAGGAATGGTGGCTTTTTTCTTTCTTTGCCACAGCAATTTAGAACAGATGAGGAACCATTTCCAGAAGGGACAGAGAAGGTGGGAAACAGAATTGGTTTTGCTGGCATGTTGAAAATTAACTCTTCCTACTGTCCTTATTGAGCTCTGGTATTCACAAACATTTTGGACATTATTGAACCTTGTGGCACAAGAGTCACCACTCAGATATAGAATGGATATGTGGAGTCTCTCCCCTCCTTTTATGCGGGAGATATTGCACAACATTCCTGCAACAAGGAGATACAGCAGATGCAGCTTGTCCCCTCTGCAGAGATACAGGAGAAAGAGCAGACCAGGTGAGCCATAGCACAGCTCAAACTGATCACCAGGAACCAGAGGTTCAGCTATCCAAGATGTCCCATTAACTGGGAATTCCCATCTGGAACTGCCATGTCTTGAAAGCATCTACCTGCGCTGTGTCTTTACACACACATCTCTAATTTTGCAATCCTGTCTTCTTCTTCATGTGTTGTACTGAAGACAAGAACTGAGCGCTCCTCTTAGCTCCACTTGCCATGAAGAAACTGTTCTGTCCTTTCACTTATAAAGGACAAACCAAGGGCCTTAGCAGATGCCCTCTTTCAGGTTTAAATTCCATCTGACATCCACCTGGGTTCAAATGACTTTCGGTTTGATTCCGTTTCTTTTGTTTGCTTGAGTCAACAAATTTCATAACTGTGGTCCAAAGTCTCTAGCATGTTTCCACAAGACTAGACAGGCCATAATTTCTGAGTTCAAAACCAGCCTATACACCCATGTTGCTCAGAGAGTGGATTCAATCCATAAATTAGCTTTAAAAAAGGGAGAAAGGAAACATAAAGCATTATAATCTGCGGTTCCAGTACAGAACATTTAGACAAGATGGTACTAAACAAGGAGAGCTGTAAATGCCCATTTACCAGAAGATTTATGTGTGATTTCTGTGCATTCATTCCCTCAGCAAAACCCAGGGCAGAAGCCCTTAACAAGGGTCATGGAGGTTCACAGAGCTAGCACTAGAAACACCAGGGACAGTTTCACCAGCAGCCTGGGAGCAGCTGAATGAAGGCATGTGGGTATGATGCATGTGCCTCTGTGGCTGACAGATAAGTGGCTGGACAGGGCTGTGGTTTTGAGCAGCACACTGCTGACCATGTCAGCTGGTCACTGCTGCAGGGCACACAGGGCTGCTCCAGAGGCCAAGGGGGCTGAGACCCTGCTGGACGTGCTCTGAGGGAGGTATCAACCATCTGTGTTTGAAACAGCAGCTCTCATGAGACATGTGTAAGGTCACTGAGAGCATTCCAGATCCTAATATAGCCATAATGACACGGACATAAATTAACTGATGCTTGACCTGTGGGGAACAGCCACAAAATAGCCAGAAAATTGCATGATCTGGGCAATGGCTGAGGAATGCTTTTGGAAATGCCCCCCAAGCTCATTGCCCCTACATCTGCTCTTTCTCTTCTTCTGCCCTGAAAAGCAGCTTGTGAGCATGGGAAGCATAATAAGCTAATATAAAGTTATTCTTTGTGATTTTATTTTAATATATTGTAACAATTATAAACGTTAACTCTACCTCCTGATTTCTGTTTAACCAAGCTTCTAACTTCAGTGTTACACTCTTGGAATGAGTTATTCAAATCATTCCCAGCTTAAATAAGTATTCTCTTGGCATTATGTCCAAACTCAATCTAATCAGATGTAATTCTGTGTGTTTAATTCCAAGAAACCCGAGATTAAATTAAAATCCAAAAGCGGAATCCAGACTTTCTGGTCTCTGAATTTTCAAAACATTCAGACTTGGATCAAGATGTTGATATGGAAAACCTGAAATGTAGGAAAGTTTTCAGTTGTGTTTGATTTTGCCTCTGAACTTTGAAGGCTGGCAAGGTCCTTTCCCCTGTGGTAAGCCTAAAGTAATAGCAGTCATGACATGGCTCAAAGTCCATAGGGCCAATATTTTAATGAGGTCAGGCTTTTCTTTGGATAAGAAACCTACAAGCAAAGCCAAAATATGACAAGAAAAACTACTTCAAGTGGAAGATAATTTATCTGAACCAGAGTCTCAACTCAGTGCTGGAGCTGACCTATGGACTGTTGGATATTCTGTATTTCAGAGGTAGCTTCAAACCAGAGCCAAGATGGTTGCTTAATGCCAAGACAATTTTTTAAAGAAGGTTCCTGTAAAGAGCTATTCCTGGGAGACCCTTGCACTGTACTGAGGTAACTGAGGAAGTTTCCTGATGTGCCTCAGGGGAATGTAAGCTGAGACTGAGGTAGCTGAGAAGCGAAGGGGGGCAAGAGGAAGGCAGACCTGGAGCAGGAAGACCTGAACTAACAGAAATTGTAAGACAACTGATGAATGAGGTAAGGGAAGGAGAGAAAGCCATGCAGTTCAGCTGACAGAAAGATGCTGTGGAGAAGGAAGCTCTTCTTCCAGGAGACAGCATACTGAATGATGCTGAGCAGATTGTCTACTCAAAACCACTCACAGTGGCTCACAAAATGCCTTTTTCTGGGCTTGCCCTGAATCCTGTGAGGTGATCTGGACTTCATGTATCGACACAGAGCTACAGCCAAAGACAATGAGAACTCCCTCCTAATTTATATCTAGTGCATAGTAAATGGAAGCCAAAATTAACAGGGGTTTTTATTGTTATTCAGAATATCAGCTCTCAACAGACAAATGGGAATTGTGTCATCTCCTCATTTTACAGGACCTTGAAAAAATGTTATAATATGGAAAGCACTGAGATACTGAACCAGTATGTATCATGGCAAATCACATAGGGAAATTAACCATTGTTTGGAGACAAGGAAGAGAATATTTTCTGTAAACAAGGCTTATGGAACAGCTTTTTTTCACCTAAATGAATGCTGATTTAAAGTGCATGATACAAGCACTTATTCACCTTAAGCTCCCTGCTGCAGAAAGGTGAGAATGAAATGCTTCCAGAAAGTAACTCAAAACCTATGCTGAACTGAAAAACTCTGAGGAAGCACTAATGTGTCTCCACTGACTCCAGAGGGAGCTTTGGACAACTGTCCCCTAATTCCATTTCCAGTAAACCAGGCCAAAGGCTGAAGGGTAAAGCAGGATAAAACAAACTGAGGAGCAGCTCTTGAACAATCAGCGCTCTTCCTCTTTGTGCAGATCAAGGCAGAAATTCTTTGGAGGAAAAGTAACAGCTAAAGCCCCTATTATAACATGTCTGTACAAAAGGGCAAAATTAAGGCTGCCTGTGCATTTTTTTTCCCTGGCATTTCCTAAGTTTTTAGAGATTGGGTCCAAAGCATTTATGCTCTTTCAGCACAGCTTGCTGTGCCAGATGTGCAGGTAGCTCTCATGTATTCAGGCTGTCTCTGTTGCCAGCTCTAAATACATCAGTCTCAACCTATTGGCCAAAATGGTAACCAAAGACCAGACATAAAACTTGGCCTTTTTTCTTCTTGTTACCTTTTAATTTTCAGTTTTCAGTTGGATACAGGATTTCTTTAAACTTCAGGATTGCTCTGTGAATGTGTGAGCTGGGTTTTAGATCACTCAATCTCTTATTTTAAACACAACATGCTGAGGTATATTATAATACACAGTATATTTAGGAGTAGCATTAGGTAATAAAAACATGGCTGAGTGAAGAGGGTTTTTTTAGAGGAAATAACAATATCTCAGTGATGACTGGATTCTGATTTTCCTTAGCTTTTTATGAGAGGAAGAAATGTGGCTTTGACAGCACTCTCTTCTGTACCTGTGTTGAAGGCAGCTGAGATACTCCCTTTGTGAGGATGAGAAAGAGGTTACAAACAAGTGCCCTAACTCAAGTACAGATGTTTCCAGAGAGCAGATAGTGTTCATTTCTAAAAAGCAGTGTTGAGCAGCTTTAAAGGGAGCTTTCCCAGGAGCCACAGATAATTTCAGCCTGCAGCAGCACCACCAGCAAAATGCCTTTGGCTAGAACTGCTGGTGAGGTGCCACTTCTCATCTTCCCCTTTTCCTGCAGCTCTGGGTGGAAAAGCCACATCACTGCATATCTGAAACACACCCAATTGTATATGGAAACATTATTTATAGAGTAAAATTATGTAAGTATCACTGTCTTTGGATGGAATTGCATACAGTATCATTCTTCCTGTATTTCTCCCTACTAAGGGAATTAGCTGCTGCAACGATTTACACACTTGAGTAGGAATATTTGAGTTAAACTTCTGGTTACTATTGTCATGTTAGGAAAACAGACGTGCTATAGCAAGCTACTCAGGTGAAGTTTCACTGGAATAAACAATATTTTAGGAGAGGAGATTTTGCTTCCATTTCCAACATCTCCCATCAGATATAAGCAAACAGAGTGACAAGTTATAGCTATTGACACATGACAGCACCCACAGACTGGTACAGCAAACAGCGCTGTGCCTCACAAAGCAAACACAGCTGTGCGGTGTTCTGCAATCTACCTGCCCTGCTCCTTCTTCTGCTCTTCCAGGAACACAACAGGAATTATCAAATTACAGACAACCCAGAATAAAATCTAGAACCAATTATAGACCTCAGTAAAATTGAGGCTGGCCCCTTCCTTTATTTATTTATTTTCTGAATCTACATCCATCTATGGTCTGTCAGAATTTTTCTCCATGGTCTAATTACTGGCTGATTTGTAGCCAGGAGTCAAAATTTGAAACCATTTTGCTTCAACTCAGTAATTTCTCCCTCTGCAGTAGCTCTAAGTGTTGGCACTGCTCTCTTGTTTTCAATTCTTATTACATCCATGATCTGGTTCAATTCATGCAGCATTGGCTAGGGTCACAGGAAATGTTCAATGTGCCCTTTAATTCTGAGTGGCAATTCCAATCTAAACACTGTCTTACTGTAAATTCCAAGCAAGCTGGAAGACACTATTATAGTAATATGAAAAATTAAAATTTGGTTTTAAAGTGCCACTATTTCTGAAGTAGAATTCCTATTAGTGCCAAATTGTACACAAGTTACAATCTGTGTAGTTTTGCTTGTATCCCATGCTTTCTTTACAGTAAAAAGAAGGGAGCAAGCAGGTCTGAGGCAGGGCATCTGACCTAGTTCAGACATTTCAAAAGGAATCAGGCCCCAACCTCACTGCCCCTCTCTAATGACTCACAACCAGCTCAGACACAGGCATTGACACAATACAGTCCAATTTGCTCAGAAGAATCCTACACAAAAGCTTTAACTTAAAAAGTCAGTATATCAAAAGCTTACACCTACATGAAAATAAGAGCTTGATTGTGCTTATACAACCTGCTGAGAGCACAGGTAGAGTGTGGGTGCACAGCCCAAGGAACAGGAACTGGCTGCTGTCAGCAGAACTGCTCCTGACTGCAAGGACATGATGAGCTCCCTCTTTTCTCCTACGTGCCACAGTTGCTTAGATCCCATGAATTGTGCTTTTCCATCCCTCCCTGCCTGTTTGTTCAGAAACACAGGTACTGGGCCTAGCACCTTGGGCATAAATGCCACCAAACCCAATGTTTGTAATTATTTTTCACTGGCATGTGGCCTGTGAGACCAGAGATGATGAAATGCCATATGCCTGATGTACTTTGCTATGGACAAATGCATACATATCATGTGATTCTCCCTAAGAAAGAACAGGCTCCCAACAAAATTGAAAGCAACAACTTCCTGATTCTTTGGTTCACTTCCAACACATCTAAAATTAGTCTGCAGATTGTCCTAATTTGCAGTAATCAGCCAATGTCAGCAGTACATTGCAGGAGTGGGACATAATTCTGCCACTCCTTGAAATAAAACTGCCAGCACAAAGAGGATTTGAATTAGGAAGCTTTCTCCATATAACCTTCCCTCTGTTTAAACAGGGTAATCCACACTAACTCTTTCTCCAAATTTTGCCTCAGACTTTCTTTTCCAATCCAGATGTAAATTTTGAGGTCAGAAACTCATTAATCACATTGTCTGCCTTGGTTCATTGCAAGTCTGGGTGTCCAAACACAATGATCTGCCTTACAATGTGTGGTTCAAAACATAATTCTGTTATGGCTGAAGTAATTACAGTCTATGAAACTGTCAGAAAAAAAATTAGTTTATTTCCATTCTTGGGAAAATAGGCAAGTTTTTAAAGTTTAAATGTACTGTAAGTAGTCCCAGAAAAGAACAATAGGAAAAGGGTATTTAGGCTTCAAAATCCAGCAGCACTTCACTGGAAGATTGTGTTGATCCCAGCAGCCCCTGGAGGTATCTAGAAGGTGTGGAGGTGGTGCACATAGGGACAGGGTTTAGTGATGGACTTGGCAGTGCTGTGCTAATGGCTGCACTCAATGTTCTCAGAGGTCTTTTCCAACCTAAACAATTCTATGATTGTTTGATTCTATGGTAGTCAGCAAATTACCCAATCCACCCCCATACTAGATCATGAACTTTTAAGAGATAGGTTTCAGGGCTTATATGTGATAAGGAGTAAAAAACATATTATTTTTCTCTTTCAATTGCCTCAAGATGTCATAAAGTAGGAATTTCAAAATACCTCATTTTCACAGCCAAGGTGGGTTAAAATCTGTTCTGGGGTAGAATGTTAAAATCTTGACAGGGTTAAGGGTTTTACCCAGTGAGTACAAAATCCCATGAGTGCCAGATGCACCGTGACCTCCTCCTTACAAAGTGATCATTCCCTCTTACAATGAGATCCCAGCTGGAGTCAGAGCCCACGGTGGAGGTGCTGCTCTGCCCATTTGAGGGCTGTGGGTAGCTCACCCCATGCTTTGCCAAGGACTCACATGGATCCTTCCATAAGAAGGACATCCAGGGAGGGGGTTGTGATAAGAGTTCCAGGACTGAGCTTCATCACCCAGTATGTGAACTTACAGAGAGGTTTTTTCTTCAGACAGCAACAGCTTTCTGCACAAGGCAGAAAACTCCCAAGCCCGGGAGTTCTTCCTATCACATGCAAGTAATGAAACTGAAACAAATGCATTTGTACAAAAAGGAGTTTTCATTTCAGATAACTGGCATTTTGTACTGACAGTTGCCTTGGTGAAAAGTTCTTGGCCATGTCTCATCTACATAGAAAACATCACAGAATGTTCTTTGCTTCTGGTTTGTATCTCATTCTCCTTCTTGCACTCATGCACTTGTAAAACATCAAGCTCAGAGGCCACAATCCCATCTGAGGCTTCTACTAGTGGGTAAATGTAACACTAATTGCAGTCTATCCGCAGTGTATGTCATTCTCTGGCACAGAAATAGCAGCCCTGATTCTGAGTTCAAGGAGTTCACATTAAAACTTTGAGATCACAGATCACTTTTCCTGGAATTTTACTTACTTTTCTTGAAAACAGCCTGAAAAGTGTATTCTGAGGCAGTGAACCAAGGTCAAATGGACTCTGTTTTCAGTCTGTTTGCGTATTTGTACAAGTTTAGAAAGCTCTTATCAGTTCATTTAAACAGAGTAAAGTAAAGAAAAACAAGCCAGAGGGCAAAAAAAGGCCCCTTCAAAGAACCTGATTAATGAAAGACACAAGATTTCTTGATTTGGGTCCCCTCCTTTTATGTGCACTTAAGTGCTACTACAGTAGCCCAAATTCCCCCCAAGTCCCCTTGGAATCCTCCAAGGACCACAAAAATAATTGCATACTGGGGCCAAAGCAGTGCCATGACCTAGGTCTGCTTGTTTGTCCACCAGCAGGGCCCTTTGTCCACCTCTTTCCTCTTCTGAGCTGTCAGTCTTCACAAATCTGGTAGGAATGTAATTATTCTGAAAATCTCTCTCCCTCTGTTTAATTTGGTTGAAACAGGGCAAGAAATGTAAAAGTCATTTGTCAAGGGGATGGGATGGGGAGAGATCAGCAAATGAAATGGTCATATGGACTTTTATTTTTTTAGAAAAGCTGGTTTAAAACTCCAGGAAAAATGTAGACAGTGAGGAACACCCACAAAATAGGAAGAGAGAGAAATAGTACTAGGATTATTATTAGCATGACCAAAAAAGAGAGAGCCAGTCAATGACAAAAATAGATATCAATAATTAAACCTTAGGAATTTTCAGAAAGCAGTTTGCATTTTAAGAAACCCAGTACATAGTGAAACTAATAATATCCAATATCCAATATTTTTTATTTCAATGTTCTAAAGAGGTATCAAGATTTTTTTTATAATGTTGTTTAATATCTTAATTGCAATTTAAATGCCCAGAGAAGTTATCAATTTAAAATTAAGCCCGTGGGTTCCAAGATTATGTTCAGCTTTTCCTGATGGACTGAGAGAACAGATATTTTTGATTGCTTTGCAGATCAGAGTAAAAAAAGTGTGACTTAAAGTGACTTTGTTCAGCTGAAAATCAACTGAAAGCACCAGATATAATTTGTAGTTCACCACAGTGTTGCACACACTGCCAGAGAGAACTTCAAGTTCTAATTATCAGAGGATTTTCCAAAATCTCAGTGCATTTCAGCAGGTTGTCGTGCTGTTGCCTTGTAAACAGCCATGCTCCCATGAAGCCTAGTAACCAGTGATGGATTTACCCCATCAAACAAGGACTTCTTGCCAGTCACCATCCCAAATTCCAACTATTTTAGCAGAGAGAAAGAGCCGCTACCAGGATTTAATTCACTTTGTCCTACAGGAGACATCTAAAATAAAGTAAATCACCCCTCCAAACGGGGATTGTTCCTCACTGATTAGAAGGGATCCATGGGGGATTGCATAGCCTACCCTGTGGATATCTAAAGGCAGGAAAGATGCCCCTACCAGTGATGCCTGCTTGTGTGGGGCCTGGATCTGGCCCCACTGAGGAATACAAACACTGTTCTCAGTTCATGTCACCATCCAGTCCCTGCTTAAGGGATCGTGGCATTTCACAGTATGAAGGCAGGAACACTTTAGATTCATTAACAAGGGAACTCATTTACACTTCTGGGAGGCCTCTTATTTTTTGAGAATCGAGCCAGATTCCTCTTGATATCCGACATAATAAAAAGACTCACTTTTAGCCTGGCATTCTTCACATAGATTAGTTTCTATCCCTATTTATTTGCTTATGTATTTTTTGCCTGTCTCTGAAACATTTTCCTATAGAGTAGATGCCGGCAAAGCCTGCATGTGCTGGGAAGATAAGGTAAAACCTGAACAGCACTTTTTGGTTCATATTTTAATTCCTAATTACCTTGCTTCGTAGAACTCCATCCCATCAAGATTCCTGTTGCTCAAGCAGAGCAATGAACAAACTGAAGCTTCAAATATAATTTAAAGCTTCCTTAATTTAGGCTGTGATACTGAAGTTAAGCTGCATCCCTAATTTAGTACTCACAAAGGCAAACCAGTATTAGTTCGTTTTTTTGCTTCACTGTCTGATTTTCTCAGTTAAATTTCAGGTTTGATTAGCCATTTGGATTCAAAGAAACAGGTAGAAAAAGTTCAAGTTTGCTTTTAGAAGATTGGGTAGAGAACAGAAGAGAACTTTTTAGATAGGATTGTAACCATAGGTCTCCTTTAAAAAGAAATTCCAATAAAAGCCAAAGAAAGAGATTCTGAAGAACAATTCCCTATACATGAAGCTCCTGTGGGGGAAAAAATTGCACTAAAGGAACACTTTTGATAAATTGGAGCTAGGAGAAACTTCTCTTGAAATTTTGAATAATTCCATCCCAGGATTATCTATATGAAGCTTGCACACAGTAAAAAAATACCTATTTTGACCGAACCCCATTTAGCCTCATTTTACTTCTTTTTCTGTCCACTGAACTGTGCTAATCTGTACCCTGCATGTTCTGTCACTGGCCAGGCAATATGCTTAGAAGTCTCCAGCCTTGCTTCAGTCCCCTGGCAGCAAGTCAACCAGTCAGCTGGCAAAGCTGGATAATTACTGCTTAGCCCTAAAGAGCTTAAAGTTTGTTTGCATGGACCTGTGTCCTGGCAACACCAAAGCATTGAACCAGAGGGCAATTTTCCTCCCCCTGAAAAAGTTCTGTAGGGAAGGAACATGGGGGACTTTCAAACAGATGCTGAATGGTGGTTACCAGGAAGGACTGCCAGGGACTGAGATATATTTTATGGTTGATTTGCTGTCATTACAAGGTAAAAGAGACCACTGGGCTTCATCTTTTCCTTCCTTCCTTCCTTCCTTCCTTCCTTCCTTCCTTCCTTCCTTCCTTCCTTCCTTCCTTCCTTCCTTCCTTCCTTCCTTCCTTCCTTCCTTCCTTCCTTCCTTCCTTCCTTCCTTCCTTCCTTCCTTCCTTCCTTCCTTCCTTCCTTCCTTCCTTCCTTCCTTCCTTCCTTCCTTCCTTCCTTCCTCCCTTTCCTTCCTTCCTTCCTTCCTTCCTTCCTTCCTTCCTCCCTTTCCTTCCTTCCCTTCCTTCCAAGAAAACTGCACATGGTTCCACTGGCGCAAAGGGTTTTTTGGAAACTGCCTTTGTGGAAGTACTGAAAAGGCCTGAAAAGCAAGCTGTGGTAGAGACAAGACAAACATAGACATCAGGTTACACATTCTAAGTAAAGCTGGTGTTTTCTTTGTTTATTCAGTGCAATTTGCTCATGATAACTTCTGTCTTTTGAGATTCTCCTGCTTGTTATTGTTGTTTTTCATGGCTGAAGCAGCTTGACCGGCTCCATCTGGGAGAAATAACACACAGGTGAGGATGATAAGGAATGTAATGAAGTAAGACTGAGCCACATTCAGCACTGTTCCTCTCAGCAGGCTGCTCTGTGGTATCCATGTACAGCATGTAGGATGTGACACTGGAGCGCCACCAGCAGCTGCAGAACAGCCACCCTTCATGTCACAGTCATGCCTGAATTAGGTGATCCTAGAAGCACAGAATGGAAGCCCTAAAGTACTTCCTTGGTCACTAAACCATCTTGAAAATTTTGGCAATCAGGTTACACAATCCTACTCATGGTCTGAACGCAAAGCATTAAAACAATCTTCAGTATTTGACCTAAGTACCCTCATGTTTCAGTTGTGCTGCCTGTAGCCACATAACTCCAGTAGCACTCATGCAATTGCATTTGTATTGCAAGCTGATAAGCACTGGGGTGATTCAAAGCTGTGTTAAACATGATGGATGCAGGGAGAGAAGTCACAAGACACTCTGGAGTCCAGTGTGAGCATCACCAAAATAATGAGGGGAGTTGCATTCTACCTGCAAAAGCAAGCTTGAACTACTTTAGGACCAGATTTGCTGCTTGGTCACAAAAAACCTGTGGAAGTCTTCTGAGGCAGTCTAAACTGTATGTCCAGAGAAAAACTTCCTCTTTGTCAGGGGGTTCTCCATGTGTTTTTCATCCCTATAGACCAGCCCAGCTGTGCCTGACCTCTCCAAACCATTTTGGATCACACGGCTGACACGTGTGACATGAGTGACAAACCACTCCGTGTTCTTTCCTGGAGGAATGCTGACCCTGCTGTCAGCCAGGTAGATGGGAAGTACAAGCAGCCTTAAATTGGGATGAGAGAAGTGTAGATGTTCAGGGAGAGGTTTAAGAAATGCTTCAAGAATGCTTTCTGTTTGCAGCAGAAACATCTTTGGAGGGTTTTTTAAGACTGAGAGGTTGTAGTTTGGTGTGCACCCCCAAACCTTGAGCATGAAGTACCAGAAATGCATTGTGCCTAAGCCTCTTAACCCGAATTTATTCTTAAACAAAATTCTACCTATGTCCCCTAACATGTTTCAGGCCACAACTCTGAGGAGATCAGAACTTATTATCTGGCAACAAATGGCACTCAGCATCTCAGGGATCTGATTAGTTATTTAGAGATGCTTTTTACTTGAAATTTTTATGTGGTTGTAATAATATTAACATGTGATATTCCAGTGGAAACTTCTTTTTCAGCAACAATACCAATCACCACTTGCAATGTTACTATGTTAGTCCATAACAGCACGTTTCTTTTTCCTAATTGGGATGGGGGTTTTTTTGGAAAGGTGTGTATAGGGAGTTAAATTTTTAAGGATAGCAGTTCCAAAACAAACAAACAAAAACATTTTGAAAACGTGCTAAGGGCAAGACTATTCTCTAGTTACTGATGCACTCCCTTAAATCTGTCTAGCAAAATAGATGGCATCTTAATATTTTTTTGTTTACTTAGCAAACCATGCAATGCTGATGTAATCTTTATTCTCTTGGCTGGTTAAACTATCGTGGCAGAAACATAAAACTGTAGTGCTTGCATTAACCATGCATGGGAAGGAGTGACAAGCACTTCACTTGGAGAACCTCAGAGGACTTAGGTACTGAAGCTGGGACACAGATGGAATGTCAGTTCCTGAATTCACATTGTTATGAAACCTGCCAAAAAGCCATTGCCCAGCCTCAGAAATGAGTGTCCTGGGGAGGTGAGCACAGCTGGATACCAGCCCTGTTGGAAGACCTGGGTTCTCATTTCTTTTTTCATCCTGACCATGTGCTGGGCACAGTTCCATATGGTCATTTCAGGGGTTCTTTGGGTTTTCTTGGTCCATCTTATCCCAAAAGGGAAGTATCAATGGACATGAAAGATGAACAAAATCTGTCTCCCTGACCTCAGGAAAGAGTCTCCAGCCTGTACTGCCCTGCAGTGCTCACAGTCAGACCTCCTTCTCTCAGGTGCAACCACACAGGTCAGGTCTGGAATCTGCATTGCCCAGATGTCAGTTGAGAGAAAGCCACTGGATATACACAGGCATACAGATCTGGAAACGGCATTTGGACTCTGGTTGGGAAATACAGATGAATCCTTGAGAAACTAGGCCTTTGTGCATTTTCAGAAGTTATTGAAATTCAAATATTCATTCTTCTCCTTGCCTGGGGAAAGAGAAGGCTCCTCAGGGAGGAAACTGGTCTCATTAGAGAGTTTCTCTAGCTGAATACACAAAGTTTCAGCCTCTCCTGGCTGGTGGTCATTGTCCAAGGGAGCCTTTCTCCTCACACCCTTTCCATCTGCTACAAGGATGGTGCTCAGAAAAGCCTGGTGGCACTGGCTTGAGCAAGCAGCTAGACTGGGGCACAGCTCTGATGCTTATCCTCTTTCCTCCAAATGAGAACTTTACCCTTTTTTTCCACTTGATCTTGCTTCAGCTCATCCACCCAGACCATGGGACTTGCTGGGAAAGAGCAAATCAAGATGTGATCCAGCTGTATCCTGATGTCCCTGGAGATTGCTGTTCCTGTCTGATGGGGTTAAGTAATTTCAGGGCTAACATAAACCATTATGGTGTACCCAGTTACCTGGCAGCTGGAGTGCTACCATCCAGCTACATGTTAGCTTTTACACACATATTTGTAAAATTTAGTTTAGTTTTGCTTGTTTGTTTAATCTGTCCCCATTACATTATTTCATGAGCTGCAGGCTAAAATTGTGTTCTGTCATTAAGGTCCTCCTTCACAAGAATAGAATAGCTTTAGTGATGGTAGGCCTGATTTACAGATAAGAAAGATGTGGGCATGGAGCAGGACAAGAACAGTCTGCCCTTTGAAAATGGAGTCAGTGGAATGCAAACCTTTAAGGTGAACTTGTGCAAGTGATACATGCAGTTCTTAAGGATTTCAGTGCTAAGGTGGCTTGATCCATTATCCAACTCCAAGCCTTTTACCAATTAATATGTAGAACCAACATCTACATAACAAGGCAGTGCACCAAATGTTTATAACTCTTCTCTGAAGTTAAAAATCAAAGGAAAGACAGAACAGGCTGTACTTAAGGCATTGAACTTTCCCCCAGGAGGCCTTATTACATTCCTGGCTGCATCTGAAACCCTCTGTGATTTTAATCAATGCATTTTCTAGTTTAGTCTCTGTATTGGATTTGAAAAGGAAGAGAGAGGAAATAGTTCACACCAAGGATGTTTAACATAGCAGGATCTTAATGTTTCAGACAGAAGAAATACTAATTCTCTGAGTAAGTTACTTAGAGTGATTAGACTTCTTCCAGAGAATCCCAATTCAGACACATTCCTTGGATAGTCAGGACCGGTTGGGACTCTTCTGTCTTTATCTCAAAACAATGAGAGAACACCACTGACCACAAGTAAAATTGTGGTGAATGCAAAACCATGCGACCTTCCAGAAGTGGAATTGACCATCACTTGTATTCTTTGAACACTGGCTGGCCTAGGAGATTTGTGTGCCCCAAACTTGACCCCAAGGCTTGTTTACAGCATACACCAGGGCTTATGCATGATGCCCAGACCCAGAGGAAGTAGCAAAGAGGAGCGACATCTGAAATGGTAATTCTGTTTTGGTGCTTAATTACAGGTCTGGGCCAAGCACTCTACTGAGGAATGCGATTTACATATCAAAAGCACTTCCTCGGCTCCTGCATCTATTGTTTTAAGGGTCAGAGCCCTGCTTTGGCCATTTAATGACCAGGCCAGAGGCAAGATTCAATTGAAGCAATTTCACCCCATTTGTGATATTTTCAAGAAGACAAAGGAAAGGTAGGGGGGGTTGAGGAAAGAGAAGTGAAGGAAAACTGTTGAACAGGTGGTGTATAAATGAGCAGGAGTAATAAAAGAGAAAAACCATAGCCCTTAAAGACAAAAAAGTTAAGTAGAACAAAAAAGATATGTAATTCATTTTCCATGCAAATCACGAATTTGAGATTAACTATTCTGTTCCACTGCTAAACTGTAAAGCATGATTTGTATCTATGACTCCAATAAATTAATTTTACATAAAGTTTTTTGACATTAGAATTAGGACAAAATTATCATTTTGGCAAGGCTTCTTATTCTTCCAGCTTCTCTCGCAAAAGCAAAAGCTCCCCTGAATGGCAGAATTTCCACCACGTTTTTTAGAACCATCTTCATTTTTCTATTGGAAGAGAAACTGACAGGGTGACTGATGAATTGTCACACACCATGACTTGCACTTAGAGAAACATATGAAAAAGCTGTGAAGCACAGTGTGAGCGATTTCCTAGGCTACAAAAAAGAACATTGAACCTTGTGGTGATCCAAAGACTCCTGTCACTGGGAAATATTAAGGGTTTCAGGATTATTTCAAATGAAGCTGAGAACTCAAATTGTCCGTGTCCAGTTTATAGCTCCAGCTTTTTACCCTGAGCAACTTGTTTATTTTCCTTTCCCCATGTATTTCAAGAACTAATGGTTACACATCACTTTGGGGAAACTGAAACATGATCACTTCCTCAAGTAGACCCGGATTTGTTGCTTAATTGATCCATCTTCATTTCAAATTCTCAGTATATTTTTTGATGTTGCTGTTTAATAAACATGACCATCTATTTCCCTTATGTGTGGTGCTCTGTAAATCATCTGTAGAGCTGCTATATCACAGATTAGTGTAGCATTTTAAGTGTATCAAGATCTATATATGGAGTAGACTTCATCATGAGCATATGGTAGAATACTACAATGCTGCTATATAGAACATATACAGAACACATACTATGCTTTCTTTTTAAAGCTATTAATTTCTGTATGCTTTAATATAGTAGTATATAAGATACCTTCAGTGTTAGATTCAGTGTGGGTTGGGGCATGCCTGGCTGCCTAGCTGGTCTTATAGGGAATTTCTGACTTGTCCAAAATCTTCAGTCCCTCTGACCTTAACAGAGAATAATCCTTACATCAACAAACAGCAACAATGCTTCCATTAAAAACAAAACACAAAAAAATATTCCAATCCAAGAAAGCATTGAGCATTTCCTCACAGGAAATAAAAAGTGCACATCAGTGTTAGGCTGTGTCAAAAGCTAGACACATACTTCAACATGCTCTACATAAGGACACATCAAGGGAAAAGTGCCAGAAAGGGTCAGGCCTTCTAACAAAATCTGTTCTCTGGCAGTGAGTTAGAAAAGAACAGGGTAAGTAAATACAAAGCTTCCTTTAAATATTATCCTAGCCTTTGAACACTCATAGCTCAGAGGTTTCTCAGCAGGAGACCCTCGTAAGCAATATCGAGTGCTCTCCCTTGACTTGTTCATGCCAAGTTTTAGCACTTCCAGAATCTTAAAATGGAAAGTTCCGAAAATTGAATTGCAGGAGGAAAACTACTTTTTTTTTAACTCTTAGGATTAATGCTGTACACTGAAAAAAAGAAAAAAAGGCTTCTGCTGACAATTAATTTTATAAGCTCACATTTTGATAGCAACCATAAATAATGTAACATTGCTCTTGGCTTCTGATAAAATGGGATGCTTCTA
The DNA here is from genome assembly GCF_963513975.1 of Fringilla coelebs. Classification (NCBI taxonomy): domain Eukaryota; kingdom Metazoa; phylum Chordata; class Aves; order Passeriformes; family Fringillidae; genus Fringilla; species Fringilla coelebs. Next base: position 62,941,547 of record NC_140029.1, on the reverse strand, counting down.
TCATCTTTAACATTCTTACTAATACACATCCAAAAAGCAATTGCTTGATTTTATTTAGCTTTTCAACAGTCCAGAGAGTGAATTGCACATTATTTCCAATGGAAAAAAATCCAGACTGTTTTTAAATTGTTTGCACCAAATAACAGAAATCCCACAAAACCTGAGCTATAACTCATTACCTCTTATAAGGTTACTGTGTATCTCCCTTTCCAGAAAGATATCTGAGAGCAATGCTAAAGCATTTGCTTAAAATTAGCAATTACCTTGTCTTTCAATAACATATTTACACAACTAAAGGCAATTTGGTGAAAAATGTTACACCTCATCAGACAGATGCTACCATAAATTTTACATTTTTAGTATAGGAAACTGCTTTATTCCTGAGGGTCAAAGGCAACATCTGCTGTCTGCTCCACAGAAAGCAAATGATGATAATGGACACGATACACTACCCATAAATAGCATTCACTTTGCCTTACTTATTAATTATTGCTAGAGTCCAATAACAGAAAATCTATGTCTCAAAAGATAAAGATACTTTATCTTTTAGCCTCACCATTACTGCATTCAGTGCAACCAATTTTGTTTCCTTTTGGAATTACATAAATCAAGGTTGTGAGTTCATTTTCCTGTTCCACAAACACTTCATATTTTTACACTCATCCTCAGAGAGTGACATGTATGATTACATCAATGTCACCTTCTTTCAGATGCCTTAATAGACTGTGCAGTCAGCATTGGGTTGCATGACTGGGACCAATTCTTTGTAAGAATACTTTACTCTCTTCCAGTCTAATTAAAAGCAAACAAACAAATAAACAAACCACCAAAAGACACCACCAGATTCTGTTTCCTTGGATATTTTTCCAAGAATACATTCAGGATGTGCATGCAAAATATAGTTATCCACAACATACCAATAATTTTAATTTTTTTTTCAAATTCAACCCTCTGCATGTAGGCTTTTCCCAAAGCCTTGACCTCCAAATTCTTCTTTCCTCGGGGCTTTCCAACAGACATAAAGCTTGAGGCAAAGTGTTATTTAGACTCCATAAACTCCCCATGACTGACCACTTGACCTCTGATCACACAGGCTGCTGCTTAGCTGATTTCCCAGCAGACTTGGCCTGTGCCAACTAGAACAGTTCAAGAGCAGTGCACCTTAAACACCATTTGCAGCGGGTTCTATGGATAACCCTGCTCCAAGTCTACTCTCTACAGACTCCCTCAATGCTATCTCAGCAGGTGTTGCACCCTCAAATACTACATGCTTTCATGTCAGTGACCTAATTTTTATATTTTTTTTAATTTGGGGGAAAGAAAAACTATGGAAGTGAAACTTTTAAACAAAAGGTCATGAACAGCCACTTTCAAATACAATGAACTGGATAAAAAACTCTGCAGACATCAGCAAGTTCTGTTTGAAGGGGAGCTCCAGGGCTATTTGAGATGTAGTGTTGATTGGCCAATCTGATCCTAAGGGGAATACAGCCCTAAATAATATGGACATGGGGTAGGTTACGCCTCCAGGAAGGGAGAGAGGATGTGTCCTGGCCATCTACAGTTTAGCAGAGGCATAGCTAAAATATGCCTGTGATCTTTGTGGGATTGAGAACCAGACTGAGCTGTATGATAGCAATGCTCTCATCGCTTACAAAGTAAGTAGGTAGGTACAAAAATGGCAAAAGCAGATCTGCTGACTGAAAAGATATTTTGAAAGCTGAAAACGTGATTCATTTCACAATTCTTGAAGGAAGTCTCCTTTGCAAGGACAGTGCTTCAAAACTTCTGCATAGAAAGTGACAAATTTCTTCTGGTATTCTTCAGGTCAATTCAAGTCCAAGTCTGCATTAAACAACAAGATCCTGTGTGAAGTCCCACCTTCTCATCTAAAGTTATTTTGGAAGCTCACTGCAAGCACTGGGCTCACAGCAGACAATGCTCTATTTGGAATATTGAGGAACCTCCACCCTTCTGGGAATTCCCCGTTCCCAGAATGCTGCACATGTATTTCTCCTTCATTTAGTGCTCCAGACGAAGTGGAAATGAAGGGAAATGGACAATATACACTCTTGCATGACATTATAATTAAATCTGTGACTTGTCAAAACCTTTGTCTAACAGGATGAGCACACTTAGCCAGATCCCATATGTGTGTTAATTATAGCAAGAAAGCAAACAAAATGACAATATTTAAAACAAATCCTACCAACAGGAAATGGCTATCAAGCTGTGATAAAATGTTTATCAGGAAATGTTTTTACACTATCCAAAACATTTCCTGTCTGTAACCTTTTTTTGGTGGAAAAAAGAGTATCTGTGGTGCTAGAAATAGAATCTTTGCAAGGAATTAAATGACAGTGCTTATAGAAAATGGTAATAGTCACAGATCTAGCTTCTTTCCTGTTTTCTTCTTTGTACATAGTATGATGTAACTCTGAAAGAAAACTGTTTTCAGAAGTTACATGGGCATCACTAAAGTTTGTACTTCACAGATTTAAAGATAATTCAAAGCAAATTTTTCATAGGTAATACCTAAGCATGGAGGTAGTGGAAACTTGAGCCTTTGCTCTCTGAGACTGACAGTGAAACAGTATTTCTATTAAAATATCTGAAAATATCAAAAGAGATTAATTAGGCTGAAAACCAGCACTATTGAAGGCATCAAAAGATGATACTCAAGGGGAAGGGGAGCCAGAGATTCTTGGTTGAAATGCTTACTCAAAAATCATGAAGAATTATATTTCCATAATCATGACTTTTCAAAACTAGGAAAATTCTGATTTGTTGCAAACATTATGGGTAGTATCACAAAATCACAACAGAGATTGTATTTGAATATAAGCAAATACTTGTCAGGATCAACCTATAAAACATTACTGGAAATAGAAGCATGGTAGACAATTCTTCCTAGATTTTTTTTTATCAGCTATATGACACCTAACTTGTAGTCTGTTATTCCATTCTTAAAATAGTCCATCCTCCCAAAAAACAACAGTGAACTTTAACAGCTTTTTAAAAGGAATTCAGCCAATAAAACTGCTCGAATATTTGAAAAATTTAGGTTATTGTGAAGTAATCTTTTTATTAATCAACACATACAAAAGACATTTTGCTTTGATTAAAAGCTTTTATTTGTTCCTATTTTAACTGTAGGTTCTGTACCTCTTATTGCATTTTTTACCCTGAACATGGAAACTACAATGGAGCTAATTTCTTGTACAATGGAACTAATGATAGAATCCTAAAAGTGGAAAAAACTTCAGCAGGTCATCTGATCAATTTTCATGACCTGAATTAGGATCAACAAAAGTTACTTTAATTTTGAGCTACAATCTCAAATCATGGAAACTACAACTTCACTGGGCAATCAATTCCCAACTTCCTTATTATCACTGTGAGAGTAGTTTTCCCTACTGGCAAAGCTAAATCTCCTTTGCTTCAATATTTTTCCTGATTTTTCCTGATCGTAATGCAGTGATCAAAAATTCTCCTTGCTCTTTGCAGTAGCATTTTCTCACAACCTGGCAATGTTTCTTTTCTGTCCTAAGATACTATTTTTGGACATCCCAGTATGAGGCTTACCTGTTTTGATGGGATGCTACTGTACAAGCTAAAATTGGACTGCCTTGCAGTGCACCATCAGTCCTTCCTGGCTTCATGTCAAACAGAAATGGAATGAGCATCATCCTAGTCATTAATTGAAAAACTGGAAGGACCTACAAGCTGCTTGTAAGATGAGACAGGCACATATTAGAATCATACAATCACAGAATAGTTTTGGGTTGGAAGGGACCTTTAAAGGTCATCTAGGCTAACCCCCCTGCAATGAGCATTCCTTTCCATTCCAATTCCCTTTCATTCATTGCTGCTGAGTTCTAAATTTGGCATTACATTTAGGAAAGAAGAAAAACAACCCAGGAATAGTTCAAATGAAAGGAAGAAAACGAGACAGGAGTTCGACAAATGGCATGTAAGGAAAGGCAGAAATAACTGGATCAGGTTTTTACTTGAAGGCATAAATAATGGAGGCTACTTTCCACTTTCCCTGTCAGAAATTTGTGCAACATTTCTTGTTTGAACTCCTGAGGCTTTAATATATCTCCACTGCTTTTTATTATGGTTTTTTTCTTTTCCATTAAATTAAAATGCCACTCAGTACCTAATATTTTCTCATTGTAAGGAAGCTACAAATGGCAATTACCTTTAAACTCTTTCCAATAAGCTAAACAAATAATCCCTTTAGCTATGTCTTATTTTCAGACCATTGATCATCTTCATGCAGCCTATCCCACTTTCAATGTTCCTATGCAAATGTATAGTAGCATTATATGCAGCATCCTGATAACTGGCTCAAAATACTAATTACTGGATGCAAATTACCTTTCAGTTACTGTTGATTCCTGTCTTGGCACATTCATGAATGAAATTAGCCTTTTTCACTGCTACATCCTCTGGCATTCAGCTGTTGTTCACTGAACTCAGTCCTTTAGCTACATGTTTCAGAATGCAATTTGCCTGCTTGTTGATCTACACCTATTTCTTGCAGAATTAGGGGCACCACCATATCAAACTGCATTTTGTTTCAGAGGATCAAATACACCACCTGTTCCACTGCTTCTAAGTGTGACCTTCAGCCTAATGCAGTACACAGCACTGCAGTGAGTCACATCGAGCATAACTCCTAGAAAAATACCCAATATTGTTTTAAAATATGCACTGATGAATCAACACACACAATTGTTTTAGGGGACAATTACTCTTTGCTTTACTGTCAATCTGAATATTAATCGCTTCAGCTTCCAGCCTAAACCATTCTGTGACTCTTGATTCCGTGCACTGGGCAGCACATCAGGGAAGAGCACTTGGTAGTCGGCACAGCACTGCAGGCACTCCATGTATGATAGAGGTGAAGAATGGGATGAAAGGCACGTGTAGCCCATAGACTGAGACTGCCATGCAACAGAGCAAGTATGGAGAACATACACATATGGAACCTCTGCTCCTTTGGTAACACTAAGGATGGGGTTTTTGAAACTTTAAGTGCTTACACAAACCTAATTTTTGGACAGCCAAAGGCTTGCATCTGAGTACATCAATCTTTAAAATGTCAAAACATCCTTATGAAGCTGTCATTCCCACAAGAAAAATGGAGACCTTCCCTAGGTCATAAAGGAATTTAATTTTTGATGGGAGTTAGCTCCAGAGCAAACTTTCTCCTTCTGAAAAAGGTTTCAACAGCAATAATGAAACAATATCATTGGGTATGGCAGCAAGGGTCTCTGAGGATTTCCCACAGCAAAATAGCAGGCAATTGTGACACTCAAGGTAAGAGACACAACCAGGCATAACAGCCAGCTTGTGCTTTTAGGAAAACTTATCAAATGTATCCTCTTTGGGGGTGCCTAACTTTAAACATAAGCCATAGGAGGAGATACAGAATACTTAATATCTCCTCACTTCCTTTGGGAAAAAAAATTAAACGATTGCAGGTTGGAACAGCATAGCAATATTTGACATTCCCCTTTGACCATGTGTCACCCAGTGCGTGGTTGACACGCGTATTTTGGCCCAGGCGACAGCCTGGAGCGGGCTGCCCTGGGACCCGCTGGAACCACCGTCCCTGGAGGTGTTTAAGGAAAGCCTGGATGTGGCACTCAGTGCCCCGTCTAGCTGTCACCGAGGTGCCGGGTCACAGGCGGGGCTCAGGACCTCAGAGGTCTTTCCCAAGCTCATTGATTCTGTGATTCGGAGGCGGGAAGGGCCGGTGTCTCCCGCGACGCCGAGCTCGCTCTGGGCATGACTCTTCCCAAAGCAGCCATGTCATCCCCGGGCCAGGCCTGGGAGAGCTCCAGCCTCTCCCGCCGCAATCCCCGGCAGCCAGCACTGCCCCTCGGGCCCCGCGGGTTGCGAGGACAGCGGCGGCCGCTGCCCAGGCTCCCGCTGCAGTGGGTGGGTCCTGGGAGGTGCCAGCCGCTTCCCTCCCCTTCCCCTCTGCCTGCGGGCTCGGCGGTGAGGAGGCGCCTGAGCGCGGCAGCATCTTCCCTTGGCTCGCCGGGGCGGGGGGAGGAGCCGCCGCCGCCTCGGAGAAGGAAGGTAAGCTGCGGAGCACGGGGGTGGGAAGGGGAGGGAAGGGGCTTGGCTCCCCCCCTTCCCTGTGCTTCCCCTCCCCGGGCGGCCGGCGGTGGGGAGCGGGAGCGGGCCCCGGGCCGGGGCAGGGCGCGGCTGCCCGTGCTGCGTGTGCTGGGCCGGGCTGGCGCTGCGCTCCGCTCCGCGGGGCCTCGTTTCTCAGGCAGCCGGTCTGTAAATGGCCGATAACGGGGATGGCCGTGTGTCCGTCTGCGTGTGTGTGTCTGTGAGTCTGTCTGCGTGTGCTCCGGTTCCGTCAGGAGTCCCGTGTGTGTGGTGCCGGTGCGCGCTGCCCGCAGGTGCGCAGAGGTGTGGTGGTGGTGGTGGTGGTGGCGGCGGCACTACAGGCGAGCCGAGCTTGGCGGCACGGTTATGGTTTTAAGGAAAAGAAGGGATCCTTTGGAAACCAGACACCGTTTGTTTATTGTGTGGGACGTGGGAGGATTTCATGGAACGTTTCCTTGGGCAAGTGAAATTGCTAATATCAGGCGCAGTCAGCGAAGAGGTTTTACTCAGGTTGCGAATCGGGTGACGTCTGTAGGGAGTGATGCTTGTGCACCATCAGAAACTATTAGGGCTGATGAACCGATGTGCTTTCCAGTACATGAGGGGAACTTACAGGAAAGATGGGGCAAGACTATTTATAAGAGAATGTAGTGAGAGGACAAGGGGGAACAGGTTCAAATTGAAAAGGAGTGTATTTAGATTAGATGTCAGGAAAAAATCTTCACTGTGGTTGGTGAGGTATTGGAACAGGTTGCTCCGAGAGCTGTGGATGTCCCGTCCCTGGAGGTGTTCAAGGCCGATTTGGATGGGGCTCTGGGCAACCTGGTCTAGTGGAAGATGTCCCTGCCCATGGCAAAGGTTGGAACAAAATTATGTGTGTGGTCCCTTCCAAGCCAAATCGTTCTATGATTCCATGTTGGAGGATGTGAAAGCAAACATGGGGCAAAGGAAACGTTTAGAAGTAATCGTCCTGCTCAGTGTTGATTGGAGAGATAATACCATCCAGATACTGGAAATAAATGTGACAGAATTATGTAGGATGTGAATGATGTGATGGACTGTAAAGTACAGGAAGAGACTGTGGATAAAGAAAAACAGTGAAGCGTAGCATTGCTTTGAGATAAGAAAATAATAAGAGCTTTTGATGGTGTCTGCTATCGTCCACAGGAGTTGATTTGTATAAGAATATTGCTTACTGAGAGATATGTCAGGAATTATGTCACAGATGGATTTCTTTCTTAGACCGTAAAATCACAGAATGGTTGGTGTTGGAAGGGACCTTAAAGATCATCTGGTTCCAACCTCCCTGCCATAGGCAGGAATACCGTTCACTAGACCAGGTTGCCCCTGGCCCCATCCAGTGGCCTTGAACACTGCCAGGGATGAGGCATTCACAACTTTCCTCAGCAAACCATTTGTGCCCTCACCACTGTCTGAGTAAAGAATTTCTTCCTGGGATGTGATCTGATTCTGTCCTCTTGTAGTTTAAATCCGCTCTCCCTTATTCAATCACTATCTGCCTGTGTAAAAAGTTACTCTCCCTCCTTTTTACACTCCTTCCTCCTTTCAGTACTTAAAGGGGGCTTTTTATAAGCCCCCTTTAAGTACCGAAAGGCCACAGTGAGGTTTCCCTGGAGCCTCTTCTTTTCCAGGCCGAACAGCCAAGACGTGCAGATTATGGCATCATTTAGACACACAGCGATCCAGATGATCTTACATACATCTTGCCCAATAAGCACTTGCTCTCAGTTAAGCAGTGGGAAAATTCTGAGGAAAGGTGGTTCATTAGTCAGCTTGTGATCTTGGATCACATTTCTAATTAGGTTAATAAATAGAAATAAAATAGGTGACTAAACAGGTTCGAAATTCTTCATTTTAGAAACTTGGAAAAATCAAGAGGATTAATTAGTGATGTTGTTTGTACAAGAGTCCTGAGGGCCCTAGAAAGTAAAGATGGTAGAAAGCTGTTTTATGCCAAAGGTAGAATCCATCTGCAATTTATGTCCAAAAAAAAAATTTCAAAAAGGTCTGTTGAAAACAACTTCTAACCATCAAATAGGATTTTAGAAATAAAGACTAGAAGAAGGATAGTCAAGCAAAGTGAAAATGAAGAGCTAAAGTGCCAGTTCGACAGTAAGAATTGCAAAAGAATAGCAAAAGTAATTCTGAGTTAGTTACAGACAATTGTTTTTTTTAATTTCCTTAATCATGTAAGTGAAAACAGTAATAGAAGTAAGACCACTGAGTGATAAATTTGAGGTAAAATGGCCTTGGCATCATGATGCATGTCATCTGTTGCAGTTTGGAGGAGGCTACTGCAGTGGATATACTTATTGTTAGATACTCCAGCTTTTGCCTTGAAAGAATAACCTTTTGTCTCAATTATTTTTTAAGGGCTGAGAATCTGTTTGTTATGTCTGATGCTGTTATGCTCTTGTCTCTTATTGTCCAGTAGTTCCAGTATCAGAAGACTGGAACAGTACATTTGGGTATTTAACAGTATCATTTATTGCTAGAGGAAGTGGGGTAACTTTTCTTTCTCATGCACATTCTATTTACTGGTTTTTCTCTTTCCTGTAGCATGCAGTGTCTTCTTAGGCAGACAGCATTAAGAGTATTAACAAAATTAATAACATTCTTAGCTCCAGGTATATGATACCTGTTTGATGGATTTACCTAGGTAAATTCTGGCTTTGTCAGGCTCCTATGTGCAGATACAATGCCACCTGATATCTGAAGTTAATACATGGTTTATCCTGAAGAACTGACCTGTTGGTGCTTAAGTTCTTAAAGCTTTAATATTTTCTCTACTAGAATTCCTTAACCTTATTTAAATTTAAAAAAGGCTATTTATTTTGCATATTTATTGCACTAAACTGAGTGGTTTTTGTTCTGTTGCACGGTCAATATTTTTAAGAAGGTGTTTCTTTCTTAAACTGAATCTTTGAATTTATTTTGTTTCCCTAAAGCTGGTTCCTTGACCTCTCATGTTTGAAGGTTAAAATCAAGATAGGTTATCAATTCTACCAAATCAGTTGGATAGTAAATGAAGTTTTATGTAGAACATAAAGTAGGCAAGAGCCAACAATTGCATCAGTTGCATTTTATTATGTTTATGTTTCTGTATGGATTACAGGAACTGAAGTGTATTTAGAGTTTGGGTAACAATTCAGCAAAGAGAAGGAACTTTTCAAGTTAATTTTTTTGAAAATCCTGGATTAGCCATATCAAAATTGTCAACAGATGTTTTTCCTTAGCACCTCAGATTAGATTTAGGTTACATTAGATTACATGAGGTTAGATTTTGATGCAGAAATGGAATCTGATTCCCAAAATGTTTGATTATTTTAACACATCTCAAGGTCTAGAGATAATGCTCATTATGGTTTTTTTCTTTTACTGGAGAAGTAAACCAGTAATTATGTGAAAGTGACTCCAGCATCTTCCTATAATACTTTTCAGCACTTAAAGTAGTTCTTGCATTGTTTCCATGATCTGAAACATTTGTTTGCCTTCAAAAGGTATTTTTGCATGTGTAGAAGGAAGTGTAAATACTTCTAAATGAAAATGTGTTTTGGTTGACATTTTCTTATCAGGCTCTTTTAGCTGCTGACTTTGACATTTCAGTAAGTCTACTGGAGGCTTAATTTTAAATAAACACTACTGTTTTCTTGTCTTTGTATTTCTGTCTCTTATTTGTTTGTTATATAGCTTCTCTTTCTTAGTAGTTGCCACCTTCTTTCTTCAAAGCTTCTTTTTTTAAAGTCAAGTAGATAGCTAGCCAAAGGTGTGGTGTTATTTTTTCCAGATTGAATCTAGGGTTTGTAGAATGAGAAAAGAGTTTGGGATTACTTATTTATTTCTGCTTTAAATATTTTCTTTCTGGCGGGTGATGATGATTTTTTTCCAGTTGCTTCCACTCTTATTGCTGGCTGGTCAACAATCCACCATTCTGCATCAACAATGGTGATAGACTTTTCTAAAGGGGGAAAAGTAACTGGAATAGGAATGAGAAAAATGAAAAGACTTAATATGAGCACTTGTCTTACCATCACTTAGTATATGGATCTTGCATGTGAACCTCTGGAAACTTCAGTGGGGTCATGCTAGGTGTCTGTCCCTGGAGCCAACATGTGGAGCTGGATGTCATGCCAAAAGACAGGTGATGTCTGACAAGATGCTTGGCTGAAGTTTTGCTTCTGGAGATGGAGCCAATAAAGAGTTTCTTGGATCTAGCCTCTAAACTGTGCGTTGATTTGCTTGTGTAATGAGTAGGCACACAGTGGAAATTGCATCAGGAGCAAAGAATTCACAGTCTGGTGTCATGGAGCAAGAAAGGAAGGAGAGAAAATTATACTTTAGTTGGAGTTTGAAGTTTTCCAAACAATCACTCACTGTTTGTCAAGATCTGCAATTTCTTGGTAATGGAAAATGCCACATCAGTGGAGGAATGAATGATAAGCTGAGTTCTGTCAATTTATTGTCAGCACTAGGTATAGTACTGGCATTTTACTGTACATGGAGAAAGAAGATAGTTTTGGAAATAGTCTTCCTAGAAAGGAATGTGACCTGTTCAAGGAGTGCATGTTGGCAGTATTGTTGATCTCTCCTGCAAAATTGCTTGGACAAGTAGCATGTAATGTCTACTCTTGCTGGAAACTGCTGAGAAATCAGGAATATCAGAGAAGGTTAGGTTTCTTTTCTAAAAGTCTTATCAAGTCCCTTTTCTCTGTGACTTTTGCTTTGAAATCTTTCCTAAGCCTGTGGTTAGAGTCCTTGGGGAAGAAGCTGCAGACAGACTTTTGAATCAGCAGATGAGGTTCATAAATGCTCAAGTTAAGTGGGAGGAAATACTAAGTGGAGTTCAGAAAATTTTTGTTTGCTTGCCAAGTTCCTAGAGAGAGAATCTACAAGAATGTTTACATTCAGATGAGTCAGTGAACCTGTTTAAATATTTAGGGTTAAATGGTCTGGGACTGTTAATGGAGCTTGGCTACCAGATTTAGTATTTATGTTCTTTAACTCAATCTTATGTGTACTGCAGAAGCATGTGTGTCTTATCCAAAGACCTATCCTGGCTGGGCCAAAATGATGGTCAAAGCTTCCAGTTTCCAAGATCTAAACTCAAACTGCCAGAGTACACTGTCCAGATTCTTAATAGTACTTGGATTCCAGATAAGAGATTTGTGGAAGTTTAATATAAATATTTTGCATCAAAATGCTGTGCTTGTCCTCAAAAAATGGATGTTTACAATAATGATGTTTTTTCCTTTAGATTTGCGCTTCAAAATGTTTTTTGGGAGATCCAGATAGTGAAAATTATAAAAAGTTTTCAGGCATGAGAAATATTTCTGGCTTACCTTTTAACTTTCTAAAATAAGTATTGTATTCTTTTTAAATGTAGTGGCTAGCTATTTGAAAGTAATGGGTTTTAGCAGTTGTGCACATATTATAAGATTTAGTAGACAAATAATCCCAGTAACTTGTCTTAAATAGCTAGGATATGTTTTTCTCCTGTACCTGATTTACTCAAATATACAGGTTTTTGTCTTTTCATTTTTGATAAAAATACTGGTTTTTCTTTGCTTGACTGCCTTCACAATGGTTACTTTTCTGGAGGAAAATTCGTGTGAGTAGGCAAATATGAATCATTCCTAATATTTTAAAGTATATGGATAAGAATGATTCTTAAACAGGCTTTATTTTTTTTTCTGTCCTTATTTTTGGGATCCCCAGGTGGATATATACTCCTAAATCAATTACAGGTTTTTAGAAAGAACAACTTTGCAGATGCAGATATGTGGTGCACAGTATGTGCTTTTGTTAGAAGACATGAATTTGAATAGAAGCATAAACTGGCATAATTTGAGTCACCCTGCGTACTCCTGTGGGGTTGCTCAGAAATAAGGTGTCTGTGTTTGCAGAGCAAACTGAAAATAGAGTTGCAGGGTAATTTTCTCATATATAAGATAAAACATGTTCTAACTTTTGAGTTGGGAGAGCATGTAACTGATCTTTGTTATAGAAAAGTCAAAGCAAAACTGTTGGGAGTCTGAAAAGTAATGAAGTGGAGCACTTTTTATTAATTAACTGAGATGGTTATTGAAGTGAAATATTGGAACCTGAAGAATCATGGGTATCAAAAGGCTTGAGGAAGGAAATACGGAATTCTACATTTATTTGAGCTAGAAAATTCAGTTAGTAATTTTTCCCTTGGGATCTGAGTGTAGGCTAAAGATGGTTGAAAAGTGGGTACCATGTCAGCATTGCTAGGGAGAGCTGGAAATTGGTGCTGCAAAATATTGGGTAGCCTCGATAATCAGTCTCACAGTAGGACTACTGGCATACTTGAAGTTAAATGTTTCAGAATAGTTCAGTAGTACAGGCAAAGGCCTTGATTGGGGGAGTTGTTTCTACTTTGAATAGAGACAATGTCCACAAAATCAACTGTTGCATTCTTGTTATTTGTACAAGTATGTTGGAGAAAAGAAGCAATTGCTTAATCACAAGAGCTCAGCAAGTTCCCCCATTTCCATGAAGGTGTAAAGCTTGGTAAAAGGCTGTGTGCTTATTCAGGGCTCTGCTCAGCTGCACAGGCAGAACTGTCTGGTGCTGTTTAGTTCTTGGCTGCTGCTCCAGCTTGGCATGGATGTGTGGATATCCCGTGGGTCTTGTATCGTATCTGCCAGCACTGTTTGGTGTCAGGGATCCCCAAGGTCATCTTAAATACCAGTAGGTGCTGATGTGTAGGTGACTGAGTCAGCCCTTTAGTCTGTTCTAGTTGAAGGGGAATATAACTTGGCTTCCAGTTGTTTCAGTTTGGCTGTGTGTTTGAGCCTTAAGCTCAAAGTCACTGTGGACTTTCAAGCATAAATTGTGAGTTCTTCATGTAATGTCTCAATTCTTCCTTAATTCTTCATTTAATATCTCAAACTAGGTGTATAAAATACAGTCTGTGTGTGTAGATTTGTGGGTTTTGTCAAAGCTTAAGCTTAACAGTTGTGCATATTCAGTATGGTCTGCATGGTATGAACTGCAGAGTTGTTCAGGTTTTTGTTTCAAGAAAATAATTTTTGTTAGTTTATTCAGTAGATTACATATTGAATCATTAACATATTTCATACTTAAGTCATACTAATTTCATGTATTTTGTGTAATTGGATTGAGTCTAATGGCATGAAGTCTTACATAAGAGATGTGTTTAGTAGTAAGTTAGGTAGTTTTATGTAGCTACATTTGATACTTGTTTTAATGTGGTATAAGTGTGAAAATTAATTCAGTCAAATGGTAACTTGTTTGTTGGATGTTATTCTGCCTGTAGTCAGAATTTTAGAGACATGTGATTTTATGGGAGAAATAAACAGATTTTAGCTATGTCTGAACCAATGTACCTCAAAGAAAATTATGTGTACAATTTTCATCACTCTTCAGGGAAAGAGGATTCTACAGCTTCAGAGCTGCTTCTCATTTTTGTCGTTTTACTGAAAACAGAGTTGCATGGCTTTATGTTAGGAAATAATTTTAGGATGGCAGAGTTGTGCACATTTGTGAAGAAACATCTGGTCTGAAGATCTGTTTCTATTGATAGTGTACGTCATAGAAATTATACAGGTAATTTACAGGGCTGACAATATTTTCTGAAGCAGAATGAATTTTTTAGCAGCTCTCAGTAAACCTGAAAAGACACAAATGTTTTTCTAGCATTGGTTTCAGAATGGAACTGGTGTAAGTAATTTTGAAGGCTTAAGCCAGAAATTGAATTCTCTGAGCAGTGTGCTTTTTCTTTGCTGAAAGAAATGTCTTAAAGCATTATGTCAGGAAGGTTCTCAATTTATTTTTACTGCAATGAAAAGACATTGGAGTATGGTGCTCATAAAACATCTTTCTTTCCAATCACAATCTGATTAATTTTCCTATTTGTTTTAAAAAGATGTTTTGTCCGAGAATTAATATTTTAGGTAAGAATACAGAAGAGCAGAGTCTGCCTAACTGGTCATTATATAGTTGTATGTAAAAGTAAAACTGAGAGCTTTGCATTTCTTGTTTTCTCACCCCACAGAGGAAGGTATTTCTGGCTTAATATTAAGTGTGCATGGTTTCAGAAAGCATTGTTTCAGCAATATGATATGATGATTTTAACCACAGCTCTCTCTCTCTGCAGGGGGACGCAAGCACAAATCCATATGGAGGATGAACCTCCTCCTCAAGGAGTCAGTGCCAAGGTCAGAGTGTTGATTTGTATTGGGAATTCTGTATTGCTCTGCTCAAAAGGTTCCATTTAGCAGTAACTTAATATATACAAGTACTTTTCAAGGTAGACAGAAAAGCTATGGTTAGAAGAAATGATACTAGCTGAAGAAATCTTGCTTAAGTCATCTACAAATCATTAAAAGAACAATATGTTCCTATAACGTCTGAGATTCATGTCCAAGTCTGCCTTTCATGACTTGCAATATAATGAGGGAACTGATCACTTACAGGATATAAATATTGGTAGGCTAAGAGTTGAAGGTGATTTTTATATTTTTGAAACAAAATATAATGTGGAACTGTGTGAGGGAAGAAAGTCTTGAAAAGTGGAAAAATATCTCTTACTGAGTGCAACTAATAATTCCAGAGACAGGATTTAGATTCTGGATTTTTTTTGTCTGATAAAGTTTTGGTTCTTTTTTTTTTTTTTTTAACCAGTATTATAAGTATTTCCTTGGGTGCTTTTTATAAAAGTAGTTGAGGGTTTTTTTCTTTCAGTGTATTATTTTAGTGTTAAGAAATGCTACAGTTTGGGTTTTTTTTTTAAGCTGTTAATTATGAGGGTACAACATGAGTGCTTTGTGGAACAAGGTTACAGAAAAAAACAACTTTTCTCTACAAGATTAATGGGTTCTGACCCACTGAGTACTTGGGATTTAGAGCCCACATTATAAAGAAACCAATATGTTATTTCAGTAAAGGAATCTGTAAAATTGAATGACACCCTGACTGTCCTTTTGAATTTCATTCTTCTTCAGTCTTGCACAAAAGTGAGATGCAGTTTTGTTGATGCAGTTGGAAGAATAGTCTGTGATGCTTTCAGTATTTATTATCATATCTTAGGAGGGCCTAAAATTCTCTGTAATGAATGGTAACCTCTTGACATAAAAGAAATTATTCTGCAAGCAGCAGATGTACGAAGACTGATTCCATATGGATTCTGGTCCTTCATCCCTGATAACCCTGCTATGTGTCACAGGGAACAGTGTCTGCTAGGATTAGCTTGGACCTACTTGCTCACTGACTTATTTCATAACATAATGTCTGTTTGTCCAGCTGCCTGCTGCCAAGCTGATTGTGTCAGCAGAATCTTACTTCCCTTTCACTTGCAAATTTGGCTGAAGTTGGTCAGTTATTTGCTTCAAGGAGATGGAGAAAGAACTGGTGTGATCAAAACCACAACTTTTTTTCCTGTGAAGATGGCCAATACTTCTTTCCCCTCCTCTGAAGTAAATAATAAAAAAAATGTGTGATTAGCTGGTATTTTTCAAAAGAATTTAATTTAGGATTAATTTAGGGTGTTGGTTTTGATTTTCTAATGTTATATATATTCCTGTGTATATTTTTTCATAGTCAGTGACACTAATCAAAAATGCAATATTCTTATGGCTGATATAACATGCTTCAGACTCCAAACTAGAATTTATTCACATCTTTGTGTAATTTGGAGGTGGAAATAATACATACATGAAAACAAATATGCATATTTCTCAAAGATAAGTGTATTCTTGGGCAGCGTTCTTTTATGGTTTCTTTTTTTAACAGCAATTTTAGCACCAAGGGAAAATACACAGATTTCAAATTCTGAATATACACTTTACACTTTATATTGGAATGCTGTCTTACAGAATTCAATGTATATTGAATACTGTAAGACAGCACTTATGTTGCATGAATATAGTGAATGTATGACCTCACCTTTTAACATTCTACATGGTACTTTTCTCCATTAATGTTGATCCTTTATTTCTAGATCATGATATATTTTATATGTTTATTTAATGCCTTCCTTTCAAGTATTGTACAATTAAAATACTAGTTTGTGGCTGAAAAAGGGGATGGTAGTGTTTATATAATTTTTTGCTATGCAATGGCATATATTTTTTCTGTGCAGATATTTGATAGCATTTTTTATAATACCAGGCCCTGGAGGCAACACTCTTGTCAGCCCTGAAGATGCTGGATGTTGGGAAATGGCCGATTTTTTCTCTCTGCTCCCCAGAAGAGATCAAGTTAATTCGTCAAGCCTGTGTATTTGGCAGTGCTGGTAATGAAGTGTTGTATGCAACTGAAAATGATGAGGTAATTGTCCAAGAGTATGTATGAATGTGACATGTTTAATCAGTTATGTATCAAGTTATTCTGAAGGCCAGTAGTATAATAGTACACCTAGAGAAAGTTGCATGCAAAAATGTCTGATTGTTTTGTTTGCTACTGAAACATCTTCAGTTTAAATTAAAGGCTTCTTACCACAATCACAGAGCAAAGAGAAGATGGAGTTAGGTATTTGTTGCAGGTGCATAGTGACAGGATGAGAGGCAGTGGACACAAAATTGCAAGATGGCATTTTCTGATTTAGTACTAGGAAAAAAATGCCATGAGAAGGGTTAAATCCTGAAGCAGTTGTGAGATTTGTTTTCCTTGGACATGTACAAGAATCTTTTGGACATGGCCTTGAGTCAACTGTTCTGTTTAGATCTTTGGTGAGCACAGGGGTGGACTAGTTGAACTTAGGAGGAAGCTCTCCTTTGCAACCTAAGTTACAAGTCTGTGATTCTTTTATAACAGGTTTTTGTGCTTGGCATGAACTGCAGTGGCTGTTTGGGAACAGGAGACATGCAGAGCACTATAGAACCAAGGAGGTTGGATTCCCTGTGTGGCAAAAAGATAGCCTGCCTGAGTTATGGAAGTGGCCCTCATGTTGTTCTTGCTACAGAAGGTAAAGTATGATCTGAATATTGCTTCTTCAGAGAGTCCACTTAAATTCATCCAGCAGGTGTGAAAGGTCTGGGCTGGTAACATAAGAGAGAGAGTTGAGTATTCTGGGCTGTTAAGGCAAAAGTATTTAAAATGGCAAATATCACATGTCAGCTAGCTTGTTATTTTCAAGAGTTTTTGAAGCCCTACTTTGACCTCGTTACTACTTTTGGAAGGGTTTTTTCTTTCACTTCCCAGTTAAGTTTGAAACTTCTGATTGCTCTTGAAATACATTAGTGGCTACATTATGCCCCTGTGTTCTTGTGCCAACACTAAAGCTAAAATGCATCTTTTCCCTCCAGTACCTACTTTTGGATGTGATTTAAAGACCCATTATGTTGCCTTCCAGCCTTCATGTTTCCTGCACTGACACTCTATTGTCCACATTGTGGTAGTGGTTTTTATGTTCATAATTAAGTGCATTACACTTGAGGAAAAATTATTAATAATGTGTTCCTAGTGAGGTTCTATTAGAGCCTAATTGATGATATTCGCACTTACATGTTTCTTTAATGAGAGGAAATGCTTTTCAGTATTCTTAGATTATGACTAAAAGTAGGTGAGGGGAATTATGTTGTAAATGTGTGTTTTACATTCAGTTGTGTTCCATCATTTCCTCCACTCTTCGTGGCAGACCATTCTGCACACTTTTTTTACGTGTGTATCTGTACTCTGAGTTTTGTTACTGGTAGATCCCAATGACACATTCATACTCCTTAACCTGATGATGAAGTACTGCCAAAGAGCAGGTCAAGAACTGATCCTTGATGATGTTTACTCATAACTCCATTTGCATTAATAGCTTTTCTTCAGCACAGCCTTTTAAACTTACCTTTTAGAGGGCTGTTATATGTTACACAATTCTTGTGTTAATTACTGTCATTGCCACTTTGCTGTATGTTTCACATGTTTACTGAAATTTGTATTCACATGTTGGTGAACTGAGAAAAGGGTTATTCACTTTTGGTAGGATAAAGTAATTAGATTTAACCAGTTATTATGGAGAAGTATTGGTTTAACGTAGCATATTTTGCCTTTGTAGTTCTGAGGGAATCCTCCTTAGGGAATATGCATATTGTAAGGGAATGAAAGCTTAATTTTTGAGTTTTCCAAAATGGGAGACAGGCCAGGGCATAGACAAGAAATTCTGATTTGTTGTCAGTAACATAGAAATTGAAATGGGGACTCTGACTGTCATTTTATCCTTTTCTCTTCTGTATTGCACCATCCCTTTTCCTGCAGCAGTATGTTTTCCTTTGCTATGATTATACTGATACTATCCTTTTGGATTTGTGGTCAAAACTATGTGAGCCTGGTAGGATTGATACATCCATGGGCTGAGCAAGCCCCATAGGTCATATATGTATTTATACACTTAAGTATGCATATTTTTACTGAATTTGACTTTTTGGTTTGTAATTTTATGTTGTGTACTCATTGGAAAAGTAGAGATTTTTCAACCAGCTCTTTACATTTTTCTTGTAGAAGGAGAGGTGTATACATGGGGTCATAATGCTTACAGTCAGCTGGGCAATGGTACAACAAATCATGGCTTCATTCCCTGTCAAGTCTCTACTAACTTGGTGAACAAGAAAGTCATTGAGGTTGCCTGTGGCTCTCACCACTCCATGGTGTTAACCTCTGATGGAGAGGTGAGTATAGTGGAAACCAGCGTCTGTTTTCTCTTTATGGAACTCACATAGGTGAGACACAGGAAAACACTCTGCACCTCTAGCATTAGACCTTGCTTCCTCCAGTCCTCACAGTGCTGATGTGACACAAATGTTTCAAAAAAATTGAAACTTGTGAGGGTGTAGCTGTTTTGAAGTGTGTGCAGAGCACTGATTTTGTGCCACTTCTACTTGTAATAACAAATTATACAGCTAGTTCCTTCCTATGCTATGATCTACTTTAAATGCTTGATGGCATTAAAGCTGATGTTAACGTGAATCACATTCACTGCAAGGAATTTTACCTGCCAAAGTAAAAAGTTTCCTGTAATTTGCCTTGAGGTGCCATTTGTGCCACTTAAATATTCTAGTTTGGG
Source organism: Fringilla coelebs (assembly GCF_963513975.1). NCBI lineage: Eukaryota > Metazoa > Chordata > Aves > Passeriformes > Fringillidae > Fringilla > Fringilla coelebs. The sequence goes on along the minus strand of NC_140029.1, from coordinate 62,922,358 downwards.
TTCTGGAAAAGTAGCAATGGATTCTTCCAGCATTAACTGCAGCCATCATGTTTCCTCACCTTTGAGTGGAGGAACATAAAAAAATGGAATATATAAATGCTTAGATTCGCATATTTTTGTTAGAAACAGTTGACTTGTAAACCTGTGTGTCTTCCTATGTCTGTAAAACAATAGATCCATTTTCACATAAAAAATGAAAATTTTTGTTCATACTGCTCTTTCCTCTCTTGAATGTGTACTTTGAACTGTATATTATAAAGCCATCTTTGATGACAATTATTTTGCAACAGGTATACACATGGGGTTATAATAACTCGGGCCAGGTTGGATCTGGTTCAACAGCAAATCAGCCAATTCCTCGAAGAGTTACCAGCTGCCTACAAAATAAAATAGTCGTTAATATAGCTTGTGGGCAGATGTGCTCTATGGCTGTGGTGGAAAATGGAGAGGTAAGAAATTTCAAGTGAATATTTGGACTGAGTTTTACTTCATGTAATAACTTGGCATGTAGATAATTTCAAACCTGGTAGTAATGAGCTGTTACTCAGAAAGGAAGTTTACTTTTCCAAATTCCCTTGAGTCTAGCTGCTCATACTGCTCATAACAACCTTTGTTGTTATGAGCATATATAAAGACTACTGTCTTTAGCATTCATAGACAAATAAATTATTGTCTATACTTGAATCTGAAGTATTTTATGTGAGAATAATCAGTGAATGTGAGAATAATCACTGAATGGTATTTTAATTTTCAATGCTCATATTCACATATCTTAAGAGGAAACAAAAGTACATTGCATACATTTTTTGTACTGGAGTACCTCTTGAGTCTCTCTCATACTTTTTTATCCTCTTTGCAAAGATACAAGGGGGTTGTAAAGTTCTAGATTTTGTTCATATGAGCTGATGATGTTGGCCAGTGTACATCTTGCTAGCTCTATTTCTCCAAACACTTGAGTTTAGAACTAAGTAGCTATTGACTGCAGTAAAACCATAATGTCACTGAAATTATCAGAGCTTAGTGTCTTCCCTTTTTCTTATGTTTGGCATAAAGCTGCCTACTCAAGCTGTTGTGCACAGCTTCCATTTTATAATTGTTCTAGTGTGTTTTCTGTTAGAAGATTTTGGAATGAGAAATCAGCTCTTTGAAGAAGGAAAGTATTGTGCTGGATTTACTCTGTGCTGGCAAGCAGCCATATGAGTCACTGTTCTTCCTATTAAAATATTGTAGTCCTACATAATCTAACTCCTAAAGAGCATGAATGTGGAAGTTAAGAATTCTAGATGAGTATGTAACTGGCATTTTAAAGAAAAAGGTGTGTGTATATGTATGTTTACATAGGTAGGTATATCTGTGAATATGTTTGTGTTTACCTAAAACAAAAAGAAGTGAATAGTAGCAAACAGCTAACAGTCCCTGTCTCTGTTTCAAGGTCTATGTCTGGGGGTACAATGGGAATGGCCAGCTGGGGCTGGGCAGCAGCGGCAACCAGCCCACGCCGTGCCGGATCGCAGCCCTGCAGGGCATTCGTGTGCAGCGGGTACGTCTGTGCTGCTCCACCTCAAACCCTCCAGGAACCTCTGCAAGACTCCTGTAGACAGCAAATGCTGCTTTTGAAGGAGATAGTCCTTTGTTTAAAAAGTGACATCAGAATAAAACAAATGTGTCCTAAAGTGGACCTCTCCCAACAGGGGAGAAACTGTGACCCTGTTGAGTTCGGTGGAAATTTTGCCATTGACTTCAGTGAGGTCAGGATTTTACTTAGAGGACTAGACCAGTGAAAATGTTTGTTTTGTTTTCTTCTTTTTTTCCTGTGAAAGTTAATTAAAAAATATTGCTGTTATTTTAGTAAATAACAGAGTCTTTCTAGGATATTCCGTTCTTCATTAACCTGTGCCATTTTTTTCTGGAAAAAAGCTGCAGTTTACCATTTTGTCTGTCTCGTGAACTGAATTTCATTTTAGCTGCACTCCAGCCACAGTGACTTACTGGTGTTTGGAGTCTGAATAAATTGCCTCCGCTGCATTTGGCTAATATTTGGTATGATTCCACAGTTAGTCTTGACCTTTGAAGGTTATTGCACTTTACCAAGTAGCGGGGCTGCCAGCTTTGTAACTAGCAAAATGATAACTTCTGTTGTATAATAAGAAATATTTAAAGTTACTGCAGGACTGGTTGTGGAAATTTTTAATTGATTCATGCAAAATAGAGGATACTGACAGGAAAATGATACAAGCTGTTAGAAGACATTGGTTTTGTAACTAATGAAAATTTGCAAGAGCATTTTGAACTTTGGATTCTATTTATTGCGTTTACTCAGGAAAGCTATGAATTTTTAAAGTATTTTAAAAGAAACTCATTTAATGACGTCATTTTATATTCAGTGCCTAGGATGTAGACAGTAGCTTTGCTGGTAGCCACTACTGTTGGATAGTAACATAATAAAGTGAGCATTATGTTCCCCTGTATTTATTCTTCTGTTTAGAGAGTGAATGCTCCAGCAAGTTTGGCTTAGATTCTATTTCTGTACACTTCCTTTACTTAATATTGATTAAGTAGATCTCCACTCAGTAAATAACTTGATGGTTTATTTCACTTAAAGTGCATCACATGCTTCATGGATGTTAGTGGAGTATATACGTTTATGGTGTGTCATTGCAGATCATATAAAGATAGGTGAGCTAGTTATGAACAATGTAAATTGGTTTTTGGTAGTTGTCTATCTCTACTAAATTACACAAACTCCTGCAGTGCAGGACTGCTGCTGGTAGTGTTGCCAGTGTGTATCAGTCTGTATGTGGGGCATGTGCTGCATATCTGAAGGGGATTTTTTGAACAATCTGATGTGAGGAGGCAGCTCAGTAGAACCCAGGGGGTTTCCACGGGGAGTTATGAGTTGATACAGCTGTGGGCTGCCATCAAAATGGAGAGTTTTGTCTCTGCCCTCTCTTTCCTGGTTGATTGCTCTTGTTGCTTATCTTGTGTGTGGTTCTCAGACCGTACTGTGAGAGTTTTCTTGCAGTGATGTAAGTTTAGAGAATTCCAGAATGGCCTGGCTTGAAAGGGACCCTAAAAACTGTCCAGTTCCATCCCCTGCTATGGGCAGGGACACCATCCACTAGACTGGGTTCCTTAGAGCCCCAATGAACCTGGCCTTGAACACTTCCAGGGATGGGGAGTTACCTCACCAGAGGATCCTCTAAGCACAAGAGCTGGCACAGAGAGGGAGCAGTTTTGTGTGGCTGTCGGTCAGGGATGAGAGAATCAGACAGGCAGACCTTAGCTATTTTTCCAGTGGGGAAGCTATTCATGGAGCAAGGTCAATGAAAGACAGACAATCTTCACTTTCCTGCATATTGTTCAAATTTGTCATATAACTTTCCTTCTTTCTCAGTTTCCATCTACTCTTTTTGCCCTGCTCTTGAAATTATCTGTCAGGGTTTCTCATTGGTAAATGTTTTTCCACAAAGTCACCTCATCTACTTTCCTTCCATTTTTAATAAACTTACCTGTATTTTTAATTTTTACACTAGCCTAGAATCAATGGCATACATCTATAGCATAAGATGTATCTATCTGTATTAACTTACTATTGCATAAAAATGAGGTTTTCTTCTTTTTATTATTCCTTACAGGTTGCCTGTGGCTATGCACATACATTAGTGCTAACAGATGAAGGTCAGATATATGCCTGGGGAGCCAATTCATATGGCCAGTTAGGTACTGGGAATAAAAGTAACCAGTCTTACCCTACAACAGTTATTGTGGATAAGGACAGGTAATACTTACAGTCTTGCAATCAGACATTGGTTGACATACTCACAGAAGAACTACATAAAATTATGGTATTTTTTATCTTTTTTTTTTTTTTATTTGGGAGAAGGAGCCTAAAATTTTTTGCAATGGTTCATCTGATAAATATAAAGAGACTTTTCACTGAAAGTTCTTGAATCTGTCCCATAACCATGCCTGTGAAAGAGAAACTGAATATTCTGAGCCTGAATATGCTATTTTCTGCTTCGACTCACATTGTGCTTTAAAGGCCTTAATTGCAGTTTCCCTTCAGTGGTGTAGTTTCATTGCTTGAAATCAACAGTAAAGGCTTTATTGTCTGTGAATATAAATTGTATTTTTATATGCTACTTTTGACAAGAAGTGTACTCAGAAAAAGTGAAGGGTGGACATCGGCAATTTGTGTTATTTCTGCTATTAAATCTGGCTCATAATCCAGAAGAGAGAGAAAGGGAGGAGTTCTTGGTATTGTTGCCTAAAAATGAAGCTTCGATTTTTGCAAGTTAAATACTTTCCTCTAGGTCCTTGAGGGACAGTGGGGCAGTTGTTTCTGTTGCTGTTATAAAGCCATGTATATGTATGATGAGAAATCTTGATTTTGGGCTCCTGTTGTGAATAAGAAGCAAAGTGAGATGTCCCTCTTAACCCTGTGTCTGAGTACATCATTGTGAGGAAGTGGCATCTCTGCTCTTGGTGGTGAGACATGGCCTGATCTTGAGCATTGCTATTTCTATGTGTGTACTTGTGGTTTTGCTTCAAATGTTATTGATTTTTTTTTCCAGACACTTTTAAAATGTTAGAATAAGAATTTAATACAAGTTTTAATGTTGCATGCTACCTTTGACTTTTGTTGGTCAGAATATGAATTGTTGGTATCAGTGAAAATATTGCCTCGCTAAAGCCCGCAAGATTTGTGCGTACAGCTTTAAACAAGTTGTTTCCCTGCCATTATCCCCAGGCAGCTGAGCACACAAGTAAACAAGCAGTAGTTCAGACTGCAAAACAGTGGATTGTGTAATGCTGTACACAGTGGGAGTTTTGAAGTCCTAAATCAGTCTTGGGATTAGAGACATAGCCTAGCTAAAGGACACTTAGAAACAGCTTTAAGTGCTGTTTGGTTCTAAGTTTTAGTTTTCAAAATGGAATTCCTTTAAACATAGGTAATAATAATTATAGGAGTATGAAGAAGTATGTTTAACTTGTTGGTTTATAATTGGTACCAGTAAGCAAACAGAAAAAAAAGACTTTCATTGTCTTTCAATTATAAGCCATAATGCAATTTTAATTTTTTTTAATGCATCTTTATTTCCTTCTTCATCTTCTCCAAGTATTTGTTAATACAGCTACTCCTGTCGCTGCCCAGCACCACCAAGGACATTCAGAGACTTGAATCTCATCATAGCTTTGCTTGAGAGAGCTGAGGGGTCAGCAGAGTATGTGCTGCAGCAGATACAGAGCTCTGCTGCAGCTCTGGCTGCTCTCTCCCAAGATGCTTTTCCAAAGAGAAACTTGGAGTGCATGCTGTTTGCAGAAACACTTCCAGCCCTTTTAATTTTGCTGTGCGTGACCAGAAAGCATTCTTGTTTACATGCACGCTTACAAGCATGTCTTGCACTAGAGAAAGACAGGAGGCAGTGAGCTGATTCACTGTGTTTTGTTCTTAATGAGAGTGACTCGCTTTTCTCCTTCGGTTTGCTTGCACATTCAGGGTGGTGGAGATCGCCGCCTGCCACTCGGCGCACACGTCGGCGGCCAAGACGCAGAGCGGCCAGGTGTACATGTGGGGGCAGTGCCGGGGGCAGTCCGTCACCTTCCCCCACCTCACCCACTTCGCCTGCACGGACGATGTGTTCGCCTGCTTCGCCACGCCCGCCGTCATGTGGCGCCTGCTCTCCGTAGGTGAGGTGAAACGTTCTTTATTCTGGCACCTTCTATACACACCCGGTAGCTCATAAAACAGTTGCGTTTGTTTGAAGCCTAACGTAGCTGCTCAGAAAAACTTACACCAGGGAGCATAATAATAATGACATGGGATGTATGCGTAAGTGGTAATGTGGCATGGTAGAACATTGGTAAAGCCTGATGGCGGAGCTAGACAGTTGTCCATTTTATTGATGTGGCTCATTGTTGGAACCCAGGAAATTCCTCTGGCTGCCCTGGAGGGCTCGAGCCCCTGCCCAGGGGGCTCAGAGACCTTGGGACAGAGACCTCTGTGCCTTTGATTTAGCCCTTGGGGAAAAAAATTACCAACTTTACATGAAGATCTGCAAGCCACAACAGTTTAAGTAGAATGATAGTGAATTTATCACAGGGTGAAAAATAGATTTTTGGGGTTTTTAGAATGGGGTTTAGGGGACAAGATGGAGGAATCTGGGCATGTCCAGCCTTTCTCCTTCTTCTTATTGGCCTCCATCTTCTGCTGTGATGTTGGCACTTTTAGATTGGTCTAGAGTAGAAGCTCGCTGTCTAACATAGGTAATAGATACTGGAAAGTTACTGTAAGTATTGTACACGTAGTTTTTAGTATAAAAAGATAACACTGCCCCGGGGGCAGGCAGAGTGCCTCTGACTGTCTTGCTGAGCAGACCTTGGCAGGTCAGGAGAAAGAATGTTATAGATAAGGAACAATAAACAACCTTGAGACCAAGAACAGAAGAGCTCTGACTCCTTCTTCGACTGCCAGGCTGGGAAAAGAAACTTTCCAACCTATCTCAGGGTCACTCTGACCAGTGGGGGATCCCAAGAGCTCATTTCTGTGGAGAAGTGCCTCAGGTTTGGGACGGGGTTTTTTGTGTAACCTCTGTGTGTGACTGTCCAGTGGCTCTGGGTGGAAAAATCTGAGTTTGAATTTGGAGATTTGAGTTGAGGAGATCTGAAGCTTTCTTTGATGCCCTTAAGTAGACTACTAAGAATTGAGGGAGCCAAATTCCCATGTTCTGAATTGGCCACAAGCCCTCAGTCTCATCACAACTGATCGTGACCTGGTCTTCTGAAGAGACAAGTTGCTGGCTCTCAGGTGTTTGATTAGCATTAAGATCTGTCTTGCTGGCCTTGAGTAGAAAGAGTTAAGTACTCAGCATTGGCTACCAGAGAGCTCATTCTTTCACTACAGTTTAATCCCATAATGGTTTCTAATGAAGTTGCTGGGGTGTTGTTGGATTTTTTGTTTGATTTCTTGGGTTTTTTTTGTTGTTGTAGCAATATTTTTGTGTGTTTGATTTGGTTTGTTGTGGGTTTTCGGGTTTTGTTTGCTGTTGTTCTTGGGGGGGTTGTGTATTTGTTTATTATGTGGTTTTTTGGGGGGTTTTTGGGGCGGTCTGGGTCCCTTTGGAAATAGAGCTACAAGACTGCAGCAATGTTGTACGAAAGCATAAGGTGAAGCCTTACAAGAGGAAAAGGTTACTTAACTTTTAAATAAAACAAGTTGCAGATGCACTTTTAAAGCCACTTTTTCATATGTGCCAAGTAGTCTTTCCAGCATCCTGGCACTATTCAGGAGGTCTGAGCAGGGTTCTTGTGATGACACAGGAAAAAGGATGCTGGCTATCAGGCCCTTGTCATGTCTCCTGGGTTGTTTTTAGTTAGGTGTCTCTGTGCTGGTGTCAGTTGTGCCTTTTTGCACACTCCAGGAGCTGAGGGTTACTGGCCTCTTCATCCTGTCCCACCCTGGCAAGCTCTCAGGACTGACTCACTGCTGTTTGTCATCTGATGTTTGCATGGTGAGAATCCTCAGGCAGCTGTGTCCTGGGATCTTACATCTGCTGACCTGTATGCCACGGACATCTACCATGCTTACAGCCCTTCTCTGTCCCTTTTATTCTGATGCTTCCACACCCAGGCATTCCCATTCTCTGCACGTTTGTGGCAGTTCTGACATTTCTTATACAATTCTTAGCACTGGCTGCTAAGGAGTTTTCTTGGCTTTGTGCCTTGTCAGTGGGAACTGCCTCTTCCTTTCCTTCCTCAAGCTCCCCTTTCACTGCTGTAACAAATAAAAGCATCTGGTTTTCCTCTAAGAGTTTCAAAGCTGAACCCCACTATATTCACTTTTCCTCTGATGGCTGTAATAAGTCATCTGGAGATGTGTCTTGGTGGGCATCTGGATTGTCAGTTAATTTTGAACATTTTCACCTTTGCATTAGTTGCTAAAATGCTCACTTGTTTAGCTAGCAGAGATCCGAATCAATAAACCACACATTGTACAAAATAAGAACTAACAAAGTATTTTACAGTATCATTGTTTCAGAAATATTTTTTCAATCATCACTCTTATGGATTTCTTTTCCCCCATCCATTTTACCTGTACCTACCCAAATTGTGTATACCTGACATTCTCTAAATGAAGTGCAAAATGACTGTGCTAAACAAAGTGTAACAGTATCTAAGTGTGTGTGTGTGTAAGCTTTTTTAGAGCTTGTGGAGAAGGTCTTTCCATTTCCAGCAGAATACTATTCTAATTTCTAGCTTGATTAGGTTACAGAACCTAGCATTTATGTAATTTTCTGTAGAGAACAACTAATTACTGACCCACAAGATCTGTCTAAACCCATAATATATATTTATATGGTAAGAAGAGAAAATGTTGTCACAGTTCAGAATGAGATTTGGGGGTAGAGTGAGTTGGTGATTTTTTTGACTACTATTAAAGAACATGGTTCTCTGAGGCTGTGTGATGGAGATTTGGATCAGTAGGTAAAAATTTTGTATGCAGATAATGGAGGACTTTTCAAAGCTGTTTGGTAACTTTATAATGCAAATATCAGATATATACAGAGATATGACACCAACAGGAGTATGCAGACCTAGACACACTGTGCTTCTAACACATTAAGTCTAGGGAAAGCTATTCAACTTCTGAGTGTTGGTATTACTTTTAGGAATATTGCACTGGGCAGTTTCACTGCCAGCCAATATGTTGTTTCTGTAATAGATTCATTTTTTGCTGCAATATAATGTCTCCTTATGGGAGCATTTCAGAAAATTTTGTTATGATTTTTTTATTGATCTTTTGAGGCTCTTATAATAACTAACACTTTCAGTTTGATATAATTTAGTCACTAATGGATGATAGCATTTTCTGTCATATGGAGCAGTAAACCTCTGAGCAGTAAACTCCTTAACTTTATTTTTCTGACCTTATATAGATGAGTTAGAGGAGTGGAATTCACAGGTTTTTTAATGGAGATATTTGCTTGGAGCAGGAAACTAAAAAGGACTAAAAAAGCTGTCCTTTCTTTGCTTTTCTGGCCCAGACAGAACACGTAGGCTGCTGGGGGGGTTTTACTAGCTTTAAGGAGATGTATTTATTAAGAGTGTTAATTGCTGACAGATACCCAGAATGTTGTAGTGGGAGATGTTTATATTGCTTATTACTTTATATGTCCCCTCTTTATTCTAGAGCCTGATGATCATCTAACAGTAGCCCAGTCACTAAAGAAGGAATTTGACAACCCTGAAACTGCAGACCTGAAGTTCCTAGTGGATGGAAAATACATTCATGTTCATAAAGTTCTTCTTAAAATTAGGTAAGAAACAAACAGTATAAATTGTATAAACTAAACTGTGCAGTGTAGTCCACTGTGCTGAGTCATCACTGCAAAAAAATTCCTGACTTATTCTTACAAATTCTCTTTTCTCTGAGTCAGGGACTCATGTGCTGTTCTTCACTGTTACTTTCTAATTATCAAGCATGTTGCTCTACTACCTGCCTAAACTTTCCTCCATTTATCCTGACATTTATCCTTCTTTGTGCTCCTAAATGGCCTTGCCCTTGATTTCCAGTAACCTTTTGCTGCCAAGGAAAAGGCTCACTTCCTTCTGCTGTCTTGTCAGTAGTTAGAATCAGTTTTTTCCTCCTTTATATGCTTGGCTTCCTCCACCAGAATGATTTGAGGGCGTTGTGTTTGTTCTTGGCACTCTTTCCTTCTACAGGACCTTTCAGTGGAAGTTGTTTCAGCAACTTCTGTAGGTGCTATCCAGATAATCTTTTTCCCCCTTTTATGACAGATTTCTTGTTCTATGTGTTTTAAACATTCTTACCAGTGAGTTTGACTTTTAAGCTGGCTTTTTTTTTTTTCTGTTTTTACAACTTTTTGCAAGTTATGACCACTTTATGGTGAGATTTTACATAAGTAGATCTACAGAATGATCTCATTGTTATTAACATGCAGAGAGATTAATTTGTTACTGCTAATGTGGTTTCTCCTGTGATATTCTAGAGACACTGCTTTAGATCTCTTCTGCCTTGCCAATTGCTTCTGCTTCATCCTCTTCATTGTTATAATATTTTTTTTCTCTTTGCTATTTTTTTCTCAAAATGCTTCGCTATCTCACTCAGCTTATCACCACTTTCATCTTCCTACTTCTGCTCCTGAATCCTGTTAGTGATTTCTTGTATATTACTGTGTGAAATTAAAATTCCCTGTTAATTCTTGCCTGTCCTTGTTGTGTTGGGTTTTTTTATCTGCTCTCCTCTTGCTACTCTGATTACCTGTTTTACTTTTGTCTTCCCTTTACTGGTTTCATTGCTTGTTCATTACTTTCATGCCTATAGTCCACCCTCTTCATATGGAATGCCATGTGGTCTCCATCAGATACCACACTAGATCTTGTGTATGCCCAAAATGTTCCTGAGGTTTGTTTTCCTGATAATCAGACTACGTGTAACTTTCCCATATTTCCTTTTTCTTGCTCTATTTTTCTCAGATTATGTGGCATTCTGTGAAGGAAATGTCTAATTCTAAAATGGATTTACATATATGGTGTTAGCAAAATACTGTGAAGGAATAATAAAGCATCAGGCATGGTCTGTAAAATTACTATTTTCTTTACTCTCATGGTGCAACTGGATCAAAGTATTTGAAAAGGTGTTTTGCAACGTTTGGCCTGGAGCATTGTCATGAAAGCAGTGCTGCTAAAAGTTCCTTTTTATTGTTTAGTCATTTCTTTACTGCTTATGAGGACTCCTTTCCATCTTGTTCCATTCCTGTTCTTGAGCTGGATCCCGTTGGTGGTGGTTACTGGCTGGCAGTGGTGGAGGAACGTCAGGGAGCAGCCGGCCCAGTGAGGGCAGCCCCAGGCCAGCGCTGCCTGCAGGAGCAGGGACATCCCAGAGCAGAACGCGGCTGGGATTTGCCAGCCCGGCATTGAGTCAGCCGGAGGGGCTGACTGAGCTGGCTCTGCTCAGGGTAGGGACAGCAAGAGAGACACTCCCAGGGATCTCCTCCAAGAGAATTGCTTCATTTTTCAGGGATCAGTGTGTACCACCTTCTCTCTGACTTTTGAGTGGTGCCATTGGGGCACAGACCATTCCCAAGGTCTGATCCATGCTGGATGGATAGCATGGTCACCACTACTTAACATAGGGCTCTGGGAAGCAAAACAATGAGGTTTTGTCTGCCTCTCCCAATGCCAGAATGTGGTAAACGATGTGGCAGAAGCTAGATAATGACTTTATTTCTTTATGAATTAGACAAGAGGTTCCATTATTTTATTAAAATCCTCAAAATACTAAAAGAAAAAAATTCTTTCATTAACAAGTAAAATGTGAAGAACTTAAGTCATTAGTTAATTATTTTTCATTTAGATTTAAGCAATACTTTACATTGTAGTTTTGTCTCAGAGACATTAAAAGGAAACAGTCTTGCTTTTTACAGGAAAGTTTAAGTAAAAAAAGAGAAAATTCAGATGTGGGAGGGTTGCAAATTAGTGTAGTACAAAGAAATATGATTACGTTGTGGTTGCTGTAGGAAAAGTTATCAGAAGTGGAGGGAGATGTTCATTTTTATCAACAAAAAATTTGAAAACAATGCTCATGTTAGGATGCTCTTTAGGGAACAGGGCATTGTAAATTACTGTGAACTGGAAATTGCAGATTACAGCTACCAAAGGCAGTGCCTTGTCCTTGTTTGTATCTGTCACAAAAGTATTCAGACTTATAAGGAAAAAGATGATGAAAGATCTGAGTGAAAGTGTCTTCACTTTCAGTAATTTAATCCTTGATTGTAATGATTAATGCTAAATTGTGTATGGACTCTGATGCTGGAATAAATGATATCTAAAATCATTAATAATTTCCCTCTTGATTAGGAAATGCTGGAGAAATCAGTGTCAAATCTCAGGAATGTCTAAGTTAATTGTAAAGTTTATGTGCTATGAGACAGGTAATAAAATTGATTGCTAATGTATAATGTATTTTAAAAAATGGCACCAAAACCAGATGGATAATTCTTGTAAGTAGAAATGGAGCCTGCCATAAAATATTAACAACAGGAATAATATTCTGAATTACATATATCAAGTTTATAAGGCTTAAAGAAATGAACGTGTTCAAAGCCAGAAATAATGTAGCTAGAGATTCTGCTTTTGTATTTACTCTGTAGGACTGACTTTTTTTTTTACCAACTTCTTGCTGCAGCTCATCTTTCAAGCTTAACTCTTTGCCATGTACAATCTTTGTTCATGTTTTGTAGGTGTGAACATTTTCGCTCCGTACTCAATAATGATGATGAAATTATAGAAATGAGTGAATTTTCTTACCCTGTTTACCGAGCCTTCCTGGAGTATCTGTATACTGACAACATTAGGCTCCCTCCTGAAGATGCAATAGGTATTTGCCATAAATGCAGATTACTCCAGATTATTGTTTTTGAAAAGTTCAATCTATGTGTCATTACAGAGTAAGGAAAGCAGGGCTTGTTGATTTTAGTTTCTTCAGCATTTTAATCTTGAATTTTGCAGGTGTCGGGAAGAAAAGATACAGTAGCAGGAAACAGTGGTGGGCATGCAATGAGATCAAAAGTGAAAAGTTTTCAGAAAGAACTTGTTGCTCTTATTAAGAACTTTCTTTTATTTAGAAAGGCATTAATGCCATCCTGGAAGTTTACTTGTTTGAGTAGCTGTAGTGATTTTTGATCCTTAATGCAAAGGGAGCTCTTCCCTGCATGAATTTAAGAGGATGTAAGTCAGTAATTGATGTCCAGAACGAGAACTAGAGAACAGAACACTTCCACAGTAATAAAATGGTTCCTTTTTTGATAGGTGTGTAGGGGACCTTAAAAATGCACACATCATCTAGGGGGAAAAAAACAGAGCAAGTCTTTGATTAATTCAGTCTGAAACAAAAGGATGATTGATTAATTTGAAAAGCCACTAATACATTTTGCACCAGAATAGTTAAAGCTGTATAAATTTTCACAGGGCTGCTAGATTTGGCTACACTATATAGAGAAAACAGACTGAAAAAGCTTTGCCAGCAAACAATCAAACAAGGCATTTGTGAAGAGAATGCCATTGCTCTCCTTTCTGCCGCTGTCAAGTACGAAGCTCAGGTAAGAACTTCTCCTCAGGTAAGCAGCTGTTTTCTGAGAAATGAAGCTGCCTAATGTAAACATGACTATATTTAACTGATGAGGCATGATTACTGTAATTTCCCTTTCTGGCTTAACAAATTTTTTTTCCCCTTTTTAAGCTGTTAAATAAAAATTTTAAAACTCCCAGTTTAGTGTTTTCTTCCTGCCCTTTTGGCTTGCTCCTGTGAGTCAGGGTTTTTAATCTGCTTCCTTCCTTGTCATGTGGCACTGCAAGGCTTGGCATACAAATTTCTCACTGCCATTTACATCTCTGCCTTTGGATTTTGCCCTTTCACTTCCTGAGTTCTCCTCCTGATCATTTTGTCTGCTGCTGTCTGGTACCATTATTCTGGTGCTGACCTTTACAGGCAGTGGGAGAAGTCAGCTGTAAAGTCCCTGCATATTTACACTTGTGCTTTTATAAAAAAAAAAAATCCACTTTTGCAATACTGTTTACAATGAATTGTGCTGACATGCAACAAATTACCTATTGTTAATACTCCCTCCATATCCTGTCATCTGGTCTGCCCTTGGTTCTGGAATGAGTCACCAGCACTTAAACTGTTATCTGTGCTTTTTTGGTAAAGAAATACTTTCAAAGATATTTGCCTTTTCTCATCTTCCTAGTGCTGTGATGATTGTGGAAATAACTGTGTGGTGGGTTTTATTATTCAAAAAGTCTACTTATGTATTTCATATATAGGGGACATTGTTATAAATACCTTTCAGGTATGGGAGGCAAGTAGAAGAGACTGAAACAAACACTGAATTGAAAATGTTGCAGTAGTGAGTACTGTATGGAGACAGCAAACTACAGGAGATGAATTTGTGTAGGAGCTGCAAAGAGGAGATGGAAGTCAGTGAGTTCTGTGCACTGAAAGAGAGGATAACAAGAGATCAGTGGATAGAAAGAGTGCCAGCTGCCAGTTAAAAGGCATTTGTAACCCAGGTAGCAGAAACAGAGGGTGTGGATGGCTGGGTCAAAAAGGGCTTGTGCTTTCAGTGTGCCCTGCTGCTACAAGCCCAGCATGGCAGGGAAAGCTCTACAGGAGGGCATGACCCAATGGTTTGGTTCTCTTAACAGCAGATTTTTCATTAAAATATTATTCTTCATTTTCTCCTCTTACAAGCTTTCCAAAATTTTTTAACATCTTCAAAGCAGAATTATTTTTGGTTGGTCTGTATCTGGTGAAGTAGTTAAAGAGTAGTTGAAGATAGGTTTAGGTGTGTTGTGAAATAATAAAACCAGCCTGAACAAAGTACCAGAGTTCGTAAGGCCTGAGACACAATAAAAGGGATTGGCTGGATAACTAAATACATGTTATCCTCCTCTTCCTTCTGTGATTCAGTTTTGCTCTTTCAAAACATGTAACAGTTTAGCACAATTGTCAGATGAGGAATTGGTTCACTTGCCCTGGCTGCAGCATGTGCCAAACTCAGGCGTGTATTTTTGCCCTCCTCCCTACACCCACCAGCTCAGAAAGAGGTGGAAGTGCAGCAAAGATTTCTTTATTAGAGACTTGGGAATAACCTCTGTCTAAGGAATTGTGGAATAAATCAGGATCTACTACTGTACTACATCAATATAGTAACTCCTGGTTTGAGAACCATGTGCACTGTGTCAGGACTTCAGTAGAAAACTGCCAAAAGAAGGATTGTGAAAGAGGCCTCATATTTTGGAAGTTTGAAAAGATAGAATTCCATTTTTTTATCATGAAGTGTGAGCACTGCAGGTGGAAGATTATAGTGGCGTGTGATATGCCATTCACTTTGCAAATTAAATGAAGATTAACTTGACTACTGTATACATCTGTTAGGATTGAAGATGTACAAAAATATCTTTTTCTTATCCTCAGAAAATACAAAGGGTTTCTGCTACAAGTTATTTTAAAGCATTTTTCTCATATACAGTGTAGCAAAGTTTAGGCTAATCATCTTCTATAAAACAGAATTTAAAAAGACAGTATTTCTTGAAACTGCAAAATGAGTGACCAGGATTCTCTATGATCTATGGTCCTAATCATGCCAGCATCAGAAAAATTAGCTGCTGATAGTTTTAGCTAGCATAAAAATTTACACATTGACTGTAAAGCAGCTCAGGTTCTAACAGTATTATTTCAGAAGTCTGCTGGAACTTAAGGTGTCACCGTCTTTGATTGTTTACATTTTTTATTTCCTCTGGTTTTTTGCTTCTTCTATTCTCATTCCTTTTCAACTTTCCCAGTAGTTGTTGATGAGAGATACTTGCTATACCATATTTCTTCTTTAAGGATATTTTGTGCTTCAGTTTATGCTTTAGTTACATCTTGAAACACAGAATCTAAGGAAACGTTTTCCTTTTCGAAAGGAGATGCCCAGGTAGTCTGCTGAGTGTCTTGCTACTATTAATCCTAGGCTGCAATGTTTGTGTAGTTAACATAGAATCAAATTGGCATGGGTTACTCTTTTTGCTGTAACCTTTGAAAAGTTTTGTAGTTTATGGATTAATTCTGACTTCCTTGCTGCTGGCTCCAGCTCTGGCTGCAGAAGGTAAATAATTTTTATTCACAGCAAGTTGTTGCATAGGAGCCAACTAAAGGAGACTGCGCCAGTGCATGGAGAGAAGGATTGCCACTGTTGTGAGGAGTTTGAGTGGGAGGAATTTGCTACATGCAATCCTGATTGTTTGGCTTGATGGCTTGTACCCATCCTGTGCTGAACAGCTAAGCATCCTCTTACAGTGAGAGCAGGACAAGACAGAACCTTTTGTGCTATCTGGGAATCCCATTAGACAGAGGGATTCAATTCCTAGGTTTGCTATGAAAGACACATGTGTCCTAACATGCAGTTTGTGTTCAGCATCATCCCCTTTTCCATCATACTTTGCTTTTATTTCCAGCATGACTAACAGATCTGCTGTTTTTCTTGGGACATTCACTACTGAATGCAGTGCAGGGAGGACAAGAAATTAGTTATTGATGCTCTAGTTCTGTTTGGGGCAATTTGATGGCTTTACCTATTGGTAACTTTTCTAATGAATGTGTAGTAAATTCTAGTAAATGTGATGGAGGTCTAGAGTTGATTTTGGTGGCTACTCCTGTTTTCTCAAAGTGGGTTTATTGAATAGTTTGTATGAAAGAATTTCATCCTATCATTTGTCATCTCATCAAAAGGATTGGAAAAGGAATTTATAATGGGAACAATCTGGTATATTTTCTGCTAATTAAATGACAGATTTGAAACAAAGTAACAATGTTAATAATTTTATCAGTCATTCATATTACAAATTACTCAAATTTGTTCCTAGGACTTGGAAGAATTTTGCTTCAGATTTTGCATAAACCATTTGACTGTTGTTACACAAACTCAAGGCTTTGCAGACATGGACCATGACCTCCTGAAAAACTTCATTAGCAAAGCCAGCAGAGTGGGAGCATTCCGAAATTGAGGTCTGACTACTACCAAGCTGAAGAGCACGTCCTCTTCCCTTCTGGAAATACTTTTCCTTTGGAGAACTCCTCCGTGGTCAGAATGTGCAATGGTTTGGAAAGTCTCGGTGTCCATCAGCTTAGGGAGTGTGTAGGAGTCCACTAACATGTAGGCTTTGTTGTAAGGATGGCTACAGTGTAGGTGTGTGGTGACTGTTCATTGCCAACAGCCAGAATTTAATACAAAAATCTAATGCAGTAATTACCCTTTAACACCCAAAGTCAAGCAAACTAAGCTTGTCATTATCTAGTCTGTCCAATTTTTATTTTTTTTTCAAACAGTCTGTGTTTGGATTTTATGGGACAGTGACCTCTTTGCTGCTGAAACTTTCATAGCATGTTTTTTGTGTCAAAACTCAGTTAATATGCCATAATGGGCTTCTTTGTATAATCCAGTGGAGATACAAACTTGTTTTTCTGGTCACATGGTAAAGTACTGTAAGTCCTTTAGGATGAGAGGCTTCCTGGTTTGTAGGAGGGTTTGTCTCACTTGTTGTTTATTTGGAGTTAATTTATGAGGAGCTTCAGTAGGATATTACAGTTTTGAGTTCCCAGCACTTGTCTCATTGTTTAGCCAGAATGAAAAGGATCTCCCTTGCCTTTCCACCAGGCATGTCCCTGGCACCCCAATGGATGCACTCGCCAAGTTTGTCTGGGATGTGAATTGTCATGCTGTGAGTTTTACTACTAAGAAAACCACCTAGTTACAAACCCAAACAAGCTTTCTTCAAGTTCTGCTTGAGGCTTATTTATTCCTGTTTTCCTATCTCTCCTCAGACAGATCAACTTCAGAAAAATGGAGAAAAAGGTCATTTTGAAGTGGTAACTTCAAATTAATAAAGTTTTAAGAGTGAACCGACACTATATTCCAAATGGTGATAAAGGTATCTTGTCCAAATAGGGCATTTCAGATTCTCCTGTGGTCAGAGCTGTGAGGTGACCGCTCCACTTTCCTTTCAGGGCTGTTCAGGAGAGAGGAGATGCCCTCTGGACATGCCTCTCTCCCACCACTGATCATCGGTGGCTAAGGTAGAGTAGATGCTTCATTCCTAACTGGCTGAAGTGAATATTAAGATGAAAAACCCACCCAGTGCTGCACAGAGAGAGGTTTGCCCCATTACAGAAGATGTGGAGCTTATGGAGCATTTACCTGAACTTTCTAACAGGTAACTGTGAATTAACCCTGAGAATATCAGATTTTGACTGAGTGAAGTGACTTCAAGTGCCTTTTGCAGTATTTTACAAATTTTACAAATGGGCAAGAAAAAGCTGGATGACCAGGCTCAGTACATGAATATAATTATGTAAATAGTCATGCAGTCTTCCTGCAGATCTCTGCTGTGCCACAGCATCCTTCAATGATGTTTTCTAATCCTCAAATGTGGTTTCTAAGAACTTCATTCCCTTAAATTATCACATCTTCATGTCTAAGGTGGAAATAGCTGTTCTGTACCATATTGGAGGCTCATTTCTCAAACAATCCTGTTCTTGGAAGCAGAGTAGGAAGAAAAAGAGGAAGAGGAGCAGTGAGTAGTACCCCCTTCACCCCAGGCCTTGTGTGTGTGAGTGGAAAGGTGAAGCACACAGGTAGCAGAATTTACTTAGGAAGAGGGTGATGAGCAAGTATTTTAGAAAATGCTGTGCTAAATATTTAATTGTGTTTGAAATATTTGCCTCAGCCCCTCACTAGAAATATATTGGATTATCTACTGCTAACAAGCACATTCTGCCACCCCCTCAGTGATGAGTATGACTTCCTCCAGCAGTTTTAAGTCTGTTCTTAGCAGCTGTGTCAGTATTTTGTATTCAAACAGAAGTGGTCAAAGCCTTTCCAATACATAATGCAGATTCATCAAAAACACAGCTTTGGTGGGGGAGGAGATCGGTTTTGTTAAGTTTGTGTTGAGAAGCACTTGACACCAGCACACAGAGAGAGGTTACTGCAGACAGCGAAATATTGTCACCGTAGGGCACAGTTTTACTGCCAGCCCTCTGTGCTGTAGCCCAGCACTGACCATACCAGTGTGGGCACAAGGGATTCCATGTAAGCCAAGGCTGCAGATCCCTGGGTAGGCCTGAGATGCCAGAGTCACCTGCCAGCACTTCTTCAGGGTAGCAGTGCACGGAATGAGGGTGTGACCACATCCCAGCCTCGGGGCAGCAGCTGGCACCAGCCCTGTCCCACCCACCTTCACACTGGCACACATCCAGTCTCACTGGGAAATGGAACCAGCTGGGAACCCCCACCCCTGCTGCTGGCTTGGCAGTGGTCACTCCAGCTTTCCTAAGGTGTCGATTATGAAAGGTCTCTCCACAAGTTCCTGTTGTTTTACTCAGAAGAATCAAACAAAAAACTATATATGTGAAATCATGGGGGTTTTTTTGACTCAGCATCTGATCAGAAACCTTCCCTGGCTCTCTGGGGACATTACTGCATGGAATAATGATAGCACTGGAGAGAGACACCACTCTCCTCCATTAGCTCAAGTTCAGAACAAAGTAGTTGAACAGAGATTGCAGCTGAAATGGCATGCTGCTTGGAACAAGATGTTTTTGGCTTTATAGAACAAAGTGTCATTTTTTTTACAATTTACTTCCTTCCTGCTCATTATTTCCAGCCAACTATACACATTAAAGCCTACTTGCAATTTCAGAATAACTGACAAAGCCTGTAATTTTGAGAAAAAGCATCTCTGGATGGAATGAGGGTGATTCTAAAGGTCCAAGGTGTCAGCGTTGGCTTTTAATTCTGTATCATCTGACCTGGATGTGATAGTGTTACATTCATAGACACATTTATTTATTTAATTTTTTACTTTTCATTGCATGTGTTCAAAGAAAAACCACCCTTACTGGCTTAGGTGGTGAAATGTGGCTGCATGGATGTAAATATTGCTTGAAACCCAACCATGGGACATTTCAAAAGATGTGTTTTACTGTGGTGAGATAGACTGCAACAGCCTTGTGTTTGTGTATCTTGCAGGTTAAATACTTAATAAAGTATTGCTCTGTTTTAGGATACCACAGAAAAAAAGTATTTAATAAATAAGTGAAAATTTGGTCAAGCAGAAAGCGTGTCTGGGGTTTAAATAAAAAACAATATTCTGCTTTCCAGAAAGGAGTCTGAAAAGAAAAAAAAATTACAGGGGTAGGATCATTTGAAGGTTCTCTTAAGTCATTGAAGCTAAAAGCCAGCACTGCCTTGTCATCTAGTATCCACCTGTAGAGTTCTGTTACAATGCTTGGTAACTATGTAAACTGCTGTTTTGATATGATCTGAACACTTTCCATGGACTTTCCTTGTAAAACAAAGCATTTCTTTGCCCCAGAGAGGCAGGATTGATTGGCCACCACCCAATGATATAGAAAGTTTACACCCTGATTTTACATAAATTATTTTTTTGTTCTATATAAGCTTACCTGGTTTAATAAACCATTAATAAAAATGCCATATTTAAAACCGTTTGAGTGGGACTTTTTTCCTTTCTTTTCAGTAAAAATGAAGAAAGTTTGGTGCTTGTAGACTGAATTGACTGTATGTTGGGGGGGGGGGGAAGTAAAGCAGATAATATTTCACAGAGGTACCTTGAAAGCTATTTGTGTTCTTAGGAAATCACTGTCACCAGATAACACATTTGTAAGCTGGAGAATTTCTTCAAGTGTATTTCCACCTTTAAAAGAAATCAATGCCCTGGTGACTTAATAAACTGTGATTAATAATATGGTTCTCAGAACACCAATCATGGTTTCTTAAGCAAATGTATATTATGACAAGCTTGTTACATTTAAAATATTTCAACTTGTACTGTGTGCTGGTATCACACAGCCATGATCTTCTCCAGCTGCTCCACATTTGACACAGGTGTCTTCCCACAGCTGCTCCTGTGCCTGAAAATGTGCACTTGCACATTCCCTGTGGCTGTTCTGGTACCTGTGAGGAACCTGCTGTTTAGTGCAGCCCCTCTGCCCAAGCACCGCCTCAGCACGCAATCCTTCACTTGCAAGGCCAAAGGCAGGGAAGAAGAAATAAGCTCCCTATGACATATTGGAACAAACAGCATTTGGAAACAGTGGACAGCAGGAAGAGATTAAGGTATAAAACATCAAATGAAGAGCCTGGGAGTCAGCTCATCCACCTTCCCATGGCTACAGAGCCAGGCTGATAGATTCCATGCCTTTAAGCACCAATGGACAGAAATGGGCCTTTAAAGGATACAATTTACCTGACCTCATCTTACACCCAGGGCAGCTTCAGCTTTCTACAGAAATTGATGCTTGGTGTTAAGCACCTAAAATGGCCATCACATTTTGTGCCCAGCTTCTGCTGTGATTCCAGACTTTCTTTTTTCCTGGAACAGTTTCAATATTCCAGGCCATTTTTAGTACAGCAAGGTCTCACTCTAAGAAAAGTGCTGTGAAACACAGCAACATTTCCACATCTAATAAAAAGCCATTAGTTTCAATATGTATTTATTTGGACAGGTACCATAGGAAATCACCTAATAAAGAAAATCACTGACTGTAAATCCTTTAAAAGCTATTTTATTTATCTTGAAAGGCGAGAAACTGATTAGTTGTATAAAATAATATTGTACATTTGATGTAAAGCCTTCAGTCTGCTTGACCAAAAAAATACATTGTTACAGTAAAGAAAGAATGAATCTGTTTAGATACTGGACTCTGTATCATCCCTCTAGCCAAAGGACTGCTATCACAGAGCTTACAGTCAGTGCACCCCAATGTTAACATATATCCTGTCTGAAAAACTGCAAAAAGTGAGAAAATAAACATAAGGTACTCTGGAAAGTTCTGTGCATTTTTCAGTAAGGAAGTTGAAGCCATACTGAGTCTAAAACACCCCTCAATATTATTTTTAAATTAATTTACAGTTTTTGCTGCTCATAGAATTTTTAGTAGTTCTAGGGTTAGCTTTGAATCAACACAAGAACTGGATCTTTAAAAAACTTCTTACTCTAAGTACTCTAGGATCTGCTAAACAATCTGTAAATAAGCTCCCTGGAAGACACTGGTTTAAAATGTTTGTGTCATTAATAGCATGCTTTTTTACTCTACCTGTTCTTAAGAAGCTACAAAAGCTAAAATTCATAAAAATTGGTAATTTTAAAGCAGGACAATTGATTTGCTTATATTTTAATCCACTGGAAACAAAACATGTGCTTTTGTTAATTGGCTATTTTAACAAAACTTTCTTGTTGCAAGAAAAGTTCCAGTATCTGAATCAGTAACTTACAGATACAAAATATGAAAAAAGTGTTGGATGGTTTTGTTTGGGTTTTTTTGCTAGTTGCAACCATTCACAAGTTGCCCTGTTAACTGCCTTGTCAGTAAAGGCAGATGGATTTTCCCAACGTGGGTTCACCACGTTCAGGTTTTTGCAGATTCTGCAGTAAGGCCGACGGGGTATGCCCTGTGCTTTTAGAGACCAGGCTGCTCTTACCTGGAACCCAGCTGGGGACACTCAGCTTCCAGCTGTTTCTCAAGCTCTTTGGCTTGGCTACAATGAGGTGAAAACTTGAAGAAATCAGGAAAATTTTGCATCATTAGAATTTTGAAATCTTGTGTGTACCAGGTATGGTTTAGGTTTGTTGGGTTTTTTTGTTTGTTTGTTTGGGTTTTTTTTGTTTTTTGTTTGTTTTTTTTTGTTGTTGTTGTTGGGTTTTTTAATTTGTTTTTTTTGTTTGTTTGTTTTGTTTTTTCTTGTAATACTTGAAATTTCCCAAGATAAGAAAGGGCACATCGATTACTCTGCATATGGAAAGAAGCTTCAGCTTCTGGGAAGTTTCAGTGTGGGATTCTGGAATGAATCTCTATGGGATTCATACTCCATGAAATTCAAACTGAGGGACAGTGTAACTGCCTTCCAAAATGACACTGGGGTGGGAGCTGGGGAAGCAAAACTACAAAATGCCAAGTGTTGGTTTCAGTAGTGAGGCTATAAAATGAGTTCACTTTGAATTCAGGTTGTACTCCTGAGGTGAGGCCCCTTCTCTGCAAGGCCCCCAGCTGCTGTCCCATTTAATTTAATGGGAATTTGATGTGCTAATTATGAACAGAGACAGGAAATCTTTGCAGTAATTGGCCCACCATTTTCAAAATTTGCAAATAATGAAAATCTAATAATCAAATCTAAGAAACAAAATTAGTGCATTTCAAATCATTCTAGCTAACATTTCATCTTTAGACATAAAAAATTCAATCCAACAAGACCGAACTGGCTTAAATCAGTAATGCTGCAACAGGAAATTCAGACACTTTCCAAGACTTTTTAAAAATCCTCAAAAAATATATAAATTAAATTCAGTGGCTTACATTGTATATATGCTACATCATAAGGCAAAGTATAATGGAAAACATTTAACAATTTAAAAAGTACAAATGTTTTCAACTAGCAGTTTGGAATAGAAAGCAACTAAAAAGCAACTCTATTAATGAAGGCTGTAAAACAAAAACAATCTTAAGAGGGCTGGCAGTGCAGCCCCTGGTCCTGAGAAGAATCTCACTTTTCTTCACTGGCTGAGGTATCATTTCCATCATTCAGCTTTTGCTTTTGCATTCTTGTTCGAGTAGATGCTACAAGAAAATCCAACAAAGAAAAAGAATGAAATATTTCTTCATAATTAACTTTGGACTATTGGAAAAATTTGTAATGACACAAGGAATAGAAGTACATTATTCTACTGTAAACAAACTGAATCCCTCATTATAGGCCGGACACCTAATTTTGCACTGTTTCAACCATTCTTGCTCAATCTTACAGATCTTATGAAATTCCTTCCACCTGTTCACTCCAGTTCTCATTGTCTCTGTCCCCTCATTGTGTCCATTTCCATCCTCCAGGTGGGCAGATGGCCTGTGTCACATCAGGAATCTCGCCAGGCAGTAGCTGCAGGCTGAGCAGTGCCCACATCCCAGAGACAGCCTGGCCAGGAATGCCTTTTCCCCTCAGTGGCACACACCAACACCACTAGACACGAGACAGAGCTCTCCTTCTTAACCCCTGCCTTAAATCAGCACTGAAACATTTATCCTACCTTAAAACAGAGGTGCCTGGATCCACACTCATACCTATCCTGATGAGCAATGTAAGAGTTTTTAATGGGCTAATCTGCTCAGCTGCAGAGCTCAGATTCTCAGAGAGTGAGAATGCCTGGCCAGGCCAAGTGTGCTCCTTCTCACAAGTGGAAAATACAACTCAGACATGGGGGTGGGGCTGTTTTGCTTTTTATGAGCTAGATTTGAATTTCATTTCAAAACAGAAAAGTGATGCCATAAGATCTGAAAAAATGCTGACCCACAGTAGAAGAAAAAGCAGTCTCAGACATTTCCCTATAAAAGCAAAGCAACAAAAAAACCTACATATGGTTTTCCTGCGTACATAAATTCCCATTTTGTAATCTGCATTTTCAAGATTATATGCAGGAAGTAGAAAAGCTAAGCAAATTACCCAGATCACATCAGTGATGGACAATGTTTTGTCTGAGTGGGTCCAGGCTCTCTTATCCAAGGCACTCAGTGCTCTACAGATTATGAGAAAAGTAATACTCACTCATTTCTGCAAGCTTTTGTTGGAACTTAGACTCCTGGGGTAGGTGTTTGCTACAGAAAGAAAGCATAAAGTTAAGTTAATAAAATAACTTTTTACCTTCATTACCTAAACTTTAAATCACGGGAGTCGCTTTTTGACATCAAAGCGCATAACTGAGGAGTTTCATGCTTCCATCTCTCATTTGATACAGCTGCTAAAGCCCACAAATTAACACAAGATAGGGTGTCAGGAAGAAGTCAGGATGAAGGCCCTGAGACCCCAATATATGCAAGATCTCTGAAAAGCCCAGGGCAATCTCTCACCTTCCATCTGCCTCGTCTGTCCCCTCTATATCGAAGCGCAGCCTCTTCAGTGGCTTCGGGGCAGCAGCTCCTACTTCTGCACTGCGTTTCAGCTGGCCCTCACTGTTGCACAACATCTGGTTTATTTTTTGAAACTTTTCAGAAGTCTGAAGTGACAAGAAAACAGGGAAAGAATTGCCAATAAATCCTGAAACCACTCCAACTTTCCAGATTATCAAAAAAATTAGGAGTTCTTAAAACTCTGGAGTTTTAAGAACCTTTATCTTGCACCAAAGCAACTAAAATAAAATTCAACACATTTTGAAGGTCAAGTCTAGATATTTGAAAGGAGTTAAGAGGACTTCCCTATAATTACTATATTAAATCAGGTAGACTCATTGACCTGCTCTAGAGATGTGAGCAGGCTACCCCATTCCTCCAAAAGTTACATGCATTTAAGACCAGACATCAAAGATGTTAAAACTCACCCCAAATGATTCTCCAATGGACACCAAAATTCTGCCAAATGAAGAAGAGAAGTTTAAGCTCCATTTAACTTTGACAGAAGCATCAACTCATTTGCACAGGTTAGCACAAGGCATTAACAAGGTCTTTCCTCTCTCTCTCTCTGCATTAACAGTGCAAATCCATACTGTGCTTTACTGTGTTGAGACCTTTCTCTTTGAGCCACTGAATGCTCAATCACCAAATGAACTAAGTCACAGACAGACATGAAATTGTGGCTTGAAAGAATCAGAGGCCCCTCTAGTCTGTCCTGTATCAGCAAGAAGATACTTCAGTGCTGGGTACCCAGACAATCATCCTCTCATCTCTACCTTCAGGTGTCCGCTAATCAAAATCATGCAGGACTCCAACCTAAAACACACAGTAACATTTAAACTTTTGTGTGCAGTGGGACTGACTTGATCCTAGTCTGAAAAGCCACTGGAAACTGGTATATTTACTGTCATCCTCATCTGCCAAGAACCAGTAACTAACAGTTTGAAATGCGCTGTTCAGCCAGCTAAACAAACATTTTGTTGCAAAAAAGTATTTTCTCTTTAAAGAAGCTGACAAAGCTCATCTGTGTTTTTCAGGAGTGTGATGCAGGGTCAAAGCCAACAACATTTATAGCAACCAGGTCAGGAAACTCTTCTTTGGTGTGGGGCAAAAAAAAAAAAAAAGAGGAATAAACCAACAAAAAACCTCCTTGAGCACAACAGAAAAGCATTGAATGATGAATAAAGATTCCAAATACAGGGAAAAAACTATTAACCAGAAATTATATGATTACTGACAAGCTAGACTGCAATTTTTCAAATTTGCTTCCACTAAAATCCCCCAAATACCTTAAATTTAGTCCAAGAAATGCTTGTCAACAACGTACCTAGACCTTGGAGTCATCTTTGTGGGTGACTGAAACCCATCAGAGAATTTGTATGGGCTCTTCAGAGGTGAGATGTAGATGTTATTGCCAGCAGGGACACGCCGAGGAGAGTTGGAGAATTGGTAAGGACTGCGAGGAATGTGTGGGATTGGTGACAGAGTGGGAGGCTATAAAAATAATAAAATAATCATAAGGTTTTATTGCCTATATATTTCTAGTCTATTGAATAATGAACAGAGCTAATGGCTTACCCTGCTGGAAGCATACTGCAAAATGTTTGTTTTCAGCTTCTGCATAAACACTAAGTTGTAAAAGACTATGATGGAGTCATATTGTTCTTCTCGGATAAGAACACGTTTGAAAGTCTGCATAGAGTAAGAAAATCATACACAGATTAAAAAAAAATAAAAGGAATGAAAATTTTACATTTGACAAACTCATAAAGTCACTCAAAGTCTGAGTTAGATTAAGAGCTAGGATGGCACATGGGTGGGTGCAAGCCATTGTAACTTCTCTAAACTGTTGGGATTTTTCCAAATGTGTTTGAACACCAGCACAAGCACCTACTTCATTAACTGGCACAGCCCCTTGGTGTGAACACAGTTCTAACATTTTCCAAATTTAAGAACAATTTGCTTTCACACACATGTGTCAAAAAGTCTAGACTACTGTGCATGCCTTGGAAGGCTAAAAAACTCATTACTGACCTGATGGGGATAAAATAGTTCTATAGGCTTGGAGACAGAAGTCTGGAGTATAGCCAAGGTCCACAAATACACTATGAGAAATTCTGCTACTGAGAGGATGCTACAGTTCCATTAACTGGTGAGGGTTTTTCTATAGATTTCATTACTGTGCTGTGCAAAACTTTCAGTACATTGAAGTTCCTGTGAAGGAAGGAACTTCTTCATGTTAGAATTAAGCCTGCAACTTTAATACATACACAGCTGTTTGATATATAGCCATACATCTCTATTTGCTATCAAACCATGGTTCTGTTGAAAGCTTTTGTAGAAAGTAATCTGCTTCTCTTCCCTTAATGTTCCAGGGAAGTTAGACAACTCATAAAGAAACTTGTGTTACTTTTGAAAATCTTATTAGCTCTAGACATAAATTTTTCATCTAGACTCCAAATACAGTCATAAACCATTGTTACATATTTTTCAAAAGATGGAATGAAAGTTGTTT
The DNA here is from genome assembly GCF_963513975.1 of Fringilla coelebs. Classification (NCBI taxonomy): domain Eukaryota; kingdom Metazoa; phylum Chordata; class Aves; order Passeriformes; family Fringillidae; genus Fringilla; species Fringilla coelebs. The sequence continues at coordinate 62,895,326 of NC_140029.1, read as the reverse complement.
TCTGAGGAGAGTTACCAAACTATTTATGCAAGATGTTTAAGAGATATTTAGTATTAGAGTCAGTTTTCTCCTCCACAAAATGGAGATGCAGTGGAGCAGAAGTTTTCTGGTTTTTTATGGAGGATTAATATTTAAGGACTTCCATACCTCTTGATTTGTGTTGCAAAGCTCCTTGTATGCTGAAACTATCATTTTAAATCGAAGATCTACATTCTTTACTTTGCATATGCCATACATGGAACACATCATGATCTATTAAAGAAACAAGAAAACTGAAAATTAATTCAGCTTTTTCATTTCAAGTTAAGAAATAACTTTCTTTTACTGATTTTGCTCTATAAACTAGCAGACAACTCAAGTTAGAAAGAACTTCTAGAACGTAAGTTAACATAATGCTACCTCCATTTCTTTGTGACAAACAATTAATTGGAGCTTCTCAAACTCCTACCATTTACTGCAATTTTAGGGTAGAATAACAAAAGAATTTATCAGCCACACATGCTGTCTTCACAAAGAAAATCACTATATTTTTATGCAAATTATTAGAAATTGTGGTCTGTCTTTGTTATTTTGCTAAAAACTCAAAATGGTATCTAAGGGGGCCATATCAAGTAATTGCCAGTGCTTAAAAGACAGAGATGACAGACTTCAGTCTAAACTAAGGCCTCCTTTCAGTGATCAAGAGATTACTAAGAACCTCAGAGTACAATTTCTAATGGCTAAGAACATATAAAGAACATTTTGTTCAGGAGACTCTTTTTAACTTTTTAAAAATGTTTTGTCCTTGTTACCTGGTCCAGGTGCCTGTCTCTCATTAGCTCATACTCATTTTGCAGTGTGTGCTGGAAGAGGGTCCAGATCAAGGGTTCCAGGTCAGGATGGTCAGAGAGAAGGTGAAGGAACAGGGTATGGAGTCGACGATAGGCCAGTAGATACACTTCAGAAACAAAGAAAAATAAACTGAAATTGTTGTAACAGGAGCATACAAAATGAAAGAATGCAATGAAGGAGGGACAGCATTGTACTCTTCACTGTCTCCAAAGAAAAAAACTACCAGACATCAAGTGAAGGTAGTAGAAGCCAGGCTCAAAATAAAGGGAAAAGGTTTTCGTACAAGAGACAGTGGACAACATGGAAGGCCACACCAAACACCACTGCACATGTACATCTATGTCCATTCCCCTGGAACAAGAATTTGCTGAGAGTTACTAAGCAGACACAGCACAAAAGGTTCAGCAAACCCCCCAGGTGGGATAAAGATCAAGCCTGGGAAAGCACCAGCCATGTCTGCCCAGTTGTCCAGCTTCACTTGACATCTCTTTATGGTCGCTGCTGGGAATAGGATGCTACGACAGAAGAGCCCATATGGACACTCTTACAGCCAGGATAGGGAAGTTTTCACTTCTAACTCACAGAGTGCACACAGGAACCACCTCCTGGCACCATTTTGCCCTTTCTTCCAGAGGTTTGCCCGGTGTTCACTACAGATTCTACAACAAACTTTTCTGAAATGCTGAGTGCCAAAACCCAGAAAGGACAAAGAGCGAGAGATAACTCTGCAATGTCAGCACTGCAGAAGGAACAAACCTTTCTTGTAGAACAGAGAGAGGGAGGTAGATTTCTGCGGTTTCTGCGGTGTTTGGGGGGTCACACCAGGTGGAACATCTGAAGGGGAAGTAGCACTTGGAGGAGGTCCAGGTGCCTTCTTCTTAGGAGATTTCACAGGAGAAAGATAGCTGGAGGTTCAACATATATTAAGCATTTAACATCACAGGATGAAGAAATTTCATTATTCAATTCTCTATGAATAATACTTGCAGGAACTCTTCCCTTTTCCCCATCAGAAGAAATAAATTGCTATTGTGACCTGTTATCCCCAACAGCTGATACAGGGACTTGTTCATTCTTAGGCAAGTAATGTAACACTTTAAAATTACATATTTGATAGGGCTGGGGAAAAATATTTGAATATTTGATTTAACTTTCAATGTTTAATAAATATCTCCAAATACAATGGTTTAACAAAACTTAAGTACCAAGCCTAAGAAGTAGGAAAACAGAATATAGCTGGATTTGAATATTAAGGATAATATCAATTTCACATTTCCCTAGACCTCAGGCATTCACTCACAGGTCTGCAGCAGTGTGGTTATGCTGGAAAGGTGTACTGGGAGTAGAAGTGGGTTCAGGCTGATCAGCTTGGCCTTCTCGCTCTTTTGACTGCTTGATAAGATCAAAGAGAGGGGACCCCTGGAAAAATGACAGGAATCCTGCATCACACTAAGAACAGACAACAACTCTGAATGGATTTTGTTCCTTCTCTAAACCCAACCACCAAAATGTGAACCTCAACAGAAAGTTAAAGCTTTGAAGTACTTCAGAACACTCATACTTTGCAAGATGAATTTTAACCATTTGAGTTATTAAATACATCAAATGCTTTTTTCCCTGTTTCAACAGCAGTCCATTAGCTATAGGCTAACTGCAGATTTGAGACAGTTGTATTCTAGAGTCCTTTACTACTTCTTATTAGAGCCATTTCTGAAGAGTAATCAATGCAAGAAAACACACAAAAGGTCACATTTCAAAAAACACAGAATGATACAAAAAAAAAAAAAAAATCCTCCCAACTCCCTAAAAAATCCAAAACCAAACCAAGCAAACAACCAACACCCAAAAAACCTCACCAAAAAATAGCTGAAGGAAACCTCAGCCCATTGGTGACTGCAAGTTACTGCTGTACCTACTGTCAATCCATTTTTGCTACAACATCTACCCAATATTTTACATTTAACAATATATAATATTTAAATAATATATAAACCACAGTCATTTAACTGCACTGGGGACTATTTAGGCTCTGCAGTATCACATTCCAGAGCCACCTCTGGAAAGAGTTAGAGTGACTCTGGATACAGTAAGTCTCTGCCTTCATGGCCCAAAGCAAACCCAAATTTTGATTTGAAGCTAACTACCAGTACTTTAATCAAGTCCTCTGGAATACATCAGAAACTAAGAGCTCGAGGTAGGAGGTGAGAGAGTAGGAGCAGAGAGAACGTAAGCGGAATGGAGGAGGTTCTGGCTGAAACCACATCAGCCCTTCTGCTGACGTTAGTAATAAACAGCAGTCCTGCAGAAACAAAGTCTCAGCCTGCTTCCATGTCACACACAATAGAACTATGCTGAGACAGCAAGACTACATGGGAGCGTATTTTGACACCATATTTATAAATAAATTTGAAAGCACAGGGTTGATGGCTTCTGTTTGTTTTATTTTCTTTAAACAGGAGACTCATCCTTGAGTACAATGTTGCCTCTCACCAGTGCAGCATCAGAACTCCCGAAGCAACAGAGGAATATTTGAGTAGCAAATACGTGCCTTCTTAAGAGTGAGAGGCAGGGGAAGCAGTGTCCATAAAACTGAGGATTAAGTGGGCAAAATCAGGCATGCAAGGCATGCAGCATTTTCCTCAAATGATCTTCCCAAAAGACAGCAGTAACATCTGTCAGCTAATTGCTCTGTAGACAATGCATTGCCTCATGGTTCCTGGTCTGTTTGGTCTTCCAAATGCACATTTTAGATATTAAAATGCACTGGCACAGATGACAAATCTATAGCTATGAAAAGGAGCACAGTATGCATGTAAAGCATGCAGCATCACCTTGCTAAGGCAATAAGAAATAGCCTAGTAAAATTACACTACATTTACTAGAATTAAAACTAGCATTAAGACATTCCTTATTTAGACTTATTCCTAAAAAAAACCCACCTTTTTTTAAGTGCATCAAATAGAAATTCAGAGTAACAAGATGAGAGTGATGAGATTTACAATTTTTCACACTGCAATTTTTAAATTATGATTTTGGCAATACTGGAGCTGTTTCATCCATAGCAGGAAAAAACCATCAGTTAGTGATTCATAACCACATAGTTGTTTCCCCATCATTTCTCAACCAGTTCAGCTCTTGGGCTGGTTTGCATAATTTTTCCCTTCATTTAGGAGTGCACGCACTTTCGCTTGTGTCTCTCAGTGCTGCCCTTGCTGGAAACACAGGCACATGACCTCCATTTCTCATTCTTCTGGCCACTTGGCCTCTTCCTTATTTATTGTTCCCACCAGCACTTCACTTTGCTCTGAGGAATCCAAATTTCTTTCCCAGAGCAATCATTGCTGAGATATCTTGACTAAGAGTGAACCCTACTTCATTCACATCACATTTTAGTGATTAATGACTGGAAGAGTATTGTTTTTAATGAAGGAGGAAAAGGGGTTGATGAAAGGGAATGAGAGGTCTATAAAGAGAAGCAAAGGTTACTATTCTTGAGTTAGCACCTGAGACCAGCAGTTCCAGGTCCTCTCTCACCCTGCTCCAATTTTGCTCACATTATTCTGAGTGTGATTCCATTGGATAAGGTATGGGGACACAGCAGTTTGCTACACACAGAAGGGATCTGCCTATTTCTGCATAATTTCTACTCTTCTACCTGCCAGCCTCCACAACCAGACAACCTCCACATAAATCAACTAAACCATCAGAAAGCTAACAGAGAAAGCAAACCCAGATTTAAGTCTGCTCTGGAGAGAATCACAGAGCCAGAACAGGCGCTAAGAACAGACAGGAACGCCACACCACGAAGGCTGGGAGCAGAGCAGAACACAAAGCACAAGATGCTGTGCATTTACTGACAACAACCTATTCCACAACCTGATTAGTATGTGGAATTTTATCTGACAGGAATGTAGAGAACTGATTGCTTCCTTCCATCAGTTAGATGGGCTACCTTCAGCAAGAGGATATTTTTGTGTAGAAACATCTACCCACAGAGCCCAAACAGCAAGATGCAGTGAGTCCAGTACAACTCTTTTGGTTCCCACAAATACTAGCTGATGCTGTGGTTAAAAAGGCAAGACAAAGAGGGTGCTGCAACACACCTGGCCCCAACAGTGCAGAGCTACCAGCACCAACAATGGCAGGGTGTGAGAAAGCCCCATTCAGTGCATGTCCCTGGGAAAACCACAGCCTTGTCACCTATGCTGACAGCACCAACTTGCCAGCCCTGCAGCTGCACGAGCAAAAAAGAGGTTATTTAGCTTTCAGACCTGGTGACATTTAAAGAAGGTGTTTTGTTGATCACCATTTCCACCTTCCTCTCAGACTTTAGGTGCAACCCCCTCTGCTCTTTCCCCAGGGACCCCCACCACTCTCACAGGAACCTTTCCAAGTGCATGGCCACATAGTTGGAGAAGTAGGTGCTGCACTGACAAAACTGATGCCTCACAAAAACCTTTGTGTGGCACAATGAAGAAACACAAAGAGAGGGGTTTGCTCAAGTGCAACTATCCCCCTGCTGTAAAACCAATTGATTTAATTACAGCTGTGTCTCCTTTCTTTATACTTGAACATGAAAAATGCTCCTATTCCGTGAATTCAAAGTGCATTCTGCAGCTTGCAGGGTGTTTCCAAGCTTATCAGGGCAAATTTCAGCTTCAGTCCACAATTTGATATTCAGGACTCAAATGAGAGAAATACAACATCATTTACCAATCAATTACCAGTCCTCTAAGTAATAATCACATAAGAACTTTAACCCCCGGGTCCAGCTTAATTGAACAGGAATGTTTATCAGGAACTTGTTTCTAAAGCAATGTTATTCACGCTTTTACAAATTTCATCTTGCTTTTTAAAGCTTTTAAGCAGCACTTAAGGTGAACAGGTCACCTCCAATGCACTGCTTTAACGTGAAAGGAGATTTACAATTTGTACGTTAATTTAATGCTCAGTAAGTGATTAATGCAGCCACAGAATGAATTTCAGTAATTAAGCCAAATACTGATTTTAATTTGAGACCTTCCCTGTGATGGCCACAGAAACCCCAGTTTATTAGTGCAAAAAGTGAGAAAGCAAGAAATGAAGACTTAAAATTTCTCAGGGTCAAAAGGCTGCTGGAATTAGAATGAAGAATAAGGCTGAAATTTGACTCAGTTCCCTATCAAAATACCCAGGGCTAACTAACTCTCCAAGGCTAAACTCTGTGCATTAAGTGGGGCTTTGTTAAGAGTGGCTTTGCAGGAAGCTTCCCTGCAGCAACACTTACATCTCAAGCATATGCAGTGATTTTTCCCCATCTGAAAGCTCCTTTTATGGAAAAAAACATGCATAATTTCTTATTTGCTACTCTTTATTTGGCAACAGGACACACAGGTGCTTCCCAGTCTTTGTATATTGGCTATATCCCAACTACATGTTTAATTGGACTTTGGTTTCCATGAAAAGATTTAAAAAAACCCTTAATCCTTATATATGGGGAAGAACCACCCTGGGATTTGGGTGTATCCACTGACCACAGAGGAAAAGCCCTGAGCAGCTTTACTCTAAACAATGCTATTAGTAGTTCACTAATAAAAAAAATCTGCTTTTGTCTTTGTTTTCTATATGCCTTATGTTTTTTGTCTTGGTAATATTTTCCTAATATATTTTCAGGCTTTAGTTATCTGTTCACATTAAATTTTAATGCAGTGTTTAGCACTTAACTATGTATATATCTCAATGCCAAGGTCCCTTGGGTGCTGGGTTTTTTTTTGCTTCAGGCTTTCTTTTGCTTGTTTTCAAATTATTAAACCAGTCAATACAACACATAATGTTAAGACATGTTCTTCTTCATAATGTCATAAAAGATAGCAGTGATTTTGTAAGGCAAAACAGACCCAGTTCAGAACTGACAGCTTTGGAATGGAAGTGCAAGGACTGGATCAGCACAAGCTATTTCCAACCCTCTTTCCCAAGGGAAAACTGCATGCCCAGAAAGTTGGCTTTTGTTTACAACCACGTTTTCAGAAGTTTCACGTGACAATAAGTTACCAGAATTCTGAATTCAGACCTACTAAAACAAAGTAGATGTGACAGTCTAAACTGAAATAGTATTGATCATGGAAAAAAAAAATCAACAAAATTAAGGATTGTGTCCTAATTTCACATGAGAGTTGTGTTATATAAATTATGTTCGCAGTTGGGCTTGTTCTTACAAAATTTATAAAGAAAACCATTAAAAACTACAGTGTTAATAGTTTAATTTGTTTAAGAATACTGGTAGATCTGCTTTTAACTCCATACAGTGTGTGTATGTTTAACAAGTCCAATTCCTATCCCACTTATCTTGAGCATTTAAGAGTCATCCAGCTTTGTGAGAATCTCCTTTTATCTAGTGATAAAGGAGTTCAAATCTCCCCAGAGAAGGAAAGGAAGGCTGCCCCAGTCTGAATATACATCTTACACTTCATTGCTTTAAATGAGGCTGCAAATCCATTCTCCTCACAGTTTTGCAATAATTTACTCTTCCTCAGAAGTCTCTGGAAAGACCTGGCAAATCTTGTTAGAAATCAGACTTTATTTCAGAATAATCAATACCATACTTTTCAGCCTCTCTGCTCCTAAAATTACTCTTCACCAAATGAACACCAATTAACCAATTCTCTATGATTTAGAGCATCTCTTAGCAAAGGTCCATGGGACCTACCTCATTCTACAAGAGCAGTACAAGAGCATCATGAAAACACCTTTCTAGCAATGAAAACACTTTTTAGCCATAAAGATGATAGACCTTCTGTCAATACAGTGACTAAAACTTTTGGTTATGTTCAAAAATATTACACAAACCAGTGATAGTGCTTGGCAAATAGGGAACTTCTGACACAGTTACTGGTTTGTGGCTCTGGAACCAATCACCAGCTCAATACTGAAAGGAAAAAACAAACCCTGGTCATTAGGACTGGTCCTATTTGCCAAGACTGGGGGACTTTTAAAAAATCACTTTGAAAGGAATTTTGAAAGACAGTCTACAAATGGAACTATGCTTTTATACAACTGTTTTGTTTACACTGCTCAGGATGACCCTGGGCAGGCTGCTACTACAGGGTTTGCAGACCTTGCACCATTTCCTTCAGCAGTTTTTCTGCTCAAGTGCTCATGCAGGTACACAAAGCACTACAAAATACAACAATCCTTGCTTTTTTTGCTGAACATTGTCCAAGAAAATATAATTTTAGGCTCATTTGCCACACTTTTTTTTTCCCTAAAACAACTGCTATAAGCATCTTCCAGAGGGATCTGTGTACTGCACTGGCAGTGCTGCTGCAGAAACAATCTGAATCTGAAGTAATTAGCAAGTTCTAGCTCCCAGGGCAGCCAGGCTTCAGTATGACTAATTCTTGGACAAATCTCAAGATTTCTGGGCAAGAGCCAGAGGTTTCAAGGAATCAATACCAGTTTCCCGCCACGATCTGCACAGGAAGTTGTGTGCGATAAACCAAAGCCCACCTGATGTGAACCACTTGACTGTTGGAAATGACAATATATCAAGAAAAAAAATCTTGAGGTTGAAAATTTTTCCAACAGCTTTAAGCTGTGAAAAACTACAGGGTGTAAAGATTTTCAGCACAGGAAGTAGAGGAGAGATGCTTTAAGGGACCATTATATTAACAAACATCAGGCAGTACTAGAAATAACAGTTCTATAGTTATCACTATGCAGGAAAAATTCTTACACTGGGGAGCAAAATAGCACTCAAGCACTTACTTTCTTCAGAGGAACTTCTGAGTCACAAAATGCCTATCTTGGTAAAGACAACTTATTTACATAATTACTATTGTAACGATCAAATTGTCATAGTATTGCCTCACATTTTCTATTAGTTTCATTTACACAGTCCCAGTCCCCAGAAAAACAATTAAGAGCACCTCTGGGAAATATTTTCACAAGTACAAGTGGAAACATGACAGTGAAGTGCCTCTGAGACTTTCGGTTCAAGCCCAAGATTCAGTTTCAAGTTTAGTGCTCTTTCCAATTAGCTGGACAAATTTAGGTACAATGTCCCATAAACAATTCTCTTAACAACCTAAAAGTGGTTAGTGTGCCAAGAAACTTTGTAGGCAGCAGTTTTTGAAAGAGCAGGAGATTATCTTTTAGCAATGTAACCAAGGAGTCAACCAATTATGGACTGAGCAAAAGAAGATATAACAGATAACCTGCAGAGGATTTGACTAAGCTGCATGCACAGAAAGAGCAATTCCCCAGAAAAGTTAATACTTGGTAGGGGTTGTTTCATGCACCATTAAGAGCAGACTGCTTGTGATTTTTAAAAGAAAAAAAGGACTATGAATATCTTGCATTGTACTTCATATAATCTAGAAGAGAAAAATGGCACAAATTGGAGTTCCATAAACAATATGCCATATTTTGTGAGAAAACATGACAATGTGAGCATGCAAACCATTTTATGTCATGGATTTATCAACCAATTCTGGAAAACATTTCCATACAAAGGAAATTAGACATGACAAAGGAGAAAAACCTGAAACTGTAACAAAACTATCCATGTCACAAAATTTTGGGCAGAAACCCACCCTCTGGGAAGAGTTTTAATCTCAATTTAAGCCAATACTTGTATGACTATCCTCATGAGCTATCTCAAGCTCAGTTGTCCATACCCTGGTATGAGCTCAAGGCTGACAAGACCTGGCAGCCACCCTGCTGTGCTTGGCTTTTGGAGCAGAAGCACATACAGAGCTTCTGAGTGGTCAGTTGGCAGAATTTAAGAAGACATTTCCAGTGAAGCATTTCTGCCTCACAAGCAGTTATTTAACAAAATGTAGCATAATAGAGGTAAGGAAGACTGCACTGGAAATCAAATCAAGAAGAGAATGGTAAAAAAGGTCTTGGGCTATTATTTAGAGTTCATTAAAAATCAAAACACAACATTCTTCCCAAACTGAAAATAAATAATTGAAATTTGACAATGTGATACAAAATAGTATAAAAATCACTAGAAACACCCTGAACTTTTCAATGACTTGTCTTATCAGACCTGAAACAAAAAATGGGAAAGCACTGGTATGTATATTTTTTTTCACGTTACACCTGTTTCATACTCACTTCTTAGTAATTGTATACATTGATGGTTTTATCAATTACTAAGTGCTTTTCCCCTCTGCTTTCTCTCAAAGTGTTGCAGCTAATTCTGAGGGAGATCACAGAATGAGTTGGGGTTGGAAGGGACCTTAAAGGTCATCCAAACCCCTGCCATGGGCAGGGACACCTTCCACTAGACCAGGTTGCTCAGAGCCCATCCAACCTGGCCTTGAACACTTCCAGGGATGGGATATTCACAGCTTCTCTGGGCAACCTGTGCCAGTGCCTCCCCCCCTCACAGTAAAGAATTTCCTACTAATATCTAATCTAAACCCAGCCTCTTTTAGTTCAAAGCCATTTCACTTGTCCTGTCATACATGTCCTTGCCAAAAGGAATAAAAGATACTACAGAGCTTTCTACTAAAAATAAAGAAAGAAAAAGTGCTGATCTCCTTACCACCCCAGCTTTTTTCTGGTGATTCCTTCACTTCCCACCACTCACCTCAAAGGAAATTTCACTGATCTACAGCACTAGGTGGCTTCCATAACTAAAAAACGTAAATTTCTATAACCATAGGAGAAACGATGCAAGAATTACTATGTCAGCAGAATTACTAGGTCATCATTAGCTTCATATAGATCTGAAGCAGAGAAACAATTGTTAACTATTATTATCAAATGCAAAAGTATCCTTCAGCAAATGATAGCAGTCAGAAGTATCTTACACTTTGAAATATCCATATACATGGAATATACATGAAGATATTCTGGGATCCTTAAAAAGAAGACTAAATAAACCTTAAAACAATGCAATATACCAGTAGCTTTAATTTTTAAGACCAAAAATATAGTTAAACTGGCAAAGAAGGGCTAAACCAATAAAAAGGTGCAAAAAAACTAAACAATTTCTCTAAGGTCTAAGTGAGTGTGTGGATGTGGTAAATGCAGACCACACTTGGACCACATCAACATCTGCAAGAAGTTTGAGCTCACATTTCTGCAAACTAGTCCAGTACTATTTTTCAGAAAATAATGTTAAGACGTGATATTGAGTGCCTTTTCTCATGGCCACACCAGAATCTTTTATGAAGACTGATCAGTGATGGCCAGCTCAGGCTCTGGAAAAACACACTGTAAGGTGCAACATTTTCCCTTTGGATATTTAGAGCAAAATTATGTGGGATATTAGAGAACCACAGAATGGTTAAGGTTGGAAGGGAACACACTGAGGCACCTGGTCCAACCTCCCTGCTCCAGCAGGGTGTTTAAAACTCGGTGCATTTCTATTTAGATGCATTCACAGGGATCTAGGAAAACAACAATTATCTTCAAGGTTTAAAATCTACAGCTACAAAAAGATTAAGATCATGTTTGGTTGGGTTTTTTCCCAAAACACCAGAAACAAGATCCACCACCCCCCTTCACATTTGAGCAGCACCAATGCAGAAACCTCCCTCCGCACAGGAGACCTTTGTGCTACACATCTATGCAGTGAAGGACCCATACTCAGCATCCCACCTGCAGTCCTTTGCCCACCCACTGCAGAACCTGAAGCCAGAACTTGGGTTGGAGGCTTTGTGCAGGACCCATGAGGGAAACCAGCTGCCCCAGAGAGGCTCTACAAAAGCCATGTTGAGAAGTACACATCCAGCTGGGGGCTAAAAAGCCAAATCTTGCCAAGGCACAGGCATGTGGGTCTTAGGCCTTTTATAATGACATTTCAAAAGAAAGGATTTCAAAGACTGTCAAGACTTTTGATGCCCCCTTTTTTTTTTGGTGCTCAGATTCTCCTGAGTAGGGAGTGGATTTAAAATCAAGAAAATTTTATGCCCTCTGCTCTCTCCTTCTTCTGTACGCTTGCTCCTTTTAATTATATGACCTTGGCATATAATTAAAAACTGCACCATGTACATAGAAAGAACTTATGAGACTCTCCCTGAAGCAATAAATCAATGACATTAAGCAATACATGAAGAGTACATATCAATAAAGCAGTAAAACTGACTTAGGGGATAAGGTGCACTCAATTACTAAATTATCAAAACATGCTTCCCCGATCTCATTAAACTACAAATATCTGGCTAGAAAACACAAATGAAAAATGTGAAATCCTTCAATAACAATGTGCTTTTCTATCAAAGCTCTGCATTTTTATTGTGAGAAATTCTTGGTCATTTGTAAACAAAGCAAACCCCAAGTTCAATGTTTCTGAGGCAACCACTATGCTTTGCATCCTAATTTGAGATAATTCAAGTCTTTTAATCCTGGGTTTTCTCCCTTAAATTTAAGGAAAGCTAATCAGCTTCTTAAAACTTTTCTTCTACTTCAGTCAGCCTTTTTGGAAGAAATTTCATTGAAACATATTCCTGCAGAAACCCTACATTTTGCCAATGTTTTCCAACAAAAGCATTTCAAACTCTCTGCTAGTACTACCAATCTGGCTGTAGCATCTCTTTTAGCAATTTCAAAGCAGAAGCTCACCAAGTAGTGTTTTAAAAGCCATCATATGCTCACTTTAAGTCTTGATCACTCCATGAACTGTCATTGTGCATGACTTAAAGTATTTCAATTCTGTTTTACTGAAGTTACAAACAACCACATTGAACCTGCTACTGTTTAATTCCTGTGGGGTAAGCAGATGCAGCAAGGTTGTGATGACTGGGGAGATATCCTCTCCTGACAAGGCATTGTAAAGTGCTGAGCTTATAGAAACCCCCCCAAAATGTTTCCCTTTAGCTCTCAAGCTCCAGAGCCTGTAAAGGTCTACCATTACGTAGACAATAATGCAATTCCAAGCTCTGTTGAATTTTACAGCATCTCATATTTGCTCTAGAAAAAACAAACCTGAACTGGCTCAGCCATTTCTCCCAATCTTGCCTCTCACATCCTCTCACATGAGATTAAGAAGTCATAACTCTCAAAGATCTAGGTTGCATTTTAATCACGATAACCTGCCTGCCTCAGAAAGTATAAAGAATAAAAGGAAGACTTAAAAACACAAGCTGACCTTGAGATTTCACTGCATTGCTTCTGGTAAAGAAACAGACCATTTTCACACTGGCTTAGGTGTATACATTTAAGTTTATCTGTGCATCTATATATACACTCCTGATATTTCAGAGAAAGAAGGAAAAAGAACACGTGAAAACTGTTGTCAAATTTAAAGGAGTTACTTTGATTTGAATGCACTTTTACTCTGCTATCTTTACTTTCACTGTAAGGAAAATGCTTTTGGTCAGTGTGAGATCTGTTATGGGCAGCTCCACTGCCTTCACCACAAACATACTGGTGTCAAACTCATTGAGAAGCCAAAACCCAAAGAGAGCCCACAACCACAGCAGAACAGCAGCCAGAAGCCTTACATATCAATGACTTATTAGGAAAAGCTCATACAAGGCACATCTACTAAGGTACTTCAATCCAGGACAAATTCTGCTAGTAGATTTCTGTAATTTTTTTTTCTTAAGTATCCAACAGGTTATTTATCATTCAGTGAGAAATTTCTATAGCTACTCTGAAGCATAGAAACCAAAGACTGAGCTACAGCAAAAACATACCAGGTTTTATAATTTACTTCCAAGGAAATAAGAGGCTGCAAATTAATTCATTTCTGAGGTTAGACCCACTAATTACAATCTCAACCTGAATCCACCTCCCTGCTACCTGGCTCTCTATTTTATCAATTTTATAACTGCAGGTGATATGAGATACCTGTAGCATATTTATTTGTCTGTGATTTTCTAACCCCCTAGACTGGCCTGAGACCATGAAAACAAAAACCAGTATCAAGAGTACAGACAGTTGGTCCAAAGCATCCAACACCCTTAAGTCAGTAAGAAAACTTACAGCATCTTCAATGCACTCTGGATCGGATATATGCCTGGAAAGCTGTCATCCTTTATCACTCCATCAATCTTATGTAAGAAAGCATGACTATGCATACCATGTCTGTCTTACTGCTCATTTTTATTCTACTTTGTGGAAAAATCAGTTAGGCATACATGGCTCTCTCCTAATACATTATAAATATCATCATTCCAAACAGTTTACATCAAAATAAATTATAGGGTAGTAGACCAAGAGCACAGATCTCACTCTTGAGTTTAGCTGAGGCTTTAAAACCTCACACCACCAGACTCTAAGCTAATGTCTGGCCAAGAGTCAAAACAATACAGATTTGAAAGCCTCAAATCTGAACATTGCCACAACACTTCCAGCAGAGTTTCACCCTGCCTTAAATCGTTGTAAGCACGATGGTGCTTCTCCAAGTTACACATCTGCACTTTGTGCCTCATCCCTTGCTTCAGCATTAGCACAGCTATGACTGCAAATTATGTATTTGTTAGGATTAGTTTTAAACCAAATGGCTGTCCTCATTTGCTGACTGCATATGTGCACACAGCACAAGGGAAAGAGAGGCTTAAATGGACAGCAGTAGGATTACTTTGAGCAACAGCCCACATTTCAACTGTTTAAATCAACCATAAAAAACTGTATCAGAACCCAAGGAGTTCAAGAAGTACACAGAAAGTTAAGGGAGTATTTGTGAGCAGAAGCAGGATCTTAGTGATCCTTCCACAACAACAGGTATCTCATACCTACTAAACCACCATGGACAACAGCTGAAGAAGTTTGGCAAAACCCAGAAACTCAAGCAAGGGATGAGCAGGACATTGTAGGCTGCACAACACTACTTGGAGCTTCCTCTACCACCTTCGAAGGAGGAGCAAAATACTATTGCAAGGATATCTCACCAGGAACTGCAGCACAAAGCTTCTGTTCCCAGTGTAATGCCTTTTTCTGAGGCTAAATACATCATCACAGAATGGTTTGGGCTGAAAAGGACTTTAAAGATCATCTAGTTTCAAAATCCCCACCAGAGGCAGCGACACCTTTGCACAGACCAGGTGGCTGAAAGCCCCATCCCCCATGGGCTTGAATACTTCCACAGATGGAGCACCTTTTTTCAGAGGACCCATTCCCTTACAGCAAAGGATAAGAATCCCTCACAACAAGAGCACTTGCTCAGGACATGTAGGTTCCAGCCTCCCCTCTCCTGCCAGGTCAAACTTATGTCTCCCAGAAAAACACCCTTCCATTTCCAGAAAGGTTATTCACAGAGATTCAATGAAAATGGATCATTTATGTTTTGCATTTGAGAGCATCTCTCTCTCCATTTCTCCAAGACTGCAGTAGAAAAAATTTTAATTGTCACATGAGAAGCATGACCTTTGTCCATCCTCCACAGTTTTGACATTTCCTTTCTTATTTTCTACGTATTAGCTGATTGCCACATTGAAAAGGCAACTGCTAAATACGGTCAACAGTGCAGTAAAATGGTTCATAAAGCACCAAATTGGTTCCATAAAACTTCAGAGTATGGGCTGGAAGAAAAGAGCAGTTGTAAGGGAAAGTCAGCTGAAGTATTTATAATTGCTGTTTACCAGTACTAATGATTTGCTAAATAATCATTTAAGTGATCTTATCGTGCAGAATTTAAAGAGGTTATTTGCTGACTTGCACATTTAGAAAGTAATAGTTCTTCACATTAATCAAGCCCAAGTTCTGCTTTTTGGCAGCAGTTTTCCCCTGACAAGCATTTTCATGTCAGTATTTATCTAAACTAATTAGCTTATCGGCTTGAATAATTCTTATGAAACTCTTCTTCACCCCTTCATTTCTTATGCTCTGGTTTTGTGAAGGAAACCAAATTAATATCACGGGATTTGGGTTTTTTTAAACAATATGAACTCACATAGATCTTATTGAATGACTATGGCAAATTCTTTCAATAACTTAATAATGTTATACTTTATAAAAAGCAGCATAGGAATGTGACTGGGGGCTTCCTACTGCCTCTGACAAATAGAGGTTAAAATTCTCTGTATATAAAATCAGAGGCCTCCATTTGGCCAAAACTGAAAGAGGCTGTAAACACTGGATGCAGTATTTGCAAGTAATTTGACATGAAAATAAAACAAACCAATGGAGTAACACCAGTAATCCTGACAGAACATATGTTGGGCAAAACCTTACACTAAAGATACGAAAAATAGTAAGCAGTTGCTTTAGAACAACACAAATTCCAGATGTTCTTCTGTTACCCCAACCACTTCACCCCCTATGCTTGGAAGAGTTTCCAAAATAATTCATGAGGCTTCCTTCCTATCATTTCTAGTATTTGCTTACTATACCAAGTGTTTTTTAAATTTATTTTAGGTTTTCTTAAAACAGTCATGTTCTGCACTTGAAAAGTATTTTGAGTAAAAAAAATTAACCATGGAACATCTGGCAAATTTCTGCCAACTCAAACTATGAGTTTTTAATCCTGGGACTTAGAAAGTATAAGAATGAGTAGAGCCAGAACTTGCCACAGTGTTTGGGAAAGGCATTCAACTTATTTCCTGCATCTACAGCAGACAGAAATTTCAAGTATTGATGTTATTTCAATCACGCGTGCAGAGTAACTGAAAAACCACTTTTTTTAAGTTAGAAAAAAATGCAATTGAAAGTTTAGGAACTCAGGTATTTTGTTCTAGGTAAGGCATTTCTCTTCCTACCTGACATTTTAGAGATTCCTTTCATTCTATTCCTATCCACTGAAAATCATGCTGTTAAGATTGTTTATAGTCTTTTTTCCATTTTTCTTTCCTCTGAAGAATATCAACATCCACTTTTCAAGCTCTTAATCCCTATGATCCTTTCCTTCGCTGTTTAGTCCATCCCTTTTAAACCAATCAATCCACAGATAAAAGCTTGGAAAGATTTCATCTTTTATCTAACCTCTACTAGCCTACCATGAGATCAACTAGACTTACACCATCAACCCAAGAGTTGAGGGGGGAAAAATAAGTACTCTAGCAGCCTAAAAACTCATACAGAAGGAGAGAAATTGTTTCCTCTATCTACAAGCAAGAGAGGAGCAGTTATGTCTCTTATAAAGAAAACTGAAACAATTTCAAAGAGGGAAGAGAAGTATTTCAAATCATGAGAAGAAGGAAGTCTGGAATTTTATTCTGAGCTTCCTTTTCCCTTTTTAAGCAATTACACAATCAGCTTTTACTTGCAATTTGTATGGATTTCATATGCATTATGCTAACAAGTTTCCTGACATGGAGGAGCCTTTAACTGCCTCTGCAACAGTTGCAAGGGATTAGGCTGGCTAGATAAAAATACTCTGTTCATCCTAAATTTTATAATGCTCATTTGAAGTCTTGTCTGCCACACCAACACAAAATAGGGAAATTTTCAGTGCCATAACAGCTTCACTCTATCTGCAAAGGTGGAAACCACCACTGCACTTTAGGATGGCAGTGAACCACTTCTCAGAAGCAGTCTTACAGTGACTTCGGGGTAGCTGAGCAGGAAGCCTCAAAAGACAGCTGATATACCAGCTGATATACAAAATACCCAGCCCTACTTCCCCTATACCTATTTTTCCAGAGACTTATGGAGGAGAAACTAATGAAGTCTCTTAATGGATCCTTTTGCTTGGCTGGAATCTAATCTAAA
Source organism: Fringilla coelebs (assembly GCF_963513975.1). Lineage (NCBI taxonomy): Eukaryota > Metazoa > Chordata > Aves > Passeriformes > Fringillidae > Fringilla > Fringilla coelebs. The sequence continues at coordinate 62,877,908 of NC_140029.1, read as the reverse complement.
ATTACAAAATTTTAATGTCTATATTTTTGTCACATTCAGTAGCACTGTAATTATCTCAATATGATATTTAATAGAGGGTTCTCCATCCAAGGGCTTCAAACTATAGCAATCAAGACAGTCTCACATCATCCCAGTGTGGAATGAGCTCTTATGTGGAGGGAAGCTTGAGGACTAAGTCATAGAAAACTTTGCCAGGATTGGAACAGAAAATCTGTGGCACAGCCAAAAAGATTTCCTGGCTCTCAGCCCTACTTCTCAACCATAACAAATTCCTTCCAGTACATACACATGTTCAAAGAGAAACTCCAGTAAATAGACCCAAAAAAGAGCTAAAATCCATTAAAATAACTGGATAAATAACAACACTTAGGTCAAAGAAAATATTATCCTGCCAGGGCTTGCCTTCCCTGCAAGTTCTTCAGCATAAGTCTGCTTAACCTAAGAAAGAACAAATGCCTGTACCATGACAGAGGTGTGCCTCTAAAAGCAGTAACTGAACAATGGTCTTACACAGACCATTTTGTGCACCTGACAACCCTCATTCAACAGTGCATACTCTGGCCTTAGAAACACTGTAAGCATTTATCACAATGCTATTGATGTTGAAGTTGCTTCTTTCCCCTCTAAAGAACTTTCAGTATTAGCATCGGCACAGACTGAATGTACAGACCGAATGCAGTACATTAGACAAGCTCAAATGCATCTCAACTTCGACCACAACTTTGGTTTAATTCCAGCTCTGAAGGTGAGGGTACCACCAGACGAACACACAACACTGGTCAGCACAACCCAAAAAGCTTGGAAAGCCTTCAAATACCTGTTTTATTTCAGTGAAATGGTTTTTGCCACTCAACTTGGACTTCTGAATTTAAGGAATCCTGCCCCCTGTGTCCTAAATGACAGCAAATAATCAACTCTGTGGCATCTTGGGGAAGAAGGAACAGTGTCCTACAGCCACTCTCCTAGGACACTGCTACGGTTATAAGCACTTTTCCTTCTGAACTCCTGAGGTGGAGCAGGCTTGCCACATAAATCCAAAATCACTTAAATAGGTATCTAAACTCAGAGAAGCAGAGTTATGCGATAACTGCCTGAAGCAGTGCAAAAAATTTGCTCGCTGCTGAAGCGAGAGATGATTTCAAACATCTCATCAGTTCCTGGCTTTAAGGAGCCCATTCTTACTCTGCCTTTGGTGCCCTTTCAAGAGCCACAGGAAGCCTGTTGATGGAAATGCAGGCTTTGCTCATATAGCACTAGCAACAAATGACAGGTCCTAACTCATTCCCATCTCTGATGCAGAAAGGCAGACAGACTCACATATGCATTTCCCTGCAGCAATAGCACTGTTTCCTTTGGAGACAAAAACCCCCTCAGTGTACAAGGCCCGCCCTGCAGCTGCTTCCTCCTGCCTACCCCCTCCTTCCCATCCTAAAGGAAAATAGCCTGTGGTGAAGGAGTATAAGCAAGGCCATTACCCTGTCAATTCTTCTTCCATAACTGTTAAACTTCTTATAATTTAAGGGGTTGGGGGCTACCAAAGTCTTTTCTGAACCTGTCAGCACAAAGCCCAACACCTTAAAACGTGATCCAACAAAAGGAGAGAGCAAAATGAAGCTTCCCCCCTTGCTAGTGCTGGAGCCTGGCCAGAAGGGAAGCCAGTCCTGACTCCCAACTGCTCCCAGTGCACTAACACAGGCTCTTCAGCTTGGACAAGCTCACAGAAATTAAAATACTGCTTGGTAACAATCAGCTACATCTAAATTAAGCAAGTGGATATACAATTTGTCTTTGCCATTCACACTTTTACACTAAAACTACTCAGCCTGCCTGCTCAGTGGTTACTCTCCTTGCTCAAACAAGAAGGGAAAGAAAAATCTGTCAATTCAGGGGTTTCACATTTTCATCTGCAGATGGAGAAACCCTGCAGCTGAATGCTGTTTCTGGACATACACAAATATCACTTAGGTCATCAATTAGTGCAAAGTGCATGTACTGTACTGCACTAGAAGGGTTCAGGGGCAAGAGTCCTAATGACAACACAACCATACACATAAAGCCCTAAAATAGGCTCTGAGTAGTATCCATGCTTGTAACAGGACCAACAACTAGGAGCCATAGCAAGGCAGGAGTGCTGACACATAGAGCAAAGCCTGAGGATGTACCTTCACCACTGCTTTTAAGCACATTTACAGTGCTAAAATGGACCAGACATCCCATCCTGCCTCTGTGCACCCACACCTTTGTCAAAATGCCAAATCAAGTTCTAATCAGTGAGATACACACTCATTGCCATTAGTTTCTCCCCCTAAACATGAATTATTGCTTGAGGCTTTGATTTGTGACACCAAATTTCTGTACTGCAGGGATTTTCATTCCAGTAACTGAGCCTGCCCCACAGAGTCTTCATGTGCAAACCAAGTTGGAGCAGTAAAACTGAGAGCAGAGCTCCTGCTACATGATGCAGAACATTTGCAGGAAAACCTTCTTTTACCATGCAAGGTTGCCAGGAACAGAAACAAAATTTAGTGTGTGATGACTGCTTTTGTGAGAAAAGCCAGGAAAACCTTTATGCTAAGGTACATGTTAAGCTGGACATGAGTGACTCTGCCAAGCTCACATTTTCATTTCCGGCTGACTTAGAAGTCCCAGGTGCACTATGCTTTACATTTAAGCATGGATTTCAATATTCAAAAAGTTATCTTGTGGTTATAGCCTGTTGAAGTTAAACTGCTTGATTTCACCTCAAAATCAAGGTGAAAATGTGTTTCACAGAAGACTATAAAGAAAACCTGAAATAAAATAAGGAAGATCCACTTTTGCATGTTTCTGAATTTCATCTGACATACCTTACACTAAGAAACTGTGCCAAAATCCTGTGAAGCGCTATTATTTACTCTCCTTCACAGCAGACTAGAAAGGTTTTGCCCAGAGCCTTGCTTAGGTGCAACTGATTAAAATACAGTTCAAAAGAACCATGCCACCCAGCCAGATATGAAGAGATTTGTTATTCTGAGACTTAGAAATAGACTGGGTTTGATGCCAGAAGTGAGTGTATTCAAGTTGTTGTTTAATAAATGAGTCTGTCTAAACTGAGATTTATCTCATATCTGCCCCTAAAGGCAGAAAGAGCTGCTTTTTTTTAATATTTACTTAATGTAATTAGTTACAACATGTTTTTGTTTCAATTATTAGTGACTAATGGGAGTATTTTGTGCATATGTGGTAACTGTCCCCCTTGAAATTACCAGAACCAATTGCACAGTACACTATATGCATTTTGTTGTATAATTCTGTGCTTACATATTCAAGAAAATGCTTTCTGTATCACAACATTTCAAAAAAACACTGAAGTAATTTTTTTTCAACAAAAGAACCACCTTTCTGATTAGAAATAAAGCTGGGGGTGTGCCTTCTAATATGGAACAAGTTAAAAAAAATCTCTCCTCCCACCGCAACACATCTCAGTCCTGTGAATATCCAAGAGCAACCCTCTCTTTTTCAGTAATTATTTGGTGCAATTATTTAATATACTATCAATGTTACCTTGTCCCTCTTGAGGTTTATACTGGTGTATTGGGGGAATTTAGACAGAACCACTCAGCTGATTTCTGGTGATTAAAGTGTTCTCTATTACAAGCAAAACTATTAACAAAAGGCACAATGTTAGTTCAATTCTATATTAAAATCCCACAATTACTGCTATCGCCAAAGAAAAATAGGAACTTAAGGGCATGAGAGTTTAGACACTGCAAAGTCTTGTCATAACTGAAGAGAAAGGTTTCCAGACCCCAGCAACACTGACAAAGGACATCTCAGGGGGCATGGAAAGAGTTAAGAAGCAGCTGCAGCACTCTACAAGCTGCATCTGCAAGGTACAGCAGAGACAGAGGAAGGCAAACAAACCAAACTGAAACCATTCTTCCACGTCCAGCCTCTCCTTCCTGTGATGTCACGCTACAAATAGCCCGGCCGCTCTGCTCCGCTCTCCACAAGGAGCTGGGCTGGCAAGAGCTGCCGAGGGCTGCGGGCTGCAGGAACAAACACGCTCTGGAATTCGGTTTCTGCCCTGGCAGGCAGCTCCCTTCTGCTTCTGCTTCCCGCCCCATGGGGCCAGCCAGCAAGCCGACAAACTTGTTGCATAGAAAGAAGGGAGAGGGGGAGATGCAAGCGCTGACACTTTGCAGAGTCCAGGAAATCGTTTCCTAAAGCACACTCTCCCAGTAAATTTGGATGGACGAGGCTTTGCCGGCACAATCTGCAGCCAAGAGTAAGGCAGAAAGTCCTACAATGGCTTCATTGAATCGAGGTGGGAAATGGAACTAAGCGAGCTTTGGGGTGATCTCATCTGCCACAAATGATGCGTTTTCTGACTTTTGCAGACTGGCTATGTGATTACAAATAGCACTCGGCAGAGAAGAGAGACTTCCTGGTGATTTCTGCTGGAGATGTACTCCCCTGCCACAGAGCTCACCTTCCTTCCCTGAAGCTTCCCAGCATAAACTTGCCAAAGCACACCGTGCAAATATATCTGACCTGCAAGTTCTTGTGGAATTTCAAAAAAGTTGCAATAAAAATACCAGAGAAGACGCCAAATCACAGGAATTTTTAACACACCATTATAATGGTAAGCTCTAATTGTTCCACTGAGGACTCCTTTAAATATACTCTGTATGGGTGTATCTTTAGCATGGTGTTTGTTCTTGGCCTCATAGCGAACTGCGTAGCGATCTACATTTTCACTTGTACTTTAAAAGTGCGAAACGAGACTACAACTTACATGCTTAATTTAGCCATATCAGATCTGCTTTTCGTGTTCACATTACCCTTCAGGATTTATTACTTTGTAACCAGAAACTGGCCGTTTGGAGACATTCTCTGCAAGATTTCTGTCACCCTCTTTTACACGAATATGTACGGGAGCATTTTGTTTCTGACTTGCATCAGCGTGGATCGCTTTTTGGCTATAGTACACCCCTTCCGATCCAAGACTCTGCGGACCAAACGGAACGCAAAGATCGTCTGTGCCGCAGTGTGGATCACCGTGCTAGCCGGCAGCACACCAGCAAGCTTCTTCCAGTCCACAAACCGCCGGAACAACACGGAGCAAAGGACGTGCTTTGAAAACTTTTCAGAGGACACGTGGAAAACCTACCTATCCCGGATTGTTATCTTCATTGAAACCGTTGGGTTTTTCATCCCGCTCATCCTGAACGTGACCTGCTCCACTATGGTCCTACGGACCTTGAATAAACCGCTTACGTTAAGCCGGAATAAAGTAAGCAAGAAAAAGGTACTCAAAATGATTTTTGTCCATTTGGTGATATTCTGCTTCTGCTTTGTGCCTTATAACATTACCTTAATACTCTACTCCCTTATGAGAACACAGACCTGGGTCAATTGCTCAGTGGTGACTGCAGTCAGGACTATGTACCCCATAACTCTGTGCATTGCCGTCTCAAACTGCTGTTTTGACCCCATTGTCTATTACTTCACATCAGATACCATTCAAAATTCCATAAAAAAGAACCGGTCCACCAGACCACGGGATGTCAGATTCTCTGAAAGGCCAGTTTCAGAAAGCTTCATTCAACACAGCCTTCAGACCATAAAAATGAAAATATTTGACAGTGACTCTACAATATAAACTATATTAAAAGACTATTGGGACTAAACTGGAATTAGAAGCCTGCACATTTCTTCAGCTGTGGACATAAATTCATATAAGTAAAGGCTGTGCTTCCTTCACATCTGAAAAGTTTATTACAAGGCTGTAAAAGTGTTAAGCATAATAGCACACAGAAAAAGTATTTTAAAAATCTATGTCAAAGGTTTGTTCTGACAGATTGTATGTTAGAAATGAACTTTTGAGTTTAGAGGTTAACCAAAGTCCAAGGACTGTTTCTCAAGTCAAACACAAATGAAAAAGTAGGTTGTTTTCCTTCCTGAAGTTAAAACAGTTGCTCAATTTAATAATGGTATCAGTTTCCAAGTTATTGAGGATGGGGGCGAAGCTACCTGCTCCACACTGCAGGAAAATTGCCCATATTGTCATATCACTTCAGCTACTGTGCCATCCCCAGTTTCTTCTTGCTTCTCTTACTCATCTTACTCCTCCCCTACTGTCTTTTCCCCTGCACTTTCCTTCTTAGGGACCATTATGTTCACAGGCGGCTTCAATCAGTGCGTTACAAGAACTTTGTTTCTCCCAGGTTTATCTGATAAAAATACCTGCTCTCTCCAAGCCTGGCCCCCATAAAGCAATTATGTCTCCTGGTAGTTTAGAGCATTTGGAAATGTCTCAGACAAACTGGTTTTTCTTCTCACCTCTCTCTCAGAAGCCTGTGTGATTAAAACAAAGTAACTTGTGATGACTGAAGTTAATGCTCTAGGTACAGTACCATTCATTAAACTCTTTTGTGAGGAGTTCTTAAACTAAGCATGACTTTTGAGGAAAATTACATCCTCTGAGTAAGTTAATTTGATCTCAAAGTACAGTTTCTTAGTAAAACAAGACCTTTTCTAACTAGAAATATATATGTGCATCAACTTGATTATTTCTTCCAGGAGACTATTTGGTGTCCCATAAAGAAATTCAAGATGCTGTAATTTTGGAGTTCAACTTCCTCTCAATTTTTGCGTCCTAGAAATCATTTGAACATGAGCATTTAAAATTTCAAATGCTACTTTCTTTCAAACTTTAAAAAGTATAAAAATAAAGTACTCAGGGCTACATGCTGGCAAAATTAATCAAGACACTTGGAAAAGTCAGCAACATGTAAAAGGAGAAATCTATATATATTACTGTTACAAACAGGAATACATAGACAAAACTGCTTTAAAACATCCTGCTATATATGTTTCCCAGCTACTAGAACACTGTGTACACTTTCCTGAGAATTAATTTAACATCACTGTAAAATAAAATAAAATTTAAAAGGTAAAGTAAGTGTTGTTTTTTCCTCCCCAAAAACAATGGAGTCAAGAATAAGAACTGAGTCTAAACAAATTTGCACTTAAGATTTAGGGCAGTCAGCTGTAGCACACATACAGCACTGAGACATTTCTGCACCAGGGCTGTATACAGGAGTACAGAGGAGTGAATCAATGCAGGAAAAAATGCATATTGAGCCATCAAACGATATGATACGTTGTTATCTGAATGAGTCTATTTCCCTATGCAAAGCTTCTGTTTAACTGTTATAAATCAACCATACCTTGCCTCCTACTACTGGGAAACAGAGTTACTCAATGACTGCTAGGAGCTAGTGCTGATTGAATTTTAAATTTAACAGCATTTTCAATCTTAATCCATATAATTTATGAAATGAAAATTCATATAGTATGAGCTTAAGCTACCAAGATAACATAGATATGAATGTCTGCATGACATCCGAAATAAACAATTATCTTTGTTGGGAATCCTAAACTCTTGTGATATATATCCAACTTCAAAAAAGTGCATGAAACTCTTGGCATGAGTTACTCTGTTTTCCATATGTCACTGACAAATCCAAAGTCCTAAACCAGATATGCATCTCTAAAGTCCCAATGACTCTCTCTCTCTCTAAGGGGTGTGTTCAATATTAGACTCCCTCCAAGAAGTGTGAGACAAAAGCCCATAATGTCCCTGCTGGGCTATGTTTCCAGGGTACTGCTTACTCCCCTGAGCTTGTCATAGCTGTTACTCAGTTGAGTGACAACTTGTTCAGCAACACCCCCTCTGCCTTACAGCAGTGAGCACCCCGGAGCCTCACCCTGATAAACAGAACCTACTCTTTCTGAGATTAAAAAACTGCAGGGGAAAAATAAAAACCCATCACTGACTTAAAAGCAGAACAAGCAGACAAAGCCACATATATGAGTACTTCCCTTTTTAACCAAACTTTCCTTGGTATATTACCTCAAGTAGTCTGCAGAAGCACAGACAGTAGCTCTGCTTTGCACTCACTCTCCAGGGCAGCAGCTTCTGTTTTTTGAAAGAGCACAGCGCAACATAGTACAAAAGCTTTCTGATCAGTTAATAGCTCAGTGTCCTGAAGCTACTTGAGGAAACTTTGTATTTTTTATTATTAAACATTTTCACTTTTTCACCAGAGGAAAAAAAAACCCCACACAACAAAATATCCTAACAAAAAAGCCAACACAATCAAAAAGCATCATCTGTAATGCTGAGAATCAGACCCTTACTTGGAAAATTCCTGATCTAACTGATTCACAAGAGAGGGAGTAAAACTGTACCTCCCACAACGAGGTGATAAAAAGACCAGATATTCAGGACTGGATGAGGTTTTCTCTGCCTTTTCTGGTTCTGCAACAAGATTATCCTGGAGAGCTGTGGATGGAGCAATTCCTCAACAGATGCACTCTCTCTCTCTGCTCTTGACTTTGATACCAACTCTTTTGTCTCTCTGGTAAGGTCTTATGACAAAATTTAAATGTAAAATCTAGATAAGAAGTTACATTCCTAAGTCATGCCAAGACATTTCAAAGAAAAAAAGGCTTACATTGTCAGAGCTCCTGAGGATCTGAATGTGTTGCAACCGGTACTTCCTAAAAGTGCATTATTTTTACTCATATGCCTACCCAGGGAGAGCTAGGAGCTCAGTTTTAGGATCAAAACTTTAAAAACTCTTCTTTGTAGTGTGGTTTCTTCATCTAGAGAGTGCAGAAAATGCACACCTTCTATAAAAATAAAAGCAGGGCAAATTTAATTGATTCCAAGCATGTTTTAGATCTAAAGGCAGGTAGATATTGATAACTAGTTAATTAACCAGCAGTTTTAAAAGGAAAAGAAATTTGCTATAAACACTTTAAACTTACTTCAACATATCATTACTTCAACATCAAAATCAAAAGATGTCCTATTTTGTACTTTCTGTATTCAGCTTTAATTTTTTAATTGCCAAGCAATCTTTTTTTTTCACCTCAGTATACAAGTATTTTATATTTGAAGAAATACCAATACCAAGTCAAATATGTCTTTATATTTTTCATCTAAAATTGTGTAAAAAAAAAAACTCCATGGAAAATACTTCAGGCAGGTAAGGAATCCTTAAATGAAATCAACCTCACAAGCTTTGGTTTCTTAAGGAAATAACCTCAGTCACAGAAATGCAAAACTTGAAAAAGACTTCTTGAGACCAGGTAAAAGATAAGAATAGCTGATCAGACCCCAAACATGCAGCTAATCTACAATCCTGACTCCAAGAGCAGACAAGGCTGGATGCCTGGGGAACAAGATAACAGTAGGAGAAGCACACAAGGCTTTCTCAAGTGCTGTCCCACTTCATCAGTCATATCTCAGGATTTTCTGGGTCAGATATATCTGTGTGTTCAGGAAAAACTTTTCTTCTGTGAGCTTGTTCTGTCTTCCTGTAAATGTATGTAAAGTTTTTAACGTTGACAGTAGTAGAAAGTTCACATTGTGTGTGTGCATATGAGGAACAAAACTAAGAAACACAAACATCCTTTTGTTTCAAATCTACTAGTTTCACTAGTGCCCCTCTCATTTCTTTGGAAAGACGCAAGGAGCACTAGACTGTCATTCAATCTTTCCATATCACCCCTGATCCAACAGTATTCCATGATCTCTTGCAAATGAGAAAGAGATTTTCACTTGCAATTTCAAGCACCACCATAAATAAAGATGAGATTTCTAGAATTACACAAACAACTCAGCTAAAATTAGAGAACCCAGTGAGGTTCACTTTGAGACTGGTAATTTCAAAAATCCCACCTGAGCACAGTATCCTCTAGCCTTATTTATTCAAGTTATTTTCTAAGAGTTTTATCCATGAAAAGCAATTTGTTCATACTTTTCCAGCAGTAAATGAAATATTACAAGGTTCTTGCATCTAGGCAGACCTGTGAATCCTGACAAGTTCCCTTTTTTACTAGACTACCATCATTTAGACCTCAGGGCTTCTGGCATTTGAGCACCTCTGACAAAATGAAAGATGATACATTTCAAAAGCTAAGGCAAAATGTAAATCAGAATGATTCTAAATCTAGAAGACAGAAATGCCTGGGCTGCATTTGCTATCCAATTACCAGAATATTGAAAACATTGTATAAACAGAACTATCACTGCATTAGCACATTTACAGCACATACTCAATAGGGTTCATTTAAGATGAGCCAAATTCAGAAAGCCAAGCTTGCAAAGTCTAACACTTATGCAAGAAGCTGCATGCAGAAGTTTTGCTTTCACAATTCTGGTTTGATACTGAAGCCTTCCACATTTATCACCTCACCCCCATCCAGTTCCTGTCATACAGCTGCTTCCAAAAGCGAGCCCAGCTCTTCCCGTAAGAAAACCGAACTTACTACAAAATTAAAACAAACAAAAAGAACCCTTCACACATTATCACATTGCTGGAGAACTACAAATTCCAGAGCTGAGAATTTAGATTTTAAATAATTATTTTTTCCTACTTAAGAAGTAGTCTGCCCACTCTAGTTCTATCAGAACTAAAAGCTGTCCAGCAATAAGAAGGGGTAAATTTTCCGTAGTTTAAACCTGAAGATCAAACCACAAGCAACGACAAAGGAAGGCCGCTAGAAAGAAGTTTTTTTATGATGAGATAAAAAGAATATTTTTGCACACACATAATTTTAATATTTCCCCTAACTCTATCTTTTTTAAACAGTGAGTTCCTGCCTTAAAGAACAAAATTCTTAAATAACAATGCTAGCAACAGGAGGCACCCAAAATTAATGCAACCATCTTGTGAATAATATTAACTCTACCTCACATGAAAACAACTTTGGCTAGGATAACTCTGCTTTTCAGAAGAATTCTGCAAATCCTGCTGCTTTATGAAAGCAAGTCAATTGGAAAATTTTATTAAGTACATAGCAAAACATGGACAAAAATGAGAATACTGACAGTGAAGCAAGTACCAAGATATCTACCTTTTCAGCCTAACAAAAAATGTTTCATTAATGAAATCAAATCTGAAAATTGCTGGTCTACTTAAGTTATTTCACACTTCTTGCATGTGGAAGAAAGTTTACCACATATACTACATGTTACTGTATTTCACACACTCCCCTGGGTAGCAAATTAAAAAAAAAAAAAAAAATCGGTACTGACTGCTGTCCAGATAAGATCTGAGAGTTCCTCCCAGCTGCTGGAAGGTCTAACAGGCATGCAGAGAGCACGCCAAGCACGGGCTCTGCAGTGGGGAGGGTGACTCCCAAAGGGAAAGCACAGGGTGCTGGCAGTCCAGGAATGAACCTGAGCCAAGTTCAGACCTGGCAGAGTCTACGTGGGTGAGCCTCCAGCCTCTGCTCAGCAGAACACCAAGGATGCAGCTGCAGAGGCTCCACATTCAGCTGTACCATGGGCACTTACCAGCCTGCAGCTACCCCATTCTGACAGGCAAACCCAACCCAAAGGAAAAGCTTCCACCAAACCTAGAGGGATTACCTTTCTGGAGGGTGCTGAACACTATGCCTGCTCAACAGCTGTGAACAGGGGCATCCACATCCCCCACTTGGACTCTTTATTACTGGAAAGTTACTGTAAGATAGTGATACAAGCACATAACTGAAGTCCTATATATTTATACAGTATAAAACCAGGCACAAAAGCACTTATTTGGCCTACAAAAAAGCAACTCAAACCCCATGTTTTTATGCATGCAATAACTTAAAGTGCAGCAAGAAAAGAAACATCTTCCAATAATATATAATTTGACAGTTTGACATGATACCAGTATCACCTTAAGAGCTTGAAAATTGAGCACAAAGCTGGAAAAAAACCCCAAACCTCCATATTAGAATGTTTGTTCAGCACCCACTTTGCTTCTTAACATAAACTAATTTTACCTTCCATAGAAAAGTTAGCAAGAGTAAGTCAAATGACACAGCAGTAAGGAAAGAAAGAGTAATAAAAGGTTGTGACAATTATTCAGGACTTTGGCTGAGATAAAATAAGCCAGACCAAAGCAAAAACAAAACCAACCAATCAACAACAACAAAAAAACCCCAAAAACCAAATCAAAATTTAATTTCAATAATTTTACCAGTTTCACTACAGAGATTCCTAAAACTACAAAATTGGAGAGCATAGTGCCATCCAAGGAAGGAGCAATGGGGATACAAGTCACAGAACTTAACCCAAGCTTTATTTACTTTTGTATTTAAGGAGACAGTTACATCAAATTTGCCACAAATCAGCAAGTTTATATAAAACTGAAGAACTGCCAGATACCTCCCTGAATTCTAATACATTTTTCCCTCATGGACAACCTTTAAACATTCCTACAAAGTATTTTCAATGCAGATATAGCAGCGCTGCAGGATGAAAAGTTCAAACTACCTAGAAACAGACTAGGACTAAAATCAAACTCCTACAGCTGAGATATGACCACCAAAACATTGAACAGTATTAAAATGAACTTTAAAAAAATTTTTTAAAACCCCAACAAGTTGAAAAGCAAGGATTCCCAGAAAACTATTTCACTATTCCGTGTTACTTATAATCAGCCAACCTTAAAGCGAAACAGAGTAAAGAAAAGTCTACCACGTTAATGGAGACATTTCTGTGACTAAATCTGTACTTAGTACTGGTGTGGAGACAAGATATCTTTATGGGGAACCAAGAGAGCTGACAGGTCCACTGAGCACAGCCTGTAAGTCCCAGCTCCCTGTCACAGCTGTAAATCTATAACCAGAGCAATCCTGACACAGCCTGGGTACATGACCTCCACGTGAAAACAACAGCAACTACCGGCAAGATAAAGCAAAAGCAGCCAGCTAAAGCAAACCTAGGGATAATTACACAACCCCCTCTTGCTAATCTCCCTTTCACGCTTTAGGGAAGGGGGAAACACAGTTATGAAAAGTAAGCATATGACCTGCTTCTCCTAACCTTAACCAACAAAACTATAAATTTAGTTTAGGTTTGTCTTTGAGACAGATGACAGTGGAAGATGAATAATCCCACTGCAAAATACCTGTTTAAAATAAATAGAATGAACTGCTTCCTGGAAGTACAGAGTCTCAAGTGCAGAGGAAACCTAAATATCTAAGCTGTAGAAGTAGGACTCATATTCTCTTAATTAGAGAAACTCTATACCTTAAAGCAGTAGGAAAAAACTTAACATTCTTAATCAAGAATGGCATCTAAATGTCACAGAATGAAAACTCTGCATAGTTGCTTTGTCTTAGGTAATCCCTTTGGTCATGTTTGTACTTGAAGCAAGAGCATCTTAAGGGTTGGGCTGACTTGGTATACCTACAACAGATAAACCCGTTAACACTGCTAACATAACCAAAATCCTCCAGTCCTAGTGAGTGCTTTATGCACTTTTGTGAGTGCCTACCAAGAAGTGAACACACTGTCAACACAGACAAAAGCAGGAAACACAGGACCTCAGCTTTAAATGTTCTGGCTTCTCTTCCAGTAGCCTGGAGGATTTGCACAAATGGTAACACCCAAGCATGAATAACAGCTTGAGTCATCCTCACGATAAATAGGAGTGGCAGGGAAGATTTTCAAAGTGATGGGAGAGACAGTGAAGATTATAATTCACTATTCTTCCTGGTTTTTCAGTTTGCCTTCAGCTGTTAAGGCAGATAAAAGTTTCAACTCTCAAAAAGCACAACACGGTTTTAATTAAAGGAAACTCTTCAGGAGTACTAGAAAGGCAAGCATTTATTAAAGAGTGTGTGCATATATATAGCCAAAATAAAAGAGCATATAAACATAAATAAATTCATATATTTTTATTACACCATGTGCTATTTTCACAAATACCCAAAAAAGCAATCATCTTACAGACTCCTAAAACTGTGCCCTGTATGATAAAGGCAAAATCCTAGAAGATTTTCCAGCCACAGCTGTGACAACTGAAATATCATAACCTTAAAAAAATTTAGAGCACATGCAGCCGAATCAGTATGAGCCTTTAGCACTATCACGCCGAGGAGCAGTGGTGGTCGTGACCTGTCTCATCCCCCATGCTTCTGGAACACACTCATGATGCAAGCAGAAATATATTTAGTATGTACAGACAGAAAACCTCAAATATGTTCTCAGTTCCTTTCTGAAGGTTAAAGCTGCATACTCCTAGTGTAACTTTGTCAAAAGGAGCGTGGTGAGCACATGACAAGCCATCCTTTGGTGACCCATGGTGAGCATGTTTTGTCCCCTGCAAGAAAAACCCTAGAAAATTCCGTATTACAAATCCTTGCCCATTGCAACTTCCAAGCTGAGACAAGATCCTAGGTGCCTAAAATCCAGAAACCCACAAGACATGAGTAATGTCTGCATGAACAATATCTGATGCCTGCAATTCCTGAGGTGCCTATCTTTACACTGGTGAAGCTCCCTCTGTAGATTGTACCCTGCCAGTGAGCACGCTTGCAGATGTTGTCCTTCTGGACACGCTCAGCGCTTTTTTTGTGCCTATGGCTGTCGTCCCCCACTCCTGTATCTGAGGAAAGGCAAATATTAGCAGGCATGGAGGGAGTATGCCTGACATAGACTAGCTTTCCCAAGAGAAGCCAGCTGCTGTGCAGAAACAGGCACGAGTCCTGCAGCCCAGAGGGAAGACAGCTCAGGAACGTGTGACTCATTTGCCAGCGCTGGAGTCGCTCGTGGTTGAACCCGCGACTGCATCTGGGGTTGGCAGCACAACGAGCCACAGCCTGTCCTGAGGCCTCATGGGCAAGTGGCAAAGCACAGCTTGCACCCACATAGCTACACATTCTCCACTGCTAATCCATACCAGCAGCTGAAAATAGTCCTTGAGCTGCATCATGCCCCAAGTCTTGCCTAGGCATTGTCCCGAAGAGAGATGACAAATGCCAGAACAGGCCAGAGAACACGTTACCAAGGAAACATCCCTGATGACTGTGGGGCAATACTTAAGCCCAAACTACTGCCCTTTGAGGCCAATAGTACAAACTCAGCACCAAATACCCAGCCCTTGCTGCCTGGGCTTACTGGGCTGCCTATCAAAAGATTTTACATTAATTCTTTTAACACAACAGCAAACCACTTATCCAGCAACCTAATGTATCAAATGTTAACAGTGTGACAATTCCTACTGCTCCTACTGGTTTAAAAGGAATCACTTAAGATGTCAAAATGAAAGAGGGTTTTAAACTGCATGTAGACACCTACCTCCAGAGAAGCTGAAGGACTTCAGACACACCTAACAGAAATCCCAACCAAGAAGGAGTCAACCCACAAGAAAATGTATTAACTCCCCTTTCTAGATGCTCAACTCCTCCTTACAAGGAGCACAGAAACCTAATTTGAAATTGTACATCCAAGGAAACAGGCACTAAATGCTTGCGAACAGTGAACTCCACAATAACTGTGTCCTTGTACAATCAAAGACCGGGAGGCTGCATAGCTAAGCCTGTACTATTGCAGAGTACTAAGGAGCACTTGCTGACCTGTAACTACTCATAGCTTTACCCTGACCTGGATTTGTCTAAGGCTTTTTATGCAAATCTTAAACATATTATTTAATTATTTTTTTTTTCCTTAATGCAGGATCAAAGTAGGTCTGCTGTTATTCCAGCTCAGCAAGTTCACCATATTAATGCAATAATATATTCTTTGGGAATACATGGTTTTGAGCACGAAGGCACTCTGCTGCAGTGAGCTGCATAATTTAAAACCAACAGAAGTCTTTGGTGTGGGATGAGGTATTTAAGTATAAACACTGACTACACAGTTAGATGACAAACACTTATTGCAAATATCGAGTTATTTTAAATCAACTCTGCGTGATAAAACAATACTGTAGATTTCATTGCAAATGTTGAATTGACAATAGAAACCACAGAAAAGAAGAAGCTACAAAAGGAGAAGCATTATGGAGCACAGTTCAGGCAATGCTACATGAGAGATGTTATAAATAAAGCAAAAGCACACTTGTCTACTTCTACTCATATTTTAACCATTAAGAGAACTAATTTCACGAAGCCATGTTTTACCTGCATCTGTCATTAAAACTCCAAAACATACTACAATTCCAAATCACAACATATATCAATACTGGTGTTCCTCCCTCCTTATAAAAATTAAAACACTAATTAGGACAGCACATATTAAAAACCTGTACAAAGAAGGCTACAGTGTCAAAAGCTGCAGTGCGATGCACTGCTTTAGCTTCCCATCTGTTTGTTATTCACACAAAAACAAACATGAAAACCACAGCTGAAGTTACCAGAACAAAGCAGGCTGGGAATCTAATTTTCTTCAGCCTGCCACAATGAACCCTCACTTTCTGTTCTGAGCTGTTGGAGGGTTGCAGGTGGTGATGCAGCTGACCCTCATCTCTGTTAACCGCAAGAGCTACCACATAACCTTCTCAAACTCCAGTCCTAAGAGAAACACCGCTTGGAATGCTCCTCACACGGAGGAGCTAACAAGTTAACAGAACACTATGGTCTGTAGAGCTAACCAGGAAAGTGTGGAGTGCTTCTGTCTCTAACTTGATTTACCTTCAGACAAGGCTGAGGTTGGCCTGCAGCTCCAGTGCAGAAGAACAAGTCCCTCTCACTACCCCAACACTGCACATTCTCTATGCAGCAGCATGAAAAACACACAACCTTGCTTGTACCTCCCCATTCAGAGCATGTGAGCAGAATGGAAGTTGAGAGGCAGGGATACAGCTGGATTGCTTTTCAGATACAACAAACATATTCCACAGGCATCTACTTCCTTGAATGGTAAAACCAAAAACATACCACAGGCATTTCACTCAAAACAGATTGAAAACTGAGAGACTTTGTGTGATTTGCTTGCCTGAAAACCTGTCCTTCCTTGTTTATTCCTAACAAACTGCAGCAAACAGCAACAATACTTCAGTCAAAGATGGGGCATGGCAGTTGACAGGGCTGCAAGGGAAATTCAGATATTCTGGAATTTGTTCACATAACCTTCATTTGAGATATTCAAAACAATTACTTTTTTGGGAGGTCAAATTGATAGAATTATGGAAAAGGCTGAGCACGAATTCCCAGCCTGGCAGGTAACAAGCTATCCCTTTCATAGGAAACAGATTTTAACTATGGAAGGGTTTACATCATATATCTATAAGTATGATAAAAATGAAACAAAGCTATTCAGCATCTTTGAGTCTAAAGTAATTTCAGTTCCCTTTAAAGTTACAGAATCAAAATAGTGCTCAAAATACTGTGAGCACAAATTCAAAGTAAAGAATATTGTACAGTGTATTTCTATTTTTCAAATAAAAATTATGCAGTATTATTAATATATTCTGAACTGATCTCCACATAATCTTTATCTGGAAGCATCATAACCTCACTGGTAAATATTTGAGTGGTTAAATAGAACTTCTTCTCTCAGGGTTCAATAAAGATTTAAGAAAAAGGAAGTACTTTTCACATGATTTAGTAAGTATGCACTTGCCCCTTTTTAAAATCAAGAATTATTGAGAAGAACCTTCAGCTGGTTTCCACTCTATTTTGTCTAGCTATGCTTTTTTTTTTTATTGTTGTTAAAAGAAAGGATGACCTAGAAAAGTTTCATTTCCTTCCTAAAGCACAGATGACTAAATCAGCTAGCTATGCAAAAGCCATAAACATATTCACAATGAGTAGCTAAGAAGTAAAACATTATCTTCAAAAAACAGTAAAAACCAGAATCTTTTACATTCACTTGCAGCTTCCCAAGTCAGGTAAAGGTCAGATGCATTTGAGACTTTTTTCCCTGAGAAATTACACAAGGCATTTTTCCTCACAAAAGTTCTGTGACAAGTAAAACCGCAATAAATTCAAGCTATTTGGTATTAAATTGCTCAATTCTTTTAAATGTCTCATCAAAGTCTTCAGGAGAATGAGCAACAACTGAAGCAGACAAGCCTTGTAATGAAATGCACTACCTGGGAGGGTGGAGGACACAAGAACTAAACAAAAATAGATAGCAAGTAAGTGGGGAAATCAAAGTTACATTAAGCAAATATTTGTAAATAAATATTTCTCAGAAGGTTATATTCTTATTTACTAAGCTAGATGTTTTTGGGGTTTTTTGCATAAGCTTTACTCGTTCCATGCTTTTCTTCTTAATTTTAACACTTTTTTTGGGAAAAAATCAAACCAACCCAATTAAAATAAAATTAAAAAAAAACCAAAACCACTCTATAACCATATGAGGACACTTGAACTTTCTCAAGATTCCATCTTTCTTGGACTGTTTACAATTAATGCAAAGAAACCACTTATGGTGAGACATTCTTTAGGAGTAAGAAGGCATCTGGCTTTTCTCTACTCCTTTATCAAGTGTTTGGAGGTTCAGAGGTATTTACTGGTATGAACTACACTTCCCTAATTGCCTGCCCATTCTTGAGGGAATTGCTAATTAAGCAGACACTTGCAATGGAGGCAATACCCAGATAAGGAATTGCAGAAGAATACAGTAAACCATTCCTTTGTTCACCAGTTAAGCCTTTCTGGGATACCTCAACAGCACCCTGAGTAAGCCATCTAAGTATTTTCTCCTGTTTCTAATAAGTTAAACTTTTCAGGCAAAACCAGAGAACATTCAGATGTAAAGAAGGGGTAGATTTTCTGCACTAGAGGACTCTTGGCTTACATTTCTATGTGGGGATTCAGGTCCTTAGCTGCAGTGACCCGAAGACTCAGTAAGACATTTTGGCAGAGATAATATTTCACTGCTCCTCCTCCTCCTCTCCTGAGCACTCTGCCATTTACAGCTCACAGCCCTCCCTCCTCTCGTGGGCAGCCAGAGGAGGCAATGGAGGCCAGCACAGAATCTTGGGGTGCCTGTCCTGGCTGCCACAGCTGCCCTCAGCTTTTAAGGGGAACCTGCTGTGCCCTCTGGTGCCAAGGTTCCAACAACAGGAGACACTGTCTGGAGCCTGGGGAGACCCAGACCAGGTGATACGGAGGTCAGGGAAGCAGCAGGGCCCCTGGATACATGTCATGCACATTCCTTTTCATCCACATCCTTCTCTGGCACTAGGTGATCTTTGTAGGTCCTTTCCAACTGAAATATTCCATGCTATTAACACTCAAATCAGCCACCCCAAACTAGTACCAAACATGCCCCTCTAGAAACTCAAGAAGAGAGAGTCAAAACATTAAAACACATCCAAGCAGAGAACTCAAAAAACCCTGGAATAATCCTGTGCTTGTTGATGACATTATCATTTGTTTCACAAAAAGCCTGCAACACCCATAATTTTTGAAAACACAACTTTCCAGCCTGAAAGTCCAGATCTAAATTAGATTATCCTGCATTCCTTGTTTGAGTAGTTTACTTGTTGGGTAAAAACTGCTGGATTTTGTGTACTGCTGATCTGCAAGCTGGCTTCCAGCTGGTTTGTAGAAGGCAGCAGGAGCCACTTCTTGCTTCTAGACAATCAAACCCAGGTATCTTTTGTCCTCTTAAGGTTACAATTCCTAAACACCTTTTGCATGCTTGCAAGTTTCCTAAAATAGTATCTGCCTCTTAAAATACCCCTTCCTCTCCAGAACTAAAAGATATGGGATTGGTTCTAAAATGGTTCCTTTATGTCTAGTCAAAATTACCAGCCTCTATAGTCTCCTGCTTTGTGGCATAAACAGCCTACTTCTGGTTTATAAGTAACAAACAATGGAAAGAAACAAATGTTTGATTTACTGAAATACAGCCTAAAAAAACAACCCAACCTTCCAGCATTTTATTTTAATGGCATCCAAAAATACCAAAGTGACTGGAATGCAAAGGACAATGCAAAACAATATTTTAAGTACTATTAGCAAATATATCAGATGTCCAGAACAAAGGCCCTATTGCCAAGTAGGAATAGCAACTGGATAAAAATTAACATTCAGATAAAAACACTGAATTTATTGCTTACTTTGGTACCAAAACACAGTTAAGGGAATTACCCTTATGATTTTTGCCAGACTAGTAAAATGATGCTGGCTTACAGTTACATAAATCAGCAGACCTATGTTGACTTCTTCCTCTGATATGCTCTCTTTTTCTAAAACCAGAAGACATGACAAAACTAATCCTGTTTTGCCCTTTTAATTTATTTTTCTAGAACCAAATCTCAGCAAGACCACAACTTATTCTATAGAGTTGGGTGTGACTTCTTTTTTTTCTAGGTAAGCACATTACACAAGGGCAAATTCTACTTTAAAGTGTTACTTACAGATTGCCAAGCGAGAGACTCCATAATTCGATGTTCACAGTGTTCTAGATGCTTTATCATTTCCCGTGTTAGGTTGGGTTCTGCTCTAATAAAGCTTTCAATCACCTTGTAGAAGTCAAAAGCTTTTAGATCAAATACATTGAGAATCCATGGGAAAGACAAGTCTGTTTCAGCACTGGTACTGTCACTTTGTGAAGCATTTCCTGAAGGGAAAACAGACTAAAATTACCACATATTCTACATTCTTCCACTTTTGATGTTTTTTCCTTTTTGTATTTATTGAATCATTGCTAGCTCAGACATTTCAGCGAGTCACTTTTTGTGTTTTGGGCAAGATTTTTGCTATTTATATTAGAATAAACAGTAATAACTACCAATTAGTAGCAATGCAATTAAGGACTTTAGATTTAACTTACTGCCATATGTAGCCAAGACAACCTCAACAGCACATGCCAGAAGAGATGTGTGGAAGATGTTATCATTCAGAAGTTTGCTGAAGAGAAAGGAAGTTATTAGTACTTGACCCAAGACTTCAAACAGCAGACTTCAATAACAAGTTACGGGCAAGTACCTGAAATTTTGCACTGAGAGGCGCTCTTCCTCCTGAAATAAATAAATCAGACCAAACTTGTGAATATTCTTAGCAATTCTAGAGGTACTGCCAGTACTGAGATAGCAGCACTAAACTTACCGACTTCAGCATGGACTCCATTACTCTGTAATAGAGACGCACTCCAAGCTTGTACCTCTGTTAGAATGAGAAATTCAGGAATATTACAAGAAGTTTTGACAGAATACAACAGGCAGACTCTTGTCTTTTAACAATCCAGAACATTCCAGTTTTTGACAGAGCCACTATAAACAAGTTACTGTCTCCAGTTCCACTGGCCAGTAACACTGGAGAGGCCTCAAGGCTGCTAAGGTGTGCGACTACCCCAACGACACAAAGATTTAACCAAGTGTAACAACCTGAATTGTGTTCACACCGATTCACAGCTAACAGGATAAAAAAGCAGGGCTGACAGACAGGAAGGAGACTGTCAGTACAAACTTGGTTGGGTTTATTTTCCAAAATCCTTGTTGAAAGCACAGCTGCTCTCCTGACTTTATAAGGAAGTGAGTCACCTTTGGCAGTTTTAGGCCAAGTTAGCCTAATGAATGCAAATATATGTTTCACTTAATGTAATTTGCCCAAAAAATTTTTCCATTCTTCAGTAAACTACTTCCAACATATTTCCACCCAATTACTATTGCTCCTTACATATTAAGAGGAATTTCTTTACAGTGCTTCCTCAATTTGAAAAGCTCACTGTTACTTTTTACCTTTACTGATCTACACTGAATGAGGACAGTCAGTAAGTCAGGTCTCACACCAGCTAGTGCTAACAGAGCTCAAGTGAGTGATATTCAACCCAAATACTTACCTGTGAGCCAATTTCAGCCCATCCCTGTCCAACTGCTTCAGCAAATTTCTTTTTGAAGATGTGTTCAAAACTTTCCACTCTTTTCAGGATACTATCCTTAGGGTTCACTGTGCAATTCTAAAAAAGTACAGGAAACAAATTAGGGGAAGGAAGGACAAAGAAAAGACATTTTACTTTAAAAACATTTCAATCATTTAAATGATTAAAAGTCCTGCTTCCCTTTGCAACACCTATCAATAAGGTCATCAGCATAAATAAAAATGGAGTATTTAAAAGAGTGCTGTACATCTTTTTCTCTTTTGTTTCCCTTCTATACCCCCTTGCTTTTCCATTCAATACACACAAAATAATTTTAATATGTTACTCAGTAACTGAAGTATTTAAGCACTTAAAAGGTTCCACTACACAACAGTTAGAGAGGAGAGAAGTGCTTTCTAAAATGACTAATGACATTTAAACCAGCCCAAATAAAATGTACTTTTTCAAAAACATGTGCATCAGATTTTCAGGTGTCTACTTTGCTTGAGTGGTAATTCCAAGAATCCTACACAAATCTTCTTTTTAGTCACTTACATTGAAGTACTTGATGAGAATATCTGATGGTTTATCAGTTGCTGAGTTTAAAATCATAATCAACTGCTGAATGTTATTCATTGCCGCTCTGGAAAAACACAAAAAAATGCATAATAAGCATTAAGGTTGGATTGACAGTTTCCAGAAAATGAACAGCAAATACACACCAAAAAATTACGACTTCAGTTCTCACTCCAGTTATCAAACTGTTCGCGAAAATCTACTGCACTGTGGTAACAACTATGAATTCTAACACTGCAATTTATCTAATTACTTGTATATGGATTGTGATAATTTTAATAACCAAAATAATGGCTTAACACCTAAGAAATAGTTTGATTATTCCAGAATTTTTTCCTGAATTCTTCCTGAAAATTCCTGAATTTTTCATTGCTGCTTTTTGTTGTAAGTAGAATTTTGTGTGTGTCATGGTTTAACACAGTTTAGTTTTTAGTTAAGGAAAAAAACTCTAGGAGATACAGAAGCAATTCCCTGTAAGGACCTTGGCAGCTTCCTTTGGATCTGACAGAACCAATCAGCTGGCTAGTTTTGAATATGGACACTCTGTTAAACCACTTAAGAGAGCTGAATACACCCTGTGAAATCACATTTAAAGATGAACAAGCCCAGGAAAAGCTCTCTTGCTTCCAGCCTTTGAACAGGTGACAGGACAGCAGCCGGGCCAGGCCCCTCTGTGCTGCTGCCAAGTCCCAACCACGGCCGGAGGGCCAGGCTGGCTCTGCTCAGCTTCGGGTGGAGCTGAGCCAGGCCCTCCCGTGAGCTGCCCAGCCATCCTGCTGGCACTGCAGAAAAGAGACCAGCCCTGCAGCCCCATGGCTGGAATGGAGCGTGGCAGAGGCTGGAAAACAGCCACGCAGCCAGAGTGAGCACATCACCATCCGCAGGCCCAGGAGAGATATTAACTCTCTGTGCACAGATGGAACTTGCAGGCATCAATCCTCTCTCAAGTGACAGAAAAAGGAAGGGGTACAGACATGTAGAGAAAACAACATGGAGACACCAAGGTCAGTGAAGGAGTCAAATCCCAGATGCGAGGAGAATGAGGAGATGCCTTAGTCTTGGGCTGAAATTGTCTTGTAAGGCTATGGTGAAGATATAATTGATACACAAGACTTTTTTTTCCCCTGTAACTCATGGAATACATGGGGAGAATGTAGTGTTCTAACCACAGCCATGAGCACCCAAGCAAATGTTGAAGTAGCTGGGCTCCAATGAGAAGCTTGAACCAAGAGAGATGAAAATGATGAGAAACCTTACCCCAGGATAGAAGGAAACCTCTGTTCCCAGAGGTAAAAGAACATTTTGTTTCTACACTAGAACAGCTCATCCTTAAAATTGTACACAAACAAACTGAAATGCCCCATGATAGTAGCTGTGGGAAGACTACCAAACTGTGGGAGGGACTTCAAGATTGCAGGTTTTCCAGGTGACTGCTATTTGTGAAAATTAAAACCACAAGAGAACTGTTTCTTGTGGAAAAGTCTCCATGGCATGGCAAGAGAGATTCCTTCCCCTAAGTGAACTGAAAAAAAAATTACTGTTTTAAAGGTGAAAGTTACGGGTTTTGTCTCTTTACATCAGTAGTGGAAAAGGAAAGAAGAGTTGGGGGAGGAGAAGTATTCTGAAGGTTTATAAAGGCTTATTCTGATTTTTTTTTTAATTTTTTTTTTTTAGTTCTATCAATAAAGTTTTCTTTATACCCTTTAAAAGTTTTAAGCCTGCTGCGCTCTCCTCCTAAACCTTATCTTGCAGCAGAAAATGAGTAAATAATTCTAGTGGATGCACTGGTGTTTGGCTGGCCCACTACAGTTTGTCTGTTTCAAATTTCTGTATCATTTAACCTCAATTTGGCTCATATCACCAGTCAAGTAAGTGCAAACCCAACAAAAATGTGTTCAATCATTGCAACATAATGCATTTTTCTTTAATCTACTTTTTACAAAGTATTGGTAAAAATCACTTCTGCCATAACTCTCCTAATGATAAGGAAAAGCATAAGCACACTGGAAAAACATAAAATGAAAACATGTAACCCGTTCTCATTATACTCATAACTAGTACTTACACCCTTTTTATATACTAGCTTCTACATAAATGACCAGATACAAATCCACTGATAAAAATCATTAGATTCTCTGTTTCAGGGGGTTTTAAGGCAGAGTCCATGAGTCTAGGTTCAAAAATATGACACTGTAAGGTAACTCAAAGAAATAAGCATGGCCCTTTCAGCATATACTACACAGGGTTCTGTTTAATCAGGGAGAGAAGGATTCGCTTTCCACTCTAAGATGGTGATCAAGCCTTTGCTGCCATCTACTGACACTTCTGTGGTTTCATGAAAAAGTTACTACAGCCCAAATTCAGTGCTGGTGAATAGGCCTTCACACAATTTGCCTTAAATAGCATCAGTTGTGGAAAAATCAGAGCAAAGCCCAAGTGAGAATGGAAAGAATCTAAAAATCACTAGACTTTATCTCAAGAACAAAGTTGGTTTAGAATATTTCAAATTTTTAGCAATGTAGAAACTTCATACTCCTGGACTTTTCTAATGTCAAGAACTTTAAGGAAGCATCTTTGACATCTTTATATCTACTATAAATAAAAAGTATCAGTGATCAGAACTACAATATAGATTATGGAAAAAAAGCCAACAAAACCAAGGCCCCAGTTCCTTAAAAATTAAAAAAAGACTACTCTAAAGATGGATATTTTTAACTATGATATTAAACAAAAGAACACATTCAAGAGAAAAATTCATACCGAACAGGAGTCTGTGGAAGTATAATATTGATTTCCTCATCTGGATTGTTTTTTAGTGGTGTGCTCTCCAGCTGTGAGCTACAGAAATGGAAAACAAACTTATCAAAGATTAATACAATTCCAAAGACAATGTTTTCTATAAAGACTTATTAATCTGAAGAGAAAAATGTGTAACAGATTTTTAGAAGATAGAGATGCCCAATTACTTCAGTTGTTTAAATTCCCAAGTAGATCTGCTTTGAGCAGGATGTTGGACTAGACAAGCCCTAAAGTTTCCCTCCAAACTTTTCTTCTTTTCTAGAATTCAATTTACAAACAACTTAATTTATATGTACAGATGGTATTAGTTACATTTTAATCCCATTTTAAGTTCGTGTATTTTCATAGCTTAGATAAATTCAGATTCACATGGTGAGCTCACATTAAATTATAGAGACGTTGAATTGTCAGCAATCACCAGCATATAAGTGTAGGACTGAAAAAAAAAATTAAACAATCATAGAATGGTTTGGGTTAGAAGGGACCTTTGAAGGCCATCTAGTCCCATCCACCTTCAATGACCAAGGACATCTTCAACTAAATGGGGGTCCTCATAGCCCTGCCCAACCTTGAATGTTCCCAGGATGGGGCATCCACCACCCAAACCATTCAGTGCCAGCTGGCTCAGAGCTGTAACACTACCTCTGGCAAGCTAGCATGACATGCCTCCTCATGATTCCTCAGCTTTCCCTGGATGAAAACGGCCTTGCACAGAGGAAGAGTTAGAGCAGAGCTTCCAAATCGTTTTAGGCAGTCAAAGTCACATGTTCCCTAATTATTTAAGTGATGATGTAAAGCAAGGCTGTTAATGCCAGAAACACCTTAGCTGAAATACAAAGCTAGTAGGACAACAGGATAGAGAGATCTCCATTTATAACACAAGGGGGCAGAGAGCAACACAAGTTTGCACTCTCTGTTAGGGAATGAAAGCAGTAAATGGAAATATTACCGTGCAACAATAGCAGGCTGCAGAGTCTCGTCATGATTCAGAAATAGTCTCGCGTCTATATCTTTGTTCTTGAGATAGAGCTCGTCATACTGTTTCAAGATAACTTCAACCTCAAAAAGACATTGAAAAAACCCAGAATTTATTACACAGGAACAAGTTTGACAATCTACTGAATAACATAAGTTATTCCTACTTCATGATTGCAATGATGAAATGCTAAAAGAATGACCTTGGACCTCACAAAGTTACTTCACAGCTGAAATATACCCAGAGGAAAATTACTGTTTATAAGAGAAAACAATCCAAGATCGTAATAATTTTTTTGATGAAATGTAGGTCTTGACACTGTAAAAATAGCTAGGTTAGGAAACAGACTTGCAAACCAAACTAACATTTCCATATTTTTAAATCTTTTCTTCTAGAAAAAGGGGTATCTCCAAGAGCAGGAAATGTAAAATGCATCCTCTTAGAACAGCTGCTGGGCAATTGACTCAGTCCCTGCCTTTGCTATTTCGGACACAGCCTAAACTCAAACCCTTTTTTTACCTCAGCAGGAGTTTCCTCATTTTATATTAATATATCTGCACTGGAGTAGCTCTTAAGAGACACACCTATTGCTACAAAAACAGACTTGTTATTTCATAGCCACACCATAGTTTTTTTGCTAACTATTAAAATTTTCTTAATTGACTAAATCCCAGAATGCTTCACTTCACTTTGCATGGAGAAGTTTATTGGATTTTTCTGAATGTTTTTTTAATTACTTCTTTTTACTTTGAATGACTAACATTAACTGGAAGTCTGCAATTTTTTTATCTGGCCCTCCAAATCCGCTGCTGTGCTCGTGCAGAAGTATGCAGCCACCTCAATTATCTGCTCCCTGAGCCCTTGAACTTATTAAATGATGCTGTGCTCTGGCAAACTCTTGCTAGGAAAACAGGCAACAATGCATATGAACCCAAATTAGTCCCTTCTCAGTCTCAAGAGAGAGAAAGCTGCAAATATCTCCTACACAGCTTTGCTCCTTACCGTCTTCTTTACCTTTGCCAAATGGATTTGCTCCAAACTGATCTCACAATTAAAACTTTGAGATTAGGTCTATTAAACCAAAGATTATATTTCAATTCCTATTATCACTATTCTTTTTATTTAAAAACTTAATTATATTTTTATTTTTTGTTATCTTATTAATGGATTATACATTCTTTTCATCTAAAATATTTCAGTATTTCATAAATTTTTTAAAAAAAACCAGCAGCTCTCAGACAAGATGGCTGTACTGGGCTAACTTGGAAGAAACCTTCAGTCAAAAATAAGAGTTCTGTATCAATCTATTCATTAGAGCATAAAGCCTGACCAGCAAACACGTGGGAAAGACGAACAAAATACCAATATTAAGCCTCAAAAGCTTTTCTAGCTCTGGAAGGAACATTAAAATTTTTCTAAAGCACAGTGTTTTTTTATGAAAGTCAATTTTAATGTACCACATTACTAGCTATTGTAGTGATGATCTCATCCATGATTTTTGGTTAGCTGATTACATGTATGAACTACTTCTGAAACACAACTCTAACTTTTTGCTCTGGCACTCAAGGTTAAGGAGCAAAGATCATGTGACTTGATTTTTCTTCAAATGCATCCTTTTGTAAAAGTTTCACTAGCAAGTCTTACACTAATAATTTTCATATTGTGCTTAAGTTGAGCAGCCTTGGATGAAAACCCTTTGATTTGAGAATAAACTGTATAATGACCTTAGCCTGGAAGTTCATATAGGGTTTCCCAACTATACACACACACATAAATTAGAAAGTCTAAACAGGCTACTGATATCCTGGAATTAATTTAGGAAGAGATTAAGATCTTCAGTGAGTCCTGTACTTTGTTCCCCACCCAACACACTATGACAGTGAACAGGAGATACATTTCATTGAACCCTGCAGACTGATTGCTCTGATCAGCTTCAGAGCTGCTTATTTTCAGGTTACCACATCTATTGGTGACACACAGCTAAACTTAACTTTTATAATGATGAAGGTAAACACACTGCAAGAAGTTACCTATTAAAATGCACTCTGGATGCAATTGCGTAGAGGTAGAGTCTGCTGCATCCAGGCAACAGCTCAGCAAGATGAAATTAATTTTGCACAGACACAGCAGTCCAAACTCTGCCAAGTTGTGAAACTGAGACTAATCTTCTGGATATCTTTCCAACAACATTACAATAACATATCTCATTTATATTTAAATTAAGGGGTGTAATTTAAGACTTTAGACATTTATAGAGTGACTTCAGAGACCTAGTATTGTAATAGTTGTATTTTAGATTAATGGCCTTACCAAGGTCATGCATATGCAATTCTTGCTTGGAGCAAAAGCTTTTTGCTTTGAGCAAAGCCTGGTTTAGCCTCGGGAAATTAATCTATTAAATTCAAAAGTATAAGCTGAATATACTTTATGAATACTGGAATCCCTGCTAGCCCACATTCCTAAAAAACAGTTCATTTTGCTACATGATTTTAGAAGAACCTATTAGAACTCCACCAATAGGTAAAGGGTGTCTTAAGCAATTTGGCATGAAGTAAAACACAGTTGTTGAACTGTCTGTACTGGGTTTGCATGGGAAGGTTTTGGTAACCAGGGGGGCCACAGGGGGGGCTTCTGTCAGAAGCTGCTAGAAGCTTTTTCCATGTCCACAGAGCCAATCCTGATGGATCCAGGACTGACCCTTTCTATTGGTCCAGGCTGGGGCCAATCAAGAATTACAGTAGTGCCTCTGTGATAACCTATTTATGAAGGGAAAAAGTTATTTCACAGAAACAACTGCTGTCTGAGAAAAGAGGTGTGAAAGTATGTGAAAGGAACAACTCTGCAGACACCGAGGTCAGTGGAGAAGGAGGGGCAGGAGGTGCTTCAGGTGCCAGAGCTGGGATTCCCCTGCAGCCCCTGGTGCAGACCATGGTGATGCAGGATGTCCCCTGCAGCCCAGGGAGGTCCATGGGGATTCAGAGATCCACCCACAGCCTGTGGAGGAGGTGGGTGCCTGAGAGAGGCTGCAACCCTGTGGGAGGCCCATGCTGGAGCAGGGTCCTGGCAGGGACTTGCAGAACCACGGAGAGGGAGTCCACACTGGAGCAGGTTTCCTGGCAGGACTTGTGACCCTTGGGGGGACCAACATTGGAGTAGTTTGTGAAGAACTGTTGCCTGTGGAATGGACTCATGTTGGAGAAGTACATGGGGGATGTTCTCCTGTAGGAAGGACCCCCACTGGAGCAGGGGAAGGACTCCACTCCCTGTGCAGTGGCAGGAATATGTGATAAAGTGACTCCCCATCTCCTGGCACTGCTGCTGCAGGTTGAGCCTGAGAAGGAGGCAGGGGTAGGGGAAGGTGTTTTTAACATTTATTTTACTTCTTGTAATCCTGCTCTGATTTTGTTGGCAATAAATTCAGCTAACATCCCTAAGCTGAGTCTGTTTTGCCAGTGATGGTACTTGGTAAGCAATCTAAACTCATGAACCTTTTGTTATATTTTCTCTCCCCATTCTGCTGCAGAGAGGAATTAAAAGAAGCTTTGATGGGTTCTTGGCACCCAGCCAGGGTCTGCCCACCACAATGGCTTAAATTCCTCCACTTACCTCTGGTAGTCCATTGGAAGCTACAATACCAGCAGAATTCAAGAAAGGAATGAAGCTTGTGAAATACACATTTTTGACCTAAAAAAAAAGGAAAAAATGTAGCATTAGCAAAGTAGAAAGTCAGCCATGCATACACTGCTTTTGCATCTTTAAATCAAGAAACGGAGACAGTTCTGTAATGCACTGTGGTTTGTTTTCAATAAAGCAAGAACAAAACTTGCTATACATCCAAAACATGGTGATATGTAAACATGCAAATACAATCCTTTGCTGGAATACTAAGTGATTAAATTGCACTCTTTCCAGCCCTCTCACATTTCTGCTTCCATCATCCATTTGGATATTCAAAAATCAGTCCTTTTTACACAGAAATAGATTTAACAGCAGAGGGAAAGGGAAATGGAGTCTTTTAAGATCTTCCACAGAAGCAATGTGCTTTTTGCATACATTTTCTCATCATGCAATGCAGCTGTGAAACTCCATCAGAGCAGCCCTGCATCCATATGCTACATGCTGTGATCCGCCTGTAACTTCACATTGTATTCTTCCCAAACCAGTTACCTTGACAAAATTATCACCCATACCAAAGGGCTTGTTTTGGGTGAGTTTTGTTTCTTTTTACTCTACTGACTCAAGAAACTACAAAATGGTAAAATACCTTCACTACTGAAGGTAACTACTTGACAGAATAGTTAAGCTGGCCCAAATAATGAGACTTTAAAAAAAGACCATTTAAATAAATACATATTCCAGATGGAGTCTAGCAGCAAGATCTATCAGACTTTGAAGTGCAGGCATTACCTCATCTAAATTACAATCATGCTCTTTACAAAGGATTTCAATAATTTTTGTGTCAGTATCAAGCTGCTTGGCAGTGCGTGAACTCCTGCTCTGACCTCTTCTTGGAGTGCGAGCCGAACCATTTACAGTCACTGCAGACACAGAAGACTCTGCAAAGAGATTCAAAACCATCACAAGGTTAGAGACATCTTAAGAAAGAAGAAATTCAAATTATTAAGCCTAGAAGATGCTACTTCTTATATACATTTTTCAGGTCTTCCCCTTAAATATATTTTCTTTCTCATCCGTTCAGCTAGGTAAGAAATCTTCATTACAGAAAATCTATACAAAAAGAAAGTTTATTTTGAAATTCCTGTGTCAGTATTTGGACATTTTGTTTTTAAGAAACTACTCTACACGGAATGTAACAGCATTTTCTGCAAGTAGCTTTAACTGAGGATCTGTTTTGCAAAGCTAGGAAAACCTTATCTTTTCACAGATGAGTGACTATTTTTTCTATTTTTAAAGAAGTATAAAACAAGAAGCTGAAGGACAATAAATCAATGCAGGGCTTAAGTGATGATGGGAACTTGGAAAATGGTCCTGGAGGGAATTCCTCCTTTCCCTATATACTCCTAGACACACAAACAGAAACGAACAAGTCCACCTAGAAGGTGGTATCAAAAAACCTTAATACTGTGAGGTAAAAATATTTCATTTAGTTAAACTCAAAATAGATGGCTTAAATATGTGAATTATATTAATAACATGCATTAATATTATTAAATATTGTTGGTTTAAACCTGACACTATAATCAGCATGCTGTTCCCACCTGTAACTTCATCTGCATTTGACAGCTGTTCTGAGAAATTCTGACAAACTACACTGCAGAGGTGGTTTCATCATAATCCCCTCAGTCTTAGTCAGATCATAAAGCTTGGCATCATTTTTCACAACATGAAGCCTCTTGGTCACGAGGGTTTGAACAATAAATTGTGTTATTTTCTCAAAGAATGCAGAGCTGTTTTATAGTTCATACACAGCTTCACACTAGAAACCCAGTGCTTTACACTTAGGACAGTGACACTCATATCTGCAAATTAAACTCAAGTGGCAGAATTTTTTTTTCAAGATATGATGCACAGAACCAAACTGTTTCTCCTATTCTGAGCTCCTATTCTGCATGATTTTACTAAGAAAAAAATAAATCATTGTGAACATAGAATTCAAAACCAGTTTTAATTCAGTGGTTTTTGAAAAGGATCTGCTTTATAACACCTGAAACAAGCAGCAGCATATATGTCTGTCCTACTAGGAATGAAAATTTAAATTCAGAATAGTACTAGAGAAAAGCAGCGATCTGCTTGTCCTAAGTCCATCCTGTATTCACATTAGAATAAGACCAAGGTTATTTTTTCCTACCTGCAACAAGTAATCACTAGGTCAGATAAGTATCTCCAAAATACAGAATTTAAAGAATATAGTAGTGAATAACTTATCTATTGTACAACATTACAACGAAGGTAGATGTTTAGATGCCAAAAAAAGAAATAAAGCAAATAGATTTAGACTAAATATACTAGGGCTGCATCTTAACCCACCAGAGGATAAACTCATTACTAAAAAACTGAGTCACATCCTGTGACTTCAAATATTTCAGTATATTAATTCCACAGCTTGCTGAAGAAAATAGTTAACTCACATAGAATTCTATCTTTGGAAGTTTTTATAAATATTTACTGTAACTTTTTAGTGAGGTTTTCCAGGTTTTAGATATAAAAACTTAATGGGTAAAAGCTTACTGCTGAATAGAAGTTTTTATAGAGAAGACCCAATATATTTTTACTTAAAATAGTGACACTTGCAATAGCAAACAGGATGTAATAAAAGCAAAGCTGTCTACATTTTACCTCTATTCTTTTATTTTGAGCTGCTATCCATTGTGTATTTGTTTTAAATATCCGTACAGTCCAGTATCTTGTACATTTCTGCTGTTGTCAAACTCTTAAACATCAATAAAGAGTCCACCACACCAATAAAGTAAGATACCACCACATTTCCCTTCTGTAATACAAGACAAACCTGAATAATAGTTCTCAGTTATAATCTACCCAGAACCTGAATTCTTTTACCAAATTAGACTTGCTGTTTTGACAAGTCCCTAAACAACCAGTATAGGGAGAGGACATAGCAGAAATTATATTAAATATACTGCCACATTCAGGTAATTGAATTCAAGTTCACTATAATGTAAATTTAACTAAAACAGAAAAAATGCATTTCAATAAGCCTAAGAAGTTTAATTATGTTAATTATGAGTATTAGCATGGCTAATAGAAATATAATAAATTTACTTTCTACTTCAATGAAAAAACAAAAAAATTCTTACTGTATGGTTCCTTGAGCATAGCAGGAGGTGAGAGTTTGATAAAATAATCTAAGACACACAGCAACAACTGGAAAGAAATCACCAGGTCATCTTCCACTTGCAACACTTTACCTGCAAATATTTAAAAGGTAAAGAAAACCTTTTTGAGAATGGTTGGCTTAATTCTAGAAGCAATTTTGCAAAACAAAGATTTGGAAGCTCATATAGTAAAACACTACCACTAGAATTCAGGAAGCATCATACAGGGTGCCATTGCTGTTTAAAGGCTATTGAATTTATAACTTGTGGCGCTTCAGTTCATGGCTTTAGAGACACCATAAACACAAACACAATTACTGTTTACAAAATCCTGCCCTCAGTGCTCAGCCCTGATTTTTCTCTTTACTGTAAAAGAATAACCTCTTACTTCTGTGTAATTCCTCCTATTTTCTTTGTCTGAGGTCTCATGCAAGCTTTTTGAAAGCTGCTAAATATTCAGAAAGCAAGAGCCGCTAGTATACGGTGAAGAGAAATTCAAAACATGCTATCACACCGTAGGCTCAGCCTGTCAAATTTTTATGAAATTACTTAAAAGTCACACAAGTAATAGCATGAAGAGCACTTTCAGAGCTGCATTATTCCAGTTTTTCCCAAATTAGGATTCATATGCCAGAGATGATCTACAGGGCCATCCCAAGATAGCGTGCTTTGCCACGAAACATTCAGGAAGTTGATAGAGATTTTGAACAGCTACAGATCTACCTGTGCTCTATTTACAGGTGCAATTTTTGTATTTATTTTCTATCAGAAGTAGCAAGCATCACCCAGGGTCTTCTGAAGCTCCAACTATTTTCTAGTAAATTTCAGCTTTCTTTGTTCTCAAGAAAAGGCAGGCTAAAAAACCTTTTGTGAGTTTTGCTTTATGCTTACGCTTGGAGAATTCTAGTGACAAAAGTAAAAAAAACTCAGCTGATCCAAGTCTGATTTTGATATCAGAGATGCATACACTTCACTGATAACACAAACCTGCAGTAAGCAGCAATTGAGAGACATGATTCACTCCTCTTAGTAGGAGTACAATGAGACAGAAACTCCATGGACTACTATACGTTCATCACTCAACATTAACTGTAATTTACAACTTTTTAAGAAACATTTGAAGCATTCAAATGATATGCTTTCAGAGACTTACTATAATACCTTATAATTACATTTGTCTTATTAAATATAATTTATAATATATATATAAGCTTATTTTTGAAAATATGCCAGTTTTTTAAGGTAATTATCCATTATTAAAATGCTGGCAGACTACAAAGCACCTCAGAATAGACTTAAATACAGAACAGCAAGCTTTAAAGAAAAAGGACAAAAATCATAGACTTCTTAGAAAGCTTAAATATATATTTATATACAGAAAGTGTATCAGTAAGAAGAACAGCCAAATTGTATATAAAGAAATATTATTGAGCAGTTACAAAAGCCAGGCAATCAAAACGTTCTGGGTCTGTACAATACTTATTTGTAATAAGGATACTAGTGTCATGTTGGACATGTAAAGCAAATACACTCACTTCAAAAAATATTCATCAAAATTACTGTGTTTTAACCAAAACTCACCTTTTGCCAGCAAAAAAGTAATCCAGTAATTTTTTAGGACTAATACAGAACTGAGTTCAGCAGAAATCCTGCAGGGAAACAAAAATAATTTGCATTGATAGCTCTGTAATAATTTAAACTACAATGTTTGAAAACATGCAACATCCCCCATGGTCCTTAAGTTTACTAAAAATCTCATCCCATTCCCTCTGTAATTATGACTACACATTTGAAAAACTTAAGTCCCTGTAAAGCCATTCAAGAATCAGGAAATATCTGTATCATCCTCAGAAAAGAAACTGACTGTAGACAATTTAACTGCTCTGAGCTGTCTTCTCCTGTGTCTTTCACTAATGCCCTGCTCTCCAGCCACAGCACGAACTCAAGCTCATTGGGGAGCTGCTAAGGCATCTTTTAGTACACTCATTTGCTGCTGGGATTAGGAAGCTCACTCTCCATCCCAATGTTCATTTCCACCATGCCAAGACATACACCATTGGGTGGCAATACTTTGTGGATGAGGGATAGATATATAAAAATATATATAAATACAATATAATACATATCTACTGATATATACATACACATACACACACTCTATACATTTTTGTAAGAATATACTTACATAATATACATAACGTGTATAAATCACATCTATAGAGATATATATAATTTCTGCATCTTCCATCATCTCATTGAAATTCAAACTCCACACTAAATCTTAAGTTAACACAGAGCAGACTACAACTTAGGCCAGTCCTGAAGGGTTAAAAGATAACATGCCATCATGTTTTACAGCTTATCTTGACAAACACAATTTAGGAAAATCAAACTTACTCACTACTAGGTTGTTCCAGATAAATAAGGCCACAAGTCCTAGAAAATAAAAAAATTCTTATTTTTGAACATGCTTCTGTAAGCAAACTATGCAATATCTTTGACTTGAATGTAGTCAAAAAAGACATCAGTTCACAATAACATTTTTCTAACTTAAAATAAAGCTGACTCAGTAGTTAAAAACAGATCAACTATAGTCCTGCCAAGCCAGCAATAATGTTGTTGTTTGCATATTTATGTCAAAGCTTAGACAGCAAAACAATTTTACCTTGGTATAATAAAATTGCCTTCTTCCAGAAAGACAAGATTCATACATACATTGTTACTCAGTGTTTTGTACAACACAGCAAAGTGTGCTACAGCTGCACAAAAGACACTATAAAAGACCATTTAAAAATCTTTAGTATTTCTTCAGTGGCAGTGCAAGCCTTGTGGTGTAATGTTGCTTCCCAATTATTCTAGATACATACCATTTAAAGAAAAAAATTCAGTTTATGCAAAAACAAACTAGGAAATATATGTCTTCATTCTATAAACTACCAAAGGGTGACCTCCTACCCCTTTCAAAGGGTATTTAAGAGATATTTGAGATTCGGAAGGCAAAATTTTAAGTAAAAAAAAAATATTTAGATAGTAAACCAATCCTCCTTATATCTGTAAAAAGTTTAAAGTGATAAGTAATCACTTGTCATGCTACTCTTACTACTGTTTGTACTGCAACAAGGGGGTTGTTTAACACAGCATTGTGATAGTTATGGAGTAAAATGTAAGAAGTGTTTATTTAATGCATGTAAACAGCTCAATTTCACTGTTCTGCAAATATTAGCCCACACAGTTTAAATGGGCTCCTATAACACACAGTTTGAAAAATTCAAATACTTAAATGTTGACAGACAAAGAAATCAATTTCAAAATGAAAAAGCATACACTACCTTTCAAACTTGTGGTATAGTGCAAATAATACATCGTATTTCTTTTTCAGCCTTGATACAGTGCTATCAACTTTAGTGCTTACAGTATCCATGTTAACATCCACCTCTTTCAGAAACTGAAAAAATGTGCATACACTGAAAAAAGAAAAAAAAAAGATGACACATTATCATAACTTGTGAAAACAAGTACTCTGAAATAGCTTTTAAAAAAGAGAAAATAAAAACACATCTCCATGCCTTACTTCACTAGACTCCAGCATGTTCTTACTACTATTACCAGTGACTGAACCCTTGCCTTGGGAAAGATCACTTGTTTATCTTGAGTCCCACCTTCACATTTTCCAGACAGCAGGAATACTGTTCAGAGGTATCTCACGATACAGGCTCTACTACAGAAGGAAAATCTCCTTGCCTAGCACAGATACTATCTCTGGAAGTCAGAATTTGCTAACGAGACACACCTTTGTTCTTGTGCTGCTGGTAATACCACAAACATCCAACACACACCTCTCAGCTCTCCTGTTCTGCTTTAGAAACGCTCCTACTACTCTAAGAACATGAACCTATGCTCCATCCATGCCAAAGAAAGATTTAGGAATGAAAACTGAGATGAATGCATTGAATTATATAGAATTTCAAGTCTTTCAACAGGACATCTCCACCCTTTGGAAATATTACACAAGTTCTCCCCATTCATCCATATAATATTATGGCCACCAAGGAAGCATTTTGTTACATTCAGAAGTAAAATGAGCAGACTGCTAAAAATTAAAGAGGAGGAATCTACCAAATATTTTCAACTATTTCAGTTGCATCAAATATATTTTGATCCTTTATCAGAATGTAATATTCTCAGAGACTTTTTGATCTTTGTCAGGATAAAGATACAAGATACAAAACCAGTCAGAAGGTCATTTAAGAACACTTATGATGGAAGAAAAGATGTTTCCGATATATCTGAAGGCTCTAGAGGATGACTAGTAGAAATCTCTGCCAGTTTAACCTTATAGCTGAGAAAAAGCCCAGGGCTAACAAGCAATTGAGTACTGTATCACAATCAGCAGAGTAACAGCTTTGAAATCCTAAGGGAAAAAGTCTCTCACTTTTCAGCACAAGTTTTTCTGAGGAACTTGGGTGGAACTTGCTGGACGTTGCTGCACAAATGCAATTGGATTTCATGCAGTTCCAAGGCAGTCAACACTGAAGAGATTAAGTCAAAACATTGGATCTGATCCTCATCTGGGAGATGATGCAAGGTAGAAGAGAGCATGGAGAAGTCTAACCATAACAGATCATGTCAAGGAAGAGGATATTCTAGCCCAAGCCTGAGGTTATTGCCCGGACTTGGCGTCCTAGAGCATCGAGAGGCTCTGCTCCTGCACATGCTTTCCACACACGGCACAGTTCCTAGGCAGATGGCACTGGAATCCTTTCCTTAAGTGAATGTAACACAAGGTTGCTGTTCCCACCTAAATTCACCTTAAAAGCAGATACTATAATCTTAATTTCTGTATTATGAACTTAATATGCAATATAACAGTAACACACCCCCAACAAAAAGAGTGCATGAAAGTACAAAGTTTAGCCTGGCATTAAAATGTTTGAGAAAGAGCAGCATGCTGGTAAACTGTTTGAAGAGTAATGCTTCTTTTCCCCACTTCTTGATTTAGCCTAAGCCTAATGCTGGGAAAAAGGTTTTATGGAAAATCATCATAGAGGGAAAGAAAGAAAGAAATATTTTAAGTCCAATTTGCACCAACCTGAACAAGTGAATACTTTAGGGAGACCAAGAACAACAATGGGATGAGTGATGCAACCAAAGCCAACCACAGATGAATCAAACAAGTATCACTACTCCCTCAACTTCTAGTTTACCAACATATTCATAATTTCTGTAAGTAACTTTCATTGTAAAATCAACTAGTCTGCTATGCACAAAGATTCACTATGCCTTAAAAACATTCTCTTTATAAAAATGTTGACAAGTTAATTGTTGAAATCTAAATTCACACACTTAAACTCACTTACCTCATTTTTATGCTTTTCAAAAGCTCAGTGAAAGTAAATGTCACTTCATCCAGATCAATTGCTACAATAAAGATACATACACCCCATGTTTCCTTTTTCTTTGTGTTGCAAGCCTTTTTGAAAAAAGAGAGGAAAGAGTTTTTATTAATCAACAGAAATGGGTAAT
This sequence comes from Fringilla coelebs, assembly GCF_963513975.1. Lineage (NCBI taxonomy): Eukaryota > Metazoa > Chordata > Aves > Passeriformes > Fringillidae > Fringilla > Fringilla coelebs. The sequence goes on along the minus strand of NC_140029.1, from coordinate 62,839,645 downwards.
GCATAGAGGGCAATAATTTGTCCAAACATGATTAGAAATGGCTAAACAAAATATGCTCAAACAAACATTTGACTATTACAGCCAATTATTTTATAACAGAAAACCATTCCAGGTTTTACAATACAGGTAAAAGACTGAGCATTTCAACTCTTATTCCTACAGTACAGGATCAATTTTACCCATACATGATTTCTTTTTTTTTTTCCTAATTTACCATATACGATCATAACAAAACACTGAAAGTTAAGGAATAAGAAGCCAAGCCATAAAAACATAATTGAAATCTTTACAATGACAGGCAATAAACACTCATAAATGAGTACAGCTGTGTCAACCACTCATCACTGTGGTTTGCTGAACCACAAACCCATCTCTGCTTAGTAAAGTATGATAGTAACAAGCACTTCCAGCCATTTTCCTACCATACATCTACATTTAAGATCTGCCTTCTACTATTTAGAAGGTGCAAGTTATAACCAATTATCCTTCATCAAAAGAAGCCAACCCACAATGACAGACACGGCATCCACATGGAGTGGAACTCCTGATGATGGTCCACAAGCCACTCACTTGAAGCCAGACAGGTATTACTTAAGATTCCAATTCCCTTCCACCAAAACAGCAACTCAGTGGGAAAATCCTGAAGAACAATGACTTGTAGAATCGTGGAGGAAAAAACCCTTAAGCAGGTATATCCCAAGTTTTGGAAACAAAGGTGTCTTGAAGACAGAACTAGGCATGGGTGCGGGCCAAAACTACACAAACAGCAAACTTGTAAAATACTTTTCAGAGATCCAGCATCCTTGTAAATAAAACTGCAACACCACCCAAACCCACAGCAAGGGAGCAGGATCTGAACACATCCTCCACAGCTCTAGGTTGGACACGACATCTCTTGGAGGACAGAAGTGAAAGGGAGCACCAGAAGCAAGTGAATGGAAATGGATTCCTGCTTCTCTACTAAGCTTAGCTTAGCCCACTCCCTGGCCTACTTTTTTATCCTTTCCCTGATCACTCCACCAGCTGCCTCCTAGACAACACCAATGCGAGTTGCAGTGGTCTGTTCACTCTAGAAAACATTCCCCAAAGGCAGTAAGAGGAAGACTGCACCAGACCTAGCTCATTACATGTTATGCAGTCTTCCAAACCTGCTCTGAAATCCCCTGCACCATCAGCATCCACTCATGTCCTTGCTTATTCAGCAGTATAACCATGACCAACAACCCACTGGGCCCATAAATGATACAATTTCACTAATACTGCCAACATTTTGTTTGTTTTGGTGATAGTTGTTCTGTGTCTTTCTTGGGAATGGTATTTATACATCAGGGAAGAGTGGCTGGGGGCTTTCTCCAAAGAAGAAAAACTTTGACTGGCTTGTGCAATTGTTAATAGTTATAGAACAGGCTTCAATGAAAACTAACCCTCAACAATGTGACAACTGACAATTATTTAAGTCACTATTTTCTTCCTGCATTCCTATTTGAGTGTTTCTACAAATCATCACTCTTTGCACAAGAGGAAATTATTTTGAAATAAGCTATTAACAGACTGAGATGCATTTGTTGATACACAAAGGGATATAAAAAAATGATGCAGGGTAATGCTAGCTAGTGCACTACCAAGAGGGAAGACTACTCACACAGAGCATACCCCTGCCCCTGGAGTCAGCTGAGCTTGCTTATTAAATAAGTTCCTTTCACTTGGGCAAAGTCAGGCCATGATGTTGTCCTGTAAATACAACTTCTCACAGGGCAGGAGGACTGAGTGCCACCGAGCTATGAAATTGTTCCTGGTTTGTTGCCTATGCAAACAAGCCTAACTTTCCTGGGCAGCCTAGCTCAACTCTGGCAGGATGAGTGCTAGAAGGCCACAGCAATACTTTATTTATAGGAGTGAGGTCTGGTTTTGCAAGAATGACCTTTAAATGCCTTGTCCAGTGTGGCTGGGGGCAACAACTCATTTGTTTCTAGCATTAAACAGGAAAGCAGTCTCAGAGGCAGCCTAGCAATCCATGAGATTCAAACCATTACAGATGGCCAAACTCCAGTATCAGGACTACTCCCACACCCATTGCTGAAGGTACAGGATGCTTTGGACAACTTCTCCTGAGCACAAGATGTTGCATGACTGCTGGCCTAACAAGAAAAATTATATACAACCCAAGATAAATAGATTATGGATTGGTTTTTTTTTCCTAGCAGCAAAGAAAAGGTGAGCAGCACCTGAGCATGCCTGCCTTATAACATAGCTGAGACAGGAACGACAGGAAAACATGAAAGAATACCAGACTGGGACTATCCCACCAGCTGCTGCTAGTTAAAACAACCAAAGACATGGGTGAACTGCAGTCTTCTCAGAAAATAAGGCATCTGTCATACCCATGCATGAAAATTTCAGTGATTTTAATCCATAAATATTGTCATGGTTTACCCCAGCTAGCAACTAAGTATACCACACAACTGCTTCCTCACTTCTCATCCCCTCAGTGAGGAGACGTGTCTGAAACCAACCATCACAGCTTGAGAAAAGAACAGTTTAATAACTGAAACAAAATAAAATGCAGCAATAATAACAACATTAATAATAACTGCAATGAAAACGAAAGACAGAGAGATGCATAAAACCCAACAGAAACAAGTGATGCTCAATACATTTGCTCACCACACCCAGCCCATTCCTGAGCATCAATCAGCAACTCCCAGCACAACTCCAATGCAATTTATACAGTGGGTATGACATTCTTTGGTATGGAATGCCCCTTTGGCCCATTCAGGACCTGTCCTGGTCATGCTCCCTCCAGATCTTAGTGTGCATGCCCACTGGCCTCTAGAACATGGGAACCTGAAAAGTTCTTGACTTAGGGCGAGTACTACTTAGCAAAAACTAAAACACCAGCATTGTCAACATTCTCATGCTAAATCCAAAACACAGCACTATACCAGCTACTAGGAACAAAATCAGCTTTATTCCAGCTGAAACCAGAACAAATATAAACATCATGGGGCAGGGGAAGGGGAGAAGAAATAAGGAGATGTCTTCCTGGCAAGTCACACTCATAAGAACTCTCCTCTTTGCACCCCTTCCCTCCTCAAGTTCTCTTCTTTCCTATGAGTTAAAGTTGACTGCTGAACAAAAAACACAGTAGCGTCACTTCTTCCAACTATTTTGCTTTGTTTACAGCCAAAACAGATGATTCATCTCAGAGGGACTTGAATGCATGGGAATGAAATGATGACAAATTCATAGCCAGAAATTAATTTCTGAGGGTTTTCTTCTTCACCAGTCTGACTCAAGATCTTTGTTGATACAGCATCACTACAGAAAACGGGTAGGACAACAACTCAAGATCTGTCCTTGGCTGTCCTTCAGTTTCAGTAAGATGACTTGCAGTGACCTTAATTCAACTCATCATGAAGCAAAGCCTACCAACAAATCATTAACCCTAAGATTATTTAACATCTAGTCATCCACATAGACTTCTTCCTCTCTTTATCATCTTTTATTTAGGATCCCAAGGAACCTATGCTATAACTTGAGTATTGCATTGCAATATTCTGTTGAATCAATATAGTTTTCTGTAGGAAAAGATCTAAAACTCTTACAAAATCTTTTAAAATAGTTCTCATTCTGGACTTACCACTGCTTTTATTAGATCTGATTTTTACCAGATGACCAGTTTATTTAAATCTGTGAAAACAACCTGGGAAGAGTCAGTAGCTTAAAATGCTCATCCAACACTTAACTATTGTAAAATGGGATTCTCTTCTTTCCAAATGCAGCTGAAAGGCATTAAAGGCACTAAGAGGAATAACTTCTGTTCCCTGTCTCCAGAGGTTCTCCAGTGCTAAACAGTCCCAAGGAGGAGATGATCATAGGAAGTCTCAGCTCTAGTATGCAGTTAGAGATGTTTACTCTTCTGCCAACACTGATAACAATTTTGATGACAGCCTACAAAAGTGATCTGGGAATAGAAACTTCAAACGATGCTGTGTAAAAGAAGATCAAGGGAAACGCACATGAGAAATATGCAAACACAGATGGATACTTGAATCAAATGGGATATAGGATGTCTCACTGCAAATATCAAGTACCTGATTTTTGAAGAGGAAGATATGGAACTTGACTTCCTAACAAAATCCCAGTTACTACATTCCGATCAATATAGAGAACTAGCTTGATGGTACAAGAACACAGACATTTGTTAGAGATAGTCCAAAGGAGGTTACAGAGATGACCAGGGGGCTGGAGAGAGTTGTTCAGCCTGGAGAAGAAGAGGCTTCAGGGAGATCTTAGCTGGAGAGAGACTTTTACAAGGGCATGTAGCAATAGAACAAGGGGGAATGGCTTCAAATTGAATGAGAGCAGGTTTAGATCAGGATTAAGAAGAAATTCTCTACTGTGAGGGTGGTGAGACACCAGGAGAGGCTGACCAGAGAAGCTGTGGATGTCCCATCCCTGGAAATGTTTAAGGCCAAGTTGAACAATCAACTTGGGCCCTGAGCAATCTGCTCTAGTGGAAGTTGTTCCTGCCCATGGCAGGGGGGTTGGAATGAGATGACCTTTAAAGGCTCCTTCCAACCCAAACCATTCTGACTTTACATGTTTATTATTACAGTGGGTGGAAGATGACTGGAGAGTAGACTCAAGAAGCTCTCACAGAAAAAAACTGTTCAGAATAAAAACCTGCAGGAAAAATATCCCAGAGGAAAAAAAAAATCTGTGACCATTATAAGCCCTGTCTACATATAAGAAGTTCTGTGTAAAGACAGATCCTCCATTTTTCAGCAATACCATTTTTAAATTTTCTATTGAACACTGTCTGGGATAGAAGATTATTATTAGTTCACAACAGAGGAGATCAAATTCAAATATAATACTAATATTATATTTGAATATAAATATAATTCAAATAGAATACTTTCAAATGAAAGTAATGAAGTCAATGGAAAGTACTGAACTAGTAAAAATAGTTCATCTGATATGCAAAGTTGCCATTACACTTTTCCATGCAGCAAGACTGGAGAGGTCGTCAATCTCTCCCCTGAACAGGGATAAGATGAGTAAAAAAAGAAACTATACCAGTTGCCTGAACTTTTAAAGTCCAAGGGCACATACAAGCAGTGCATCTGCTGCTAAGATACTGAATATCATCAGCAAGAGGCCATGGAGAGGATTTGTTTGTTTTGGGACTTTCAGTAGCTCTTTTTTTAAGAACAGAGGATCCTAAAATATCTGTAATTTTGCTCATCCATCCAAAGCTTCAGTGGAGTCAGGTTCAGTTCAGCTGCAGGTCTATAAATTAGAGACAAAGTCTAGACAGAAAATACTTTAATAGCTTATATTATATTCTTCATGTTTTTGACAAAAGCAGGAAGCCCCTCTGTCTTTTAACAAGAGGATGAGGTAGCCTACCAATTGAAATATTTCTTTTTAATAAGAAGCCACACCAAAAGGAATTTTTTTCAATTTAAATGTGAAATTTTATGGATTGGGGACACTTAGCCTGCTGAACATGAACTCTTTGGTCTATGCAGAAGAACCTTCCATACCAGAAGAACTATTCAAGTAGTCTTTACTTCATTCCTCAACTTAAGCTACAGTTTACCTGGTACATTTTCTTCATTAAGAAAGCAGTTCAACTCCTGCACAAATCAAATGCTCTGCAGTATCTGCATACCAGTGTAAGTCACCAGCTGGAGAGAATTTCAGGATGTAAGAAAAGTAATTAGAGACAAGAAAAAAATGCCTAGAACGTCTTCATATGCTAGAGACTTTCTGAAGGAAAAGGCAGCAATAATACATCTCTCATGGGGTATAGAATTGGCTGGTACAGAATTTTACACTGCTGGATTGAATTATAACAGAAACAAATTAGTACAGTACTTTGGGGAAAAAATAAATGGGCAAATAAAGCTAAACTAGGAAAACATAACTATGCAGACTGCAGATCTTTCACCACGACAATTTTTTAATAGAGGGTTAGACAAATACTTGATAAAAATGGCTCAGGAATTCTTGACTCTGAACAGCTGAGCTGCAGCAGGAGAACAGTGAGCCACATTTCCCAAACAGTGCTATGAACAGCCAACAAAAAAATGGAGCTCCTACCCACACTCCAGCCAGCTAAACCAATGAGCTCAAAGCATACCAGACCCTATGCCTTAAGGTCCTTGGCAAACTCCAAATCCTATCAATTTCTGAAACCACTTCAATTTTCTGAGAAGTTTGGTTCCAATTTAGTCACCAAATCATCTGTTCCTCACATGGGTTATTTCCAATACATTCAGCAATTTGCTCAAGCTTTTCTTTCCTGCTTATATCACCCCATATTCTGCTTCAGATTCTCATTTTGTTGTTCTCTACCAAAACAAACAGTAGCAGAACATAAACACCCTGAGCTTCTTCATAGCAGCATTGGTATGGCTTCCTGGACTACTTCTAATATCCCTTACACTAACAATCACATGCTGCTCACCAAAGTACATTAGTAATTCCACTAAATCTATTCATCTAGAATTTACAAGCACTGTTGGTTCATAATAGAGATTTTAGGACAGAAATAAATTAAGAGTACAAGAGAAGCAAGCATGAGAGCCAATGTTAAGCCAACAACAATCAGTGTGCAAAAGTTTTGAAACCAAGACTGCAAAAACTACAACTCTAAAAGATTATGTTCATCTGGGTAGGTTGGTTTGATAAAGAAAAAAAATGATAGAACAAAAATATTTGTATGACACCAATGAAAAGCTCTTGTTTAGATAAACACTTCCATGTTCACAATAAGCTTGTGTGGGAGTTCACCAGATAGCAAAAGAAATTAAAAAGAAACATCTTTCTGATTACACATCAGATACCTTCCTTCAGCCCACACACCAAGAGCGCTGATTCAGCATTTGGGGCTCTAAGACATTTTGAGTTACCATTTTATTGTAGAAGAATGTCATTAAACTTGGCTGTCACAGAGGGAAGCTTTAATGTTTTCCTACGATGAAGGAAAACGCCACCATATTTAACAGACAGCTGTGGCGCATTTGAACAATCCCCCTCAGCAGATCTGGCTTTCACAACTACAGGTCAGCCACATTTTCCAGAAAAGTTGTTACCATCTCTCTTGTCACCTTCCTCCTCCTCCACACCTCTCAAAGAGGTTCAGCTGTTTCAAGGACTCACAGCCCAGCTGCAATAGGATGCATCTGCATATCCTTGACTCATGCCGTGGAAACAGATAACTGGAGAGCACTGCAAGGAAAGCTACAGAGCACAGAAAGTGCAAGATAAGAAAGCTGAAATTTCAAAGTATCATCACCAGTAGCTCAAATGCTCAAAAGAAAAAATATCAGAGTGGAAAGGTGTGACATCCTGAAGGAAAAAAAGCAGTGGCTCCAGTGGGCATTGGCATTCATTTCAGGGAACGGCAGATAACAGGTTCTCTCCTCCTGGCTGATGCCTGCCTGGCCAGTAAAATGTCTCACTGAAGCACAGGCACATTTAGGCTGGCAGGTCACTACATTCTAGCAATTTTTTTATATATGCCTGCTAAAAATAATTGCTTTATACTTTTAAGCCACATGTGCCCAGTTTGCAGAGTCTCTGCAGATGCACCCTGACTCAAAAAGGACAGCACTACAAGATGTTTTCATTTCAAGTCACTAAATATTCACTGAGCAAGGATACAGCAGATGTTCAGACTGCATCCAAACCCACATCTGCACCCTGAGTATCTGCCAGTTACCACAGTACCTAAAGTCTGGGCCACACTGCTTCCTAGTTACCACTACAAGTGCCCTTCACGTTCTCAGAGATTTGGCAGGCACAATTCTAGTATCAACCACAATAAAACAAGGCCAGTGAGCCAAGAAAGGCAAGGTTTCAGGTCTTTGTTCAGGTCTCTGTATTTTGTAAATGGCTTGAGAGGGGGATTCTTAGATGCTACCTCTATTTCCATCAGCAGCTTTATGATTTAAGCTTCATCAAGTCAAACCAACTACACTGCTAAACAAAAGTGATCTGGTAAGTATTTGTCTCAACTGGTGTCTGCTGTTGAACTTTTTGCTTGAGAACAGAAAGCTGCTACACAGCTTCTGCTCCAGCTCAGAATTGAACAGGTTACTACTGAACCTCACTGATTAGAACACATGCAACTGGTGCTTGCAGGACAAACCCTGGGACAGCCCTTCTGACATAATACCTTTAACAGAGAGAAGAAAAGAGCAGCCTCCTCCCAAATCCCTGCAACTTGAACTAGAGAGTCATTCTGAGAAGCCAGGCTCACAATAGCAGCTTGACTTGGGAAAAGAAGCAGCAATTAGCCAGGCTGCTAATTTGTTTCACTTCAGAGTCAGATAAAGCCTGCTCTCAGCTAGAAAGAGCAACTCCAGCGCCTTCCAGGTCGCCATGGAGGCACACACTTGACAGCTTACTCACTTCAACACCCTGCAGATACATCTCTAAGTTTGAGGGGAAGGCCTTGGACTGAAATATAATGTAGATTTTATTTTTCCCTGTACATTGAAAGGCTCTCAACAATCAATTTTAATTGCAATACAACAGATATTAGTTATATATCATAATGAAGGTCTGGCTCTGAATAGGTAAAGGAAGCAATCTTCAGATGCTGAAAGGCTTCAAACACCATGTATCTTATCTGGCCACTGCTAAGTAATGATCAGTGAAAACAAAACTTTACCTGTAAATGAAATTTGCAGGATTATACTGCAACCTGCCTTGCTTTTTTCAGTCAAGGGAACTGACTACTCCTGTTTTCATTCTTACAGGGGAACTCAACTATGCTTTTAGGTAAATGTTTTCATGAACATCCATGACTAGAAATTGTATCTGTTCCTGAAAGAGCTGTGCACAGTCTCTCTTCTATGCTATTATTACTCCGTGATGTGAATGCATCAAGACCTGGTATATCCACACTGCACTTTAAAAAATACAGATCACAAACTATTAGTAGTGACATACAGCTGTGACAGGTCAGCTCAAGTTGCAGAAAGGTAAGCAGAAGTCAGAACACGTACATCAATGTAAGTGCCCACAGTAGGAATAACATCCCAGCTGGGTACTACAAAACTGCATCTGGACTCTTTAACAGAGCTTCTGCCATGACTTAGCTGTATTATAGCTGTTCTCTGAGCCAGCTTGTTGACACAGCAGTCATACTGAGGAGAAGGAAAAGCAAAAATCAAGAAAGGCCCTAACACTTTATTAATCTGTTTACACATGCCCAATGACTAACTTCGAACGGAAATGCCTTAACAATAAGCACAGGTTAACATTATGCAACAAAAAAGGAAACATTCCTGTCTCTGCAATAGTCATCTCCATACCCTTTCTGTAGCCTCATAAAGGATGCAGAGGGGAAAAAAATACGCAGAAACACGCAGTAAGACTACCTGTATAAAGCTGACTAAGACATATTTGAAATAACTGGCAGTTCGAAGAATTAGGCGATCACATGGTGCTGTTTTCTACTGTCACTTGTTAGTAACCTAAAAGGACTCCTGAGCACGTACTTTTTTTACAAAATATTAACAAAAAAGGGCAATCTACAGAAGCTAGTTTACACAGACGTGAACACGGCAGCATCCCACTTCAGTCTACTTTCACTTGGAAAAAGCTAAGTCACAGTACACGAGCTTTGGCCGTGGGACCCTCGGCGGCCGCTGCAGCGAAGTTACGGCTGAGTATGTGAGCTGGGGCACAGGACAGACTCCGCTGCCGAGCGATGCTACGAGCAGCACTACTCACTAGAGCTCCATCCGCTGCCGACAAGCTCTCGTACGTCTTCCACGCTTTCTCCCTCACGCTCTCCGACACCTTCAGCGCATCACAGAGCACGACGAAGTCCGCTTCGCCGACCTCGACCCTGGGAAAAGCATCGCACATCGCCAGCGGGGACACGGGACCGGGGAGCGACCACGGAACCGGCACCACCCGCTGCCAGAGGCGCCCCGGGGTGACACGGCCCCGCTGCCCGGACCTCCGGGCGCCGGGAGCCCCGGGGCGGCCCGCCCGCCCCCAGCCCGCTCCCGGCCCGGGCGCCGCTTACCGGGTGGCGGCGGGCGGCGCGGAGCCGCCGTCGGGGCTGGAGCGCTGCGTCCTGGCGGAGCCCGCCCTGCGCGGGGGCTTGGGCGGCATGGCGGGAGCGGCTGCCGGGAGCGCCCGCCGCGGGCGGCACTGACCAGGGGCCGCCGGCTCCCGCTCCCGGCCCCCGCCCGCCGCCCGAACCGCGGGAAAACGGCGTCAGCGCCACTCTCCGTCACTTCCGCACCGGCGGCCGCGCCCCGCCCGCGGCCCCGGACACGGGGCGGGACCGAGCGGCAGAGGCGGCCGACACCGCGGCCCGGCCTCAGGGAGCCGCCCGCGCCCCGCGGCCGCCTCAGGGATGGCGGCCCCGCCGTGTCTGACGCTTCAGGTACTCAGCGGGTACAGGCGATACATCTTTTCCGTGAGATGGGAAGGAACGCAGACCTGTGTGTAAGAATAACTGTACAGGTGCAGAGCAGGGCAGGAATTGCAGATGCTTTAGGATCTTCTGGTTCAATCAGGCCAAGTGCCGGGTCCCACATTTTGGCCGAAACAGCTACAGGCTGGGGGCACAGTGGCTGGAATGTGGCCCAGGGCGAAAGGACCTGAGGGTGCTGGTCAAGAGCAGCTGAACATGAGCCAGAGTGTGCCAAGTCCAGGGGGCAACGAAGGCCAGTGGCATCCTGGCCTGTGTCAGCAGTAGTGTGGCCAGCAGGACCAGGGCAGGGATTGTGCTCCTGTACTCAGCACTGGTGGAGTTACATCTTATCTGTGTATGGTTTCTCGTGGGAAGAAAGTCCAGAGAAGGGCAGGGAGCTGGAGAAGCATCTGGAGCTCAAGTCCTGTGAGGAGCGGCTGAGGGAGCTGGGGGTGTTTAACCTGGAAAAGGGAGTCTTGGGAGACCTTACTGCTCTCTGCAACTGCCTGAGCACAGGCTGTCGTGAGGTGAGGCTTGGCGTCTTCTCCCAGGTAATGAGTGACAGACAAGAGGACGTGGCCTCAGACTGCACCAGGGGAGGTTTAGGTTGGACATCAAGAGGAATTTCATCATGGAAAGGGTTGTTAAACATTGGAATAGGCTGCCCCATGGGCAGCAGTGAAGTGACCATCCAGGAGGTGTTCAAGAAGCAACTAGAAATGATGGCATTTGGTGCCACAGTCTCGTTGACAAGGTGGTGGGTGACCATGACTCAATGATCTCTGAGGTCTTCTCCAACGTAAATGATTCGGTGATTCAGTGAATCTCAATCTGACATTGATCCAAGTCCCAACTGAAATGTTATTTTTAACACTGTGTGGTAAAATTACATTTAATGTAAGAGGTTCAGGCTGTGGGCATCTCTTGGATTTTAAGTCCATGAGATTCAATTGCCAGTGCCCTGATTCAAAGATGTTAAAAATCTGCTTTGTTGTCTGCAGTTGCATACTCACATTTAGAAAACCAATATCTGCTGCAAACAAGCACATTTATTTTCAGACTTACATTATGACAACTTCTTAGAAAAGGAAAAGTATTTGTATGTAAGTATTCTTATTACCTGCACATATCTGACATTTGCCTGTAAAGCAACTACTTTTAGTGAGACTGCTGTCAAAATTCTGGATTTAAAAAAACCCAAAACAAAAACAAAAAAATCAAACCCAAAAAAAACCCAAACAAAAATCAGCATGAGCATTAATATGTTACACAATTAAAATTCCCTAGTATTTTTACATTCATACATTCTAGTAATTTGTTCAGGCTCGTCCTTTATATTCATTAACTTAAAACAGAAGAACAGTGTCTGGCTTTCTGCTTTATAATTAGAATTAAACCAAATACAGAAAAGTGAATACAGAACAAATCAAAGTACATAAACTCCAAATTAAATGTTTGAGTTGTAGACTGTAGTGGGATTTAGACATTCCTGATTATGATTCTAGTAAAACTGTGTCAGTAACTTCACCCTGCTTCTACACACATTTAAATACTTGTATTCAGATGGTACCAGATGCTGTGGAAGGTTTGGGGTTTAGGACTGTCTGTCATCAACCACTGAACCACAGACAAGTAGACAGACGAGCTTGGAAAATAAGCTGAACCCCTAAACCGCAGCTGAGTCCATTGCCTTCTCCTCACAACTGGCTTTAAGAGCACAAAAGAATTTAAAATGAGAGCAAAGCATCTCAGAAGACTTGGTCACAGCCAGTGGAGGCCATGCCAGCTGTCAGCAAACAAACACACCCTCCTGGGTCGCTTCCCTCACAGCTGCTTTAACATGCTGTTACAGCCAGGCCCTGCACCGTCCAGATGGCAGGCAAAGAATTTGTCTCATGGCCCTCAGTGCATTGCTCCTTTTAAAAACTTCACAAACCAGCCTCAGTGTAAATCCTAGGGGTTTTTTTAATTGTTAATGCACCAAGCACCTTCTCAAGTCAGATTTTATGTACTTTTTCATCAAGCAAGGCTCTTAGGGCTAGCCTCCATAAGTAGGTAAAACCAAAATATAATCTTAGAATGCTTCAAGTTACAGCTGGAGGGAGACAAAGGGAGCAGCAGATGAATGAAGCAACAATAACCTTTAATAATCCATCCCAAAGCCTTTGATATAGTAACTACATCTAAACTGTAGTAGGAAGAGTTAACATGTATGTACTTCCAAAGAAAGGCATGTCCTTGGGTAAAACCATATTTAAGTTGCTACATCTTTTTCACCTTCTCCTTTTAAGATGTACTGATTTGAATGTTTTCATGTATTCTAAAACATCTTCTAAATGAAGCCTTTAGACTTTTCAATAAAATTACAAAGGAAAGAAAAAAATCAGCTCCTACTGGGGAAAAACAAAAGAAGCAAAGGGCACACTGCAATGTCAAATAAAGTATTCATGATAATTTTTGCATCTGACCTGACAAAATCTTAATTTTAAACATCTCGTTATAACTTCTTTTAGAGTATAGGTCACGGACATATGTGAAACATTGTCCATTCAGGCAGTCCTGACTCATTGTTTCCAGCTGCTACACAACCTTAGGTAGTTTTATTATCCTAATTTTTTCACTTAAAAATATTGCTGTAGTTTCATGGTAATTGCCAGTGGGAATTAAAGCCATTATTTCAATTATAGTAAAATCAGTTTTCTGAAGCTGCATGACCAAAACATATGCATTTAAAAACCTACTAAATTGAGAGCTTCTGGACATTAGTCCAAATACTAAATATTGGCAGAATTTCTACTTGAATAAAACTCAAGGATCCTGAAAATGTCTGCATGTATCACGCCCATTTTCCTGCATGTAGCAGGCAGAATTAACCAGGGAGGGGACAGAGCCTTTCCTGGGCAGGCTTTTCTGTGCATTCACATTCCTTGCACTGTGTAGCAGTCCCCAGCCCTCTGCCATCAGTGTCACCTGGAGCCTGGCTGTCCCTCTCGAGCCCCGCACGAGTGCTAACAGGAGCAAGGAGGTGACAGACCTGCAGGCCAACTTTTCACCAGCTGCTGCCTACAGGCCCCAGGCCTTAAGAAGAGCCTCGCTGGAGAAGCACCTGGTGCAGCAGGCAGACCCAAGTGACAATCTTGCTGCAGGAGAGCCTCAGGGACCTGCAGGCCATAGCTTGAACAGGCCCTTTGCACTCCCCAGCATCACCTGCCCAGGTAACGCTGTGATTGCCTTGGCATCAGCTCTGCCTTTGAAGCTGGAAAGGGTTTACTGGAGTGATGGGGTGAAACTTACTGGTTGTGGCTCTTGGTAGTGGTGAGCCTGACCCCTATGCCATTGGTTCCTACACAAATACACAGCTTGTGATGTGAAGAATAAAAACCATTTCTGTAAGTGAATATTTTTACAGTGATGTAAAAGTCCATAGGAACCATAACAAATACCTACCCGTTTCTCTTTGAGATGAGAGGTATCTGCCAGATGTTAACTTCTAACAATTCAAATCCTCTCTCTATACATTGACATTATTAATAAAAAGAATATTTTTCACTCCACGGTTAAACACATCCATGGCTTGCTCATCTCAGAGCACTGCTGGACTCCCAGGACTGCAGTGATGAGTTTAAGACGGAATCTCTATCAATAAAGCATTTGACTAAACTGCCAGTGGGATCTGAAAGGACACCACTGTTACTGTATGGGGAAATGGCTATATGTAAATGATGCCTATGTGCAAAACCTCAACCCTTCACAGATGCTTCCAGCTATTTTTCTTGGACATCAGAGACGTTTTGCATTGATCAAGCTCTTAGACTTAACTGTCACTTTTTTCTCTTTTACTCTGTTGTATTTATTTATAGAAGAATCATAACTACTTATACAGACCTTCCACATTTCTTGTTCTCTGTGAGAATGGCTGTCAGAGCTGTATCTGTTTTAACAGATTTGCAGTAGTGCTGAGAATCAGGGTACTAAAAAATAAAATCCCTGACTAATGCAATTTATCAGATTAAGCCCTAGTGACAGTGCAATTACATCAGACAAAAATGATCAATCCTGGTATGTCTTTCCTTGCTTACAAATGTTCTTGGATATCAGTGTACATCATGCCCTTGCATGTACAGCTGCATCACACCCTGTGCTTTGTCACACAGGTACCACCCTGTGTCCTTGGCAGGCAAAGCACTTCAGACCCTGGGTACACTGTGCCCCAGGAAGGTGCAGGGAGGGCATCCTGTGTCCCCTCTGCAGGGCAATTCATTTCAGCTGGTACTGCCAGCTGGTAATGAAATAAAGATCAGCAAGCAAACTACAGCCCTCTTGTTGCAATTACACAGCCACATTAAGGACCCTGCTGCAATCCCTCCCTTCCCAACCTTCTCAGTCCCAAGTTCTGCTTCCTCTCACCACATGACAAAGTATGCTCTAGCACAGGCAGCACCCTGTCCTGCTGCTGGCCATCTCCCCAGTGAGGATGTTTCCCATGCCTTCACTTCCAAGATTTCCTAAGCTCACAAGAAGCAGAACGCACTCTCCTGGAAGTAGTTCTTAGGAATCAAATTAATCTTGACCAACAACCTGAAAACCAATTGAAAATTAGCAACCATAACCTGTAATGAGTGAGCATAGGCATTTCTCTAAACTAAAGCAACCCGCGTGACCTTGTTTATTTCTTTTTACTACAAGTGGGTCTAAGAGACATTCTTTACTAATCCATGGCAGTGAAATACCCTAATTAGGTGAAAACATTTGTGTATAGCATTCCAGAAAAACTCCTGGTGTGACAACGGCGCTGTAGGCTCTTCTATGTTGCTTCCTCTGTAGCAATCAAATCTCCTCCTACCACTGGAACAAGCAATGTCAGTGAGAGTGCAGCTCTGCTGATGTCTCTAAACCACAAGCTTTTGCTAATACTGATGTGTCAGATCTCCATCCTCCCACCCAACCCATATGAACAAACGCACGTACGCACCTTGACAGGCATCAGGTAACCAAACTCTTGCATTTTCAGTCTTGCAGGCCCAAAGGATTTTCTTCATGCCAAAACTTGCCCTGTGCCTCTTTACTAAAGCTGCAACACTTTAGCACAAGGAGAGAGGCCTTGGAGCTTTTATTGTGCTTTGCAAGCCCAGATTGCATCGATCACATTGACTGATCACAACAGCTTTATTCATGCAAAGACCAGCTGAACATCAGAGGCTCTTTGGGACCTATGAGAGAGCAAGCAACACAGCCCCTTCCACCAACTAAACATGGTGCACAAGATACTGAAGTGCGTCTCAGCATTAGGATTTATTTTGTTTTTTATAAGGAGTTTTAAAACTATTTCCAAAGATAATTGTCCAATAAGGTCATTTTCACACTAATTTCCTTTTCTGGAATTTGCTGGGCTGGAAATGTGATTTCTTCAGTGTGGCACAACCATCTTTGTTTATTAGACTCTTAACTAGTATTATATTTATTATACTTTTATTATTTAAAAAGGAAAAAAGCCCAAACGTCTCTAAGGGCTGTTTCTTTCCATGGATTTGTGTCCCATGCTTCATCGACTTGGTTTAAGAGGGCAGAAGTTCCAACATGAGCTTTAGCTGCACTCCAGGTGTTTCAGGTTGTCTTTCTACACAAACTTCCTACACAAATGCTTGGCATTTAATAAGGCTGGGAGCTTTTCCTCAGTGCACATGAGTTTCTCCCTCCTTCCCCACACTTATTTTTACACTGCTGACAGAAGTAAATTTCCTTCCAACAGGTTCAAAAGCTGTTAGAGACAAGCATACAGCATGATCATAGAAACCTCCTGTGTGCAAGAACAAATATATTTCTCCCCCTGCTCCGCCACACATTCAGCAGCTTCATTTGCTGCTGTCTCCATTAAAGGGCACAGCACAGATCACCAAGTTTGGCTACTCAGTTTTGTTTTGAAAACAAGTTAAAGACCTGATGAAGCTTGCTTACAGATTAACAAGTTTCATGTTTAACTTGGGGAAAATAAGAACAGAACACTCCTGAAAAGATAGGAAACATCCTTAAAAGTACTTCAGCGTAAATCTTGCGTCATACAGGGCTCCAAAGAAGGCACCAGCAACCTTGTGCTGACATATACTTGACCTTTGTTGCAAGCACACAATTGCAACATCCTGAATGTCTGTAGCTAAAGTTTTCCCAGCAGGTTTTCCAGCTTGCTTGCACATATACTGAGCAGCAGTGTAAATAAAATTTATACATTAACTTTTAGCCTGTATGCATGTGAGGCCTTATTTGATGTTCATGATTGCCATGCACCATCAAACATGGATTCAAAAAGTCCAGCTTTGGAATACAGCAGTTGTACTTTTCATTTTACTTAACACCAGGACCAATCTGTAAATTAAGCCACATGCAGATGAAGAAAAAAAAAAAGTATTGTGTATTTAGGAAACTTCCTTTAAAACAAATTATTTTATCTCAGTCCAAACATGCACAATAGCAGGAAGCTGGATCATAGCATGTTTACAGTTGTATAATAGCTCCAAAAACACTAAAGCATCCTCCCACTGTATTAAGAAAAGAGCCTTTAAAAGATGTAAAATAAGATTAGTACAAAGTCTCTTGACTGAATTAACCTAAGACAAATTATTTGGACACGTATGGTGTATATTATTTAAAAATAGATTAAACAGTGTTTTGGGTTTTTTTCAAACATGCAATTATTCTATAAACATTCCTACTTTTCTGATAAATCAATGCTCAATATTTGGCCAGAAGACGAGTCAGTTCCCATGTCATGGAAGCTCTCAAGGGAAGCTAGGGGGAGATTTTCCAGCCTTGTTTTTTCTATGTTACTGCCTTTTTTTCTGTCCTGTATTTTTTCTTGCACACAGCTTCAAAAGAGGAAGTACATCTTAATCATCTTAAACACCCTATTCTGCACTCTTCCCTAAAAAAGCTGGCATTAGAAGGATCCAAATTGTATTACAAAAAAATAAAACCAATCTCCCTTTAAGAATAGCAGTTGTAAGTGTAAATGGCACGGTACAGAATGCTATTGGTGATAATTGAGCAAACCCCAGATTACCTGGCAAAGCTCAGTGGCACAGGCTGGCAGGAACACCACGATAGGGAACAAAGGGAATGGCAAAGTTCTGCAGGTAGTGAACACTCCTGGCCCTCAGCTGGGTCAGCCTGACTCACAGCATATGTTGGATGATGCCCATCATTTGACAAATACGCAGGACAGGGATTTCAGACATTAACAACATGTTGGATCGCCTTTGGGTCTCCACTCTGATCATATGCATTGTGGAAATACCCATTTAGAATTTCAGCAAGCAGCATAGTATTGCCTTTAATTGAAAAGGGACATAAAAACATGTTTCTCTGTTCATATGTAATTTCTCAGCCATCTATTCTATCTTTAAAAACACAACTTCAAGTAAAATGCATTGATTTTAACTGTAGTCCCCTCTTCTTAAAAATAATCCAGTAGTAAACTAGAATCCAGAAGAAAACACAAGACTTTTAGACAAACAGGTTTATAAGGTTTATTGTCCATTGCACATACATGGATTATATACAAGTTAGTAACATAAGTTACTTCTTAATTTTCTAGAAGATTGTTACAGCAAACACTTGCCATTTTAAAACATCAAGTCAGAAATCAATCTCAAAAAGGTAAATATGACAATATTTTAAGAAGAAAACAAATTGCACTTGGTTAGGAGAGTCAAATACAGGTTTGTCTATATGCTGTAACAAACTATATAGCAGGTAATATTACAGTTAGAAGTAGCTCTTGCAGTCCATTTGTACATTAATAATTTTTTTCAATTTTACTTATTTAAAAACTGGTGGATATTTCAAAGATTTCTTTTTCTTCCTAGTATTCGAGATTCACATGAAATGCACTAGCAACTAAGTCTTTATACAATTCCTATTCAAATATAAGAAGAACACCACACCTGAAAATAAGGAGAAAACTAAAATGTATTGATTTTACAGGTATCATGAGATGAGAAGTATGGAAGGTGTGTTCAGCAAGAAAGCCCTGTCCACTACTTACATAAAAGAAGATTTTAAAAAATAATCACGGCACACAATACAAAGGGTGGGGTCATACTGTACTTTTTAAATCTCCTGTAACAGTACTATTCCTCATTACTGTTCACAGATCAGTGTTTCCATAGCGAACTTGTTCTCAAAGTGTCGAATCTTTCGGCAGTTGATGGCTTCACGCTTCTGAATTCCTGTTGTATTGGGAAATAACAACAGAGTGTCAAGAGAAGAAGGGCTGAGGTACATGAGAGGCAGAAGTTTTATGTTTGCTATGATAAGATGTCACAGAAATCAGAACCACCCCTCTCCAACACTCCCCTCCAACAAAACACACAAAGGCATACATTCAGACGTAAAAAATCAATTAGCAGGGAATGATCCTGAAAGTGTGGTGAACCAAATCCCAGTACTGGTTTAGTGAAAACCAACCTGCCAAAAGCCCCCACTGGCTAGTTTTTAACTCAGATCAGTTCTCAATCTCCCTCTCTGCGCATCTGTAAAAATGCTTGTGGGGACATTTATTACTACAGGATAAACATACTGAATTTTTAATGGAATTTTGCTATTAAAATCTTTTCCTTTTCAAACTTCAATCTAAATTGCTTTTATAAATTGTATTTCTTCTCTTAGTTTTCCCAAGCAGTCAGGTCTCACAATATGACAGAAGCAATTAAACTGCTTTGGTATGCACTTGCACACCACATGCAGATTACACAACAACAAAAAATCAACCAACCAAAAAGCAAAAACCCCAAACTACCAAAAAGCAAATCCAAGTAACATGTGAATACAAATAAGGCAGTATTTAACAGTTCTTCAAGACTTTTCCAAATAATGTTTTTCAGCCATTTTTCCATAAAAAAGTACCAAGCACTATCATTTTCCTGTGAAGACAAAGTCTTATTGACATTTCACTGACACAAACAGGAAGACGTAACAATGTATAGATGGCTTTAATGACAAAAAGAACCTGCACTTCTGTACTTGGACTACAAGGCTAAAGGTTCTCCTACATCAAAGACTTTTTTGGTTTGGGGTGGAGTGGGTGGTTTAGGGTTCAAGACTGAAAAACAGCATCAAGGAAAGCCTGAGCTCCAGAAAACACACCCACCCACCCACACATTTTGGCACTCCTAGGTCACTGGGGCCTCGAGCACTTTTGCACCATGACACGACTTATTTGCACACCTACACAAGAAAATATCAGACACACTGAGGCCTACAGTTAGTGCAATAAGCAAGCCTTCCTTTCATTAGAGTCTTCTAGTCTTCTCTGAACACACTCAAGCATCACTGAAGCTTTTGCCAACACACCAGACCGCAGGAGGAGTGTTTACCTTTCATGGCTTCCTTGCGCTGTAGCTTGTAGGTTTCCTTGCCTCGGCAGAGGCGGTAAATAAAGAATCCCAGCTGATCCACATTTTCAATGCGATCAGTAACAATCATCTGCTCATGAATCAAATAGGACTGAGGCAAGTATGTTCCAGCCTGTTGAACAAAAACGTAACAGCTCTGTCAAAAACCATCTCTTCGTGGTTTGAGTACACAAGAAACACTTTGCAGTGTTTTTCTTCAACATATCTTCAAATTATTTCAAGATATGTATTTTCCACTGACTTTCATTCTAAATGTGCAAACTTCACTACAGTACAAGAAACATGTAACAATTACATGCAAAAAGGTCACAGAACTTCCACTGATGCTAACACCCACTGCCATCCTGCTACAGTAACATCAGCCTTCAACAGGTTTTTTTTTTCCCTAGGTGTACCCACTGTCACAGGCCAGTTCTGAAATTATCATCCAAAGTTTTCACTTAATTAGTAACAGCCCACTCAACCTCAATGGGAACAACTCTGAAGCAGGAGTTGGCAGAACCATGATCCACATGGAGATACTCCTGCTGATGAAGCAGGCCAGCTGCAGTATAGTCCAACTGCAGTCTATGGGGTTGGGAAGCCTTGAACTTATTCACAGCGTGGGTCACTGCTCTCAAACCAAGACCATCTATCCCTGTAAATTATTATGGGGACTTTTAAGTTATGTAAGTTATTATGGCAAAGCCAAAGCGGGACATCAGGTGTTTCAAGGCAATATACTGAAAAAGGGGAGAGCCACGATGACATACAAAGGCTTTCCAAGCCCTCTCTAGACCCTCCAGTATTATTCTGCCACAGATTAAATGATGGAGGCATCTGGCTCTGTGCACATTTCAATGTACATGGCTGAAGATGCACAGACTTAGCTGCCAGCCAGTTTTCTACCACCGCTATTAAATAATCATCAATTTTATAAAGTACTAAGAAATCTTGTTGAGTGGTTCTCATTTATAGCAGTGTAAAGAGGGTGTTCTTTGCTTTTAAAAATAAAATGATCAGCTATTGTGAAAACAAATTCAGATTCTGTTGTGAAAGATCTCTGTATTTTTTAGTGACAATAAACAACTTGAAATTTCCACTGTGAAACAAGATCATCTTTTCAGCTCCAGTGACATGTTGATAAGCTGATTAAATGCTATTATTCCCATTAAAGAAAGAAAGGACTGCATAAAATTCACTTTAAATTTTGCATGAATGAATAAACTATTAATATTTTCTTCAATATATATTGTGAGGAAAACAACAGCAGCTTTTTTTTCTATAAGTAACAGCTTAGCAAACATCACTCTCCCAAATTATCGCACTCATTATTTTGTAATTAAATCTCTGCAAATTACCGCATCTTAACTCCTGATCTCTCAAATCTCAGGAAGGAGTCCTGAGGGACTGCCAGAGCACAACAGCAGTGCAGGGCACTGGCAGGGTGAGCAGCAGTGCTGAGAACTTGGGGGGCAGCCTGCAAGGGCACTCCCGGGCTCATGCCCTCCAAGGGACCTCCCAGCCCACCACAGGACCTCCCAGCCCACCCCAGACCCAGCCTTCTCAGTCCTCCCTGGGTGGGACAGGAGGAGAGGAAACTCAGCACAGGAATCTCCTCTGCCCAGTTGCTGCAGGAGCAATTACCCAGCACTGGGATTCAGCATAGCCACAAATATCATCATTTTTGAGACATCCTGTGCACTGTGTACAGTTAAAATTAGCCAGTTGACTTAGCAGCAGGAACAAGGTGGATGAGCAAATATATCTGGGTTTCAGTTCTATTTCCCAAAGAAACAAAGGAGGTCTTTCATGTCTGCACACTGAAGCAAACTGTATCAATATACAGAAATGTGGAACTTCAGGCTAAAATTATGGTGTTTCTTAAACACCAGAATTGCCCAGAGCTCCACCATGTACATAAAATGCCTCTGCATGTATTCAAAACTCATTTTAAAGAAACTAACACATTAATTTCATACTTTTTTTTTTTTACTGGTGCAACCAGTGTGACTGCAGGACAGTACTTACTCTATGAATCTGCAGTATAGTTTTCCAAATTCTAGTTACAAATGTTTAGCCTGATTTTCTGTGACATCAAGTGCCCACAGCATTTGCTAATACAATGAGAATTAAGCAGATGTCTCATAAAATTAGGGCACCCATTGTTGGGGACAATGATCAAAACTGTTTACTTTTGCATGGATTTTCAGTTAAATGTGTGATGCCTGGTTATCCTCTTACTTGTAAACCAAGCATATTTGATTCTTTACTAATGACAAACTAGGAAATTAACAGATTTTAACAGTGGAATTTGTGTGATCTAAAAATAGAAAGAAAACAGCACAGACAAAGTTAAAAAAAAATGGGGTCACTGAGTTTTACAGACACCACATCATCCTTATGTACAGGAAATGAAAATGTGGTTAAATAGGCAGTCTCAAAATAGGAAGCAAAAAAGCAGCAAAGGACTTACTTGTGGCAAATTTTCACATGAAATTTATTTATACATACAAACCACTCAGAAATGGCTAAAATATTTCCTGGAGTCCTAATTCCAAAGCCTTTTTTGAAAGATGTAAACCCAAAGATGATGTAACCGTTCTAAAGTTACAAAAGCCCAGTAAAATATTAAAACATTCTCCCCAAATCTTAGCCACATTTCATCACCTCTCTTCCCCACTGGACTATTTTGCTGTTCTGTGAAGAAACCAGAAGGCCAGAACCCAAGGTAAATACTATCTAAATCAGCAACTGAAAGCATACATTATGTAAAGTGCACAGCAGATCCAACACATCTCGTGGACATCACCATAAAGCCACTGGATCGAAGTGTGGGCCAACCCCAGGCTTTAAACAATGCCCCTGTAAAAAGCATTTCCCAGTCTTTTCTACTCCATGCCTCTCAGCTAACCAGTCTTAGTCCAGTGCACACTTTATAGACACTTCAGTCACAATGGATTACAAATTAAAAAGCACAGACTACTATCAAAGACTCCAGCTACACCACATTTACATGGTTTTGTCAGCCAAATTTATAGCACTAAAGAAAATCAGATTTTTTTGCCTTCCTCTGAATTAATGATTCCTTCATGACTGTAGATCATTGTCTAAGTAGGTTACAGACTTTTTTTCTCTTTGCAAAGACCTCTAGTGATAATGCGCCTTTTGTGAATGTCAGAGTTCTGCAGAAGTGAAAAGAAACAAAAAAAACTTCTACTTGTTCCTGTCTTAAGAAAAAATTACTTGTGATTTAATCATACCTTGATATTGATGAGCAGCTCCAGGAAATTTTTTGGTGGCATAACAACTGAAGTGTTCAGAGGAATCACATAGCACTTATCCAGGCTAAGGTCAAGATAGGCAGTGAGTCTCTATTGAGAAAACATTTATTTTATTCAAAATAACAAGAAAATCAGAAAACTGACAAAGAGATGTTGCTGAACTGCTATTCTCTTGTGCTGTTCTTCAAATTATTCTTTTGTTCACTGTAAAGTCTGTCCAACAAACTCCAATCTAAGGGCAAGTAAAAGCACAACCAAAGGGCAGCCTTGATGAGAGTTTACATTTTCAACAGGGATTTGGGCAAGGCAGCAGGCGATGAGGAGCTCAAATGCACCACGCAAGGAAACTACAAAGGTGTACCTGAGCTGTTATGGAAACAAGAACAGTGTTCATTTATGCTTAGTGCTTTCATTGTGAAACAACAGGGCAAAAACCTGGCTCTAATCTTCAAGGTTTCATATTTTGTTATAGTCTAAAGAGGAAATGCTACTGTAAGAACAAAACACAGAAGGAAAAAAAATTGCTACAGATAATGCAACAAAAGTAGTTTTAGGTTCAAAAATATGACTGACTTGCAAGGTTAATGATTATTCATAGTTGAATTATTATCTTTATACAGTACCTGAAATGCAGTATTTGCCATTATTTGATAAAAAGCTCAGGGAATTACCCTGATGAATCCTGTAGCTCTGTTCACTGAGCTGTGTTTTACTGCACCTGTTCTTGCTACAGAAGATGTTATCTCTAGCTGCTGAAAGCTCTGAGGCTGTGTATATATATAAAATACTGAGCACCAGGAGCCCAGCAGTCAAAATAATGCCAGGACAGCAATCATCAGTGCAGCTAATCTCATTACATGGAGCAAGTGCTGTATCTATGGCAAAGGACCCTTGCACTGACCTTTAGAGCAAAGCCTTGAACTTATTACATCCAAAAGTAATTTTTAATATTATATTGTTCTTACTTGCTTCTTAGATGCGGCTTTCTTTTTCCATTTTCAAGTTTTCCCTCTTTAGAGTCTTTATTCTAACTCTTAACAGAAGGTCCCTAAATATATTCTGAAATATTATTTGAATTACATAGCTTGAGCAAGCAATGTTTTCCTCCAAATCTGGCTATGAATATTTGATAGATAGCACTTTAAACTCCGAAGTTTGCATAAAAAAATAGGACACTTCCCTATTCTTTTTCAGCTTAGCTTAAAAAAAGCTGTTCAGCGAAGTCTTCAAATGTTCACAGAGATTTAGCTTCCTGAAAACCAGCTGTACAACATTTCATTGCCATCAGACAGCTCCAACCATGCTGATACAGAAAAGGAAGGCTTCTAATTGTTCTGCAGCTGCTCTTAACACTGAGAGCTGTAGGCCTGTCAACTGCCTTAACAGAAATTTATTACCATGATTCCTATCAATCAAGGTTATTTCTCCAAAAAGGAAAGGTAGCTTTGAAACCCTAGTTCAGTGTCTCTCAGAATCGTAGTAGCCTGTGGTGCACAAAGAAATCAAACTTTGGCTTCCTGTGGCATCTGGAAAATGAGCTGTCTTCCATGGTCCTTCTCCTTCTGCTGCTGCTTTGGGGGTTTGAGCCATGCTAGGAGAGCATGCTAGGATGAGCCCCTCAAAGCTGATGTCAAAGCTACCTCAGCCCTTTCCAAATTTCCCTTGGCACCACAGCAGTTGGTCAAATTCTGGCTCAGTGGACTCAGCAGAGCGAGAACAATATTCTCTTTTGTTTCTCATACTAAGGAGAGCAAATAGATCCAAGATTTTTCCCTTTCTATAAACAGAACTGTATTTGTAAAAGGTGGTTTACACACTACCTGATGATGACTCTATCATGCTGTACTTTATGCCCAGTTAATAACTGCTTGCAGCCTGCTGCAGATCAAAACATTGCTGCTGCTTCCTCTACCCCTCTGCTTTCTCCCACCATAATAAAGGAGTATATTTATCAAGATGACTGAGGGGGAACATTTTTCAAGTTTTAAATGCTTTCAACTTCTTCAGACATATTTCTTACCCGGTGGAAGTCGTGGACGATATCAGCAGGATCGCTATCAGCAAATTCAGGGACTGGCACACTGATAAACTCAACATCTTCCTCCTCCAGGATCTGAATATTTTGCTCAATTGTGTGGTAGCGAGCAGTCTGAGCCTCTGCCCCAGGCTCAGGTAAACTTAAGCCATCTTCAATGTACTTTATTCCACAGAAATACACACCACCCTGCTAAAAATAGTAAACAACCCAGCAACAAAAAGATCAGTAACGTAGAATTTTAAAGGTAATATTCTCTGAAGAAAAACTTGTCATACTATATGAATTTTTTTTGCCTTTAATTTGATTCATACACCAAAGCAACAGCCAGTTGCTATCAACAACAGGACCATGGCTAAAACCTCAGTTACAGTCATCCCAGAGGGAGTTCTTCATTTGAATTCAAGGAAAACAGGATCCCACAAAAGTAGATTTTTAAATCCAGTCTTCTGTGTATTTTTAGAAAGACAACAAAGTTCCTATATCTGTAGGCATGTGTATTATTATTATGATGATCTAACTGTAAAATTATTAAACTTCAAGTTAAATCTAACTGTTAAATTATTAAAAGTCAAAATTACGAATAAAACCATTAAAACTGGTCATCCAAATCACCTCTAAAAAGAAGTCTAACTCTAAACTTGGTCCTGCTTGCAGCAGAGGGTTGGATTAGATGACGTCAAGACTTTCCTTCCAAACTCAACTATTCTGTGAAGTTGCTTAGTTTTAGAAGACTTCAGGAGTCTGGAAAATCAGTTTCTAAAATAATTTTTGAACAGTTTTAAGAGACAAAAAGGTAAAAAGAGAAATTGAAATAACTAATTTGTGTCCTTCTGCCACAGAACAGGTGGCAGGCTACCTAAGTTAAACGTAAAACACAGTTCTGAGTCAGAGAAGTCATGTACCAAATTTACACACCGAATAGTTTTAGAAATATAGGAACTCTGCATATGCACATGCCATCAATTAAAAATTTTACACTGAAAATGTGTCTTCACCACAATGTCAGCTCAATTCCTGAATGCTTCCTTTAAAGCAGATGTGACTCATAAACAAGCAGCACAGGTTCGAATTGAATGGCACTTTCAGTTTCATCTCACTGGCAAGTGAAAGGTGGAGCATCCAGTGCTAAGCACGGGCGAAATGTCCATTAGAAATGCAACAGGCCTTCAGCTCCTCAGCTCGTTAATCCACCCACCGGGATAAGCTGTGCTGTTTAAGCATCATCGTCTGCAACACTACTTAGCCCCTGTAAATTTGGTTAATGTGATAGCCAAATAGGCTACAAACTGCAAGTTCAGCTAGAATTTCTCAAGTTTAATGACTTGGATTTCCACAATAGCAGCTACTAAAACGGGGGAAAAGCAACAGCCCTGCTATCAGGGACAAGAACATGATTTTTTACCTTATAATTAGGTGCTCTAACCAGTGGGCTAGAGAGATTCATGTTTTGCTTACCCTCTCCCTTTCTGGCTCTGTGATCTTGCAAGCCCAGCAGTTTCTGAAGCAGGGAGTGTATGCTCCCACCACTTGGGCAACAGCCTAGCACATCCAGCACTGCCCAGTGACAACTGCCCCCAAGGGAGACAGTATTTAACTCAGATCTCCCATGTTTCAGGTAAAAGCTCCATTTCCCTGGCACTGCTGCCTTCACAGAGCTCCTCTTGCAGCAGTGCTATTCGTTAAAAGACTGAAAATACATTTTGTTGGAGGTCTAATCTTGTCAGTGTGGATTAGACTTGACAGGGCATGTTTAAACCACACTGACTGTGCTTTTCCTAAGTCCCCTGCAGGGCCCATATTTCTTATCCATGTGGAGGCTAGGGAAGGGGAGAGTCACCACGGTGCTTTCACAAGCAGCTCCTTTCCTGTACATTAGCAGTGCCTCACGTGTTAGAAAACCTGGGATCAAAGAAGGAGGTTTTCAAGGGGTTAATCCACCTCCAGTACTTGGCACTGCAAAAGAGAAAAGAGAGTAGATAAAAATCTGGGACACCACTGGGGCTCCTAAACCCAAGTCCTATTTAGATACAATCTTTTCTCTGCAAAGTGAGGTTTTCAAAACTGTTGCTGTCTTCTATTTGCCAGCTTCACTTCTGCCCTCCTCTGCTGATAGGTAACTTCAGAGAAGGTAAAACTCTAGCCTTTAGAAACCAAGAAGTTTTGGAAAGAAAAAATAGTTTACTTCCTTTGGTTTAGTCCGTTCCTCCTCTTCTAAATGTAACACAAAAAGAACAGTCTGTTGCTTCTCTTCCCACAGAGAAAAACAGCCCTCTCATAATGAGTATGTGACTTACCTGGAATGCAAAATATTTGTACAGATAGGCACCACCCAGGAACACGCCAGCCAGCATAAAGGCCAACCCAAAGCACATGCACCAGCACCAGGCCCTTCTCTGTCCAACAGGCACAGCATCCTCAGGGTCCTGCAAGGCATCAGAGAGGGACCTTCAACACACTGCTCCCAAGGCAGGTGAGAGAGCAGATACTTCAGGCTCAGCAAATACAAACACTGCATCCACCAGGAAAAGCTGTACACACTTTAGCACAAGTGTTTAGAAACTTAGCTTATTTGGTAAAATTTAAAACAAGTCTATTTAAGTTAGGTTTAGTAAAACTTGTACTTTTAATGCCATCATCACTGACTAAATCAGCAGACTAAAGAGAAAAATGTAAAAAAATCTCCTGAGATACCTCATATTAAACAGTGAGCCACTTCCCAAGTTGCAGACAGAAAAACATGCATTCTCAGGCAACCTCCGTGCAACAACAGCAGAGCAAGGAAGTTAACTCCGAAAGGTCAGATTCTGTTTTACCTTAGTATATGCAATATAAGTGAACCCAAAGAACCAACAAAAGCTCAGAGGTAGTAAGAGCAGCAAAATATATCCTCTCCTATGTTGTTCCATCAGAACAAAACAGCCCTTACCACAACCTGGCTGGCAGAATAGCCAGGGTGGGAATGAAAAAAATATAAAGATGCTTTGCAAGTTGTTGTTAAAGAAGCTTTCTGCTCTATCTGCTGTTGGTGTAATACTGAAGGAATGACAGGATATTTCCCCTCCAGGGCACTAGTTTGCATAACCATGCAGTCCCCACAGGCATCCTAAGCAATAAACTGCTGCTTGCAAAACCTTTCCTCTATCAGCCACATTACAATGCACTCTCTTCCCCCAAGTGTTTGTTTAACTCATATACAAGTAAAAAAAAAAAACAAACAACACAATAACAATAACTATAAAATAATTATAAAATAAAAAAAAATCCAACTTTGAGCTACCCTGTTCCAAGCCAGGATGATCCTGAGAAAACATCTGAATTCAAATAAATACAAAGAAATCCATTACCCCTTTGCAACCACAAAACAATAATGTAGAAGGACAATGGGGCAAAATAATTATGATTGAATGAAAGAAAAAACACTATACCAGAAAACTGAGGAAGAGCAGGACAGAAGCACTTGAGAAGGCGTTGACAGCCATAGTTGTTAGTGAGCGTTCTGACTGATGTGTTGGGTGTTTTTGCTGCATTTGCTAATTAAGATGTGGTACAGTACCCAGGTGTGGGTACAGCACCCAGCTGCCTCGGCCCAATTAGAAAGGAATTCCCCTTATCTGGCTGAAGCAAGTCTGACACCAAATGGAAAGGGGACCCTCCCTGTAAATGGTGGGAGAAAGTGGCACTTCCTGGAAATGACTCAGCTATTCCAAGAAGGGTAAGTAGCATTTTGGAGAGACTTACTTCTTTTCACTGATTACAGAGGGAAACTCCTTGGTTAGCAAAGTAGGTACCTAATTCATATGCAGCTAAAATTAAGTGATGTGAAACCCACCTTTACAGTACACTGCAATTACCTTTCATACAGAAGTGGCAATGCAGCTTCTTTTCCAGGCAACTGCTGCCAAAATCTGATTCAGAAATATTTAGAGTCAAATTGAAGATATTTCACACATTTTATTTTACTTTACCTTGCTAAATACCACAGTAAATCAGATTGTGAAATCTCCATCTTTGGAGGTTTTCAAGACTCAACTAGAGAAAGTCATGGCTAATCTTGCTTTGGCAACCATCCGGTTTCTAAAGGGAGGTTGCAGCAGATGACTTCCAGAGGCCCCTTCAAACCAACATTTCTGGGATACATCGCAAGGCAAAGTGAAATCAGCAAAATAACATTCACTGCGGACTGAAAAGACACAATGAAAAGACAAGAAACAACTTTTTAACACTTTTAGAATACCAATTATTTAAGGAATTCAGTGTAAAAATTACAGGATTACTAGATGCCTGATATTTAACCTGGCTCTTTGCAAAGACTGAGAATAGGATATAATACCCATGCTAATCTAATTAACTCTCAGGTCACGTTGAGAGCCACTGTGGATTCTTCTATAAATCATCTCAATTATAAATCTAAACCAGGTAAACCAAGGATTTTTATTTTTATGTTGCCCTGTATCATTAGGTAACTATTTCCCTAGATATTTCAAAGCATACAGGACGCCTGATTGAAACTTTTTGTAATAGCTGTCACATAAACCGTTCCAAGCTAATACCAGAAAAAGGGATAGCAAACTGCCTTCAGGATACAATATCAAAATATTCCCTAGTGAAGAATATAAACAGTATCTTTACTCTTTCCTAGACCTGCTTTCATCCCCCACACCTTTTTAACTTCAACTAGAATTATCCATTAATGGAAAAACTGCCTCTTCAATATTTTTTTTATTATTTTGTAAGTCCAGAAAGACAAATAAAACATGCACCTGGGAAATTATGAGGAAGGCACACAGAGTATGAACACCTACCTGGAAATGGGGGTTAATGTCAGATCAATTTTCCACAAGCCACCAAAATAATCAGAAAAAAAGAAAGTAACTTTTACTCTTTAACCACGCTAGGAGGAACCTGAAAGACAAGTTTATCAGTATTCCACCTAAAATAATCTTCCTTTGATATATGAGATGACAGATGTAAACAATGGGTTTAATACAGCTCTTTTATCCTTTACCACCAGCTAAAGGCCATCATTATTTCTGAAGGTGTCCCTTTTGGTGGCATTAAGTTAAGCTATTTTGTATTTGTAGTTGCCTATCATTGATATGTCCCCAGCCTACCAAAACCAGCCTATTAAATTCAGATCAAAAGTTCAAGCCGAGTTTAGGCTCCTCCTTAGGAGAATTAATGAAAGCACAGCACCTTAGCACAGGTAGAACCTGAAACTGACAACACTGAAAAGATTTTATGCTACTGAAAGAGAACAAAGAATTTACTTCCTAGCCTGAAAACTAAGTACATTATCAAGCAGTTTAAAACCAGCTTAAATTAAAATATTATAAATAATTTACTGAAACCAAATTATATATGTAGCTGACCCATGGCTAAGCTCTCTAAGCTTTTGTATTGTTGCCATAACAGCTTCGTTTGGGCTGTATTGACCCAAAAGAATAATTTGTCCCTTGCTATAAAAATCTGACCCTCTGCACTGCAAAAGAAGGAAGTGCAATGGATGCTCACCCTCCTTCCAGGTGACTCATGTTCTGAAAAAAACCCCATTAAGTGAAAGCAGATCCCCACTAAGAGGGACAGTGCTGAATTAGCGCTTCTCCCCACATGGTTGCCACTGCACTTTGTTCCCCGGCAGCAGCGCTGACTTCTGAAGCCAGAGCACAACGTGAGACTGCAGCCTCAATGACTAATCTTTCTCTAGGCCAGCTTTCCACTGCCAGAGGTATCTCACAAAAGAAAGCATCACGTACTTGAGGTGAAGACTGACCTCTAAAAATACGCCTCGCTACTTCTGTGAGCAGTAATAAATAATTACTGTCCTGGTCCCTTTCTTTCCTCTCTGCTTCATCCCCACCCCATTACTTTCAACTCCCTTGTGAATCCTCAGCCTTTGTGATGCCACAAAATTCATCTCTGATGCAAAATGCCTTAAGAGGAACTGGATGCAGGCCCAAAACTGGCTTGTTTCCGTTGATGAGCTGATTGCTCTAATTGGAAAACATTTGATTAGCCTATTTCCCATGGATAAGACATGAAACAGAAGCATCTCTCTGCCACTTGTACACTAAATCCTACAGTGTTGAAATTAAATGGTTCAGGACTTCCCAACCTGAATAGCTTTAAGCCCTGCAGTAACAATTTCCTTTCAGAGAGAAAACAAGTATTAAATTCTCTATTATTTGAGACTAGCAAGATTCAAATCTAGAGTCTTCTCACAAAGAAGTGACAAGATGACTGCAGTTTTTAGAACAGGTCCCTTCATTGGTGACCACAGCAGTGAATGTAAAACTGCTCTCTGCCTTCTTACCAAAACCATGAAACGCTCCTCAGATGCGCACATGACACCACAAACTATTTATCAGAACACTCTCAACTACAGAGAGACACGCACAAGAACATCCTTATGGCAATTAGCATTAACAGTTCTACTAGTTAATTAAAAAAAGAAAATACTGGTAAATTAAAAAAAAAAGTTAATAACCCCATAAACCTGCAAACACTAGCAGTTATTAATGGCTAGTGGCCATATATTCACTTGCTCTTTTCAGTTCAATTTTAATGCTACTTTATTTTTTTTTCTTTAATATATGCTGCATTTTAGAATGGCCAAATTCATGTTTGGGGTAATATCACAAATGTATTCTAAGAAGCTCCAATGCTGAGCCACAAATGTGTGTAATTAGACTTGATAATTACTTAGATTTTCCCCTTGTGGCTTTTTGTACACAGTGGAATATAATTGCTTTAACATTATAAAAGTAAAGCAGTCTATAAACTTACAAGGCATATGTCTAGTTCATATTAAAATGAGGGAGAAGATTATCAGTCCTTGTTCCTTTGCAGAAATTAAGGACACATCTATCTAAACCAGATATGATGGACAACATGCTGTGTGAAGTCCAGAATACTGCAGGACAGCTATGCAAAAGATAATGTCCCAAATTTAAAAATAGGTAAGATAGCAATAAAAATAATTATGGGAGGGGGGAATGTCTTTTGGAATGAACAGTGTTTGATCCACAGAGAAACCAGATGCAGAGCATTACTGAGTATTACAAACATTACTAAAAATGTCTGCAGCATAATACACAAAATGCCCATAATTATGCATGTGAGAATAACATCTATTACATTTACACAAAAACATATATCAAAGCTTACAGTTAATGTGGGTAAAACTGGCTGGAAGTTATTCAGAACAGTTTTTCCTCCAAGGTCCTCTGTGTGCCACTTAGCTCACATGGATGGACAGAACAACAGTCGGACAGACTGAGTTTCCTGAAGGCAAATATTGACCAACTGCAGCTGTAATTAGTGGAGCAGGAAGAAGGGAAGTTAATGATGACTCCCTAGAAGTGTTTTTTAATGAGAGAAGCTAAAAAGTCTTTAAATAAAATACTGACCAGTGGCTGTATAAACTGAATTCTGTTGGTCAGGCTCGCCTGCTCTGACTTGTAAACACGGCATCTGTAGAAAACCCTCACAAAAGAAAGTAAATTTAAAATAAACTTAATTTAGAAAGAGCTCTGCATTCCTCTGATGGTATTCCTGCCTGAAGACTGCTCCAAGCCTGGTATTCTATTTATTACTTGTTGCAGATGGGAAATTAAGGCAGGCTTTTGCAAGACTCCTCACTTGGCAGATGCTATGAATCTGGAAGGCGATCATACTGATCTGCCTCTAAAACAGCATTTCTATGCTTACTAACAAAATTAAATTTAAATTTTAAGTACAATCATCTTTTAACTTGCTAGTTGGAAAAAAACCACTCTATATACAACAGATGCTTCAGAATGTCTCACTTGTTCAGAAAACAAGCTATGGCTGTTTATAAGCAGCTGATATCTGAACACTGCAACCCCTCAGCACCAGCACTGCCAGTTCTTCGGTCAGGACGGACAGGGACCTGTCCATCCAACCAAAGGCTCTCTGCCTAAACAACAACATGAAAACATGACCTTAGTTGTGCTGCTGTTTGCTGTAGTCATGTAGCCTGAATAACCAAGGAGATAAATCAATTAGAATTATCCATTAGGCAGTTGGTACTATTAACCTCTTCTTCTATTTCTCATATCTGTATATGGTCTTTGAAATAGTATTGTAAATACAAAATCTTTCAGACATCATTAGGAAATCCAGAAGTAGAAGAAACTAAATTCAAGGAGCTATACAAGTTCAAAGTCCAAGGTTGTTTTAATTGGTTGAATGTTGTCTTTGACGAAATAATGGGGGAGTTTTATTAAAACATACAGTGTCTGTCAAATGACTCATTTCTTTGTTCAAACATTGTAACTATAACAGAATAAAAACATCAGTATAAGCAGCCAGCTCAAGATCATCTTACAAGGGGAATGAGAGCTGGTGGGCAGGAAGGTAGCTGAAGCTGCATGTATTGGGAGAGACAGAGGTGAAGAGAGAACAAAAACTGAAAACAGGCAAGAGTAGGGGAGCAAGAAATAAAACTCAGAAACATGTTAGAACATGATGAGTTCAAATTTTCTGCAGGAAGAAAAGGGAAATTAGAACTGTAAAGTGAATGTTAAGGACAGGAATCAGCAGTTCATCCACAGCTATGTAACAGAGGGACAACAAAAGAAGTACGTCCTGAAGAGTAATCCAGCAACTCCTAACCAACATGAGTAATCCTGATTTACCTAAACACTGCCTTCATTTTTGAGATAAGAGACTGCAAAACCTGATGGCAGTCAACAATTAAAGAGGATGGGTAAAGAAGGCAAAAGCCTGTAACTATTCAAATTGCTGTTTTGGTTAAATTTTGGAGTAGAATTAAGATGAGTAGTTGTTAGCTCTGGTCTTACATGGACTAGAAAGTGACAGGGTACTTAAATGGCCTGAAAGTTGTATTTTTAGACCAGGCAAAGACTTCTTTTCAGGGGATTCACCTGCACTTTTGGCTATACCCTCATTCCAGGCTGTCTACAGCAAGTGTACAACTAACCACACACTGTATCTGATGTTTTCTTCAAACTGTGTTCCCCAGATTGTTCCTCTTCTCTGTCCAGTTTCAAGCTCTACCAGCTCCCTTCTCTGGGCACTTACCTATGTCTATGCCCCCTGTATCTTTCTTCACCCAAAGCAGAGCTCTCTGGTATCTGCCACACACAGAGTAACTGGGCACACCTTATCTCCATTTCCTCCCTTCACCATTGCCCCAAGATAAGCCACTCATCACCACACTCTGGTGAAGAGGACATGAGCTACAGCCACAGGACTTTGGTCTGCCACATCAACCAGCACAGCACTCCTGTGCCTCTTGGACTGTGTTTTCACTGCAACCACTCAGGGCAAGGACTGCCCTCCTGGGTCTTCTGTACAGGTATTAGCACCACAGGCCTTAATATCATCTTAGACTCCTACTGAACATGATGAAACACTTCTTTTACTGCATGAACCCAAACACTGGAACAGCTTGCCCAAGGAGATTGTGGAGCCTTTCATCCTCAGAGATACTCAGAAGCTGACTGGAGGTGGACCCCAGCAACTGGCTGCAGGTTGTCCTGCTAGAGCAGGGGAGTTGGCCCCAATGACCTCCAATGCCAGCCATTCTGTGATACACATCTACAGTTTTTAAGCAGCACTAATACTACAGAGGATGAGGATTAACAAATAACTCTAACCACGTTCTTCATATAAGGAAAAAAAAAAAAATCAGACTTCCAGGAGCGCTGGGTCTGTGCTAGACAAGTAATAAAGCTCCATACATCCTTTACTTCGCTTTGGAGTTTTATGATTCTTCTGCCCCACTCCCTGCCATGAAAACTTTAACAAAACCTACAACCTACAAATGTCTTGCCTCTAAATGTCTGGATGCTCAGGTGGAAATCAGGTTTATTTAGAAAATATATTAATGTTGCTGAATTTCTCTAGATATTTTCATACACTGGAATGATGGAAATTTGTTCTGCATTCCACACTTAGTTTTCTCACATATTTAAAGGAAAGAGAAGTGTTCTGGCGCAAGTTTGCAAGTGATAGACCAAAACATGCAGGTGGAAAGCTTGCAGAGGTATCTGGCAAGAGGGATTAATTTTTTAAACAAAACCCCTCAAGCCTAAGAAGTCATATGGGACATTCTTCAGAATGCATTTTGCTTTCAGAAAACAAAATCACCACACCCTTTATAGTTACAGCATACCGAACATGGCATTTCATTAAACTGTCCAATTCTGAAAAATGCTTCATTTTCAAACATTGCCAAAATAAACCCTTTACCTTACCTGCACTTCTCGACCTACGGCTGACTTACATTCTACCATACTCACAAGAACTACACTAAATCAATCTATAACTTTAATAAAGTATTTCTTTCATCTTTATCCTGAATGAGATCAGTATTTGAAAACAGGAACTTAGAAGGTTCCTATTCCACTTTAAATGGATCAATACTAAATTATCTCTTTGACCTTGATTGTTCCAGTCCCTGTTTCTCCCTTACCCTGTTCAATTCTTGTATCTGAAATATCTTTTTTCCTATGACTGCCTGATTCTCAGATATCAGTGTGATGGAACACTATGTGAATTTAACCTAGATTTCTCTCAAGGCTATTTTCCCAAGTGGCGTTGGCTCTTTCACCCAAGAGATCTCATTAGCATGCACATATGCACCACTGAGCCTCGGAATTTAATAACTCTATTCCCAGTTCAGCCACAGATGGTATGTCATCTCAAGCAAGTTAAAAAGGCTGTGTCTCAGTTTCTCTCAAAAGTAGAATCCAGCATCACAAAACCCTCTTGTGAGGTCTATAGTCCTGCTTCAAAGGAGGGTAGACTCTGAAGCCTGTCTAGGTTGCTCAGGGCTCTTGACCAGTCAAGGTTTGAAAACTGCTAAGACTGACACTTCAAAGCTTTTCCGGGTAATTTTCTCAGCAGCATTCAGTTCTCCTCAAGACTGAAAAATATTTTGCTTCTATCTGTCAGAAGCTCTCTTTTTTCAATTTATGACCGCTGTCTTTTCAGTCACCTCCCCAGGCACTGGGAGGCTTCTGTTAAGTCCTCCTTGCAGCAGTTTCATCACTGGGTTGAACAAGCCCCACTCCCTTGGCTGCTCCTCACAGGGTGTAACCTCCAGCCTCTGACTATTGTGGTGGCCCCTGCTGGACTCGCACCAGTTTGTTGCTGTCTTTTTTTGGATCAGATAGCTCTCAGCCTTCAGTGATGCCAGTGACTAGCATCCAGCTGACTGTCCACCAGAAGCCCTGGCTCTTGTGGTTGTTTTCAAGCAGAGCAGCTTCCCAGCCAGATGGTGCCCAGTATAACCTGATGGCTGGGATCAGTCTGCACCAGGTACAGGACTTGGCATTTGCTATTTCTGAAACTCAGGAGATTTTGTTCAGCCCATTACTGTAGTCTGTTGAGGCTCTTGTGAATGGCAGCCCTGTCCTCAAACACATACACTCTGCTAATACATGTATTAGTGAATTAGAATGCATAGTACCTGAACAGCAAGCACAGTTCTCTGAGTGGAAACCATTCTATATGCAAATACAGAATAGCATTTAATTGTAGCAGTTATGAGTATCCGCACAGGAGAGCTGACCCTGTAAGGCTGACGTTTAATTATGCCCTCTTTCTAGACAAAACTGTTGTAACAAACTGAAGGGCTTCAGTGCAATTAGACTATTCCAAGTCTGAAGTGGAGCACACACTCCAGTGCCCAGCACCTGGCGGCACCACACCCTGCAGGATCACAGACCTGGCAAGAGTTCAAACACCTCACCAAGAGCTTCCCAAAACTGCTCACTACACTGTGCAGCAGCCTCCGAGTCCTGTTTGGCCTCACAACCTTGCAAAGGCTGCTGCATTTTCAAATGTGTAAGTGCAAGGGTTTTCTATTTCTGTATAGGCTTTATCTTTTAAAATAAATAAATAAATAAACAAACAGGCCTTAGTGATTCAGCAACTATGTGAGATCCACCCCAGAGATCACTGACTCCTCCCGGTTATGATCTCTCTAGCCTCCTCTTTTTCCACAGTCATTCTACCCACAAAAGAGCAGAAAGCTGCCATCAAAGCAGGAGTTTGCTGAACACTAGAACAAAGACAACCACAAATTAACCAAGGACTTGCATTCAAGGAACTCTACTCTTAAAATGCCTGTGGGTTTTATTTTTATGTGTCTTTCTACAGATGAAATTATATGTACTGCATACTTAATAATATATCAACTTAAGAAAAATTTAGAAAAATATTTGTGTACAAGAACACAGACATACACACACTGACACTACATGGAAAGGACAAACAAGAGACCAATTTATTTTTTTTCAGGATCTCTATAATAACTGTTGGGCAAATATGACTTTGGCATTTTGTCATGATGAATTTTGTACAGCTGTTACACAGAGGACCCTTGCTTGCAGATGACACGTGGATCACTCAGGAAGGACCCAGTGCTTTTCTGTAAGTCCGTTGTGGCCCAAACCCTACCTAGATCACATGATGTCTGCCACAAAACCGTTTCTGACTTCACTGCAGAGCTCAATCTTATTAATTATCGCATTCCTTTGGTTTACCACATCTGTAAAATTAGGACAGATATCTGAATTTTATAAATTAGCATGCTTTTCATCTGTAGATTCAAAGTAATTTCCACTGAGGATAAAAAGCAGTACATAAATAGTAAGAAAATGAATGTTGTATTATTCATACAGATCAGGAGACTAAAAGCAGATAATGCTAACCTTTGTCAATCATAGCACAAGGGGAGGAAGGGGAGAAAAAAATAGGGAAAAGAAAAAGGAATCTGTGCAATAAGTAACAAAACACATAATTATTTATCCCGGCTGTAGTTACATTTTAAAAATGTCATAATGTTTTTGGAAGTATAGAATAAAGAATATTTAAAATTACTAGGACTTAAAAATGCAGTATTTGTGTTTGAAGGTATTTCCTGAGGGTCGCAGAGAGTGCTATTTTCTTTTTATGAAGAGCTATCAGATGCCTGTAGCTACTGGCTAGAAAATACATATAAAGCTGACAAATATTCTAAAACCACAACTGCAGAGCAGTTACCTGAAAACATTACTGGAGGTAAGTACTCTTATCATTCTTACATAGCCCCCCACCCCAAAGACTATTAGCATCAACATTTAATAAAATGCTAATAAGAAAAAAACAGGAAAAAACCTACATAAATAACAAAGAAAATAGATTTGAAAATAGAAAATAGTCTATAAAACCAGAACTGTTAGGTTATATTTGCAACTGCAAACATTTCATTAAAATACTTAACAGAAGAAAAACATAGATACACATTAATTTTAAAATTAAACTTTCCTTGATATAGATGTTCACATGTTGGATTAAATATTCATTATAATGGAATGAGTTGAAACAATTTCCCTTGAAAATACTGCTGATTCCAAGAAAATTTTCTTTCAAAAGATTTTCACAGGAAAGCTCAGCTTTTCACTTTGATCCACATCTTCAGAAATTAACTAATTTAACTTGATCTTTCCCGTTGAACAGAACTTTCATTTCAACAGCCTCTGTTTAAGTGGCATTCTTCATACTGCTATGCAACATTAATATCTAAACTAGGCTTATCAAAAAGAGTATTGCAGCACAGAAAGACAGGAGTGAACATAAGAGAAGTACTTCTGGCATTTACTGTAAAGATACATTACAGTGCAGGATAGTTTTTCTAGATACTGCACTAAATAAAGCATCATCTAATTACAGACTTTTCCATATGATGATATTAAGGGGAAAAAAAGTTCTCCAAATACATTTTTAGGGCAAAGGGTTTCAGCCAAGTGAAAGTTTGGGAAACTGAAGAGAAACCATTTCGAACTGCAGAAAGTATTCCTGTTGTCTCTCTAGTCATCCCTGCACTGAGTTCACACGAGCTGTAGGGTACAGCCATCAGCTCTTGCTCAGTCAGCCAAAAACGTGAATGATACAAACAACTGACGAAGCAGTTATCACAAAGGTCTGGCAGAATACATCCTGTTTGAAATATTAAATATAATTCTTCTGGGAAATGGTTGCATTTCTCAACCAAAGCTTTGTGTTTGTTATTCAGGTCAGGAGGTTATGAGAGACAGAAAAGGAAGTGAGATATGGAACACTGACAGAACTCCTCTGTCCCACAGGTTCATGCCCATTGCTGGGGGATGACACCACCTCCCCCAAATCACATTTTGGATTTTGTAATTCCAAATCCCTAAACTCACTTAAAATAGCAAGAGATTGTCAAAAGAGCACCACAAACTTTTAGAGATCTTGGTTTTTTAGTATTGTCTCAACTGCTGGCAGCCTTTAAGGAATAGCTTTAGGAGCCAAAAGCCTCAAGGCCACAGCTACCTTATGTTCCGGAAGCTGCACTACTTAACCAGCAGCACAAGTTCATAATGTGAGAGGATGCAGCAGAAGGTATCCCACAAGGCCACTTTTCTTAGGAGTAGTCACTGATTAACAACACAAATTTTGTTCAATAAAACTCAATTTACCCTAATTTATCTTTTTGGGTACCCATTAAGTCAAATAAAATAACAGAACGAGCACTAGGTACTCTTTGTGCCTGAAACTGGAGGGTTTTCATCGATGGTTTGGTGGATTTTCATTAAAGTTTTAGCAACATCTGGGAGAAGAGGGAGAGAATTTACTCTGCTAGGATTTTTTACTTCTGGTCCTCTTTTAAATAATCATGTCTTAATCTCCACAATGCTCTGACAGATAGCAGAAGCTGGTTGCTTTAATGACCTAGTTGCATCACAGAAAATAGAGGAAAATACAAAGACTGCTCTTTCCCCAACGGCATCTGGTATAAGGCTTACAGAAATTTGGCTGGAGAAAGCCTTTAATGGGAATATGGAAACTCCTGAAAGAAAAAAAGAAATGAAAACCAAACAAAACAATCCTAAACCACCCAGGTACAGGGACGTTCCATAAAGCGGGAAAACCTGTTTTCCTGACAGCAAAATAATAAGCAAATTACTATTTTTTAGTGGATACAGTAACTTTTGTGTGTGTGTATATAGATATATACACACGCATACATGTATATGGATATGTTAAAAACCTGTAAAGTTAATGCCTTTACTTCAAAAACATTTAACACCAATTACACAAAATCTGAGGGTTTTTCTACACAGCAAAATAGTGCTCACTAGTTGTTGCTCAACAGTATTTCCTAAGGTGGATCCCTTCACTCTGGGTTAAAAAAATATCTATTTTAGTATGCTTCAGGCTAGATTAAGCTAAAGTGAAAAAAAGAAGGTTAATTTTAAAGGTCAGAGTAATAACGTTCTTATAAGGAATAAATGCAGGAAGCTGCTGCTTTTAAAATTCTTAACATTTACACTTTCACATTGAACTCTCTGCATATGCAGCTATCCAATGGTCAGCCACAATACATGTGTGAATCCACAGCTTCTGTGCACAAAGCTGAATGTGGTAAAGATGCACCATGTTGAGCACCCCAAAAAGAGAAAAACAGTTTTAAAAGGTTGCCACTGAACCTGGCAACAGCCAGAAGGGAGCAACAGCCCAAGTCACTGAGGGCACGAAGATTTTTGGGAAGGCTTAATCTACTGAATGGCCTTTATAAAATGTCTGAAGACTTCAGCTATGCTCAGAAACCATCTTTGGCTCTCCAGAGATCTATTGTACATGTTAAAAGACCACACATTGTTTGTTTGTTGGGAAACTGGGTCATAAAACACCCTATTGTAAAGACAACGAGCAAAATGGAAAATGAAATGTGGCCTAAGACCCTTCACTAGGAGTATTCTGTATTTTGGCCAAGAATTATGGCATAGAAGTACCACCTCAGCAACAAAAACAGAGTTGTAATGGCTGCCTACAGTAATTATGGAGACACTTTCACTACATGCCATAATACCGAGCAGTGATTTATGCAGACACAGGATTAGCACTCTAGATTTTTCAACTCCTTTTTAAGTAACATGCTCCAAAGCATAAGACCACTGCCTTCTGCAAAATCTTTTTTTTAAGACGTGGTTTCCATGACACATCCCCTACTCTTCTTGCCTCTTCCTGTCTTACCTTCCCTGATTAATTTCCGATTAGCATCTGCATCAGAGGTTACTGGGCAATTTTTGGCAAAATCACAGTATTTCTGTGCTGTACCATAGCATATTTTAGCTGCAAATGCTCTTTGCTAAGTCCTTGGAAGATTATGCATTTGAGAGTAATCCTGCAATGGCAGAGTGGCAGTCTTCAAGGCACTGTGCTGGGAAAAGCCGCAGAACGAGACTGTCAAAGAATTAGCCCAAAAGCTCATTCCATAAATTTTTATTTTCCTGACACTTCAGAGTATTTTATTCATTAATCTCAACTAGCTTACTAGTATCTGTGGCTCAAATATTTTTAAGTTCTTGGTAATAAAATTGCGATAGTGCAATTTTGTTGAGCCTCTTCTTAGGGTTTTCTCTTTACTTCAGTCCAGAATGCCTTCCAGGACTTTGTTCATAAAAGAAAGCTTCATAAAATGTTGCAATATTTTTCATGTTTACACTTGTGATCTAGATCTAATTATTTTCCTACAGAAACAATGTAGGAGAAGGGAAAACAAATGTCCCATATATGCTGTTTTGGAAATGTGACCTTTTTCAGTCTACCAGAATTCTTTCTTTCAATATACATTCCCACACTGCCTCCAAACCTCACTTGAAGCGAAGGGTTTTCCAGCAGGGACGTGATGTGAATAATGCATTTGTCAGATGTGGTTTATTTTCTCCCCTTTCCTCCAAAGAGCTGCATAGGCAGATGAAGTTGTGGAGGGGTGGGGAAGATCCGTTTCTAATGCACTTGCATTCAAGAAGGGCAAAGTCCAAAGAGTGCATCTTGCACTTACCTCGAAGGTATCAAGTTTTACAAGGGCCCTCAGTTCCTTTCCACCCGCCCCCCCCCCCCCCCCACAAAGATCTGAGTTTATAATAAACTCCCAGACTTGAAGAATCACAATACCTCTAGAGCTACATGGCAGTGCTTGTTTCGCTACTGTTAATCCTGCATGGATTGCACAGCCTGTTCTACAAAAACTACAGACAACGCTACTGTAC
This sequence comes from Fringilla coelebs, assembly GCF_963513975.1. Taxonomy (NCBI): domain Eukaryota; kingdom Metazoa; phylum Chordata; class Aves; order Passeriformes; family Fringillidae; genus Fringilla; species Fringilla coelebs. The sequence continues at coordinate 62,797,433 of NC_140029.1, read as the reverse complement.
CACATCTGCTTTTATTGATGCTTTAAAACACAAAATCTCAAAAAAAGCTTACTCGAGAATTTTGCACACTGTTAGGTGCAGGTCTGCAGTTCTGCAGACAAAAGATAGAAATGTGTCAAGGAGAATGTCAAAGACTCATCCCTCAAGAGCGCTGGATTGTTTTTGGAATTTTCATCTGTACTGAGCATCCCCTCCTAGCAAGCTATTTTAGGAGTGTTTCAAGCTTCGTTCAGGCGTGTTCATCCCCTGACAGCAGTGCAAGAACTTTTAAGTAGCTACTGTGAGATCAGACCGCCTTTTGACCCGGTTAATAAGTGTTTACAAGTCTCATTTCTAGGCAAGGAAGCCAAAGTTAAGGCAGATCTTGTATGTCATCCTCAGCTGCTAGAATTTGGAGCTCCACATTAAGGAAATCACAGTCAAATGACATGCTTCCGTCAGTATCTGGACAGGGTTGGGAGGATTTGTTCCCCAGTGTACAATTAACCAGATGTATTTTGTTTGTTTAGTGGCAGAAAAACAAGCCAAATTTGGTAGGCTATCTGGAAACAAACATCATCCAGGGCAGGTCTGGATTCCGAGGTAATAAGAAAAACCCATTTTCTGGAACATGTAGCTTGTGTCTTGCTTATGTGCTTTATGTCACAGTGACCACCAAATCTGGGGTTAGGAAGGAATTCTACAGCTTAATCTGGGCCCAGGGAAGCCACTACTTCCTAGAGAATAGCACTCCTCTAGGAACACAAGCACCTAATGGATTTCGTATAATTGCAGGCAATCTGAGCAACAATACTGTCTCATCTGTTGTGGCACACTGTCCTGGAGACTTAAATACTCTGGTCAGAGTTTTATGTGAAAGCACAGTGAGCTCAGCGGAAGGGTGAAATTTAACCACATGCTGTATCAGGGAGATGTCACTAGAAGCACCTTTCTAGTTCTTCTCGGCTGTGAAATGACAGCGGATTCTGCAGGTGAAGAACCTGGCCCCATCAAAATCACAGCAAACCTGCACCAGGGCACAACTTCATGCCACAAACTGAACAGGTACTGTCCTCCTATGCAGAAATTCACCACAAAGATTTAGGAAATTATTTATTAAACACTATCACTTTTGAAGAGCCAATCTGGTAACTCAGAGGCCCGAAGAACAAGAGACTGTGAAAGCAAATGAAAACAGTAAGACACTGTTTATGTGCAGCTGGCCATTTTTCAAGTTTTCATTCCCTTATGAAAGAGCTTAGAGCAAATTACACTACTCCAAATTAAAAACTGGTTTTGATTACGGGAGTATAGAAATTGCAACCAAAAACCTTTATATTCTAGGCAGTTTTGCACTTCATAAACTTAAAAAGCTGCCGGTGTTTTTCCTTCGTTGCTGTTTGCAGAGGGGAGGCGACAGCAGCGCCCGGAGTTTGGGTGCTGTTTTGGGGCGGGGGGAGGCAGCTCTTTGTTCCTTTATTTAAGTTCCGAGGCGAAGTTCTCCGCACCACACGACCACCAGGCTCTGCGAACACGCTGCGGCACAAGCGCCGCCGAACCCCCAACTTCACCCTCCAAGCGCTCCCTTGCCCTGGAGCATCCGGGGTCCGGGAGCTCGCCAGCAGCCGGCCGGGCCCCGCTGGGCGGCCGTAGGGAATGGCAGCGGGGGGAACAGCGGGCACGACCCGCCCTGTCCTCACAAACCAGCTCGCACCGCCGGCCCAACGCAGCCGGGGCGCTGCGGGAGCGAGCGCGCAGCCGGCCCCGAAAGCAGAGGTGGCCGCGGTCCACGCGCTGCAGCGGCTAACAAAAAAAACCTCCAAAACAAAACCCCAACAAAAACCCCCAACCAAACAAACAGAAAAAAGGAACCAGCACAGAGATCCCCGGAGTCGGGAGAAGCGGAGCCGAGAAGCTCGCCCTGTCAGCCATTTTAGAAGCGTGAGCCGATGGGGCGGCGGGGCGCACCGCTGCGCAGCCTTCCCCCGGCCCGCCCGGGGGCCATCGCCGCGGGCAAGGGGCGTACAAAGCACGGCAGCGTCCCCGCCGCGCCCCCCTCCCCGGGCTCCGCGCGTAGCGGAGCGGAGCGGAGCGTCCGGCGCCGCCGGGCCCCGGAGCGTCGGTCCCCCCGCCGCCCTCACCTTGGCGTCCGGCGGCAGGATCAGCACCTGGCTGTTCTCCTCCTCCTTCTTCGCCGCCTCCTTCTGCGCCAACGCGGAGTTGAACGACACCTTCACCATGGTCGGTCCTCAGCACCCCGCACGCAGGAGAACGAGGACGAGAAGCAGCCCGCACCGGCGGAGCTTCGCGGGCTGTCCCCTACCTTGCCACCCCCCGCTGCTGCCTCGCCGCGGCTGCCGCCCCCGTCCCCTTGTCAGGCGGCTGAGGAGGAGGAGGAGGAGGCGGTGCCTGACAGGGCGGGCGGAAAGAGGGGAGGTGGTGGCAGCAGGGCCTCGCCCTCCGCCCGCTGCCTGGCCCGGCGCGGCGCGGCCGGGCGGGGGGCTCCGGGCGGGCGGGTCTCGGATCTGGGCTCGGCAGCCAGGGGGCCGCGGCTCAGTGGATGCCTGGCCGTGCCCCGGGCGGTATGGCACCGAACTCACGGCAGAGACCCTCGGGGGTCCGTGTCCCCCCGCCCGGGGCTGGGCTCCTGCGCATGGAGGAGCCCCGGCGCTGCGGGCGCTGCGCTTCCCGGGGGCACGGCTGGCACAAGCGGTTCGGCTCACCCCGTGCAGTGCCAGCATTTCCCTGGTTGCCATTTTAATTTGGGGTGCTTTGCGAAAAGAAAATGTTTGGGCCTTATGTTCGTGAAGAAAATCCCCAAAATCCTATATAGGCGGCGTGGAGGTGAAATCCACCAGTTGTTAAACCCTTGGGGAAGGATGCGAGGAGCACCGAGGAAAGTGGAAGTGTGACCTTCCCCCTTCCTCTCCGGTGCAGTGGGGCAAAAACTCAGTGAACTCGGCACTCCATCCCAGTAGGGCGCTTTCCAGTAAAACTGTGTGATGCATATATTCGAATTTGCACTGGGGATATGGTTGTCGTCTGCTCCAATAGGTTAATTTTGGTGACTCATCTGGGTAGAGTTGATTTCCTGGTTAGATCTTGGCAGTGTAGTGCTTCTGTCACTCTCTGTGAGACACCAGGCAAGCAAAATGCAGTCCTTCAATTCAGTGGGTGCTCTGCTGCTGACTTAGTCAACATCTGGTCTTTCTCCCTAGAGCATTAGATGGCACCAGGACTGAATTGTCCTTAGGCTTTGTACCTCATCATCAGCATCCTTTAAAATTGTTCACCTAAATTAACTAACAGAAAAGCTAACTTAACCTGCTTCATCCTATCATCCTCAAGTATTTAAAGATCTACAGATAATTTAAGGATTTTTTTTTCTAATGAAGATATAAAATTCACAAAGCAAATCATAGTAATTTTATATGCTCTTAAGATAAAACAACTGATGGCACGGCTTGCACCCAAGTCTGTAAATTGCCCAGATATTACAAGAATTCGATCTAACTACCTTAAAATTCAACAGAGGTTGACTGAATTATTTGCAGATCCTTCACTGAAGTAGAAAACGTCATGGACTCTAAGGAAGACAAAATACAGAGATTTCCCTAGGCAATTTCTGACCATATTTGGTATGACCCCGGAGGTTTTACTTTAGTAGGAACTTTCATTAAAAGTATTTGAGCATTCTTCATGAAGACGATAAAGTACTTTAATAAAGCTATCATAAGCTACAGTTTCCCAAGCTACTACTATGGATTTTTAATTTTTTTTTCTTACAAGTGGGACTGTATTTTCTCACTCCTAGATTAGAGAAAAGCACCAGGTGACACCTCTGCTCCCATTTCAAAGGGAATCTGTGCAGGCGCACTGTGTATTCAGGACAATATTTAGCATGCAAAGGCTGTAGTTCAGAGTTTTGCTTTGCTTTGTTCTCCTTAATGACATCTTCAGATATTCCTCACAGGGAGATGGGTATGCAAAAGACAGTCAAGGCTAAGGCATGGCATCTTATTATCTGTGTCAAAGTACATCTAACTCTGTCCCCAGGCAGCATACACTCTTATCTTTCCAGATCAAATATACTCTGTCTGCCTCTTGGATCATGTTTACAAACCATGGCGGCTGACTGCAGCTGGATTAGAGCAGCACCTTTATGTGTTGCCAATTCTGACCTTTTTATTAGTGAGAATTTAGGATATTAGGATTATTTCTATTAGAGACCAAAGTAAGGATGAAGCATGAGGAGATCCTCCCAACTTACTTCCTGACTGTACTATGCTTCTGTGTGCTTTCAGGCTATGGTTTCACAGGCAGCTGAGCTGTAGGATGGCTCCATTCCTCCAAATGGAAATCTTGCCTCAACTCTTCCTTCTTATGTCTTTCATCATCTACCTCATGTCACTCTTCATACATCCCTCCTTTCACCAGCAGTTCCTTCCAGTGCCTGTGCTAGATGTATGACCCATCCATACCTACATTTTTCTGCATTAGTTTTCTGCTGGGTTGGTGAGTGACATCACTTCAGAGAGATACAAGGACCAGCACCAGCATGATCAGTGGACCTGTGAGACTAAGAACAAGGAAGAAAGGACAATAGATCCAAGCAGTAAATCAGCCCATCACATCTCTCAAAACTACAGTGTTGTTTTTTCTCAGACAAGTCGGTTTATATCCAGATGACTTTCTCATTCTCTTATGTTTCTGCCCCTTTCCTTTCACATACAAGTCTTTATTTCCTTCCCCCGCCTCATTCACGTATCAGATATCAGAACCCCTCCCAGGAACAGATGACGCTGTTTAGATCTGGCTGTGTCCTTGGGCACGTGCTTTCCATTGTTTCAGCTGACACTAAAAGGGGGGGAACTCATTGATTTCTTGTTTACCCTGAGTGGAAAATGGCTATTACATCTATGAGGACTGGAAGCTGCTTTCTCTTTCTCATGTCCCTCGTAATATGTTACAATGCTTCAAGCAGTACCTTTGCTTACCCATCTACAATTCAAAATCAGCCTACTTGCTATCTCTTACACCAGGGTTATTAATTTCTAATGCCTGTACTAGACATTTGTAGATTCAAGCATGTAAAACTGGGAGGGTAGGGGGGGTGGTGTTAAATATTGATACTGTCTGACAATAAAGAACACTGTTTTGAGGTGAAGAGAATGTAGTTGTGTAATTTAAAGTTTCTTTTATAAAGCTTTTAAAGGCAACTGAAAAGGGAAAGTTCCATATCATGTCATGGTATTTTTTAATTGTTTCTGCTACTCCTTGTTTCTTGTTAACTGCATAACATTGTGATACAGTGTGTCTTACTTTTCCCTCAACCACTTTTCCCAATTTTATGTCTCTATATATCCATTTATCTCTGTCTAAATATGCATATTTCTTGGGGGAGGGAGGAGACAAGCAGAAGTTGGTCCTGTGACAGACATTTATTCAGCTTTCTTTCTTAGCCAGAAGTTCAAATCCATTTACACTGTTTCAAGGCTTTTCACACCGTGGCTGGCTCTTCCTGTCTGCCTTATTCTCCCTTCCACCTCCCCATCTTCTCTGCACAGCCCCCTCAGCTTCATCTGAGAGAAGTCTCATCTACCAGATACTTACCCAAATGGCCCACAACAAACCTGCTGTCACAGTGTTCCTTTTGTGCAATCCCTGAATTAATTCACAAGAACTTGTACTTAATCCTAGATACATTAGAACATAGGTAAGACTACTAGTTTTATTTGTATAATTCCAATGACATTTTTATCAGCAAAATTAGTTTTGGTTTTTTTTTTTCATTTCTTAATGTGTTGATTTGGGAATTCTTTTCCAGATTGTTTGTTTTTGTTAGATGGGGGAATATGGCTGTGGCAGCATTTTTTTTGCTTTGTCACGAGGTAAATCTGCTACCACCCACAAGTCTACCTTTTCTTTTACTACTCAAAACAAAAAGAACAATCTAAATTCCTGAAGGCTAAAGCAGAAAGGAAAAGATGGCACTTACTATTTTAAACAGAATAGGATAAGAAAGAGAACATACCAAAAGCCACATGAGCAAGTCTGTTACTCAGGCTCTATATTCTTCTAAATATGCCAGAGCCTGCTAAAGTTGGCAAACCAAATGCTGCATAAATCTTTGCCATTCTTTAGCTTGCAGATGATTGGTATTGCAGACTGTTGGTGTTTTCACAGAATTTTGGACCCGACATTTACAACCAAATCTCCAATTTTTATTAATCTCTAGGCAATACTCTAATCTGAACCTTAGAAATAACATAATTTTCACAATCTATCTAAAATGCAGCCACCACAACAAAGCATGAAATAAGCCTGACAAATCTATTTCAACTTGGCTTGTGCCTCCCGGCACCTCAATCATCCCTGCTGTGAATAAAGCCCTTTAGAGTGAGTAAGCTGTACCACAGCAATGAATTATGCCTTAATCCAGCAAGCTGCTTTGCATGGCTAGCTTCTGCACCCACGTGGAGCCCTGGGGTCCACCAAGATGCAGCAGCTTGCCTGACTGTGTCTGAAGTTTGTCTGGTGTGAAATTGCCATATGCAATATGCAGAAATGTCCCTGTGTGTACAGTACCCAATTGCATGCTCTTAATTTCAAAGAATTGTTTGCAACATGAACCAGAACCTCCCTTGTTTGAAGGCAGTGGAAGGGCTCTCATGCTCTTCCCTTGAAGCTGATCCTGTCAGCCTTAACTGGTGTCATCTATTAAATGCCAGACAGTAGACAAGAAACCTTTATATGAATTTATCAACACTTTATTTGCTCATTAAGCATCGTGATTTGGCCAGTACTGAAGAAGACTCAAATTAAAGACCACTGCTGCCCTAGGGACTTTATAATCTAAATCAGATACAGAAAGAAAAAATTCTCAGGGAAGCCAAGGTCATGGAATAACTTTGAAGGCTTCACTCTCTTTTCCCTTAAGCTCTTTTCCTTCTCTCATTTCTGTTCACAGAAATTAAAATTGTGTGCAAGCCCTTGTCCTCTAGTATTCTAGCAGCTGCTTCCTTCTCCTTACCAGCCCAGCAATGCTATTTCCCCCTTTTTAATACATTAAATGCATGTTGCAAATCTCTTTTGTCTTTTAGGCTTTATTGAGCTGATCCTATTGCTCCTTTTCACTTTGTCCATTAGCACACAAGAGTTCCAGAACTGTTGGATGCACATCACTAATTTACCCTAGGACACCAGCTTTAGGAAATTAAAGACAAATCCAGCTTGGTCCATTACAGTATATCCTAGAAGACAATGTCATAGTCTCAAATTTCTATTTAGGCCTCGGGGATTTTTTTGTACCTGTCTTTTTGTCTCCTTTTCTGCTGCATCAAACGCAAACTTCCTCACTTGGCCTTCCTGGCTGCCACGTGGCCCTGTCCATATTGGCTGTTAGTTGTTGTGGCAGGTCCTACACTGCACTACTGGTGCAAACCTTTCTTTTCTTTGACCTTGGCTCACCCATACAAGGAACAAGTTGTCCTGTCCATCAAAGCCCACAGCACTGCTAAAACTAAAACTACTGTTCACAGCCCAACAGAAGAGCCACATCTATGGCAGCTGGGTCACCACTGATTTGTAAAGTTGCCCTTGTCTCATACTTCCCAGCCAGATCACCAGGATCTCACAGGCTTGCATTTAATGCAATGTAGCATTGCTGTCCCTTGGGCAAACAGTGGCTTTACAGGAGAGAACATGAAGCTACCTACAACCAAAGCCTCCAGTCTGCTGGATGGACTCACACACTGTGAGACCCTACTGCTACTGTTCCTCTGCAGTCCCAGGAGTCAGGATACAGCCTCCTGTGCATGGATGTGCAGGTGAAATGACAGCCCTGCTGAGGTGAAGTGATGGGCTGCTCACCTGACTAGTCATTGGCCTGACCTGATCCTACCATTGCTCCGCACTCTTGCTTTCATCCATTTTTCCACATTTGCTGTGTATCACTATGTTCCCCTGGCTTTTCTGGACCTGTGGTTTGTCTTTTCATAGACCCTGTGGAAGCATGAGCATGCACACAGTGCTTTTTGACACCAGCTAACTCACCCTGGGCACTCCTGTAGTACAGACCATTCTGATAGCATCTTTGCTATTCATTTGGAATGTGTGGGATTGGAAAAAAAATCTCATTTACCAATTTTGTCAAAATTTCTATTAGCCAAGGTCTTTTTTTAATTGGTTTTGGGGTTTTGTTGTTCTTTTTTTGGTTTGGGTTGGGTTTTTTTGTTCCCTCCAGCTTTTGTTTGCCTTGATGTTTTTCAAATCTCTTCTGTGTTTGCCAGCATTCCACAAAGAAGGGAAGAACTGACTTTTTCAGCCTGATGATATAAGACTAATTCTACCTTGCAACTGGTGGTTTTTAGGATAAACTTCTGCAAAGCTGCATAAGTTGCACACTGCAAAGCATGAACAGCTCTGTCCTGTTTAAACAGGTTTCGATGTGGTTGGCTCTGGATGCTGCTTAGGGAACAGTAAACCATGACTTGTGTCGGAGGGTTAACTTCTCTGCTGGCTGCTCTGCCACATCTCAGACAAACCTTCCCAAACAGTAGGAGTCATAGGCTGCACCCAGATATGCCTGCTTAAAACCTGGTATCCTCAGGAGAAGTTTCATGTTATGCCAAATTTTGGACAACTCCATCTATCTGCTACAGTGACAGCCCCGTTGCTTTCTGTGAGTTAGCCCCTGGTTTGATCAGAGATAAACTGGATCCAAGAGCAAAATGCTGGTTTTTTAATTACTATTTTTTATCAGTAATTGATTATGATTATTGGTGGATGAGCTCTCACTGGATCAGCTCTGAGGGGGCAGGGGTGGAAGGGGAAGGAGCAGTGGAAGGGCTCCTGGCAGGCAACAGCCACAGTCACTTCACTTTGGATGTAATACAAAATCTCATTCTTATTGCAACTGACATCCTCAGTCTGGCAATGAAGATGCTGGGGTGTGTGTGTGTGTGTGTGTGTGCAAAAATGGCCCTGATGCTGGGGTCTCTGTACAGCAGTTTGGGGGTTTTGTTTTTGTTTCTTCTGGCAAGACAGAGGGAGCAGCAACATGAATTATGAGAAGCTGCAAGAGAATACTGTTAACAGAGGATGGGATCCACCACTTGCCACCACTTGTGGCAGTAATCAGAGGTGTCTTTACTTCTGCATTTGAGATAAGTTTTTAAGATGTTTTAAGACTTTTTAGTGCAAGATGTTTTAAGACTTTTTAGTGCAAGATGTTTTAAGTTTTAAGACTTTCTACTGAGTTTACAAACTTGTAAAATACCCCACCCCATTTTATATATATTTTTAAAGCAACTGTTAAGTTCGATAAGGTCACTTGGCTTAATATGACCAAAGCAAAATTTCCCCAGGAATGCTCAGCATGAGGGAGGTTTCCTTTATGATACTTTAATTCTAGTAAAGTAGAGCAGTTAGCATACATCCCCAGACTACAACTCATTCACATTATGCAGCCCAGACTTTTCAGTACTGCTCACAATTTCAAGAAGAGAAAAAAAGAGAAGAGAAGAGAAGAGAAGAGAAGAGAAGAGAAGAGAAGAGAAGAGAAGAGAAGAGAAGAGAAGAGAAGAGAAGAGAAGAGAAGAGAAGAGAAGAGAAGAGAAGAGAAGAGAAGAGAAGAGAAGAGAAGAGAAGAGAAGAGAAGAGAAGAGAAAATTTAAAACCATAGGTTATCATGACAGCAGGATTTGGAGTAGGCTGCAGCATACTGCTTGTTAAGTGTTGTCCCTGGGCCAAAGAGAGGTATCTGTCAATAACTGAAACTCGTTTTAAAATTTCCTTCAGGAAAATTTCATAAGGGACCACCTTCTCAAATCCTGAATGGATTTGAGAAAATATGTTTACTCCCCAGAAAGCCTCAATGTTTGCCTTATTATAGAGACAAAAAATTAAATAACATGCAATCTCTGTCCAACACTTTTCTCTTCAGGATTATTTAAAACTATAGAGTTAACAAATCAAGTTTCCTTTATATTTTTGAGACTGATTAGCGGGGTACTGATATGATTACAAGGATGAGAACTGAAAGAAATGAAAGAGATATTTCTTAGTTTCTCAGGAAAATCTCCTCTATCTGCCATAACACAGCACTGATGGCACCAGCACAGGGTAGAACAAGCTGTGGTGAAGTGACTACCGACCTATGCAGGGTGGCTCAGACTCTGCCCTGGGGAGATAAATTGTGCAGGAAAGATAAAGGTAATAGTAATTTGTAAGAAAAAAATCAAGATTCAAAGAGAAAACTGTAGTCTCAATCTAAGAATTCTCAACTATGTCCTCTGGGGAGGCTTAGACACCCAAAAAAATCTGTGTTCCTGCCAATGACTTTGTTCTGTAGTTATTGAAGTCAAGAGCAATATTCCCATTAACTGAAGATGTGCAATTATGAGTCTTGACTGCCTTAGAGGTAAATCATCCATCTTCACTCTGCTAAAAAAGGAGTTTACAATCCTCTTTCAGGATTAATAAAATGTATATACCAAGAAGCATCTGGCCATTTCTGGAAGCAACAATGAAGAATACAGTTTTTTGCAGAAATTGCATCACTCAAATGATTGACAAGAAGACATCATCAAAGTTTTTACACAAAAATATGTAAAATCTTTAAAAACATATGTACCTTGCCAGCAAATCAGCTTGTTTTCCTTCAGTCTTCAATGATGCATAGCACAAGAATCATATTCCTAAATAATACTGCCCCTTCTGAATAGAAAGCATTTTAAAATAGGTTAAAAGTAGTATATTTTATGAACAATAGATTCTTTAAATAGATTATTAATGGAAACATAATATTTAAGCAGTCATTTGTGGTGAAATCTGAGACTACTTGTATTGGTGAATATCGGTGAATATTTCTACCATCATGCAGCTTGTCAGAGAAGCCACAGCAATCCTGATATGAAAACCATGGGTCATTTCCATTGCCTTTTCCCCAGTAAGATTGCCATTTGTTTTCAGTAAATAACTGCCTGAGTAAAGACAATAGAAGCAGGTCTCGTGTTTGAAAAATAAGAACAAACACAACTAAATATGAACCAGGAATGACAGAAGAGCCAAAAATAAATATTCAGAGAAAAAAGATCAAGAGGAATAGACAGTTTAATGAGACTGGGAGTGTGGAGATTAAGACAATTTTCATGCTAGTTTTAAACCCAAATTAAGAAGAAGGTGATAAGTGTTTTATAAAAAATTTGTGTAGGCATGTTTTGGTATATCATTCTTTTCTCAGTATGTACGGGGGCTATCAGCTTGTTTTAGTTTAGGAGACCTACAGATATGCCTTTCAGTGTGAAAACATCTTTGAATAAGTCACATTATCATATTTGCTAGACTGTGTTTTCTCCTCTGCTTTGTACAAGTCACAGGCTGAGTTGAGAGCACTACACTCAAGTCAGTGAGGTATGCGTGTCTTCTCTAAAGCAACAACTTCTGAACACAGTTTCCACTTATTTCTCAAGTTTCAAGGTATGTCCCTGGCACAAGTGGGCAGAACTCTCTTGCTTTTAGTAAATATTTAATAATGCAGGAGGAACAAAAAATTAAGAGGATAGAAGACATTTTCCTTATGTTTATCAGAACTACAGTCCCAGGCATTTTTCTAAATGTATAGCGAACCAAAAATCCATTAATACCTTCCTAGATAACAGTGCCCATCTATCCTCTTGGTTTGTTCTGTTCACACAGCTGGGATGCATCCACACGCTGAATAATTTCTCTCTCAGAAATAAAATGTCATAATAGTAGTGGAGGAATGAGTGGGAACCCAGCCATGGGACTAGGGAGGGAAAGGAGTGGGGGGAGCCTGAATTGTAAAGCAAAAAATAGCATCAAGTTCTTAGCCCAGATAGAAAGGGCATAAGGAAATTGGGGTCAACTAACCTAAGAGTGGGACAAATAAGAGGAAGACAAAATCCTTGCACTGGGTAGGAGGGTTGGTGGCAAGGGAAAACTATATGGGCAGAGAACATTTGGCATGTGAAAAAGAATTGAGATCCTGGCAGAAAAAATGGGGTACAATGGTGTGTATGTCTCAAGGTGGGAGTGTTTACAGTATCTTTTCAGTGGGGAGCAGGTGAAGAGGGATACTGAGCCACAAGCAGAATAGTGAAATATTGATCACATAGTGCCTTAGGTATGAAACAGAGGTTTGAGGGAACCCTGAAACAGGAGGTGGCATACAGGAGGATGTTTTGTATACAGTATGAAAGGTGACTTCAAAAGGGAAAAAGATTCACAGAGTGAGGCAAGACAAATGAGGATTCAAGTTAAGCTGGGTGTTCAGGAATCGGTTCCTCTGGAATTCCTTTGCATAAATTCCCCCACATTGCCTTAAGAAGACTGGAGACAGGAACCTGCTGTCCTCAAAGGACTCTTCAGCCACTGGGGTGGAAAGAGTTGCCAGGCAGGCTCTCATGTGTTAATCCTTGACACTTCTACAGCCACCACAAACGCATACTTGCCTCCTGGCTGTCCATCTCCTCCGGGGAGCCATGTGTCACTTTGGAGCAGGGTGACCGAGGATATGCTCTGCTAGAGCAGCACATCCTCATGGCCTGGACAGCAATTTTTTAATGGGTAATGGCAAGTTGTGTTCAGTCTGTCCAGCACTCTGGGAGTGCCTTCATGCAACAGAATGAACAGGTGCTGAAGAGACAGTTTACAGGGAGCAATTTCTCATTCCTCCTCAAAACTGTGACCCTGCACATATGGCCTGTCCACCCATTCCCCATGCATGTCCCATTTTTCTCTCTCTGGAAACATAGAGGCATTAGTATCTTTCCAAGATTCTTTTGCATTATTGTTACATAACAGTTTGCATATTTTTCTAATCTGACACTTTCAGTTTGGGTATATACTTGCATTCTTACTAAAACACATCCAGAACTGCACAGCTTCAGACAGCTTTCTCTCCACCACAAAGCTGCTACCAAATAGCAGCACAGGAACTTTTTTTAACACTGTGGTTGTAGCTGACTTCATCTGACAGGTTCATGTCTGCCTCGGGAAGCACCAGCACTGGAGCAAGACTGTGCTCTCAGTATCATCTCCAACTGTCTATCTTGTGTTTGGGAACAGGTACAGGAAAGGCAGACCTGGCTGGGAACTTCTACTGCCAGTACGTGCTACAGACAGAGGCTGCCCATTTTGGGGCGAAGCAGCAGAAATCCTTGGGAGTGGTAAGTTTGAGTGGCCTGTTACAATGTGGGTATAGCACTTTCAGAGACCTAGGGCTCCAAAGTCTTCTGTAGGAGCCCTTGAGGAAACACACTCTATTCCCAAAAATTAATGAGAAGTGAAGGAAATAGTTTTTTGTTCTCCATCCCTGCAGATTTTGCTGCTCTGAGTATAATTTCATACTCAGTCAGGGAGAGTAGTATTACACAAAATATGATAAACCATTAGAAATGGAGAAGAGCAATTAGGATCAATCAGTGCATCCATTTTTAGAAACCTGACACAATGGACACAGGACACCGAAGTGCTGTGTGCTGTACAGACACAGGACACACCTCTCTACCTCTCGGGACCCAGCAGTTAAGTTTAAAACCAAAGACAACAGACTGCAACAGACAAATCAAGACAGGATAACAACTCAGGCATCCCAACAGACCTGCATGGCAGCTCCTCACAGTTGTCAGCCCTTCTCCAAAAAGGGTAGTTTTGAGTAGTGTAATGAAGTACTTGAGGGACAGTGTAAAATGATAAATTTACTAATGTTTATTGAAAAAGTCTTCCTGTGAGAGATATGTGGGGGGCAGGAAGTTTGGAGATCTTTAACACAGCGTTAGCAGATTCAGTGCATACATTTGACATGGCTGTGTAGAACACTTGAGCTGCCTGTTTGTTGGCCTAATCTGTCCAAATGATAAAAAAAGTCATTGGATAGAGGGAAGAAAGAGGAAAAAGAAAGAAGAAATGCTACATCTACTGTGTAATGAAAGCCATGCCATAGGCTAGGTGGAAATGTGGCAGCATTTCAAGCACATGCTACTCCCCACTTTGATGCAATCCTATTTTCTAAATCTCTGCCTGAGATCAAGGCTGAATCGGAAGGGAGAAATTACTTTTTCAGAAATGCAGTGTTTTGCCTGTCTTTTGACCAGGCACATATGTAGCTCTGGATCTGAGTGTCAGACAACAAAGTAGGATGTCAGTAGGATGTGTCAGTAAATTCCTTGCTGGAACTACTTTTCTTCAATCCACTTCAAGTTTTGCATGGTGCCCCTTGACTTGATGCTGAGTACCTCTGTGGTAAATGAAGTATTTTGCATGTCCAGCTTGGGACATGGCATATAATAAACAGGTTTTCTACTTGGTAATGATGCTGAGTACCTCTGTGGTAAATGAAGTATTTTGCATGTCCAGCTTGGGACATGGCATATAATAAACAGGTTTTCTACTTGGTAAAAGACTGACCTTGTTCAGGAAAGAAGGACATTCTGAGCAGTCCTTTTGCAGTATCTGCAGGCAAAGAAAGAACCTGGTTTTGTCCCTTAGCTCTTCTTCCTTAAGAGCTGTAAGCCAGCCTCGGCCCATGGCAGTCCCCTTTAGTCTCCAGCTGTTGTTTGCACAGACTTTTCCCTCCCAATTTTCTTGGATGCCACAATTGGCAATCACAAATTTATTGCCCACTTTCAAGGAAAAAGGCAAAGACTGGTCATGGAGATGAGATGCTTGTGAGCCAGAGGTGATGAGTTAAAGTAGAAAATATGTCTACAAAGCAAAGACAGAGTATGCAGACTTTTTGACTGTCCCAGATAGATCACCTTGAAGCAATTTCCTGATGTAAATTAGCTTCCCTTGAAACATCCCAGAAAAAATGCCAGTCTGCTGCAGAGAAACTAAAATATTTCTCAGAAAGGAAGATTAATAATGAAAATACAATCTGAAAAAAAAGGTAATCTATAGGTCAGTATCAGGTACAGTAAAAATGTGGCTGTAGAGAGAGGTTACAGATGAACTGATTATAGGAAGGAAATTTGTTGGTTTCTCACATTTAATATCACAAGGTGCTTTCTAAAAATGAAAGTTGAAATTGCACAGAGCATTATTTTGCAACTGTAATGTAAATATCTAGTATCATAGTATCCAGAATGGTTCTGTAGCAGCAATCAAACAGAAATGAGGGAGAGAATGATGCTGGAGTAAGACCATAACCCTGAATAAAAATAGAAAAATTCCCTAGTCCCATACTTGCCAGCAAATTCCTTTATCTAGACCCCAGTGCTAATGGAAGTTTTTCACTCTGGATATCTACTGTCACTAGTAAGAGGCAATGTGCAGGGCTTCAGAGTGTGTCCCTCCTCTGTCCTTCCCATCCCTGTCCGTGCTGCTGCTGTGATCCTGAGCCTTTTCAGATGGAGACCAACTGGAGCACACTGCAGAGCCTTCTTTTTCCATACACCTGAATTTTCTTCCAGTGAAAAACAGGATGCAGAAAGGGGGAGAAAACTGTACATCTGTACCTTATCCTCATATGTATTTAAAATGTGGCCAGGAAACATTTTGGCAACTGATGGCTCTGGTCCCACAATTTTAGACACACCTGGAAGGTACAAGTTGCCTGATAGCAGATTTCAAAAATTGAACTGTGTTTCTTACTGCCTTCCACTCTAGAACAGTAATGATATTTTACAGCAAAGCAAGGAATGATGACAAAGTGAGCTTTTTTTTCATAATCAGATAAGTGCACCAGGAGAATAATTATTTGTCTATTAGCACTTGATTTGCATGTGGCTCCAAAATTATCCATGAAAAATGCTGTTAATATATATTCTGAATGTCTGAATGTGAAATGGCTGCTGTTACAATTAAAAGGCTAAGGAAGCCTATGGAAAATTGATAGGGAAACCTCTGTGTGACATTTTAGTTAATTAAAACATCTAATTTATTAAAACAACAAAACACAGTGAACTGATTCAAGACCATCTGTCCAGGATAATTCTAAGTATATAGTCATAGTTTTGCATCATTTGATTAATAACCATAGTTGAGCAAACATTTTGAAAGAAAGATAAACGCATTAACCATAAGTTCCATGTGTGAGCCCAATGAGGACCCCAGTCCTCAGTCAGGACTGGGCCTCTAGGCTTTTACAATGTAACAAAAGCAACAAGGAAAGTGAGTGAAAAATAATTGAGGACTAAACAGCAGGTTTAAACATGTTTAAAACTGTTGATTAATACATCCTTGACTAATAGAAAGCATCTTTTCATTTCTAAATTACTCAAGTTTTGCCCCATTTAAACAGTATTTTGTTATTTTGAGTCTTCCTCCAGAGATTTTTATCAGAAGCAGAATGAACAGCAATCAAAATATGCACTAGAGTGTTTTCCTTTCAGGAAAAAAAAAAAAGAAAAGAAGAAAAGCATATTCCTCCTATGACAGTGTTTGAATTTTAATGTAAAGTGCATTCTGAGATAATCCTCACTTACAGAGACTTGTTCTTTCACTGAAGGATGACAGGCTTTTAAATCTGCCAAAGATGAGTTCAGAACTCTTTTTGGCTCTGCATTGCTTCTGCAGTATTGCTGACACTACTGCTGCTTAAGGGAGCATAAGGAGTCTACCTTAATTTAAGGGTGAGCTGTAGAAATGGGAAATGCTGATGGCTGGGCCTCAAAGGTGAAAAAGGAGCTGATGTTAAAATCATCTTTCAAAGAACAAAATGGATAAGCAAGGGTAGCAAATAGCCAGGCTTTAAAAGAGCTTCTTTCTATACTCACTAATTTACATTAGCTGTATCCATTTTATCAATTGAAGGATGTTAAAGCCATGCCTATGCTAGCAAATTAAATATGCTTATGATCCCACTGAGGGCCACTGTGCCTACCCATGGTGTTAAACTCTCTTATCTCCCCAAACAGGGTGGCTGCATCCAAACGGAATGGTCCGTGACTGATTGCTGCACAGCTTCCAGGGGCTGCCTGGGGAAGGGCTGCACATCCTAGCACAAGTGTCAGGAGAGCCTTCTCACAGGAGCTCTTGCTGGGATCCCTCTTCCAGCTTAATAGTCTGGATGCTCAAATTCTAGTTCCAAGGGACATTTACTGTCTCCTTCACCACTACAGGGAGAGCAGTGCATTTGGCTACTAACATGAATAAATGTGCTGAAGTCATCAGAATAACGCATACTGATGAAGGCATAGATCTAGTATGTTGTACCATTGATGTAAAACAACAATATGATTGGGAATTATTATAACAGCAGTCTCTGCATAGTCATATGCATTTATTCTGTGAAGCCACAGACCTCTGAAGATCTGGTGGCTATTTATATGCTCAGAGTTACTTGCATACTTCAGGGTTTGACACACTGTGGTCGAGACAGAGACAGTAAAATCCACTGTGAACACACTTCACAATGTTCAGTTTATTTCTTTTGGCAACTGAAATCTATATCACACTTCTGTTAGTTCTTCACTATGTCTTTATTCAGAAAATTGATATTGTAAGTGATTTGATTTGGGGAAGGTAAGGCCCGTACCACAAGACAGGAGATGTATGAATAGTTGAAATTAGCTAGAATCCTACCAGAATTTCAAAGCTAGCAGAGTTGTATTGTATTTTTCTCCAACAGAGCCTTTGGATTCACTATAGGAAATAATATGTGGATAATATATTCTATAGTTTTGGCAAAGGACATATCAAACATGCAGTGGCTTGCTCAGACCTAACCAATATAGGATAAAAGGTGAGATGTACAAGACCATGGGAAGTAAAATATTCCTTGTTCAAATTTATAAGCTTCATGAACACTCTCTTAAAATAAACCTTGTATGCATAGTTATCAACCTCCATTTCCTGGTCACACAGGATCTGGTTCTAGATTACAGGCCTGCAGCAAAAGAAGCAAAGCAACAGAGCAGGAAAGAGTGGAAGTCAAAATTAGTATTTATTTTTTACTCACCTAAGTAATCAAATATTTCCATATGCCATGCAGCAATTGAAACTTGGTTTCCAACTCATTTTCATCTATGGTGGTTCTTCCACCATCTGATAATGGTGTGACCTCTGATTAAAACTCTTTATGAGGTTGGGATATATAATATTGCTCTCCTGTGTAGAGTTCTTTTTCCTAAGATGGCTTGGGTTGATGGTACACTTTTCTTCCATATAAGGCAGTAGGCTTTCCCTCTGCTATCTTCAACTGTTTTCCTGATAGATCTATGGACCCAGTATGTTTGAAACTGCTGTTTCTGAATAAAGCTGGGCTCAGAGTGGCCAGAAGTTATTTGCAGAGAGGACAGACAGACACACAAGACACACATATGCTCAGAGCAAGACTGCATTATCATAATTTGCATAGAAACGAAAAAGAAATAAACACAGCAGTCTGATTTTGCTGCACAATGTCTTTCTTAATTGTCAAAGTTCATCTGGGCTAGAAACCAAGATAACCACATTTTAATGCTAAGCATATCTGAAGACTCATGCTGCAAGCCCAAGGCAAGTGTGTTCTCCGAAAGTAGGCTCCACACCAGGCATTGAATGCAGCCACAACAAATCATCTTCCTTTGCACATCTAGATCCTGAAACAGGGTGTAAAAGACCATGCACACTGCGGCATAAGTGTGGGAAGAAGAAAATAAAACCGCCCTCACAAATGAAAATATGGAAGCTCTGCTGCACCACCGGTGACTCAGACCTGCTTCTTTCACCCCTGCCAAGAAATTCAGGACACATCCTCTTCAGAAATCCCTGGCCATGTTACTGAAATACCTGCACTTTCCAAATTCTGTCAGAAAGTGCACACATCCTCTTTCAAGATCTTGGCAGCATAAATCAAATGATTCTCTGAGGAATAATCTGGGGTCTCAGCTTCCTATGGCTCCGTTACATACGCCACAATAGCTCAGCAACAGATGCTGCTGGTAGGAACTCGGTGTATGTACTGCACAGAGGAATTTTCACTGAAGAGAGTCGCCTTCGCTGTGAAGGATGTTGGAAAGCTCGTGTGTGGGAGGAGAGGAAAGGTTCCTATGTCTCCGCCACAGCTTCCACAAAGTCCCAGCGGGTCTCAGCTGCACTGAGTGAATACTATTAACTGGGTGTCTGGGGTTCAGGGACAGAGTTAGTTGTTTTTCTCTCAAAAGAATGTGTATGACTCAAAGAATGTGTATGACTTTGTAAATTATAATTACTCAAACTGCTGCCCCTCAGGGGAGAAAGCCCTCTTCCCTCTGCTTGACTGTTGGCCAACTGAAATCACTTTGGTTTGGGGAGCAGGAAAATGCCAGAGCTGTGACCTATGAAACAGATCCATGAATCTCTTGGTTTATAAATCCCAGCACAGAGAGGCTGGTCCCTTATGACAGCAGCCTGTAAAACCTGTGACCTGACAGTGAACAAAATGTCAAGTCCTCTTAACAAAGGAATCACTAGACTGCTACTCAAAGAGAGGAAGTTCTCAAGTAGGTATTTTGTCATTTAAGTGACACTCTTCCCTACTGAATGCAGGCTTCATCGCAGCATTTCCTACTATTGTTGCCTAGCATTTGGATTCCTGCTGCTCCCCTCCAGGGGCTGGTGATACTTCTCCAGAAGTTTCAAGCACATAATTAGATTGCTCCCTTAGTAAGCAGAATTTCCTGGAGGGGAAGCACATTGCAGCACTGTTCCATGACTTGCCCAGGCTGCCAGCAAGAGCCAAGGAGAAGGCTGGTTCTTGAATCCTCAAGGACCTGCAAACTCAGCTGCCCCAGAGTGCACAGCAGTAAAAGTCTGGCAAGGCTCTGACATAGGAGTTGCATGTATTTAATAATATGTTTTGGATAGCAAAGCCCAAGAAGATCTGGGCTGCAATTTGGCAGGAAACTGGACCAACCTAACAGCTTGGTGCTGCCAACAGGCTGTGATCTTATTTCCATCTTCCCCCTCACCCCTCTGCTTCCATCAGAGCCTCCTGCACCTTCCATGGAATTGCTGGGTGTGGAACTCAGCTGAACATGCCAGGTGACCAAGAAAGCTGACTCAGCAACTAAGCTCAGGAGACCACTCACTTTTTTGCTGGCTTTGTTTTCTGATGTGAATAGTGAGATAAACTAAACTACTCTTACAACTGAGGGCTGGACGAACACTGGCATTGGTGCAAGGCAAGTGTTAATGGCATGTGCCTGTGTGGGAGGAAATACAGGACAGAAAAAGGGAGCAGCCCCCTTCCAGCAGCAGCAAACTGTTAAATTGCATTCAGCATCACATGAACCCCCACCTTTGGGCCTTGCTCATTGCCAAGTCCCTTTTTTTTTTTTTTTTTTTTTTTTTTTTTTTTTTTTTACTTTCCAAAACCCTACAGTGGGTGATATCTAATTTATTTTGGGACTCAGTGTGCATTTCAAACAGATTTCTTTTACAGGAGGTATGGATGATGGCAACCCACTGGGCAGATAACAGGCCAAACTGTACTTTGGAGTATGATTCCAGCACAGCAGAAGCTGCTCTAAATTTGGGCTACTGCTGCCTGATTCCCGTCCCTCCTTACTCACACATTTCTTCTTTTCCTACATGTTTTGGTCTTATGTTTTCCATAGCATTGGTGCCAGTAGAATCAGGAGACAAACTATGCTCAAGGAGCTGACCTAACTAAAATCTAAACCTGTCCTGAGAGTGTTTCCCTTGGGAATCTGTTTTCTGAATCCGACCACTGTACAAGTCTATCTCATTAAAGGGATGGGGTACAAACATTTAGCTGATGGTATAAACAAAGGAAGAAAGCTACTTTGTGTTTTTAACGGCCTGTTAGTTTTTTAACATGCATGGTAGATGAGTTTTAAAACTTAGGCACTAAGAACAAATAGGAAGGATTCTGAAGGGACTAAAGCTGGAGTATTTAATCTCAAAGACTTCAGTTCATGAGAGTGATTTAGGTTTCTCTCTCCCCTTCCAGGAACTGAGGAAGTTAGGTAGCGATGCATCCTTTGTCTACCAAGAAAACCTCTGAATGTGGGAGAGCAGCATCTTTTGAAACCAGCCAGAGGGAAAGACCAGGCAGTTAAGAGCTGAGATTCTTCTTCTCATATTTAGAATTCTCTGTGTGTAAGATTGGAACATTTTTTGATCTCTCCTTCCTTTCATTTGTTTCTAGTTCTAGGTTACTAGCTCTGCCCTGGGAAATAAATGTGTCCTGCTGAAAAGTGGCCTCCAAGGAAAAATAGACAATGGCTAAAATATCCAGTTTTTGCGGGTTGACACTGGCTGGATGCTGCTCACTTACTGCCCTCTGCAGCTGGATAGAGGGGAGAAAATTTAACCAAGGGTTCATGAGTTGAGATAAGGACCATGAGACGTCACCCATCACTGTCAAGGGCAAAACAGGCTTGACTTGAGATATAAGGTAAATTTGTTAATAATAAAATCAGAGCAGGATAATGAGAAGTAAAATAAGTTCTTAAAAAACACCTTAGCTTCCCCAATCCCTCCTTCTTTCCCACCAACTGTGCAGGGAGATAGGGAATGGGGGTTTGGTCACCTGTGCTTTTAGTCTCGCTGCTCAGGGAGAGGAGTTGTTCCCCTGATGCATCGTGGGGTCCCTCCCACAGGAGACAGCTCTCCATGAACATCTCCGACATGACTCCATCTCATGAGCAGCTGTGACCTGCTGCAATGTGAGTCCTTCCCAAAGGCACCAGTCCCCCTCAAACTGCTGTGGCATCGGTCACTCTTCCAGGGAGTGCAGTCCTCCAAGGACAGGCTGCTGCAGCATGGGATCTCCACCAGATCTCCCACTGGACCACAGCCTCCTCCCAGGCATCCACCCGCTCCGGCGTGGGCTCCTCCACAGGCTGCAGGTGGATCTCTGCATCCCCCCATGGATCCTCCAAGGGCTAAGGGTCACAGCTGCCTCCCCATGGGCTGCACCAGGGGCTGCAGGGGAATCTTGACTGGCATCTGGAGCATCCCCTCCCCCTCCCTCACCAACGCTGGTGTCTGCAGAGTTGTCCTCTCACATGTCCTTACTCCACTCTCCTCTAGTCACAACCAAAACTTTGCAACAACCTTTGTTTAGATTTCTCCTTAAATACGTTATCACAGAGGTCTTACTTCCATTTCTAATTGGCCCAGGTTTGAACACCAGTCCATCTTTGGAGCCAGCAGGGATTGGCTCTGCAGGACACGGTTAGAGCTTCTAGCAGCTTCTCACAAAAGCCACCAGTGTGGCCCCTCAATACCAAAAACCGTGCCATGCGAAACCAATAGAATGAAATTAAATGAATTAAATGAAACGTCAAACATGAATTAAATGAATTAAATGAAACGTCAAACATGGAAAATTCTGAAGTAAAGTCAAAACAAAACAACAAAATAGAATTTAAGAGAAAGGAAGACAATTGAATTGAGCTGAAAGTTCAAGAAATGATTGTCAAAGAAATCTCAAGATTTCATTTCCATTCAGAATTTTCATGATTTCCAATTTCATTTCCTGTCATTATATTACCTTTCCTGTCTTTTCATTTCCATTCATGCCTTGATTTTTGACTTCCTTTCATGAAATGACATCTCAAGATTTCATTGAAAAGCATGTCATAAAGTTTTCACTCATTTTGATGCACTTCCTGTCTTTCCATTGCTTTTCATTGGTTTCACTTCATTTCAGGATTTTCTGGTTTTCCAATTTCATTTTATGTTGTTATCTCACGATTTCAATGAGGATCAATTCAGCACGTTTGCGGCCATTTCAGTGTTAAGGTCAGTTAAGGTCATCCCCTTCCCTTTAAATGTTTTCTCTTTCATTCAGAATTTTTTTTTTAGCATTTCATTTCATCAATTTCTTCTCCAGTCTCTTCATTTCACTTTTTTTCTCTGATTTCAAGAGTTCAGAGTGTATAATTTTGGCAAGGTTCTGTCCTTTTCAGTGCCCCTCATTTCATTCCCAACCCATCTGTTGTATTCACTCAGTTTCTTCTTTTTTACACTTGCTTTTGATTTCATCATATACCCTTTCTAGTTTGTTTGTTTCACTTTCTTCTCTGATTTCAAGATTTTATTTCCTTACATGAAATGAAATTCTTCATTTCATGAAAGGAAATTAAATGAGAAATCAAGAAAGGAAGTGTAATGGAAGGACAGGGAAGAAAGTATAATGACATGAAATGAAATTGGAAAAACCAAAAATTCTGAAATGAAGTTAAACTAATGAAAAGGAATGGAAAAAAAGGAAGTGAAACTAATTAAAAGGAATTGAAAGAAATGAAGTGCATTGAAATGAGTGGAAACTTCATTACATGATTTTCACTGAAACCTTAAGATTTCATTTCCTTTCATGACAAAAAGGAAAAGCAAAGGAAATCAAATAAGACATCAAGATATGAGGGTAGAGGAATTGATACGAAGGGAAATATAATGATGTGTTTCTTAGATCTTGGCTGGGTAGCAAAACTGCTCTATCACTCTCCTTCCTAGTGAGACAAATGAGAGGAAAGGATGGAAAACATCTCATAGGTTGAGATAAGGCAATTTGCTAAAGCAAAGGAAAACCAAACAAGTGAAAGTTTTTGCTTCAGCACATATAGTGGTTTTTTTGGAAGGCAAACATTCTGGAATAACAAATGGACCTACTTCTTCCTCTTTCCCTTAGCTTTTCTATCTGAGTTGCTGCCATATGGTGTGGAATTAATTTGGGTCGGCTGGCCTTGTTGTGTTCCCTCCCAGGATCTTGCCCACTCCCAGCCCCTCGATCAGGGAAGGAATGTTAGAGGGAGAGCACAGCTCAGCAGTGGCCAAAACACTGGTGTGGTATCAACATCCTCCCAGCTCCCAATGCAAAGCACAGCGCTGTGAGGGCTGCTAAGGAAAACATGAACTCTATCTCAGTCAGACCCAATAACCCAGTCAAAGAAAAAAGAGGGGTTTCCTCAGAGGGACGCTGCTCAAACCTGCAGTTCCCTTCCCAAGAGGAGATCTTCTTAAACCAGAGCCAGGAGGCTGAGGTGCATGACCATCCCCAACTACAGCAGAGACTTCTAGACAAAAAACAAACAAACAAAACAACCAAAAACCAAGGAAGAATCGCAAAGCCAGGAAAAGCACAAGCAATAGTAGGGAGCCCAACTCTACCTTAATTATAGAGGTGCTCCCCTGAGAAATGGAGGTCTTTGGTACCAGTCCTTGCTTTCAGCATAGATTACAGTTGTTTAATCCACTGACTCCTTAAAGCAAAACACACAATTGCAGGGGCAGGGCTATAGGCAAGGTATTAATTCTCCTTACTTACTAAATTATTTGATTTTTTAATGCACAAGGCATTTGCACAGTTGTTAATAACATGCTGCAAATGCCCAACAGCTCCAAGCAGGAGAGAGAATGAATGCTTTGTTATTCTAGGAAAATGGATGTGTATTTTTACTGTAGTCATAACAAAGGAAGCTTCAAGCATTTCTCTATATGCCAGTTGGGTTGTTTTTCTCATGACGGATATTCATCTGTCTACAGACTGTAATGTCTTTCTATGTTCATATGTGATACATTCTGACAGCTTTTCTACAGTTAAAATTTGATATTTCAAGAAATCCATTCACAGTCTGGCTTTGAAAATAGCACGTGCAGTTATTTCAGCTTCCGCATCACTTTCCATTTTATTTTCAGAAAACTTTGGTTAGCATATTTTTCTACATGTGTGAAATTTCAAATTGGAAAGGACTTGTTTCAATTCTCCTTCTCTTAATGGAAGCTTGTCATCTCTTCAAAAGATAGAGGAAACGGGGTGTGACTGAGAGTTGGATTCCCTTCCTACATACTGTTACTTCTGGAAAGTCAGGTGTTTGGAAGTGAACACATGATGTTGTTCCAGCACGAGGCAGGATTGCCAGAGGTCAGTCTGAAACTAGGGACATTGCACGGCTCCTCCAGCTAACCTACTGCTGGTGTTCAGATGTTGACACAAACTCCAGCTTTTTTTTTTTCATAGAAACAAGCCTTGAGGTAATCGGGCACACAAGATTAACAGCAAACACTTGTAATAAGGACTGCAACAAAGAGACACTAAAATCATGGTTAAAAAAGGGCAAAACTACAGTCTCTGTGAGAAATTTAAGGTTTAAGATTTCTAAGTTTTAATGGCAGAATTCATCAAACTCTGAAACTTTTTCTAGCTGCTTGTGTCTGAACAGAATTCCAATATAATTTCCTCGCATAAACAATCTTAAAAATCTGTGTTGAGTCCTCCTCTTGTTCACAAAGTTCTGTAGCATTATTTAAAGTTTATTAAAGTTCTGTAGGCACTATTTAATTTGTCATTTCTTTTTTCTTTCACAGCACCTATGTTCTGGTCAGGAAGAGAAGCTTGGTAAGAAGGGAGGATTATGGATGGAGGATTATGGATTTAGGATTTTATTTCTGCAGAGTCTGGCATGGTCTTTTGTTTGGAGACTGCACTTTAGTAACTGGATTGTCTGTTTTGGTGAGAGAGAGGCAACTTTTTTTCTAGGAAGATGACAGAACAAATAGCACATGTGAATTCACAAGCCAGGAGTTTTGTGTGTGTCTCTCATAAGCAAGGGACAATTTTGCAGGCATCTGATAGCCTGAGAGAAGTAGAAATCTCATAGAGCTAGGATAGCCTTTTCACAGAGACAAAAGCAAGCCTGTTTATGAAATATGTTCCCTGAAAAAATACATTTTAAAACTTGTATTATATATATTTATACAATATATAAAGACAGGTACTGTGAGTTAACAGAGAAAGAAGGCTTATGGTCCCTAAACCAAGACAAGACATGTGACTACATGCAGAATGCATGTCTGGAATACTAACATTATGTTCTTTGCTTGGGGGTCTGGAGGAATGTGTCATGGTTGTCTTTTGGCCTGAGTATATTTCCCACGAATCAAAGGTGCAAAGAAGTGGGTGAGGCAAAAGGACAGACTGGTGCACACCCAGGGCTCACCCTGACATACCAGATATATGTTTGGACTTGGGACTACTGCAGAGGCACTCCTGCGTTCTGCTGTTTACCCCGTGAGATTGCTTGATTTTGCGGGCACGTAACAGAAAGCTATGGCTAGTGCTGTGAGGAAAAGCACAGCACAGTGCCCTCTCCAGCACTAACTTGGCACCTACACTGGCCAGGTAGGAAGCTGGAGCTGTTGGGTGGCTGCAGAAGGGCACCCTACAGTGCCAGTGGAATGGTTGTACCAGAAGCAACCCAAATAGTGCATACAACTGCCTACAATTCTATAAACATCCTGCCTGTATCCATGCTGAATGCACTTCTATTCTTGTGAAAATACTCAAAGAATAGTAGAACTACACTGTGTTTTAAAGGACAAAATGTCACAGCTTGGAAGGCAGAAGCACTTGGCAGAGTTATCAGCATCTAAAAGAAATGTATTTGAGCATTCTTAGCACAAATGTGTTCTCGGGTACTCTGTCCTGCAAGACAGAGCAATCTGCCAGGTTCTGTATACTCAGGCCACAATGTACCAAACAGCTTAAATATGTTTTTAATTGCAAGCAACAAGCCCAAAGCCCAAAGTTAAACATAGGGAGAGCCATGCTATTGAACTGAGGGAAAGAACCCCCAGAACTTCACAAGGTCAACCATTAGCAAAATTGGACCTTAATTTCTTGAAGTACCATAATTGTTCATGTATCTTTGAGCCTTGAATTTGGAAATGAGGGTGACTGTTATTTCAAGGTGTATGACTCAGGCCCTGAGTAACCAGAACAAAATCAGAGACAAGTGAGAATTAGAAGCACAAGGGATACTGTGGGGGAAGAAGCGAGTGACTGAGTAAGAGGGTTCCCTGAGGTGAACTCCTTGCCACACTACCTGCAAATGCTTATAACTCACTCCTATGGCATTCTTTTCATTGCCACCTTTATTACCAGATAACCTAAGTGTCATTTATGAAGCACCTGGGGACAAGAAATACGTGTGATCCCAGCCTGGCCACATTCCCTCCTACTGTAGCGACTACACAGCTCTTCCTGGGACGGGGGCAGGGCAAGGCAGGCATTATGAAATGAATTTGGTGAGGGTAAGAGAAATGAAAACATGGAAATTATTCTCCTGTCATGACACTTTCTGAGGTCTGTAAAGATGCGACAGATTGTACTGGTTGCTTTTCATATTCTGCATTCCAATGTGCTTTTAGCATATATGCCTTATGTGCTCAAGTTCATGCCTATAAAGCGGCTTTTAGCGAAGAAATGCCAATGCTGGCATTGTCATTTGCATAACATATGAAATTTTGACAGGCAGCGTGGAGCTGAGCAAGGTTCTGTGCCTTTACAAGGCACGAGAAACAAGTTCTGGCGCAAGAAGTTTATATTAAAGAGGTAAAAACCCCAGAATAATTTCCAAAATACCCTGGATATCAGGGATACATTTATCTTAATCGTGAACTCTTGTCAGATTACTTTCATTGACTGCCACCTATCTAGCATAAGGTGGCACGGTAAGACTGCATGGCTTTTGATGATCTTATGTCAGTACAATGCTGCAGCTTGAGCTAAAAAGGAGACATGATATAAAAAGGAGACATCATATGAACTGGAGTTAAGATTTTCCACTGGAGGGGACTTTGGTGTGAATTTAACATAGAAATCACCTTAGAAATCAGAATGGTTTGGGCTGGTGAGGACCCTAGAGACCATCCTGTTCCAACCCTCTGCCATGGGAAGGGACACCTTCAACTGGATCAGGTGGCTCAGGGCCCCACCCAACCTGGCCTTTGAGCCATTGTCTCTGGTTCTTCAATGACAATGCTGTTGAGTGGCTTCATCCCTTTTGGAAGCAGATAAGGCAGCTCTCTAAAGAGCTCTGTTGGCTGCCTGAAAGCATCCACATGAGTCACTACTGAGGAATGTCTTTTCAATGGGCTTTTAGTACCTATGCTTGAGCATGATCAAAACTACAGAAACAACTCTTCACCTGGCCTACCACTAACCCCTTAGAAACTCGTCTACAGACACAGTAACTCCAGTAACTCTGCCAGGACTTAAATGACAGCAGAGTTTCTTTCTGCATGATATGCTAATATCCAAATAAATGGCAGAGCTCTGAAGTAGAGATCCATGCAAGGCCAGTTTCACAAAGGACAGACCACTACTGATTGTATTCTTTCCCAGGCTTATTAGCTATGAACTCTCCCCTCAATTCACATGGAACCAGCACTGTTAGTAGTTTGTTAGATTTCAGAATGTCCCGTGGGATCTTATTTGGCTGCTGAGCATAAGTAATTCTGTAATTGCCTCTGGAATAGTGCATCATACTGTTTTCTCAGCTGCCAGTAAAAACTTTCCTCAGTTCTCCCAAGACTTTTCTTTCATAAGGAGTTTTACCTCTGTCCATCTCCAACTACTAGGAAAGAAACCACTTTTTTATTTTTTGCCCATGTAGGTTTCTAAATAAATCTTCCATTTTATCTTTATCCTAGAACTCAGTCCTCACAACTAATTTAAGCCAGGTACCTCTATTTCTGGTGGGAGTTCTGCTCTTTCTGAATCTCGGGACAGAAGCTGATGCTGATGTCAGCTGCAGGTATTTGAAAACCTGTCTGGAAGTTGCATTAAGCAGGTGAAGATCTGAGTAGCATCTTGGAGATTAGAAGATGAACTCACCCAGTTAAAAGACAGGTGACCTAGTCTAAATGTGAAGAGATGACAGCTTTATCTTTAGCAGGCAATGGGGCACAATAAAAGGATGAGGGAGATGTGGGAAGAGATTCATTCTAAGTAAATTACAACTCCTATCAGCCTAGCTGGAATTCAGCATGTGGGAGAGCAGGGACTGCAGCTGTCATCATTGCCCTTGGATTTTTTGTGAGGGGAAGTAAACAACTCCAAATTTCAGCCTGGCTTCTACAGAAGCTTTTGTGGGTGTCCCAGTAGTTTTTGGTAAACAGTTTACAGAAGGAGCCACTAGGAAAATGAGAATTTTTTTTCCAAATAAACAAGTTTAACTTAATGAAGGCTCAAAATTACTATGTGTTGGGGGGTTACCCCAGGAGTCTCATTATCTCTAATTGGATGTTTTATTTCGTGAAGTAGTCAGCATTAACTTTTAGCTTGGTGAGGAAAAAAATCTCATATTTAATTGCCTCAAAATTTTCCTTTATTCCTGGGAAGACTTGGCAGGATTGTAAATATCCCTAGTGGCCAAGCTGTCAAACAAGCTTTTCCTTTTCAAAGGACATTCTTTTTTCTCTTTCTTTCTTTCTTTCTTTCTTTCTTTCTTTCTTTCTTTCTTTCTTTCTTTCTTTCTTTCTTTCTTTCTTTCTTTCTTTCTTTCTTTCTTTCTTTCTTTCTTTCTTTCTTTCTTTCTTTCTTTCTTTCTTTCTTTCTTTCTTTTTCTTTCTTTCTTTCTTTCTTTCTTTCTTTCTTTCTTTCTTTCTTTCTTTCTTTCTCTCTCTCTTTCTCTCTCTCTTTCTCTCTCTCTTTCTCTCTTTCTCTCTTTCTTTCTCTTTCTTTCTTTCTTTCTTTCTTTCTTTCTTTCTTTCTTTCTTTCTTTCTTTCTTTCTTTCTTTCTTTCCTTCCTTCTTTCTTTCTTTCTTTCTTTCTTTCTTTCTTTCTTTCTTTCTTTCTTTCTTTCTTTCTTTCTTTCTTTCTTTCTTTCTTTCTTTCTTTCTTTCTTTCTTTCTTTCTTTCCTTCTTTCTTTCCTTCTTTCTTTCCTTCTTTCTTTCCTTCTTTCTTTCCTTCTTTCCTTCTTTTCCCTCCCCTCACTATCCAGGGCCAATTTTGGTTCTCTTTCCCACTCAACACCTCCTACTTCATAGGCAGCACTGGTCCCCACAAGCCCTCCAGCAGACTGAAAGCAAGGACTGCTTTCTGCCTGGGTGACTTCCTGTCTTGAGGGCTCTGTGCCCAAATTTACACCAGAAGAAATCAGTGTAACTCAAGTTTAATATAGCTCAAAGTAGAGCTAATTCTGTGCTGAAACAGTCTGGAATGGCATACCAAACTCTGGTTTTGGCCATATGTACTAGTGTTTCACACTCCTTCCCCCCAAAAAATAAGTTTTGCCTCATAGTATTATCTATTTTTATCTCATCTATAACCTATTCTAAACTTACACCAGTTAAGCAAAGCCATCTTTTTCATTTCCTGTCTTATCTCATTGGTCCAAAATTGCTATCCAACATAAGTGAGCAGGAAAACATAGATTCCTTTTTAAATAGAAATAAGAAATTGATGATTTATCAGACACATTTCAAAATATTAATGGTGTAAAGACGTCTTGATAAATGAGGGACGATTATTCTCATCTTCCCAGACCAAAGTACAGCTGTGAAATCCTTCCAAACAGTGCTCAAGATGTCTGATTTCTATTTTAGTTGATATTTGGCAGAAAGGATTTTATTTTTACATTATTTAGGGGAAGTGGAAATGAGTATTTGTTCTGTCCTTTTTCCTTCTTGCTCTCCTTGCTTATCCTCCTGCCCTTTTATTTGTAGTGATTGCAATGCTTTATTACACATGGTCCTGAGAGCCATCAGGAGTTATGTATCTTCTGTATTCAGTATATTTTTCCTTATTATTTTAAAGTGTGGTAAACCCAGCTGTTGCCAACTGAACACTTGATGTCTAGTGTCTGGAATGTATAAATTAGAAGACAGCTGAAAAAAACACTGTAGCCCAGAAAAAACACAGATTTAAAATGAAGCACAGACCTGCTTTGGGCTTCTTAGGTGAGATTCTCTACAGCTCAGCTTCCATGTTCTAAAGTGATCTTCTAGTTCATGAAAAAAAAAAGTAGGAATACCTGAAGTTAAGGAATCACAGTGTTATGTTGGAAGAAAAGGCTTTGCACTAGTGGAATCCTAGGTCTGAATTGCACTGAAGTATGAATAAGAGAAGGGGAAGACATCACTTTTCAGCAGTAGCCCACAGTCCCATGAAATTAGCTGTAACTAAAGCCACGCTCTGAAGGCATGGTTCCATATGATGAGGTTAGAGTTCACTCTCTAACACAGAAGGAAATCAACACCCTCTCCCAAATTAAATATTCTTCAGTCTGGTTATTGAGTTGAAGTGGTTCATGGACCATATGGCAAACACCAAGGAGGAGCTAAGGGTGGGTGAAAATCTGCAGTTGGGACATGAGAAGTTAGCAACATCTCAGCTTCTTGCCCTTGGTGAACTATTAGAGCAGATCAGCTGCTCCTAGACCTGTCTAGAGGAATCAGTTTGCTCCGCAGATCATCACTTCAAGGCCCATTCTGGAAGAGAAAAGACTCAACTGAACAAGATAAAATTAGCTATTTTTGCTTATGCAAGCAGGTTCTTAACAATACATTCAGTATGCCATTAAATAGACAATCTGAAATGAAAGAGCTCGGAAATGTCTAATAAACTCACTGTGCAAAGATCCATGTATGGCCACAGAAAATAAAATGTTCTCAGACTACTGGAAAAATTTGGGAACAATGCTTAGTTATTCAGGAGGGGCGTGATCTTTAAAGAAGCAGGTCTGGCTCAAAACCACCACAGCTATGAACAAAGTTTACCCAGGGGAAAGTAGGCAAAAAGCACTGAAGAACTGAGGTAACAGAGGAACCAACACTGGGGGAACAGAAGCTCTGTTGTTTTTACAGGCAAATGTTTCAGAAGTCTATTCAGCAAATTATTCACTCAGTCTTAAAGTAATCAGCCCATGGGACATGTTTGGGGCATGAGCCCATTTCACCCAGCCTTTCCCTTTGTCCTGAGGGAGATGACCCTCTGCCATGGTCTGAATGACTTTCTGTGTCTTGGCACAGGCAGGCATTCCCTGATACCTCTGGTGTCACCCTGTCCTCCCACACAGAAGCACGAGCACAATTAAGTCTCTGCCTATTCCACTGCACTCCCCAGCCATGGCTGGATCGCCAGGGCAAGGACAAGGAAAGCACTGGGCAGCAGAAAGCAGACAGTTGTCCATGTTGCCTGAAAGAGGGACAGAAATTTGAGTAGGGAGAGAAGGGTGGCTGCTCCAGGGAAAGATGGGTGGTATTGGCCTGGTTGGATGGGAGTAGTACTGCTGCGAAAAGAAAGGCAGGGAACAAGCTCCTGGGCACAAGGAGAATGAAAGATCAGGCTACAGAAATCACCTATAACAGATATTCACACCTGTCAACTTTGAGTGTCCTGTTAATGCTGCAAGCTTTTAGCTCAAGTGAAACCAGCATTATTGCACTGAAATATAGCACAAGTACTTCAAGTCAAAATAATTCAGATGTCAAAATGAGTATGAGGAAGAAAATGATTTAGTAGGACTGCTTTGTTTTTGATGTCACTATTTCTTTCTATTTATGCACCCATACAGACACTAACAAATCAGTGAACTGGATGCACAAGCAGATACCATCACTGATTACATCTTTCCTTGAACAAAAGCAAGGAAAGAGAGCAGGGAAAAAAAAGCAAGCAAAAATTTTTTAAAAGGCAGAACTATTTGATGAGATTTTATCTGCTATGCAGTTTAAACAGAATTCCCAAACAATTTACAATCAGAATGTTGAGGGTTGTTTGGTATTGCAAAGGAATTTTAAATAACTCCTGTAGGCAAAGTTTTTTTCTCAGAGTTGCCAAATCTCATTGCTTTATCACAAATCTCATAATGTTGAATTGCTTATTTAAATCACAGTCCAAAGAATTACTGACTAATGAGTTTCTTGCCTTTTTTCCCTTCTTTAAATAAATGTAACTTTCTCTGGAACACACTTATTGCAGAAGGTAACAGATAATCAGAGAAAATACCAGAGCAGTCAGAGATGTTATTATTCATGTAGGGTAGTATTGTTCATGTAGGCCTTTCAGGCCTTTCTCTAATCAGGGGAGAAGAAAATTGCTGTTTACAGGGAGCTGCCTGCTGACAGCAGAAGGACACGGGGTCTGGGGCTCCCTGTTGTTCTGTGGCAGTGCTTGCCCTGGTTAATAAACCCTGGCCCCAGATTAGCTCTCACTCTGTACTCCCTCATCTTCCTTCCACCCTGCCCTCACAGGGTCTTTCCACATTACTGAAACTTTCATGAATATAAAAAACTTCCACTGCCTTCACTGCGACTCCACCCAGAAGGAGCAGTGTGTTTCACCAGCCCGTAGAGAGCAGCTATAATTAGAAAATCCCCACAACACAGCGGCACTTTTTAATTCTAACTCAATTACTGGCAGGGCTGGGGGCAGGATTTGTGCCTGTTACCTGCCCTGACCATTGTGTGTAGAGGTCTGTGATGGACACCGAGCTGCCTTCATGGACACGCAGGTGTGCACAGGCAGTGTTGCCTCCAGTCATGTATGGGACAGCCAGCCCTGGTCTTGGTCTGATTTAAAGCTCAGGTTTTTGTTGTGCTTTCACTATCAGGCACTTAACCTTCTTTGATTGTCAGTAAAACACCAGATATATAAATGTCTAAAGGAGACGTGTCAGGACAGAGCCTGGCACTTCTCAGTGGTGTCAAGCAATAGGACAAGAGGCAATGGGCAGAGACTGATGCACAGGAAGCTCCACCTGAACATGAGGAAGAATTTCTTTACTGTATGGGTGACCATGTGCCAGAACAGGTTGCCCAGAGAGGTTGTGGAGCCTCCCTCACTGGAGATATCAAGAACCCTCTGGATGCAATCCTGTGCAGTGAGCTCTAGGACAACCCTGCTTGAGCAGGGAGGTTGGACCAGATGACCCCCTGTGGTCCAGCCTGACCCTTTCTGTGATTCTGTGATTTCATCCTCCATCTGATCAGGATTGAGGCACCTGAGGGATTTTTGGACAAAAACTGACCCCCCGAGGATGTAATTCAGTTACACACTTCACCTGCAGCCTGTTTTCTGTGCCTTTAGTGTCACCTGGAGGCTCTTTGTGGGGACTCCACAAATGCATTCCAGTTGGAATGGTTGTAGGCAGGTGGGGGCTGACCTCTTTTCCCTCATGACTACCAACAGGACGAGAGGTCACAGTCAAGTCTTCAGCTGCACCAGGCAAGGTTTAAGTTGAACATCAGGATGATTTTTCTCACAGAAAAGGTGGTTAAACACCGGAATGGACTGCCCAGGGAGGCGGTGGTGTCACCATCCCTGGAGGTGCTTAAGGAGAGACTGGACGTGGCCCTTAGTGTCGCGGTCTGGTTGACACGACACTGTTCAGATTCCATGGTCTCAGAGGTCTTTTCCAACCTAAATGATCCTGCGGTCCAAAGAGCAACAGCGCAGATCCTCGCGCAGCGACCCGGCCTCACGACAGCTCGGTGACAGACGCGTATCTGGCCTCGAGGAGGCAGTAGCGCCCTCCCTTCCCCTCACATCCCCCGTCCCCCGGGACGAGCCCCGCCGGCCCCCGCCGCATTCCCGCCCGCGGCAAGGGATCCGCCCCTCCGCCCCGCGCATGCGCGCGCCGCCTGGCGGCTGCCGCCCGTCCCTCGGCCGCCGGGGGCGCTGCCGCGCGCCTGCCCGCGCCGGCCGGGGGCGGTTCCCACTCGGGTCCGCGGCCGGATCGCGATGGCGGCGGCGGTGGCAGGAGCCGGGGCCGGGGCAGCGGCGGGCGGGGGAGGTGGGGAGCGGAGCAGCACCCGGGACCGGCTCCTGGCGGCGCTGGAGGATCTCGAGCTCTTGGCCAGGTACCGCGCTCGGGCCCCCGCCGGCCCCGGGTGGCGGCGGGGCAGCGGGGGCGGGGTGAGGGCTCCCGGCGCGGTGCGTGCGCGGAGCCGGCGGCGCGGGCGGCGGGCGGAGCGGCAGCCCCTGAGGGTGGGATGGGAGGGGCCCGGCGCCGCTGGAGCGCCGGCCTGACCCGCTCGGGTACGCGTTTTCCTGCTCCCGGCCGTCCGCAGGCCGGCTCTGAGGGTGAGGGGCTGGTGCCGCGCCGGGGTTCGGCCCGGCCCTGCGCACCGCTTCCCGGCGCTCGTCCCAGTGGGAAAGCATCGGTGGTTTGCAGAGAGAGGGGCAGCTTCCTTTTTCTACCACTTGCCTTTGTCACTTGGTTGACACCTGTGTTTTCTGTGAAGTTCACACGTACACGTCGATTTTAGGCATTTTATTAGTCACTAAAAAATATGTTTAAGTCAGAAATACGTAGATGGTGTTGCATGACATCAGCTGTTCTGGTCACCGCCTGTATTAGTGCTACATTCACTCCAAGTAGGCTGCAGAGCTCCTCTTCAGAGTGATAGAAATGCTCAGATACTTAATCCAGGGTCTTGAGTCCTGGCTGGTAGTCCCATCCAAGTTGTTAGTCATGTCGTGGAGGCACAGCTGGCAGTGAAGTTCAGATAGTTCCGAATTATTTTCCACACCTCAGCAAGAGCAGGAGCTTAGGAAAGCATTTTCAGAGGAATAACCTGTGCTATCCATGTGGCTCGCTCGCTCAATGATTACCAAGAGGAGGATAAGCTATTGGTGAGTTGCTCTCCTTGTGTCTGGAGCATTTAGAGAATCTTCCTATTGATCAGCAAAGTGTTGCAGCACCCTGGGGGTAGGCCTTTCTCTGTCATAGTACTGGTTTGGTGGTAGGGGCAGAAATTAAGCCACATGTCCAATCTGTAGCCTTTCTGTAGTTTCAAATCTACATCTGCGCATTATCTGGCTGACACAGGGCAGAATTACAGCACCCTGTGACATCACCCTTGATGGTGGTACCTGACCTACTTGAAATGGATTTGCTACTGCTCAGTGCTGGTCAGATGGAATAAAGCTTTAGTAACAGTGACAAGTTTCTTTAATCTCTAGTTGTTTAAAATCATAGTAGTGTTAAGGAGTGACCAAGAGACATAGACCAAGATCAGAGCTTTACTGGGTTTTTTTTTGAGACATTTCTGGCTCCACTGCTGTATTACTCACACACCCCACTGAGCTGCTTACACTGGACCAAGCAAATAATCAGTACTTCGAAGGGCAGTGTCTCCAGATAGGCAGTTACTTGTGCTTGGGGTTGAACTGCCATCCAGAGCCTTAGAAGCCAAATAACTGCTGAATTTACAGAAAATGCTGTTTTGCATCATGGTACCTAGAGGTTCTTGGTGGTTTTTCAGAATAGTGGCAGAGTATCTGGATATCTGGAAGTGTGATCAAGAGGTCTGCTTGAGAAGCACTTCTAGCACCAGAATATTACTAGGGTTCTTTTATATTTTTTGTGTGCTTGATGCACAGCTAATATACCATTGTGGAAATACTTGTTGTAAAAGTAGTTCCATAGCAGACTCTTGGTATTTGAAAGTGTAGATTTAGTTGCTCTAAATTACAAGTATATTGGGGAAAAAATGGAGAAAAGTAGAGAAGTAAAACAGTGAAGACTCTCTTGCAACAAACAAAGGTAGGAGAAGAAGGATCTGAGTTATGCTTCATTATGCTGTTTCTTCTCTCAGCTTCTGTTTATGTCTTTTATGGTTTAACAGGAACTTATTTCTTGAGTTCAAATACATGGGGGCTTCACGAGCTCAAATAACAAAGAAAAAAGTGTGCTTTCTTGGTTGAAAAATCCCTGTCCACACTGTACTATAAAATATAAAATACTCAGGTCTATGAACACTTTTGTAATGATACCAGTACTCTGGGTAATTTTGGGATGACTTGACGTGAGAATGCCTTAGAAAATTGTTCAAACTGAGTTCTCCTTTCAGGGAGCTAATTGAAATTCTGGCAATTTCAAGAAACCAAAAGCTTCCACAACCAGGAGAGGAGAGCCAGGTAAGCTGACTTTCTGAAACGTGTTTCTTTGGGTAAGCATAATGCTTTACTTCTAACTTTTTTCCACTCTTTTATTTGTTCTTTCTCCCTTTGTCCTTGCCTATATTCAAGTTAATGGTCATGATGGGGCTTTGGCCCTGCCTCAAAGGCATTATTGATTCTCCTGTTGTTTATTCATTTTTTATGTGCTTCATAGGCTGTTTCTGCAAACAGGAAGAAATTTTGTTTCATTTTTCATTCAAACAAAAATACTCCTTTGGATACCATTTGCTCTTCTTTGTAGTATTGAGGGTGTGTTTTACTCTAGTCAAATTAAAAGTTCTACAAAACTGTTGTTCAATAGATCCTGGAACTGCTGATTCAGAGAGATGGAGAGTTTCAAGAGCTAATGAAGTTGGCAGTTGATCAGGGAAAAATCCATCATGAAATGCAGCTTTTAGAAAAGGTAGTAGAAAAGCGGGATAATGATATTCAGCAGCTGCAGAAACAGCTTAAAGAAGCAGAGCACATACTGGTAAGTTCATAATGATGTGTTTGCTTTTGAGCATCTCCTTGTAGAAAAGGTGGTTCTGGGCAAAGTGGCGTTGTGTTAGTTTGAGAAGATTTAAATATTTAAAACTTCATAAGAGCTTAGTGGTTTGGGTTTTTTCTCAGTAGTCAAACACTGTTTAGTTATCATGGTATTACGGTTTTTTTTTATAATGCTAATTTCCTTCTAAATCTACTTTATTTCAGTGTATTTTGAAAATGTTCACAGAAATTTCTCTTCTAAAATGCAATTAAATTGAAGGGTTTATTCACAAAGCTGACTTTAAGTATATGTTTATAAATTAAAGATGCATTGAAGGTTTGGTTTCTTTTGTGGGTTTTTTTGTTTTTTTTTTTTTACAACTAGGCAACAGCTGTTTATCAAGCAAAGGAGAAACTGAAATCAATTGAAAAAGCACGAAAAGGTGAGTATCCATGATTGTACATACTACGTAAATGCAATTCTAAAGAAAGTTTTTAGTGAGCTCAAATTAGGCCTTTTTTATTTTTTTTAATTCTCCCATCACAGATTTCAGATGCTTTGTGTGTAAACAAATTTCCATTTCATTATGAAACTGTAACTATTTCCTCAGAATAAAGACAGCATTGAATTATTTTTTTTGTGGCAAACATATTTTAATATGAAAGTGTCTCAGCAGTCTTCTTGGACTGATAATAGTATATCTGATTACCTAAGTGCCTTACCAAATTGCCTCAGGAGGTTTGCTAAGGAAAAGAAGAGAATGTTTGTCTGTATATGCTCTGTATTTTCAAAGACTGACTAGCTGGTGATATTAGATTGTAATTGTAGTAATTCCTGCCATTCTGTGGCACTTACCAAACTAAACTAAATTTTTTTGGGGGGGAAGAAGGCATCTTCTTCCAGTTGTTTTGTTGGTTTGGTTTTTTTTCTTATGGTGTCTTCTATAATTTTGTTATGCCTCTTTCATCTAGAAAATCAAGGAATTTAATTAAGTTTCTATTAATCTAATACAAGTACATATTTGGAAGGACTATTCTGGGTACAGTCTATAGTTACTAAATGAACAAATAAAACTTCTTTGCTACAGAAAATTGTAAAGCAGGAGCTGAAGTTTTAGACTTTTTTTTTTGTGCTTGTCAAGTACACTTGTTTAAGAGATTGTTTGTGTTTTTCACGAGGCTGGAGAACCATTGATATTGAAGGTGTTTTGTACTTGTGTGTGTAAAATTAGTTCACTGCAAAGCTCTTTGCATAGATTGAGAATCTTCTAAACAGTCATTGCTTTTGAACCAGGCTCTTAATGTTTGGCAAAATCACATTTCCAGCGTTCTAGATATTGGTGGCCAATAGTCTGAAATAATTAAATGACACAATCTCTTGAGAATGCAGCAACATTTTTTTCCATTCTTCCAGGTGCCATTTCCTCTGAAGAAATAATTAAATATGCCCATAGGATTAGTGCTAGCAATGCTGTTTGTGCCCCTCTGACGTGGGTACCAGGTAACTCTTGTGTTTGTGACAGTAGATTTTTTTTTAATAATAAATCATGTTTAATATCTGCTCTTAAAGTGTTTTTATACAGCGATAAACACCAGGGTTTATTAGAATAACATTGTTTTCAGCTGTTATATATAACACTTAATTATAAATATTTAGTTTTATTTAAAATGGATATTCAAAACCCTGTGGACTTCACATACATCTCCAAAAGGTTATGAAACTGTCTGCTTTCATTAACAGACTGACCTCCTCTGTTCTCCCTTGTTTACCTTTTTCCCCTGAACATTTACCTTGATTATAAATCAAAGCCAAATATGTGAAAGGCTTTTCTATGTGTTTGGTTGTGTTTCCTCTTGCCCCTTTACAATATTCTTTCACAGAATGTTAGTAAACAGTGGAGCCAGAAGCAGAACTTTTACTATGAAGCGTTTCAATTTTGGGTACTACCCTCTTTGTCCAAAATGAAAATGTGTTTGAGCCAATTCCTGTCCTTGCCATTTAGTTGTGAAGTAGCAGGGTGAGCAAAAATATCTTAAACATGATGGATGATGGGTTTTTTTTGTTTGAGTTGCTTTGGGTTGTTTGGGGTTTTTTTAATATGCTTTTTCTGCCAAGTTTGAGTGAACAAAGTCTGAGTGAAAGACAGACTTGGATTTTAATAAAACAGGTGTGATGCTCATTACTCATCGAAGCAACCAGAGTATGGGGTTTTGTGGTCATTAAACTAGGCTCTGAAGCTAAAGCTAATGTCTGCAAGACAATTGTTAAATATTTCAAGGCATTCTTTTTCCTTTTTTTCTTAAAGGTGACCCACGTAGGCCATATCCTACAGATCTGGAAATGAGAAGTGGTCTCTTGGGTCAGATGAACAACCCACCCACCAATGGAGTCAATGGACACTTACCAGGGGATGCCCTTGCAGCAGGCAGACTGCCAGGTAAGTGAAACTCAGTTTTGTTGTGGTTTTTTTTATTGCTTATAGATTCACAGCAGTTTTACCTTTCCCTTAGCAAAGGCAAATCAGAGGTAAAGCAATGAAAATTGAGGTTAATGTTCCCTAGCAGTG
This sequence comes from Fringilla coelebs, assembly GCF_963513975.1. Lineage (NCBI taxonomy): Eukaryota > Metazoa > Chordata > Aves > Passeriformes > Fringillidae > Fringilla > Fringilla coelebs. The sequence continues at coordinate 62,757,769 of NC_140029.1, read as the reverse complement.
AATACCTAGTAAAGAAAGGTAATTAGAAGTTGCATATTTTTTGTATATGTTTTAGTAGAGCTTGTTCTGTTTGGCTCCTTTGCCTTAGAGGATGCAGATGTGATCCATTTACTTTTGAGTGCTGTCTCTATAAGAACTGAAAGAAATTTTCAGGAATTTTAGGAATTTTCCTCGAGAAGCTGGAAAATGTGGGATTTAAACTCCTCCAGTAAAATTCTTGAGTCTTGGGCTCCTCTGTCAGGTTAAACACTCACATAGCTAGACTGTCGAGGTAAGAGGGAAACATTGATTTACAAGAAAGTTAAAGCTGCCTGAGCATTTTGTGTAGGGATGCTGAATCTGTTGGTGTGTGGAGGCATGTCCTGAGAATGCTAATTATGGGATCTAGTCCTTTTGGAGACTCCTGCATAGATGTCCAGTTACTGAGTCCTTAGTGAATGTGCAGACCAGTTTCTGGACTGCTCAGTAGCCTCCCAACTTCCAGGCTGCTTAGCACACACATTCAGCCTGGTTTAATAGCAGACTAGTTCTAGCATTGAAGCATGGCCACACAATGTAAAACACTAGTTTCCATTCTGAGCTGCTTTTCAGGCATATTTGGATAAAGCCTTTTTCTCTGAATTTTTATGGTCTGCCTGAATTTTTTTTAATCTAATATTTTAATCTATTTTTGCATACTGACAGACGGTGATAATTTTCATTACTCACAGTAGTTGTGAATGCTAAATCAGTTCTAACTGTGCTTTGAAGATGAAAAGCTCTGTATTGACTATATGAGTTATCAAGAGCCACCTACATAAATAGGCCTCTCTGGCAGAGCAGACTTTTACAATTATAGAAGTGCTCCATCATGAGATGTTTTCCAGCTGTTACTGGAGGGTTTAATCTGTCTAAACTTTAGAAAGGATTTCAAGTTTTGTTTTGATTTTAAATTGAAGTTCTGGTTGAGCTGTCATGTTGAATTTATCAATATACAAAACTGACAGTTTTCTTGATGATGCCTCTTTTTTTCCAGATGTGCTTGCTCCTCAATATCCTTGGCAGTCAAGTGATATGTCAATGAACATGCTACCTCCTAATCATAGTAATGACTTCATGCTGGAGCCTCCAGGACACAATAAAGAGAATGAAGATGATGTAGAAGTTATGTCAACAGACTCCTCAAGCAGCAGCAGTGACTCAGACTAGGTACAAGGGGGACAGTATCCCTAGTAGACCTTTCCTGTGGTGAAGGTAGGTTAGATGCTGTTTGTCACAAACTGCAATATCCTTTTGTTACACCAGCAGCCCTGTGTAGGGAGAAGATAACAGCTTGCTCAGAAATAGGGTGGCTAATTTAAAACCATGGACTACAGACTTGTTTTTTTCCTGTTAGATGTTCTGGGAGCTGGGAGAAATGTCTGGGAGCTGTCTGCTGGGGGAGAGATGTCAGATTTTCAGTGATTGTGTAAATGTATGTTTGCAAGAGATGTGTAAGTATATATTTATATATATGTATTTACTATACATTAGATGACATAAGTTCCTGGGAAAAAATGTGTAAGGGGAATCCCCTTGTATGTTTGTTAGTAAATTTACTCTTTTGATGATAGCCTTTTCTATGCCACAGAAATGAAACATGAAGTTTGTAATGTATCTTTTTTTTGTTACTGCCTAAATCTGTGTTCTTGATCATCTGTGTATCAAGGACAAAATTATGGCAATAAGTGTAATAAAAGAGTTTGTAATTATTGTAATATATAATGAATGATTTGTCATAAATAAACTCAGCTTTGATCTAACTTCAGTTTTCCAAACTTGAATCTTAGATGAGTTGCCATGTAACATCAATACTCAGCACATTTTGTCCCAGTATGTGGTTGAATTCTGATTGAGTTTCAGAAGTTTGTACTCCATTTTCCCCTATGCAAAATGCACAGTCAGCATTAGAAGCAGCTGAGGAGGAGCAGAAGGGGAAAGCCTGTCCTTCCTTTTCAGGTGAGCCCTTCCAGGTACACACAAAGCTGGGCAGACCCTGAAGCAGCGAGTGTCCACCCACAAGGCTGCCCCAAATACTTGGTTAAGTGTCCTGGGACCCTGGAGGTGACACACTTTAGGGCATGCTGCAGGTTTAGCTCCTTTCAGATCAAAGTGCTCAAGGATTTTTTTTTGTTCTTGTCATCTATAATTTTTTCAGTTCTTTGAACCTGCTAATTTGTTTACTTTCGCAACTACATTTCCTGCATCAGCTGCAAGGTTATTTTGTCTTTCCAAAGGCACGTCCCTTGGCTTTCCTTTCCTTGTTCTGTTTTGCTTAAGGAGTCATTTTATGACAGCTGCTTTTCTCTTATGTAACCCTCTGATAGAATTTCAAAACTCATGTGAACTGTTGATCCTGGCAGTTAAAGGTTTCTGTCCTGCAAAACAGCTTCCTGCAGCATAGATCACAATTCTCTTCCCTTTTCCATTTTGTAGATTCCTCACAGGAAGTATCTAATGAATCAGGTAATTCCTCCTTTGCTCAAGTAATCTTTCAAACATTGCTGCCAGTAATGCTGCCACCTGTGACCAACCTGTACAAATCCCATAGGGATGTAGAAAGAAGGACTTCAGTCACATTCAATTGCATAATATGGGGCAGTGGGTTTTGTTTATGGAGAAATGGGGAATTCGGTTTTGTCTCAGCTGTTCCTTTTACAAGTATTTTCAGAATTATTAAACTGTCACCGCTTTCATAGCTTAAAGTTATTCATACACATACATATTGTAACCTTTAGTCAGTATCATGATTTCCTCTTGGGTGCTTATGTCCAATGTCTTTACTGTTTAATTTACATTATTCCAAATACATGTGCCCTGTCTCAGTCATTCTAGTTAACCTTGCCCACCCCTTTTCTAGCTCACATTAGTTTTTGTCTTAAAACATGTGTGATCAGAATCATACACAATATTACAAAATGGAGTTTCTTAATGCTTTGTATAATGGGATTGGTATTTTCTTTCTGAATGCCCCTCTCTTTACACACCACTGACACAGTTCACCAGCCTCTTTTATCTTCTAACTTACAAGGACATTCTTGAAACAAAATACAAACATATGTAATTAAAACTCATGGGAAATGTAGTGTTGTAGTCTACTCAAAACTCTTCTATTGGATGTATCTATGTAATTCACCAACTGAAATATTGTGGAGGTGGGTGATTGTTTTCAGACATAAGAGGGAACTGAAGCAATGACCACTTCTTTTTCTGGCTTGTTAGTTACTCTGTTACGGGATTAAATGGAACCAATGTATTACATCTAATAAATAGGTCAGGCAACAGCTCTGCCCACTGTTCATTTAGCATAAAATCAAACTCTGGGTATTAGATGCATCCAAATCAGTTTCCTTGCATCAGTGCTCCAAACTATGTACAGTTCAGGAGTATGCTTCTCAGTGCTGGCTAACTAATGCCATTTTAGGTGAATTCTGTCAGTTACAAGCAGTTTAGTGAACCATGGTATGGTAACTGAGTGTTCTGTTATTCGGTGGCTTAGATATGTACATATAATAGATTTTCCTATTTAGCAAAAGTACCAAAAATCAAAGTAAAGACTTAGTTGAAAGGACTGAGTCTTGGCAGCTAAAATCGTATGAGAACCACATTTTCTGCAGGGGTGGGAAATATAAATGGGTGATACACACAAACAAAGTTATTTAAGTTGGGGATTGCTGACAGCTGGTTGCAGTAATGCACTGTAGTCTTTTAATCTGTCCATTTTGAAAAGATACAGAAATGCTGACATATGGAGATACTGTTTCTGTCCTCATTTCAGTGTCTACTTGTGTATTTACAAGAAATAGAATGTATATAACCATTAACAAAATATACCAAGAAAGTATTTATTGCATGATAGACCATTTTACACTGGCCCCTGTTCTCTCATCAGGACCTAAATGTTTTCTAAAATTTAAAATAGTACTAAATAATTTAATTTTTTTTTCTTCATTATTCTTTGTGACAGATGGGCAGGACATCTGTCAACTCTTCCTACAGCTTCTTTGTTGACAGCTGAATGGAATCATTTTCAGTGTACATAAGGTTGCTTGCAGGAAGCAAATCTCCACATTTGAATAGAAAAATAAGCTTTTTACAAAGTTACAGTAGCAAAGGAAGTTTTGGTGAAATTTCCCATTTCAAGACTGCTGTGTAATGTTACTTCTTTCTTCACTTCAGAGAACGGGTGTCTGTCCTAAAGGAAGTTACACATAATTAATATTTCAAACTCTAAGCAGGAGGATTGCCAGGGGCAGTAGCATCCTAATGCCTCATCACTGTTTCTCAGCAAGAAGAGCCATCTCCATTTAAAAAATGTATGTTCAAAGCAAGGAAGAGCTTTAAATCCCCCAAGCTGATTTCTTTTAAGAACTGAGAAGTCAATTCATAATTTCAGGCAATTTTAATCTCTCCGTATTGTGCCTGTATTTTATTCAAAAGAATAACATTTTTGAACAATGAGTATATCTGAAGGAAATAGACAAGAGATGTGCTATAAAAGAACCCTGGCAAGAAAAAAAAAGAGCCAACTGGTGATTTAGTTAAAAGTTCTATCTTAAAATTAATTGCTGATGTTTTAGTGACAACAGCTGAAAAGAATCAAAAACAGATTCTAGAAAAATTAAAACTATGAACTCCTTGGTTTTATATGTACTGTTGGGTACTGTAATTTCATTCATTAACAACTTAGTCATTTAATCAGTCAAACTGAAAATTCACAATTTTACCAAATCTCAATAGCCAGCAATACAGAACTACATCATGTGTGCAGTTTAATACTGACAACTCTTTTTAGCCATTAAGTATGATTTTAGCCATGGAGCTACACTTATAAATGAGATTTGTGTCAGCCTAGTAGAGTAGGCACCTCTACATTCCAAGAGTTCAGTAACAAATTCAGATCAGTTGCAGAGATCTGAGACATTTCTGCAGATAAATTCAATGTAATTGAGGCTCTAAACAAAACTCTGTTATGAAAACAACTGGCAAGAAAGGTCAGGGAATCTTCATTCCCTGCAATAAGTCATGACAATCTTTTCAAGAGTATTTATAATACTCTTGATTTTCAAGTGTATAGTGCTGTCTGTAGGGAAAAAAGGCACTGTCTATTAAATGTAACTTTTGTTCATGACAGTAGCTTCATAACTGAAGCTAAGAGACAAGGCTAAGCTTTAAAATTGGTCCAATAATTACAAGAAAGCAGGTTTAAATAAGTAAGTTTTGCTGCAACTGTTTTGAAGTGAGCAAGCTTCCCTGGCTGGTGCTGATTTCAAAATAGCTGGTCATCAATATAAAGACTAACTAGATAGAACACTGAGTTTTCTGTAAAAGAAAAAGTTAATTATTAACTACTAAACCTAGAAATGGGTCTGGAATGAGAGACAACTGTCGTGTGAAATATGGGAAAAGCACTGAAACAGTTGGCATGTTCTTCTTCGGGAAAGATAATATTTTTACATGGGCAGGGTGAGCACTTCATATCTTCTTTTCTTCTGCACCAAAAAAACCAGGTCTGTCCTTTAGTTTGTTACATAACATACAATTTGTTTTTACTCTAATTGGTGACTTCCCGTGTACCCCTTTAGATGATTGAGCTCTTCTGTAAAGGGATTGTAACCTTGCTCTCGTAAACAGCGTAAGGCCCAGAACAGTTGATCTGCTGGAGGAAATTCATTCCATTTGACCCATTCCCAGCCTGTAGGGAAAAAAAAAAAAAAAAAGAAAAATAAGTGTATAGAGTTCAGTAAGACAGGATCCAAGGAAACAGCATGAAGCTGTGGCAGGAGAGGTTTAGGCTGGATGTTAGGAAAAGGTGGTGGGGCACTGGAATAGGCTCCATAGTGCAGCCTGACAGAGCTCAAGGGGTCTTTGGACAACTCGGGCACAAGGTGGGATTGCTGAGGTTGCCCTGTGCAGGGCCACGAATGGGATTTAATGATGCTTGGGGGTCCCTTCCAACTCAGGACATTCTTTGTTTCCGTGATACAACAATTCCTCTACAAGTCTAGATGGATCACACAGAAACTACCAATACAAAGTCAGGTTCTCTGTTACCTATAGAGTCATTTTGCCTGAGCAGCTTTTTTGTTTCCCAGAGAAGCTCTGGATTCCGCATCCCTGGGAGTGTTCAAGGCCAGGCAGGATGAATCTCGGAGCCACCTGACCTAGTGGGAGGTGTCCCTGCCCGCGGCAAGGCGCTTGGAACTAGACGATTACTCACCCTCGTTCTTGTCGGGCTCCTGGTTGCGCGGCTCGGCGCCCGGCTCGGCCTCGCCCTTCATGAGCACGGTGACATAGTGGTAGCGCTGGGACGCGCACACCGCGTTCACGGCCGACGCGAACCGCACGTGGCGCAGCGGCAGCGCCGCCTCCTCCAGCGTCTCCCGCGCCGCGCACTCCGCCAGGCTCTCCCTGCGGGCGGGCAGGCAAGGGAAGGCAAGGCACGGCACGGCCGCCTCAGGGCACGGCGGGGCAAGGGGAGGGCAGGGCGGGGAGGGAGGGCAGGGCGGGGAGGGAGGGAGGGCACGGGGCTCCTACCCGAACTCCAGGTGGCCTCCGGGGAGCTGGTAGGTGCCGGCGCCCAGCGCGCCTTTCCGCTTGCCCAGGAGGACGCAGCCGGGGTGCGCGGCGCTGGTGACCACCACCCCAACGCCGACCCCGGGCCGCCGGGGCTGAGCCGCCTCCTCGCCCATGGCAGCCCCGGGCGCTCGGCGAGGCTCCGTCCCGCCGCGGGCAGGCGGGGGCGGATCCGCCAATGGGGGTTGGGGATGCCGGGTTTTGGCAGGCCCTTGGCCGGGGGTGTATCCGGAGCGCACGAGATGCGCGTGGTGGTGACGTCGCTGGTGAGGAAGGTGGCGAGGTTCCGAGGCAGGCTCGAGAGGGAGAGGTGCCCTGTCCTGCTGTTTGCCTGGAGTCCTTGCCTCTCAACGCGCAGGGACTTGTGAGGCCGCCGGGAATAGAAAAGGCGTTTGTGCAAACGAGGGGCAGCTGAAAACAAGCAAGATACGACTCGGTTTTTGAAGGTCACGGAGCCAGTCGGTCTCGATTGCAGATTTTTTCAGAATTTTAAAAGTGGCCTTTCTTTGGTTAGCGCACTGTTTCTGGTCTGTGAAGAGTATGACTCTGAAGTGACACGTTGGAATTATTTAAAAAGGAAGCTGCAAACTTAGCTGAGAGGAGCTCCACAGGCAGAATAACAGTTCCTGACTGATAAAAAAGAAATAAAAGTTTCTGCTGGCAAATACTTACCTTCATTCTCACATTTTTATAAATTACAGAGATATGAAGAACACAAGATACAAGCTTTCATTTTCTTTATAAACAACAGTAAAGTTTGTCAGATTTTCCCCTTCTTCAGCCTATTGATCACAACAGAGAAAGAAGTTCTTTTATTTGCAGACCTTTCAAATTGGTTTTGGGGTTTTTGTTTGTTTGATTTGGGGGATTTTTTTTGTAAGGTTTTAAAATATCTATGTACAGATGTTTTTATTTACATATGAAAGTCATAGAGCCAAAATGGCTGAAGCTCAATCACATTTTCTGGGATCAGTTTTCTGCGGTTTAACTGCCCGAAGTGGCTCAATGCAGGATCAGATGTGGAGATCCAGTGTTGGCATGAAGGGCATGTCAGGAGCGAATGGCTGGGTGTGCTAGAAGCAAGGCTGCCCTTTGGCAGCATTTGGCCCTGCTGCTTAACTGTGATGTCAGGCCATGCCCTGTGGTAATCACGTATCCTCTGAACAGAGAGAGACATAGCTCTCCCAGGATTTTTCCTGAGAAGCTGTGAGAAAGCTCAGAGAAATAATTAAAACCATTATTATCTCAATATCTGCTCCTGGCAGGCAATCTCTTTTTGTCAAAGATGTTTACAAGGAGTTGTCCCTTCTTGACTAATAGGTGAAAGAAGATTCCTAAAGGCCAATCAGGTCTTAGGTCCACCATTGTTTCTATAAGAACTGTGGATTTCTAATAATAAAGTGCCTTTTCATGCCTTCTAATAATGGAGTCTCTGTATCACCTTTGGCTCTCCCCGATACTCCTACAGTGATAATAGCCTGAATTACTGACATTGGTAATAATAAATAGCAATAATAGTAAATAATAGCAATAATTTATAATGACAGCAATAATAATAAATAATCTTGGGCAAATTGCCAAGCTAACAAGACTTTTTGTAAACCAAGCTCATTCATTTGTATCTGTCACCCCAGTACAGCTGAGCATCCTAAGTATCCTAATCCATGAGGATATCCATTAGGAGTATCCTAATCTCCAGATGAAACACCAGACATATCAGTTACATCACTTCTGTATTTACATTTTAAGACAAAGATCTTACAAAAGCCATATCAAAGATTCCTCCCAAGCCATGAAGCTCATTTTGGTCCAATACAATAAAACACCACAATTCTTTTTACCTGAACAGTGAAAACATTCTACTTTCTATGTACACCATTTTCCTGTACCTTTTACCCAACAGCATTTAGTAACAAGTCTTGAGAGTGACCCATTGTCATTCTACTGATTTATTTTTAAATGCAAAAAAACCAATCCATATGGTCATTATGCTTGTTTACTATATTAGGAGGATACAATTAAATGAAAATGTTATATGAAGATGATTATGTAGAGTAAAAAAAATAAGTTTTTACAAACAATATATTTTTATTTGTCAGTACACTAAGATTTTCCCTTCCTCTCTACCTTCTTCTTGATCACAACAAAGATGTGAAGTATTACCCTTTTACAAAACTTTAAAATGGCAAAGTTTATGTTAAGGTTTTGAGATCTTGTTGTATACAGATGTTTAGACTTGTTTCAATTTTTCCACCTTACATTTGTGATCATTAGTATAAAGAATACTGTATGAAAAGAAGCATTTTCTTGACTGATCTGTTCTAATTGGTTTCATTCTAGGATTTATTAAGGACATAACTATGCAGCCAGGTATTGCAGATCATGAAGTAAATATAGGCTGGTTTTCTGAGTCTGATGGTGAACAGACATCCACTGAAGAGAGATAGGGGAATAAACCAAGAATGAGAAAGTAGCAAAATCTTCTGCTACAATTTGAAAAGCTTGCAAGATTATGGTTTATATATACTTGTAAATTTGTTCATAAATACTTTATCTGAGAAAGTATTCTGTGAGCCAAAACAGTGTATTTAAACCAGCATATGTCCAGCAGCTACTGGAAAAGAGGCAGATATTTTCAGGCCCAGTCCCTTGTTCTTTATGCAAATGCTTTTATTGATTGAAGTGTTATTGAATGAACTGTACGTCTGAGCTGAACTGGATCAAAAAAACCTTTTTTTTTTTCATTAATTTGTTTTCTAGCATGCTGTGGGTGGCACAGGGAGGGGACAGGACAGAGTTCAATCAGATTAAACACAGCGCAAAGCTAAACCTGACTCAGCAAACTGGGAGAGAGATTACATTTTTAGTGGGATGTGATCCCTGATGCAATTTACAGCTCAGGTACATAAGTGAGGGAGGCAGTGAGTCAGAGCAACTGGGAACAAGAATGTTGGGACTAACCATATTAGAGACAGGCCAGATTTATGTCAGGTTGAAATGACTACACAGCTGTTCCCTAAGAGGAGCACACATAGGAAAAGCAGGTTAGAAAAGCACACAGTGCACAATAGCTTATTGAAAAGCAGCTACACAAGCAAAAAAATCCATCTTTCTGAGAATTTCATACACATGGCTCCCTGGCTGTGGAATTTACTATATATTTGCATTTTCTTAGCAGAAGTATGAACTGGGAGAGGGAAGGATTATATTAAAATATTTTATTGCAAAGCTGGCATTCAGAAGCTGGGTGGAATGTGACAACAGCGCATGACACCAAAGTCCTGCCAGCACCCTGGCTGAAACTTGAACCTGAAAGATTTTTCTTCTCTTGCATTCAAGCAGCTGGTTGTTATCCCAAACCCTGATATTGAAAATGTAACATTGTTAACTGTTTCCTCACTTTTATTTTAGCAGAATTATCTCCATGACACCACATGTTTCCATTAAATGGCTTTCACCATAAATTATTGCTTGCTGTGATATTATGGCTTCATAAACATTATTAGTGAAAATTGGGCAAAGTGTGATATATAGTTTTTAAGTTGAAATGTAAATAACTTCTGATCACATTTACATATGGAGAGAATAATGGTGTGTGTAAGAGCAATAGGACAAGTTAGAGCTGTATTACAGGTGTGCTGTCATCATTGCTTGTTATTTCTTTTCTGTGTCCAGACAGGACTGAGTCATTGGAATGACTGAAGGTGCTGAGACGATTCTGTTTGGTTTGTAGCTTTGTCATTAACACTTTAAGTGACCTTGGACAACTCATAGGGGGGTGAAGATGGATTGTGCTTCGATGAAACTTCTGTCTGTACTCAATCCCAGGGGACCCTGAATCAAAAGACTATAAAAGCGTCTGTTCCTTATCCATCTAGGATAGTACCTGGAGGTCCAGAATGGATGTCTTGAATACAGTAGGCAAGAAATCATGGCAGGGTTTTTGACTACTATTCTACAGCCATCTGTAGCTCAGTGACTTCTTAAGGCAGAGGTGGCTTCTGTGTATTTACTAACCCTCTTCTTGTTTCTCTTCTTTGACCTATCAAGACTCCTCTTGAGCCCATGTAAATTTTCATCATTTGCAGCATCTGTGGCAAGGTGTTCCGCAGCTCAGCTATGTGAAAGATCATTTTTTTGCAAACCAAATCCTTCTGCTTTCATGGAGCCTTTCATCTGCCAGCCTTCACTGGTTGGGAAGAGATGGCACATTAGTGATTAATGTTCACACTGTATTCTGTAGAAAACTTGCACCTATCCAGACCTGAGAGTGCACACATCAAATGCCTGTTTGCTAGGACAGATGTCAGAATCCTTGCAGGAGATGCACGGAAGCACCTTCAGGGAAGGACCCTGGATTGTCTTTTCTGTATGACTGAGAGAAGAGATGGAATAACCTGTTAATATTGCAAATGGGTGCAGTGAATAGTTTCATGTTGTTAGATATGCCTGAGGGTCCCCTTAGAAACCTGTGGTTTGTCCAGAGACAACCATGATGGTACTCCTGCAGACAAGTGGTGCAGAGAGAATCTACCGTCTGTAAGACATGCAATGTGAGGCAGTGCAGACAACACTGAAGGATTATTCTCACTCTGCTTCCAAGTCAGTTTTTTTTTCTCTGACCATGGCTGATTCATCAGCTAAACCTGTTTACTCACCTACCATACCAAAAAAGTGGGCTCTTACTTCCTGTCTTCAACTAAAAGTGTTCTGGAAAGCTCAGGGTGATTTTCTCCACAGGTATTGGGATGCTTTTTAAACCCCTGATAAATTTCATCTTGGAAATTTCCTACCCTCTGAACTTATGGCCTTGGCAGAGGCTTTCACTTTCTGACTCTGATGTTCTTGGCAAGACCATCTCTCCCCATGTTTTTCAACCTCCAAGTATCAACCAGCGGAGCTTACAAGGTCTGGGAAATAAATCAGATTGTACCATTGTCACTACATGAATGTGATAATTTATAATAAAGCAAATTCATGTCTATTCATAACACCTGAACCTTCCAGGATGCTATATTTGGCCTCAAACAGGATGCTTTATTTGTCCTGCTGGTCCATTAAAACTTCTTTGCTCCTTCTATCTCATTTGTAATGTACCTTTTCCCTGCTTCTTTATAGTTGTAAATACATCTTTTCAAAGAGGGCCTTAATCCTATTTCTGGAGATTTAGCAAAACCTCTGGATATCTGCTGGAATCCTACAGTGCATTCCTTGTGCAGTCTCTTCAATCGTAGGTCAGATATTGAACAAGGCTGAGCTTATACAAACCTGAGTCTATATTGGAATCACTAGGAATTTGTCTGGTTGTAGCCAAGAATGTTATCTTTTCTTGTGTGTCTAACAAAATAAAGAAAAGGTGCATGTGTAATTTCCAAGAACTATTGTTTTTAAGATTTTGAGTTGGGCTTACAACCACCTTGTGCTGACAGTGAGAGCCAGGTGGTGGCACTGGTGATCAGAACAGAAATCTGGGCATGTTTACAGTCCACCCCAGTTAGACTGAGTTTCACAGCCAAGAGGAAATCAGACAATAAAACATTCAGATAGATAAAGTTCTCCATACAGCTGTGTATCAGACTCCAGATAAAATCAGCAGCTGCCTCAGTCTTTCTACAAGCCCTTCAATATCGTCAGCCATGTGACATTTCTTCTTTTGATGTATAAGGTAAAAACCGTCTTCATTTTGAAACTGGAAGGATAAGTCACTCCTAGTGAGAAGAAGATACAGTAGTAGTTGCAATCTGACTGTCTTACAGACATTTGCTAAGGCAAGAATTAATTATAAGCCCAAAGAGGGTTGTCCAATTTCCTTCCAGTAGCAAGCCACTGCGTCAGGATATGTCTTGTTTCCTGACCTGCAGCCAGTACTTATCTCTGAACAGTAGCTTTGGGCTTTTTAGGTTAAAGTTTAAAGTTTTGCCAAGATCCATTACATCCTCTTGTAAACGTTGTTGCAAATCCTTTCCAGGGTGGAGGTAGTTTTGGAGAGTCTCCTGGAGTCAGGAGATTTCTTTGTATGTGGAAATGGCACCCATGTCCTGTCCTGTGCAGTACAGAACTGCTGCAGGCCCTGTGACTAGTGAAGAGCCACCGTGTGTACAGAGGGCAGAAAGAGCACAGAGTTCAAGTGCTTTTTCTTCCCTTCTCCTGGGCCAGAGGAAATATTTTATCAGCTGTGGTGGGAATCTTGGATGGTCTATCAAAATTTTGCAGCTGCTTACAGGGTCAGTGACACATATTCCTACCTTGTGTGTCTGCACACAGGTGCAGAGCTAAGCACTCTGCAGAGCTCACTGCAGTGCTAACAGGTGACAATAACACCAGGTCAGCGGAGGACCAGGAGCAAAAGAACCGAACCAGAATGACTCCATCTTTTGCAATACTCGCCCAAGGAGAAGTTATGAAAATGCATTTTCAGTTTCAGAATAAAAAGAGGCAACTCATCCAGTTATTTATTGAATAATTCAAGTTACAAAACTCAAGAAGAATCACAGCTCTGACATGGCTTTCTTTCACATCAGATCTTCCTTTGATGTTCACAATGTATAGAATAACTGCATTTTTCCTTATTATGGGTAGAGGACATTCTTGTTCCAATTTCCCAGGACAATGCTATTTTCCTAATGACCATTTTGTTTTAAAGGAAAAAGCTTTGCCTGCTGGTGAATCACAACATCGGGTCACTCGTTTCTGCAGGGACACCTGTCCCCTGCTTCAGTTCCATAGTGACCTGAGTCGAGGCCATCAAAGTAAAAGTACAGACACTGAATTGCAGAGGGGAAGGCACAGCATGGAGCTGTGTGGGCAGAAGCGAGGGCTGTGGCATGGGGAAGGGGCTGCAAAATATCTAGAAATACCAGAACCACTGGATGGTTTGGGTTGGAAAGGACATTAAGATTATCTAATTCCAACCCACCTGACCAGGTTGCTCACAGCTCCATCCAGCCTGGCCTGGAACACTTTCAGGGATGGGGCATCCACAGCTTCTCTGAGAAACCTGCTCCACTGCCTCCCACCCTCACAACTGAGAATTCCTTCCTTACATCTAATCTAAACCTGCACTCTTTCACTTTAAAAGCATTCCCCCTTGTCTTAAGCAAGAATGGTTGTCTTACGCAAGAATAGTTGTGTTTACATTGCTGCACGGAAACACCCTGAAATACGGAACCAAAAAAGTCATCCTCTGGAGTGAAAACACTGGTAGTTTTTCTACTGGGAAAGCTGAACTGGAAGGAGGTGTGGGCGTGGCATAAGGGAGCTGCGCTTCCTTCCTTCCTTTTAACACAGGCGGTGCCAACCGAGGCCGACGTGATCGGAACGCTGTGGGTGGATTACAACCCATTTAGGATCCTTGCGAAGCAAAAATAACCTTTATTAAAACCAAAACGGTGGAAAGAAGGAGAGGCCGGGCAGCGCCCCTCAGGCCCGCTCCTGCCCGGCGCCGGGCGGGCGTCACTGCGGGGGCGGGGCCGCGCGAGGCGCTTCCTGGCCCCGCCCCGGCCCGCGAGCGGCGCGTGCGCGCTGCCGGGGGCACCCGAGGGCGAAGGGGCTCAGCCATGGCGGCCTCCATGATCTGCAGCCGGGTGGCGGCCGGGCTGAGGGGCAGCGGCCTCCGCGCCTCGCTGGGTTCCACCGCGGGGAAGGTAGCGGCCGCTCGGGAGCGGGGGTGGGCTGGGCCGGGGCTGAAGCGGGGTCGGGCCGGCTGGGGTCGCGGTCGAGGTCGCTCCCTGCGGAGCGCCGGCGAGAGGAGCGTCCGTCTCGGCGCGCTCCCGCCGCCCTCCTGCCCTGCCCTGCTCTGCCGTGCGGCGGGGCTGGCAGCCCGGCGCTCACCCTAGGTGTGCGGCCCCCCGCCGCCGCTGTTCTTGCTTGTGGCAAGTCTTCCCTGCGTGGTTCCTTTTCCCTTCCTTTTCAGCACCCCCGTCCCCTATCTTGGTGGAAATCCCCTTGTTTCCGTCTCCGCCGTCACCTTGCTCCCAGGAGGGGTCGGGCTGTGCCAGTTGAGCTCTTCTTGCAGCTCGCAGCTGGCCAGCCTCTGTTCTTGCTTCCTGTGGATGCCATTCGGGGCTGCGGGCTTGTTTTTGGCTGCGGCACCCGTGGGAAGCGGTGACACGGAGGAGCTCGGGAGGCTGCAGTGTGTGACACGGTGTGTGACGCTCGCTGCCGCTTTCTCCTCCTGCCACGTACTGGGGAAGGTCGCCCTGAGTGCCCCTCTCGAGTTACACCGAGCCTCCCGGGGCCGGCGGGTCGCTCAGCGCCTCTCCCTTGGGGTCGTGCCAAGGAGAGGACGTCCTTCTTGGAGAAGGAACCCTCTGGAGGCTACATAGGCCCTGTCGATTCGCTAGCTAGGAGTGCTGTAGTAAAGCTCACGTATCGTCTGCTTGTTTCCTTTATTTGCAGTGAAATGAAGCCTTAAAAGTCTAGCTTGTTAGAAACTTCCTAGTTCAGGCTGATTTTTACGGTGCTTGTGCCAATGGTGCATACTAAAAAAATAGAAATAAAAGCAAAAGTTTGTTTTGTATGTAAGTTTCGTTTGTAATCTTTTTACCTTGAGTCTTTTGGTGATCGTCTGTGTTCATGGATTCAGTAGGTTTCTTGCTTTGTGTATAAAATGAAGGTCTTATTTGCACATAGTGAAATACAAAAAATGCAGCAAACATTTCTTTGCATTTATTGTTATTGATCTTTATGTTACAGTCCTTCTCAGTGCTACTAGTTTCACCAGCTCTTTCCCCCTGCCCAATGAAACTTCACAAAATCAAATACCAGATCTGATATGAATGACTAATGTGGAAGGGTAGGATTAAATGTTCAGGTGTTTGCACTGGAACTCTTAAGTATACTTGTTCAATACGTAGATTGGTTTTTTTAACCTAAAAAAAGGGGTAGTCTTTCACAACAGTCACATTCTTCTTTTTGTTTTCTTTTTTTTCTTTTTATTCTCTTCCTTCAGGTGCTTGCTGGAAGTCCAGGAATACTCAGCAATCATGGGTTTCAAGTGCAACAGCAGCAACAGAGGAGGTTATCACTCCATGAGTACCTGAGCATGGGACTGTTGAAGGAGGCTGGCATTTCTGTTCCACATGGAGTGGTTGCCAATACGCCAGATGAAGCTTACAAAATAGCAAAAGAAATAGGTATAATATTAAAGAGAACATATACTAATAGGCATGGGATTGATACAAGGTGTACCTAATTTTTCTGTCTTTCCTGGAAAGATGTTGCTTGGAGTTCTGAATATACCTTCTCTTTAAGAGAGCCTTCCCTGTGAAGCAACCTTCTTGTTAAGAAGGAATAGGTCAGGTATAAATTCTGTTAGTTTAGACTAATATAACTACTTAAACTTCTTTGAGATGGATTTCTTTCTACTTTCAGCAAGGTTTGAGGAAGTCTTATGTGAAGAGTTTCAATGGTGGTGACAAGATCTTATATAGAACAGAAGATGCAAACCATGCTTCTCTTTAGGCTACAAAAGAAGAGTAAAATCCTATTCCTTTGTGAGTGTGCTTTTCTGGTAGAATGCATCTGCTTCACACAGGAGGGGAGGCCTTTGATGGCTTGTCGTTGTATGCTAAATTCCTGTCTTGTTGATGAAAAAGTATCCAGTCTCATTTGCTGGGTGCTTAAATACTTAATTTAGAATTGAGCTTTAATTTTGGACTTGACTTTGCCTATTAATTTGCTGCTTTAACTACGATGTGTCCTCATAAAATCTTGTGTAATTTGGATTTAATTTGGAAGTCAGCTTTTATTGTTTAAAGTCTGGGATTTTTTTTTTCCTTTCTGGAAAAACATATTAGACTTGTCACAAAGTTTTAGTGAAGGACATTGGTTGTCAGATTCCTTTCTCCTATGCAAATGCTCAAATCTCTATTCACCTCCAAAGGGATACATTCATACTGATTCCTGAGGTTACAGGTTTTGTTGGATTCATTTCAGTTTCATACAGAGATTTAGTGTGAGAACTGAGATCTGAAAAAACTGATAATTTTTTTTCTAGAGCGAGTTATGCTGCTTTGTAATGTAGAAAAGAATTGAAAAGCTGCTTTTCCTTCAGGCATGATGTCCCAGAAATTCAGGTATTGTCAGATACCTTCTTTATCTTGTCTCCGTTAGAGAGTAAGTGATACAAAATTATAATAATTTCATTAATATGAAAGAAAGTTGCTGAAATACTTCTGAGAATGGTTTAAACTTCAGAACCTTGCCTTCTGTTAAGGGTGAGTTTATAGCAGGATCAAAACTTCCCAAATCAGGCATACCCCTTTTCTCTACTTTAATGTTTGCACAGATATTGCTGGAGGAAAATGAGAGCACCTTTGTCTGTGGCTCTTTAATCAGCAGCCCAGAAATTCGTAGGTCAGGATTCCTTTGTTTTGTTCCTGCTCAGAGAGGGCTCCTCCAGCAGTGTGGGTATGGATCTGGCTGCTGGTTTATAGCTCTGTGTCATCCCTGTGACATCATAGGTATGCCTGTTATCTGGAGTGTGGGACTCTGGGCAATTTCTTGGGGATTAAAAGAATGAAGTTGTGAAGTGTGTGAGCTGGCATCCTTTAGTACAGGAATTCAGGGCTTCTGGTTGTCAGCCAAGCACTTTGTTGGGGTTGGTTTGTAGTCGATGCTGTGGCTTTCTTTGGTACTTGAGATGAGGAAGGGAAAACTTCCTGAAAGGAGAAGACACACTGAAGGAGCTTGAGGTTTTGAGGCATTGCTCAAACAAGTCCAGAACTCTCATTCTGAGCGGTGACATTATTCTTTGCTCCAGTGTTTGGTTTTCTTTGTTTTTGTAGGCATTGAGCTGCTAGCTTTCGTTTAGTACTTAAAAAAAATTAATCAACAAAACACAAACCAAAGTCTATCAGAATGAAAAAATTCACTTTTTTTGGGCCACCCACGTATTGTTGATTTTTGTTGTGTGGAAGTAGTTGCAATAGATATGAATTTTTTTTCTTTTTATATGCTAGACTGTTTAATCAAATGTTTGTCTAGGCCATTACAAAGACAGTTGGTAATACTCTTTGCTCTGTTTCCCTAGGGCTGATCCACATATTCCTGGTAAATTTACACAGAGCAGATTTCTGACTAAAGGTTGAGTTTGGCATTGGATTTCCTCCCTTTTTCAAATACTTCACTTAGAAATGGGTAAATTTTTATCCAAATGTATAGCAAATGCAAACTTCTCGTTAACAGAGATTATCACAGGTTAGCTGTGGCTGTAGCAAAATCAGTGCTACATAATCATCTCTCTTAAATTTTGAAAAAACAAATGGGCTGAATAAGTTCTGTTCCACAGCTTTGATAAGAGACTGCAGCATGACTTGATTGCCTTGAAGTTTATGGTGTGCTCTTAGCCATGTGTGCATTCCAGCTAGCACTGTGACCAGTTCTGATTGAGAAGCTGATATGTGTGTGTTATCAAGAGCGTGACAAATGAACCTAAAGACTGGTTAGTGAGCAGATGCTTGATCAATGTGATGGCAGGTAGCTCAGCAGAGCACGCTATTCAAAATGAACATTGCTGTTTGTTAAGAGACACTTCCATAGGTGCAATGTATTGTTGTAACTCAAATTTTGATTCTTCTTGATCCCTTTCCGCTGGTAACAGTTGAGTGAAAGGCAGTGATGTATTGTGTGCTTGTCTGGGTTTTTTTAATAGCATATATTTAGATTCATGATGATCTGAGAAGTAAGACTTTGTAAGACATTAATATCTTGGAGCCACTTTTGTGTTCTGGTGATTTTGTTGGGTTTTCAGGTAATGAATCCCACAGCTTTATGTGCATGGCAGACTGCCAGATTTTAGTAAAATATAAAGCTGTATAAAATAGGAAGTGTTGAGAGAGAGTACAAAACCTTTCACCTTTCTACATCAGAGTTCTTGAAAGGAGACTGAAAGGTCCTGGAATTGAGTCTGCTACTTTTGCTGTTGCAGTTTAAGAGGTCCAGTGCAGCTCCATGTCAGTGTGGTTTATAAAGAATGATCTGTTTTGGTATACTTTCTACAGAATAGCTCCAGTAATTGCTTTGGCTGTATTCCTGCTGACAGTTATGTGATTAATAGATTATTTTTTCCAGACCTTCTAGATTTTTTTCAATGTTACTAACATCTTTTAAGTACTTTTCAGTGTTATTTATTTTTCCGCCTGTTGCTTAAACATACAACTTGGATTTGTTAAAAAAACTTTAAAAAGTAATGTGTGAACCTGGGTAGATTTAAAAATAGATTTTTTAATCCCAGGCTTGATTTAGTTGGAAATCAAAGCTTAGTACAATGTGTGCAATTATTTTCTATGTAAAGTGCTGGCTTTACCTTTATTAGCTCTTCAAAAAACGTATTCCAGGCACTGTGGCAAAAAGCTGAGATGGTTTTCTCCTTAGTGTATGCCACACCCACCTTGTCTGTCTGATTTAAGTTTTTGGGGTTTTCTAGCCTATGTCATAGTGAAAACTCATGTCTGTCATACTTTTATGTAGGGATTTTTTTGGTTGCCATTATCAATGTTCCTTGTTGGTCAATTTTCGGTCTATTTTCCTGATATCTTTTAGGCTGTCTGAAATTCCAGATGGTTTATTCCATTGCTCTAGGATATAGATAATGATCTAAGGTGGCAAAAGCAGAAACCCCCCAGGTGTTAAAAAAGTCATGCAATTATGTTCCTACTTACCTGGTCAAAATCTCTAGATAAACAGCAGTAGTAGTTGAGAAACCAAACATTTACTTACATTCTGACAAATGTTATTTTCTTTGGCATCTGAATCTTAAATTTTGCTTCAGCCTTTGCTTTCTTCTGTAGCACTTCACTCCTTTGAAGTTAAAATATCGAAACATTTTGTTGATGATAATTCACTAATTAAAATAGACTTGTATAAGCAGCACATTCAAATTTTGACCTCTGTATTTTAATTGCTCAACTTAAGCTGTTGACAAAACCAAACCTGTCTTGTGAGCTGATAATGAACTTGATGCCATTGATTAATGTGAGGAAGTATTTGTGTAGAAGATATTTTGTAATAGCAAAACGTCTTGTTCAGTCTCCTGATTGGTATGGTCCTTTCAGTGAAAGTATGATGATTCCTGGCACATAATTATTTCAATAGTTATATTTTTGATTTGCACGTAATGAGTTTTCTAATACTGAGAAGTTTCAAATGCTGAAAAAACGTGATTTTGACGTTAAAATTCCTAGTGGCTATACTTACTAATGAAATGCAGTGTACTCTGAAGAGAGTCTCTGCACTGTTGACAGGATTAGGGTCAGAATATTTATATTGACACTCCTGCTGTTAGTTACAAACCCATCTTTTCCTAATGCTAGTAAATACACCTGTATTGTTTAAATTTAGGTTTTTCGTATTTGTGCAACAAGAAAAAATTAGCTTGTGTTATAAATGGAGGATTACTTTTTCTGGTGCAAGAACTTTGAAATACAGACTGAAGCAAAAGTTACAGGTCTCTGTCTCTCCCAGGATAAGTTTGCAGTTGAATGGTAGTTGAGAACTTGATTGACACTTGAGTTACTAACCTGTCACTGCCCTTTACTGTTGTCTGTCTTGTCAGAATAGGTTGCATGGTTGTTCTGAAAGTGTCTGTAATATGTGGAAAGCAGTACCTCTGCTACAGATAGTATTGGGCAGAGAAGTGGCAATTAATGTGATTTGACAAAAGTCAAAATGAAAACCTGTAAAGCAGAACATTTTAATCAGGCCCGTCTGCTGTAATCATTGGACTTTCCACTTGCACAGGAAACTGCAGAGATACAGTGGAATAATGGCCCTTCTTGCCTCTTAATAAGCTTATTAGAAGATTGCATCTTACATGGATGTCTTTCTGCTTGCCTGCATGCATTGATCTTTCTCCCAGTTTGAAAGCTTAAATTATAGAATCAGAAATTTTTCTTTCTAAAAAACAGATATTAGTATTGATAGAAGTGAAGATGGTCTTGTTTGCTGACTGTGTAGCTCTTTCACTGTCTAGTTAATAAATGATTGTTCAAGGTGATAACTGTAGTGTTAGTAAATGTATAGATTTTTGTTGTCCTGAACAGATTAGTGCTAAGTCAGTGTTCTGATTTCAGACACCTCTTCTCACTGGTATCTACTTTTAATTTTCTAAGCATTTCCTAGTTTTTTTCAGGCTATTGTACTTATATGTGCTTTTAGGGCTGACTGCCATAAACATGGAAATGTGATGCTTACCAAATGCTTGTTCAGAGATTTGTGCAGTGGCCGTTAGCTTGCTTGCCCACGTGAATTGTACTGGTGTTCCAGTGCCCTGTGTTAATGCTTTGCAATTTGTCACTGCTGCTGAGAGCTGAAGTCCTGCTCACTGAAGTTCCTATGTGTGTGTGCACAAATCTGCAAAGCACTGTCTGTCTGCTGGATGAGCTTTTGCCTTCAGGGAATCGCTGTTCTGATATGCTTCAAGGCATGATAGCGCAAGTGCTTCTGCTGGCACAAGAAGTGAGGCTGGAGTGAAAAGCTGAGGGCTGGAGGCAGGATGGAACTTCTGTGATGGTGTGTCTGCTGGCATGTGTTTGCTGGTTATCTGCTCCAGGGCAGAAACTGCTATTTTTCATTGAAACACAAGCCTAGCAGTATTTCAAAGCCACGTAAGCAAAAAACAAGGGCACAACTGTTGATACTGAGTAGAGAACTATGGTAGCTGCTGGTTTCCAGATTTTTTTCTTGGGTTACTGTGTATCAGCAGTTCTTTGCTGTGTCAGATTTTGTGACAGTGCTGCTGCTGGAACACTGCAGAGAGGTATGTGATCAAACACTTCCTCTTGTTTTAGAGTAATTTTCATTAGGAGCTGTGGGAAAAATATTTATTGAACAGTAAACTTTCTGCATGATGGGTTCTGGTTTTCTTGGGATGTACTGTCTTAAGTTTGTTTCGGGTACATCTGGGCAGCTTAATTGCTTGTAGACATAGCTGCTCAAATAGACCTTGAACTTGCTTATGCAATCAAGCAGCTAGTTTGCAGTGCTAGAGGAAAACAATTTACAGATCATTAGTAATCTGCTCATTTAATGACTCAGTTGTTGCATAAGGATTACTCCAATGATGTTACAGCCAAATATGATTGTAAAAACCAAAAAGTTGTTATTCTCACATTGTTTTGGATATCTATATGTTGACAAAATATTATAATGCATCATAGTAACAACATTTTTAAGAAATATCTTCCAGGATCAGGGTAGTGGTGCATGTAGCCCACTACTCTGCCTAAGAATAAAAGAACGTTGCCCTATTGAGGACAATTCTTAGCTTCCTTATTTTCTGTAGTCTATTACTCCTCATTTCCCCTCAGCATTCATATTTTTTGTCTGAAGAATATCAGAGAGAATATGTCTGCCCAGTTCCTTTTGACTCTTCTGTTCTTCCTTCATTTCTCCTGGCAGGCTTCCTTATATTTTGTGTAAAGAAGGGTCTTTTTTCTTGCACTTTTTAAAGACTGACTTCCTTGGTAGGTGGCTTTTTTTTTAGGCTGAAAAAACAGAATGCAGAAACCAGAATGAATGATGTACATGTAGTCATATGTTCTTGCTCTGTCCATCATAGGTATGGCTGAAGACCATAATCATGTTCTTGCTTTCTTCTCCTTTGATAGATTTAAGGATGTGCTAAGCTCATTTCTTGTAAGGGAATCTCTCAATTTCAGTGGTCATCTTGGTTACGAATCTACTTTTATGCCCAGAGCTAAATATGTTCCAGCTGAGATCTTACCAGAGCTTTAGTTGGGATCTCATTTGACTTGTTCAGATTCTGGTGTTTTTGCTAGGAGGAATAATTTACAAAGAATGTGCCTGTGGGTGAACTTGATGGCTTTTCTGAAATCTTCTCTTTAGTTACAGCTTTTTATCTTATGGACTTAGTATAGGAAATGGAAAATAAGCTTTGTACTTAAATTAATTGCATAAAAGTTGTCTTGTGTGACTTCTATAAAGTATGTTAACTTGGTTGTCTGTAAAAAGTAGTTATCTTCAGGAACTGAATTAAATATTGGAATCACAAAGTGTAGTAAATCATACTTGTATAATCTACTTACTTTGTAAGTAAATATATTATTGTGTGTTTCATGCCTATTTTGCAAAAGAGCTTTAAAATCGTGTAAATTCAGAGATCTCTTGTTAGGTAGACATTCAAGAGGTAAAATTAACATATAGCTAATTGGGAGGAGTGATTTGAGTCTTCTGCTTTTAGCTACCCTAGCTTGTGATACAGTTTGAGTTTAGTTTCACATGTCCGGGCAGGACACGGGTGAAAATAGGAACCAATACAACTTTTGTGCCTGTCATAACCTTCCTCACTTTGTAGTGGCTAGTTTTGCTTGAGTACTGTAATTTTTCTTAAGCATTTCCATGGTTCTCTTTTAACAGCCAAAGGAACAGCAAAGTTCTTTTTTGGCTTGGAAAGATCAGATTGGCTCAGCTGATGGTGGCATGAGAAAAAATGGGATGTGCTGAACAAATGTCAGTGGGGCAGTTCTTAACATCTTGCAGTCTAGCTGCTGCCTATACTCTGTGTAAATGAGCTTGAGTAATAACTCAGAACTTCAGTTTTTTCTTTTATCACCTTAAATGACTTGATGAATTATTTTTCTTTGCTTTTTTTGTCTCTCAATGACAGTTCAGAGTATCCCAGTTGATTTTTGTTATTTTCTCATGCTTTACTTTTTAAACTCAAATACCCAGTTTCCCCTACCTATTTTGTTAAGGCTTTTTAAACAGTTAAAGCCAACTAAAGGGCTTACTTTACCTAATCTTGGAAGAATAATGGGTTTTTTTAGACCTCTGACTTCTGCAAAGCACTCAAGCTTATGTCTTAGTGCTGTGCTGGATGGAAGCCAGAGTGCACCTGGCAAGCTGACTTGGGTAAGTGCTATAGTTACATATCATTCATGGGAAGGAAATGGTTTACAGGTACAGGGTGTTTGTAGTTATTTGAGGAAAGCCTTGCATATGGCGTGTCAGAGATTCAGTTTCATCTTGTTAATAATCTGTGAGGTGCTAACTGTTTCTTACTGGGTGCTTAATCATACGTGACTCTAGAATGTATTAAAGATGATTAGAGCACCAGCACTTCTGGATACTAACTCACCAAAGTTTGCTCACAGAACAGCCTAAAGCTGCAAATTGTGGATTATTTGAGATTTTTAAAACTATCTGTGTGAATTGCAATATAGTTTTCAGTTCACATGGGTGTTTTGAATGGTGAGCATGGAGAAAGGGGGATAAAATTAAAGCAGCCTTTGTTATTTTACTTGAAGCAATTTGTTGTATAGTCATAGATGACTAATTTTTTGGGTTTTCTTTTTTTCTAGGTTCAAAGGATCTTGTGGTAAAAGCACAGGTCTTAGCTGGTGGTAGAGGAAAAGGAACATTTGAAGGTGGCCTCAAAGGAGGAGTGAAAATAGTTTTTTCGTAAGTTCTTTCTAAGTTATCTAACCAAGTGGAAAAACTTCAAGGTTTCATATTATGGATTGAACCTATTGCTTTCTTTAAAACCAGGGTTTTAATTATTAACCTTAAAATAACAAAAATTAGATAAGACTTTTTTAATGCTACTTCTGTTTTTGCAGCAATTTCTTTGTCACATTCTGAGCTTCTTTTATTCTAGTCCAGAAGAAGCAAAAGCTGTCTCTTCCCAAATGATTGGAAAGAAGTTGTTTACCAAGCAGACAGGAGAGAAGGGCAGGATATGCAATCAAGTATTTATCTGTGAACGCAGATATCCCAGGAGAGAATACTATTTTGCAATAACAATGGAAAGGTCTTTTCAAGTGAGTAATATTAGAAATAAAAGTAAGCTAATTAATTTCTTACAACAGAACTGTTTACTGTTCACTTGCTTTGGAAAATCAGAAGTATGCAAGCTAAATTGTTAACCAGTATATCTGACTATATGATTGACTTTGTTTTTAGATGCTGTAAAGATGTAATGCTAGAATTTGAATTTACAGAATAATAAATGAGTATTGGTAGCCCCAAATGAAGTTCAGAGTCACATGGCCAAAGGGGAGATGGGTAGAATAAGGGGGTAATTTTCATTTTGGTTTTAATTTGCATTTGCCTACTGGATTATGCAATTTAGTTTAAAAACACAGCTGTATGCGTGCATGTGCATTTACACCCAGTTTATAAGTATCAGAAACAAGATAAGTGACAGTGATGTGGAAGAGCAAATGGTCCTGCATAAATCCAACATCTTTTTTCTCCAGTGTGTGAAGGTACCCAGAGGTGCACTGGTGTGTCTCCTGATTTTGAGAGTGCTAGTAGCTTTCTTATACTAATGCTTTTCAGGAAATGGGTTAGAAGATTTAGGCCTAGAGGTCTGTCTTCCTATCTTTCAGGAAAATGAAAGCCAGTCTTTTCTGCGTGTATGGGCTGTATGTGTAGGTATGTAGGTTTTTAGGCCACAATTCAAATGTGGTTGCTGAAATGTGTCAGTGTTTTCTGACAGACAAGTGTTCTATTTGGAGCGTAGAACATGAATTGGTAAGTAACTTTAATGAAGCCAGGATTTGGAACAGATCTTGGAACTTGATTTGCTGAAGCTTAGAAAAACTGAGTTTTGTCTGTTCAGATGCTTAAAGTTTGCAGAGGCACTGGTTTTGGTAATTAGGGGATATTTAAGTATGAATTAAATAATGTTCTGTGGAGGAATGAGAAAACTAGTTTACTCTAATTTTTTTTGGTAGCCGTATTAGGAATTAAGTATTTGTTCCTTTTTCTTCCTCCGGATCAGTTGTGTTGAATTATATGAATTGGGCACCTGCATTGTGATGTGTGCTGGAATAGAGCAAGGGAGATTCAAATGTTACCACAAGGTGGCATTAAAATGCTGCAAATGAATGGATTTTAGATTCTTAAAATTGTGTAAGCAATAAGCAGCTATGCTTATAGAAATAAATTTGACTGTAACTGATTGTAGCAACTTAGATGAAGAGAAACATCTAGAAACATATTTTCACAGCTTGTCCTTGGTCTTGTATAAAAGATAAGTCTTACTAGCATATATTGATCATACTGTGTGGGTTGTTGCTTTTTGATAGGGATGTGCTTGGTTTTTACTGCTAACTTTTTAAGTCATGTTTTTAGATATGCTTGTAATTACTGTAACTTGTATAGGATATTTAGGATGAGGAAATGCCTTTCAAAAGAAGGAAGTGTGAAGGTTGAATAGCACACAGTGTTTATTCCTGATGTTGTTGTGAACCTCTTCCTTTAAGGAGGGGAAAAATGATTAAAATAGCCAGCTAAAACTGGAACTTTATGACTTGGATATTATTTGCCAGCAGGGGTTGGTGTTAAGCAAAACTGTTCACTTTGGTCAATTCTATGGAACGATGAGTTATTTTATGATCAGTTTGTAGCTTACCTGCAGTTTAAGATAAGAATATGCAAAAATGTTAATTGAGTTGAATGTTGCTATTAGATGCAGGATAATTTGCAAGCTATGTATTTTCATTTGGAAGAATGGTAATAGGAGGGGAGTGGTGTGGTTATTAAGCATGTTCTCTGAACCAGGGTCACATTTTCTATAATTAATTGTCAACAGTTGTAAGGCTGTTTAATCTTTGAGTTCTGCTGATAGGAGATGTTGCCTTATACACCCATAGCCATAAACCTTGCATGGGTGGTGATAAGGGGAGGTTGGTTGGAGGGATCAAGGTATGTCTTTACTGTGAACTGGAGGAGAGATTTTTAGGTTCCATGTAATGAGTCCCTCATGTTTTTGTTGAGATTTGGCTTTTTAAAAAATAAAATCAGCTGCAAATGCTGTCAGTTCTGTTTTCTTAATTTCTTTTTTTAATGAATAATTGAGTGCTGTTTTATTTTGCTATGGCTTACTTTCAGGGAAGGCTTTAGTTACTGAACACTGTGATCCTACTGAACAGGTATGGTTTGCAGTAATTTATCACTAGGTTCTGCAGCCCTCCATTTGTCCTTGGAGTTGGAGCATGGCAGAATGAAAAAATGAGGCTGGCATTTGATCTGTATTTGTGTAGGAGTGAGTGGAGAAGGTGGAAGTGAGAAGGTAGTTCCACTTCTCTGGTGACACCTAAAAGATAAAATGTATGTGATTATAAAGTTGAATCTTTCTATCAAAATTTAAAAATAGTATGTTAGTGTTAATTGTTTTGCTGCTGCTTTACAGAGAAATTTTTCCTTGTTAAAAGAAAGTGGACCTGACATAAACTTCAACATTTGGAAAGTATTATTAAAAGGTTTTATATGGAGGTATTGAGTACATACACAAAATTTTTAACGAAAAAAGGTTTTATTGCTGTGAAGTATCTTATAGGAAGAACTAAGTTTTGATTGTGTGGTATCTAATTGCTTATGCTTTTTTTTCCCCTTTTTATTCTAGGGTCCTGTGCTGATAGGCAGTTCTCAGGGTGGTGTTAATATTGAAGATGTTGCTGCAGAGAATCCTGAGGCGATAATTAAGGAACCCATCGATATAGTAGAAGGCATAAAAAAGGAGCAAGCTGTTAGGGTAATTGTTAATGTGGGAAAGTACACATTAATGAGGATGGGAAGGTTGCTTCTAATTTTTATTAAGGGTGTGTGCATTCAGCCTGCTGAGTTGTCTTAAATCCTTGTTTGAAGCACATTTCAACTAGATATTTAAGTATTTTCAGGTGAAACAGTGTAAATCCAACCGCATGGCAGTACTTTATCTAGCTTTTTACAGCTGTGCAAAGACGTAGCATGATAAATTTTTATTAGCTCTTTTTTAGGATGAGTGTAGTGTTCTTTATGGAAAACAATCTCTTCAAACCAAAGAGTAAGTTTGGTTTTTTCCCCCCAGTGGACAGGGTGGGTTCTACATCTACAAATTCCAATGACATTGAAATAATAGCTAAACTGAGACACCCTAACATGAGTTAACAATAACCATTCTTTTACTTTCAGCTTGCCCAGAAAATGGGATTTCCTCCTAATCTGGTGGATGAAGCAGCTGAAAATATGATCAAATTATATAATCTCTTTCTGAAATATGATGCTACCATGATAGAAATAAATCCTATGGTGGAAGATGCATCAGGAGTCGGTAATGTTTCTTATTCATACTCTTCATGTAACACCTTGACATTTTTGTAAATCTAAGCTGCTTCACACTGATAAAACTTCAGCTGTATACAGCAAGAGGAGTTAGTATTGACATGGTATGTTGAAAAAAAATTTAATAAAGCAGATAAATTTGAAAATCTAAATATGGTAGGAATCTGCTCTTAATTGCTAAGTATGATCTTAAGTGTAAGTAATTTCCTTTTTTAATTTTTAAATAAAGAGCACATCTACCCAGGATAAGGCATTTCTGGAAATCAGGTCTTTTCAAAATTCATAAATTGAAACTTGAACCACTGCATGTATCCAGAATTGGTACTGTGATGTTAACCAGAATAGTAGCAACTACAAGAAATCTCCTGCCTTTATGACTCAGGCATTAGAATAACTGATGGAGTGTGATGTATGGAAAGACTGTAGGGGTTTAAGTAATATCTTGATGTTTATGAGGTTTTTAGCATATCCAGTTGCAGAATAGTTATTTAATGTACAATCACAGCCAATTCCACTCTATAAAAAATAAGCCTGTAGAGAGTATTTGTGCTTGAACTCAGATACAACAGTTTGAAATTTAAATATGAATGTAGCTCTTTCATCAAAGTGTGTTATTATTGTCACTGGGGTGGTTTTTTGTGTGGGTTTTTTTTTAATAATGCTTAAGTGATCAGTATAGAGCAGTCTTTACAATCTGTGTCTTGTGCCTTGTTATTTTTATATCATTTTCACTGAGGGATAGAAATGAAGTGATATGATGTTAGTTCTGATGTAAAGAATACTACAGGTTTTCTTCTTGCTAAATCTTAAGTAAATTTACTTCTGTGTGTTTTTTCCTAACATTTTCTCTTCCAACTTAGACACTCTCTCATCGTGTTTCTGTGGGCTTACTGTCATGCACACATTATATATGTTTATTCTAAAAGATAAAACTAAGATGGATGAAAAACACCTCAAATCAGAGACCTTCTTTAAGGATTAGTTTTATGCTAATTACTTGTGGTGCACTCCCCCCATTCTTTTCCAGGCTGCAGTGAGATCAGAGAAAACATAATTTGCTCAGATTTATCAAACAGCTTGTAAGCTTTTTTGAATTTAGAGTGTCTCAAGAAAAAGTTATCTTCCCTTTTTGTGCATAACTGTTTATATGGGGAAACTGGAGAGAATGTTATATTTATTGACAGTGGTACATGTCTTTTTAGCAAAACTTTGTGTTTGTACTGCATGACCTAGCTGCCAGGTTTGACTTAATATACTTTAACACATTCATGTAGCATTTGAATTGTTACTATAATATGAAATGATGGTAAGTAATGGTGAGTTTTTTCCCTTTCAGTGATGTGTATGGATGCAAAGATAAACTTTGACAGCAATTCAGCCTATCGTCAGAAGAAGATCTTTGATATGCAGGATTGGACACAGGAAGACCAAAGAGACAAGGATGCTGCAAAAGCAGATCTCAACTATATAGGGCTAGATGGAAACATAGGCTGCTTAGGTATGTACTATTTAATGAATTTTAAATGACCGAATGGATTTATAAACTGAATTCCTAAATGTTATCTTTATTCTCATTTAGTCAATGGTGCTGGTTTGGCTATGGCCACAATGGATATAATTAAACTTCACGGCGGAACTCCAGCAAACTTCCTTGATGTTGGTGGTGGTGCTACAGCGCAGCAAGTGACAGAAGCCTTTAAGCTTATTACCTCTGATAAAAAGGTGAGGGAAGAGTTGGCAAATCAAGGTCTTACACGGTGCTAAAACAGGCTATGATTTGGAAGACGATGCTTAGTGCATGTTCTCCAGAAAACATGTTTTTATAAGCACAGAACTAGAAAGAGAGAGGATGGAAATCTTAGCTTCATCTTGGTGCAGATCAAGGAGGCCTAATAAGCTATGGGGTTTTTTTACCTTTTTAAATAATAGGGGTTTTGGCTGTGTACTGAGTAGACATTTTTGTGTCTTCTGGTTGAAGTTACAGATGCATTTGAATCTTTCCAGAAATCTTGGAGTCAGACACTCCCACTGTCTGCTGTTTAAACAGAAAGCAGTATTCAGTTGGTTTTCCAGTTTTGTTTTTCTTTTGGACCAGTTTTGCAGCTGGGTCTGTGTTTTGCATAGAGTTGTAGAGATGAATATTTGCTGTGCTGCGCACAAACAAGTTTCTAAGGTACTGATTATATGTAGTGTAATATAAAATTACTTTGTAAGGGTCTTGGAAGAGCTTTAATATTGATCCTATTAGAAATTTATTAGAAGTGCTTGAATATTATTAAAATAATATATTGGTTGAAACTGGAGGAAGAGCTTTTCCACAAAAATAGTGTGAAGGCTGGATTGATGGTCTGCATAGGGATGATTATCCCAGGGGGAACTTGGCAGTTTGGGGCTTTTTAAAAATAAAGAAAACTATTTTAAAAGGAGTAACTATAAAAGGTGGGAATGACTTGCAAGACCTGCTAATGACATGCTACTTTTGCACCACAGTTTTTTTTAATGCACTTGCTCATCTTTGGAAAGGGCCAGAAACAAATAGTGAGTGATATTTCAGAGGAGCTTCGTTTCTTTCTTATTGGAAAGACTTTATATCAAATGCAGGGTCTGTAACACGCTCCAAGAGTGTTACAGAATCATTTAATCATTTAGATTGGAAAAGACATTTAAAATTGAGTCCAGCCATAATCTAACACTGCCCAGTCCTGCACTTAAACCATGTCTCTAAGCACCACGTCTACAAGTCTTAAATACCTTCAGGGTTGGTGACTCAGCCACTTCCTTGGCAGCCTGTGCCAATGATTAACAACCCTTGTAGGGAAGAAATTTTTCCCAATATCCAATCTAAAACTCCCCTGCTGCAACTTGAAGCCATTTCCTCTAGTGCTTGTTGCTTTGGAGGAGGAAGAACCCCACCTTGCTACATCCTTTCAGGCAGTTGTAGAGAGTGATAAGGTCCCCCCGAGCCTCTTTTTCTCCAGGCTAAACACCCCAGCTCCATCAGCCCATCCTTATTAGCCTTTCTTCACATTTTTCCAGCAAATTGAGAGAACAATGAGGGACACAGTCACAGAGCACCCAAATTACAGAGAGAAGAAACAAGGAAGAATCTGAGGGTTGCTGATTTGGGAAGAGTTTTTGCAATGCAAATTCTCTGCTGATGTATGGACAGAGGCTGTCCAAACAGACTTCTTAAGATAGCTTTTCCTTTCTGCTTTCTTTCAGTTTCTCACTATTTTATCAAAAAACAGTGACTATAGCTGGGATTCCTGTTGCTGAAACTCAGAGAGCAGTGCAGCCCACTGGTGTCACAGATGGCACTCAGGGTTCAGTTCAGGGCTTGTTTGGAGCAGCCTTCTGAGGTGCCAGCCTAAGCTGCCCATTAGTAGTAGGAGGAAGAACAATGCTACACAGAAGACTTAGTCTAAGTACAAGATCATGGGAACCAAGTTACTGCTCATGAACCAGTTGCACAGGAATGTTTTTTTTTGTTGAGTTTGTTTTGTCATCTCAGGCTGTCTACCCATTTTGATTCCTGCTGTGTTTCATCTTTCACCTCTGACCATGGTTCTTTTTACCCCTCCTTTCTACCACTTGAGTTCCCTTAACTGTTGGCTTAATCCTCCTGAATAAAAGGTATTTCAAATAGCTTATCTCTAAGTGTGCTGGCTTTTAGGTAAACTGTGTAAACAGAGTCCTTGTGCATGAGTTTTTAAAATTTCCTGTTTTCAGTATGTGGAGTTACTG
This sequence comes from Fringilla coelebs, assembly GCF_963513975.1. Lineage (NCBI taxonomy): Eukaryota > Metazoa > Chordata > Aves > Passeriformes > Fringillidae > Fringilla > Fringilla coelebs. The sequence continues at coordinate 62,726,362 of NC_140029.1, read as the reverse complement.
GTGTGGGGGTACCTCTGATGGAGTCCTGTTAGCAATGGAAAGATAAATAGTTGACAAATACAGTTTTCTGAAGTAACTGCTCTATGTGACTCTACAGAACTGTACTTTGGGTGCTGATGTTCTGTAGAATAGAAATGTTCTGTCTCTTGCAAAGTCCCTTAATAGAATTAAAGAGCTTGAATTATCCTTAGACTGAAGGCTGCGTGCTGCTTTCATCTGATGTGTCTGGCCATTTTTAATGTGAATATTGTCCTTGATTCTGTAGGTACTGGCTATTCTGGTAAATATTTTTGGTGGCATTATGAGATGTGATGTCATAGCACAAGGCATCATTACGGCAGTAAAGGATTTGGAGCTAAAAGTTCCTATTGTGGTACGGTTGCAAGGTGAGTGTGCTTCTTATATATTTCAATATATTTCTCTCTAATTGACAGGTGTCATTGAGCTTATATACTGTGTAGAAAGCTGCCTGTGAGTTGAAGTCAATGGAGAAATAAAGCAAACCTTGAATTTAGATGGTGAGGTTTGGAAAGTTAATAAAAAGAGACTTCCTGCTTTTTAACTACTGATGTTTTCTAGATTTTTTCACTAACTTCAGGAACAGGCTTCCTAGGAATAAGAGACTAGTAGGTAGTAGTAGTAGTAATCTCCTGTTCAATAAGTGGCATTTTATCTGTTTCTGAAGGTACACGAGTTGATGATGCCAAAGCTTTAATAACAGCTAGTGGCCTCAAAATCCTCGCATGTGATGACTTGGATGAAGCTGCAAAAATGGTAAGATAGCTGGTTATGAATATTCTTTTCAGAACATAGCATCTGTTGCAGAGTATTGAAAAGTCAGAACTCCATTCAATCAACTACAGGTAGCTTAGGATAAATCCCAGTGCCAGTTGTTCCCAGTGCCTGAAGGAAATATTTTACAAGTTAGTAAGTGCATAATTTGTCAGGGGAGCAAAGATGCAGTTAGAAGCTGTTTAACCCCACAAACTAAAACCAGATGAATGATCAGGTCAACCGCTCCCCTTGGTGAGGGAATGGTTAAGAGCTTAGCTTTATTAATTGGGAGAAAATACTTAAATTGAGATGGCTGAAAATTGCAATGTAACTCTTCCTTTTATCAACCACTGTATTTCAGTGTGCATGATTAAAACTATAGTTGACCATGATGTGGCCTCATAAGATAATTAGATATTCAGATGTTCAGATGCACTGACTTGTGTGTGTGTTGCTTTGCTTTGTTTGAGGAGAAGAAAGTTGTAATAGAAATGTATAGCAAAAAACTTAGAAGATACCTGATGGGCTTTGTGTCATGGGGAAACTTATGAATTTTTCTTTCCCAAAGAACCACTTACTCTGTTAGAATATTTCATTCTAAGCAGAAAGTAATTCAGAGAAATTTAGAGTTGTTATGTAAGAGAAGATAAGGCTCCTTAAGGTATCAAAATAAGATCCAGAAGTGCTTGCAACAAAAACTCAGAGGAGAAATAGCTTCTCGATATATAGAATTTCTTGTGAGTTGCCACCTCAACACCTCACAAAATAACAAGGTGGCACATAAAATTTAAAACTTAGCTTTTTTTTTTATAACTGAGAAGCAGACTTTTTTAACTCCATGAGATGTTTTCTAGAAGACTTGATTATGTTTCAATTCAAAGGGATTAAGATGTACTGAGCTAAATAGTAATCCCACCCCTAACCCCCTTCTGATATCTTACTGACGATTCCCTGGTATTATTTTGTTTAAAAACATTGATCCAGCTCAGACAAGTTAGGACTGTTTTATAATTAAGTTTTTCTTTTCTGTTTTTCAGGTGGTGAAGCTGTCTGAAATAGTAAGCCTAGCAAAACAAGCTCATGTGGATGTTAAATTTCAGTTGCCAATTTGATCTGGGAAATGTCATGCCAGTGTCTAACATGTTCTCTGAAATACTGTGTTCTGTGGGAAATTCTTAATTTTTCTTTTGTGTGGAGGTTTTGATTGACAGGCGCACAAACCGAAGCATCTGATCTTTAATGTTAACATTCAGAATGGTCAGAATTCTTGTAAAAGTGTGTATTGCTGATATTTAGTCTTTCTTAGCTGTTATTCTCAAGCCTCCAGCTTCTGCTGCAGAATGTCACTTGCAATATACTTCTGCGTTGTCCAAAGTAAAGCTTCTGGTTGAAAAAATAATTATTCTGAATAAATTTTGAAGTTACTTTACTTGTAAATTTGTATTAGCCTTGTTTAAAAGTAAATATGACTGGATTATCTAGTTGTCCATGTGGAAAAATGTATCAAAACGGTATTTTATGTTGGAGACATTTGTACTTAGCAGTATAATGGACATGAGCAAACCAATCATTATTTATGAACAGATGCATTTGAACTTGATCAGAAATATTTTTAGAAGTCCTTCATTGAAGTGGCTGGTAACTCTTCTGGACAACGTGTTAAATCACTACAAAATATACTGTAGCACTTATATTTTCAGAGTTTCTGGTCCTCACGAAAAAGCATTGTGTAGTTTTATATACAAGCAAGCATTTACCAAGCTTCAAGGAGACAGGATAAATAGAGAATTAAAATGTCTATTGTACATTGCTAATAAAATTGTACATTAATAAAATATCTCCCAAAACTTTCGCTGTCTTTCTTTTATATGTTGCCATTTTGATTAATTGCATATAGCCAGGGATTAAACCGTCATTTAAGACAAACTAAAACCTTTCTAGGAGTAAAGTTGTAGTGCCACATTTGTTAACTGTTTTCCTCCTTGAATTGCACTGTGTGGTTAAAACCACATGAACTCATGTTGAAAAGCTTGGACATATATGCTAAAATATAATATCTTGCTAAAATATAACTCATCTCTGCCCAAATAAGTATGCAGGAAATCGTTGCTTCTTGGGGAAATACCACTTCTACTAATGAATAACCATTAATTTTTGTCACTTTACTTTTGCATTACACTGAACTTGGATGATGATCTGTTTACTGTTTAGTTTCCAAACGAGCATTCATTTTTTGTTTGTATTTTGTAGACTTCTTTGTTTGAAATGTTATTTTCTTGGCTAATGATAGTGTAGTTTTATCTGGAAATAATGAAGCTACCTCTGCAGAGGGAATTCAGAATGGAAAATCATACAGTTAATGAGCTAAGAACTTAAAAGGATTATATGAAATGTGGGAAAATCAATCGTGTTGTTATGAAGAAGTGGGGTATTAAATGAAAATACTTTCTACTAGCATGGTGTATTTCAGTAGTCTTTTTGGCAGTAGTAAAGAAAATCAGCAGAACTCTCTCCAAATTTAAACTGGATTATATTTGATCCTAGCTGTTCTCTCACAGAATACTGTGTGTTGTTGATCCAGCGTACGGAATTTGGCTTGTGGATATGCTTGGAGTTGCTTTTATTCAGTAGCCTTGAAATGAATTGCAGAGATGACTGCAATTCAAATTGTAGTTTGAATACATCTGTTAAACATTGAATAATTTAGAGAATATAATTAATTTTTAGCATGTGTGTTTGCTTCTAGCTTTTTTTCTATTTACTTTGAAATCTTTGTGAGCTGCTGATTTTAAATGGAAATGATCTTTTCACACAAATCTGTAGTGGAATGAAGGCAAAACTAGATCCTGCTGTTGTTCCAGAATGTGCTTATACCCTGTTTAAATAGTTGAGTAGGGGAGAGGGAGGAAAGGCCAAGTCATGTCCATCTTTGAGAGGAATGTAAAATACTGACATTCTCAGTAATGTATTTACAAGTAGCAGACTTGTCAAAGCGGTATTTTGCAATTGGGCTATTTCTAAAGCCCGTAAGTATTCCTGTAACAGTGAATGTGGAATAGGTGTGGGATATTTGAATGAGTCCAAATGCTTCCTAACTGGAAAAAGTGGAATTTCCCTTTGGAATTGGTGGTAAGGGGCTCCAGATGGTTTTACAGGATGGGAGACATGGAAAGTGTGTGACCAGTAATATGGAAGGACTGTGACTTGGACAGCATAGATGGTGTATATGTATAGGTGGCTCAGGGATGGCTCTTTTCAATGATGGGTCTGGAAACATTCTTTTTTATTTCACATAATGAATAAACAGAATTCAGGATTGACTTATTTGTAGTATATCTTGAAGTAAGTGTACGGAGATTGCTTTAATTAAGGTATAAGAGTGCTATGGGACCTTTTAATTATGTGTATGTTTTAAACGTTCTTCAGACTGTTTTGCCTAAATCAAAGCGTGTTGCAACCAAGGCATGTTAGTTCATTTGGTGTGTAGTTGATAATTTAAAGGCCCAAAGCTGATGTGTCAGAATCTATTTAAAGCCTTATAGACAACCTCCTTACCCACACTATATTACAGTGTTGATAATCAAAAGGTGTGTAGGAATGGAGACTTGCTGTACAGCCAAAAGCAAAATTCCTAACAATGTAATCAAAACATGAAAAATGTGTAAACAACTTCTTAGAGATGAGAGCTTCAGAGGAGCAGGAATTTTAATAACAGTCGTTTATATTAGATGATTTGCTGTCTTTCGATACAGTGGTTACCAGTGCAGACTTTGTAACTGTTTTTGAAATGCTATGAAAGCAAATGTCTTTTTGTAAGAGTAATGTAACCATTACCAGTCTTGAAATTCAGAAATTAGCTGATCTCATGTTCCACAGCAAGCCCAAGTGCTGGACTCAGGGCACTTTTGTGGCCAATGTGCTTGAAGACAGCTATGGTGAAGGTTAAGGGTCAAACTTACTTCCGAAACATTAAGTATTAAATTACCTCCTAAAATATTAAGTAGAATTTTTTTAATGTGCTGTCTACTCCACCAATTTCTATTTAATGGGTTAAGGCACTTTCTGCTATGATACTTTGGTGACATAGTTGACCTTCATGGAAAAACAGTAGGATTTTAAGTAGTAGTAGTATAGATACTGTTGGGGGATGTAGTCAAATTTGGTTAAAACAATTATTATGCTAGAGTCCAATGTGGAACAGCTGGGAAGAAAAGTATAAAAAATGAAGCTCTGGAGGTGTTGGGAATAAAGCTGTGTTTCAAACTACTAATGGGTCTAATGCATTTAATGTTGGGGAAGGCCTGTATATTAACACCTTGAAAAAGCCTCCCTGCAGCAAGGAGGAAAAATCCAATTTCATGGAAGTGACATTGCTAAACTTCAAGTAGCTAGCTGGCTTCTTACCATGTGCAGAGTAAAGAGCAGCCCTGGAATTAATGGAGGCTTAATTGTAAGCTAGGACTATGCTATTGAAAAGTAAATACCTAAATTCAAATGTCAAGCTGATAGAAACAAAGGCGAAAGTCAATGTAACATGTGCATGAGGGAGCAGCTCACCTTGGAGGGGCTGCAGGCAGAAGGTAGTAGCAGAATTACTGCTATTTTGTAGTGAGGAACCTGGGCCTCAGTCTACCAAGGCTGGCTTCTAAATCCTGATTTCAGTCTGCCTGATGAACCTCTTTGCCAAACAGAGGCTGTCACTGCAGGCAGTGTCTTCACCTGCTGTACCCCAGCTGAGGGAAGCTGCTGTGTAACAAAATGTCTGTACTGGCTGGTGTTTGGAGAAAGATGTGTCATACAGTTTTCATCTTGTGAGGGCAGATAGGGAAGAGAAAAAAGTGCAGCTTGACCTCCCTAGTGAACAGAAGCTGGGGCCAAGGAGGAGGAAGAGGAGACATCAACTGTTCTCTTCTTCCCAGCAAGCTGCCTGGCAGTTGAAGTACCAAACACCTGAGAAAGAGTTCATCACTAGATTTACTTTGAAACCTGGCTGTTCCAGCCTGTCTGGATAGACATTGGCAGCCTTGGTGCATACTGACTGCAAAACTTCCTATGATCTGTAAATATCACTGCAATTCAGTTACTGCTGTTCTGCATCACAGGGCTTGTCTTCAAGGGTCAGATGAAGTACTGACATAGTAAGGGATACCTCAGAAAGGTGTTCAATCTAGATAAGTAACAATGATGACTCACAAATACACTTTCCTAGTTAGCAGTGATTTGGGGTTTGGAGTGTTGTTAGAGGTAGACACAAATGAGGCAAAAATCACTCAAAACTGGTAGTGTCTGCACCCTGGAGTTTCAGTTCTGAAGGTGAGCTTAGCACATCAGGCACATTTATTTTCATTTCAGGTGAATAGCTGAAACACCCTGCAAACCAAATTACATTTTTAAAACTTAATTGGGATCATTAGTTTTGTAAGATATGGTATGTCAGACTAAAGCAATTCTTAAAATGTAGTAAAAGATTTTCTTCAAGTATGTATTAAAGTGCAAGTACCTTGTGAAGGGCCCATGCACATAGTTCTGTTGCTTGGTTTGTGACATTTTTCCCCTCTTCCATTTACAGCTGAGCAACTTACTTTCATGAGCAGGAAATCCTGAGGCAATTGTGGTTTTTACCATAAGGAATAGGGGACAGAGGAGTAATGTTGCTCAAATGTGGTGACTGGGGCCAGTAGAAAATTTTACAAGAATAAAATCTAAAGGACAGAACTTACTGAGAATTAATATCTGACAAACGGTTTTTTGGATTATTTGTTTCTACCTGACTCCAAATTTCATGTGTTAAAATAGAGGAAGCTTTACAGCTGTCTAAGAGACAGAGCAAGTGTGCAAGCAATAGATACACAGCAATGGGGATAGTTTTTCCCTGATAAAGAGTTGTGGTCTTATGTGTCTCCAGGGTAGGTTTTTTGAGGACGGTGTCTTTGGTTTCACAGGCAGTAATTGACTCCTTGGCTCCAGGAAAATAGAAATTCAGAGTGCAGGAAGAGAGCCTAAGGGACTGTGTGCTAGACTTTCCAACATTTCTGATAATTCAGTTTCCTTAAGGGAAATTCACAGCGTTGAATTTTTTGTTTGTTTTGGTTTTGTTGATGGTGTGGGGGTTTTTTGGGTTTGTGGTTTTGTTTTTTTTTTTGTGTGTGTGTTCCAGCCTTTTTCCCCCGCTTACTCTCACTTTCTTCTGGACTTGTGTCATGCTCTGCACTTAAATGATCTTGTTTGGTCTCCATCTGCATCCGAGTTCAAAACCACTGTGGGCCCTTATTTGTGCTCCTGTTTTCCTGCAGTTTCTCTCCTGCTGTAGCTTCTGCTGCTGCTGATTGAAATCTTCACCAGTCTGTCCTTTTCTTTGCACTGGTGGCCAGCTTCTGCAACATTCAAGGAAAATAAGAAGGGCTCTGAGTGGGTACAGCCTGAATAAAAGACTTCACTGCAAATAATGTGAAACTACTGTTTGTATTTGTTTTTTTACTTCACCCAGATTCTGAGAGTGAGAACATGCCAACAGTTTCATTACTGTGTGTGTCTGTTTGCATATATGTGCATATGTGCCTATACATGTGTATGTATATATGTGCTGAGGTTAATACACATGAATGTGTGAACAGTTTATGTGTTTGCATGCTGTATCCCTCTGCTCCCTGCTAACTTTGTTACCCCATTAAGTGCTGCTTGCAGCAGGTGTGGGTTGGCAGAGGTGTTGGTAGCTTTGAGTGTGCTCACCACTTGGGAAGTTCAGGCTGTAGTGAGAATGGAGGTCACTGGAAAATAACATCATATGTGAAAGACAAAGATAGATTTGGGGGTGCTCAGTCCCATGAATTAGCAGTAAGAGAGCTCTCTTCTTTTTCTACACTTTTGACCTTTCCTGAACAACATCAAATCTTTCCACTAAAAGGAGTCACACCAGGTGTGGGTTGTGACCTGATTGCTTGGCTTGGCTGGGTCTACCCACTATGGCTGGGCAGGTGGGCAGCATTCATGGTCCTTGCAAAGCTGGCTGATGATGGAAGGCCTGAAGCTGTTTCCTGGCTGCCAAACTTCAGCAATTTTCAGTATTTACTAGCTGCTTATCCCTTTTCTCTGAACTAATAATGTAACTTGTTCAGGAAAATAGCATGTCTGCTTTTAATGCTTTCCTTATATTCCCTTTAATTTACCATGATTCCAAAGGTAAGTGAGCTGCAGTGGCATCCTTGCAATAGAAGCAAGAAAAATAAGGAAAAAAAAATTGAAGAAAAGGAGCTAAATCTAGTGAAAGATGCAACTGTGGGATATTGAATGGTGCCCTCATTACTGTCACAAGACTGATGTACCCTTTGCCCTCCTGGTCCCCCTGGCATGACCTCAACCTATCATTGTCATGACAGGTCTATTGCAATTTGGAGCAGCCCCACAAGCAGTGTCTGCAGACCACACATGATTACCTCTGACACCTGACATTTCCTTTCCTCCAAGAGAATTGCAGCCATGACCTCTAATCAGACTGGGTCCCTGAAACAAAATCACTTGGAGCAAATCCATCTCAAAGAAAATGGATTTAAAGCAGCTCCTATTCTTGGTGTTCTTGTAAGGAAACTAATGCCACTACAGCACAGCTCTCTGTCAGACAGTGACAGCTTGATACTATTCTACTTTAAAAAAGAAAGCCAGAAAAACCTCTCTAACCCCAACCCCTCCCATATTATTGTTTTCTGGTGTTAGTTCCTTTATAGAAGGAATTTGTAGAAGGCATTTATAGAAGCTCCACTGCATGTTCTGTGTGTTTAAAGCACACTACTCTCCTTTCCTTGTCCTTTCTCTTTGCCTTCCCTGCTGCTTTCTGGCAGCTTGCCCCTGTGTCCTCCGTGTCGCTTTGTCGATTGATTGTTTTCCCCCACGTCTGTCTGTCAAGGTTTTGTCTTCCAAGCTGGCTGTTGTTCCATGACTGCCCATCAGTCTGCTTGAGGGAGGTGGTGAGTGACTGCCTTTGCAGCACTTATCAAATTGTCTCTATGCTGATTCATGGAATCTTTTGCTTTTCTTCACCCTGCTCATTCTCCCCTCCCACTGGGAAGGGCATCTGGGTGGCTGTGTGGATGCTTTTGTAGCTGTGGAAAGATCCTGCTTGAAGTGTGTTGCTCTACCCATCAGAAAGACTGTTTATTCAAAGCTCACTTTGAACAGGTTGGTTGTGAAGACCCATTTAAGTTAAAAAAGGCTTTCTCCTAAATATGTGCAGCTGTGCCTTAAGGTAAAGGTTCCTAGTTTGGCTTTTTGTGTTTTTAAAAAAATTGTTAGGTTGCACATCAGTTTCTGGTGTGATCTTCAGGTGAAAAGAAAGGTGTCTGATTCCCACCTAGCTTTTTGTAAATGGTTAAGCTGCTAGACACTAGTGCTGTCTATTCCTTATGAAGTCACAGGCTATGTTTCAAGGGAAAATGAGTACTTAACTCCCCTGACCTAAGACTTGGCACAGACCGAGCCATTGAGATCTGAATTGCTTATTTCTATAGCAATTGACCCACACTTGAACATGACCTGTCCTTCTCAGTGTGTGCTTGAGTTTTGTGCTAGGTGCTGTGGTGTCAGGAGTGTTTTCCCTCGTCTTCCTCATATGCTTGACCTCACCATCACATATTCATCTCTTTCCTATCTTTGTGATGAAGTTGCTTGGGTGTCCTATTTAGAATCAGGGCTCTGTATTACTTAACCATAGCACACAGATAGGAAGGCACAGTTCCTGCTCATTTATTTCCAATTCAACTAGAATGAAGGGGGAACAAAAGATACATATGCCTTGGAGTGATGGGGGACAATAATAGGAACATGGCACCTTTTTCCAGCCACTTTCTTTTAGCTGTTCCTGCTCTCTTCACATTTCATTGCAGATGGCTTTTCTTCAATTTTTGACATTCATCTTCACGAGTCAAGGCATCTCCCAGCCACCCTGTTTGTTTATCAACACTTCCTTGTCCTTTCTTAAAGGTAAAGCTAAAGCCAGGTCACTCACCTTTGGTTCTGAAGTGCTGTCTCACCCAAAATCCCACCTGCCCTCCCTTGCTGGTGGGCAACTGCTCCAAGTAGTTGTGGTGTGTATCCTGTGTATCCCTGCTGAAGAGGGAGCAGGTCATGCTCTGGTCTGTCCTGGGTCTAACTTTAGCTACATTTGTGAAGAGAGGATATTCACATTAAATGTATGCATGGCATAAAGCTGGGAGGGGCCACATGCGCACTTGAAGATGAGAGCAAAATTCAAAATTATTTAAAGGGTGAAATTTGAGAGGCAAAAGAAGCTGTTTTGACTGAACAGTGGTAACAAACACCAGGGAACCAGTGGCCAGATGGCAGCTGCAGAAAAGGAGGAGAGGTAGGCAGCTGAGGTGTATTATTGTGGAAAAGGAATACATTTTAAAGGGATGAATAAAGAGAAGTATTGCTCTACTCAGCATCTTCCAATTTACCTAGAAAGATGTAACTCAGTGAGAAAGAGTGGAGACCAAGATGCCAGATCTAAGGTGGCAAACCTGACCTGGGAGGAGAGAGAGAAGAACACTGGAATTGTTTAGGCTAGAGAAGAAGTGTCTGAGAGCAAACACAGTTTATGAAGGCTGTTAGAAAGAGGGTTAAGGAATAATTTGTTCTCCATGTTTGTGGTAGATGGGATGAGGAGCACCAGGCTTAAAGCAAAACCTCTCAGGTTGTGAGTAGATACTGGTAGGATACTGTCCTTATCTTTTCCTGGAAAGGACAGCTTGACTGGGACACTGCTGGGTCTTTCATGCAGAGACCTACAGAAACAAGTAGGGGGGGGGGGTAAGTTAGGTCTTGCCAAATTTCCCTTAACCCTATTTTTCTGTGTTTAACTGCAGTGAGGAACTGTTTCCTTGCTGGTGCTGATAAGACAACCGCCCCTTACCTCCTTTTTTATGGGCTGTATGGAATGTTCTTAGCTGTGGGGGTGGATTTGTCTCCATCCTCCAGGTGAAGCCTGTAGCTCAGGGCTGAGAGATTCTGAGCAACCTCCTCATGAAACTGCAATTATTTCATTGTTTTCCAGAGTGGGCATTGCTGAAGAGGAGCTTGGCCTCCATGTTTATGTCTGTGCTCATTATTAAAGTCAGGGATAGTTTTGCCCTGACCCTTCTTAGGGCTACTTTCCTCCAGGGCAGATACATCTTGGAGAAAGCCTGTGAGAGCAGCCCAAAAGAGAAAGGCAGTGATCTGAAAAGTAATCAGGGTGGCAAGGAGAGGTCCTCAACTTGACTTGCTTTAGCAGAGCAGATATACATTAGATCTTGCTTCTCCTCTGACACACATCTCCCTTTCTTCAAAAATGCTTCTGCTTCCTCGTTTCTAGCAGGAAGGAAAGGTCATTTTCTTCCTCAAATTTTCAGCATCTTTGACAGCAGAAATTAAATTCCTTCAAGTCCCCTGAGACTGCTGCTCTTAAAACCCCAGTCTGCACTCCTCAATCACAGAGGATTTAGAGGGAGAGAGAACCGCTGTGATGTAAAAAGAAAATAACACAGAAAAAATTGAGGTGAGAGGGCTGGAACTCCAGCTGAATGACCCTTGGGTTTAACTGCATCATATTCAGCTGGTATCATCCAAATGTTTCACTGAAGCTTTTTCCTGCTTTCCCAGCTCCCCTTGTCCTTCAGTGTGGGACCCTGTGACCCTGTCTGAGGGCAGCTGGCTCTTCCTGAGGGCTCTGACTCTGCCCCCAGTTCTCTCTGTCCTTGTAGCCCTCTGGACAGAGCAGACTAACCTGGGCTCAGGTTTCCCTTGTTCCTATGGCATTCCTGGCAGCTGGGAGGGGACACAGCCTGGACAGCTGATCCCAGCTGAGCACAGGGATCCCATCGGACCCAGCACATAAAGCTGGGGAAGGAAGATGGAAGGGGGGATGTTCAGAATCCAGGTGCTTGCCTTCCAAAGTCCCACTGCACATGGTGGAGCCCTGCTTCCCTGAAGGTGGCTGAACGCCTGCCCTTGGGAAGTGGTGGACGGATTCCTGGTTTTGGTTTGCTGGCATGCACGGCTCTTGCTTGAGTGATGAAGCTGCCTTGATCTCAGCCCATGAGGTTTTCTCTCCCCCATCCTGACACGGGGCAGTGAGTTGAGCAGCTGTGTGGTGCTTCCTTGAGGTGAAACCATGACAGCTGTGAAGAGAGAGGCTCTGACCCCAAGGCAGGAGCTGAGATGACATGATGCTGAGTGACTCAAAACACAACGCTGCTCAGATGAATTTTTAATGTGTTTGCAAATATGAGTGTTCAAACTGACTAAGGCCAGAAGGAAATTTTGACACTTGCCTCCTTTGCATTCTTTGCCTCATTCAAACAACTGAAATCCTGACTGAATTAAAGACTGAGCTGCTGATCACATTCCAGAGTCAGATTTTTATCAGCAACTGCCTTTTCTTGGTATTATGCCAAGTCTGATCCATAGAGATGTTCTCATGCACATGGAGTCAATGGGAGTGATAATGTTGTTGGGTGAAAGGAATCTTTGTGTAAAAAATGTTATTGGCATCCTGGTAAATTCATCTTGAAATGAAGAATACTTTCCCAATGAGACAAACAGCTTTTTAAAAATTATTATTATTTTTTTCCTAGTATTTTTTGTCATATCTATTTTACCACTATTTCCTACTAAACCAAGAATGTTCAGCCTAAACTATGGGACACCACTGATGTCTGTAATGCCACTTTCACAAGCTGAAAGCTTGCAAAATGAGATACAGAAAAATTACTTGCAGTGAAAAAAGTATTTAAAATATTACCTTAGTGGTTTGCTTTGGGGTTTTTTGCCTGCTTTGGGGCCAACTCTCCTTCTTCAAAATTCCAGGTTTTTAGATGAGCATTTTCCCCATTTTTATTGCATGTGAACAAATGAGAAGGAAAGGCTGCAGCTTGGATGGCAATTGCTCTCGTGGGCTATGGTTTTGATTCATATTCTGTCTGATGCAGTATAAGAAGCAGTTTGAATTGCAGAACAGAAAGAAGGATTCCCAAGGAAATGTCAGCTCTAGTTTTCCATCAGATGAGGGACTGAATGGGGCACTTGAGGGAGCTATTCACCTTCCCGTGGAAGTGGTGAGGAGAAGGAATACCCATCAGCTTCATGAAAAAGGAACTAAATGAAAATGACAAATTTTAAAAGAAGCAGCAGTCATTAGCTTTAGGGAAAGCCAGTGCTATTATAATCCTGCAAACAGAAGGGCTTGAAATACATAAAGCAAAGCATTGCTATGGGTAGATCTCTGGAAGGAGCCTGCTGCCACTGGAGTTAATACTAGAGTGATGCTAAAGGATGAGGGCCAATTTAAGTTATTGAGTAAAAACATATTCATTACAGATTTTGAAAGTCTGCTTTCAAGATGTGAGGACTGTTTGCTCAGAGCAGCTGTGGGCAGATATCTCTGTACCTGCAAGATGCCACACTGGGACAAGCAAGGGACTAAAAGCTAATGCCAGCAGCAGGAGGCCAGTGCCTGCTTCTGTTGATAACCAGCTGGGAAATTTGAGCTTGATCAAGGGGAGCAGCAGCCCCATTGTGGGGTTTTCCAAAAGGCCCCTGTCCTCAATCTGTGCTTAAGAGGAGCCTGTCTCTATTGATGAGATGAGAGGCTGCCAGCATTAGACTTAGTGCTTCTCTTTGATTTCAGCAATCACCAGTGCCTGGCAGCTTATTTGGGTAGCTGAGTATCCTTAACAGGGGCCCTCTGCTTTTTTTTGGTTTTACTGTGAGCTCCATCCATTTACTGGAGACATCTCTGGTACTTACTGGGAGTAGGGAACACCAAATACTTGGAGCAGGGATAAAACCTGCAGCTCATCTGTTCAGGTGAGATTTTATGTGGTGCCCTTGGATGTCTGGGAGAGACCTCAGGAGCTTTGCAGAAACACCTTCAAAATGTCAATCCCTCTGCTGGTGGAAAATGAAAGTCCCTAAAAGTGAAGCCAGGTTGTAGTTAAAGCAAATAAAAGTACCTAGTTAACAGACCTAACCTAGAAAAATCTGTCATAGGGGTTTATAAAAATATATTTAAAATAGGAGAAAGCTAAATTTTGCTGATTTATTCCAAAATTGTGTCTCCTTCTTGCTCTGTACTTGGCCATGCTTGCTTGTCTAGCTCATGCTTCACATTCCAAGAGAGATTAAATGGGCTGGTATTCAAACCTTTCTTTAAGGTCTTTGTGGGATCCCCTTTGGATTTTAATCTTCCCCAGGCCCCTCTTCCAGGGACCTCTGAGTCCTGAAGGATCTCTGAGCATGGGGAAGGTCATGCCTTGTCCATATGGGAACAGCTCACACTGCTGTGGCAGATCTCTGAAGCTCTCTATGGGATCACAAACCCATCATTAATCCACTGAGAGCTGAAAGGTTCTTCTGCCCCTGAAAAGGCAAAGTGGAAATAGCAAAATGAAATGTTTTTAAGCTCTTAACCTCATATTTCCTGTTACTGTACAAGCTGTAAGTCATGTGTGATATGAGGAATTCATGTGAGATTTTTCACTGTTTTCTGGCTGAGGGCAGGCATGTTGATTATCCCCTTGCTCATGGAAGTAGCAGCCAGGCCATGTCTGTCTCAGAGGGAAATGGACCATGACAGAGAGGAACAGGGAGAAAACTGTGGTGGCTTTCTCGCTCCCAGTAAAACTCCAGTTCTGGGAGGACCTGGAAGAGAGAGACCCACCAACTGGCCAAAGATAGAGACCAAGCATTTTTGATGTGATGCTGGAAGGATGAAGGCTGGGAATCAAAACCTAGATGTGTGTGGGAATGCTGGAATTGTGCTCCATTGGCCTGGAAAACCAGGGCAAAAGGGTTGGTTCTTCAAAAAGCCAAATGTACTGTTTTCTAGACAAAAGTAATTTCTTGGCTGTCAGTGACAGCTCCTTTTTAGGAGGATCCTGTTTTGTAACTGTGAATGTAAAGGGCTGCTTGGCAGCCAGCCAGCAGCACAGCTACTTAATTTACCAATGAAAATTTTGAAGAAATGGGGGAAGTTTGCTAGAAAGCAGGTCTGCAATACAGCAGGCTGTGTTTCTCCTTGCAACAGAAACTCCGAGAAAGATTTGAAGGACCACATAAATATATTTTGTGTACTCAGATTTACCAAACCATATAAAATTTAGTGGCTAGAATAGAGTACACAGGGTAACTCTACATTTACCCTTCACTTCTGAATGCCAGCTCCTGGTCCACCTTGGGCCTCCTTGGATTTAGAGCAGTCAGGCTCTTGCCCTTTGTGTAGGGGTAAACTGCTCTAGCTTGACATAGCTGGAGCCCTACCAAACAAACATATAGATAAAAAGTAATT
This sequence comes from Fringilla coelebs, assembly GCF_963513975.1. Classification (NCBI taxonomy): domain Eukaryota; kingdom Metazoa; phylum Chordata; class Aves; order Passeriformes; family Fringillidae; genus Fringilla; species Fringilla coelebs. The sequence continues at coordinate 62,711,271 of NC_140029.1, read as the reverse complement.
TTCTGAATGCTCCTTCCTGGGATACATCCCAGTGCCTAGAGAACAAGTGGAAAGATCTTCCCCACTGCAGACCCTTAGTGCCTGGGTGCACATACCCAAAGACACCAGTGTGAGCCACAGGAGGATGATTCCAGCCCTGTGAGTGAATCCCCTGGGGAATAAAACCTGTCAGATCACAGCATTGCCAAGAGCTCAGTGCTGCATCAGCAGGACACTCACAACCAAGCAACTGGGAAGAGATCATTTTATTAATGATAGTCCCTGCTGCTAGAGCCTGCTTCCTTTAGGAGATTCTCCTCATGAAAAAGGCCCTCCATGCTGCCTGCTGACACCTCTCATCGCTGTGGGGTTCATGATCAGCTGGCCACCCAACTGGGCTCAGAAATGTAAATTTTCCTTGGAACATTATTCATCATGTGACTCCAAAAACAGGCATCTCAGTTGGCAACCCTCCTTAAGCACAGGCTCACGAGGCACTCCACACCCTCCTGGTCTACCTCAGCTTGCTGCAGCTGGGGTAAGAAATAAATTCTGTGGAGTGCATCTTCCCGCCTTCCCAACATTAGGCTTGCATTTTATTTAATTAGTGGTGAGTTTGGAAGACCCAGGTACCAAAGTTTGTGCTTCCCTGCACAGTTGCCCGTGCCTTACATCCCCAGCAATTCCAGCTGTCCTCTTTTCACTCTCACCAATACTCAGTGTTTTCTCTAAAACTTCTGTAAAGCCCTTTGGCATTTCCAGCCTGAGATTCTGCAGCAGAAGGAAAATTAAAATTTAGGGCAGCATTAAGTTAATTAAACTTACCATCAAATTAATAACACAAGAAATACTGTGCAGACTTCATTATTCATGGTCATGTTTTATTCAGTAAAATCTCAATTTTTAGTGCTTTTAGTATTAGTGGAGGATTTCTACTCTGCTCTGCTAGAGTTACATGGCACACATAGGGTCTCTCAGGTTCTGTATATAAAGTCAATGTAATTTTCACTCAAGTGATAAAAGATCCCCAATCAGTAAAAGAAATGAAAAGTCCCACATCCCTGGTTTCTTGGAAGGAAATAGTCAAACATGGAGGATTAAATTCCTATATATTTAAAGAATTAATGTTAATTCACTACCTTTCTTCTTGTTTTCTTGCACCCCAACTATTCTCCCCTCCATCAGCTTTGAAGTCCATCAGCAAAGTTCCAGTTCACCTGGTAAAGGTTTTTCTAAAGGTTTTGGTGCTGAAGCCTCATTGCTCCACCGTGGCACATCCCAGCATCATCTGTACAGCTCTGCTCCTGACCACACTGCAGGAAGTCCTTATTTATGGATAATGCAGTGAAGCACCACATGAGGTATGAGGTTAGGATTCAGAGACTCTGTGCTCCTTCAGTTTTTTTTTCAAGTCCAGCCAAGCAAGAGCTAAATAGCATGGTTCAAAGAGCTCTTCCGTTCCAAGGGGACTGCAGATCACGGTCTGAAAGAACTACTGCAAAATGAAATTATGGGCAAAATAACCTAATGCATGCTTTGAAAAGAGGCAGGGGGAATGTAACTTCCCTTGGAGAAAGGAAGGAAATTAATGAAAGCTGAAACCATGGCACAGAGACAGCATTATCGAGGAAGAATGCACAAGGAAGGAATTATCAGGAAATGTGCAGCTATTGCTGTGACACAGCGCAAGGGAGAAAGGCAGCTCATATAAGCATATTAGAAGTTCTCTTGCTTAATTGCTGTGTTTATTAGAGGTTATTCTTGATAAAAAGTGTATTGTTGATACAAAGATTAATGTTTATTCTTCCCTCTTCTACGTCCTTTGGCCACCTGCCCCATTTTTGTTTGGTGAAGTCTTAGCATTTATAATATTATTTTCCTGATAGCTGGAAATAATGTTTAAAATATACATTTTTCAGAAAAAATGCAGCAATAACCTACTTACCCAGAAGAGCTTGGGGTATTCTTCTAGACCAGCTTCTTTATTTCCTTTTAAAGCAGTCTTTTATATGTCTCAGCCACTTCATGAATTTTTATATTCTATTCTGGTGTCTCTCTAGCATGAAGGTTGGTAGACCTTGCCAGCGTGCTTCAAGCCAGAAGACTTTAGAGCATCTTTAGCATCAAAAATAAAACTCTCTTCCTGTGGCTGTCTGAAGAAAGGTGTGAAAAGGACTTTCATGGTGTGAGATTCAAGTGCTGCAGTGCCCAGAACAGAACTGATGTCTCCAGGAGGGGAATTCATGAGGCTGAGTGGCACCTAACCAGCGAGGGAGGGAGAGCTGGGTGCCTCAAAGTGGGATTAGCATCCTTCATCAGTCTGAGTGGGGAAATGAGAAAGAACTGAAGCTATTCCTGAATTAACTCTCTACCTGCTACTGTGGTATTTATACCTGCTCTTTGATGTGCATAAGCTGGGGCTTTCTCTTCTGCTCTTCAGAAGAGAGGGTGTGAGAAAAGATTATATTAGTAAAGTTTCTTTGAGCTCTTGGTCAGGAAATAAGAGACATGTTTTCTACATACTCTTCAATCTGTAAAGACTTGAACTTATATTGCCCCTTTCTCATTTTTGCTAAAACTTTCAGACAACAACAACTGAAATAAGCATCCACTCACAGCTATCCATTTACCCCACGGAAAACCTGGCTCCAAAGGCTGCACTTTGATACTATTGCAACTAGAAAGAGATTTCAAGAGATGGAAACTTGTGACAGCAGGAGACGGAAGCTGCCTTCAGGGGATCTACTGTGCTATCAGCCAAGAGCAGACCTTCTTCAACATCTACATCCATTAGGATATTTGACCCAAAACCTGGTGGCTCTCATTTCTAGAGGGGTAGAACAGGATGATTAAGCCACAAAATATGATACAGGATGCACTGCTGGAACGAGGGTTTGGAGCAGGAGCTGTTGTGGGCCTGAGCAGGAGCTGTTGCTTTGACTGACTGTAAGCTGGACACTTCCACAGAAGTGGAACTGGGAGGTTCTCCCACATTTACAGCTCCTGTGGCCTTTGCTGGTGGCTCAAGGCTCCCATGCACAGTGCAGCTCCTGTCCTCCTAAGGTACCAAGCTCCCTCTAGGCAAAGAGCGCCCCGAACGTTCTGTGGCAAGAATATTGGACAGAAAAGCAGCAAGCTGTCTGTGGGCAATACAGGGAATAAGTGCTACATCATGCAGTCATACCCTGGTCTGATTTTCACAGGCAGAAAATTTACCATTGGAAGGTGAGTGTAGTTAATGACTCGCTTCTGTAGTGAGGATGGCTTATCAGCATCCTCTGGCTGACCTGCAGAGTTTGCATGAAGATCAAGGTTTGCATGACCATACCTTCACAACAGAGACATCAGGCACAATTGCAATTGAAAAGGATGATAAACCCAAGTTTAGTTGACAGCACACTGTGTGGGCTCACTGACCCATTAATCAGTGACATTTTTGGTTTACTGGCCATGTAGCGTGATTTGTTTTACAGCATGCAGCTTTGGATACCAACCGTGTATCCTCAAAGGAACTGAGCACTTCCAGCTTCTTTGTGTTCATTCCTTTGTGGGAGGGTGAGGGACATCAGCACCTTCTTCAACCAGCCTGGAGATGAGTTTTTGCAACAGCAACTGCTTTGCTTTTTTCATTGTTGTCTGAGTAGCATCCTCAGAGAGAAAATTCCAAATGGAGCCAGCTCATGGCCATGCATTATATACAGTTCCCTGCTTTCACATTAAGGCTTTAAAGCAGCTGTGGAAATCCAGGGCTGACAGTTCAAAGTAACTCTCCTGTGTCTCTCTTGTTGCAAACACTGGAAGAGAGGAGTTGCTCTGTGCTTGAGTGGGCTGTTGGGCTGAATAATTAGATGCTTTTGGATGCAAAGTTCATACAATGGCATTTGAGGATGCTATTCAGCAGTTAATTCTGTGAATAATAGGGCATCACTGAAAGCATTCCAAAGTCTACATAATAACTTTGGATTTGGGCTTGGAGAGAGACTTGCAGCAATAATACATGTCAGTACTCTTTTGGGGAGGCTGGCAGTGGAGGAGTGCCAACTGATCAGCTTCGGTTTTGTTTTTGCACTGTTTATCCCGTTTGTTTGGGTTGTCAGGCTGAAGTTCAAGAACTAATCAGCAAACTATAATGGACATATTTTCATTATGGCTCAAGGAGCCTCAAGTGTCCTTCATTCATGTATTATTCACACGAATGGATGAACAAAGAAGCCATCTACTACAGCACACAAATCCTAGGATATCTGCACTTAAAAATACACTGAGGTCCAGGCAAAGCCTCCACTCCCCTGCAGTTGCAAAGGCAAGAGTAAAATTTTGGGTTATTGCAGAAGTGTGATCACTTGCCGTGTTTCCTTTAACTCAAGCACTGTTAGATGCTGGATACAGAGGTGCCAAATGCGTGTTTGCTGGGAGGCCTTTGAAGTGTCTTCAGGATGGACATTAGGATCATTCCATCTCTAAAAAGGGAACATTATCTCACGGTGAGAACTGAGCAGCAGCCACTGGAAGACAGAAGATGTTTATATTTGTCTGCCACAGAAAAAAAACCCACGGATGGTATGCTAAAACCACCTGTGTGTGTAACAGTGGTAGAGACCAATGCTCTGTGAAGGACCAGGGTAGAATTATTCCAAGTTATTCCCATATTCCCCAAATATTAGGAGAAGTGTTTCCCCATTTTCATTTTATCTGTGCATTAAGAGTTTAATTCTACCAGGAAACTCTATACTTGCATTCACTGAAAACCAGCAGGGAATGATTTATACATGCTTTCTAGGATTTCTCATGTAAAACCTTGAAGACAAAATCTCTGCAATGCTGTCTGAAAAGCCCATAAGGCTGTGATTATAAACTGCATTTTGTGGGAATTGTTGGCTGGTGGCATTTGGCAAAACAGGGAGCATGCAGCAACAGCCCCAGTGCTTCCTTGGAGAGCTGTATCCTGGCCCTGCCTCTGCCATAGATGCAACATGGGAATATTTTTCAGTCAAGTTTTCCCTGCTCTTTATTTCCTAGATAGCTGAACTGTGGGTCAGAGCCAGCATGCTAAGCGCCAAAACTTTGGTCAGGGGGAGATTTTTTTTCTGACTGTGCATGAAAATTGATATTTAATACCAACAGCTCAAAGGTCTCACTTGGGGTCTCTGTGAGGGCTTGAAATCTGCTGATGTCCCTTGTGGCTTTTCCTTCCACCTTTGAAATGGGAAAATGCTCCCTTGACACAAAGGGGCTTTGTGTGAACAAATGAATGTGATGATGATGGATCCATAGGAATATCTTGGTGGCCAAGGCAGGGCTTAAGCACTGCTTTGTGTGTCAGGGGCTGAGCTCTGCAGCAGGAAGAGACCGACATGTTGACTTGCTGTTCATAAGCTGAGCACCTTCCAGCGTCTGTGGAGTGGGAGCTGGGCATCCTAAGGTGAAAAAACCCCATAAAAATTTGTGATTAAATACTAATGTGACAGAGGCAAACAGGAGGGGTAAAATGCACTTGACTCTGTTATCTGCTGCATCTTTCCCAGGATGCTGCTGTGTGTGCCCTAGCTGCTCTCCCTTAGGGCAGCAACAGGCGCTTGAGGAAGTGAAGCGTGTCCTGAAGCTAGTTTATGGGTTTATTTACTTTGAGTTGACTTCATCTGGGTTCTTGTGACTACAAGCAGACTGGCACATGGCTGTATATTTGTCTTGTGGGTGTTTTTAAATAAAACCACTTTATATTTCTTCACCTTGGTGAATTTTGCTACTCTTTCATTTTCCCAGTCACCCTGCTGGCACAAGGCTACTTTCTTCTGGATTATTGTTTTCTTTATATTTTAAACAAGACTCTTGATTCTCCAAATAAGAATATTAAAAGGTTTTGTTTCCATCTGCTGTAAGCTTCTCACTGAAATTGCTGTCCTATAAAGCTGCACTATGCTACAATTTGCTCTGAAACACTGCTGAAGAGAAAAGAAGGAAATGAACTTCTTTTACAGAGTGTCTTTAGCAGAAGTTGGAAAAAAATAGGACATTGTTGCAGTTATAAAGATTTGTCCCTAAATAGGGATGGAATGGAAGAGTCCACAATGCCCTCTGCCCTGCCCTTACAGGCTGCTGTCACTTTAAAATGATGCTCTACAGTACATGCTGACATAGTTTGACTAGTTTAAAAATTACAAGCTCTCTTTCTGCTTTTAGTGCTTTTTTCAAACATTACTAGAGTATTCAGAATAGTAAATACTACTACTAATAACAAAAGAACACTTTAAGGATGTGTTTCAATTTGTTCTAGGACAGAAACAAGCTGGCTCTAAGCAATCATGGTCCATGGGTAAGCAGAGGGATGAGAATTTGAGTCATCCTTGACATCATGTCACTACCAGTGTCTGACTTGTCAGGCACACACTGGAATCCCAGGTGCCATTCTGAAATCAACATCTTTTCAGGAAGAAGCTGGAAAAAGATATCAGAAGAGTCTCTTTGTGGGGTGTCCACTTCACTAGAAACAGGAAAACTCAGATTGCTGCCAGACCAGTTCAAGGGAAGATTGGATTGTCCAGGCAACCCACACTTAAATTGGACTTTTCTAACAGAACTCTAATAATTACCCAGAGGAAGAACAGTAATCAAGGCAGCTAAGGAAATACAAGACCTAAACCTTGTTCCAACTTTCTCTCTGTTGCCTGTGGTGACAAAGCGTATAGGCTGATGCATTCATCACTACTTCTAAGCGTGCATCCAAATGAGTTTGATGGTCTAAACTAGTATTCCTCAAACATTTTGCAAGTATAACACTCTTTCCACTGCAGCTGTGTTCCTGAGATAACCCTTCAGTTTACACCTTTAACTTTTCATTGTTGGCAGCTGCTCCGTTCCTCCAGCGAGGTGGGATTGGCAAGAAAATCAGGAAAAAAGAAGAGGAATCCAACATGTGCATATTTTTACGACATCTCAGTTTTTCTTAAAATTGTTCTAATCTTCTGTGCTGCCCTTTTACCATATTTTTGTGAAGGCTTAAAGAATTGCAAATCAGTTCCTCCCTTTGCAGACACATGGCACCTGCACTGCTTGGTGAGCCCCAGCCTTGTCTGTTTGTTTTCATTCCTCCTGAAACCTGCTCACGTTTCCTTCTGCATTCCCTGGCATAGCAAAGCATAAAGCATCTGTCTCTTACAGGCACCAACACAAAGGTGGGTTTACTAATATAAGAGAAGTAATTAAAATTTTGATTTTAAAAAAATCTATTCTAGCTCCAGTAGAAATATTTCCAAGAAAAGAATGCAAAGCTTTTCTCAGGCCACCTCTGGCATATGTGAGCAACACCAGCTAGATTGTCACCCTGATTTGGGACCAGCCAGAGTTCATTTTCTTCTGAGGACCTGTGATTCTGATTCAGTATGAGAATCATGTCAATAACACACTAATGTTTTGGCTATTGCTAAGTAGTGTTTATCCCAAGTCAAGGACTTTTCAGTGTCTCATGCTCTACCAGCGAGGAACTGCAAAAGAAACTGGGAGGGAACCTGGCCAGGGCAGGTGACCTGAACTGATAGAAGGGGTGGGTATTCCACACCACAGAATATCATGTCCAGTATACAAACTGGGAGAGTTACCTGAAGGGTTTTGATCCCTGTTTGGGGCCAGGCTCAGTTTGGTGGTCAGCAATTGTATTGTGCATTACTTGTTTTGCTTCTGTTACTCTCTCTCCTCATCATTACAATTATTATTATAATTATTATATTTTGTTTCAGTTATTAAATTTTTCTCATCACCATCCACAGGGTTTACCTTTTCTTTCAGGTTCTCCTCTCTACCAGAGGGAAGGGTATGGAGGGAATGATGAGCGGCTGCTTGGTACTTAATTGCCAGGTGGGATTAAACCACAACAATTGTTTTCAGTTATTTCCTTTTGAAAGCTTTCTCAACAACAGTATTCACAGAGGTGTTCATCTTTCTCCAGATTGCCTGGAACCAAATCAGAAGCTACTTTGTTGTTTAAGAATCATTACTTTAATTTCCACCTCACTTAAAACACATATGGGCTCTCCAGTGGATCAAATTTTCACAAGTACAACAGAGCTTGAAGTAGAAAAGCAGCATGAAAGTAAAGCCATGCCAATTTTGTGGAATAATTTTTTTGTTGTTCAGGAAGATGTTTTGTGCTCAAATAAAGGCAGCTTTATTATTTTCTCTCTTATAAGCTTGTTGTAGCTGAAATGCAACTCTTTCTTCAGCGAGGTCAGCACTGCAGATCAGTAAGCGGTGCCAAATTAAGACAAAGCAGCTGCCTTCACGAGGAAAGCTAGAGGTGGGTGTTAGAGTTTAACACTAGCCAGTGTTAGAGTTTGAAACACTAGGGCAGTCTTGAAGCCTAGGTCAGTCTTTCTTCTGTCCATCCCTTGACCCTTTTGCCAGTCAGGGGACTCATGCTGCAAGCTGACCTAACCCTTGGAAATGTGTTCCCAGTCATGGAAGCTCCAGGTCCTTTCCCATAGCTTGGTTTAATTAGCCTCATCTATTTCCCTACAGTTCTTCATTTGCATTGGCAGGCATTGTGCCTAGCAATTCTCGATGTTCTGAGCTGATTTGAGGTGAATTTCCTTGATTTTGTGTCCATGAGAGTTGAGCAGAGGTATCACTAGGAGCTATGCACAGGAGGGACTTCTGGAGTTCTTTAGTGCAACCTGCTTCTCAAAGCATGGTCAACACTTTCATGTTAGACACAATCCAGCTTTTTCTTGGTTTTCTCCCCTCACTGATTATCTTTATCTTTCAGGTCAGGCCTGGTCATCTCCCCTGCATAAGTGTGGACAAGCACGTGGGCCAGCAGCAATTGCCATTCAGCAGCTATTTCCATTGTGTGAGTCAGGCTTTCTGTCTGTGACCCCTGGAGGGGCTGACTTCTAAGGCAAAATGTTTGTATCAGGGTTGTAAGAAATATCTGAACTTGGCCACAAAGAGCCACAATAATTGCATGCTCTTGAAAGTTTTGCACTCCTCCACAGTAAAACTCCTGTCCTCTGAGTCGCTAGAGGAAAAATCCTGCAGGCTCTGTCAGGTCTTTTGTTTTTTCAGAGTGTTCAGAGGTAGAAGGTAAGTGGAGGGAAAAATGTGTCTTACCAGTAAAGGTATAGATGGTACCTGTTTCAAGAACAGCTGCTCTAATTCTGGATCCCTAATGCTTTACAAATAATACATCTGAAGTGGAGGATTCTTGTACCTCTGGTGAGGAGAAGCAGCTTTGTTTATATATAGTTATCAGCAGTGCCCAGTAAAAAAAACCAGTTTTGAAGCATTGTGTGGTTTATAGCAAGGAATCTATTTCTTATCATAACTCTTAGACATCTCTGTAATGAGGTCATGTCCAAATATATGACCTTAACAATTCTGCAAATATCTGACAAAATCCTTTGCACAATTCTATATTCCATTCAGTAGGAGACCTTCCTGGTTTGATTAACTTAAGAGGCAAGCACTGTTATATCTGGGACTCTGGTGCTAGTCTGTATTAGGGATTTTTCATTATAGGTGGTAGATAATTTTAAAAATAGATATTCTAAGCAAAAGAATCTCTCTGCCTCTTTCCTGTAACTTTTTCAGAGAGCACAATTACATCCCTAACTATGCAATTCCTTGCACCAAATAATCGCCAAGAGTTGTTTCCTAAGGATGTTCCTTTTAGAACAAAAAAGAATGCAAGAAACTCCATGTAAGACAATTCCACACCTTTTGATCAATCAGCTTTGAAAAAGAAAACCTCCCAACACTCAATTTACCCTTTTCTCACCATACCTGCTGAGGTTCAAAGATTAAAGTGAATAAAATGAAGATGCCTAATCTTTTTTTTTTCACTCAGCGATGGCTCCATTTCAAGGGCTCGTGGTATCCTCTCAGGTTTTCAGTGGCATTGATCACCTACACAATTATACCTGAGGACAAACACAATGGTTTTTGTGAGTGGGTGAGTAAATCCTCTCTGAAGCTGAGTGCAGCTGTTGGTGCTGATTTTCAGCCCCTGGATTGACCTTGCTGTGCAGGACGGATCTCCTGGATTTGCATTTAGCTGACATCCTGTTGTGATGGCCAGGTCCTTTCTACTTCTGAAAAGATGTTTGCACTCTAGCAGGGAAGCCATGGGGGTCATACAGAAGTTTTTTTAAACTGAGGTGCTTTGGGCAAAGCCACATAGGTGTGAGTTCCCACTGTGGTCCCAGGTAGGCACAATCTTTTCTAACTCCAGTGACTTATTGCATCTGCATGCATGTATGTGACCAAGAGATTTTAGAGTGACAGATCAGGATGCATACATAAACACTAATCATCTTTTTCTACATCTGTGCTTTGTGGCTGGTTTTATGCCAGTAGATGTTTTGCTGCCCATCTTTTTACCTGGGCACCATACAGCAGCTGAATTATCCCTTGTTCTGCCACCTTTGGCCATTTGAGAACTCTCTTCATTTTCTGTCCCACAAAAGCCCTTCACCAATTTTCTGTGAGGAACTCTGCAGGTGCTTTTATTGGTACCTAACCTTGTCTGCTTTGGAACATCCCTGGTGTCACATGTGCATCCTCCCTGGCTTGCTGCCAGAAGGACAGGCCACAAGCCCTCTTCTCTTGGGTGCTCTCTAAGAAGCCCCTCCAGCAGCTTCCAAACCTTCTCTGAGAAAACTGAAGGCTGTCCCTGCCTAGTCAGGACTGCACAACATATCCTACATGGGCATTGGTCTCTGCTGTGCTCCTTCATTTGTAGCTATGTGCAATGCTGTTGAGGTCTTATGTTATTTTTCATCATTGATGCAGTGTAGCTGAGAGAATAAGGGTGAAGAATAGCTGAAGGGTCTTGCTGTCAGACCAGTTAGTCCTGCAGTCAGGGAGGCAAGAGCAGTACGTGAATTTCTTGCTTATCAATCTGAAAAGCCAGAGATTCAGGGAAAGTGGAGAAAACCAAAACCAAGAAGGAATAGGGGCAGCCCATGCCAACTGGCTGGCTAGGTGTGCCATACACATATATAAAATCATGTCTTTGTAAAATAAAATCATGAGTGAAAATGCATTGCTTGATTTTCTCTTCTCTTTTCTCAACAGCATATATATATATATATATGTAAATATATATGTATATATATATATGCAAAATTCCTCAGGAGGAAGCTTCCCACGCAAATTCACAGTACTGCAATGGCTGGAGAAAGACTCTGAGTGTTTCAGAGCTCAGCTTTGCTGTCAAGTGACCTTCTTTGTTAGCTAGTTTAATAGGACTGACAAACAACAAGATTTTAAACAACTTCCCTTCTGATAAATGCATGGGAAAATTGTCAGTGGTTGATGTGCTGTGGAAAATGTATTCATCTTCTTCATAACCCTTGAGATGCCAGTTTTTTTCACATACAGCTTTCAAGAACGGATTTGATTAAGTTATCCAAAAAGATCAAAACACTGTATTAGTTTATTTTCCATGAACTTTACTGAAGACCCTCTACTAAGGAATAAACTCAAATAATCAAACTGGTTTTTTAAAGTCATGAGTGACGAGGGCCAAATGAATGACGTTGGACTGCAAAAATAAATGCAAAATATGAATAGATGCAATTTATCACAGACATTGTAACCAGACTCCTTGGATAGGCTCTCTTCAGCTTCTATTCTGAAGAGTTTTATTCTAACCAGTGACAGTAATTTTTCTACATTTAATGTATGTTTTTCTTTTTTTATCCCTCCCTTTTCCCCCTGAGAACAGAACAGCCAGAAAGCACATTTATTTTCTATTTAAAGTTTTTTCACGTTCCTGCTGGTGGGAATCTGTTAAAAGTGAACTGAAGGTTTCTGTAAAAGTTCAGGTTCAGGACTTCATCACTTGCTTGGTGTAGATGTCTTTGTAGGATTCCTGGCTCCATTGCACAAGGTTCTATATAAAAGAGTTTTATTAGCTTGCAGCCCCTCACCCCCACAGTGAACAGCTCATAAAGCTGTCTGGCTTTTGGGCACCTGCTACACATACTGCCTTAGTAGCAATAAAATTCCTCTAAATAGGAGCCTTCCTCTCCTCTTCCTATGGCTAATTTCTGGATGATTAAGAGTATCTCATGGTATATAGGGCAAGGGAAGCAGGAACAGCCTTTTTGGGCAGAGACTTTCTGCTCTCTGCTGAACAGAGATAATAGCAAAGTACTCTTGTGAAGTGATTGGGGAAGACCCAAAGGTCAGATAATATTTTAATTTGAGGATCTCCACGGGGATATTACCTCTCTCTGATGTCAGTGATAAGACAGATGTGTGCAGGCAGCATCCTGTCCCTCCAAAGGCCCTTGGGGACACCTGTCTCTGGTGCACTCCTTCTCCGTGCTCTCGCCAGGAGCTCTGGCATCTGTTTTGGGGGGCTAGTTCAAACACCTGCAACTCAGATGTGAAATGGCTCATCCCACTGCTTTTGGATTTCTGTATTTTATAGCCAAGGGCATGAAGGTGCTGCGTCATATCCCAGCAATTTGAACCCTGTTTCTACCTGACAGGCTGTCTTGTTATTTTGAAGCAGGTCAGATTCTCCTGGAAGCATTTATATGGCACCAGTCATTATGCAATTCTGCAATTGAAGGCTCACAGAAGCCACTGTGATATTTCAAATACTGTGGAGGATTTCAGCTCACGTCAAATATAAAATATACAACTATTTAAACAAGCTGATAGCTTCTCAGTTAAATATGTGACCAATCTTTGTAAACCATGTATTCTACAACTCCGTGCTTTGATTTAATTTCTGTGCCTCATTAAGGATTTCAGACTTCACTTCTAATAAAAGGTGTTTGGTATTCTTTGAAATTATGTAAGAAAATATTAAGCTCTTGATAAGGAATTAGGAAAGAAAATAAACCATTTTCCTGTTTCCCTAGTTTGAATAGATATTTAATTAAAGTGACATGCCTTGGGCAAAACCTAATTAATACATCATCTCTCTGTAACTAAAATTAATGGAAGACTTATGGCTGCTGAGCTGCAGGAGGGACTGAAAATTTCTTTTCTGTCTTCTTACTCGTTTTTCATCTGGCCATCCATCATTATTTTCTCATTGGAAGAGAGAATCTTTTTTGCTGATCATTCATTTTTAATGTGTACTGATAGATGATTCCCTACTAGTTCCACCAACTTTTCTGTTTTGATCATTTCCATGATGACTTTTAGCCTCAGCAAATGGTAAGACTTTGCAGTGGAGGCAGCAAGGACCCAGCTCAGCCAATGCTTCCTCAGACTAGCAGTTTTCCTTGCTGAAGGCACATCCGTGGGTGTGCTGTGTCTGCGTGGGACGTGCTGCCTCCTGTCCTCTGCTTCCTGCTGGATTCTGCCTCCTTGCATTAGGGAGTTTCCTGAGGAATGTAGGGCACAAAGCTGCTGGGAACTGCAGGGTCTCTTGGTGAGTTCATGGACATTGCCAGGAGATGTTTTGTGCCCTCTTCCTGGGATGGGCTTGTTACGAGCTGAGAGGGCAGAGAGAAGTGTTGGTCCATCTGGCAGACACAGCGGCTCTCTTGCTGTGAGGCGAGTGAAAATGGTCATCCTTCCCCCACCAGGCAGCAGCTCTCGCCTCTTCTCTCTGTTGCACTGGAAGCAGCAGCACCTGGGTAGTAATTAAGGTGACAGAAGGTCACCCCACTCTGTGAGAGGTGATGCAGTAACTATTAACACAAACATGGTGTGGTGGATGGACCCTTTTCCCTGTGGGATAGATCTAGTCAAGAGTTCCTCTTCCTTGCAAGCCTTGTTGGGAGCCACAATTCTGAGAGCTTCACCAATATGCCTGTCTCTGTCTTCTCTGTCCTCTTCTTATTCCTTCTAACTCCTGCCCATTTTTACCATTGACATGACCAGCCTTTTTGCTTTGCTTCTCTTATTCATCTGTGGCTTTGCCTCATCCGTTTACAATGGTGAGAGCACTCTCCAGTCCCAGCTCCTTTGGTGTGATCTACCTGCTGCCAGGATGCCTGTGTGTATCAAACCCCACTAATTGAAATGAGAAATGTTGTTTTCCACAGCACTGCTGTACTGTGGCTCGGATGCTTTGTTTTACTTTCAGCTTCTTGAAGTGGTCTGTCAGTTCCTCAGGCTGAAGATCTTTCCCATCTGATTTAGTTTTACAGGTCACACAGGAACAGGGGCTGATGGTATTGACACAAGTCCAAGGCCTGCCACAATGATGCTATCCCCACAGAGGGGCCAGGTGCTGGTGATGGATAGTAGAGCTGGATTCGTTGTATGCTGGTACTCTGCATGGATCCTACATAAATGCATGCCTGTAATGCCATGGCAGGAAGTCTTTGAGTGTGATGGTCTGAGTAGGAAGATGAGAAAAGTGGGACATGAATGAGAAAAAGATGCAGAAGCTGACTCACCCTGCACTGTGGGGGGCTCCTGCTTGGGAGTGAATGGCAGTGAGTGGATAGGACAATGGCCCCAGCTGCTGCCCATCAGGAGGCGTGTTGGTCTCAACATGACAGCAGGAATGTGGGAAAAAATCCTGGGAGTCTTGTCCCCTCCCCTGGACCTCATGGGATGACAAGAAAAATTGAATTTCCCTGGATTTCTTTTGATACTCTGTGCAGTGGCTCATTCTTTTTGTGTATGAAAAGAACTGTTGTGGAGACCAGCTCTGGAATTTCTGCGCATTAGGGACAATGGCTGGGCAGAAATTTTTCTCCCCTCTCATCCTGCTACTCTACCTGTCACTCCTAGTCCTTCTGCATGGAAGGCTTTATGAAAGGGGACTGTGTATTCTCTAGTGCATTTTTCCACAAACTGCTCCAAAAACCACTGCTAAGGAAGAGGCTCACCAGGCCAGGCTGAGACCCTCGGCTTTCACAGCAAAATGAAAAAGGAGGAGAGGAGAAACTGGAGAGGCATCTGGTGGCAGAAATAAAGAGGTGTCAGGAAGGCGGGGAAGAGGGTGAGGGAAAGAAGAATAACTTAGAATACAAAGCAAAATCAGAAAGTGGGGATGTAAAAAATAAACATACACATGCTATTGTAGCTTTTCTTATTATCACATTTCTATCTCATGCTGACAACGATTCTTGGTGGGGAATTTGTTAGATCATTTGCAGACAGTAGCTCCTAATGTGTTGCAGGAGTTTTTATGAAAGCTTGTTCTATTTCTGCTCCTTTCAGGACTGCAGTTCACTTCAGTGGAGGTCTCTAAAGAACCTCGTGCCTTTCCATTAGCCACCTTATTGAGAAGACTTAGGCTTGCTGGAATGAATTTGCACCTTGCACTCTTACTAAAATAAGACTGAAGTTGGTAAATCCTGTGACAGGATAGGACGGTTTGCAACATGGAATCCAGTTCAACTGCAACATTTGACGCTGGAATGAAGCATCAGGCTGGGTGTTTCAGGCAGTTTTATTCACTGGATACTGTGAGCCATCATTGCATTCTCCTCCAGAAAGTCATATAATTTGCCATTAAATTTAGCTTTGCTGCCCTGTAAGTGTGGCAACGGGCTCACTTTGTGCCATGTGGGACTTTGCAAATTTTAATATTAATTTCATATTTCCTTCCTGGCTCCCACGACAGCCAAAGCAGGGCACTTTTTTGCTCTGGCTTCCGTGGCATGCCAACTTTTTTGGGTGAAATTTTATATATGTGAAACATTTCTTACTTCCTGGATCCCAGAATGGGTGTGAAACATTCAGCAGATGGAGAAACAGAATTATTAACACAGCAAAAGTGAGAGAGAGCCTTGTTACTCTTTGAAGCTTGTGGGACTAGGCAATGGGTGAAGGGAATACTGATCAGCTCTGGAGTTGGGTTTCTGGCGTCCAGAAGGCTACAGACATAAGGATGGGGTTGCAGGCCTGACAACTGTCTTTGCTGCTGTTCTCATCCTCTCAGGATCACAGATGTGCTATCCTAACTGAGAGGCACTTCACAGCCATGGTGACACATAGATCTGGCCCCAGGAAGTGCTAACACAGATCCTAACTCCTTCTTCCTACAGGTGTGACCAGGCAGCAAACTAGAAATGGTCTGAGCGATCCAGCGGCAGCGAGATGGAGAAGAGATGGCGACACAATGTGTGACTTGTGAGTGGGAGCATGTGGAGAGTGGAGCAGGGAGAGGAGGAAAATTGTGCCTCCAGCATCCCATGGAGGAGGGATTTTCCTAGCCCTGCATGCAGACAGACAAGGCAGGAATTTGGCTTTCTGCAAGCAGAGCAGTACAGTGTGGCACTGTAGCGTGGAACTGAGCGCCTTGTGGGTATGGCTTTGTGAGCCTGCCTTCCACACAGCCCTCAGGTTTATTCATCAGCCTTTGGCAGGAGAAGCAGGACAGTGATAATAATTGCCAAAGATAATATTCAAGCTGCTTTTATCAACAGTAATAACTGTATTTCCAATACAGCAACAAGCCTCTTCTCTCCCTGTCCTACCCCACTGCATGAGCACATAATTCTCAGTTTGCAGCAGCTCGAGCTGTGCTCCTGTATAGAGCTGGCAATAAATAGCATGGCCAAGAAGGGCAGAACATTCAGCTGGGGAAACATTCAGCTGCTTAATGAGAAGTAAAGACCTGAGTTGGCTGGCCAGCTCTATATAAGGGTCAGGGGACTGCACTTTACCAATTTTCTCAGTTTCCTCCCTAATCCAAGGCAGGGATGAGCAGTTTCAGAGAGAAGACATCCCACCTGTCTTGGGATATGAGATGAGAACCTGCTGTCTAGATAAATGTAGATGAATGATGTAGACTGAACCCCTGCTTCTACATGGATAAAGATGTGGGGACATGGTTTAGTGGTGGACTTGGCAGTGTTAGGTTAACTCGATGTTCATAAAGGTCTTTCCAACCCAAAATTTTGTTATGATTCTATGAATCCTGCTGGCTGCAGTGCTGTGGGAATCTTTCCAATGTCTTAGTCATTCACGGTGCTGCCTGGTCACAGGTGGTCCATTAGATTCGAATGCATAAGCATGAATTCCCCAGTGAAAGGAAATAAAGGTGAGCTTGTCTAAGTTTTGATGATCTTGTTTCCTGTATCCCACCCTTGTCTGTATTGAAGAGACAGCTATGGTGCTAGGACTGAATTCTGCAAAATCAACTGGTCCCCAGTCTCAGATATATAGGTGATCACCAAGCTGTGGCCTTTGGTACTATCTGAGAAACAAGCACTTGGATAACAGCTTGTTGTTACACATTCCAGACCCTTTGGAATGTGAGCCATCCAGTGCCTTTTCTGTCCGGGCTGTCATCAGTCACAGTTTAATGTTTTGGCTTTGCTATGAACAGGAATGGGCACCAGTGCTTCTTTGTGCTTACGGATGTGCAAAGATGGGCCCTTCCTTCCTCTCCCACCTGACTTCCAGCTTCTCGGGAAAATCAGTATCTGAAAGTAAAAAAGGTCATTTGTAAAACCATGAGACAAACACAACTGAAGGCAATTCAAGCAGTTTTTAAGGTATTTTGTTTATACTCCACCCCTACACGTTCATAACCAACGCAAGCTCAGCCTGCACTCAGATGGGAAAGGTATTGTCTGGCACCAGTGTCCTGAAACACCAGGAAAGAAAGCCAACTACCACAAACAGACAGCACCAGAGGTGGGGTGCTGCAACAGCAGCGGCCCTCTGTTTATGATACTGTTTCATAGACAACCTAATCTTATTTGTTTATGGCAAAGATACTGCTGGTCAGGCAGGCTTCAGCTTTTTCCTAACCCTTGGTGTGAGCTAGACTCTGGGTGTGAAAGTTACTATGGCAGGTAACTGGTTATTTTGGGAGCATTTCTGCTACACCATTCTAGGCCATTATTCTGGAGGGAAAAAATCACAGTGTGATTTGATCTGCAAACAGATACTTAGCAGAATTATTACGTTCTGTACCCACACACAGCAATCCCTCCACGTTGTTATGAGAGACACCGTGTTCAAGG
This sequence comes from Fringilla coelebs, assembly GCF_963513975.1. NCBI lineage: Eukaryota > Metazoa > Chordata > Aves > Passeriformes > Fringillidae > Fringilla > Fringilla coelebs. Next base: position 62,693,398 of record NC_140029.1, on the reverse strand, counting down.
CTGAGCCACAACAGAGTGGGCTGTGTTTCTATGGGCTGAAATGTCAGGATAAGGATCTTATTCTCCTTTTGCAATGTTGAGTAGAAGGAGAAAAGTGATACAAAGCCTTCTTAATTTCAAACATAATTTTGGCAATTACTACTGCACAAATACTCCTGGGGTTGCCCACCTCTGGAGGCGGTGGTTTCACACCTTTCCAGAAAAACTTGCCCTGCCATAAAACCTGGCTAAAAGTCACACATCTGAGCTCCTGGCATTTTTCTCTTCACATGCACAGTGTGATCCTGAGAATATTTCCCAGATGTGGAGCTGTGTAGGGATGGAAGCAGCGATGTGGCTGTACACGGTCATCAAGCATGAGGTTTGTTCTCCACGGTTATTTGCAGCCTGATGTTGGTTTTCCTTGCTGATATTTTAGTTTTTTTCAAATGAAAAACAGCTTTTGATGATGACCCTTTGTTCCTCAGATTGTGTCTGTATTCCTGCAGAACTGCCAACAGGGAAGTACTTTCCTGGCTAAGTGCAGCAAATGTCAATAATTACTTTCTTTCAACTTACCACAGTTCTCAGGATTAAGATTAATAAAACACTGACTCTCGGCAAAGAAGCTTAAATAAAGGATGGGTACTTCAAATTCAGCCTGCTATATTGATTAGATAGCTCAATTTATTTCTTCCTGCTCACTGAAATAGTTTGAAGCTGTTGCATAACATAGGCAACAAATGGCAGCTGTACTTGAGACGAAGTGGTTTTGACTCAAGTGCTATTGAGAATAAATTTAAAGTATCCTTATCTAGATATCACTGTTATGAGTTGGAAAGTTACCCATTTTTTTAAAGGTTGCAGAGCTCACAGGTTGGTCCAGTTGCTGCCAGGGGGGAGTTCTAACTGTTCCTTGTTGATAGTTTCATGTTGTAATCCACTGTTAATAGTCGGTCGTGAATTCCCTATTGTTGAGAATTCCCCTTTTTCCTACCACCCTGCATGGAGGATGGCAGCCCCCCAGACAGTGAAGGAGAGGGGACGATGGGACTAACATGCAAATGAAAAAATATTTCACTAAACCTAACAAAACCCCCTAAAAACAACGAGCCAACATGAAATTAAGAGATCAAAGTGATGTCTGGATGTGAGGAACAGAACCCAGTGCCCGCTGAGACCCTTTTTACCTCTCACCAAAATCTAAAAGACGTTGGCCTGAAAGAGGACCCTAAATGTCAAACCGAAAAAGTGGGAGTCTCCTGGTGCTCTCGTGAGGATGGAACTCCCAGCTCTGCCTGCAGACCAGTGGACAAAGCTGCATTTTTCCTCCTTCTCGGTGCCACTCCTGGAAGCAGCGGCGGCGTGAGCGCGACCCATCAATTCTTCCCACCCGAGCTGACTTTTAATAAAGGCATTAAACAGGGGAAAGATCTCCTGCCCTATTTATTTTAATCCCAGAAGTGACTAAAATCTCGAATGCAAGCTCTGAAGTAATACTGACAGCCAGCTGCTGAACACGGAGCAAAGCAGGAGGGCTGACTCCAATGAAGCACGTCAGACCATTGCTCAGCTTTGCCCCATGCCACCATCGGCTGGAGCAAGGCAGCTGGAAGCAGGAGGAAAGTACAAATGAGAGGGCTGCTGAAATCATCAGAAGGGAGAAACAAGTACTGGTGCCCAGGTAGACATGGCAGAGCCTTTGACTGGATGAAAGAAATGCATTCTGCAAAGCTATTAAGAGCTTGTAAGGGACAAATGAGAAGGACAGGACAGCAAAGACGACTCAGCAATATGCAGTGTTAGAAATAGCACAAGGATCTGACCTCCCCTGAAGTGACACTTTTTTGTTGGCACAAGCAGAGTCTACGTGGTTGTTTGTCCTACTGTATAATCAGCAGTATAACTGCAAATGCATTTTTACAACCTTAGCCATTTCTGTCTCAGGGTTTGGGAAGCAACTGAAGTTATTGCTCTGCTTCTCCGGCCTTTTTTGACCTTCACACTTTTATTTAAAGCACTTGTCTACTTTGCAAATTTCAGTGGCATTCACATTCAGAAGGCATCAAGTGCACACATTGCAGGATTTATATTACATGTTTTCTATTATCTCATGCCACCAACTCAAAAATTAAATAGCTTAGGTGAAAGTATGCAGGTTCAAGGCATGACATTATTCAGAGTAACTCTTAAAATGTCCCTTGCTCTGTGGTGTAGTTCAAATTGACTGCTAAAAACCTGGCATGAATATATTTGCTGACATTTCTGTGAAAGACCATTCTGTGGACTGGGACCTAAATAGCATTTTATTTTAAGTTTACTCACCCAATAAATAGCATGAATTGCTCTGTCCTGCCAAGGGTTTATCTTTGAGCACTTCATTTCATAAACAATCCTAATCCCATCCCATCTGTTTTGCCTTCTCCCAAGCTTTTTGGATGTACTAAAACTGTAGGTTGTTTCCTGGGGACTTGAAAGGGGAAAGCAGAAACACCGTGGCATTGTGTACACCTTACTAAAACTATGTAGAACAGTCCACAAGCTTCCTCCAGGAGGAGTAGAGGAGTGAAGGAATTTAACACTACTGGATACCCAGTACATTTTGTTTTTCACTCAAAGTTTATAATTACTTTTATGGTATGAATAGTTGAGTTTTTCTATAAACATGTAAATGTGTGGAAAGTTTTTAGATTTGAAAAGGTCGTTTTTGTTTGGTTTTTTTCCCAAAGGTTAACATTGTTACAGGAGAGAATAATTTGGTTTTGAGTAAACAGAACATAATATATGTTATACTTAAAAAACATAATATATGTTATACTTAAAATCTCTCACAACCCTTTTATTGTATTTGCAGGGTTCCCAAACAAAAGGAGGAATGATGAATCTGACTTCATGTTCTTAGAAGGCTAATTTATTATTTTATGATACTCTATGATATTAAAGAATACTATACTCAGCTATACTAGACTATACTAGAGAATACAGAAAGGATACTTACAGAAGGCTTAAAAGCTACTAATAAAAATTCATGACTCTTTCCAGAGCCTCGACACAGCTTGACTGTGATTGGTCATTAAGTCAAAACAATTCACATGAAACCAATGAAACAACCACTTGTTGGTAAACAATGCCCAAACACATTCCACATGTGCAAAACAGAGGAGAAGCCATGAGATAATATTGTTTTCCATTTTCTCTGAGGCTTTTCAGCTTCCCAGGAGCAAAATCCTGGGCGAAGGGATTTTTCCAGAAAATATGATGGTGACACCCTTTGGCCTCTCCAAGGGGACAACAAGAGCTCCCTGTCTTTGGACAACCTTTGCATCCTAGCAGTGTGGAAGTGCAGAGCCTGTGGGTGCTGCTGGAGATGACACCCTGAAGAAGGAGGGAAAGGTTTTGGTTCTCCTGTCATGATTTCACCCTGGCTGGCAGCTGAGCACCACGCTGCCACTCGCTCACACCTCCCCTGTGGGGCTGGGGGAGAGAACCAGAAGAGTAAAAGCCTGGAAACCTGTGGGTTGAAATAAAGACAGTTTAACAGGTGAAGCAAAATCCACAAGAGCAAGCAAAGCAAAACAGGGGATTTATTCACCACTTCCTGTGGGCAGGAAGATGTCCTGCCATTTCTAGGAAAGCAGAGCTCCATCATGTGTAACAGTGACTTGGGGAAATAAAATGCCATAAATCCAAGCATCCTCCCCCTTTCTCCTTCTTACCCCAGCTCTATATGCTGATTATGATGATATGCCTTTGTCCAGTTGGGGTCAGCTGTTCCAGCTGTGTCCCCTCTCAGCTCCCTGTGCACCCTCAGCCCCCTCACTGTGGGGATGGACTGAGAGGCAGAAAGAGCCCTGACCCTGTGTCAGCTCTGCTCAGCTGTAACAAACACATACCCGTGCTGTCATCTCTCTGATGGTCACAAATTAAAAACACAACCCCATACCAGTTATTAGTGAGAAAATTAACTCTATTCCAGCCAAAAGCAGCACATGCTGAAGTCATTAATTGTCATCAGTCTGTATCAATGGACTGATCTGGTTTTGTATCACAAAATAATTGTGAACCTCATAATCAGGAGAAATTCTGAACTGTCAGGGTAGGAGTGGGTATGAAGGCTGCATCTCATGCAGAGGTTTGGTGACACAAATAGTGATGGTTGCTGTCAATCTGCTCTCCCTTCTTCCTTGTACCTACAGCAGGAAAGCAATTTACTGGCTTGCTTCCCATCTGATATTTTTGAAGAGTTGTATGATAAGAAAAGCAGCAGAATTGTATTTGAAACTTTTTGCTTTTTAAGTCCTGGTTTCCTCTGCCATCATTTACAGCCAAGAGCATAACTAAGGCAGGGAGGGGAGAGGGTCTGATGAACTTTCCCTTTCTCACATTAGGGGTTTCCAACACAACAGCACTTTTCATTTAAGGTTTCAAGTGTGGGTTTGAAAGAATGCTGGCACATCAGAAAAGAAACAGTATGCACAAAAGACTACAAAAACTGCCAGTCCACTGTTTCAAGGGTCCATGGAATTTTCCAAGTTGAGAAAGAGCTCAATGCAGGAACCATCAGGTAAATGCTCTTTCTAACAGGTACAGTCCATCAGCTCTCCCCCTTCCAGCTACTGCTGGTGCTTTTTGCAGCTGAATGACAGACGATGTCTGTCAGCAGGGGACACACGAGCTGTGTCACATTTGTCACGAGGCTGCCTGCATACAACACAAAACACCTCTCTCTTTGCCTCAGGACAGCTGTGCCAAAGCTGGGTCTTGCACTGTCTAAAGATTTAGAATAGGGGTAAATGTGGAGAGACAGGGAGGACAAAGATGAGGGAACAGTGTTAGTTTAACAGGAGAGCCTGGGCCTGTGAAAGGAGTGCAAAGCACCAGCTGGCAGGATGGTGCTTTCTGCATAAACCATGCAGCCCAGCCAAGAGTTATTAAAAAGGACTGAGACCAGACATGAGGGACATGTACCATCTTGTTTCCCATCTCATTATATGCTGTGACATTTGTATTGTTATTTTATTGTGAACAATTTGAGAGGAAAGTGCTTTGCTTCATCAGAAAGTTTATGTCTGAGCTTGGTTTCTAATTTTTCATGAAGACCAGAAAGCATAAAAGGAAAGCACCATGGATGAAATGTAATTGTGCTATAACAAAAAGAATTTAAACCAGAGGCTAACTGGGTTGGAAAAGATTTCATAACAGTCCCACTTTGGACACTGCATGTTATCTTTCTTGACACAGGTTTAACACAAATACTTGCAAGTTGCTGCAGCTGTTCAATGTTGTCTTGTTCCCAGCTCTTCTTAATGCAGATCTGCTGAGGATGAGCACCTTTCTTCATGTCACTGATCCAACAAAAAGTTATATTTGCAATCCAGTGCTGTCACTGGCTTCAGGGAGACCAGCACTAACCCATGGCCAGTCCATAGGCAGGATGAAGGTTTCCTCCCCAGCTCTGTACAATGCCCCTCTGTTCATCCATCCTTACTGCATGACTGAGCTGGTCTTTGTTCTAGTTTGGCTTTCAGTGCTGTTGAACTATTTTCTTGTGCTCCAAAATATATGCTTTGCTATAATGGTTGAACCAGAAATGAACCTTCACCTAATTATCCTGCTCAATTTACTTTTTCCTATATTTTTGTGGATGGAGAGCCAGACATGAGCCAGCAGTGTGCCCTTTCTTCTTCCTGGGCTGCATCAAAGGCAGTGTGGCCAGCAGGTTGAGGGAGATGATTCTGCCCCTCTCCTCTGCTCTGGTGTGACCTCACCTGGAGTGCTGCATCCAGCTCTGCCTCATGCTCAGCACAGAGCCTGGGGTAAATCTGGCCCAAGGCCCCTGCTCAGGAACTGGCTGGGCAGCAGTCAGCTGGTGGTCAGCAATTGCATTGTGCATCACTTGTTTTGTATATTTATTTTATAATTATTTTTAGTACTTGCCCTTCCTTCTCTGTACTATTAAACTGTCTTTTTCTCAACCCATGAATTTTACTTTTTTTCTTTCCCTATTCCTGCCACATCCCACTGAGGTGGAGACTGACTGACTGAGTGGCTCTGTGGTGTTCAGCTGCCTGGTGGGTTAAACCATGACACTTCCTGATGCCCCTAATGCCAGAGTTTTAACAAACAGAACTGCAGAATACTTTGGGTTGGAAGTGACTTTGGGAGGAATCAAGTCCATCTTCCTGGCCAAAAGGAGGGCTAGCTTCAAAGCTAGGTTAGAAAAAAATTCCAGTTACATTAAAAATGACACATTGCAGGTTTGAGTTAGCCAGCAGTGAATGTAATTCTTAGTGGATGTTGTTTTCATAAATTTTCAAGGGGAAAAAGGAGGAGAAAGCACTTTAGAAAGCATTAGTTGTAATGGCCTCTTTTTTCATTTGAATTTATTGTCCTATGCCTGGAAAATCACCTGGCTTTGCCTTCCATAGAGGACTGGAGGCAGCCTGGACTTGAATGGTGGGAAGATGAGGATAAATGAGATAAACAGCCTGAAAGAGGGTATAGGTGACTTGTTTCTTTGTCAGCAGAAGGAAAACAATGGAGAAGAACCTGGAGGGTGAGAAGGTATGAGAAGCTCATCTCAATGTAGTGACAATTTCAGTCATATGTGAGTAGAGCTGCCTCCTCCCCTCTCCTAAAAAAGTGTTCAGCAGAAGTCTTAAACAATCTTATGGAACAACAGTAATAATATAACCATTTTTATTCTTTGTGTGCAGATGGGATGTCTCTTATAAAATCCTTCATAGTTTTCTGCTATGACAGGCTCCTTCTTCAAAATTTGTTTCAAGATAAGCACCATCTTTATGGGGAAATGTGTTTCACCCAGCTATCTTGTGTTAGCAGATAAAGTGCTATAATGATGTGTAGTTTTATAAATGGGATATAATTTGACATAGAAGGTAGTCAGGTATGATTACCAGCACTCTGGGGTAGCCAGCTGGTCTGACTTTGACAAACTGATGTGTATGTGGAGGGAGCTGGGGTTTCTTTCACTGCAGAATAGACCAAGTGTGGAGAGTCATGAGTTCTAGGGACTCTGAACTCAGACCACAGCTGATGTGAGTGTACCAATTCTAATTAGTTGCTGCAAAAATTGCAACAAAGCACCAAAAAAAATGTAATCTGGACAAGCAGAAACCAAATTTTCAGGCCTTTAATTTTGAACTTTATTGATCTTTTTTTTTTAATGTTCTGAATGTTGAATGAATTTACTACTTAACATTCAGCAAAATCTTAATCTTCCTTTTTACAGGATAATACTTCTAGCTACAATAAAATGCAGTGTCTCTTCATCCCATTGAAAAGGATAAATTTCTTCTTCTATTTCTGTATTTTATACACATAATTAACTTCAAAAAGTATGCCCTCTTTTTAAAAGGTATTTTAAAATCACACTTAGAGAAACATTCATCAGCATTTTCTATGCCTTTTAGTGTATGAGCTCAGTTTCTTAAATGCACATCCAGCAGGCACTTCCATGCTCCTTGTCCAAGTAAACTAGTCACCAGCCTTTGGAGATCAGTTTGTGATTCTCACTTCACCAGTTCCCTGCCAGAGCCAAGACAATCCATCACTGTGGTGGCAGCAGTGGAGAACACAGCCGTGCCAAGATTTTAGCTGTGGGTTGAGCTTCAGGTGCCTTCCTGAGCAGTGCTGAATCCAGCTGCTGGTGAGGTGTGTGGCTGAGCCAATACTTCAGCATCTGGGTTCAAGTGCTTTCCTGAAGTCTCCAGCAGGCTCAATGTGAAGCTAAGAGAGATCCTTCTGGATCCCTTAATGTATAGACACGTATTTTTGGAAATATCTGTGTATTCATAGCTAGCATATGTCGCTGTATTTGCATTATTATGGGCTGTGTTTCCAAAATGGAGTTTGGAGATGCACAGGTCTCCCAATGGGAGCGCACTTGAACATCAAAACCCCAACTGTGGCTGATTCATCAGTGTAGATCTAAACACCAAGTCATTCCTGGGATTTTCAGTTTACCTAATTACTTTCTAGGAAAGAAAAGGATTATTTTTAAATTGCAATAATTAGGATAGTTAAATGAAACAGCAAGTAATTACTATGGGCTTATTATACCTTCTAAAGAAGAAATGCAGTACTTTTATATGCTTCAGGAATACAATTAAAGCAGGAAATTTTCTAAGCCCTTACTTTCCTTGGTTTTAATTATTGCTGAAACCTGATTAGAGGAGCACAAAAAGGGATAGAAGAACAAAGGAAGTTAAAGGAAGAAGCAAACAGTTGGAGTGGTGTGTGAATTGTAAATGCACTTGCCTTTCACTTTGCTGACAGGCATTGCAGCTGAATTTTAGCAAGAACCTGGTCATTTTCTGTACAATTTGTATCAATTTGCAGCTGCTGCTCCACTTTGGGTAAAGGAGCAGTTTTATGTGCAGCAGCTACACGGGTGAATAGTTTTAATGTCTTGGAATGACTATCTCTCACTTCACTGAACCAAGGGATATAATTACACACTTCGTAACTAACTACTAGCAAGTGAAAATTGCAGTAAACATTTGAATATTTTAAGTGATGTTGTCAAGAATTTGGCCAATTCCAGGTGCAATTGCTACACTTAGTACCTGGGAGACTGCAACTTTATCCAAGGTAAACAAGAAAGCTGACAGGGGTGCTGACTGTTATTTTTGGTTTGCCCTTTGGTTGCAGTTCCAGAGAGCAAATTTCCAGGTGAAAACATTTCCAAAGTAGGTCACCTCTCCAGTTACAGCTACACTAACAGCATTCACTGCACTGTAACATGCCAAGCACCACTCGAAATTACCATTATATGTTGTGGCTGCAGTTTAAATTCCCAGGATGCATCCACTGAAGAATATTTCCCCAATACATATTTTTTTAAAATGGAAGTTAAAACACCACTAAAGCCAAGGGCTTGGGTTTTGCTATTGTGAATGTTGTTCATACTCCATGGTGGGCCTGTGTGTGGCAACTCCTAATCAAATCCTATTGTGTATCAAAACGATGTCAACTGCATCTGAAATTTGCATACCTTGAGGGCTTTACATTTCTTTGTCTTAAATGTCTAATTACTTTAATAAGGAAAGTGTTCAGGGGAGTGCTAATGCAGTAAAGCAATTTTCTATCTCTGTAATTTTCCCAGCCTGCTTTTTGACAATGTATGTTGTTTCAAGTGCCTTGCAAGATAAACAACATTCCATAGTAAAATACTGCCGGGTACTAGAGAGGGCTTTTGAGCTGGGAATGCAAGATCTGTGAAGTGCCATATTTTCAATAAAGGGCCTCCTTGTCCATGTCAGCTTCCTATTGATCAATTAGAATTACACTACTGTAGGCAGTGTCTGCATGCTTTATGGATTTCTTTTCGACCCAGCTAAGCCCTTCTTGCTTTCTCTATTTAATTGTAAATATGAGTTTTAATTGCTTCCCATTACTTCTTGGTTTAAAGGGCTGATATTAATGGTGGGGAATGACAGATGTATTTTAATTACACCATGATTATTTCTATCTGCTGTTTCTCTTTGTTAGAAACAGGACTTTGTACATCCACACCTTGGTGCAGGCAGTGTTGCTAAGCTACTGCTGCGCTGGCTGGCCCTCGTGGGCAGCATCCTTCAGCTGTGAGGATCAAGGGTACCTCAGCTGCCAGCACATGTGACCATTGCCTTCATGCACATGGCTGAGGTAACTCAACACCTGGGGCTCAGAATGACATAAAATGAATAGAAATATAAGATGGAAAAGCCCAAAATTAGCTACTGCTGCTTTCAAGGCAATAGGCTCTGTGCACTGCCCTGTCCCATGTCCCCAAAGTGCTTAGAGCACAATAACCTTGGGTGGTTAATGAACAGTCCCCCTGCCTGCACTGGGACAAGCTGAGCAAACTGCTGGGGAATGAAGAGGCCTCTTCATCCCATCACTGAACCTCCCAAGCACAAAATTCTCTGAAGATCTTAGACACCCCAGGTGTGACTTGGGCAACATTTTTATTCCCAAATCCAAACCCTTGCGTCCTTGAAGCCCAGATTGAAGAAGACTTTTGCTGGTGGTGTCTGTGGACACTACTGAGGCTTCCCAGTGAGCCCTGAGCCCATGTGATGGAGCCATGTGTGATAGTGGCTGGCACCCATGCCACCCATGACCTGGCACAGAGCTGCTCATCCTCAATGGGAGATCCAGAGAAATCTCTTTCCAGCCCAGCTGACAAGCCTCTGTCTGGCAGCTATAAGTATAAAAACCACTCCCCAAACCACAAAAGACATTGTACAACTACTTATATACTTATTATATTCAACTACTCTAGTTGAATATATAATTAAAGTACAAATGTATAATACACAATAAAATATATCATACACAATAAAATACATAATTACAGTACTTCAGGGCTCGAAACCTTGCTTTGGTGACTGTAGCCCCACACGGGCTCTGGCACAGGTTGCTTAGAGAAGCTGTGAAAGCCCTATCCCTAGAAGTGTTTAAGGACAGGTTGGATGGATCTCTGAGCAACCTGGTCTAGTAAAGATGTCCCTGTCCACAGCAGGGAGGGGCTGGTTCTAGATTGTCCTTAAGGTCCCTTCCAACCCAAATCATGAGACAATTCTTTGATTTTATGGTTTTTGGAGCAGTGTTGTTACCAGTTGAAGGATGAGGTAAGCTTGGAGTAGCATAATATTATCCTCATGAAACAGGAGCAAAAGGACTGCTACTTGGGATTCTCACACAACCATCAAATTGTTCAAATTGGAAAAAACATCCAAGATTGTCATGTCTAATCATTGACCCAACATTGCCAAGTCCAGCACTAATCCAGGTCTGTAAGTGCCACATCTACATGTCTTTTAAATACCTCCAGGAATGATGACTCAACCATTTCCCTGGTCAGTCAGCCTGTTCTCATGCCTGACCACCCTTCCCTGAATAAAGTTTCCTAGTATCCAATCTAAACCTCTTCTGACCATTTCCTTTTGTCCTGTTGCTCCTTACTTGGCAGACCAAACCCCCCCTGGCTCCACCCACAGCTACAACTTTTCAGGCAGTTTTAGGGGGGCTAATGTCTCCCCTGAGCCTCCTCCTCTCCAAGCTAAACACCCCCAGCTCCCCCAGCTGCTCCTCACAGGGCTGGTGCTCCAGACCCTTCCCCAGCTCCCTGCCCTTCTCTGGACTTGCTCCAGCCCCTCAGAGTCCTCGCAGTGAGCAGCCAGAACTGAACACAAGATTCAAGGTGCCCTCACCAGTGTTGGGTACAGGGCCACAATCCCTGTCCTGATCCTGCTGGCCACACTATTGCAGATACTTAGGATGCCATTGGCCTTCTTGGATTAGGTGCCTCTTCCTTTTTTTGTCCTAAAGGGAATGAGGGCAGCTTGCTCTGAGCATGCAACTTCAGCTGATGGTTTGCATGGGGTCACTCAGTGCTGTTTAGGTTGTATTTGGTTAATATTATCTAACCTACACCTGAAAATATCTTGAAATGAGAGATTTAAACAGAGAAAAGTGTGTAACTTTGGCTCTCAGTGGATGCTTTGAATGTTTGATAAACTGCCTAGGTTTCTTTGCAACTCTTTAGACATGATCTTTCAGCTTCTGCAATCATTTTGGAAAGGGATCTGAGGATAAAGCCCCAGGATCTGCCATGGTAACAACATCATTTTTTATCTGTTTCAAAGGATGGATTTGTCAGGGAGAGAAGACACTGTTGTGATTAAGCTGGTAAGCTTTGGCTTACGACTTTGGACTCTGTTTCAGTTCTGCTGGAGGCTTTATTTGTAACATCAAGAACATCAAATTTTTGTGCCCTGGTTCTTTATTCATACATGAGATACCCTTTAACTACTGGTTCTCATCTATCCAAACATTCCCTAGTTCTTGTACCTCAGTGTGTTTCATAGGGCTCTTCCCTCTTGGCAGGAACTTTTAAACATCCCCCAACAGAGCGGCAATAAAACAAAAGCAAACCATGAACAGCCTGAAAAGGGATATTACAAAGCTGAAGTACACATTCTACCAAGGGTGATGGACAAAAAAGTATAAGATAAAATTTCTACTCTATCAGAAAACTCAGTTGATTATTTATAGTACAGCTGGAAAAAAAAAATTGTTTTCCTTAGCAATTTTTTTTCCCCCTCCTGGCAATTATCAGAAAGAAAGGAACAAGAGCACTTAGATTTGTTTGTAAATTTAAAAAATATAAAACAATGAAACAAACCCAAACCCTAAAAAAATTCAAATATAAGCTGAAGTGAATAAAATAGATGTAGATTTCAAACCACATCAAAAAATAATCAAAATATTTCTGCTAACAAGAGATATTTTGAAGGCACATTTTGCATTAATCCAGAATTATTCATTGAAGTAAAAATTGCATTATGTGAAAGAGCTCATTTTACAGGTTTGGCAGAATAGGCTGACTGAACTCAGCCTCATCTGGTGCCTTTCTAAATGTATCCATTGTGAAGGAAATGCCTTTTGGATGGAGCATTAGTATCTCCAAACTATTCCTGTCTTCTAAATTTCTTTCAGAAATATGGTTGTAGGAAAATTATATTTTCTGTCTTTCCTAAAGCCTACAGCTCAAATACTTCTTCAAGTATGTACTGCAGTGTCTTTAAAAGTCAGGCATCAGCTTGAATCATAAAATTATAGAATCATAGAATGATTTAGGTTGGAAGAGTCCTTTAAGGTCATTTAGTTTCAACTCCCCTGCCATTGCAGGGACCTCTTCCACTAGAACAGGTTGCTGAAGTCCCATCAACCTGGTCCAAGATGCATGCAAAGAGCTAATTTTGACTTAAAGTCAGATTTTATTCCAAATGGTTGCAAAAGTCTTCATGAGAGCAAGTAGAGTGGGATACTATGCTGCAGCAATCCCTGGACAGAGCATTAAGGGAATAAATCTTGCATGTACCACGTCTGTCCTGCACTGCTGCTTGTTTAGGTTTTTATATCTCTCTAAGGACCTTTTCTACTTGGCTGATTACCTGATTAACCAATTTATAATTTTCCCCTCTCAGTTTGGAGGAGTAAGCTATATTTCCCTTTGAAAGATGAATTCTGGGCAAACTGCTGTTTTAGATCCAGCAGAGAAGATAATCTCATGTGCAGTAATTAGCCCTTCAAGTGAATTTCACCGTTAGTTCCATTAGGAAACTGTCTTTACTGTTCACTTCTCTTAGCTGCTCCTGCTTACATGACACACTTGCAAAGCTACAGGTTTAGAGGATTTGTCTTAGTTTATGGCTGTGCTGCTTTTAATTTTGTTAATGGCAATGCAATCTTACATTTCTAAGTTGTCATATACAACAACCATTTTTTTGCATCTGATATTCTTGCTTCATGTTTTTCTCCCCTGTTTGCATCTCATTTTTGGAGTTTATGCCAACATAATGACATGCCATTGAAATCAGAGCCAGGACTCATTAGCTGTAGTAATTACCACCTTCCTCTGTCCTGGAGGGGTAGAGTCTAACCTCTTTTCCCACTGTCAGCCAAGCTTTTCATTAGTGCAGCCATCCACAGCGTTAACAAATCCTCTTGGAGCAGTGGGCTGCTCCTGTGCCCACCTAGAGTGTAGGGATGGTTTTCTCTCAGCCAGTGGATCTCCTGCCTCTCCTCTCCCTGAATCACAGATATAACAGCCAATGCAAGCTGCCAATGTACATTTGAAAATCTCCCTTGTTATGATTACTTATGACTTCTTTCCACATTGAATTAGAAAAATATTTTCTCTCAAATACCACTGAGATTTCTGCCCTTTTTTCTCTTTCTCTAGGGTTTTCACTACTATTTTCCCCATTGTAACCTTCTAATTGCCTCCTTCTTTCTTCCTGCTTTCTGGGTATCCTTCCTTGCATATATCACAACTGTGCTTGCCTCATGTCTGCATCTCACCTCTTGGAAGGATCAAAAAATAAAATGAACGAGAAGGATGTATGACTGTAGAGAAACTCTACATCCAATGTCCCAGAGAACACCTGTTTGTGGCACCAATGCCATTTGGAGTCAAATAAGTGCTGGGGGAGGCAGATCTGGGGACATTGTTACTTGTCATGCTGTAGATTTACTGAAAATCATTTCAGGATTGTGGTGCACTGTTGTTTATCTATGCTTTGCTCATGCTACTAAATATTTCTTTTATTTTGATTGAAGTTTATTTAATACCCTTTTGTTAAAAGGGGTTTTTACCACTCAGATATGAAAAAGGAATAGCATTTGTCTTATTTGCTTGCTGAGACATGGCATAGCTAGGATTGTCCTCAGCACTAGCAACAGATGGCTAATTCTTCCTTCTCTTCAGGACCACCAGTGATAGGAAGGCAGTTATTTTTGGGGACTGACAATATTCCTTTCTCTTTGGCTGCTGGGGTTAAACATCAGAGTTTGGTTTTGATTTCTGACTGTTGTGTATGATTGCTCTTCTCCCACCACTGCTAGCTTTTCTCCTGACAGATATTACAGCTACATGACAACAAAGATCTGTTTCCTGAAACCTCAGTGAGCCATGCAAATGACTCTGCAGTAATCTGCAGATGCCGTGATGTTTCAAGATCCAATCTGAATTTCTTCACTGACAGAAGAGTTGCCCCCTTTGTCATTGTACTGGATCAAGGGTAAGGCCTTCTAGGGCTAATTGGCACAGCAAAACAACTTCTGATGTTTTCTGTTAGGAAAGTAACATTTGTGCCATTAGCTAGAAGATAAAACGGAAATAAATGACCTATTTTTTAAGACAATTAGATTCAGTTTTGGCATTTACATATATTTCTGTCATACAAGCAAATTGATTTACATAAAAATAAAGCAATTTGTCAAAGATGAAGGCCCCATTTCAGATTGGAGTCCAAAGAAGAGAGGCTGCTGGTGGCAAAGCATCTGTGTCATGTGCTTGGCTAGCCCTGCTTACCTGTATTCAGGGAGGGAGAGGTTAGACCATGAAGGGAAACAAGTAGGCTTGCTTCCATGGATGCCAGTTGATCTGTTGGCTGGGTTTGGGTTTGTCTCAGTTTGTTTTTCCCCCACATACCCTGGCTTAGGTCTGGATCTTCAATATAGGATTTTCAGAGGCAGAATTTGCTAATTTTTGTCCCCATCTGGATTAGAGGCATTTTGAACCTTAGAGTGGATGCTGCCTCTTAAAGGAGCCAATCCTGGAGAGAAGGTGTGTGTTTGTACCTGGCCTCTTCCCTCTGCCTCCCCTCCTCAGGGCACACTCTCCATCCCAGTGGGGTTCAAGGTCTGTCAACTACTCCTACAAGCATTGGCCACCACTGTCACATGCTTTGTGACACACGAGTTTTAGAAGCTCAAATAATGTACAGGATGGCACAAGAATTGCAGAATCTCAATCAGAAATTTCTTGGAGTTCCTTGAATTTTGGAGGGGCAGCTTTGTTTCATGCGCTGAAATGGAGATGGTGGTTTCAGGTCTGGGAGCTTCAAAAAATACTCTGGAATAGCATGGAGCTTAGTCTGGAGCTAACCCATGCTGAAGTCTGTTACTGCAGGTGAAATTACCCCAGAGACACGTCTGATCTGCCATCCACCCTATCACATGCCTAACTTTAGGCCAATTACTAACTTTCCTCAATCAGCTTGCTTTTTTGAAGCTAATAGAGCTATTCATATCTCCAGGTTAGGCATACCCATTAAATTATCTTGCTTAATTAGAGTTTGTGATTCCTTATATTGGCCAAGATCTAGTGAAAAGATTTTATTAACAATGAAGTCAAAGTTGCATATTTCCAATTCCTTTTATTATCTCACCAGGGAGCATTTGCATCGTTAATTAAAACGAAATTATTATCTCAAATCAGCTTTCATAGTACGTGAGAATTTTACAAGTATTACAGTGTAAGTATAACAAAAGGAAGAGACCAACTCTGTTAATATAGTTAAACCTTCAGAATTTATAGATTAGATCATAGAGAATTTAATTTAACATTCTCTAAACAGTTTCACAAGTCTTTTTCTGCAAGATATTCTCTCCCTTATCCATCTATTTTAGAGCTGGGGTTTTGCACTTCTTTTCTAGCTAGTTCATTTTTATTCTTAAGGGCACACTGTATTTTTAAATTTCTGAATCTTCCTTACACTTTCACTTCCAAAAATAGCAAAAACCTCTTTTGGAGAAGTATGTTCTTAATTTCCAATTCTCAGAAAGAGTAAATAATACTTCCTGGTGTTGTAAGTTGTGTCTGCAGGTGTATAAACCCCTGAACTGGAGAAACTGACACATTTTTAACATAGTGAAAGAGGGAAGAGACTGTTTAAACTTCTGATTTTCCTTCTCAGGCCTTGAAAACTTATGTGCCTCTGCATATTCAGGGACAGATATTGTGATAGGCAGCCAGTCCTGTGCAAAGCTGAAAATGTTACCTAACATTTGGTGTCAACAAGCTGGTATGGAGCATTCTGGCAGTCATCACCTGTATCTGGAAGTCTGTGGGTTTCTGATCAAGTCCCTTTCTCTGCCTGTGAAATTACAGATGGGTGAAACAAACCCTGCTCCCAGCATCGATTCCCTTAAAAAAATCTATTGTAGTTTAAAGCACTTGACTTATAAATTTTTGCAACTCTGAAGTGCATTTGTAGCATAGATGTACTACACAAAATCACAGAACAAGAAAAATCCCTACCGTCAACTTATTGGGAGTGAGACAAAAGTAGCACATCACATGTCAGATTCATGATTATCTATAAGGGAAAATGATCCCAGACAGTTCTGCCTGGCTGAATCTACCCAGAACAGGGTTAATTTTTGCTATACAGCTGAATTGACTGATGATGGAATGGCCAATATTTGATGTGGTGTTGCTGTCAGCAGCATTGCAATAAAACAAAGCAATAAGGAACAGGGCCAGCCCTCAGACAGCTGAGCAACATTTGTAAAGGTAATTCTACAGCTTTACAGTTGCTGAGAAAACATGTGCTTTGATGTGCTAAATTAGCATGCAAACTCAAAGCCAAAGGTTTAAAACGCAGCATTGCAAAATAGCGTTATGGTATTTAGCACATGGAAATGACCTCCAAAGGAATAACAAGAGCATAACTGGAACCCAACAGACCTTTTTTTGAGTAGGAAATGTACCTAATGACGGCATTTCCCCCTGCCTTGTGTCAGACAGGCCAATCCAATGATGGCAGATGCCCCATGTTATCCCAGGATACGACGGAAGATCCCGGTCGCTGGCAGGCACAGTGACCTGGGGAAGGCTGCCGTGTCTGCCCGTGTCCCTGGGCAGGAGCAGTCTGTGTGTGCTGGGCAGGCAGCTCTGCCAGGAGCTAGCTGGTTAGCTAGGTCTAGCCTGGAAGTGGTTCTTGTGAGCTGCAGACTTCCCCTGAAAGCTCTGGGGCTCTGGACACAGCTGGAGGAGTGGAAAGAAGTGTGTGCGTGGATGCCAAGTGAATTGTGAGCTGATTGCTGCGTTCTTGACTTGCCTAAAGGGTTTTTAATGGCTGGTTTTTACTGAAACAGTTCAGCAATCTGAACTGTTGATACTTTCTGATAAAATGGTTCTCATGACCCTCAGTTCAGCCAGGCATTTCAAGACACGTTAAATCTAAATCCTTTAGAAAGGCACTGGTACATTGATGAAGTCAGCAGCCATAAACACAGACTTAGTGCTGAAATAGCCAAATCCTGTGACATGGTGCTGCACACTGTAAAATATCTACATGTGAGACAAGTGCCCAGACATGGATGGGTGTGCAATGCTTCCTGAGATGCCCTGCCTTAGCACCCAAGAGACATGGCAAAAAAACCTACAGAAGGCTGACACCCATCAGCAGCCAGAGGCCCAGGAGGTGTATGCTTGAAATACATCTGTGATTTCTCACCTCCTTGCACAATCACAGTGCTGTAAACTTAAATTAATTGTAAAGTGGGTTGAAAGTAGATTATAAAGCGAGAAGTATACTTATGAGGGTATGTTTTTCTTGCCAGTTCTTAAGATACTTTTTAGATCTGCATTAGTTTCTAAGCAGCCGTCTTATAACCCCCTAAAACCTTCCCTACCTTTCTTTGGGGTGCTACAGTGCCATCCCATAAGCTACTATGGCACTCTGTTACCATTTTCTGGCAATGTTAGTCCCTTTTATAATAAAAGAAAATGCCTGCACCTGCCTATTCTGCCAAGAAGCCTGTAAAAGGCTCTGGAAACTCAAGAGAGGAACAGTATTATTACTTGATTTGACAGAGGCAACTCTCACAGGCTTTTGTATTTCTGAACTATCTTAAAAGGACTTTTAATTCTGCTTTATTTTGAAACAGAAGTGGTGGAGGGAGATTGTCATGTTACTGGTGAATAGAGGCATTCACACAAGCAAATAAACACTGAAGGTCTTCAGTGACTGATTTTAATCAGAAGTGATTAAAGCCAAGAAAGAGATAGAGTGACAACATGAATTCAACTTCATGCTTTCCTAGAGCTCAAGGTTCTAGAAATTTCCAGTGTTTCAAGTACCTCCAGGTAAATTACATAAAAATGGACAATGCTTGCAAGATTGTGTAAGATGCTTGTTATCAAAACAAGGGAAGAGGTCAAAGACTCATCACTCAACTGCAGCAAAAGTCAGCTTTGAAAGGCTCTGCCCTTGTGCTGGAAACACTGTGTGCTGGCTGCTTTCTTCAAGAATTGTAGAATAGTTTGGATTGGAAAGGGTCTTTAAAGATCATCTAGGCCAGGAAAACCACTTCTCTATCTAGTCTAGAGAAGTGATGATTCCACCTTGCTCTTGTTTGGTAGAGCCCCTGCTGTTGACAGCAGATGTGCTGTGAACAGCTCAGACACTTGACTGGGGAAGTCTGAACTTCTGAACCCAGGGCTGGTGATTCACCATCATTTGTCAGCCAGGACCATAATTGGAGTAGAAATAAAAAAACCCAGTGCTCAGCAAAGGTTGTTTAAACAGTCTTTGGAATATCAAATAAATATGGTGAAATATTTTCTTGCTAAAATGTTATTTGCAATAATTGCATATTTTATCTTTAACACCTAGTTGTGTTTGTTATCTGTCTGATTTTTTGTTCAGACTTACACTGTAGCAGCTTATTTAAAACTGCATTTATTATTTTTCCTATGCAGGTTGCATAAATGAGTGTCAATAGGAGCAGTATGGAAATGAATCAATTTGTAATTACAATCGCATTAAATATATTTTGCTAGTGTCTGAATGGAAAATATTTCACATGAAAAATTA
Source organism: Fringilla coelebs (assembly GCF_963513975.1). Lineage (NCBI taxonomy): Eukaryota > Metazoa > Chordata > Aves > Passeriformes > Fringillidae > Fringilla > Fringilla coelebs. The sequence goes on along the minus strand of NC_140029.1, from coordinate 62,674,238 downwards.
ATTCCACCCACTTGAAAGAGGAAATCAAAGTTGTGCTTTAGTCTCTGCTCTTTAAAATAGCTGATAGTCAGCTTTTTTATTTTCTTTTTTTAATATATTTTAGTTTTTCTGTGGAAATAGAAGTCAATGTTCTTTCTTTAAAACAGAATTATTTAAAGAAACAAGAATAAAGTCCGTGTTGGAAAAATTTAATAGCAGACTTCTGGAAAATTTTGCTTGAACTGCAAAGCACTGGTAAATAAGTTTAGTAGGGGAATGGACCTGAAAAGAATTTCTGAAACAAACAGAGGGTAAACGAAGTACCCATAGATATTTTGTGCTGTTGTCCAAGTCTTGTCTACAAATCTGGGCTTCACGTCATGCAAACATAGGATATTCTACTCCTATGAGAGTTAGAAACCCATCCTGTGTCATTTTTTTTCAGAGCTTTCTCTTCATTGGTGGCTGAGAACCCTGTCCTTTTCAGAGGAAGCAAAAGATGTTTGAGGATGAAATCTAGTTCCCAAAAACAAAGGAGATTAATTATAGCTTTAAATTAAATAACTTCAATTTAAGAATGAAAATATCTTTAGAAATTAGTTGTCCTAGGTGTGTGAAGATGGAGTCTGACTCAGCACAAATGGAAGAAAACGGATTTTTTTTCCCTGAGATTCCCAACTGACAACAAAGATCTTTTGAGGGCCAGCTCTCAAAGTCATTTTTTGTTGTCACTGACAAAATTGCAGGCAGAGAGTGACACAATAGGCATGTCAGAAATTGGAAGCTACCGTTCAGCTGAGGATATTGAGACTTTCAAGTTCATTAACATCTTTGCAATGTATTTTCACTGAAATGCTATTTGAAGCATTCCCTCTGACGAGTAGAAGAGAACCAGATTGTTCTTTTTGCAGGAGTTTGCAAAATGGTAAATTCATTTTTAACGTAAACTGTCAGTTTCCCACAAAAATAGCTAGGAAATATTTGGAAATTTTCTTGTGTTTCAGTTTAGTGGTAACACTAAAATGCTTTGAGTAACTTTTGCTTTTTAATACCATGACATTGCAAAACCAGACGTCATTTCAAGCTGAAAATCCAAACCTGGTGGTTTGAAAAGTATTGAAAGAACTTGACTGGCAGAATGTCCTCAGAGGACCAACTTTCTTTTTCTCTTTTTTGCCAGATGAAATGTCACTGCAAGTGATATGTGCCTACATAAAGGTTCTGGTTTGTCAAAACATTTTTTTTTCCCACATAAAACCTTTGTAGGAAAATGTTTGACTGGTACCAGTCCTCAAGACTTGTTGATCAGCAAAACTTTAGGTGCTTACATCTCATATAACCTCTGCATAACGCATGACTTAAAGAAGATACGATTTTACAATTTTTTAAGACTGACGGAATGAACTGCAGAGATAAAGGCTTGGCCTGAAAATTCTAGTTCTATAACAAACCCTGTGCCAGTAATGTCCTTCCTTTGCTGTTTCAGATGCATTCTGGCCTGACAGAAAGCATGGATCTATTGCTAAAGTTTCTCACATTACAGTACAGTAATATTTCAAAAACAAGCCTGTGCAGCTTCATTTGTGCCCACCTGAATTTACAAGGAAAGCTACATTTGGGGAATTTTTTTCTTCCTTAGCTGTGTTTTGATATCTATGCACCACAGATTCATCTGCAGCAGTCTGTGTCCAGATTATTGCTGAAAGTAGCATGCCCTTTGTGAGTGTTTGAGCCCAGGAAAAGTCCTGGAAAACAACAGGAATGGAAGAAAAGAAGGTACTTACACAACACCCATTTGAGGTGAAGTTCTCCAGTATGTACTTGCCCTTGCCCAAATATTGATCCCCATTCCCTGGTTGGTTGTTGGCCTCGGGTGAAGTCCACAGAGGGAAGAACAGGAAGGCTGTCACACAAACTGTGCTCCGAGCGCTGAGGTTTGTGAAAGGCATCAAGAAAAGTCTGCATGACTCCAGAGGGAAAGAGACAAACAGAGCAGGTTACCTGGAGCAAGCTGATGCTCTCAGTTCCTCAGTGGGGTCCAGAGAGCAGGTGAAGGACATTACACAGGTCACTAAGAAGGAGAAAAAGGAGGATCTAGTGATTCACAGAATCACTTAAATTGGAAAAGACCTCTAAGATCTAAGAGGTCCATTAAGCTGGCACTGCCAAGTCCACCACTAAACCACCTCCCTAGGCACCATATCTAAATAAAACAGTTTACAGGCCCATACAGACACTAATTTGGTGATATGTCCCAGCTAATATGAATTGGTCAAGAACAAGCCATGTTAAAACATTTATATGGCTGATTAAGGGCAATTAAAAGGTGTGATATATCTCGACCTGAGCATGACTTTTGGAACTGCCTTGCATAAGCAACTTAGGGAATGATCTAGATGAAATAATGATGAGTAGGGTGAATAATTGCATTAAATTTGCTTGAAAAGCTGTTAAGAATAATTCCATCTGAAATTAGCAGTGGAGTCTTGTGGACGTCTGCCTGTTTTACCCAGTATAGACATTAATGTCTTGGAAGATGGAATCTGACAAATGCTTATAATCTTCTTAAAATAAACAAATTTGATAAGAATTGGAAGTACTTTGATTTTAATTTAAAATAATCTAGCTATTTTGGAGAAGACATCCAAAATCAACAAGAGGGAGTTCAACCAAGGCAAGAGCAAAGAACTGTGGCTAAGGAAGAAAAAAGTAAAAGACAGCTATCAAATGAGAAATATCTGCCAGTGCAGCTGTACTGTGAAAAATCATTTGAGAGTTGGAGCGTAATACATGCTGGATCTTTTCTGGGAATGTGTTACAAAAAGTGTGATGTGCAAAGCACATGGAAATAAATGTATGTCTCTTCACTGTGCTGGTGAGACCTCAATTGGAGCACTGGTACTGATCTCTAAAGTAGAATGAGAATGTGTAGGAAACACAGAAAATAGTAGTGAGAATGCTAAAAACTTTAGGTTGTATAAGAGAATCCTGAACAATTTATCCTTTTTCTAGAAAAGAAGGTCAGGAGCAGAAATTACAACCTTTTCCAGCATTTAAACTGATGGATACAACACAGAGTGGCAATCATTATTCTCTGTAACTGGGTTGTAGGGTAGGAACAAACCACCTTAACCAGCAAAAACTAAATAGAGATGTGAACTAGAAAAGGTCACTTTGGGAATTTGTTGGATTACTGTCTTGGGACAGTATTACAGATGGTTCAGGCCAGTGCCTATTAGAGAGGTTTTCCTGGTGGTTAATTATAGCTATGAGGGCCCAGAGGAAGGTGTTGAGAAAATCAACTTAGAGAGCTTCACATAGCCCTGAATTTGGTGATTAATGTTACCTCTTGGGGATTCTTTCTTCAGAAGCAAATTTGCAAAGATATGTTAACTGCCTTATCACACACAGACTGAGCAGGAGAAGGTGCTTGCAGGTGAAGACCTTGGTGCACAATATCTCAATACACCTGCTGCTTGGGTGCACAAAGACATCAGCATGCACTGTTCTTGTCTGCCTGTCTCTAAATGGCACAGTCTCTATGAGAGCAACTGCTTTGACTATGCAAATTCTACATTTTAACTGGGACAGAAAGTAATCTTTGCAAATATCCTTAGCTAATCAGGAATGGAATAAAAATCTCCATCAGCAAACTGGCGTTGTCAGTTGCTAGCTGGAGAAATACATTCTTTGTCTAGTATATTCTTACATCCTGTGCTGAACTGCTTCATCTTCTCCCTTTTGAAAATGTAGAACAATTGTAATTTCCTTTGGCAATATGTGGAGATGCCCCAGATACCTAATAATCAGGTTTAAAAAGTAATAATTCAGGGGTAATACTGGCAGAGATTTGGTTTCCAAGTTGTCAAGGCCTGAGGCTAGCATTTGATGACAAAAACTTACCTGAAACTGAAGTCCCTCCTTGCATGAAGCTGAATGCAATTGTCTTCTCTGCTGCCTGGCAGCAGGACAAATTCTTGCCTGAAATAACACCAGAAACTGGGCTCATTAACCTTGGGATCAAGCCAAAGTCCAGTACTCTGGGGTATAACTGTCTTACACATTGGTTCGGTGATGTCTGGTGAATGTTGCTGTCAGGCAGCAGAGCAAATCAATTTTGAGGCAGAAGAATTGCAAGCTCGTAAATCTGAGATTTCCTAATAACAGTCTTCAAGGAAAAGTGGATAGAAGTGAGTTCCTTTTCTTTGAGGTTGACTGTGAATAGCCATAAAATCTCTTAGCCTGTGTCCTGGATTTATGAACACAGAATATGAACTCGTCCTGCTCCAACTTATCCTGTATTTCATTTGAGAGCAGGAGGAGATTTAGCTGGATAAATCAATGGGCAGCTCCTCTGATCCTTGTCCAGGTCTTCCCGTACTACAGTCACAATCCTATGATCGGATGCTGAAAACTTTTGTGTCCTTTTCTGCTATACAGGACCAGGACTGAGCAGCTCAGTGTTGGCTTTGTATATTTTAATCAACAAGACATTCCTAAAGGAAAAGTGTGCAAATTTTATGTGTGAGGGTCTCTTAAAATAAAGTAACTTTCAGGGCTAGACCTGTACTTTTTCACATTGGCTGCAGGTCTCTCTCCAGACCAATAAACTAAGATCAGTTTAATGTTCAGTGGTTAAAGTAGAAACTTTAAAAGCTCCCTTTGTCATCAGGGAGACTTTGAATTTGGCCCTTGACAGAGCATTTTTAAATATAGAAAATTATCACTTGGTTATTTACACTCTACTGTATTGTAAATCAATTTGATGGACAAGCTGCTGTGGGAATATGTATTACAGAAATATTGAATACAAGTGAGGTCAGAGGCTACAGCAAAACAAAATAAGACCTGAAGGCATACTGGGAAAAAAAAAGATTGCTTCTTGCTTTAATGGAAAATTTTGTGGGTTTCTGTTGAACAGTGACAGTTATGTGCTATTTCTGGCATTTAGAACAGGTAACGAATATATTTGTAACTGAACTTTGGAAAATTCTTTGTTTCAACTGTCAAAATTGCCATCAGATAAAAATATTTTTCCAAGGAGCAACTTAAAAAATGTGTATACTGTCTGTACTCCTTCATGCTTCGCAGACAAACCTTTTCTATGCAGAATTGCCTTTAGATTGTAGAGACACGCAAGTTTACTACAACACAGGTTCTGCTGAATGAAAAATCCAGTGTTCCCATAGGAAGTCATATAATCTTTGCAGCAGGCTCTGTGAGACAGTCTTACAGTTCTTGCTTGCACTTCCAGTGAGGGCAAAGACATTTTTTAAAATTAGAAGGTCCCACCCTAGAAAACTCTTCTGCATGTGCAGAAACAGATCCGTTCTGAGGAGAGCACTGACATGAGCTTTGAGTTAGGTGTCTTGGCAACCCCTGCTTCACTGGGACATGAGGTTAAGCTTGATGTTAGGGAAGTGACATAAAAATGCTTTCAATATATATGTTTGCATGTGGGACTTCTGGAATTACTTCAGGATTTGATTTCATGTGAAACCTGTCATTTTGGGAGAACTGAGAAGAGCTTCTCCTCTTCTTAAACATGTTTGCAAACACAGAGGGCTGGGCCCATCCCACTGACCTTAATGTACCTTACAGAGGAAGAATGCAGGAGGGGGTCTCTGTGATCCATTCAAAGCTTACTCTCCCTTCAGAGGGTCTAATTTTTACCAGTCTGGGTGGTGCAATCTCACACTTCGTAGCTGAAGTCAAATGAAATCTAGTGAACTGATCAACCCCAGTGCTGGTGTGAAGGATAGAAAATTTTAAATCTAGAAGATAAACTGCAGCCTGACAGTCCAACTGTGTTTTCTTGGGTCTGAGACTTGAAGAAGAAATAGCAAAACTGTCCTGGGAGGAGGCTAACAATCATATAATGTGCTCACTAACAAAGCCTGGCAGTTAAAACCAGAGGTTCATTATAGCTTTTGAAAATCTCATGCTTCTCAAACCAAGCTCACAACTTCATTGGAAACAGCTCATCAATCTGACTTCCTCAAGGCTGGTAATTACTGGCTGGTTGTTTTTCAATGCCAGTGACCTAATTAGAAGCTTTTAGCAGCAGGACAGAAGACAGCCCTGAACACGATGAGCCCACAATGTTTTTAGGCTACGTTAACTTTGCATGGCCCCTTGCCTGCACATGTTGCTCAGCCAACATGCCCACAAGCCATGTTGCTGTATTTGCAGGGTGCTAAGGCCAGTTTGAAAGGCACAGCCTCTCAGTAGGTGCCTCTGGTCTCTTTGTGCCTGCTAATAGTAGGTGTGTGGCTTCTAGACAGCCTGGATTGTAAGCAGCTGCGCTGGTTTTGGCTGGGGTGGAGTTAACTTCACAGTGGCTGGTGTGGGGCTGGGTTTTCGATTGTTCTGAGCACAGGGTTGATAATACAGAGATGTTTTTGTTATTGCTGAGCAGGGATTACACAGAGCCAAGGCCTTTTCAGCTTTTTGTACTGACACACTGGTGAGGAAGTTAGGGGTGCATGGAAGGTTGGGAGGAGACACAGCCAGGACAGGTGACCCAAACTGACCAAATGGATGTCCCAGACCACGTGACACCATGCACAGTATAAAAAGAGGGGGAAGAAGGAGGAAGAGGGGGGACATTTGGAGTGATGGCATTTGTCTTCCCAAGTCAGCATTACATGTAATGCGGCCCTGCTGTCCTGGAGATGGCTGAACACCTGCCTGCCCATGGAACACAGTGGCTTAATTCCATGTTTTGCTTTGCTTGTGCATGTGGATTTTGCTTTCCCCATTAAACTGTCTTTATCCCAGCCTATGAGTTTCCCATCTTTTACCCTTCTGATTCTCTGCCTGATCCTGCTGGTGGAACAGTGAGTGGGTGGCTCTGTGGGGCTTGGTTGCTGGATGGGGTTAAACCTCGACCACAGCATTCATCTGACTGTGGGCATAGCCTACAAGACTGTCTCAACTGAAAAGTGAATGGCGTTGGATCCTGCTGTTCTGTGCCAAGGCTGGACAAGTCAACAGCTGTAGTTTCGCAGTGTGATGTGGAGTATGAAAGCATGAAAACTCCTTTTAACTCTCCTCCCACTGTAAACCCACACATGTGGACCTCTGCAGAATAATAGCTGAATTGTCACAAAGTCTTAAAGAGACTTAATGAGGATCTGTCAGGGTCTGAGTTTTTTAGGATAAAGCATCCTGAACGTCTGAAATTATTTTGCATACTGCTAGAAACAGAAATCTGACATTTCTCACAGTACAAGAACATTGAGAACAAAGCATCTACAGAATGGTTAAGGAAATAAGGAAGGTATCAACAGTAGAGGAAAGAAGAAACAACTCCATGGGAATTGACAGGAGTTTCTCACTCCTGCTAACCGTATAAACCCCTAGTCCACATGAAAATTACTGGGCAGGTGACAAATAGATTTCTCCTGACGAGCTTCAAAGTTGATGGCTGGTGTTTGAGCCCTGCTGGAGTGGGTTGCTGAGTGGAAAGATTGAAACTGCAGTCATTAGGAGCAACTGAACAGATTTAGATGAAACAAACAGGCGCTAGCAAACATTGCAACATTTTATTTTGGTTTGCATACTGATGCTTTGTAATGTCTACTACTGAGTCACGAATTAGAATAATTTTCCTAGCTAAACTTACTCAGTTTTGTTGTTTAGGCTGTTTTATTTACAGCGCAACAGATATTGATATGTTGTCTGAGCTGTGATGATTTAGGCACCAGGGAAAACATTCTGTAAATGATTTTTTTCTACTTCCCCCATCTCAACTGAAATGCTAGTAATTTCCAATAACCTTTAGCAAATTCTTACTCAGCATGTATTTCTTTGTATGGTTTTAAATGCTGACATTTCCATTTGCAATGTTTCAGCTCTCTCTACCTCATCTTTGAAAAATCTTTTAAGGCAACTTTGAAATATATCCTTCAAAGTGTATTTGGAATATCTTTAACTTCCAATTTTGCCTCCATTCTCTTTCCTCTATGTTTAAAAAACCAATAATTCCCTTACTCTTCCAGCTTGCTGATTGATTTGTTTTTCTTCAGAAACTGTCTGAAGGTTGCATAATGAAGCTAAAATGAATTCAACTTCCATCAGTCTCTCTTCCCTTTGGAATCCTACAGCTATTGTATTCACTTTAGAAGCATCTGAATCTAAGATGGAAGGAGGTTTCCAAACAGCAATTCATCTAAATGTGTCCTAGTCCATAATTTCTGTGTTTGTGCCTGTCTCTGCCTCATACAGTTTACACAAGGGACAGCTGGGTAATGTATCTGGAAAGAGAAGACAGTTTCTTCACAAAATATACATTGTACTTTCTGTAATAGCTAAAATGGTAAAATAATGACAATGCAAGTTATTTCTTACTATTACTGAGGCAATAAAAGTAATAATTATGGATTATTTTGCAGAGTTTTGTGGATATACAGCATGTGCAAAGTATTATAAATATTGCTTTTGCTGTTGTTTTGCATGCAGATAACAAGTTATCAGTTTTGTTACCATCCTTTTTATGTTAAAAAAGTACTTGCAGAATAGTATAAACATTCTGAAATACATGTGGGAAAAGTTCACTTGCCCCCAGGTTTTGACTATGAATTTATAGATCAAGGCAAAAAGCTGAGTTTTGAAATGTAATTGAAAAGGTATAATGGTGAAAAAGTCACCCTTAAGTGATGCATTCTAACTGTGGGAAAAAAGGAAATATATCCTATCCAAAACCAGGGCAATTTTTTTCTTTATCTTCTAATTTCAGAAATAAATCTGTAAGTCTGAAGAGTCGCTATTCAGTTCATCTACCCAATAAGTGACACAGATTCCTAGCAGAGGTTTTTATTGTTCAGAAGCAGCTCTTCAGCACCCACCAAACCTGGGCTGGCCTCTTTCTGCCAAGATTGAACTTTGAAGCCTGGTGTAGCTCCCAGTGAAAGGGAAAAGGACAGGATAAAGCTGTCAGGCCAGTCATGGGCCTTGCAAATAAAGACATTCAAAGTGATTTAGCTTATTAGGCAGACAGTGGTGAATATGAAGTGCATCTTTAATTTATTGCTTTGATATCATTTGCTGAGCAGGACTGTATGTCTATGTCATATCTATTTCAGCAAGATCCATATAAAGCCTCTGCTGGAAGTCTTCCAGTGTTTTAATCTGAAGACAGTTTGCTTAGTCCCTGCCTGCTATTAATGGTCTATTAGAAGTGTCAGAGTTTATCCTGTGTTGTTCTGGGCAGTTTGGGAGCTTTTAAGAGAGTGGAGCAATTACCCCCTATCTGTAATATTTCCTCTTTTTAGGAAAGCAAAAGCATCTTTGATGTTTATGACCTGGATTTGTTCTCTGCATGAGCTGGGGTGGATCTGGGTGTTGGTGGTTTTATATGTGCTCTTCCTTTGCTCAGCCAATGAGCCATATGTGGTAAGACACAGTAAACTAAGAGTGAGAGTTGGAGCTTGGGGCATTCACCTTTGTCAGGCTTCACCACCAGTCCTTTGCCCACTAGCTGCCCACCTATGTTGGGTATGCCCTGAACTCCATGGCATGCACCCAAATCCCTCCCTGCTTAGGGGAGGTATAATTTATTATCTTCTTGCTTTCCTCTGAGAATACTTGGGAAAGGAAGAGGAGGATCAGCTAAATGAAGTCTGGTCTTCTCTTTGCAGGCAGTTCAGTCACAGCAGACCGAGCTGCAGGCTGCTGTCAACTCCGCTGGTGTTCACCAGGGCAATTCAAGTTTAGCTTAAACCTGGAAAGGAACTTGTTCAAAACAGTTTCATCCTACTGAAGAGAGCTCTCTGCCAGAACGTACACCTAATGTGCATTACAACTTCTGTTTTTTCCAAAATATCCTGTTCGGCTTCTTCCATCCACTCTTTCCACATGAAGAAGTCACAGAAGAATCTCCCTCGTAATTTGAGACCAAACACATAATCCACCTGTCAGCAGCTCTGACCAACATGACAGAATGGAAAGAAGAGCATGAAGTTGAAGCAACATAGCCAAAATCAGTGTAAATCCTAAGGGTGTGAATGGTATATTGGTATATCCCCACATTATAGAAACATTTTTACATCACTTGCCATCTGAAGCAAAGAAATTTGTTTCTTTGCTTTTTCCATTGTTTTTTCCATTTTTTCTTTTTTTTTCTTCTTTTTTTTTTTTTTCCCTAAAAGCCAGCAGCTATTTTGCAAAATCCATTCCAGGTCTATGCAGTGGCCGAAAGACCTTCTGCACGGAACCCTTTTAAATGTATTTTATAGTAAATAGGATGAAAAGGTTCCAGATTTGGATACCTGGCTCAGTCAGGTCTGAAGACTATTCAGCAGAATATCAGTAGCCATGGAAATGGACTAAAGGAAAGTTTACAAATCTTCTGGAAAAGCTTTCAGAGACCAGAGTAGCAGACAGGAGGTTTGCAGTCTTTCAAAGGACTAACAAAAGCCTATTGAAGCTTTTGTGCTTAGCATGTTGACAATGTGCAGTGAGAAAGAGCATTGGAAAATGTCAGAGTATGACATTCAAAGATGTTTTGTGTCAACTGGGATGTGTGGTGTGATTGCAAATGCCTAGAGACCTGACAGGAGGTAACAACCCACTGGAAAATGTGTGATAGTTGTACCCAAAGGCTTCTGTCCAAGCAGCATATTAGAGAACACAAAGGGAAACGCTCTTTGGGCCTTTTGGATTCAGTCAGCTGGATGTTGATGGGGCTCTTTTGTCATCAGTTTGTGGTGACTCACTGTGACATGCTCTTTGTTCCTGACATCCTGTTGGAACAGAAGACCACATGTGATAGATCCTATTTTGAAGGGGCACTCTGACTGAAAACATTGGAGAGAGCTGTGGTGGTGGGAGAGGCTGTCTGGAAGAGTTAATATGAATATTTATCCTTGGATGGAGGAGGACCTGGTGGTGATCCCAGCAGAGCAATTAGTGGCCTCTGAAAGAGGTAGGCATGGAAAGCAGGTGGTAGAAAGATGCTCAACAGCAGGGTATCTTTCCTTAGTTGCATAATATTGATAAACTGCCAAAGTTGGTTCCCAGCAGAGTCCACAGCATGGTGCTGATAAAGATTTGACATGAACAGATCTGCTACACACTGGGAATCCCCAGGACCTCTAGGAACTCCAGTATTATGAGTCCATCTGTGAATTTCAAAACACAGACATACAGAAAATAAATGGTAACAGCTTTACAACTGTAAACAAACCACATCTCTCATTTGTCTAATCAAGTAGTTATGTCTGTGTTTCAAAGACACCACTAAATCAACACTAAGGCAAGTCTGTAAATTCCAAGGCTTCTGCTATTTTCTTTAAACTTTTGCTCCTAACCTGTGTTAGACTTTGCCAAGCACAATCCTGACAGAAGAGTTCTGCTGGAGCACTGCTATGCAGAAAATAAGGGAGAAAGTTGGGGTAGCTATTGCAAATCAAAGACAACTCCGACATTGGCGAGGGAGAGAATGATGCAATTGCCTCCATCATCAGAAGGTTAATGAATTACTTTATGATACTATACTATGGACATTGTATTTAAACTGAATCTGCCATGCACTCACTCTTGCTCACAACTGCACAGAACTGCACTCATCTCTGATTCTCTCGTGACTGTCCCGTGACAGTCCCACACACACACTGCTTGGCCCTGATAGGTCAAGGGAACAAAACATCCAAAACACCCATTTACTTTGAGTAAACAATCTCCATATTGCATTCTACTTTAGCACAGCACAGGCACAGCAAGAGAGACAAAAACTGTGTTTTCCTTCTTCTCTGCTTGTCTCACAGCTTCTCTCTGTTCAGAGGGCATGTGAATACCACAGGTAGCTGCAAATATCATAGAATCATAGAATATCGTGGCTTGGAAGGGACCTTAGAGATCATCAAGTTCTAAACCCCTGCCTGTAGGTGTAGAGACACCTTCCACTGGACCAGGATGTTCAAAGCCCCATCAAAGTGATCACCCTGATCTTGAACACTGGCAGGGATATGTTATTCTCTAGCAACCTGTGCCGGGGTCTCACCATCCTCTGAGTAAAGATCTACTTCCTAACATCCAAGGTAAGTGTCTCCTCTTTTAGTTTAAAACCATTCTCCCTTGCTCTGTCACCTCTGTTTGTAGCCCCCTTTAGGTGCTGAAAAGCTGTTATAAGAGATCCCCAGCACCTTCTCTTCTCCAGGCTGAACAACCCAAACTCCCCCAGCCTCTCTGCACAGGAGAGGTGCTCCAGCACCCTGGTTGGCTTTGTGGCCCTGTGGTGGTTTGACCCTGGCTGGACACTGGGTGCCCCCAAAACCACTCTATCAGTCCTCTCCTCAGCCAGACAGGGGAGAGGAAACAGAAGGCTCATGAGTTGAGATAAGGACCAGGAGACATCAATCACCAATTACTGTCATGGACAAAACTTAGGGAAATTCCCCCAGTGTTCAGCCTTGTGTGCTCTTATTCAAGTTCAATCTAATTTCTCACACTATTATTACCAGAAGGAGAAATAATTGCAGAGAACATTTCTTGTTATATTTTTGTCTTTCCTCTGCTTGAGAGTTGTCTTTGTGCAAATTATAGTATTAATAGGTCTGTTCCTTGTAAATCTAGATGATTACGTGTGCAAATACATTTTAGCCTTCAGCTTCTTCTGGACTAATTATGACTACTAAACCAAAATTTTCCTGCTAGGTTTGGGAGACACTTGTCCAATGTGAGGTGAGTGACTATTGCCAAATTATTATAATATATTCAAAGTATTTTTATGTTTGAGTTTGGAAATGTCCCTTATATTTGAAAAAGAGAATTTTTGAAGGAGTGCAGCAATTAATAAAAATTGTCTTGAAGATCACTCACATGGCTATGTGAATAACACAACTATTATACTTTTAACAAACAGGCTTTGCTTTCAAGTGACTCCTTATCTCTCCTTCCTGCAACAAATCCAATGCCCTACAGCTAATATAAGCAGGGGTTTTTGCCAGAAATCAAACATTAGCGTTACTCTCATAGGAATGGCAAAATAATAAAATACACCTTTGAGAAACAGGAAAGTTTACAGTAAAATGGATTTAGCAAAGCTACCTCACCCATCTTCTTTAAAAGATACATCTCATTTTCACCCATTAAAATAAACTTATTGAGCAAATTGCTATTTTCCCTCTGAGAAGTGTCTTTCTTTTGATTCATCAAAGTGCCTGGTATCGAGGGAAAATGTCTGTGGGCAAACACCTCTAACAAAATGCTCATTAGCTATGCCTCATTTTCATCTATTCATCTTAGAGAGTGAGCAGTCACTTCTGCAGGCTGAGATTGATCAGCTGAAATGGCAAATGTGGTGAAAGTACTCAGAAACATGCCTGGGATGTAAAAAGAAATGTTGTGGATGACTTAGCTCGCTTGCTGTCTCCCTTCTAACAGAAGGGAAAAGATCAGGATCATGAATATTGTAGGTCCTATAAATTCAAAATAAAACAAAGAATATAGAGAGTGACCCAAGGCCTTTTTTTTTGTTTTTGCATGTGTGTGAGATATGGCAAAAATTGAGACCCTGAGGGAATCAGAGATTTTAATACCTTCTGCTTTGTGATAGAGGCACGACAGTGGTTCCAGGAGTGGCACTACCATTCCCAGGGTGAGGTCCTGTTCAGAATTCGCTGGGAACTCTTACAACACCAGTGGTCAAGCTGAGTCAGACCCTAGGCTGACCTAGCTCAGTACCACACCTCTTACAGCAGAAAAAAGCAGATACCCAGAGGAGACCATATGGATAGTGCAACGTACATGGCCTTCTCTGAGTGCTATCCCAGCCTTCAGCCATTTGTCACTCAAGGTGTGATCCTAAATATGCTCTGCTCTTCAGGAAGCAGTCCCATGAGCAGCACAAAAACATGGCTGGGTTGTGTGGGTCGGAAGACTGCAGGCATAAATATTGAAAGATACCTGGGAAGAAGTTCTGCATTTCTTATTCCTCACGTCAAGGTTTCCCATTCCTCTGCTGGGCTCAAAAATTCTCAGTTGGCAGTCGTTTACATCTGTCTATGAGAAAATAAGTGGGGATTCACAATAAATGATTGAAATTGATGAGACATTGGTCTTGTTTGGGTTTTCCTTGCCTCATCCATAAAGGATCGAGTTCACACCCCCAGGATTGCTGTGTGCTAGATATCAGCATGAAATATGCTTAAAAGTGTGTTCCTGTCCCCAAATGGTAGAATAGATGCACACTGCTTTTGCTTATGTTCCACATGAGTTATATCAACCACAGCATTAGAAATTTTTCCTGGCACCCACTAAAATGTTTTGCATAATCAAACCATATTCAAAGAGTAAGGTATCATAAATAATACTGTCTCGCTTTGATATTTTGAAGAATTCCTAGAATAGAAAACTGCAGTTTTGGCTCTTACTTTCCACTCTTCTTTTTCTGGGTCATTACATTTCTTGAAAATTATAGATGCTAGATATTCTGAGGCAGAATATGTAAAATTCATAACAGACATATCCAAGCTGAAGCTGAAGAAATTACAGTTTTGGCAATGATAGAGATGCACTTAGAAGCATTGCCAAAATTCGGTGAAAACCTTCTACTTTAGGAAATACTAATTCATCTGGCAAAAGAGGAGATCTGAGAAAATCTGCTGACTTAATCTGTAACAAAAAGATAATCCTGCTTTTTCGTCTTGTGAATCCTAAAGACTTTAGATAGAAACTCTTTAGCCTCAGTCTTTATTTGGCTTGTTATGTTGGTTTAAATTTCTTTGCTTTCACTGCCCTGGTTTTTAGCATAGGGATTAGATAGTTACATAATATTCAATAGTTTCTTTCAGGATAGAAAGATAAAGTTTGGGAATTAAGTCTAATTTGATGAGATGCAAGAACAAAAATGCCAACTCAGCATTTGGGCTTGGCTCCTAGCTATTTGCCATGGCTCTGAGATGACAAGGGGAATGTTGAGAAAAGTAATTCTGTTGACTGTTCCAAACTGCCAGGTTATCAGGAGAGAATTATGGCTGTGCTATTGTGTACATCATTCCCACTTGACTCAGTCGTAAGCATCTCCTTGTTAAAAAGGATATTCTAATTAAAAACAAGTCAAGAACACAACAAAAACATTAATCTACTGCTTTCAAACTGTTTCTGTGTATCTATCAGTATTAAATTTTAGACACTACAGCACCCACTAATGTTATAAATACTGCTCAAGAAAAAATCAGCTAGTCTATCTGATATTGGATACGGTAGAAGAAGCAATGTTTGAGACAAGTGAGTCAGTGTTCTTCATCCTAATTCAGAACCTGGTCCTCTTCCTCCTGGAGCAGTTGTAGGTCTTTGTTGTTGACTTCAATGGAAAGAGGATCAGCCCTGTTGGTTTTGTGTGGGGAGTGGCAATCAGATTAAACAAAGTCAGCGTTACTGGTTTGAAGGATTTATGACACTGCAAGCATTGATTTATTCATCAAATGAATATCTCATCATAGTAAGGCCAATATTGAAAAGACAAATCAAGATAATAACATTCAAAATATTGCTGGATACTAAAAAGAATTGGGATCTGTGCTATATCATGATTTTCCTTCTCCCTTGCCCTACAACATCTTATTACATGGTGAATTCCTGGAACAGGGACGTTCCTGTGCAGTCCTCAGTGCATGAGACCACCCTCCCTCCCTCCCTTCCCCCTGAGCTGGAGGCATCAGGCACTACCTGCAAAGGAAGCCTTGACACACCTGTCTTGTTAGACCAAGTCTTACGGGAGATCGACTGTGAAGCATTTTCTATTAAGGTTTTTATAGATATTATCACTCACTATCTGAATGTCTTCCAACAGGACTTTTCAGTGTGAATAACATCTGTCACATGTTGTTTGTTCTCTCTCCTTTCCGCACTTGGGGAATGGAAATGAGTGCAGTGGCATTTCTTGTTCCAGAAAGGATCTTAAAGAAAAAGAAACATATATTTACTGGGATTTTAAAGAAAAATAAACATATACTTCCGTATACTATTTATGCGTATAGAGATGACAGAGTCAAAGCAGCCTGCTTTGTCTGGAAGAACCACATGTCAGGGTTACTGTGGTCCCAACTAGGGGGTACTTCAGTTCATGACCTCACTCAGCCCCCCCACATACTGTCTTTTCTGCACAAACAAGCTGTATCCCTTTTCTAGATGCTTTCTTGTCCTCTTTAATACAATTGCCAGCTCCAGCCTTCATCCTGAGGATTTTTCAATGCATTTTTTTCAGACAATTGAAGCCTCAGCAAAGAAATCAAAAGCACTACTCTGAGTGAACAGAAATTGATTTGCTCATCCATGTTGCTGAAGTGCAATGTGCAGTTGGTCTTCATGTGTTATTACCTCGATTAAATTTCCCTTTTGGGGAAAAAACCCCAAACTTCTTTTTACTTAGCGACAAGGAACCTCATAGAGGGTGACATGGTCTGTCAGCTGATGCAGCACCTCCTCTGGGCCTCAGCCAGTCAAAACAGGATCTAGGAATGCAGGCAATTTGTGATAATACTGCGCTGAATCTGTCAGGAAAGAAGGATTTTTTTGTCTTTTTTTCTTTCTTTCTTGTCTCAACAGATTATACTGAAAAGTTTGGCCCACTTTTGCCCAGACTTAATAGAGGAAGATGATGTTTGGAAAGATGTGACTTCATATGGAAATTTAGGATCTCTTTTGTTTGTTTATTTTAGTCCCATGTTGATTTAACACTTTCAAACCAGTTTGAAGGAAGATGAATAAGGAAAATCTGGAGGGATCAGCTGGGGCTCCTGTAGCTTTCCACACCAAGCTGGAAGGGCTAGCATCAATGGGCTCCAGAAAGTGGCAGCTAGGTGGGATCCCCAAGGACATCTCAAACTTTCCTACATCCTTAAGTTTGGGGAACTGGTCTAAGATTGCAGAACAGCTTACAGGACACTTCAGATCAATCTGGAATGATACATGTGTGGTCATTGGCTCACCAAACTCCACTGACTGCATTACAAGACAAAATTACTACAGATGTTAAACTGTACCCCATCCATGGCTTTTCCTGCTTCTGTAGAAAATGCCTCCAGGTGTTTGCATTGGAAAGAATAAGGAGTTCCTGAAAAAGGGAGCTCAGAAAAAGTGCTGCACTCCATGAACTGAAGGAAGTTTAGCTCTTTCTCATTGAGGGCAGCAGATGACTGTCAGCTCGTACAGCTTGGAGGCACAGAAGGACAGCTGGGGCTGTGTGCAGTGTCTGGGAGGGCTGTGTGTATGGGCTCTGCTTCACAGGGGAGGAACTGTGCTGAAGAAACCAAGACACTCAAAATATCCAGAAGTTTTGACTTCTCCCCCACCCCTCTTTCCTACCATGTCTCCATGTGGTTGTGGCTGGCTTGGAGCTGCTGATGGTAAGTGAGAGTGCAGAGCCCACTGGCAGCAGTGAAGTTCTCCATGTCTGTGGTTTGGAAGGAAGGTGAAACCTGTTTCAGGAGTGTTTCAGAGGCCAGAACAGATTAGTGGAGAATTAATAGAGCTCAGGGAGGTGTAGAAGAAAAAAGATGGAAGGTGCTTTGGGCAGGGCAGCAGAATTTTTTGATAAATTGCCTCCCTGACCTTCAAGTCATCTTCTTACCTTGGATGTAAGCCAGCTTGGTATTTCTGGAGAGCTAGGACTTGTTCCTGGGCAGTGTTACTGCAGAAAGATTCATATTCTGGTGTACTTGCTCTTCAGTTCCCATGTCCCTCTGAGATGTGAGATGCCTTATACCTCACACCTACCCTGTGCATGCATTCGACTCAGCCAAGCTCCGCCACACTCTGCTCACCTCCTCTGCAACCCCTGTGCCCCTGCTGGGAACCAAAGATGCCTGGGAAAGACCTGCAATGGCTCAGCACAGCTCCAGGACAAACCCAGGGAGAACAGAGCCGGGATATGGCACTGGTTTATCCCAGCACAAGGCAGCTGTGTCCCCTGACACAGGCTTGGGAGGGACCTGGGTGTTTTGCAAATGAACCAAGAGTGCCACACTTTCAGAAAAGCATATTTTGTCTCACAGATGATTGAATGAGATGGATACTTACCTTTTATGCATATATTATGATAGATCTCACGTCCACAAATTCTGTTTCTAGGCTCTGACTATGAATGCTCATATGGTTGATTGCAAAGCATTAACTGGAGGGCCAGGTGTCAGTCCATTGCTATATTGCTGTAGCAGAAATTAAAATCTCTGAAAATTGTCAGCCTTGTCAGTCCTTTCAAAGCAGTGGAAAGAAATGACAAAGTTTTGCTGATTTTTCACTGTCTAGTGCAATATGCCATTAATTAAAAAAAAAACAAAAAAAAACCCAGGTCAAGAAAATCTGTCTTCATGCAAAAAATATTATCCCAAGCAGAAAAACTGTGTGAAATAAAATATGATCAAAATGGACTCTACAAGGTGGGAAGCTACTGAGTTTTATTCCAGCAAATGTTTTTATTCTCAGAGCTCCTTATAATTGCAACATAGAAGTCAATAAAGTGCAAAGAATGACAAACACTTCTGATAATCCCTCTCTCAGCAACATCATTGAAGTGTTCAACCCATAAAATATTTCACTGAAAGGCAAATGGTTCTTGTCAGATTAGGTTAATTCTCCAAGAGAAATAATATTGTTTTAGGAACCAGAAGCGACAAGTCGGAGATCAAAGGAAATGCCTAATGAATCAAAATGGCTGAAAAGTGACAAAAAACAATTAAACATCTGAATGTTTTCTTAAGTCTGTGCTGTGGAAAGTGCACACTGGAAGACATAATTTCAAGTTCTCAAAAGGTGGCAATCTGACACCAATCTACAAGTTAAGGCTGGCAAACAACCTAGAGAGACAAATGAGTGTCATTATTCTGGGTGTGGAAAATGCATTTGCACCAATCATTATTGCATAAAATCTTGAAAAAAATGCATTTCCTTCTCTGCAAAATCAAAACTTTTTACATCTCCAGAGTCCAGAAAGATGAGCAAAAGTTTTGTGTCTGTTTAAGGCAATGATGAAGATTTCAGGAAGAACCCAGGTTTAGCTTGGGTTTTTCTCCACACTGAGTAGGTACAGGGAAGATGTTTTAGTAGGAGAGGCATGACTCCTCTATTTCTCATCACACAGCATGAATGGCATACACTGGGATAGTGCTGTGCAGCTTATTTGCAAACTTCTGTGAGTAACCTGACTAAATATTGCCTAGTGATATCAGAAATTAGTGGGAGGTCATGGAAAAAGCTCCTTTCCTGGGTTTAACTCATCTTGCCTTCCAGTATTCCCCACCTCCTCATTGTCATATTTGGCTCACTTCATTGTACATTACTACAAAGCTTCCAGAAAAGATGTCAAAATACCTGTAAAAATATAAAAACCTAGAAATCTCAGTTTATAAAATATAAATGAGATTGACAGCCTGTGAGGTCATAGGAAGAGGATAAAGAAAAATTTTGAACTAGTGTTGCTTGCATATTCCTACCTTATTCTCAGTAATATTTTTCAGTTGTTATTTTAAGATAGGGGTATCATTTAGCTGGGAGAACTGGGATAGAAACATGAATTTCGAAGAATTTATCTGGAATGTTCTCTGTAACTTACAGATATGAGGGCATGATATAGAGATTATTCATGTCCAGACTGGTTAGAGATTAGTCTCAGTTATCCAGACCTGAGGATTTCTATCATCTCAGTGAATGCAGCTGGAATACGGATACAGCTCAGCAGCTATGCAATCTTGGACAGCCTTCCTGACTGGAAGTGCCAGTGCCAGAGTTTTTGCAACTGAGTACAACCTGTTACGTCCTGAAAATTGTTTTTGCACCCCATCCTCATTTTGGGTGCATCTCATCATATGTCACTCAGCAATGAGGCCAGAGGAATAGTTTGGGATTGGTTTTCGCTTTCATGAAAACAGATGGAGATGGGCAATTACTTTTAGTGCATTTCCAGCATCTCTCATCTGTGTCACTCGGCTCTGTTAAATCCTTTCATGTGTAGGAGATGAAGCATGTTGCATACACAGAGAACACTGTGTCTCCTGCATCGATGGTGGCAGCTCTTTCTCAGCTGTACTTTTTCTCATAATTATTTCCAAGATGCATACTCACTTTGAGTGTTTTTTAACACACAGTTTATGATGGGGGAGCCCATCAGCTCTTTCCTCTTGCATTTTAGTAGAAAAGCAATCCATCAGTCAAAGTTAGACACATTGAACCAGACTGTGCAGTGTGGCAGAGGAATGCTCAATGTGAGGGAGGAGAAAGTTCAGACTGATGACAGTTGTAGTTTTTCATTGGCATGGCCTAAAACATTTTAAGAAAACAAGCATGCATTAATTAGCATCTTTCATTGTGTGTTTCTTCACAAATCACAGAAGACCCCAGGCTGGAAGGGACCTAGGAAGATTATCTGATCTAACTCTCCATTACATCCTGAAAACCTCCATTGATGGGAACTCTACCACATCCCTGGGGAGGCTGTCCCAGGGCTTAGCTGTTATCACTGTTATCACTGCCACTTGTCTTCTCCCTGGGTGGAGAGAGATCCTCCTTCCTCTTTCTAGCCACCCTGTAAGTACTGGAGCACTGTGATGAGGTCCTCCCGAGCCTTCTCTTCTCCAGGGAGAGAAGATTTGGCTCCTTCAGTCTTTTTTCACAGGGCATATTCTCCAACCCTTCGATCATTTTCATGGCACTCTTTTGGACTTCCTGCAGTCTGCCTGCATCTTCCTTGACTTATGGGATCAGAACTGGACACAGTCCTTCAGGTGAGGTTTAACAAATGCCAAGTAGGGTGGGATGATCGCTTTTCTATGTTTACTAGTAAAGCCCCTTAATTCTGAGTGGAAGTTCTATTTCTTGGAGTGAATGTCCCAGCTAGACATGAGGTATCAGGGGAAACTGCAAAAATCGGTGGAAGAATCTCCCAGTCTTGTCTTCTAACTTTTCACATTACTTTTAATTTCATGTCTCAGAGGGGTCTCAGTAATTTACATTAATAAATGTATAATTTGCTAGTGAGATTTTTTTTTCTTTTTAGGTTATTCTAAAGCAACTTGAAAATTTAATTTGCTGAATCTAAATTTCACTGCTGAGCTGGATTTCTTGAATCGATAATCAGACAGTAGCCGAATAATGAGGATAATAGATAATTAGAATAAAGCATATGGCTTCCTGCAGCTTCATTACTCTTGCTAGAAAATCACTGGGCAAACACTCCCAGTCCAATATATTCCCTGAATGCTGAGCAATAAACACAGCTAAATCCTGTGCAGTGCTCAGGCTGAATAAATTGCGGGAGAGGTAAAGAAACCCATTCCCCACCTCTCCCCACAAATGGCATTAATTCTACTTAGAGAATAGCAGTGAACCTTTATTATCTATTGCACCCATTCTCCAGAAAATCCAAGATCTGGTCAACAATGCAGAACTCTACATCATGACATTGATTCCTTCTGTCCTGAGTTCTCTTTGTGGGTGAGGGCATCTCAGGTGGATAACTATGCACACAGCAGGTAACATTTGCACTGTGAAGGACCAAGACTTGGTCTTAAAGCAATCATAACACCAAGAACTAATGGAACAACTAGCAGTTTCTTGGTAGATATGAAATCTTTATTGCTTGAACATGTCAAAAGGTCGCAAGGTTTGGAAATACAAATTCTGGTCTCCTATAAGGCATCAGGGATAGCACCTCTAATCGTGCCTTATTTATCCTATTTAAGTCCTTAGATGGATAAATGTGAAAGGCCTGCTAAAACCATGCTTGGTAATAAAATGCAGGGCACTGGGTTTGTCCTTAACTGCTCCTGGGCCTCTTAGCTCACCAGGTGACATGCTCACGTGCTTCACTGTTGAGCTGGTGTGTAACAGCTGTATTAGGTCTTGCTAGAGCAACCTGATTTTAGAAGTATTTATCAGCAGGGTCCTCCTTTCTCCCTTGTTATTTATCTGTGTACTCACTGTTTTCTCTCAAGCATTAAGATATCTTATTAACCACATCTGCTGGTCACTGTGATAGTAATTGAGAAGGTTTCTGAGAGCTTACTACCAATGTTTGGTACTTTGTGATCCTTCTTTGTGATGTTTGGTGTCAGTCTGTGATCATCTACGACAGGCAGCTGGTTGCATTGGACTTTTCAGACACACATTGGTTACTGCAAATTTTGGCCTCCATGTTGTCTTTTGGGCAAGAGATTACAACTGAACCTGTCAGTGCCCTTCCCCTATTATTTCTAATGGGAGTCAGCTGCCTATTTTAATCAAGATATACTGAGATACAGGCTACTATGAATAATTTTAGTGGGAATAACTCTCCAAGGCGAGTTAGCATTTAGCTCTTGTTAGTGAAGTATTTTCCAAGACTGTTTCCCCATCATGTGTTCTCATCCTCTGCAAAAGGTTTGGCAGTACTTAACAGCTGTCTTTTATTGTCCATGAACATGGTAGTTTGTGATGGTTGTGGTCGAGATCTCTGCAAAGAAACACAGAGCTGACCAAAGGAGTGTATCAAAAATAAGGCTGAACGACATCTGCATTTTCCCTTTCTCTTTAATATTTTGAATAGGATGATCCAGTATGAGGGACACACAGCAGTTTTTCAGTCCCTCCAATTTACTTTAACAAAAACTTTCCTCTCTGATCTCACAAGGTTTGAAACAAACTTAAAACTGAGCAATTAATTCCTGTTTGGAATGAATGTTCAACTTTAGATGCCACAATAAAAAGCCATTGTGGAGAACAAATGGCAAAAATTGAGATCTCGGTAGTAGCTACATAGGTAGCATCCAACTCTATTTAATGAATGCTGGAAAACAACTTTAAAAACCCAACAGTTTTAGATGAGGGCAAGTTTCTGTGATGGAAAGGGCACAAGGAAAGTCTAGCTTATCTGTGCACTGTATATCCATTTTGTTCAAACAAAGCAATAAATATATAAATAGAAATGACAGAGTAAGGCCTCTCCAACTTTGTGAAAAACCTCAAGTTTTTGCCATTTTTGCCATTTTTATCTTCCTTTTCTGTATATATTTATTAAAAACCTGGTGGTTTTCAAGACCATCTGTTACGTAAGAAAAAATTGAAAAATTGCAAGGAAATCACAAAAATCACATCTTAAAAAAACTGTGAAAGAAATTGCTTATGGATGCATGAACTAAGTGTGTTAAATAGTACATGCTGCTAAGCATTTTGAAAAAAAGTTAATCAACATCCTTTGAGTATAAGCTCAACACAATTCACAGCCCACAGCTGTGACTCAGAAGGAAAGTTCACTATTAAAATGTCAACCTTGTCATTTACTCCTTTTGGCATTTACTTAATTCTTGGAGTAAAACTTTGTTCATTAGCGCTGGGGTTTTTTTCTTGGTAGCAGTTGTGCTCCAGTGAACACTTCTATTTGCATTCAGTCCTGAAATTTGGACTCTCTTAAGCGAAGTTTACGTGTGATCCTGTGCTGTGTTTAATATTTG
Source organism: Fringilla coelebs (assembly GCF_963513975.1). Classification (NCBI taxonomy): domain Eukaryota; kingdom Metazoa; phylum Chordata; class Aves; order Passeriformes; family Fringillidae; genus Fringilla; species Fringilla coelebs. The sequence continues at coordinate 62,650,833 of NC_140029.1, read as the reverse complement.
ACTCTCTGCAGCTTTGTGTGCGTACAGAACCACAGCACTGCGCAGCAAATGATTACGTTAAAAACAAATACCCAGGAGAGTTCTTACAGCAATTAGAAAGAGGAATAGAGCAGAAGACAATAAAATGAGCTTGGAACTTAATTTCCTTCTGAAAGAGTCTTCAGGAACACATACATCCAAGACTTGAACACTAAATATATTACAAGTCTGGAGAGGATCATATATTAAAGGCACACTATTTTCCAGTTGACCAGGCAACTGGCAACGGTGCGAGATAAAGCCAGGAAGAGAAAGCAATCAAAAATTGCCTTTTCCTCTTTCCAAAAGGAGCCTCTGCTTGCGCTGAAAAGCTGTTCAGGGGCTATTGAATTCTCACTATGGGTATTCACAGTGAAGGGGAGTCCCTTAAATCATTTTGTCATCTTCTCTGAGAGCCAGAGCAGAGGTTGGTGGTCCTGTGCTGTGTACAGATCCCTAAAGAGCCATGGAGGTTAGGGGAGCAAATTTAAACTGTTCCCTGGAGTAGCAAATTGCAGTAGAGAGACTTGGGGATTCTCACAGTATTCTCAAACTTCCTTGCAAAGAAATTTCCATGGGGCTGGGTGGTATGAGTTACTTTCCTTGGACATGTTTTGCTCCTAAAAAATGTCGGGAGTATGCTTCCGGGGAAGAATGAGCCCTGTGATTATGCTTCTGTTATCTGAATTGGACAAGAAATGTCATGCTCAAAGGAGCAGTGCATTTTTTTCTATAAGCCTGATTGTGAGTGACACCCATTACTCACCTTTCAGATGAGCAGATAATTGGAAATGTGCTCTTCTATCATGTCTGACCGGGCCTCTGAGGACATCTCTATTATCTCTCTATTATGTCCTTTAGGGAGAATGGAGCTGCTTCTTTACTGCTTCATCTCCAGCTTTCACTCACTGTGATGAGCTTCTCAGTCATGTTGCTCTGCTCTGTGGATGAACTGCTCTTCAGTGCTCAGCATCCCCTCACAGCTGCCAGCAGAGTAAGGGGCTGCTCTGTGCAGGCAGTGTTTTCACAGTCCACCCCAAAACATTTTCCTGGGGCACACAACAGCTCACGTAAGTTAACATCACTCCACTGTCTCCACTGCACAATGGACCTGCAGTGGCTGGCATCAGTTTGTCCTGCCCTTTGCTGTTTTGCTCCACAGGGCTCTGTATCTCCATTTAGCTACGGTACATTCACTCCTCCTTTGCTATTATTTTCTTTCCCAGTGCTTGCCAGCTTCTCTGCTCCACAGTCTCCCATTCTGGACCACTGTGTTTTTACTGGCATCCTGACCAGCTCTTAGCTCTGGTGGCACCTGTGGAAAACCCCTATAATTGTCATAGCCCAACCCAGTGGGCTGTGCTGAGACACTGCTGATTTTATCAGCTTGAACCTCCCTTCTGGTCTCATCTGGGCATGAAAATTGTCAGGGAGCCGGGAGCTCATGGTTCCTGGGAAGTGGTTCAGAGCAAGCTTCTAGGAGGGCAGGCAATAGAGGTCCCTGTTCCTGTGAGTATTCCACCTCTGTCACAAGAGGGCTGGGCTTACTCCCTGCAGGGAGAACCACTCCTGGGGGACCTCACCTGCCCCTGCTCTGGTCCTGATTTACACCAAGTTGAAGGCAGCAATCCTGTGCATGTGGAAAAGAGACTGGTGCTTTGAACTGAGGGCTGAACGACTTACACAGAACAGAAGCAAGCTTGTTTTCATCTTGTTTCTTATGGGCCATGCTGAGTGCTGAGCTGGGTCCCTTTAATTTGTAATTAGAACTCACTGGTTTCTCAAGGTACGTGTAAGCTCTGCTGCGGCAGCACTTACTGCCAGCATTACAAGGTTACCCTCAATATTGGAAAAACTCTGGGGAACCAGTAGTACTTAAACTGTTTGTAGGATTTTGGTAAATAGGACATTTAGGGCATTACTCTGCACCTCAGAAACAATTTATAATCTGAGGTGGGTACTCGCCAGCTTGTATGGGAAAAATAATCTCTCACTTTGACTCCAAGAAATATCTGTCTGCTAATACCTTAATAATGGAGGTATTAATACCTTTATAATGGATGTATCTTAGTTCTGGTGTTGTGGTGGTTTTTTTTTTCCCTTTTTTTTTTTTAACAAAAAGGGCTGATGAGAAGAAACACAGACTAGCTTTCATCAAATGGGCTTCCAAGAATCTACCCCTAGACTAATCTATATTTCATTAGATGAGGTACATAAGAGGCTGTATCCCTCTTGATTTATGAGCAAAAGTTTTATGAGAAATATGAGCTGTATAATATAGCAGATCCATCATTCAGAATAAGTACTATTAATCCTAGCCAAAATCAAAGTTCTCCTGGGTTGCTATCCAATGATACATGAGATAATTTTCCAGAGGTCCCAGAACACTACAACATGGCTAAACTGGCCTTCAGACCAAGTGCTAGACTAGAATTTGTGATTCCTTAGAAAAGGATCATTAATATCAATTTTGACCTGAATTAATATACTCAAAGGATGACAACACATTTTGGCTTGTGTTTTGTGTACAGCAACAGAAAAGAAGAGAAGGACTTAAAAGGACCTGACTAAGGTTTTGTGTTCTTGCATGCCATAACTAAGCTATTAGGTGGTGTCATTTCTTTCCAGCCCTTTCAGTTATTTAGAATACCATGTTACAGCAACACACTTGTTATTTTCAGAGCAATGTACAGTGTGTAAGGAAGTCACCCCACTGCAGAGAGCTGGCTTATGATCCTGTGTTCAGGCTCTGTGAGGCTGGTTGTGCATCCCTTAATACCCAGTGCTGACCATGGCTTTAATTTATTTTCCTCATGGTTGATTTTCAATCAGGAAAAGAAAAACTGTGATCAAAATCCTGGAAGAGGAGTGAGAGCTATTCCTGAAAATCAGCCCTACCTCCTATACTGGTTTCTCTTAGCAAGAGAATTCTGGTAGCAGTAATCTCTGGTAGCCCTTAATCTCTATGTCAGAGATATGTCAGAGATTGGTAGGAGCATTTGTAAAATGATTATGACAATGGTCCCAAAGGGCTTTGGCATAAAAATATGTTGTAAGAAAGCTTGTAAAAGCACTTAAAAATGTAAGCAAGATCTGACCAGTTAGTTCCTATTTAATGGTGATGCTCATTGCCCAGAGCTTCAAGAGCAAGGAGAAAAGGCAGAATATGCACAGATTGGATACAATGGCAAAATGAAGAAAAGATGAACTTGTGACTTTTGCATAGATTCATTGTAAAACCAGGAACAATTGAGATGTTTTGAGTCATGAAGGATCTGTGTGGACTTGGATTTGCTCGGTTCAAAATCTCCCACCACAGCCAGATGGTCCAAATCTAATGAAATGAAAATACACCATTTTTCTAGCTTCTGATCTCTCTTGCAAAGAGGACACGGTCCTATCATACCATCTGTTCTGAATGCATTTTAAAAAATCCTCAGGATCTTCATAACAACTGCTTCTTGACAGACTTCCATGTTGCATTGTGTCTGCTTTCTCATTGCATCCCATCTCACAGAACATGGTTCAGTTTTATCTTTTCTTTATATGTAAGGAACTTCATCCATTTGTGGCAACTCTCCTAGACAATTAATATAGCTATATATTTAGCAAAGAAATTGCCCATCTTCTATGAGAGTTTTTCTTGTAAATGTAAAGGAATATGAATATTTAATGTCATAGTAGTTGTTGAAAGGAATTTGCAGAAGATTCTTTCTGTAGTAGCTCTGGTTGCACCTTCAGAATCAGGTCCTTGGAGACAATAATTTCTTGTCTCTTGTAAATGTTGAACATAATAGTTCACTTATTTTCGATTATAACCTCCTTTAGTATTCTTGAAAAAGACAAAGCTCAGAGAAAATAGTAACTCTCTGAAACAGTAAAAAACTTTGAAAAATGAGTAATTTTCCAATGTTCTCAAGGATCATGCCATTTGCTAAAGCCATTGTTTCTCATGCTCTCTCTGGGGAGTTTGTATTGAAACTTTTGGTATTTAACCGGGTTACTATAATTGCAGAATATGTAGAAATATTGATTTTTATACATAAGACTTACTTTCTGGAAGAATAAGAGCAAAGGCATCAAAACAGGGCTTAGCTAGATGTTGCTTGCCCTACTCAGAAACATGGTCTATTAAAATCACAGATGATTCTTGAAAGACCTTGAGGTCTGTTCTAAAAAGCTCACCTTTTTGCTGCAGTTATTCTTCTTTCAGAAACTTTGCCTAGCTGAATTCTCCTTATTTCCCTGCAGGTTTGCTTCAGATAATGCCTTGGCAGACCTTGCTGCTGGCTATGCCCTCCAAGCAATTACTATCTTGATTTTAAATTCCAAATAAAGAAAAATAATAAGATATAGGAGGTGGGGGAGGAAAGAAGGTTGTGGCCTCTATAGTGTTTCTCCATGTATCCTGAACTCTTCCTTCTCCCTTGAAGTGGTGATTTGGCACTTACAGAGCTGCTCCCAACTTCAAAGCACCAACTACTAGAGAAAACAAAATAAAATGTTGCAATGCAAGAAATACGAAAGAGAACAGAAAGATAGGGGCATTACTGTGAGAGTAAATGTGACCAGAAAAGCCTGCACTTTGCTATTTTGCAGACACTTTAATTTTGCTATGTTTTTCTTCTCTTTGCTAAAATTAAAAAAAAAAAGAATAGACCCAGCAAAGTTGGGTATCTTGCACACAACATCTCATGTCTATATATATCAGGTAGTCTTAATCTGGCAGAGATAAAAAAAATCTGAAAGAAATAAAAATAATTACAATAAAGCTGTTCACATTTGAACTGCATGCCAGGGCTCCCTTAAAAGCCAGAATATGATTATAATTTTAGGATGTGATTAATCCCATTTTTAAACTGATATCTGCTGTCGATCACATGAATTGTGTCCCAAAAGTACCTGTTGCCATTTGCTGCCTGTAACAGGAGCTAGGGAGAATAGTTCAGTCACAGACATCCCCTGTGTTGCTGACTTCAGAAAATCTGGTTCCTACCAACACAGCACTTGAAGGGATAAACTCAAACTACCCTCCTGATCAAACTTGCTTTAGATGGTTTTGGTGTTCTTTTATACTTCCAGAACCAAGCAATTTTGTACTACTGCTGCTGCACTATTAATGTTTGTTATCAACCAGACAATTACACAAGAGGCAGCTCCATTTTAATGCTGGGTAAAGTGACCGCTCCTAATTAGTTTCCTTATTATGCTGCAATTATGCTGCAATATCTTGTGAGTTCCTTTGAGTTGAGAGTTGTTAGATACATCCAAGCTATTATTGTTTTATTACAATTTTCCCCCATAATTCTCAGTTTTTCCACAAATTTCCTCATTTTAATATTTGTTGCAGTCACTTCTGAGCAGCTGTTTTCAGTGCAACTTCCAGCTTTGATTTTCCCAGCCTACTGCTATTCAGAACACATTAATTAGTGATGCAGAAGATGGTTAGGACAGATATGTTCTCTCCCAGTGGAAGGCTAGATCTATTTCTCCACTTCTGCTGCTCATTAGCATAATTAATTAAAAAAATATGTAGGGATGGTGTCTCCTTCCCTCCACAGAGGCAGCTTGTGCTGCCCACCCTCCCAAACTGTTAAGTGTCTGTTCTGGAGGTGGGGGTGAGCTGGAACTGATGCCTCCAGGTAGAAAGTTTGAAGTCCCTTTGTCCCCCTGGGGAAGGATCCAGTTGTACAGCAGCCCTTATTACTTCTGGGCCTTGGCTGAATGGGTGCACCCCAGTTCATCCCAAGGCACCAATATCCCACCTAAAAGGCCTGGACTGGGTAATTTTTCACTGACCTTCTGCCCACAGTCTCTGCTTCCTTTCTCCTTCTTCCAGGTTCCTCTCATTTTCTGGATATCTGGGTCTCCTTTTCCTTTGACTCTGCTATTGCAGTTTTCTTTGTTGTTTGGGTAGGGCTGCTGATGGCCACAAAGCTGGCTGGTAAATGGGGTGTGACAGGTGAGAGCTGTGTACCCCGAGGGCTCTAAGGCGTGAAAGTGATGCATCTATACCCAAGCAAAGAAAGAAAGAGAGAGAAAGACAGCGAGATCAGTCTCAGACTAGGGAGGAGTGCATTGCACTGGATGTGCTTTCTGGAATATGAGCCCTTGAAAGCCTTTGCTGAGGCACTAAGGAACAGGACCAACAGTGAGGAAAGGGTTATTTCAGACACTGGGAAAGTACCAAATCCAGTTTTCCTCCTTTTTTTTAGTCCCCCTTTCACAGCTGCATTAGCAGAAAGTAGGTAGTCAGGGCTGGAGAGTTCATTGTTGGAGCAGGTGTGAACAGGCATTCCTTCTGGAGAAGTCCACTCTGCAGAGCCAGGCTGGACCAGGGAGAGTCCAGTCTGCTGTATGCAATAGTATTCCTCTGATCCAATATTGCTTCTAAGTCTAGGTGATGTTTAAGCATTGCAGGGCCTGGCCACGTGCCACCGGTGGAAAAACACCTGTTCGTTCTCTATTAATGATCAGGTGATTTCTAATCATGGTTTGTGGACAGCTGTAAAAGTAACAGCATTCTGTCAAATGCTATTTGCAAGAAGCTAAATTGAATCATGGCCACGGCTGTGTCAAAATAGGTGCGAAAAAATATCAACATATTCGTTAGATAAAACTTTTAATATTTCAGTTATGACTTTATCGCTGTTCTCATTTATTTCAGAGGCAGCTGAAAGGAAATAAAACAAAATATTTAAGAACAGTCAAAGTGAAGGGTATTTTTTTCATTTGTGATGTACAATGAAACCAAGTGCCAGTGCCTTGAACTTCCCCTCAGGATAAGAAAGCTGAATTTCACCAGCTTGAATTATAATACTAATATCCCTTCCTAATAAGGGAATAATAAGCTTGGCTTCCTCATCTATGTTGGAGAGCGAATGGGAGCCAGACTTCCTAGCACTGGATCTGTACCCAGAGAAGGAAGAGGGCCATTTCTAATGAGGTACCATATACTCTCTCTCCTGCTCTGTGTTACACTTTTTTAGCCCAAAAGTGTGCTTTAAATCCATTTTGCCTGTACTTTTAAATACAGCTCCACTCTAGGAATATCAGGAAGAAGACTGTATTTGTCTAGGACATGTTTTTCCCTGCCAAATATAAAAACAATCAAAACAAAATGCAGCAATTTGTCTTTCATTTAGTGATGAACGTTTTGCTCTGATATTTGTTCACTTTTGCAGAACTGTCTTAATTAAACTGCTGTAATCTCTGTTTTCATACCAAACATTGTAATTTTTTGTTCAAGAGACACAGAGCTGGAACATTCTGATGCTTCTGAAGTGAGGGTGTATATGAAAATTATTTCATAATTTTTGGAGGCACATGAAAAGAAATAATTGTGTTTTATGTAGAATTAATTACCTTGGAAAATGCTGCTGCGAAAAAAAATCACAATAGTCTATAAATCACAGTGACATTCTCTGTTGTTTGACAGTTACTGGCTAGAAAACTCAAATTCAAATTGCAAAGATGTGAAACAAAGTCTATCACAATGACAGGAAAATTTTCATTTCTTTTTTTAATTTCATGAGGGTTGTCCAGATCAAACCTTACAAACCTTATCAAGGTGGGAATGATGGTAAAGATGCTCCTGCTTTTTTGCAATGTTCTTCAGTCTCAACTCCAGCATCTGTTTGTCATCTACCCTCTTTCAGCCCTCTGAGTCACGCAGCTTTAATATTGACATAGCTAATTAGTGAATCCTGCCTCACGCAAAGATAGCTGTGATGGATTTGTATGCCTGAAATACGCAATTATTGTGTGATCCTGTGCTGATATTGATGTATCTGCAAGAGTCTTGTAAATGTACACCCTTATCATCCTGGAAATACCATCCTCCACATTTCTGTCCTTAAGGTGAACAGGTGAGCTTTTTTTGACAGAAACTAAAATAGCCTCTCCATGTAAAAAACTCAAGCACTATTGATAATCACACATTTATTTACAAGAAAAGCTTTCATTATTTTTCCATTTTCTGTGGTCAAGGTTTAATGACTGGTTGATGACATAAAAACAGCTAGCCATGTATCTACCCTGAGGAGAAACTGAGGAAGTTTGCAGAGATGTACGCTGCCCTCTGCAAGGCAGATGACACTTTGATTTTTAAAGTGTTTTTGAGCCTACAGTGTTTCCCCAGAGAAACTGCAAAGGGGAGTATGAAGAGTCTCTATTTATTCCCCATGGTCACAAACTAGAGTGCAGCTCCCTCCTGATGGTCTCTGGGAAGTGATGCTGTGCTCCCTTTAGCCAAGGTCTGTCAACTCCGCAACACCTCACAAGAATGAGGGCTTGTGTCTGTACTTCTGTCCTCTCTGCTTGGGGAACCTGACTTTTTAAAACTGTTCTCAGCATCCTTTGCATGTCATTGCTTTGGGCTTATTCCCTGCTTTCTTGGTAGATCCTTGAAGTGGTTGATTGCCCCCGGAAGCTGGAGCAGAAACCAGCATGATTGCGAAAAGTGCTGTGCAACCCCTCTCTGCTGGAGACCAGGCACACAAGCAGTCCATTTGTTGAGGAGAGGCAAAATAACTCTTCCCTCTTCTCCCAAGGGATGTATGGATAAATGTTTCCCTAGTGCAGAGAATCAGAGAGTCCAATAATGAATTGGATTGAAAGGGATCAAAGATCATCTGGTTTTGCCTGCCTCATAATGGGCAAGGACACCTTCCACTGGACCAGATTGCTCAAAGCCCCATCCAATCTGGCCTTGAACATTTGCAGGGTTGGGGAATCTACAGCTCCTCTGGACACCCTGTGACAGTGTCTCCACCCATACAGTAAAGAATTTTGTCCCAGTATAAAATTTAAACCTATCCTGTTTCAGTTTAAAGTTTTGCAATAACCCACTTATTCTGTTGGTGAAGCTGCCACAACCAAGCCCATCGGTGCTGCTGCAGCCTGTGGGTCTAACCACCCTATTTCACCCATGTGTCAATATTGAAAGTAAAAGATGGGGTCTCAGTTCATAGAAGGAACCAGAGCAGGATATCAGTTCTGTTGTACATGTGTCACACACTAAGAAACTGTGAAGGTCTCTGTACAGCTACAGCGCAGCGCAGTGTTGCTTCTGCGCAAAAAATTCAGGTAACTGTTTTACTTCAGTGCTGCTATATTAACCTCAGCCCAAAACCACAGCAGAGCTAACCAGCTTGGATTTGGTGCCTTACACTGCCACAAGCCAGTTCTAGCTACTGGGTCCTTCTCCTGCATTCCCCTGTGTGCTGCAGATACACTCCAGCAGCAGTTCCCCCTTCCACCCCCTCTGCTTCCACTGTGACAGTCCAGCCTCACCATCACCTGCATCCTGGCTAAGCAAGCTTGCACCAGCTTGCATCACAGCTCAAAAGAGTGCATGGGTGAGAAAACTGCCTTGCCCAGAGTTAAAGGCTCAGGGACTGTCCTTATTTGCACACTCTCCATCTATCCATTACATTTCTTATTAGAGTGGCTGCTGAGACAACCACAGAAATATGAAGTCCCTTTAACCTCTTTAATCAAGTTCTGCTGCAGTATCAGTATGGTCCAGCAGATCTCTTTGAAGCTTTTAATTTTCATGCTCTTTTCATCTGCTCTCTGGGTATGGGCTGAGAGAAGAATTTCTCATGTCTCCACAGAGGTAAGCTGGAATGAGACTGTTAGTGATGATTTTGCGTGTGCTCTGGCAATATAATTTAGGCAGTCATCAGTCTATAATGAAGTCTTAGGTCCCTCCTGGCATTTTCATTTGTGATGGGTGAGTGCTTTGCCTCCTTTTTTTGCTGTGTGATTTTCAGATAATTGTTCCAACTTACACATAATTATATTAGATCTGCTATTTAAATGCCATATAGTGCTTGGAGTTTTGGTTTTTTTTTTTAAAGCCTGCTGCTGTTATCAAACTTAAAAGAACATGGAGATGTGAGATTTTCACAGCAAAAGCGGACTTCCAGTCTAAGTTGCCTTTTTATACTTTACTCACTCTGTAACCCAAAGCACCAAGTGCACAATTATGTACCACTCACAGCCCTGAAATCCTGCTGCAGCCAGACAAAGTTTGGCAGGAGGGTAAACACTTGGCCTCTCTTTTCTTAGCTCTTATTGCTTATATTCAGGTAACCACACTTCAAGCTGAAGAGATGAGTGTCAGTGAAGTAACTTTACTGAAAGTCACCACTTTGGGGCTTGAAAGATGTCACCTTCTCTTTTGAAAGCACTTTATCTCATGAATGGGTTTGGATTGTGCTCTGCTCACGGATCTTTGTGGCACAAAGACAATGCATTCAAGCCACTGGAAAAATGCTTATCTTCTCTTGAACTTGCAGGTGCCTCTGACTTGTCTGGTGCTCAACTCTTACTTCAGTCATTACACTATTAATTTGCAGACACAGATTTTTCCCTGAGCAGAAAACAGTTTTTCCGTGTTGTTTTTTTTTTTTTGTTCATTATTTCTTCTTCTGTCAATTCCTATGTTTTAAAAATATATTATGATTTATGTGCTTCTGAGTATATATGATTTCCTTAAACAGATAATATTCTCCATGTGAATTTCAGCAGTTTCACTCCTTGAATTTCTCTGTGTGCCTTTCCCTGGGCACCAAAACAAACCAGAAAGCCAACAAGCCTAGCAGGGTCTGGGTGAATGTTTGTTTAGTTTTAACACCCAGCAATCTGAATTGCTTATCAAAGACTGAGGTCCCAGCCTGTGTGGGTTTAGGTAAATGCTATTTTAAACATTCAGAATGAACTATTATAAAATACTGAGAAGTACTAAAGTAGTTTATAATTTATCTGTTAGTGGAAGCAGGATGAGAAGTGATGGTTCTTCTCTAGGTTTTGAATGACTGCAGTAAAATTGTGCATGCACTAAGTGCATAATTTTAGATAGGTCTGATGAATGTGTTAATAAAAGTGTCTGATGTGTCTCTTGCTTAGACCCCATTTTCAGTTGTTTTCTTGCCAGAATTTCACCATCTGAAGTGAAGCTTTGCCTGTCATGTAGACTCAGGTGGAATTACAAAGAAGTTTTGTTTCTCCTTTTGATTGGCATACAATTGGTGCTGAAAATATGCCATTTATTCTTCTGGTGATGTCTTCAAGTCTTACCACTTGCATCTTGTAGAAAAACAAGCTTGTATGTGCTCAAGAGGCACTTGCTACGCTTTGATTTTTCCTTGCTGTTTTCAAGTGTAGATGCTTAGACTCTCTAAGGCAATCTCTGTGCCATCAGTGCTTTTAAATGGACTATAAATATTGCATAAAGCGATCAAGGACCTCTAGCACAGTGTAGATGGGGACAGAGCTTTGGTCTGGAATGCTCTTTCTGAACTGAGGAAATTATGGCCTAATCTTGGTACCCTATTCCTCATGCAAACCTAAATGATGGGGCAGCAATGTGGTCTGGCTTCCAAGGCTTCAAAGAGCTCAGTTCCTGTTGGTGAGTTGTTCTAATGAATATGGTCCTTTGCAGTGAATTTGATGTCTTTCTGATGATCAGAGTAGCAGCGTGGAACAAACTGTAAAGCATATGGCCAATTTCTTTTTTCCTATGTAAATGTGGGGAAAAGATCTGTGGGAGGAGCTGTATGGCCAAAATTCCTCAAAAGTCAATGCAAGAGGCTTTAGGATTGCTCTTCCACTGCAGCAGTGTTAGCTATATGAATAGTGCTGTGATCTACCCTAATAAAAAGAAAAGAAACCTCAACATATCTATACATTTTCCTTCAAATATTATGAAGCTTAATTTGAAATCCTCTACCTCCACAAAACTAACAAAATTTGAATGTCTTATTTCCACCCCCTCTCTGCCTATCTGTAACAATGCTCTTACTGTGACCACCACTACATTTTCCTCCCTAGAATTAATGACATTTTATGTGTTTGCAGCCAGATGAGCCTCCATGGTACAAGGGAGTAGTTTGTTTCAAAATCTCATAAAAGTGTGTTATAGAAATTGCTGATGGAATGCAAGGAGAACATCACATGAGATAGAGAAGGAAGTTCTTAGTGGTAATAGCTTCAGGGATAATGCAATCTCTCCAAATTAGACTCTTTGTTTGATTTTGAAATAGCTTTCATGTGTGACAGAAGACAATTAGCCATCTCCCTTCAAAATTATTGATCAATGGGCACCTGCTGTTCCAGCTGTCATGAACTGTCCTCTGTTTTGGCTTAAAAACAAAACTTATCTGGTTTTGGACTGTTGGAGCTTAAAAAGTAATGATCCAGATGAATAACCTGTTGGTTTTTCACTGCCATGGAAGGAGCATTAGTCATTCACTGGTGCCAGATGTCATAGTCAGCCACATAATTTTGGCATGCTAGTCCCTGAAGAGGACTTCAGGGCTGTTCTGTGCATCATTAGGGCTGTAGCACACAGTGACAACTTACCTAAAATAATTTTTTGCCATCCTTAGCTCATATTCAGGTAAAACTGGAGCTCAGAGAAATGTGAAGCAGGTTTCAGTGTCAATATTACAGGACTGCCAATGAAGGAGATGGAGAGTCCCCCCTCCTTGCAGACCTTGCTGTGACCAGCCTAGGGCATCCTTCTTACAGGTTCTGCTAGTACTTTCCACTGTCTGGGTTTGTCTGCTGAGTCCATAAATATTCAAAGTGGCAACATAATGCTTGAATGCTAAATAGTTCTGTTTTAGTGAGACAAAACTAGCTATTTCCTATGGTGTTGTCAGAGAGAAGCCATGTATAAAGCATGTGAAAATGAAACTCAAGGAGAGCGTGGAAGAATCAGCTGCTAGTTCATGAAGCACACAGCAAGCATCCTTTGTTTCCCTTTGCCACAAATCACCCTGATAATCTAGTATTAAGACAAATGAGTTAAGCTGATAATTAGAGAAGGTTTAAATAATTAAATGTAGTTTGGAAGTAATAAAAAATAGCAGCTATGCTGTGCTCCAGAGTTGGAGCTGTATGTGCCACAACTCACAGGGAAGGGGAAGAAGTGAATGCACTCCTTATTTGCAGTTGGTCAGGCACAGCAAACAATCTTGAATAACTCCAGGAGTTGGCAAGTTCCTTCAACCATGGACTATTTATGGTGCTGCTGTGAGCATGTTCTGACACTCTCCTTGTCCTCTGACACAGATTATTTTTAAACAGATGACAAAACAAAAAGGCAAACCAAAAGGATGCAAAAAGAAAAACACACACAAAGAAGAAATCAAGAAGAAATAAAGTCCAGTTTCCAGGTGCTCTTCCATATGTAGGTGAAGCTGATGGCTGTAAATATATATCCAAGGAGATGGGCTCCAGGAAAGTATAGTCTAGCAGCTCTGAGGATACTATAAATCATTACTTCAGCTCCTCTACACTTTGTCTGGATTTTTCCTTGTTTGAGGGAAACCTATTTTTAAGGCTCTCAAAAGAGGAGTGGGATGACAATAGACTATTCCTTCATTGTTCTGCTCACTACCTAGTACTAGTTTCTGCCACAGCTGTTTCTGTTCATGCTTTTTCAGATTACTTTTCTTGTGTACTAGATGTTATTTCAGCATGCTTCTTTGTTCTGTGTTTGGGACAATTTGTCTTAAACCTGAGCTTCCCTCAGAGGAGCGGGAGCAGCTGTGGCAGAGCTCAGCAGCAGCTGGCTTCTGGAATATTCACCCATCTTCCCAGCAAGGTTTTGAAGGCACAGAGGTGTTGTTATCAGTATCCCACCTAGCAAACAAGAAGGCCAGTTGGGTTACATCTGCAGGGCGGTTGTTGAAGGCTCATTTAGATGCACTCTGAGGTTAAATTCCTCAACCTACAGGGGTCCTTGCAGCCAAATTCTTTGATGCTAGTGAAAGTCAGACATTGTTGGCAGTAGCACAGGTTGCCTTCTGCAGGGCTGAACTCTTCTTCATTATTGAAGACACTGCCAGCAGTGGGAAGGGGTATTTTATCAAGTCCAAGCTCTTCCCCTTCAGTCCACACACTTTGGCAAGCTCTGTGCTGCAGCAAAGAAGGAAATCAACTCTGGTACTCAGAAAGATGTTAAAATAAAAATCAACACCATGCAATTATAGGCAGCTCCAGCCCAATAGCCAGAATCCTGCACTGTGTCAAAAGCAATATCATGGAGCCCAATATTGGAACATTAGTGCAAGCTGAATATTGTTCCTTTGAACTTCGGTGGTTTTCAGTTTGCTCTGTTATTATTTCCTGTTTTGTTTGTTTTACTAAGGAGACAACAGGAAGATACAAAACAGTTTGCCCTGTTTTTCATAAGCAGCACAGCTTACAGACCTGACAGAGGTATTTCAGGCAGCAGGAATATCCTTCCTCTCTTGCTGCAGCCATAATGTAACAACTGGTCTATCTCTGCCTTACCTTTCATTATGTTTTGTGCCCCTGCTTTGACCAAAAACCCATTGCTCTATAAGTTCCTTTACCAAAGGCAAGAGACCTTTTTATTTTCACATGAAATTATTAAATATGTGCACATTCAGTTATTTGAATTTATTGTTTTACCTTCTTGATATTTTATATGCTTTTATATATATGTATTTTTAAATTTTTTTAAACACAGATCTTTCCTTCATCTTGTTTGGGTTTAATATACTTCTTATTCTTCTCTCTGAAAGGCTACACAAATCAAATTGTTTTCCTTTTTTCCCCACAACAAACTACCTATTCCTCTGGCCCTCTTAACAGCGTTGCTCTCCATCTCTTTAAGTTTCAACTCAAAACCTCAAATAATGATCAGAATTTTACCCATTTCTCCAGTTTTGTACCATACCTCTAGCATCCTTTTATGTCCTGCTCCACTAATAAGCAGTTAAATCTAAGTGAAGAGCAGAAATATTTGCAGTTAGTCACTATATCAGTCTTTTCAGCATCAGATGGCTAAATTAGTTTCCCTCATTTCCAGTAATGCTCTGTCTTCAATGAAGAACTTGCAGACCTACTTTCACATGTTCTTCCACTTAATATAAACTCATCTTCTTTGGGATTTTATTTTTAATGATGGAATTTTCTATAATGGTTTCAGCAATTACAAGACTAATAAGAATAACCCAGTCTCTTGGTTCTATCAGCTGTTTGGTGGAGAAATGTGCCACCCATCCCATCTAGAAGTAATTTACCCTTCTATTACCCATCACACTTATTCTACGTCCTTTCTCTGGGATACAAAAGTGGGATCCATTAATGATATGATTATTAGTAAAACTCTCCTCCTAATAGAACTGCCTGAGTATCTATAACAACCAAACCTCAAAATGAAATTATATAGTGGCTTCTCAGCCCAGTGAAACCACTTTTATTTTTTTCCCAGTGAGATTGAGACAGATACTGTTGTGCCCATGCCATTGTTTCTACCTTTACACTTTTATGCTCAGTTCCTTTGTTGATGCACCCCACTGCCTTTAGCTTCATCTCTGTCTTTCTGCACACTGCTTTTTCGTGATGCATCTGCTCTAAATGTGGCTGCTATTTTACCACACGCTGTTATTCCTTCTAGTGTCTGATTTCACATTCTGTTCCAATAGTTTGACCTTGCCCGGTCTGTTTGCCTGGCGTCCTGCGTAAGTGCATGATGGGGAAACAGTTTTTACCAGCCATGCTCAGCAATCCATCGGGGAGAAAAACAGCTCCTCAGAAGCTCTATCAGCTGCTTGGTTGTTGTTTCTATCCGTGTGAGTTTCCTTCCTCAAGCTCCATCAGCCGTTGCCAAGTTTTTCATTACCTCATTAGTTACTCCTGAGAACCAAAATCACTCCCAGTTTTCCCCCTATTTTCTTTCTATTCTCAACTCATTTCTATGAGGCATGCCAACCCTGTTTTGTAGGAATTCAGGATAAAAATATCTATTATTCAGATTTTTCATCATGACTGGAAATATTCTTAGTGTCATTCACCTATGCTAACTTCAAGTGTTTCAAATTTAATGTTGGAGTTTGAACCAGTCCCACAGACATCCCTTATCTCTGATGCAGAGTGGGCACAGCTGGATACGGATGGCATGGAGGTCTTTTATCCTTCATCTCTACTCTCATGTCCTCTTTATCAAGAGAGTTTCTGCAGTTAAACCTCATGCATCTCTGTACAGGATGTCTATCCTTTTCTTGCCATGAGAGGAGTGAACAGACTGGTTTCTTCAGATTGTTGATTTGATTCAACCTTTTTGACATTTATGATTATATTCCCATTCCCTTTACTTATGTAAACCTGTCATTAAATTGCTAAAGGACTAAAGAAAGCTTTATTTATAGCTCTTGCTTCATCACTAAGTTGGGGGATGTTCCTGCCTCTTAGAGTCCGTCGCTCTGTACTTCATCAATAACAGCATGTTAGACGGTAGCGAGGTGCTACCCGGAGTTGTGAAGGGAAAAAACACAGCACAGATACATGACTAAGCTCTGTGCCAGTACATGAACTGTATCCTAGACTCATTATTACATGCACCTCTAAAATGTTGCCATGCATAGAGTTATCTTGAGTTTTCCTAAGCACCTAGACTTGAATGTCAGTTTACAACATGTACTAGCTGATGGAACACAAGCTTTCTCCAGCAGACCAGGAGCAGCCTGGCGCCCCACTGCAAATCAGTCCTGTGGGTCCCTTCCCCAGTCTTTGTACTGGAAGCATAATTTAAACATTTTATGCTCTTTCAGTGACTCAGAAACACTCCCTGAGTTTGACAATGTCTGCAGAGATTTTCTGTTCGTGCCACAGTCCCTGCAAAGGGAAGCAGCACCTAAAGGACTTGAGTGCAGCAAGACCTGGTTTAAGAGAAATGCACTCCTGATTACTGCTGATTACCGTGGCTATACGCCATGGCTGAAGTGTTGGATTATTTTAGTGGACCTGGTTCTCGGAAATGGAACAGAACAAATTTGTGCATAATTAGAGCATAAATTTACCTGGAATTCATTCACAGTTACTTGTGAGTAACAGTATCTAATCAGACACTTCTCCTGGGACATGTCTGCACCTGTACTTCCAATTAGGGAGTCATTACAAAGCAAGCACACACATTTCTGAAAAACTCCGTTCTGTAGTAAACAGAGTTGGTGTTGCTTGCTGGCATTGCACGTAAAAACCTTCTGAAATAAGCTGATTGCATTGTGCTCTGAGTATGTGCTCTGAAGAGGTTCAGTAATGAAGGTGCCTAAGCTTATTGCTTTACTAATATTCATATTTTCTTTTAACAACACTGCTTACAGCTGATGCAATGCAGCCCTGTTTTTCACAGTATTACTTTACTGCAATTTGGTTTCAGTGAGGTTCAAGCAGATACTTAAATGCGTTCCAAAAGTGTGGGGCCTCACTGAACAAAATGATTATGCAAGAACATTTTAGAGCATTCAAATCAACCTGAAACAAAGAAAAGGGAAGGTGTGCCTTTGCTGGAGCAATACAAGACTTTCTTGTAAGGAAGGATTTTAATTACAATCCCACGCTCAATGTTTAGAGAGGTTACAGGCATCAATTTTACATGTGGTTATTTTCTGTGGAATTCAGCAATTCTCTAAATTCACACTCCTGGAAACCACAGGAACCCTGATTTTCTTCAAGCTGAGCTAGACAGGCAATTTCAAAGTGAAGAAAGCAGAGCCCTTACGGGTCAGTGCTTTGTGTCAAAAACATGTTTTTGATAATTTTTTTACTCCACTAACCTAGAAACCAGTCTAGATGTTTTATTATAGATTAATGGTGGTCATATGAAGAAAATGAACTCAGTGTTCAAGTCAAGCATTCTGTGAAAGGGTAGGGTAGTTTCCAATACAGTTTTCAAACCATCTGAGATAAAAAGACATGTGATTAGATCATTCTGTCCTCACAGCATCAGCCTGAAGCTCAGACATAAATGTGATATAGTCTTGGTCTCTTTTCCTATAGTCTGCTGATTTCAAACTCTTGCAAGAAATTCTCTATTTCAGTTTGAACTCTACTAGCCTTTGCCTTCCTAAATATTTGATCATGATACTAGATTTAAAAAAAATATTCTAATTTATGCTTGTCTGTCCCCAGAATGCTGATAGCTCAGTGCAGCATGCAGGAATTTATGTGCCAGTAGATTTGATATATAAGAAGCATTTGTCCATTTAGTTTTCTGCATTCCATAAGGTTATGGATTTTCTTGCTGTGTGTAGGAGCTGTCACCCTGGATCAGAGCTATGGTGATTCATTGGCTTAATGCTACTGGAGCCAGAAGTAACATTCACATGAGAAATTCAATTAAAACTCAGAAGAGATGTAAGATATACACTTTTAACGGGGAGGGTGATTCATCATTGGGACGGAACTAGGCTTGGAAGTAGCTAATTTTTAATTTCTGTTTGCCAATTAGAATTGGAAGTCTTTCTGGAAGATATGCTGTAGCCAAAACCAGGTTATTGTGTTCAGTACAAGGATAGCTGAGTGGAATCAGATGGCCTATGCTTGAAGAATGGGCTACATGAAGAGACAGTTTTTTCAGTTCATTTGTCCCACAGGCAAAAGAACAAAGTCCCTAGGAGCAGGAAAGACTAGCTTTTATGGCATTACAAAGGCCTCTGACTTCTCCTTCTCTTCCAGTCATCTGAAGTTAGAAGGTTTCATGCTGCTGGCTTGGTGCTTGCTTTTGACAGAGACCATTGGCAGAGCACTGATTCAGTGCTGACAGTATGCATTTCTGCTGAGGGGCCGGGTTTAGAAAATATAAGGCCTTCTGCAAAATCAGCATGTGTTTTGCATGGGAGAAAAAGGATGTGGCAGAATGTATACATGAGGGGTAGAACAGGAATATCAAATTCATAATTTTTGGTTTCTAGGAACTGTATTAGGAAAACTGTTCTAGGAAGTGCAATCAGCTGGGGTTTGGTTTTTCTGGTGCATTTGAAATAGTCAGTAAATTTAGAATACATTGCGTCATACCCTGGTATATTATTGGGCATTGGAGCCGCAAGTAGCACTTCTTCCTTTCTGAATTTTTTATTCATGCAGAATAGAGCCCAGTGGGTGCTCTTGTTTACAACCTTCATCCTAAGACCATTGTGATCTGCTGTTTTCCACACTGGAAAGGGTCATATTTCATCTGTAGCAGAAAAATAGGTACATATGTAAATTGGCCTCACTTACTGCTGAGACACAACATCTGCAAGGTGGTGTTTGTTCATGCTTTTTTTTTTTTCTGGTATGGTATAGACAGTTTTGTTTGGGTATAGTTTTTCTTTCACGTTTCCTTGTCTTGCCTTTAATTTATCCTTCAAGATTTACACTCCTGGACAGCTACCAGGAGACACCAAACCGCAAAGAGAAATCCCACAGTCCTCCACGTGCTCTAGAGTTCAGGTCTGTAATAACTGGCAGACTAATGGGAACTGAAGAAAAGATCAGCTGTTTGTAGCAGCTTGAAGCACATATAGTTGCAGAAGTAATAGCTCTTGTCTCAATTATTTACAGGCTTAGGCCAAAGTGGTAACAGCAATCTGCCAAAAGCTTGCAAAATCAGCCTGTAAAAGTACTCTACCAATAGTGTTGTGTTTCTCAAAGTTACCGAGAATTGTCCCACCAGGATGCAGAGTGGCTGCAGGGCTGTAGAGCATGTGAAAGACAGCTTTGGCTGCAAGGGGTGTGCTGTGTCAGCTAACTTCACCATGCCAGATCCTAGGAGCAAAATCCAGCAAAGCCTGTTCACCGGTTCTGTGCTGCACAGGAGGGCCCTGACAGCATTTCATGTCACACTGCTTCATGTCTCTGCTCCAGACAATTCCAGAGTACTCTTCAAGACAATGGCAAGATGTTGCTGCTGAGGATGATTCACAACCTTTTCCACAAGCAGCGGGTATGAGATCTAACCCCACCCAAGTATTACAGCTCTACCTCTCCAGAACCTCCTTTGTGCCGCTCTCCATGACCAGCTGCACAAACTTTTAGCTTCATGCTGTAGCAAGACCACTCAGCTTGGCTGAAATTGCAACTTTCGAGATACTTTGCACTGTGAAAGCATTCACAAAGAGGAATAATTTTGTCTGAGTGTCACGGAGGTGGGACATGAAAACTGAGTGGTAGGTGGCTGTGGTTGTTCTGATCCACAGAGGGTTACATGGAGCAAGGATTCTTCTCTGGTCCATCATAATGAGTTTTAGTGAGACAGATTAAGGTGTATGAGAAAAAGAGTCAATATAGCAGCATGTTCAGTAGATGTTCCCTCATTGCAGAACGCCTGGAAAATGGCATCCTGTCAGAAAACTTGCTTGAAACTGTTCATTTGTCTGGAGCTCAGACATCTGACCTAAAGTTTCAGGGAAGCCTTTCAGCCAAAGTGGTAGCTACAGGTCTGATTGATCTCAAGGTACCCTTCTTTAGAAGATGATATGATGTTCAGGGGCTTCCCTCAGGATGATGAGACAAGTTGTTGCTGCTTCTTTTGACTACCCTGGTGAGATGTCAAGCTACTGGCTACAGCTGAAGTCCCAGCAGGTTAATTTCTGCCTTCATCCTGTAGGGTTCAAAGAAAGCCCTGGGAAGAGAAAGAGTGTCTCTTACCTCTCCTCTTGAATATGTTCCACTGGCTCAGTTCCTGAGCTGTGTAAGCCTGGGCTCACTTAAACTCTAGGCACAGTTGGAAGTCAGGTGGCAGAGGACCTTCAATCTGGCAGTAGGATGAAGGTCCCACTCCATCTAAGTACCTTAAATATAGACGTTTTCTTGTGTCCTGGCTCTAAGTAGCCACTTCTCTGCACTGATTTTCTGTAGAGAGAAAAGTATTTGACCTCCTGTTGAGTTCTTGTTCTGAGTACTAAAAAATTGGTGCTTAATAGCAGGTAATTTTGAGTGAGAGTAAAGTCTATCTAGCACTACAGTTGTTAAAATGTGAAAAATCAGACAGAAATCTAGTAAGGGTGGCAGAATGACACATTCAAGAAGGACTCTGAAAATTTCTATGGTCAAGAGAAGGAAGACTACCTCAAAAAGCCTTGTTTCTAATCCCTCTCTCTCACTGTTTTCCATGAACACTGAACTGGAGCAGGCAGCACCTCTCTGATGCATTTCCTTCACACTAACAATGGTTTTTGTATGTATGAATTTTGAAGACAGTGGCTCTCATAGAATTACTGAGCTAGTCTATCAAACAATATCCTGACTTCACTGGAATTTCACATCCTGAGATTGTTGGTTGTGTTATCTTTTGTTATATTTTTCATAAGGCTGTCATGGCAACAGAGGGAGAATGTGATTTTCCTTCAAAACCTCCCTGTTTGTTATCCAGGTGAAGGGATGGTGTGCCTCTGGTTAGTGACTGTAACCATCCTTATGAAACACCTTCCACAGGGGCATGTCTAAACAGGTATTTGCTCAGCTTCACTGCCTCATCTGTTTTCCCCTTCTGTGGACCAGCATGAAAAGGTAGTTTGTCTTCAATAGTTCGATAAATAAACTCCAAAATAGCAGGATTTTCTCTGTGTGCTCTGCAGCAGGGGCATTCAGCACCTTGCCTCCAGCATGAAACACCTCCTTGTCCCACTCGCTGCCCTTTCTGCCCCAAGCTACGGGAGCTGCGTGCAGCAAGGGAAACACGGTTTAAAAATGAAAGGATGAATTGCTGCAGACTTGGGTCTGGAATACGTCAAATTAAGAAAGAGAGATAAACCACCCCTGCTGCCAAGCACTGCGATATATTTGCCTATGATATTTTGTCTTTGCTCATGTGTTGCTTGTGGCAATTTGGCAGCTTATTCTTCGAGTCTTCACAGTCAGCTGCTTTATCCCTGATATTTATGTTTTATTTTCCAGTGACTAATTTCTTCTCCTAACTGCTTTTACCTCCTGTGTGGCTGAATCAATGTTTTTCACTCTTTGATAGCTAAACCTAAGATATTTGTATTGGTGTTGGCTGCACAAAACTACCAAGCTTCAAAAGTTGTTCCCTATACTAGTTCCCCTGTGAGTTATTAAAAACCGATCACAACCTTAATTTCCTCCATTTCCAGGCAGCCTTTTTATAGGACATGAACTTTAAAACCTAGATCTTAATGACGTGCTATAACCATGAGACAAGGATCTGGCTATTGTCGCATTTGATTTATTTTAAGATTTCACATTACTAGTCAGGAAACATAGGTGCAGATCATGAACTAGGAATTCCATTTTGCATGCTGATTCTCCCATGAGATTGTTTTTCTTTGTTGTATGCTTTGTTGTATTTGAAAGACGTTTTGAAAATTCATGCACAGAAAAATTTTCCATTATCTTGGGGTAATTCAGATCCATCAGAGGATGTAAAATATGTCAATAACACATGAAAATTGCACTAAATTAATGAATGCTAAATCTACTATAATTCCCAAGGAATTGCTAGACAAACATCATTATGGTAATGCGAACTGCATTTATTAAAAATGTTTTCATTCTGGATTTCTGTTAAGAAAGGATGCACTTGCAAAGACTGTGTTTCTTGTAGTTAATTTGCACGTGCAAAAGCAAATATGCAACTCTTGGAAAGTTACATTGCCTTTTCAAATAAACTTCAGATGTTTGTATATAAGCAGCAATTTTTTTATTTTGTGATAAATTGCTGATACCCTAGGGCCCTTCTAGAGAGTATTTATGCAAGACAGATAATCAACCAAGCAGAAGTTTATTTTTCTTTAACGATTATTTGCAGCAATTTCAAGAACAAATCTGCATTCTTTTCTGACAGTTTTTAAATAACTTTCATTTTCCTTTGTTTCCTTCAGTTTCTGGTACTCAGGATTATGGCTTGCTTCATATTTTGAATTGTTTTTTACCTCAATTCAATTAAACAAATATTCAGCTGTGATGCTTTTTGAACGATTTGGATTTTCTCTCACTAATCATTTAATTTATGCTGACTTTGCAGCAATTGACACCTTCTGTCTTTGAAAATATCTTGTAATAATGTCTGGTATCAGCTCTACCTAGTATCAGGCTGTAATATTCCTGTTACCACCTTCTTCTGTGACTGTGTTGCAGAGTTTCTGTGTCACTTCTGTCTCAGAGTCACAACTTGCCTCTTGCTCCATGTCCCAGAGTACCAAATGTACCAGGGTGGAGAAAAGGCATGACTGAGAGCAGGCAAGACCAATGCTGGATGGGACAATGGCTTCAGTGTGCTTTGGCCTGCCTCCTACTCCCACCATGTCTTGAGGCCACGGAGGGACTCACTCTGCTCCCCTCATTTATATCATGGCATTCACAGGCATGTTTACGGTGGGGTGAAATTCTGAAATCCACATCCTGCAGAGCAGGGGAGCAAGGATAGCAGTCTCATTTACTCCACTTGAACTTGGGAGTTCTGTTCTTCTGGACCACAAATTCACACCATGAATTGATGCCAAATTTTTCCACACATCCCAAATTAAATGAATGTCAACCAGCCATCTCGGAGTGTGCAAAGTGGAGCGGTGCTGACACCAACACCACGTCACAGTCCAAGTTCACCCTGCAGAATGGAGTCTCTTGCTATGCACTACAGGATAAACAAGCTTTTAAAGAAATAGTGGGGGGCTTGTACTGTGGGCAGCCAGCCACGATCACTACAGGCTGGTTATTCCATAGTGGAAATGCCTAACAAAGTTCTTGGACACTTCTGGACTTTTTGTCCCATGTGCCTTTGGGACATGGGACTTATGATCTGCCTTCCCTGCTTTCACTGCAATCCTTGTAGCTGATGGTACCTGGTACTTCATGTGTCCTACTTGACATAATCATATCCAAGTGGAGCAGGGAGAGATGGAAATGATTTAAAGCTAAAACAGGAAGGGTAAATAGTAGCACAGTCAGAAAAGTCATGGCACAATATTGGTTAAAGGCATGGGACTTATGTACTGATGAAGAAGCAGCAGAGGGACAAAAACCGCCTACCTCTGAAAACAATGGGGAAAATAATCCCATGGGATTTTGTCTTCCCAGACAATAGGACAGCAGCAGCTCTGTTTTGTGTCTGCAGAGAAGGCAGGTTGGCAGGGGAAGAGCATGACAGGTGTGTTGTCATATTCCCCTCTGGGCTGAGCAACAAATGTTCATCTGAAATCTTAGTGATGCAAAGCAGAGTGAGAGTATGAAAAGGTGGCAGAGTGGCATTCCCAGTATTCTGAAAATACGTGCTGCAAATGAGCAACAGATGGAGCCTCCAGCATCAGCAACCTTTTCAAGCAGGCTAGCTCACGTCACAGGCTTGTCAGGTGTTTGAAATGGTGGGAAGGGCTCTGAGGATGAGGTTCCTAGTACCCACAAGCAGCTTAAGTACCACTAACTACCCCAGAGCAATGAATATCTGTTCTGTCTTGGCTTTTCCTAACACTGCATACATCCCTCATCTTACTACATACAAGAGGTTTTTTTGGGAAAGGGTGGATGAAGTGCTTGGATACAGGAAGAGGCTTGCTAAGCTTTGACACTCCAGCTTTCCACTGGACCAACATATCTGTTGGCGACTGGAATCTGTGCCCTGGTGACAGATGGGAGCTGTAAGTTTATTGTTTAGCATCCAGCAACTACTATCCCTCATCCTTGCTGCAGTTGTTTCTGTAGTGCAACAGATAGTAACCAGATGAGAGTATGGAAGTGAATCCGTCCAGAAAATCCCACAAGCACCCAAATTACACATGATGGGTGGAAAGCAGAAACACTAAAGTACTCCAGGCTCCATGGCAAAGTGCTTCTCCTACACATGATGATTTGCCCACTTCACTAATAAAAACTGAATGTAAGGGCCCACCATTTGCAAGGTCTCATTTAGAGTCTGATAAACCAATTTATTGCTCATATACTTTTTTTTTGGTCTCTCGTTTGCTTTGTTTGAATGTTTACAACATTGCTTGATTTACTGTCTGGCTTACAGTTTATTCTTCTATTAATTCTCAGATAGAATGTCAATGGCTAAGATGCTATTTTAATGAGCTATCAGTTCTAAAACACTCCAGACTTATGCCCTAATTAAACAGAAACATGATGCAGGGTTGTGAAATTGTTCTGTAAAGGACTGCCTACAGCTATAGCTGAAAACTGTTCCACAGGAATATTAAGGAGACAGCTCCTGTCTGCAAGACATCTGCTGAAGTCAAAAGTAATAACAAAAATCAAGCACATTTGTGCTTTTATAGTTTAGAGTTTGTTTGAGTTGTGAGACAAATAACCCCTGACTGTGGCAGTGTGCACTTGGTGGCTGCTGAGGAGGAGTGGCAGGGCTTGGTCCTGCTGCTGGCACTGGCACCAGCTCACCCGAGTGCTCGGGGGCTTGCTGTCACTACATTGCTGTGCCATGCCTGTCACCAGGCCATGTGTTTTCAGTTATTTCCTTTTTTTTTTTTGCCTGTGAGAATGAGCACTGCTGTGCCAAACAAAACAGAATGAACAATGATTTGGAGTGTTTGCTGAAACACAAATGTTCTTGCAGAGCCTGAAGTGGCAGAGGGGGACAGGCAGCAGCAGATTATTGTTCAGATCAGTGATTTTCATTGCACACTTGAGACTGACCTGGAGGCTTCTGCTAGCCTGTAGGATCTCACAGTCTCCAGAAATATTTTGTGGCTCAGTTCAGGTTCTCTGTTCTGTATGTGCTGTGTTAGTCTTTAGAAATTATTTGAGAAGGGCCCAGAATCCTTCTTGGGGAGTAGAAAAGGAGGTTGTCTCAGGGGAGGAAACAGGACATAAGGATTGAAGACTTTACATTCGTGTGCTAAAATCAAATAGTGATCAGAAGGGTGGGGATTTGTGCATGGGATGCAAATGCCTTATCCACTCCAGAAGCCCATCCTGTCCCTGGGGCAACCCTCCCCATATGTCCAGCTTTGGTTTTTCTCAGATCAGATTGGGGGGAAGGGAAGGGGGAGAGTATGAGGATGGCAGAACAAAAGTAGTATCCCCTGAACTTTCACACTGGTCCATGTGAAAAACCCCATTATTTGATAGCTCTTATACTGCCCTGTATGTGCACAGGCTGTGTGTGTGTCATCTAGTGGTTTGATCCATCTTTATCCAAGCCTGTCACCCTGGCATCTCCCTATGGCCAGTAGAAAGGAGAAGGAACCTCCAGAGCAAAATTTTCCTTGTCCAAAACCAGATGTTGAAGACAAGAAACAGGAGTAGCAATCACTGGAATTTAAACTAGAGGAATTGCATTCTTCATTTCTCAGTGATACAAACTTGAGGAACTTCTATTCTGCCTTTCTACACCATGTGATCAAAGAGCTGGGATATCCACCAGCAAATGTCCTGGATATTTGGAACATGTCTTGTTCCATTGATGGATGTTGGTTTTCCCAGCTTTTATGGAGATGGGGCAACTGAGAGGCATTTTAAAAGCTTTTTTTCTGTTATCAGTCTCGATGGAGGGTGAGACATAAGAGATGTAAAACTCTACACCATTCTATCAAAAGCCAACCTATTTCCTGGTTACAATACCTTATAAATGTTCTTCAGCCTGTTAGCTTTTGCCACACAATCCTGATAATACTTCCAACACCAACCACCTATATTTTTACCCCACATGGCCCTGCTACAATGTGTCTTTCACAGCTCTAATTCTCTAAAATATCTGGTCTTTGTGCAAGGCCATATTTTGAAACTTGCTGAAACTTATTCCTAGTTCGATCTCTCTCTCAACAATGTCACCTCTATTCCATGGCCCTCCTAAGTCAGCACACCTTATCTCAGAGTTTGCATACAGATGTACAAGACTGTGTGAGCTTTCAGTCAGAGAATTCCTTACCAATGCATTTCTCACAGATGGACATCATTTTGAGGTGATCATTTGAGGTGGTCATTCAGGTTGCCAGGCTGTGTGTCCCTGGGCCATTTGGAGTGACACAGGGTGCGAGGCCAGGGGAGCACTTCACCCTTGTCAGACGCACATCCTTTTCAGGCAAGGCTTTGTGTCTGCCCAAGCTGCTCCTGCAGAGACTGTAGTTATTGCAGCAGCTCTGGGCCAACTTGTTAAACCTATAGACTCCTTGCTTTTGGCAGCTCTGGGCTTGAATGGATTGAAAAAGAATTGAAGTTTTCAGATTAATTTAATTTCCATGAGAAAAAAAGGTGAAGAAAAAGTTTTTTCACTGTCCGTATAGTTCTGTAGCAGCAAAACTGAATTCTGGAAAGAGGATGATAACTCCCTTGCAAAGAAAGAAAGAAAAATACCTTCTCAAACACCTCATACTTTCTCAAAGGATTATATTTTTATCATTTGTCTTTTACAAAAGACTTCAAAAGCAGTATGAATATATGTGAAGAACTGAAAAGTCAAGGCAAAATTAAGAAGGCATAAGCTCTCCCATTTCTGAATGTATTGCTGTCTCTGCCATGCTCAGGTGCACTGGGCACTACAGCAGCAGGACCTGGGCTCCCACAGGGTTTCACTTTGAAGCCCTGGAGCAGTTTGAGCATCCCCCTGTCCCTCCCTTGGACAGCCTAGGTTCTCTGATCCCCCTTTGTAAGCCCACATGCAGAGGGTTCAGTTCATGGTAACCAGGGCACACAGCTGGCAGCCCAGAGGCTTCCCCAGGCCATCACTTTGGTGTTGTGCATGACATAATTCTTAAAATGGCATCTCGGCCATGGGACCATGGTTCTAGTTCCAAAAAGATTAGAAATGTGTTTGTGTGTGCTTCCCCCCCCTTACCTGTGTTCTTCTATAAACTTAAAATTGAATGTAAACTGCCATATAACCTGCATAATATCCAGGGACTTTCTCTATTTTATATATATATATATATATATTTTTTTTTTTTTTTTTTTTTTTTTTTGTTTGGTGGCTCTCAGCAGCGAGGACCACATTCTCTCTGTTCTGATTATAGGGGGACTGTGTGGTGAAGTTACCTGGGGAAAAGGCAAAATGAGAGACAGACTTCATCTCCTGCTTGACATTGCCTGCCCTGGTGTGTCCCTCCTGCAAGGCCAGTCATCACAGCCCCACCAGATTCTGCACAGTTAAGCCAGAACTACCTCAGCTGTATTCTGGTCTCACATAAAAGAAAAACTGGGTCCTTACAGCCAGATCCTGCCTTTTGCAGGCAGGGGCACAGAAATGAAGGGAGAAGGGAGAGTTGTCTGCAGCCTGCCAGCTGCCTCCTGTGCAGTGTCTCTTTACTGAATAGGAATAAATAGAACAGGGCCCAGACGGGCTGCTTATGATTGACAAGTGTCAGGATGTGTCCACAGCTTTGTCAGTCAAGCTGCTCCATGTCCATTAAACAAATAAATGGCACAGGGTTCCACTTGTTTTCCCAATCTAAAATGCTTATTAAAATCAAGCCAGAAGATACAGATTCCAGTATTTAGCATTTTTAGCCACAGCTAAATACGTGTCATAGAAATTCAGCCAGGTTCTTAGTAAATTCTCTTGTGTAAACTTTGGGTTCATCTGTGTGAGCAATTGCATATGTGTGAAATGTATTCATAAACTGCATGGGTATCATACAGCATTTTTATTGCCTCTGAAGGTGATTCTGGAAAAAGAACTGCATTTTCAGATTGCATGCCCTTCCAAAATTTGCATGAACAAATAACCACTACAGCTCTCACTGTGTGTATTTGTAATGCATATTTGTAATGATTGCCATGTTGAGACCAACTACCATCTTTTAACTTAGACATAAAGTGATGCCATTTTTGCAAGTGCTACACAATGCTTGTTTGAAACTTTGATTTTATCTAACTGTATTAACAAAACCCCATGTTTTACTAGCTATGGGTGGGGTTTTGGATTTTTTTAGTCTTTTGTTGTATTTGTTTGTTGGTTTGATTTTAATCAAAATTCATTATTCCTCTGTGTTAGAAAATGTAGTTTTCTCGGTAGGTAACAGAAAAAATGTTGCCATATATATGTGATATATGACATTAGAAAGAGTGATCAGTGAGCTGAGGTAAATATTGGTAAAGTCTGCATAGACACAATCTAACTTTGATAAATCGATAGGAGACACTCACAAGCAATGACCCACGAGTAGCCAATGGCTTTTCCTGGGTGTCACATTCAAGAAGACCAGGTCCTTTTTGTCCCCCACAGATGTCTGTGTTGTACTCTTGCACATGGCTTTTTTTTTTTTAATTCCTTTCATGAAGCAAAAAAATCCCCACCCATATGTAGTTGCTAAGTTGAGTCAAAGCTCTTTTCTAGAAAGGAAATAGAGAATTCACCTCTGTAGCCTCAGAAGGTCCCTTGCTGTCCATATTTTCTGTTTGTGTGAGGTTATGTATGTTTTTGGTAGATGTTGCTTGTGCTCAGCAAGGTAAAAAAAAAAAGTTGTATTAAGGACTTGTTTCTTCATTCAAGTCTCAGGGCAAAAAACAAAATAAACATTATTTTTCTTGTATACAGCCAGTTCACAGGAACTCCCTTGTGGAAACACACATGTATACTTAAGGCTAGAGAATAAATGCTCTGATTCAGAGTCCCAAGGAGTCAGCAGCTCTTGTTCCCACAGCAGGCAGCTGCTGCCTTTCAGCTCAGCCAGGCTCTGTTGCCTCTATCAGCTCCCTGCCAGACACGTGTACAAATCATCTTCTGTCTCATATCTTTGGTTTTGTTTTCCTCTGATGATTTGTTTTTGCTGGTTATGTGTTTATCGCATGAGTAGGAGAAAAGAGTCATTCCTTCACCAGGGGTGACACAGCTTGCACAATTACCTGTGTATGTCATCTTATATTGGTAGCTTCTTTCAGTACTGTGCAGATGCTATTTCTTCTCACAGAAGGATTCTGTGAATGGGGAGTGACCAAAACATCATAGCACAAATCAGGATTTATAATCTTTGGCTAAATTTGTGTGACATTTTGCCCAAGTATTTCTTGACCCCTTTCTGATTCTGGTGTTTCTTGACATGCTGTCATTCTGACAAGCATTTTAGCTTTTTTTCTTTTCAAAAAGCCACATAATAAAATAACAACCAGTAAACAGTCCTTTGTTCTTTGTACTACCACTGCACTCAGCTTTGTGTTGACAGGGTCGAATAATAAAGACAGGTTAATGTCATCAAGCATTTGTAAAAGCCTTTTGTTATTATAAAAGAGTAATTAGGTCATCTCACCTTCAATATTGAATTTCAGAAATGCTAGATTTGCTTGAACCATAAGAAAAATAAATTTAAACCGAGGTTTCACCTCTCTTTCAGTGAGATAAGTGATATACTTCCAAAACCTCACTTGGCTATGCAGCCTTTACCTCTGGCTGTTCTGCTTCATGAGGATGTGCAATTTCATCTTTTTTCTTACACTAAAGAAGAGTGATATTCAGGAGCTCTCCAATTATTTTATTTCAGGGTTAGTGATTTTTTTAAACATAGACATGTAGTACTAACATGTAGTTTTTGCTGATTAAATTTACATTTTGTGAGTGAATTAAAAAAAAAAAAGGTGGGTTTTTTTTTTTGGAAGACCATCCCAAATCCATACACATGATGAATTGAATATTTCTGTGTGTTTGTATGAGAACTTGTGGTGACATACCAAAATAATAGACCCAATACTTCCTTGTTCTCTAAGTCCTTTGCTGCTTTTTCTTCTTGGCTGGGTGATTCCACTAAGACCCAATATTTTGTACAAATTATTTGACCATCCAGAGTACAACATCACTGGTGATCTAGTTTAAAAATTACTCTAAACTTTTAGGAAGAATGGGATACTAAGATGTCTGAATTAAAATCTTCATGAAGTTTGCTAGAGTTTAAAATGGACACACAGCTGATACTGGCTTGAAATAATCTGCTTTCAGTGTTTTCACAAAGAAAACTATATGGAGGTAGCACACTCAGAGAAAAATAAATGCAACTGCCTTAATGTCTGAATTCCCCACAGGATGAAAATTTTGATGTTCCTATTGACCCTACAAAACTTCAGGAATTTGAAGCTCATTTGGGAGAAGAAATATTTCAGGCAAATCATATTGAAAATATAAACTATCTTTTCTGAAACATAGTAATTTTCATCAGCTCCACAGGGTTTTTAGGTACCTTTGAAGGGGAAAACACTTTTATAAACATCTAATCTATGCTCACAGGCCAAGAAGGAAATATCCAATTTTGAAAATCTTGCTTATCAACTTTATAATGTTCCAAGCTCATCTGTAATTAATAAGACACTCTGTTGCTCTGAAGATGATGAAGTTTGTTCTTGAGATATGCAGTACACAGAATTGCTCAAAGCTCCCATATCTGGATAATTTGGCTGTGTGAGTCCTCTTTGGGACCTCCCAAAACTCTACAGCTCCATCCTTATTCCTAAATGCATTCTAGAATGGACTGAATATTGCATGTTTGAAATGAGGGTGGCAGCAGCACATCCTGATAAGCCTTACCTGTGCCTCCTGTAGTATTCCAAAAGACTTGTCAATGCATGCTGCATGGTGCTAAGTTTTGATTTTGTCCTGATTCAGAAAAATTCAGGGGAAATTCACAGGCTGGAGAGGATGCTGAAGATTAGGCAGGCATTTGAAAAACATTGCAGAAATGAGGCTTGTAATGTTGTCTCCAGTAAGAGTTATGTTTAACAGTGAGAAGAGCTTTGCAGCACAAAGCAAATGTAGTTGTCAGAGTGTAAGGTAGGTTTGACCATAAATCTGGCAGTGATGATTAACAGACCAAAATATTTTTTGGCTCATAAACCCTTGATAGACATGTTCCTTATGCAAATAACAACCTTTTAATACCTTGCCCAAAGCGAGCTCCCTCTGAGATGATAAAATACTTTAAATAACTGAGATTTTACTTGTAGCTTCTGTGCATAAGGGGGGGGGGGGGGGGGTTCTAGAGCTTCTCAGGAGGGCAACAGCCTGAATTTTATGTGCAAGTTCACTTTCCTGAGATTCCCAACCAGTTTTGCAGACCTGGGGTGTGGATATGTTCTGCAGAACTTCTGCCTGAGCAGCTTCACTAAAACTGAATGCCACAGCTTTGTTGTTGTCTGTAATACTGATTGTACTTGGGAAAATGTAATATAGGCAGGTGAATCATAGACTTGCAGAGTGAGCTATGACATATGAAGAAAATAGCCTTTTAAAAACATATTCTTAAAAAAATTAATTTCCTAGTATTTTATTTATAAAATTTTAACATTAATCTGGTGTTGGCATGTTACTAATTACAGTTTATACAGGAGAGAAACATTACTGATACTTCTTCCCTGGAGTGAGAAACTTTCTACAAGGAACTTTGTCACAGCTTTTGGAGAGGCATGCAAAATGGGTTCACAAAAAGTCTCACCTTGCAGTAACACAGAGGTTTGTTTTCCTGTTCTACAGGCAAAGCAAATACTTTTTGTACCTTGTTCAAGAAGTTTCTTTGTACAGAACACCCGGGTTGTTGTTTAAAGATGGCATCCCTCAGCAGGATATGAGACTGCCCAGCAGGCAGCAGGGCAGGCAGTAATTGTTCTTGCATCAGCCACTGGGCAAACTGGAACAGAGTCGTGCAGAAGTCGTGCAGCAAACCTGGCCAAACTTCCTTCTTCCACTTTCTTCCAGATCTTTCTTCTGCTTCTGATGCAAGGCAAGAAGAATGGGATGTCAGCCAATCATGTTTTGTCCTTGGATATCCTCAATTTAACCAGCACACTAAAATACATACCCCCACCCCTGTCCCATTCACAGATGGAAAGAAAATAAGCATCTTGTGATCTTCTTCAAGTGGGAGTCTCTTTGTCCTCCTCCGAAGTTATTTTGTGCCATATTACAAATCCTTAATTAGTGTAATGAGCCGGAAACATGTAGCATTGTAACTGTGATTGACCCCACAGTAGCTGCAAACTTCCATCTGGCACAGAAGAAAAAAAGAACTTTCACAGAATAGAAGAGGATGTGCTCATTAGATTTGAACTAGAAACCTATTTTAGGAAGATGTGCCATTAGGAAACAATGGCAATACATCAGACAAATCATTCCAAACCAGGAGATATGAACAGGGTAGCGCAGGACAGTACTAAGCAGCTGCTTTCTTCAAGCAGCCCAGAAGCAGGACTGCAGCAAATGGGCATTGGGACTGCAGCATGGTGACCTAACTCAGTTGGTTCCTGGCAGGGCAAGGGAAAGCCCAAAGTGACATCTGAGCATTGTGAGTGGTGTGAAAGTGGAGACTTTGTGAGGAGAGGTGTTAGACCAGTACCAAGCATAGCACAGAAATAAAGCCTTTGTTTTAAAAGTCCCTTCTCACCTGAACTATTCTATGGCTCTACTGGAGTGCTGGAGCACCTCTCCTGGGAAGACAGGCTGACAGAGCTAGGCTTGCTCAGTCTGGAGAAGAGAAGGCTCTGGGGTGACTTTGTTGTGGTACTTCAGTACCTAAAGGAGGCCTATAAGAAAAGGTCAAACTTTTTTATTGAAATAGTAAAGGGGTAAAGATTTTATACTAAAAGAAGGTATATTTACAGTAGATAGATGGAAGAATTTTTTTTACAAGGAGAGTGGTGAAACACTGGCATGGGTTACTCAAAGAGGAATGAATGTCCTGTCCCTGGAAACATTCAAGACGAGGTTGGACTGGGCTCTGAGCAATCTGAGGAAATTTTTCTATGGGAAAATGTGCCTACTCATTGTAGGGGGTTGTACTAATGACTTTTAAAGGTCCCTTCCATCTCAGATTTTCCTATGACCTTATGATTCTATGTTAAAGAGAAATATGCACCAGATGAAGTTTAGAATTTCTGCCTTTGCAGCAAGAGTCATCAATCAAAAAACAGAAGACAGAGGTATGCAAGGGAGCTAAAGACAGAGGTATGCAAGGGAGCTAGATACTCCAGACTCATTGAAATTTAAATTTGGATTACATTACTAACCATGACTCCAAATGCCTCAATGGAAACCTACAAATAAAACCAAGGACAGAAGACGGCAAACGAGCCAACATGCAGGGGAGGCAAGGGTTGATCTTCATTTGTTTGCAGTCAAGTGCTTTTCAAAAGCAGCACAGGAGTGCTGCAGGTCTGGCAGGAGGTGAAGCTGAGCAGAAGTGCACCTGGCACACGTCCCCAGGGCAGGCACAGAACTGATGCCTTGAGCCATTCAAGGGCAGCACAGCTGTTCAGCCATGAAGCAGCAGCGCATGCCTCTTGTGTAGCCTAACAGCAAACCAGCACTCTGGAAGAGGAAAAAAGTGTCTCATCACTACATGATCCATGGCAGATGTGTTTCAGCCTGTGTGGAGACAAAAATGTTGTTTGAGAAGAAAGCTACATCTTTCAACGCAGCAGGAGATAAAATAAGATGTTAACAGGCTCCTTACCTCAGCTACCCAGCAACTAGAAAGGATTAGATCTTCTCTGAAAATCTTCCTGATAGCAGCACCTGCTGAGATCTGGAAATTCCTGTCTTTTAGCTCATTAAAATGCAGACACAGCCTGTTTCTGCTTCCTGAATTACAGTTACAGTACAAAGGGGCCAATCTCACAGCCTTTAACCCTGTACACAATTCTTTTGCTGAAGCTGAGTTTGAGTAACAACTTCAGAACCAGTTCACAGGGGCTAAAATTTAACCTGACATAGTTGCCAGGTTGGGGAGCCCTTGAAGCTCTCTTGTGTGTTAGAGAGAAATGAAGGGGTCTCCACAAATGAGAAGATTGTGCAGGTGGAACATGGGTACTAAACTGTCCTTTGTGATTGACTCCATAAATCTTGCTGCATGAATGATCCCAGAGTTCCACAGAAGGGGAATTTATGAGTGCCTGACCACTAGTTCAGCCTGTCTGAAGGCAACCTTCCAGCTTATGTTACTCAGGACTTTGGACTGTGCTATCACAGCTGTCCTTCTGCTCTCAAAAATCCAGGAAATCTACTTCAACTAGGATGTTGATATTCTTCCAGCTGTTTTTTTATTGTAAATGTAACTATATGGTTTGTGAAGTAAGAATCATTTCCATTGTGAGCATCATTCCATATTAACAGTGTGATCCAAGAGCCACATGGAATGGTATTAACAGCATCTCCATCCTTGGGCATACTCAATAATTGACAGGAGAAGGTTCTGAGCAACGTGCTGCAATCACAGAGATGATTTTTCTATTAGAAATATCTCCAGAGCTCCCTCCCAATCCAAGTTATTTAGGATTTTATGATTGTCTTGCCAAGACTATTAGGACTTTTGGTCTTGTATTATTTAAGAGGATACATGGTCTGTTAAAAATAAATCTAATTATTTCCTGGAATCAGATTGTCTAGTGTTGGCTCATGTGTCTATGGGACTTGCATCACATTCTGGAAAGGGAGCACATCTGAAAAAACAAGTGGACTGCTGCAGAATGAGAATGGAAAAGTTGAAATTCAATTCCAGGAGGAGACTAGAGTGCATAATATTGCTAAGCAAACAAAATAACTAGAGCATTCAAAATTTTGCTTAGTAATTCTTCTGTACACAGAATAGCAGGGCTTTTTACTTGTTATTCTGACAGAAGGGGTTTCAGTTTTGTTTGTATAAACTTCTGAGCCCGAGTTAAGCCCTTTTCAATATGCAGGGTGAACACTGCCTCAACCCTTCCCCCAAAGGACAAACAAACCTTAATTTTGTTGTTTGAAATCTTAAAGATCTTAATTCTTAGAATCTTCAGTCGTCTCTCATGAGGCGAGGACTCGCTGCCATGAGTAGAACCATCAAATCTCTTGAATGATCAGTGCTTGCTCTTGGCTGTGTAGAAATTTCATATTGATCCAGGGGATCAGTGCCAGTTCCATGGATTCCAAAGGACTAAGTGTGCTCAGAATACACACTGCAGAAGTACTAAACCAAACCTGCAAATTTCTAAAGCAGACGTTCTTACAGGAGTGCCGAGTGAGAGCTGAAGTGTTTGGCTAAGGGATACACATGTGTAGTACACCTCACATAGTTACACATGCAAAGTAACCATATTAATGAACTGTATCTTACTAATTAGGGAAAGTAAGATTTTTGTGGACATGGATTTTGGTAGTGATCCTGGTAAATTCAGCTTGTGCCCATTGTTTTAATGGTTATATGCACGAATTAACAAAATGTGTTTTAAAAACTAGACTTGCTACTAATTACAATAGCTGCTTTGTAATTTAAATGTCAATTCAAAACAAATCACTGTTGTGTGTAACTGCCTACATATACTGATTTACTCTGGATACATTCCAGGGCCCATACATGTACTCTGAATGTGTTACTCTGCTTTCTAATTTCACCTGATGTTTTACCAGTTGCGGAAAGCTTCTGGCAAATTACAATTCAGCATTCTCCTTCTGCATTATACTGTGAAAAATTTAACCTAAGTCAGATATAGATGCTTGTGCTTTAGAATCTGCATTGCTGTGGGCTATATACCACTTGTACACAATATGAACAGCCTGATGGCTGAGCAGAGTGTCAGTGAGCTTCAGCAAACACATTAGAAACAAATTTTCTTTTGGAGATTCTGAGAGGGCTACAGCATACTGAAATTACTGTCTCTCTGTAAGGGCTGATGTGTTTCTTCTACAAGCAGTTTGTCCTGGTGGCTTTGGGCACCAGGGGGGACAGAGTGAAAATACTACCCAGGCTTTCCCAACTCCTTGGTGCCAGTGAAAGACAGTGTTATTTCGACAAGTATTAGAACTGTTTAATTAAAGAGTAGAAGACCAAGGCCACGCAAAGTGCACAGCTAAAACACTCCACCATAATCATGACTTATTCCCCATAGGGGAAGGATGGGAGAAACATGCTTCAGGGTAGGAAACTCCTATATCTGGGAAGATAATTCATTGTAAGTTAATCCAAGCATACCACAGAAATATCTCTGTTGGTGACTGTTCTGCATAGATGCCATTCTTGATTTGTGGATAGCCAGCACCAGGGACTGGGAGAATGTCTCATATTGACTCATGCATTCCTTCACGGGTTATTCATAAATAAGTAGTGCTATCTAATTCTGGCTAACAAAAATGCCTCATGTAAAATTAATAGAAGCAAAACCCAGAAGGATCTTTCTGCATTAAGAATCCGTCCCTCAAAAGCAATCGTCTGATAAAGCTTTAAAAGAAATGCTCCTGACTACTCAGGGTGCCTGCAAAGGGGAGGTGCTGGGCACCCACAAGTGAGCTACTAACTTTTCATTCTTTATTACTGAGAACAGAAGAAACAATACTCCAAGGAGCAAGATTCAGAACATTTTTTCCTACAGTCTGTATGCAATAGATCTGCTACTGAGACATTCTAATGTTTGCTTCCTTTTACTTTCATATGATTTCCAAGAAACATTAAAGCATCCAAAATCCCAATGAGTTTTTCCTAGTATTAATAATAGGAATACTCAGTGCACTTCTGAAGCAAAGCTGAGGGAAAGCAGTCAGAGTGATCAGGCTTTGTGTAATACCACAACTGGCACATTTCTAGGTCAAAGGGGATTGATTTCAAAAGCACAGACCTCACGTGGGAATTGTCTTGGCAGCACCTCTCACTTTTGATACTGACCTCAAATCAAAACAAGGTATCCGTTCCTTACACAGGAAGTCCACTGAGTATAAAGACACCCTAATGAAAGCAATTTTTTTGAGTGATTCTAGCCTTCAATGCTACTTCTGTAACTGGTTAAGATATGTTTACAAAAATCAAACCCAAAACAAACAAACAAACAACAACCCCCCCAAACAAAACAAAAACAAACAAACAAAAAAGCAACAACAAAAATAACCCCAAAACCAGACACTGGAAAAGCGATGTTAGATGATGCTGAGGACAGAGATCAGACACCTCCCTGGGGTCTGGGAACCATTGGGTGCTGTGAGAAAGGACCCAAAATTAGGTCCTTCACAGCGTGAAGAGGTGATCTCATTATCTGAGTAGATAGTTCCTCTCTTTTGTAGCATTGTGAAGAGAACTCCTGTCCCATCCCTGGCCTTCTACACTGCTTTGAATAAAATGCTTGTCAGAAAGAATACAACACACAACTTACAACTATTTTCTCTTTGATTTCACTTAAAACTCTAGGAAGGTTTGAGTTTATGTGTGCACATACACACATGCAGAGATTATTTTTTCCATTCTGCTGTTGGGATGAAAAATAAATGGTTAAGGCAGCCTTTGTACAGACCAGCTCCACAGATGGTCAAGGTGTGGTTTCTGCCAAGTGTATGGACTGATTGCAGCTGAGGCAACTGAAGGCACTGAATGGCCAACACCTAAAGAAGATGCTCCAGGAACCAGGCATGATTTCTTTACCAGACTGAACCTGAGTGAATCTTACAACCTGGTCTTTGTGGTATTAATAGACTGTGTGAACTACATGAACAGTGATGGTATTCAGAGATGAGTTAATCCCTGATTACTGGAAAAAAAAAAAAAAGACTTAACCTTTTCACTCATCACTTGAGTAATCTATTCTTATTAGTCAAGGTCTAAAGAAAGCAACAACCCATTTGCTGAGCTCTCCAACAGATAAACTGTTCCAAGAGCCAGAGAGTTTCAGCTCCAAGGAAGAAGTTAATTGCCTAAGAACTTCCTATTACATCCTGGTATCCATGTATGGAAATATGGTGAATAAAGGTAAAAGTTACTTATCTTTCCTGGCAGCACAGTCACACTACAAGACATCTTAGAGATGTCACCTACAACAGGAAAACTGCGTGCCATTTGATGCTGTCAGCATGAAGAGCACTGGAGGTAATTATACTTAATGGTGCCAGGTGAAGAGGTGCAGAGAAGGCCAACCTATATTCATTACTGCTTCAGAAACTGCTATTAGGCCCATTTAAAAACACTCTCTGATGACATCTTCCCAAATGACCTGAAACTGGGTCAGTTCTGATTTAAACTTCCATGATCTTGTTCTGCACCATAACTCCTGTAATCGCTGTCTCTAGAGGGTGATTTTCAAAGGTTCCAGGACAGGAGCTTTGCAAACAATTGATTTTTTCACTCTTCAGCTAACTTGAAAAATTGAGATTGAAATTAGCTGCCATCTCTGTCAAATGGCAATTTTTTTTTCCTCCTTAAACAACAGACAAAACAATTGCAGAATAAAGTCCATTTCAGGATTCAAAGCTTGAAATGTTTTCCCCTGTTTTTTAAGATGTTAATTTGTTTAAAAAGCTTTAGAATTAAATTTTTAATGCTTTGCCTGTCTCTTCTCCTGGGGGTGAAACTCCTTGCTGTATTTTACTCGGACATGCAAGTAGCTGCGATCCCCTTTATCCCTTGGTCCTGGTTAAATTTTCAGTATAACTCCCTCTCCCCCTGCCAAGCCGCCTGTTCTCTTCAGAGTGGACACAAGCCCATCACACCAGGCTGTGGTTATTAATCTAAACTGAACCTCCTAGTTTTGTCCTCTAAGCTTGTCTCTCTGACCACCTTTTAGGAGGGAGAAGGTGCTGTCCACCCAAAGCTGTCAAGAGCTTTGTAGCTAGCAGAGCTAGCAATATGTTATCTTGATAGCACCCTTCACCTGAGGAAGGGAAACTCCTGGGTATAGCTAGCTGAGAAAAATATTTTCATGTGAGCTAAGTCTAATAGACCTTGTCTCTGTCAGCTTAGCAAATAGGCTGCAATGCCTGGGTGAGTCCATTATCAGAGGCAGCTCCTGGAGTTCTGTTACCTCACTGAGTGAGGCAACAGAAGACTGGAAAAGACATAGGTAAGGCCTGGCTTGAAAAAAAAGGGGCAAAGAGATTGAAGAATCCAGACACCTAATCAGTTAGCCTAATTAAATTCTTGGAAAATCTCTGGAATGCAACAAGAAAATGTGAAACTGAAAATCTAAGGAGAGACTGAGTAGCTGTCAATGTAGAATACTCAGGAGTAAAATGTTTTACACCAGTGTACTTCATGAGCTAGGAAGACATTGGCCTAACACTGGGTGGATAGCCTTTCTAAAAAAAGAAACTGTTGATGCTTTGCTGTCAAAAGGAAGAGTATCTTAGAAAACTTTCCTGAAGTCTGAGATAACCCTAACATCAGCATGTTTTGCTGATTATTTTAATGGTAGAGGAGAAAATAGAGATATCAAGTTGGCCTATAAAACAAGTTGCTGGAGACTGTGAGACAGGCTCAGGCTCCAAAATAAACTTGACAAATTGAAAAAGTGGTCTCTGAAAAAAAAAAAAACCCAGCAATTTAATAAGGACAAGTGCAAGCTACCATGCAGGCAGAAATGCTTCAGTAAATACAGAATGGGGGACTACTGAGTGAGTCAACAGAGTCATGATTTTTTACATCCTGCCCAGATGTGACCTTTTAATGACACTGAACCCATGGAAAAATCACATCCAGAGAAGTGATTATTCAAGGGTTGAGCAGGAGGAGTTGATATTAGTCATTATGTTGTTATTGGATTGAAAGTCTGTAATTCCAAAACCAATAAGATGCTGACACTTCAGCTGGATTGCAGATGGACCCAGTTTCATCACTGGTAAGGCAATACAGCAGGAAATGCTAAAACTGTTGGACTGGTATAGGTAATGGCTATGTCGGTGCCTACAGATTTCCATAGGAAGTGAAATGTCATCACATTAATTGTGTGGATTTTTGCTCTCTGCTTGATTCAATCCAAGTCAAAAGGAAGCTTGCCATCTGCCAGCATGCTGGGGAACTTATAGCCTGGACTGCAAAGTTTATTCCCATGCCCCATGGCTGGGAAAGAGATCAGCCCATGCAGCAAGGACTCCATTCTCACTGGTGGCTATGGGAGCACAGAGGACCAGATGTGTACTATTCCCTCTGCCCCTGCAGCTGGCAAGAACTGCCTGTCAGTGGAGGAACAGGGTGTAAAACTGTGTTTGGAACATCTTGAACCAGATGAATTGAACTACAGCTGCCATTATGTACTATTACACAGCCTGTATCGAGTCGGGCAAGACTCCTTTGCTGTGGTAGCAGACACTGCTGCAGCTTCCAAAATGTGGCTGGCCTTTCCCATCAATTCATTTGGCAGCAATCTTCACCTCACCAAGCCCAGCTGCCTGCTTTGTGGCTGTGGTGGCAGGATGGATGCCACCCTTTGTCCCCAGATATCTGCCACTCTGCAAACCTGGCTGCATTGCTAAGATATGCTGACAGGTTTGTTGGCTACTCTAATTTGCTCTCTGAAATTCTTGGTAGCCAGTGCAAGCATAGCTTGTGCCTATGCAGGAATGCTGCCTGAATATTTTACTGAGAGCTTTATTTCCAACATGGAGAACACTGCAATCAAAAATGATCACATGGAACAAGTAGAAACTCCTGGGAGCAACAGACTTCATCTACTGACAGTTTTCTAAAAGATCAAATGCAGCAGTAGTAATGAAAAGCAAGGACTGCAGAGCAGAAAAGACCTGCTAGTTGAAGGTATTGGTGAGAAAATGGCAAAGAGAGTTTTGCTGCCCGGTACCTGTAGCAAGAGATTCCAGTGGTATCTAGAGGTTTTAGAAAAAAGTTAAATAATATGCAATAGGTCTATGAAATTTACAAACCCAATAGTATTTCAGTATCTGCCAGATTTTCTTAAGTCTTTTGAAGATGTCTCAGTATCTTTCCCCTTATTTCCACTTTTTTTGTGTATGCCCTCACTACAAAAGCAAGGTGGGAAGCCTAAAGGTACATCCTGAATAATTTCCAGGGGAAGAATTCCCTCATATTTTCTCATCATTGCTTTTCAGGCCCCAGAAAATGACATTTTGGGAGGACTGGCAACATGGTAAAGTTTCCTGGTGTAGAAAACACTTAGCTAAAGTGTACTTCAGGAAGATGCTGGTGTATCAATGCAGTCCTAGGTAAAAGGACAGCAAGAACTGCAGGCAGTTGTGCTCCTATTTGTCAGGCCACACTGGGATAAACAAAGTTTTTTTGCTGCTGCCTCAGCAGAAATGACTCTCAGTTCAGGGACTCTACATACTTAGGTGAGCATGTTTGGAAGAGAGACAGTTAAATAAATAATGTATAGCAAAGGAAGCTTGCAGCGGAAGTGAGAAATACTTGGAGAGGAACAAGTAGAAGAAAATTTTTGGACAAATACCTTCCAGATGCTGCAGCTTACACACTTCTGTGCTCATGAGAGCATCTGTCTACAGCAGTGTTTAGTCTCAAGCAGCCAAGACTGGGTGCTAAGCTGCCTGAAGCTGGGGAAGGCAGAAGAAGCCATTGCTCTTCAGCTGCTGCATTCGGTGTCTTGATAAAACTGGTGCAAGCCTGGCAATTGGGAGCCTCTCAGAGGCTGTCAGGTGGGAGCCTGGCAGGGCTCCCTCTAATTAAAGCAGTCAGTAATTTTCAGTAGAAACTCAAGGCCATTATTGTTTTGCATTCAACCTCCCTCTTCCCCTGACTGCAGAATGGCACAGCCACACAGAAGCACAGCCTGCCTTTGGTGAGGCAGGGCTCTTCCTCCTCACTTCACTTGATTCCAGAGAACTGTTTAAAGAATGTGAGGAATATCTCAAACTGATAGTCCTCTCCACATTTTCACAGGCAGGAGCAAGCTGTTTGGTGGGGTGCCTGACAGCTACTTCCCCTCAGGGGCACACACTGGCAGCATCTCTCAGAAAGGCAGCAGAAGGTGGTGTTTTAATGAAAATGCAAAATGTTAAACCCACGTCGATGCTGTTCCGCACCTGAAACTTGAGCGTTTGGGGAGCTGATAGCATCCACACACTAAAATAGGCAAACCTGCATTTTGCAAATCTGCATTTTGTAACTCAGACCCATGCCCTTCTTGGCTGATAAGATTTTATCACTCCACTTGTAGCAATGCAAACTGGACTGAAGGTCAGGCTTTGGTCCATGGCATCGTTCTCACTTCACCAGAGGTGGGCTTATGTCCTCAGGGGAATGGGATAAAGGAAATAAACACAGACACAGAATCATAGAGAGTTTAGGTCGAAAGGGACTTTTAAGGACCATCTAGTCATCCCTTTGCAATGAGCAAGGACGCCTACAACTAGATCAGGTTGCTCAGAGCCCTGTCCAGCCTGTCCCTAGGGCTGGGGCATTGACCCCTTCCTTCTATGGGCAACCTGTGCCTGTGTTTTACTGCCCTCATAATAAAAAATTTCTTACTTATAAAAGAAATATAAGGCAACAGGCCCTATATTAACGAAAAGGTCTGTCTCCATCTTTCTTAAAAAGGCCCTTTAGGTACAGGTAGGCTGCAATAATATCTCACTGGAGTCTCCTCCGTGCTGAACAACCCAATTCTCTCAGCCTGTCCTCATGGGAAAGGTGTTCCATCACTCTGATCAGCTTTATGGCCCTCCTCTGGACTCACTCGGACAGGTCCATGTCTTTCCTGTGCTGGAGACCCCAGAACTGGACACAGTACTCCAGGAGGGTCTCATCAGAGCAGGGCAGAGCAGAGGGACAGAATCCCCTCCCTTGATGTGCTGTCCATGCTACTTTTGTTGCAGGACATGTTTGGCTTTCTGGGCTGCAAGTGCACATGGCTGGGTCAAGCCCAGCCTCTCACCTACCAGCACTCCCAAGTCCTTGTCCTCAGAGCTGCCCTCAGTCCTTCCCTCCCTCACCTTGCATCAGTACTGAGGGTTACTCCAACCTATTGTTTGCCCTATTGTTGGCCCTCATGAGGTTCACATGGGCCTTTTTCTTGTAAGTTGATATAAGTGCACATAGATGATCTTATTCATAGGACAATTTTTCTGCATTATTTTTTTCTTTCAAGTGGATATTTAAAATAATTTGGCAATTACCCAGGATCACAGTAATGAGGTTGCATGCCCACCAACTAGAGAAATATGTTAGTAGCCCAGTGACAAAAGGCAGCTGAGCTGTGAAATAAAGGAGCACACAAAGAGCTAAGCAAAAGGGTCAGAATGGTAGCTGAAGGATTTTAGCTGCACTGTGACAGGGTGATGTATGTGAACTGAAGCAAATAGAGCTGGAGGAGATGTTTGTGGGACTATTAATTTTAATGCAATGCAAAATATCCAACGACAAGGAAGGAAGGAAGTTACACTTCAATGCCATAGAAGATGATTCAGACAGTAACAAAGGTCAGATGAGGAGAATCTGGGGAAAGACATTAAGACAGATGCCTATGTGATGGCTCTTATTGTGTTCTTGATTGGATCTGAACAAAAAGAAATGAAGAAGAAGGAGTACCTCCATTTGGAGGATGTGGTTTGAAAGATTACCTAGACTAGTCTAAATCTGGAACTGACAACTAGGAAGAAAAACAAGTTCTTGCTGTGACATTTAAGTTTTTAATGAGTATAGGGCAAATTCAGATTAATGCCTATATCTAATAGAGGTAGCAACTCCAAATCTGGAGTTCACCCCAGGAAGCCAACTAGGGTGTCTGAAATATGTTTGCCCAGATGAATTTAAGATTTTAAGAATTTTTAATAACACTCAGATTTGAATGAATGACCATAGTCACTGATGGATTAAAGAAATTCAAATATAAGACCCCATGGCACACTCCAGAGTTCCCCTCCCTGAATAAGTCAGAAATAGTGCTCAAAAATAATATGTGGAGATTTAG
The DNA here is from genome assembly GCF_963513975.1 of Fringilla coelebs. Classification (NCBI taxonomy): domain Eukaryota; kingdom Metazoa; phylum Chordata; class Aves; order Passeriformes; family Fringillidae; genus Fringilla; species Fringilla coelebs. Next base: position 62,606,511 of record NC_140029.1, on the reverse strand, counting down.
CACATGTTCTCTTGTCAGTATTGAGAGTGGTGCTCCTGTATCTGCCTCATAAGAATAAGAAAAATAGTCCATAGAACTATGAGGTGTGAAAATAAAAAGAAATTAAGGGAATGCAGGGTAAATTTAAGCTGTATTTTAACCCCTCTCTGTGGCCTGTTATCAGCTAACAAAACACATGCCACTTAGAAAGGTGGATTGGGGATTTTTTGTGTGTGTTTTGTTGGTTTTGGTTTTGTTTGTTTTTTTTTTTTTTTTAATTGCTGGCTTCCTTTTCCTTGTAAGACTGAGCATCTGTATTCTATGAAGGGTCTAATTTAAGAGTCAGGCTCGAGCACTTCAAGATTTCTTTGTTTTTTTCCATCATTTTTTTCTATACAATAGGAAATTTGGCTCTTTTGTCAAGCTATGTCTACTTTATTCAGAATAAACAGCTATTTTATTCCAGCTGTCAGGTGAAGGTTGTCCAGCTCTACTAAGTGTTACAGAAAATGAACAGCTCTGACACCTGGAAGACATGAGGGGCAGCCATAAGATTGGAATTTGTGTTTGAATTGCAGTAAGTGCCAGCATTTGATATTCATCACTTGTAGAAAAATGATTTCTTTTCTCTCTAGACAGGAAAAGTAGAAGTCAGCAGTGGGACTTCAAATTTTGTAAACAAGAGTTATTGAGAGACCATTGGGATGGGACCCAGTGAAAAACCAAGGAAAAGAACCACTGGATAAAATGTGTAAAATAAATAGTGCCTGGTTTATAAAAGCAGCCAAAGTTTGATGGGATGTGACATCCTGTTGGAGGCTGTGGAGCCTCAATGCTGGAGCAAACTGGGGCCAGGGGGCTGGAGAAGAAGGAAATATCAGCAAGCTCAGTGAACAAGCAAGCTGCAAACATTTGGCACTAAACACAGAACAGATAAGGATCAAAACAGAGTCTGTATTTTGGACTTTGTAAAATCAGCTGCATGACTCAGTGAGTCCAAGATAAAGAGAATGGGATTATTCCAAACAGGCAAAAGCAATGGGATTGTTCCCAGATCTAAAGCCATATCTCCAAGATGTATTTAAAACTCTGGACACAAAACTGCAGTCATTCAAACTTTGGTAATATCACCCCTGAATTAATAGGTTAAGTTTTTCTCAGCTCCTCCATCAGTACCCAATCCCCTGACCCAGGACTAAATAGATTAAATAAGCCTTTGCAATAGCCACATCATGGACAGTTTGAATTGTCATCCTTCAGTCTCTCTGCTGCTCCAGCAAATTAAAAGTCTCACAGTTTCTCCAGAAGGATTGCATTTCCATTCAGGATGTTTGTCACGGAGGCAGGAAGTCAGTCCTGCATGCCAAGAAACAATCTATATCTATTAAATAAATGCATTTGTATTTTTGTACTGTCCACCATGCCAGCTGCCCCTATTCATGACTTCATACAGTGTCCTGAGTCTCTCTTCTCAGTATTTGTTTATAATTTTTTCCTCATCCTATGCATTATTAAAGATTTTTATAATGCATAAACCTCCCAGCTGTCCCTACAATCACCAAAGAATTGTTTGATTCATTAGATAAATGCTGCAGACCAGAGAACATCCCAGAGTAGTTTTGTTGAAGTAATTTGTTTGTTTGTTTGTTTGTTTGTTTGAGTAATTTGCTGAGAGCCTTTGGGTCAATACAGAAGAACAGTCTGAAACTTGCTGAAACACATTTTTAAGCCTGTCCTGAACCAGGGTCACATTTCTCAATTTCCAAGTCATTATTTTAAGTCATGAATAGCTAGAGCCAGTAGAAATCAAATGTTCCTGGGGAGGAAAAGCCCCATAAAGCAGAGAATGTGCTAGTAATTGACTTGCCTCTGAATTGTTGTCTTTTTGCATCCACCTGTGCCTTTTACTATACGTAATCACAGTACTGGTTTCAGAAGTTACATACACACATGCTTTAAAATATTTTAAACATCTTTGACATGTAAAGAATAATGAAAACGATACAGTTGTGTTCAGGGAAGCATTTCCTGGTTCTGATATTCTAGCTTTGCTTGCATAGCATTGCTGTCTTGATTTTTTTCCCCTTGTCTTTATGGATGGTTTCGTTCATCTTGTTCTGTACAGTGCAAGATGTATGATGTGAGTCACTGTTGAACTCACTCCTCTTTCTCTAACCAGTCATATCAGTCTTGTTTATTGTCACTGCCCTAGAAAATGAGAGCTCCCAGCAACCTCAGAAATGTTTCTTCTGTGATTTTCAGGCAGTGGGAATAGCAGAGGCTTCAGTGTTATGGCCAAAGTACTGTTTCCTACCTTTATGAGTTTCTGCTCCCAGCAATGACCCACCAAGAGCCTATTCCTGCTACACCCAAACAGGTCACAAAATCAGTAACAGGCAGCATAATATTCTGTGCCTTACTGGGTGGGTGGGATATGGAATGTGGACTTTCAGGAGAGACAAACAAGAAACCAATTAGAAAAGGAAAAAAGCCCAGATTTAGTACTGAAAGAGCAGATAACACCTGCACAAAGGAAAATGTAACTACAGTGATTCAGTCAGAAAAAAAATGTCTGTAGAAAAGCAAGGTTATGCCCCATCAGGTCCTGGAAGCTCAATGTTCTCTCTGTTTCTTCAGACCTGTGAATACTGCCTGGGGACACATAGAGAAGTGATAGGCTTTTAGTCATGGGGGACAGAGCTTTTCAGTGGCCTTCAGCAAAAGTCTCTCTCCAGCTTGGCAAAGAATACCAAGAATAGAAGTGGGACTGTCATGAGCAGCAATCATGGTGACAGTGCTCATGCGGCTGTGTTCAAACTACACAAAGTAAATCTGAAGATTTCAAAACTTTTTTTTATTATTTTTCTGGAGGGGTTTTCTTCCTCTCCAGTGCACTCTCTTCAGTTTCTCTGGCATGTCTGCAATCTGCCTTAGACAGCTTTAAATTCCATTTTTGGGTCCCACTGGCTCACCAGAAAGTCAAAGCACAAAGCACTAAAAAGTTTTCTGCTCCATCATTCTGTATTTTAGATGATAAAAAATATCAGCAGCTGGGGCTTTGGCTGCACAATGTTTCACTAAACATGAATTAATTGGAAGCATAGAGACTAATACCATACTTTGAAATCAAAGCAGCCAGGTCCTGTTGTGATTTATTGATAAAAGGCAGCTGAAGAAGGACGGGGAAAAGGTCAAGACAGAGAAAAGAGCAGTCACTGTTTGGGAGTCAAGAAAGTGTGTGGAGGCAATTCTTGTGTTACTGTGGCTTGCAGAAACTGAAGCAGCAAGGGGGCTAATCAGCCGAGCTCATTAATGGAGGAAAACAGGGACAGAAAGTGTGCCTGCTGCTCGGAGAGACTTCTGAGAGAAGAGCCTAGAGAGCCTGGAAAATGTCATGGTGCTAACTTGTTCTTGCTGCCAGCAGCTGGGAGGAGCTGGTCTGGAGGAGGATCCCCACACTGGGACCATCTGCTAAAACCCAGCTCATGGTTTGCTGACACCATGACAAACACTGACCCATTGGAGGAAGAAAATTGTGGTACCAAATGCTTCCCTGTGCAGTGGCAGGGAAGCTGGTCCAGAGCCAGATTGGCCAAGGACACAGGGACAGAATTCAGGGGGTGCTCATTGAGCTGGTGTAAGGTGAATGAAAGGTGAGGGGGCTGCCAGCAGTCCTGGGTGTCAGTGTCTCCTACCTGATGATGTCAAGAGCAGCAGTATAATACAACCCTGTGACAACTGGAAAAAAGGACACAAAGATTATTCTGAAAAGGTTTCCTTCTGAGTTGAGTGGCGACTCTGGGATGCAGTAAGTGGATTGAGAAACCTCAGCATGCGGTGCTGGTCAATAAATAAATTTTCCAGAGGGTACAGCCAAGGTGAACTAAAAGACTGAGAAAAGGGCAGAAAATGGGCACAAAAAAAGACTTCAATTTAGGTCTGGAGCTGGGTAGGCACACAAGAAAAACCAGAACCTTAAAAGATTAAGGGTCTACCACCACAGGTAAATCCGAAACTGGGGATATATTGAACATTTGGCTAATATAATGAGGAATGAATGGGATCAGTGTATGTTTTAGTATATAGTAATGCCCTTGACTTGTTGATTAGCCCCTGGATGTGCCAGCAGGGTACAGCCATAAAGACTAGCTGGAATAAATCCTGAGCCTAGAGCACTGCACTGGAAAGGTATTGCTTCTTCAGAAGGGACATTTGCAGAGCAAATGGAGAGAGAAATCATTGCACTGACCATCGTGAGTGAAACCCAAGGCAGAAAATGTGGCTTGTTTAAGAGTTAGGAGGGACGAGAGAGGGAAAGGAAGTTGCAGAGGAGTGCAGGGTGGCTGCAGTTTAACAGGTGTATGTTCCTCTTCTCTCCTTATCTGACTCCCCTGGCTTTCAACATCCTCCCCTGCCAGCACAAGATTTCTTAGACATTCCTTCTCTCTGCCTGTGCTATGGAGTGCGGCACCAGGGTACAGATGAACTTAGGGCTGGGGCAAAAAATGGTGACATGTCAGTGTGTGCAGGTCACTATGGGTCAGAGAGACACGGGGAAAGTGTCTCAGGAATAAAACCTCCTGGGAAGAGTTAAAAAATACACACACACCGAAAGAGAAAACAGCACATAAAAGAGTGTGAGGAGGGAAAGATAATGACAGGAGCCTAAGGGAGGGGAAATAGAGGGGCTTGAGTGAAAATGGGAAGGTAGAGAGGGGGAGATGCAGAGAAGGGAATTAACAGAGGAAAAGAACAATACTGCTGTTCAGAAAGAAGTGAGGAAGAAGAACAAACATGAAACCGAGATACTAAAGCAATGGAATAGTATGAAATTAATTAATTTAGGAATTAAATGAACACAGGCAGCTTTTTAGGCATTGTCCCCCAGAAGAAACCACTTAGAATTCACTGCACAGAAAAGTACATGTGTGAGTAGGGTGGGTGTTACTCTGCTTTTTCTACTAATTCCCAGTTTTTCTACCTGTGGTATCTGACTCCTTATGTCATGCTCACATGGTAGCACAACAGAATTGTATGTCTAATTAGATGATTTTGTATTTTGCATTTTGCTAACATAACTTTCTCCTTGGAAGTTCTTGCTTAGCTCAGAAGTCTGGATGTAGAAATCTGTGAAAAGATGAGGCACAATGAATTCCATGCACATTATGAAGTTCAAGAAAAGAAGCCTTACTGTCTAGAAAATCAAGATAGCCAATAGACCGGCATGGCAGAGCAGTGGAGCTCTCCCTCTTGCACTGTGCAGAAATGTAGAGAAGACTGCCAGGACTATGGATTCTAGAGTACCTATCCATGGAAATTGTGTGGGCTCACTTCAGAGTTGGTGTCACAAAGGCCAAAGCATTTTCTAGTCAGAAGAGAAAATCTCAGTGGCTTATACAAGGGTGGAAGGCAGAACACATGGACCCCAAAAGCCCTGAATGAGTTTGTTACAGTTGAATTTCACCAATCCAAACAAAATAATGAAATAACAGAAAAAAAATGCAAACCCAAGGGCTTCTTTGCTGGATCTTGCCTGAGAGGAAAAATGGCCATGAGCTGACCAGCAAAGGGAACGTTTTGTGTGGTTTAAGTTTGGAAAAGAAATGGAAACAAGCTAGAGATTGGTGGGGGGAAGGTGTGTTTTCCACATGTGATTCTAACTGACAGCTCTGTAAAGAAAGGTTGATGAACAAGTGTGCTCAGTCTTGGGGAATGGTTTTACATTCCAGCTCAGGGATGGAATCTCAGCTGGTAGGAATCAAATGAATTATACTGGCAGAGGACTTGAGACCTTTTTCTCACAAGAACAGGAAAATGAATTCTATTAGTTTTTTGTGGAGCTCTTGCCTTCACTCCATTCTTTTCATAAATGTGTCATCAAGCAGCTTATCCCCATGTGACACAAGAGACATTTTGTGAGTGGTTTGGCAGTATCTGCTAGGTTAGAAAAGATATTATCATTTGAACTATGGTAAGAAGTGACAAGAATATAGAGAAGATTTCATTTACATTGTTTTAAAACACACTAATTTTTTTATAAAATTGGCGAGAAAAACAACAGGAAAGGATGATCAGCCTGGCTTGAAGTTCTGTGCAATACTTTACAAATCAAAACACACCATTAATTCATGTTATGAACTACTGGAATTGATGACAAGCCTCATGAGGGAATCAATACAGAGAGTGTTTCTAATAAGGTCTTAAGAATAGAATACCTGCTCTCCAGTGGAAAGGGTGTGTTGGGCATAGAAAAATATGTAAAGAAGAACAACAGAGAGGGAACAGCAGAAGACACTGAACTGGACTTGGAGAGTGAATAGCCCTAAATGTATTGTTCCTTAGTTTATATGAAACGGTAGTGGATGGCTATGTCAAAAATATCTTTTTTATTTCTTTACCTTCTTTCAGGCAGCTCCCCTGAGCTGAATGAATCAGAATATCAGTGGATATGCTATGAGGCCATTGGTACCCTGACAGGTGTGTGCAGACAAGGACAGGGTCTAACTGAGTTGGGCCTTCCCTGCAGATAATTCCCTGGTGTATGTCCTTGTCTTGTGGACTCTCACACCACATGGCAGCCAGCCAAAGATGAAGATGGAGAGTGGGCTCCTCGTATGCCTGTTGCAGGCACTAGTGACAGATGGGTTCTTATCAAGACTGTAACAGTCCTTCTGTATTAGGATCCTAATCTGTTTTTCTTGTTATTTCCTGAAAAGATAACTGTAGTTGGAAGAATGTGGAGAGGGATTCTGTTTCTCCAAGCTTCCTTCTCCCATGCTCCTCAAACAACTATGAGAATGAGAAACACGAGGAACGATGGATGTGTTGCCTGGTGTGGCTTCCATTGTCTGGTGTCACTTAGGGTGACAGGGTTGACGGAGTGCAAAAATTTCTCTTCTCTGTGCCTCCTGAGGTAACACCTGTCCCCTAGAGGCTGCACCCTTCAGAAGTCCAGTCAAACTTTGTTATGATCCTTACAAGACCTACCTTAAGATTTTTGTGGGATTTTACGTGCCTGTTCAGGATTGCAAGGCAAGATGTATTCTATTGCCATCTGTATGGCAGTTGTCTGGTGTCAAGTGGGCAATGCTCCTTATCTCTCTTCCTGAGTGATCATAGTCAACAAGGGGCATCTGCTGATAAGGGGCTATTGAACGTCACCACATGACTGATAAGAACTATAGCAACCCATTGTGAGATGCTCCGCCCAGAGGGAGGAGCCAAGCAGTGCCATGCAGATATAACCTGCAAGGTTCTGACACCAAGACAGCCTTTGCTCCACTGGACTACCCCGAGGAAGAGCAGCTGCTTCTACTTCCATGGATCTGTGGAGGAAGAATACACCCCTTTCCTACAGGACTCCCCTGCTCCAACAGAACCACGCCTGACACTCCAGGAGGACTGCAGCCCCTTTTCCAACTGGACTGCTACTAACACCCTGACCCACAGGGTGTCAGGTTGTGTTCTGACTCTGACAGTGTTGTTCTGGTGTATTGCATTGTTGTATTTTACCATTTTATATTTTTTCCCTTCCCTATTAAAGAACTGTTATTTCCTGCTCCCATATTTTTGCCTGAGAGCCCCTTATTCATACCAATTCGGAGGGGTGGGGAGGGTTTGCATTCTCCATTTCAGGGGAGGCTCCTGTCTCCTTTAACAGGCACCTGTCTTTCCAAACCAAAACAGTGACCATGTAAGACTTCAACTCAACACATAGCTTAGTCTGTCACCTCCAGAGGCTACAGGCCATGTACACTTCTGTTTTCCTGCAAAGGCTCCCAGAAGCAGTGCTTTGAGCTCAAATGTGACTTGGCTTCTGAAAAAGTCATGATACTGGAACAATGTTTCATCTTCAGAAGACAAAAAAGATGTAGTACAGCTGGTTAGTTTTGTCTCCAAAATAATAGTGCTTATACTCAGGACAGGACTTTAATTGAAGACTTAATTTAAAATTCTAGGTGTTCAAGAATTTGTAGTGTACTTGGAATTCTGGATCTCCAATAATTTATCTTGCGCTAAAGAAATGTTTTTAGATTTAAACATGTGGGAAAATATTACAGTTCCAGTATGTGCCAATTGTCAATATCCATTTGCATTCTTCAGTCATGAGAAATGGGCACAACTATTTTGGAAACTATGGGAAAAAACCCCAAAAAAACCCAAAAAAACCCCAAGTTTGAAATCTTAATGCGTAGTTGCAATTTCTGTGAAAAGTATTTATTCCTTGTTCACTTAAATTTTTTGGCCACTGCATATCTGAAATGTAAATGTTTATGCTTTGTGGAAAGTACAAATAAAAACACATAGGAAAATAGATTTTAATATATAGGGTAGGAAAAGCTTAGCATAAGAGCAAGAGAATTGACAATTGACAATATTGAGCAAGAGAGTAAGACAAATTCTGACCTTTTTCTGTATATTAGCCAGGCATGAAAAGGACTAGAAACACTTTGTTTGATGTTAAAGAAAGTGGTCATGAAAGCACACAAGAAGTCTTTGGCTTTTTCAGGAGCAGTCAAACACCTGAACGGTGATTTCATGTTGACCAGGAATATTAGGTGTCATAGTTTTTAAAGATCTGTCTTTGAGTCCAACAAAAATACAACTTTTCTTGTCTTGGGTTAATGAATGTGCACAGCTGTTCTGAGCACAGCTGGACTTCCCATTCCACATGCACGTTTAGAATGTCAAAGATGCTCCCTTCCTGTGTTATGGGAGAAAAAATCTCAACGTATTTCACAGGTCTTCTGAAAAGGTAGAGAGTGTGACAAGATGTAATTTTAAACAGGTTACAGCCTGGTGTTTATGGCATCTCCAAGACTGCTTGTGTAAGTAGCAAATGAATCTGTGCTCCACTTTTCAAGCGAGTGCTGAACCACTCTTTTATTAGTTTTTCTCAGGAGGAAGCAAATTTGTACATCCTGGCCAGCTTATTAGTTGTTCTGCTCTGTTCTGTACAAAAAGAAACCAGAGGAAAAACCCTCTCTGTTTCCCATATTGCTGGGAGAGAAGGATTGTTTAAGCTGTCTCTGTAACCCAGCAGGCAGGGGACATGCCCAGCCTGCAAGAAATACAGATTCATTTTTCCCCCTCATCTGCTACCAGATTGGTTATACAAACTGTGTAAGACATTCTTTCTGAGACAGCAGTGGGTTTTTCTTCTCAGAAACAATGGAAGAAAACAGATTTAAGATTTTGTTGAAATAATATTTCTGAATCCTTATGCCCCTTAGCTCCTTTTTCTCCCTTGCAATCCCCTTTCTTCTTCATCAGATGTAACCAAATAATAAGGATTTTGTCAGAATAACCCCAGGCAAAGGCACAGACCAAACTCAGCAAAACTACAACTCAGAAAAACTGAAATACTTTTTCTTTTGTATGTCTGCTCTTGCTATTTTTTTCCTTTCTTTTACATTACTACAACAATTGTGTGCAGCTTTGGGGCAAAAAATGTTTTAGTGGAAAGGGAAGGTCTTATACCATTGCACAAATTCAAAGATACAGTTAAAAATCTTGTTTATTGCCTTCAGAAATAGAAGTGTCTCAAAAGAAATCAAAGTTTAACATAATGTGAAGAGTTCAAGTACTGTCCTTTGTAAAAAATCTTGTAAAAAGGACTTATTCAGAGTTTTTCACCAGCTCTTTATTCTTCATACCTGACTCAGAGGGGCCTTATTGATATCTTGAGAGGAACATCTTGAAATCTTTAAGTTGACACATCCATGCCTTAGAATAATAGCACAGGGCATTTTTTCTTGCAGACTTCCCAGAACTCGTATGAGACAGCTATTTTTATGCCACCAGATTTGCCAGCTCATCTTCCATTTTCTCATTCCATTGCTGATATTCTCAGAACCTCCTGACACCAACTGAATCATTAGGGAGAGATCCAAATTGATCAAATCTTCCAGTGTCCTTCTGGTATTCCATCAGCTCCCTAGCATGAGTGTCTAGAATTTCTGGATTGCCACTGGAAATGGGATTAGCCATTTAAAGATTCAGAGCAATCAACTAGCAGTGTGTGGCTTGAGGCCTTCAGAGTGAGGCTTGCCTGTGAAGAATGACTGAACATGTGAAAAGCAGGTGGAAAATTTCATTGTTCTTTAAGACTATGGTATCCCACACCGTTTGTGCAAGGATAAGGAACTTGTTGGAACAGCCAGCTGTGAACATGGAACTGTAGTAGATCTTTCAGGAAAGTAAAGTCTAGATCAAATTGAAAGAACTGACAAAGGCATCATCCTCATCTCCTTCCAGCTTCCAGAACCTCTTCCAAGGAAGATGACTTAGTATCTTTGTTTTCAAGAAATCCCAAAGGAAAATCACCTTGTTCAGGTTTCACTGAAAGAGGGAGCTTTTGGAAAATCTGCAGGTGCATAAGGATCTTTTCAGTTCAGAAACCTCTTCAGTTTCCAGTTGTGCAAAAATCATGTAGTGCAATTCCATCAAATCCATGTTGTGTGACCTGCTGTGGACAGCACCCATGAAAAATGTAAAAGTGCATTTAATTATAAATATTTTTCTGCCAATCAGTTGCTACCTTTAATATCAACAGTAGCTCAAGGCTGTCAGGGTTCACAGAGGTCAGCAGACCTTTGGCAGAAGGTGCTCCAAGCACAGATTTGAAAAGGACCAGTCCCCAGACTTGTATCTTTGCATGTATTTTTAGTGGTATTTGGTATTCTTCCCCTGACTCAAGGAAGTGAATAATAATTCTCCAAAGTGAAGTGTGCTCTGCTCTTTTAAGTCACTCTTCCCCATGTTACCCCTTTTCCTGGACAGACTGTGGCACATCCTCAAAGCTCTGTCTTCAGTATGGAAAGCTCTTTGGTGTGAAGTTTCCTAAGCTGCTGTGAGACATTTTCCAAAAATCTTTTACTCAAATAGCACTACTTCTTCCTCTCTTCCTAATATGAAAGCACTGCATTTCTACTTAATCTTTTTTGGGGTCTGAAATGAAACTTTAACGGGCTGAAATTTCTCCATGCTATTTGTTTCTTTGAAAGCAGCTGATGTACCAATATATACTGTATTAAGGATTGACAACTGGGAGGAAAAAGAGTACAAGAAATCAGTGCCCCAAATTTTCAAAATACTCAAACCCCCTAAATCTAAAAGAACTTTGCTAAACTCCTTAACTGTTGAAAAACATAGGCAAATAAAATAGTAAAAGAAGCAAATACTGCATCTAAGAATGCACACACTATGTAATTTAACAGAAAGAAAACAGTTTTGCTAGTAACACCCACATGCTTTTGAAGTTTTAAAAACACAGGCCAGCCCATTTAGGATAAATCTTGGCCCAGCATTAGATTTTAAGTAAGGAATATCAAGGTTTATTTTACCTGCTAAGAAGAATTGCAGACTGAGCTTGGGTACAAGGCCAAAAGAGTAGTGCCCAAGGGCAAGGACCTTCTTTATCTAATCACCAGTATGACTGTGTTACTACACTGAATGCTCCTTAAAATCACCTTGCAAATACAGAAGCAAAAAATGCTTAACCTTTGTCTCCAGACAGACTAGATCTACCTTCTAACTTCCATTTTGTACCCAGTAGTCATGATATTCAGTAGTCAGTCCTTGTGGAGAATCTGGAAAAGCTCTCCTTCACAGGCACCTGTGGCCTGTGCCTTAGCTTATAAAATAATTTACACATCCTCTGAGGCACTTAAAGTCTTCAAAAGTTTACTAGCACTGCCATATCACCTCTTTAAAATGGCCTTCTCTGTTCTCAAGTGTTTGTTACTTGTTCTTTAGTTCAGCAGCTGTCACCTTTTGTGTGTGTGTGCAGCTGGAATTCTGCAGGGCTCCTGGGTACCAGTGATGATTTACAACTGCTTAGACAGCTAAAAAATCTGGTCAGGGTGAAACTGTTTCACTGCACCCACCTGCAGTGAAGCGCCCAGCCTGGGACCATAGGCTTATTCAGGTTACCTCATTGTCACAGCAGAGAGAGAGAGGTAAGAATCACCAGGTAAGGATTCAAATCACCTTGTAGAGATGTCTTGTAGGACTGAGAACTCCAGCCTTCTTGGCTTAGGTGCTCTGCTTACCAGGGAGGGATGAGCCTTATCCTACATCTGTCATAGAGGAATCCCTTGTGCTCCTGCAAAGTGCCAGCTCATTCCCAGAACAAGGAGGAAATTCACTCATGGATTGGTTCACATTTTAAAGTAATTTAACAGAATGTTCACTATTTCTACCAGCTTTTGATGTAAATGCTGAGTAGATTAATAATTTATCACAGCAACTAGGGGACTATCCTAAAACCAGACTGCAGGATAAATCCCAAAGCAGAGGGGGGTTGAGCAATCACTATTTGCTGTGTCTGTGAACAGACAAGTAATCCAGCACAGTTTGCTAAACTGCAGTAACATGTTTGTGTGACTGAGTACAAGTTTAAGATTGCTCTGAAAACGAATAAGCAGTTTTTGATGGTAATCCAAGAGCAGCACTGCACATCATTGGAGCAAAGGCAATGCCCCACGTTAGAGTGAGGACAAGGCAAATATATGGACTATGAATTATTTCCCATGCACAGCAGGATACTGATCCTCTTTACTTGTGTTTGGGTTAAAGCCAGTATTGTTAAGTCTCCTTCAGCCCAGCAAGAAACTCAGCATGCCTCACCAAAGTCACGGGCTCCAGGCACGTTGGAGTACCAGCATCTGTGATCTCTGTGCACCCTGTAGTTGCAAGGTCCTTGTAGCACTAGACTTTGGAGGAAAAAACTCACCATTATAGACATTCACTTATAATTAAGCTTTGCAGAACAAAAGTTTTAAACAATAAAGTGAATAAATTAACCATTCAAATGGAACTTTTATTTTTTTTTTCTGGAATGGCTGTTGCCCTTATAAACACACTAAGCAACAATGTGAATATTATCTTGCTAATGTCTAAAAAGATTACATGCGTTAAAATTTATGCTGTATTTAATTTAGTTCTGCTCAGAACTATTGTTGTGATTAATTGAAGAGGTACTGACCTGTAGGAAATATTTTGTATAATAAAAAGAATCAACAATGCAAAACCCATAAGTCCCAAATTCCCTTGCAGCTTAAAGCCGAGTCCATGTCTTATGGGGAATATTTCCATGCTAGTAAACCACGGCATCAGCCTCAGAGAGCTGCCAATCAGGAAACTTCTCCCAAATGCCTCCTCCACAGAAGTTTGAGCAGTGAGCCAACCAGTTATGCTGCAGCTGGGATCATTAGCAGTGGCTGGTGCCAGTACCAGCAGTTTTACACCAAACTCCATTTTGATCCTGGAGGGTACCAGCTTAGTTTGCAATGATGCCTATTTCCCAGCAACAACCTTGTGCTACTTAAACACTGGCATCACTGATAAAGAGTTTAAAGGAGCTGGTCTTGCTCTGCTGGTTCATTTACTTGTCCTTGTAGCCTGAAGGTTCTTCCTGTTACAGTAAAGGGAATTTTTGTTGAGCAGTGCAGAATACTGACTCTAATGGCAACAGCAGATTTTTTTCAGAATTTTCTAGTACATTTTACTTCTACCATTTTCCAAGAAAATTCACTGTATATATTTCTTTTCATATTAGGTATAATTCTCCTTCCAGACTTTAATTATACAGTTCTACACAGTCTTGTGTTGGAGCTAGAAAGTGGGGTCTGATATCCAAACTCAAATCAAAAAGCTGACTGGTTCTGACAAGGAAGGACTTTTACAGAATCCCCTACCAGATGCTTCAGAAGAACAGAGAAAAAATGCTGAGAAATATGTTCATAAGAAAACTGTCCTCTAAAAGTCTGTGTCTGTCATACTTATGCACAACATATATAAATAGATCGCTGTTATTGGGTCACATAAATACTGGTTATACATAAAACCTCATCTATATAATTGCAGTCATTGTCATCTCCTAAACTGATAGCTCTTTTTTTCAATTTCATGCAAGGTTTGGCCTTTGGAATAATTTGTGGGAATGTGTTTCCCTTTTAAGTGATGCTTTGCATCTGAAAGCATTTAACGAAACTGATTCAAAAATATGTCACCTTCTAGTTCCAAGACACAGTGGCACAGATGTGCAAATAATGCTGTCTTTTTTGGTGAGGCAGTGTGGAGTTATGATGCCTCTGAGGTACAACCCAAGGGCCACTGCAGCCCAGGCTGGATTTTCAATGGTAGGTTATAAGGTACATCTTCAGAACAATGTATGTGTACATCTTAGAGCATCCTGGGAACTCTACTCCCTCATAAATAACCCTGGATTCATAGGAAAATTAGGGAAGTACAGACTTTATTAGAATAAATCACTCTAGTTCATTTATTTGTAGAAATATATTTCTCTTTGCAAGTGAATCACCTTTAGAGAAGTTTCCTTTTGGTCAGCTATCTGCCAGGATCCAGGGAGCTGTTTTTTCCCAGGGTGTTTTATTAAATGATTTGTGTGTACACAGAGAAGAATCTTTTAAGTGCTGCAGATGCTTTGAAAGATAATCTTGCTGGAAACTCCATCTGTACTGAATGTAAAACCTTATCAAGACTGAAAAAGCTTCAAGAAAATTCACAACCTAGTTTCAGCTAAATCTGTGCTACCCTACTAATTGCTACTACTCTTCAGTTTTTAAGATTTTAAAGATACTGTCTAGTTACTTGTTTCCAGAAAGAAAAATATATTGTGATTCTTTAGCCCAATTTTGTGAAAATGTCTTTTAAAATTTTTCTTCCAAGCGGTCCTTATCTGCAGAAGTGACCAAAATCCAAAATGTTTTAGTTCAGATCACTGAAAAAGCAATGAGGATTAAACTGACACTGGGTTTATTGTACTGCTGACAACCGCTTAGAAATTATGAAGATGTTGCACAGCACTTTGCAAGTCTTTTCCTAGGAAATGCAAGTGGTCATGACTCTTAAATTCTCTTTAGCCCAAATCAGTCCTTTGAGACTATAAAAATAAATGATCTTCATGCCCTGCACCATAATTTTAAAAACCTATTCTCTATTTCTGTCTTTTCTCATGCAAGCCCTTAATTCCTGCTACTTACATAAAAGACAGAAATGATGCTTCATTACCCTTTTCCACCCATACAGAGAGTCTGAAATTAATTTGGTATAAACAACCAAAATACCAAAGTGTGATTAATTCTTTTATAGAAGTAAACACGGTCAAGTGGCAATCTGCCAAACTGTGGCAGCTTTTGCCTTCTCCTGGTGTGCTTCTTTTACTAGAACATCTTGGAAAACAAAGTGATGTCTTCCAGCTTGCACTTTCAGCAGGTTTTGAGCATCAGGAATAGTTCTGGTCACCAGCACAACCTCAGGCAGCTGCTGCTGAGGGTTTTCCCTTAGCACTGTTATCCATAATGGTCTGAGGGTCTGACCAGGATTTCTAATCTCCCAGTGCCCTCACACACATCTTGAATTGCACCAGAAGTCCTTCATGCTGGGACAATCCTGCCTGTTTCTTCTCCATGCCCTTCTTCCCTTATTCATTGTTCAAAATCTTTTAATAAATTTGCTTTGACCTGATGATCCAGTTATTTATCAACGGTTACTAATAATTCCAGCTTGTATAAGTGTCCTAGAATAAACAAATGACACGGCATAGAGCTTCACACTTCATGACTATTTCGAGATATTGGACAAAACCTAATGACAATCATATGTTTTTCATCCAATGCCTTTCCCATAATTACAGGAACTTCTTTTTTTTAGAAATTTTATCTACTGCCACCAAATCAGCAAGCAACAAAAAACCCCAAACAAAACAAAGCTGCATTTTTTTCATATTATACTGGGACAACTGCAGTGGCAGAAATGCACTGTTTCATGTTTGACAAATCAGTGAGACCTAATGCTAATACAATGAAATTAAAAGAGAAATTGATCCATTTTTCATGTTTATGTGGGGACAGGTGACACTGACTGCAATTGCACCTTCAAAACATCTGCTAATTGACATTACAGCAGTAAAAGTGGCCGACATGAAATTCTATACAGTGAAGACTTGGTTTGCATCCTTAGCCATGAAGTGTGAAGCTATTGTGTAATAAAGTGAGAAAAGGTTCTGTGAGGTTTAGCTCTGAATAGCAGTGAAGAGCACTTACCCACCTCCAACAGTGCCTTTATTGCGAGACTCTGTGCTCAGGACATGCAGTTTGTGGTGAGACTTGTTCCCAGATCATCTGATGTCAATAGAAGCTTTCACAGGGACAGAACTGGAACTAAAGCTTTAAATAAATTGAAAGAAGCAGACTTGCACCATCCTTGTGCCATGGTTTAACAGAGGGAAGGAAACTATCTGAGTTCCCACAGCAGGCAACTGCATGAAGGAATATGTCACAGCTCCAGCTCAGCCTCAGGTCTGCCCTCTGACATGCCACAGACTCCAGAGGGATGAGCACACATAAAAAAGATATTTCTGAACAATATGGACTGAATGAGAGCCTATGTCTCAAATCTGGAAAAGCCCTTTCTAAAGACAAAGCCTTTAGAAAACTTGTACAAGGGTAAAAACCAATAAAGATCATTAGCTAAAGGTCTGGAAAAGAGCAGATTACAGGCACCAGGCTTAAAAGGATATGAGCAAGAGAAAGTGCTTTAATTCCTTATAAATGCAATGTTATAAATGATCAAATCTGCAGCCAAATTTATTAAAAAAATTAACAAAGATTTATTAGATCAACAACAATACAGAATTTTGAAAAAACCCACCACAGCCAAGGCAGCGTCAACTCTGGAATTTGGCGCTGGGTGAACCTGGATCCAACTGGCAGAGTGCCAGCATCTCCCCAGTGGTTCACCCCGACAGTTTCATGCAGCCAGCTTATATCCTGTGTGTTCTGCCTGGGGCAGAAATGACAGAATGTCCTTTTGTGTCCCTTCACATGTAAAACTGGGACCATACGGGAACAAAGCCAGTCCAGGTGTCCGGATGGCTGTCTGAGCTTCTTCTGGATGGCTGTCTGATTTTCTTCTTTCACATGTAACCCAGTGGTGCCAGTATTCAAGATGGTAGATGCAATCTGCTCCAGGGGCAGGTCCTCCTGAAAGGCTCAGGCATTCCTGGGAAGTCGATGCTCATGGCCCAGGAAGGCTTCATTCTTAAGCTAACGGACTTGATTTTATCTTTAACATTGTCTGGGACCTAACTGAATAGAAATAAGACTCTGCTCCCAGCCAGGGTGCTCAAAGACATGAGCTGGATTTTTACAATATTTTATATACACATATATATAAATAGCATGAATTAGCTCTCTATATATAACATGCAATAAATGCATCTACACATAATATTTGGGGTGACTAAAGAAAGGGGCAATTAAAGAGAGGGATGGGTTTTATGGAAAGGAAAAATTGTGACATATTAAAAAACCACATTACAAGTGAAGAAGTGGGAGGAAAAGCAGTTATTTCTGAAGTGTGGATGGGTCAGAAAATCTCATGCTAAGCACAAAGCCCAGTATTAGTGAAGCTCAGTATTCTCTCCAGTTTCTTTCAATTTTGTCAGTGGTGGCAGAGCAATGGTGTAGCTCTGAGGAACTACACAGGTACTGCCTTTCTCCTCTCTTATGTGAGACACCTCCAAACTGCATTTAGAAATGTTTTGGCTCCAATTGGGCTCAGATCCTCTTTCTTGCACCCCTGCAAATAAAGGACAAGGCCAGTATTTGTTCCTAAATTGATTGTCTGCCTTGGTAAGACTAACTCACACTGACAAGAATTTGTTCATGAATGTAGCCTGGAAGACCTCAAAATGAAACTTCTACTGAACAAGGCTCACATTGCAGAATTAAACTCATTCTTAAGGACCTATTTTTATATAGGACATCAGGGAAAGAGTAATTTCTTTCTGTCCTGAAGATCTGAGAACTCTGAATCCGTTTTTCAAGCAACACAAGTATGAAACAGCTCCTCTAGCAAGGCAGACATGTCATTCTGCTGCTGTCAAACTCTGAATCTGAAATTTAACTAGAGATGGAGTGATGTCATCATGGTCATGCTGAGTTGTATAATTCTATTGTTATAGAATTACTGAGCCTTCCTGATATTTTATGTATTTATTAGGATTCCAAATAATTTCTAGGGATATTTTTCCTTAATGCTAGTTCTGCAACTTTTTTCACGTGGTTTATAGCTTTCAAATAATCGATGTCAAAATCACCATGTTGATGGAAAAACTTTCAGAAGGCATAAATTAGAAGAAAAATGGGATTTTTACAGTGATGCAGAGGTCATGCTAATCCTCACAAGAGAGTTAATGCCTTCTTGACTTGTACATTTACCCAAGGCAAATGCTGTAGCTTCTAGTTTGAACTGTGGGCACAGTGTGCTATGAAATCATTACAAACCCACACACTTCAGCTGATGCAGATGATGATTCTGTGATTCTATGTGGGTTCACTTCTCCAGACACGATCTTTCCATAATGCAAAAAGCCAAGCAAACTTCTAAGCAGATTTCTCTCCTTCAGCACAGTCTGAAATTGTTGTAGGAAGAAAAAGACTATAAAGGTGGAAGAGGAATTTAATTCTCTAGTGCTATACCTGAAACACTGAAAATGTTGTCTGATGGAAAGAGGTTGTGAAAAGTAGAGGTGACAGAGGCCCTGATTGTCTATTGAATGCATATTATGCAAGCCCCCCAACCAAAAAAAAAAAAAAAAAAAATCCAAACTGCTTTATCTTGCAGCCTTCTCCCTGCTTTGTTCCAATAAAACAGAATGACCACTTTTAATGTTTTGGAGGGAATTTCACAAGACCTCATATTGGCTTTGTGTGTTTTGATAAGTGGCCATGCAGGATTTTGCTGCATAAAAAATTGCAGTGGCTGTCATTAAAACTGGCTGCCAGTTAGCAGGCCAATGTCCCAGGAGGGTGATGGTATAATTAAAATACTGCGGGCTGTTACAACCCACTCCAGAGGGTGACGGTAACCTGGGATCATATTAATAGATCGCTAGGGGTGGATTAGAGTGGAAGGAGACTGGATGATCAGTGTTTGTAAATATACACATGAAGGGTTTATTTTAGAACAATTTGGTTGCAATGGAATGCAGACATGCAGCCATTTTCCTTACTATTATCTGCAGTAATATGTCAATAGGACAGCATAAAAATACCACTTAAGAAAGTGCATAAAGAAAAGCAAGAGAAAGAAAGAATAAGAGTAGAAAGATACATAAGCACCACCCCAGATCTTGGGATGAGACTTGCTTGTTGCATCTTTGATATCCTTTGGTCAAATACGCTCAGGCTCATTGGGAGCACCCAAGCACCTCCCCTGGGGGCGAGCTTTCACTCCTCTGGTGGGAAGCCTCAGAAATGAGTCTGGGGGCACTTTGGGGGTCTTTGGTGGTTTGTGACACCTCCTAAGACATGACAGCTGCCTCTCACCCCAGCGCAGTTGAGCCAGGAATGCCCCACCAGGAGGGATGAAAACCCCCAGGACCTTTCCCAGGTGGAGGTGTGGGGGCAGCTTTACAACTGAGTGACTTATGTAAGGGAGGGCAATTGGCATGATGAAAAGCACCATCCCACCTCACAGGATCTGCCTCCTATCAGCCTCAAAGCCGGGCTTGTAGCCTCTGGTGGTGATTGTTCACCCCCTCTGGATGATGCAGACCGGAGGTTTGCCATCACACACCCAAAAACTTACCTCTTTCCCTTTCACATCTTGCAGGGGTGCAAACATGGCTTCAGCAAAACACCCTGCCCCTTCCACAAATGGGCAAATGTTCTGAGTCATTAATCATTAATAGGCCAGTCTCTCACATGGGCAAATGTTGATGTTCTGGTTGGAGGCATTGGCTCTACTCTCAAACAGGGGAACAGAAAGGAGTAACTTTCTAGAATTCCCAAGGAAAGAATGGAGGAATTTGACTCTTTGGCAAAGCAGATTATTTATAAAATGCATATGAATTAGAATTTCCAGGAGAAGAAAGATAAAAATAAAAAGTCCCAACGCAATCCAAAAAAACCCCAAGCCCAGAATGCTGGTAATGTGATTGACAGAAAACACTTCAGCAAAACACCATCTGAACTCTCTTGTCCTGACAATCAGCCCATTCCTCTGAGGGCTGCTATGGGAAAAATTCATTGCATCAGCCAGTGACAAATGACAAATGTTGGTTGCAAATAGCATGGCCCAGGAGGTCTACATGAGGTCACAAGAGGAATTCTGGGAATACACACTATTGGGGGGGTGAATCCCATTGACACACTTTAGGGGGGATGAAGATAACAATCAACAATGCATTTGTTTGAGTCTCATACAAGCAGGATGGGCAGAAGGGCTGAGACAAGGGAGCCCAGGTACACAGCACAGATGGGGACATTTCCACTGCTGCCTTTTAGTGGGGTGGTGGGACCCAGGAGGGAAGCATGCTGATTTATCCAATAGTGAAAGGAGGCTTACAGAGTAATTAACCATTGTTTTCTGTAGTATGGCCTGTTTAACTTCCCTGTTGTGATTATTATTCAAACATGAGGCTTGGGAAAGCAAATGTGGGGAAGTGCTCTTGGAACAGCTCATGCACAATGCTCTCAGTGCTGAGTGCTTTCTTCTGCAAATGGTCTTTGTTAGAAGCTCTTGTGGATCTACAGAACCCACTTGTGGTCCCTACACTCATACTCCTTGCCAGAGAGGTCTCCTAGCTATTTTCCTTGGCTGTTTCATCAGTACAGCTAGCTTTTTCTTTCAGGCTATGCTGGATGCCACATAATGGTGTGACTAATTGAAGTAGTTTCTTTCCCTTCTCCTCCCCCAGATCTCTTGATTAATATTTTGTTGTATACCTTAATTAGCACTTTTCTGGCTTCTGGCTGCTTGTAACTCAGAGGTTTCTGAATAGACTCTAGTAAAACTTTACACATTGCATTATGACAAATATTGCAAATACAAACTCCTTACTAGATTTGCAATTATATCATGCCCACAGAATTCTATTAAAAACCCAGCATGATGCTGCAGATGGTGAAATGGGGAATGGGCTGCTTCCTGTAAGCATGGAAGCAATTCTGGTAAATCCCATCATAATCATGTTACAAAGTTAGACCATTAAAAGGAGAATAGCAAATGTTAGCCTTTCTAATAAAGTTTGTGTTTTCTGGGGTTTTTATTTCAGTGGCTCAGTTTCCTGACCACTGAATCATGCTCTCAAATGTGGTTTGTATACAAAGACACAGAGGAAACCAGCTCTGCCATAGTTTTCTTGAAAAAACACCTGTATCCACTGTAAGAAATAGCCTCTATAATTTCACTTAAAGAAGTTTAAAATGTCTTAAACTTCTGCTTTTAGCCTCACACATGTATATTTATCCTGAATGAAGCTCAAGGTAGACTCACAATGGGTGGGAAAGAGTAAAGCTTTACACGGTTTTAAAGAGGGTCAGGAGGAAGATGGCATCCCAAACATGGCAATATGGTCCCTCTTCAGCAGCAATGAAGCCACCTGCAATTTTGTGCCTGCTGATATGAATCCATTGAAAAGGGGCTCCTTTGAGACTCCATGAACATGGCTTAATATAAGGAAGTGTCTACTTTAAGCTCTTTGCATTCACCTTACTAGCTCTTGAAGGGAGACAGAACATTGCTAGTGTGAATTTATTTGATGCAATTACTGTTCTTGAACTTAAAACTATTGCTTTCACATTATAGATTGCTAGTGAAAATTCATATTTTCTGGGAAAGTGTAAATTTCCTGGGTTTTGTGTGGTTGTTTTTTTTTTTTTTTTTTGGTTAGTTTTTTTGGTGGTTTTTGTTTCGTTTTTGGGTTTTGTGGGTTTTTTTTTTGGTTGGTTGGTTGGTTGTTTTTTTGGTTTTTTTTTGTTTGGTGGGGGGTTTTTTTGTTTGTTTGTTTGTTTTTTGGTGAGGAGCTGGCTATACAATTTCTCTTAATATGGGGATGAACTCCTGTAGCTGTACCCCTATAGCAAAACCCCTGTGAGGAAATATGCCTCCTTCATATGTCATGACTTAGCAAATCAATTACATTTCCACAAAATGAAAACGGGAAAAGTACAGAAAGACAATAAATTATGTCCACTGCTCTGGACATGTGATCTTTGATAGAATACTTTTAAATTTTATTTATATATTTTTAAGTAGAAATTTTTGCTTTAGGCATTTCATCACTTGCTTGGAGTGAAGATTATGGGAACTGAGACTTTACTGACATCAACTACATTAATACAAGCCATCTACATTTATGAAAGAAGAAAGACATCAGTAAGTGAAACAAGCGATACATATGTTTTTCCTACTGAATAAAGCCCAATTCTGAGGACAGATGCTTGGATAGTGTGCAATAATAATCTGTCTTTCTATAAAAACTGTCACTCTGTGTCTTATAAAAATTTAATAAAGCAGACATGTAGAGCCAGATGGTAATTTCCTGTTATTAAAGCTTTAAGGGACAAATTAATCTCTGTTGTACCCTCCATTGACTTCAACCCTGTCTCTATTGACTTGAATGAAATTATGTTGAGATAATTTGGATGTGGGTTCTGGAGGATGGGAACCATTTAGGTACCTTTTAGGGAATCATCTGTGTAAAACTTCTACATGTCATGTAACTGTCATGAACTGCATCTTTGGACACAACCTCACCATATAGTTCCTTGTACTACTAAGACACCAGCTTTGCCCTGTACCATGGAGCATGGTGCTAAGGTTTTGGAAATAGCCTGAAATAGACTGGGATAAAGATTTCTATTGCTGAAACTCGTTAAAATGTTGCTGGGTTTGGAGCAAGTTCAAATATATCTGTGGAACTTTTGAGTCAGACCCCAAGACTCATAAGAAGTTTATGGGTTATGGGCCAGAGAAGAAGAAGTTTAATGGGTTAATGTGTGTTCAGGTTCAGGTGGGAACATGCAGGTACCTCCCCTGGAGGAGGGAGTTTTACACTGTCTGATTCACCACCATGGATCATGTGCAGTCCTCTGGTGGAAGACCCCAAAAAAGGGTCTGAGGGTGCTTTGGGGATCTTTGATGGTTTATGACCCCTTCTAATGACATGACCACTGTTTGGCCCATGCTTAGCTCTTCTTCTGGACCCGTGCCATCTTCTGTCTAAATATTAAATATTAAAAGAATAAATGGCATTAATTTTATTTTCCTGTGATCTGGAGAACAGATGTAAAGATATGACTAGTTTTCCATATGCCAGCCATCCAGAATTTAAACTACTTGAGCACTGGTAGCTGCTGAGCTGAGTTTTGAAGAACCAGAGGGTTTGAGGAGTGCACCCCAGGGGGCAGACAGTGGGGCTGGACAGGGTCTGACTGGACCCCACATATACTTCTCAGAGCAAGCATCCAAATCATAACCAATCTGGGATGCCTCTAACTCCTACAGTCTCTGATGCTGTAGCCCAGTTGAGGAAATGAATCTCAATTTAGTGTGGATATAGAACTATAGCAGTTAAAGATTTCTGTGGATACGAGACCAAAAAAAAAAACCTTCACAATTTTTTTTTCTTTTTTTCAGAAAACAGCACTGTGGTGCCTTTCATCAGTGATACAGACCATCTGATATTATGCAGGAATGCCAGTGTCAGAGTATGTGTGACAATCTGAAAAGTAATTGTAAATAAAAAGCCCCATAGTTTTAATATTTTTTCTATGAACAGAAGATGTTTTTCTGGTTATAATGAAGATAAACAACTTCACCTCTGTGCTTTGCTCTGCTCTGGAGATACTGAGAAGGGGGAAACACTGTGATTACTCTATCATTTCAACAGTTGTTTGCAATGTACCTAATTAGTCCTGGTAGAAACAAAAGTGAGAGCAACATAAACTGCAAAAGGAGTTCAATGTATCTTGCTTAACTTGGAAATTGTGGCCAAATACAGTTATTCGCAAGCAAAAATATCCTTACCTTCCTTAGTTTCCCTGAACAAGTTATTTGAATGGGAAAAAAGTAAGAAACTTCCTTTCCCTTTACCACTTGAAAATAGGACTTTGAATCAGAATAGATTTTGTTTATCCACTTACCTACAGCAACTTAGGGCTTTCATGAAGCCCTTGTGACTGTTGAACAGAAATGTTAGAGGCATAAGCCACCGCCTGACTGTGCTCTATGTAATGTGCACTGGTTACAAATAGCTTGGAGAAAGTTGAGAACTCATTAAGTATTTGGCACTAAAAACAAAACAAAACAAACCACAGAAGTTCTTTATTGAGCACAAACAGCTGCACTTGAGTACATGTTTCCAGAATTGTAAGATAATGAATTTTGGCGAGTTGTTTTTTTTTTTTTGTTTGTTTGGTTGGGTTTTTTTTTGGGTTTTTTTGGGGTTTTTTTCATTCTAAGATATGAACTGAATGTACTGCACTTTGCCAGTGTGATTAGACTTTCAACAATCAAAATTAATGCAAACAACAGAAATAAAAGATGTGGGAATCTGACACTTGGACCAAGACTTTTCAACTCAAGAGGTCTGGGTTTAGATAAAAACAGACCTTGAGACAAATTTCCAGATTCTAGGTGTACCAATGGTTAAAATATAAAGATAAAAAACTGAGGAATTGAAATTGTGTTAACTCAGCAAGGACTTCTGTGTGTTTCAGTGCAACACAAAGAGGACATTGAGGAATAGGTCCTTGCCATACAGAGCCACATGGGGAGGAAGGAGGCACTATTAGAGCAGGTAGTAAATAAGTTGTTCTTGGCTTGCTCAGGCCATTAATGTGACTAACGCCATGAAGAGACAGATCTCAGACTCCTTAAGAGATGTTTGTTTTCAAAGATGCTGGAGTGTGCAGATTTTGAAACTCAGGCCATTAGAGATGTATTTCCTTTTCTGGTGAAGCACAGGTTGAACTTAACTATGGATTCTGAGGATCATACCTAAGTCACCTAAGCCTGACTTCCATTGTGGAGCAGCCCAGGCTTTTATCCTTGATACTTGGATGTGAGGAGTCAGAGTCCAGGCCACCACATGTGCATAGTCACAAGGTGGTTGTCCAAGGCTTTGTTACAAGGGAAAAATGGATCAGGAGGACTGCCATACTGAAGAACGACTTTTGCCTGTGCTTGCCCCTTGCTGTTCCCAGCCCGATGGTACCACAAAATACACTGAACATCACAGTCTGCTTTGGGACACTGGGACTTCATTCACATTTCCCTGTGTGAAGAAACATGAAGAATTGCAGATGACTGAGGGGATAGAAATTAATGTTATCCTTCTGTTGTTAGGTCCTGTGTGATTTCTACTCTCTCCCACGGGACAGTTTTGCTGCTGCAAGTGATGGGCTGTGACAAATAGACCGAACTTCATTGTTTGCCTTTCCGTGATATAGGGATTAGTATAAATCATGATGGATCTTGTTTGGTCCTGCAGACTCAAGCCTTGGCATCATAATCCATCAACTCCACTGCAAAGGTTTTCCCTGTGTATCCTCTGCCCTAACACTCCAATGAAGGAAATATAGGTTGGTTGCAGGGCTGTTTCCTAATGGCCCCTACATGTACAGTTCATTGAAATAATGCTCTAATAATTCCATCTGAATCCCTCATTTCAAAGAACTGCTCAGGAATCAAGAAACAGAAGTTAAAATTGCTTTAGTTTAAAATATCAATTTTTGCCTTTGGTCTTTTTTGATAATGGGATCTGACAGACCAAAATATCTTTTGAGAAAAATTACTGGAAAGCTATTTCCAGAAAGCTATGTGACAATCTTTACCCACAGCTTCCTTATCACCTTGATATTATTTGCAAAGTATTTTCCATTTATTTTTGTATAATGATTACTAAAATCGTCCAGAACCTCTTTTTAAATAAGAAATGTTTTAGTCTAGTTTTAGCCTTTCATAGGATGTGCCCTGAAACAATGCTTGAAGCTATGAAATGTGCATTTTCCCTTCAAATCAACATTGCCTTACTTAGGTGCTGTTCAGAATTAATAAACTGAGGGTAACTTAACAGCTCTCTGGTAAAACCTATGCTGTTTTCCTTTCTTGTGAATGCCCATTCCAGCTGGACACAGAACAAAATCCCTCACACTGTGAATGATGAAGGACTAGAGGGGAAGGATGAAGGACCCAAGGAGGCTGTGAAAATCTGCAGCCTTGGTAGTTTCCAAAACTTTACTAGACTAGGTCCTGAGCAACCTGATTGAATTTCATGATTTTCCCTGCTTTGAGCCAGAGAAAAGACTAGATGATTTTAAAGGCTCCTTCCAAACGAGGTTATTCTGTGAGTCTATATTACCTGCACAAATTTATCTGTGGCCTTTCTCTGTCTTCTGGGGGGAAAAAAATGGAAAGGCCTTATGCATAAAAGATAGTGATTATACCAAAGTTAACACATATATTCTCAGTAAAATCATTACCAGAGTGTACACATTCCTGGAGGGCATTATGAAATGTAGTTTAAAATGCACCTTGGACATCCAGCCCAAACACATGAACCCTCTGTGTACATACACTCTGTGGTTTGCAGAAGTGGAGTAGCTGCCTTTGCAGTGTGGCATGTCATAAAAAATTTTCTTTGAGAGTCTATAATGACCTCTAGGTAAAATACAATTTGAAGTGTATACTGTAATGGCTTTTTAGGTATTCACAAAGTAAAAACGTGTGACTTGAAAGTCAATTAAAATTCTTACACATCTTCTTACAATTGCATAAATACTGTTGGAATACCATAGTAGATTCCAGAATAACTTCAAAAATGTAGTAACCCCTGCAATTATCTTTGACTTGGCCTTTGCAGATGTCATGACAGGTCTGTTGCAGAGGAACTGAGTCCAGCTTTTCCCTTAACAAGATAAAGTCTTCCAAAAACTGAGGAATACATCCCTTTTTCCACTGGGGCAACTTTATGCAGAGGCAAGACTCGCCTCAAAAGGGAGCAGGCTCCATTTTTATTCTGCTTTCTCTCTACAGCATGCAGGCAGGAGGAGCTGGGGAGCAGCTGGGGCAGAGATGAGGCTCTCTTTGGTCATCCTGTGCTGGGTTCAGTGGCCCTGGTCAGCACTACACAGGAACATCCCGGGCTCTGATGGATTTACATTCTTTGTTTTATAGGACACCAAGCCAAAGTCTTTCAAAATGGAAGTGCCCAGTGATGCTTGGGATGAATGAGCAACCCTGTCCTGAGGCATGGGTGCATTTTCCAGGATGACTGAGGTGTCACTGCAGATAAAAATCACTTGGCTTGTGCTCTGTGGCAGGCAGTGGTTTTCAGCCAGGAGTAAGACAAACTTTCAGAGTAAAGCTGAAAATGATCTTGAACTGTACAAAAGTTGATTTGGTCGCCAGGCTTAGAAGTAGGGTTCTCAGGTCACAAAAAGAGATGTTTTCAGGAAATCCCCTGCCAGAATTGTAAATAGTGACACATCAGGTTTTCAGTGGTCAGAACATTCTTTGTGTGTGGGTAAATAACAAAAACCTCCCTGGTACTGAGTGCCTAAACCAAGATTAAAAGTCACAGGGATGTCAAACAATACCAATTGTGTTGCCTTCTGTGTGCCTCTACCTAATGGCTTATCTGGATGCTGTCCTCAGGAATCCTCACACTACAGAAGATAAAATGATTTATTTTGTTCTCAGCAAAGCCTTAAATTGCTTCTCCTTCAAGTCTTTAATACACAGAGCAAAGTTTGAAAGCATCAATTTTCTTTAAGTTAGGGAACAGTCTTTCAAGAGTGAAGGAAAATGAGTATTTTGGCTAAAGTAACATAATATTCACCTGGAATCCTTCAGTAGGAGAGATGCAGCACCAGAAAAACTATAATTCTCTCCCTGCTCAATGTTTTGAGCCCAAACTGAACCTTCTCCTGAAAATGTAACATTTACCATATAAAACATTCTATGAGACCAAATTCTACATTTGTTCATTACACCAAATAAAATTGCAGAATTGTTTTATTTGTTTTCTTTTAGAGCTGTATTTCACCATGTAAGTGTCCCAGAAATCCACCAACAATTCACCCAGAGGATCCCCCCAGAAAGACTTTGATCTCTAAACATGACAAGAAAAATCATGGTTACTTCAGTCTTCCCAATGTCACACCCTGTACATGTCCATTACTGTAGACTTTTTTGTAAGAAATGTATTTGGGAGCTTGAATAAGAAAAGGTTACCTGGGTCCCAGTTCCACAATGTGTTTAATTACATCTATGATTGTGGGCCTGCTGATTGAGATTGGATCAAAGTCATCAGCTTAAATCAAGCCTGTGCTTTGGAGCAAGACTCTGTGAGATCATCTCCTACCCATCATGCATCCAAAGCTTTAAGATTTAAACACATGGCTTCACGAAATGGCTGCAACATAATTTTCCAAGGTGAGTGTTAAGTAGAATGAGTTGGCAATATCCCAAATTAATTTAGAAGACTACATAAACAGTAGTCTAGACAGAGCTGCAGAATTTTTTCTGCTATGCTACACTCATACATCTAGTGTTCTCTGTAGGAACTTTTTATCTCTCCTACTCAATCTATTTCATGAAAAATGTACTTGAAATAACATTAAGGCTTGCATTTCCCAATGCTTCCTACTCTTCTTCACAGCTTAGTGATAATGAAGAGGAAGTTTTGTTCTGGGCCGTTTCTCAGCTTCTAGAGCACCCACATAACATACATGTGTGAAAATGACTCAAAAAGTGATGAACAAAATCTCACTACATCTGCATCTTGCTCCTAATGACACACTTTTATTCATTTTTCAAGCTGCATCAACCATCTCAGTCGCAATATCATTACAGACCTTTAAATATTCTAAACAAAGGTGGGTTTTGCAGTATTCATGTTGTTCATTTAGCCACAAGTCGCTTTAAAATGTTTTTTAAAATGTTTTTAGCTTATGACAAGATGCTAGCTG
Source organism: Fringilla coelebs (assembly GCF_963513975.1). Classification (NCBI taxonomy): domain Eukaryota; kingdom Metazoa; phylum Chordata; class Aves; order Passeriformes; family Fringillidae; genus Fringilla; species Fringilla coelebs. The sequence goes on along the minus strand of NC_140029.1, from coordinate 62,577,742 downwards.
AGAAAAAGCTATCAAATTAAAGTATTGTAAGAAAAAAGACTTAATAAGCACCAAGCACAGGCCAAATCAGCAAGAAAAGGGAAACAGCCCAGTTTTCCCACTAAAGTGAACAAGTGCTAGCATTTTGGAGGATGAACTGATGTGTGCACAGCTGTGCAGCATCGGTGTAGGAGAGGTCACTACTCATCTCCAAGGCTTCATTGCAAAACATGTGTAAGAATCGAGTCTGGCTTCTGTTGTAAATCTCTCTTGATGGTTAGGACATTTTTAAGTCTTCTGGCATGCAAAATCATCTGTGCTTTGCTGATCAGCTGCTCACTTTGACTGCAAGGACAGGAACAACGAGTATTGTCCTTTGAGTGCAGCACTTCTGTTTTCTCTGCCCAAAACAATAATGAATTTTGTTCATGTTCTGCCCTTGCAGGAGTTACTTGACCTTGCAGGAGGTAAATGACCATCCAGGTACAGTCTCCATGTCCTCCCATTTTTCTAGCCTCTATATTCTCTTACCATTTTTCTGCCTCTTAATTTTTCACAGCTCAGTTTTATGAAATGTCTTACTGCTTCCCACATGTCTCATTTCTGCATTTGCCTCTACAGATCCTTCTTCTTATCCTTTCCATGTTGTTCTTTTGCCCTTTGCTTCTCACTTACCCATCTGGCACAGCACTTGGACCCATGGCTTCCCACAGTCTGGCTAAGGAAGCAAGGCAGAATTTTCCCCAGTGTTTTCTCTGTGTCAGTAGACTAGGAAGTGAAAGTGCCTTTTTTAACTGGTAGTGAGTGCTGAACCAGACCTGATCTTGTCCAATACACCACTAATATGATGCATTTCACCCAGAACTGATTGAAAATTCATATCTTCCTTCCTTCCTTGATCTGAATAATACTAAGATCATTAAAATTTTTGGTTTGTGACCAGGAAATTCAGATAAGCCAGGAACTCACAGGGGTTTTTAAAGAAAAATTGCCTTCCTGACCATATGACTGCTGAGAATTCTTGATAAAAAAGCAACATCATGCTGAACATACTGAAGTTGTGAGGGTGGAGGCAGTTGGAAAGGAGAGCTTGGGTAGATTGCTGTCCTCATAAGAGGCAGCTTAAAAGCTCCTGGATACTTGTGTGGTAGATGCTGGAATTTTACATCTCTAAATGGACTCTTCTAAAGTCTGTCCATCCTGGCATGTTTTGAATAAATTTTAGGCTCTACCAAATGGTAGAATGCTTTCTTTGATGGAAATGTGGAAAGGTATTTTCCTGCAAGTCAGGTAACTCAGGAGACTTCAACAAAGTCCTTGAAAAGGTAATGCAAAGTTTCTGGCACTTCCAGGGAGTGTTCCAGAGCAGAACTAACAAACAGACACTTCTGTTGACCTCCTCAGATTTTCATACCTCTCCAAAGACCCCGAAGGGAAACCAGGGAGGCTGCATTCCTAAGGCAGTGCCTGAACTTTGGAGGCTCACTGCCAGAGACAGCTTTTCCTTTATTTTCTCTGAGAAGTCCACAACTTGGGAGCAGTGCATGAGGAAGCAAACTAAAGAGCAAGAGGGCAGCATGTCAATATATTCACACAGCAAAGAGAAAAGGCATGGATCTTTCTGTAGCTCAAGTGCTGGAGAAACCTTAGGCAGTGAAGAGAAGCTAGACGAGGTATTTTCAGCTTTCTAATAGTTTCAGGGTAACATGACTGCTATTAAGATGTTGTGTTCTAAGATCTAGGTCCATTAAACAGATTAACATATCAACATAACTTAAAGGATGTGAACCTAACCTAAGGGTGACGATGCAAATATGCAAGGCGCCAGGTTTAGGATCTGTGGAAATCTGAATTTCCAACAAGGAGCTCAGTTTAAGGGTCTGGGACTGTGTGTGACTATGTATTGGCTTGGAAACATGTATAGCATTATTGTCAGATTTATCTGCAAAACCGTGGGTAGCAGAGGCAAAGTCTTATGCAAGAAAACTCAGTGTAGGGGTCACCTTATACCCACAAAGTTATCAGCTAAAATATTAGATGATCTGAAAGAATAAGGTCATACAGAGCTCCTGGGAGCTGACTAACCTTTAACTTGTCATGAAGAATAACTCTTCTTTATTTAGTTGTTTTTTCTTAGATTACCTTACCTTTAAAACCCATTGCCTTCTCAGTTTTGTTCTCCCAGTGCAAAAATAGCAGTGGTTACTGATTTGAAGTCAATGTGTTACTTTTGTTTGGATTTTTTTGGTGCATTTCATAATGCTTTTTGTGAAGAGGTTTATGTTCCAGGATAAGAAGTGGCAAAAGGAAGAGGAAATTTCACCTGGACAGCAGCATCAGAAACACACCAAAAGAACACTGGGGAAAAAAAGGTTGCACAGGCAATTGGAAAAAGCCAAATTTGTAGCTAATCTACATGAGCCTGAGGTTGTTACTGGAGTGCTAGAGATAATAGAATTGAAGGTTTCCACTAGAGGAGGATCTATTACTTTTTGTAGATGAGTTTGAATAAACAGCTATTTAACTTTGCTAACATTAGAGACTGTACAGTCTCTACTCCTGCAAAACCAAAACCATTTGGTAGGATTCTTTGGCTGACATGTCAAAAATCCACTTATTAAAAAAAAAATAGGAGTTTTTCCTTGATATTGGAAGCAAGTTTATTTCAAACAGTAAGTACTGTCAAAAATGCAGAGTTTGAGTTTCGCAACTAAAGACATCAGAAGCACAGAAGAAAAAAAGAGTGGATGCATGGAGGCCATCCTTTCCAGAAGGAGAGGCAGATGTAGACCATGGATTCTTCCAAGGACAGAGCAAATAATGCATGCAATGTTCTACTGGATTCTTCTAAGTGAGATTGAAAACAGCATATTGTTTGACAAAATGTCAAAGGAAATACAGAACTGGGATATGTGGCATTTGGATATTTCTTCTAGAACTGCAGCTTCCTACTTAATTTCTTACAGAATTGATTGCAAATATAGGACAGAATAACAACTTTCATCATGCAAGCTAGAACTTTAAATTCTAAGAAACTGTTTGAACCTGGAGATACTGAAGATGTTAAAATCTTTTACTGAATATAGTGGCTTTAATAACAGCCAAGGAAAACATTACTTTCGTTGTAAAAGGTAAATGGAAATAAAAATGGAGATGTCTTAGCTTTGGCAATTTTTAAAACTTCAGGCTTCAATATTGATGTGCATCTTAATCTGTCAAATATCTCCAAAACCAACAAAACAAATATTTCCTTTAAAAAAAAGGAAGAAGAGGTAAAAATTAACAACATATAATATCCTTGATAAAGTGTATTGTACAGGTAAACATAATGCAGGAAGTGTAATAAAGTAGATTTCAAAAAAATAATTTTGACCAAGTAAAAGTTTTTTTAGATTCTTCTAAAGTGTTCTGCTCTTCTTTACACTTTCCTGTATTATTTTCAACAGTGTAGAACATGGCTGTCATGCAACACAAAGGAAGTGGGTTAATAACAGCAATTATGTTTGAATGTTTGAAATAGCAGCATAGGGAACGTTCATCTCATTGTCTCCGAGGTGTACTCTATGTGCCTTACTTGTGGTAGAGCTCAGATCTACCCTCTGAAATAGGCAGGAAGTAGGACAAAGTTTTGTGAGGAATCAGCCAAAGTGTGTGAAGGAAGTAGGACTTCCAACTATCTTCAGAGCAATACATTCCTATGAGTCCTTTTTGTTTGCTTACACAGCAAAGATGCTGAAAGGACAGGATCTTATTCATCCAGTTCCTGGAAAGCAGGAAGAGCAGTAGAACAGAGTAGAGAAGTGGGAAGCATTATTGCATGTTCTTAGAAGTGTTGCTGAAATCAGAGTACAGTCTGGTTCAGAGATGACATTTCCTGTAATTTAACTGGACAAACTGCCTTCACAAGCTCTTCTCATTAGATGTTTCTTTGCTGGCATACAGAAAAGTAGTTTCTTCTTTTTTTTTGTCTTTTCTCTTTCCTTCTGATTTAATTTTTAAAAATTTAACTCACTGTCCAACACAGACACTCTAAATCTCTTTGCTCTGACTTGAAAAGCAGCAAAATCACTTGGTGCCCTGTAAACTCTGATGCCATTATGGATCTGCTGTGTCCAATAGCAGTAACATGTTTCCTCAGAGTTCAAACTGTAGTCCAACTGGTTGGCAAACTCTGTGTCCAAAACTATTTAGCCATATAAATAATAATAATTATATTAATATTACTGTACTGTAGATCCAGTTCTTGGGTGTTGTAGATCAGCAAAGCTCTAGTGATGACAAATCAGGGAAATCATGCTGATTTATTCCTTAAGCATCAGGCTGTATTTAAAATGATGACAAGCTCTGACACACATTAACTATTTCCCTGTGGTATATACCATGGAGTACTCTCTTGATGCAGTGATGATTTCTGAGTTATATCATTGCTCATCCTTCAGTGGATTTTACCCACAACAAAAAGGAATTAATTTTATTCAGAATATTCTCTACATTAGCAGTGCTACCACCATGAAATATAGCCTGTGCAGGAACCCTACAGGAAAATGGAATTATCATTAATACTTTTGCCAAGCCTACAACAATATTTGAGAAACTGACACAGGCAAATGGAATCTATTTGGCCAAAACACCAGAAATGAGTCAACACCTTAATATCCTTGAAGAATTCCACTGGGAAAACATTATGGATTAGTTTGTCTCCATATGTCTCTGCATTGCCTATGTAGATAATACAGTTTCATTTTTTTAGGAAGATTGTTTTATTATACACCCGACTTTTACATGCGAGCTACAGGTGTTGGAACCCATCATCTGTCCTCTTTGGTAAAGAAACAAATGTTTCTTATATTTAGACAAGATTAAACATTCCCTCTGAAAACAGGGACATAAAAGTGCAGCTGGGTCATCTCAGGCTGTATGTTTGAGTGTCCCTTGTCCCATGTCTTGCATTGCCATTTGCCAACATGACCTAGGTTTAGGAATGGGTTTCCCAGCACCTGGGATGCAGATCTGGAAATACCATACAAGGGCCACTTGGGAGGCATCCAGGCCTCTGGAGATGGGACCCAGAGGGATTGCAGGGACAGCTGCACCACACTGCAACTTCTGCCTAGGATGTACCCAAGTTCCTTTTCCAGGGAAACAAGGGTGCAGGAAGGTAGGGCTGCTTGTCACTCGGATCTCTGCTCCTCAGCTGGGGCTGACATTTGCACTAATGAGGCTGCACCAGTGGCAGCAGAGTCCCTGAGACTGGAGGGACCAGCTTTAGAGGGTTAATTTGCAGATAGGGATGTGAAATCCCTGCCTTTGACAGAATAGCCTGCTCTGACACTCTGTGGAAGAGAAGGCATCTCCAGTGAATGAGACATCTGACCTATTCCTTATGCACCCTTTTGGCACCCAGTTGGAAGATAGTTCTGTCAGTCAGTGAGCAAAATAGGCTGAACATTTGAGACACATGAAGATTTCCCAGGGGACTTCTCTTATTGAGAAGATGACAAGGAGGTCTTTGTCTGAAGCACCCACTTTGGCTTCAGCCTAAGAGTGTTGCAGAGATACTGTGGGTGGCCAAACCTTTTTGGGAGCAAGCAAAAATGTGGAGACCTAGGCCCTCCTTGCTGAGGGCAAGTTTCTTTTCTTTACTCCAAGACTGCTTCCTCCAAACCAAGATCAATGTACAAAAGGGAAAAAAAATGGGACAGAGCAACATCTCCAACTCAAACTGCTGTATTTTTTAAAGAATTCAGGTGATAACAAAAGGTACTCTTGGCAGATTATATTATTGTGCTAGACTGGTTCATGGTTTGCTTTTTTTTGTAGGGCTGTTTGGTTGATTTTAAATAGGGTGCAATTTTATTAGCATTGAGCACCTTAAATGCAATCTACAAGGCACAAAATAAATAGTAAAACTGGCTGGTTGTAAAATTAAGTTAGTTTGAATGTTCTTCAGCAGCAAGTAAAATTTTTGTTACTTGAGAACTCAACAACAATACAGAGGCAAGTAATCATTTAATAGGCATTTAAGCATTTAAGAATCCAAGGGCTAGTTCCATCTTTGGTAGGATCAGTAAAATCACTTGTACTCCATGTGGCTTCCTCCATGCAGCAATTCACATGAAGCACTCAGCAATGGGCAAGTTCTCCAGTGTGTCTGGTTTTAAACGTTCCTATTCCTCCTGCCTGCCCAGGCAATGAAGTAGGAAAATAAAGGTAATTGAACAGTAAGAGTAATGACTCTGTAATTTAGAGTAGTTAAAAGGTAGTGGAAAGGATGGCAATAAAAACAAATATTGAATTTGCACACACATACAAATGCATACACATACAGATGCATACACCTCCGTAGAGTTGTAAGGAAAAACAGTGCTGTGGTAGGATGTGAAAGGATGCTGCTGTTGTCCTGAACTCTCCAGTGAGGCATGGGATGAAATCCTACCTGGAGTTAAGTGAGGTTCCTCTGCCTTAATTAGTATTCTTCTTTGGAACAGAAAAATACTATGCAAAGAAAATATAATTATATTATCCAATAGTGTTCCCCTGATGTCTCTAATTATGCTACTTTCATTATCAATTATCTGATAGCTGGTAGGGAAATATAAGTCTATCTCTTACAATAAAAGGGAAGTAAAAGCTTGTTACCAGTAAAAGCTGTCTCTTTAAAAGACATTGAGCATTACAGCTCTGAGATTTCCCCTGGCAACTGCTGAGGCAGGCTGCCTAGTGTTATCCACACTCCTGGATGAGGGTTATGGGATGCCTGTGTGGTGCACAGGAGCCATGCAGAGAGGACATCTAAGCTGATAAGAGGTTCTATGGCATTATTGTCACTGTTGCCTCTCAGGATCAGATGTGCTAATGTTCCTGCTGGAAAGAGGTGTGTGTCTCTTTCTTTTTTTTTTTTTTTAAGCTGAATTCACAGCTTCGCAAAGCACAAGAGTGAATTTCTGAATATCATTATTTAAAGTGCTGAAATTCCCAGCTGAACCCCCACCAAACCAGCTGTCCTGCATGGTGGCCCTAAAGGACCTTCTTTCCTTTCCTCCTCCTCCCCAGCCCAGAAACAAGGGATGGTCATTCTGAGCACACACGGGAGAGCCAAGCAGCACCCACCAAATACAGCCTCATATTTGAAAGAGGTTCACATAATTTCAGATAGAGAGGGGAAGTGAGCCCAAGAGCAGCAGTGCCTCAGAAGGTGTATGGATCAAGAGATGGTCAGATACATTAGCAGGAAGTGAGAAAGAGAAGTCTGGCTTCTCTTAGAGCAAAGAAGCTGCTTCACTCTTATAGCTGCACTCTGAAGACACCAAAGGATTTAAGTCCAGGTGGAATGTGGAATATGTGTAAGAGTGTGTGTGTCCTTATCAGAGACACAATTGTGTAGCTTCTTAGCACTGTCTTGAGGAGTATTCTGCTCATGCCCAAAAAGAGATGTCTAAATGTCACATGACCTTTAAAAATGAGAAAGTCTAGGCAATAACTAAGAAAATGGGAGTTTAATTAGCACTCAGATTAGACATATACCAGTTTCCTATGTAATTTTGTGCCTCTGGTGTACTAAATTTAATGACAGTTGGCATTTCTCCATTTTAAAGTTATTTTCTGAAATATGTATGTATGCACATATATATACACGCGCACACATTTCTTGGCACACTGAAAGTTTCATCCTCCTATTTCAAATTTTCCCTCAAGTGTCCCTGCTTCTGGGTAGCCAAAATCTAGCAACTGAGATCCATGAAATCTTATCCCTTTCTCTGCATCTTCAGTTGCTTTGTTTAAGATGTGCACATGCAGATGCAAAGACAGCTGTTATTTTGTTCACAAAACATTGGAGACTGTTGTGGAAAAATACTGCACAGATTTCTCTCATTGCTACTGTCATGCTGTTCTTTCTGCTTGATTTTTTTTGTGCCTTAATCTTCCCTGTCCAACAACTTAAATTTAGAAGTATTGGGTTTTTCTCATTATATATAAGAAAACTTAAAATTCCCACTACTGCTTTAGAGATTCCTTTTTATGGACTACATACATTTTTAGCACAGTGTAACATGCTGATGCCACAAGTTATTTAGTTAACACACTGAATGTAGGGAAAACAATGTAGGCTCAGTACTACTGCATCAGACTCCAGGATCTGAGGCACGTTTCTCCTAATCTCTCTGTTGACATAGAATATGGAAGATATGTTCCCAGAGTGATGGATTTCCTCCTAAAGCCCAAATTACTCTTGGAGATGCCTACAATTTATCATGGACAGCCTCAAAGTGTGGGATGTAGCACCTTCAGTTTGGCGTCTTGCATTGGAGGGAGGAACTTGGATTTCAGGTGCCCCTGCTGCTCGCTACTCCAGACAGCATCCCAGGTGACTGGGGTATCTCACTAAAACAGATGATCAGTGGCTTGCCCACCCAGAGCCTTTGCCCATTTTTCTGGTAGTTATGCTACTGTAAACATAACAATAAATGGAAATAAACAAATAAATGCAGGAACACAGTTGACTTTCTCCCTGTTGGACAGTCAGCCAAATTTTGTTCTAACTGGTGTTAATGCAAATAACTCATTTCTATTCCCAGAAATTGCTCTCGATTCAGCTTGATGTAATTACAAAAGGATCTGTACTATTCTCCAGGGTCTCTTCAGACTCAGAGATTTCTAAGAAATCAAGAGTTGCCATTATCATTTTAATATAATTTTCAACATGATATGCTATGTCAACCTAATGAAACACTGCACTAGTGTAGTAGTGGGTAACAACTTGACAAAATTTTTTCTTACATAGTGCTACAAATGACTGATTACTCTTATTTTTGGGATATAAAATTGTAAAAAAGACGTGTCTAAAATTTTGCAAGGAAATCAAATAGAAACTGACAGGTGTAATTATTTGATATTCTTGAAAGGAATACAAAATCTCCACAGTGGAGAGCTCTACATACAGAACAGAGGACTTAAAAAGAAAATAATGAAGAAATCTGCTTTTTAACCTAGCATCAGTTAATGTCCTGCAATTGTCCTCTACTCATTGGAGTCTGTGAATGTTGCAGACTGCTTATAGATAGTTCTGTTATTGTAGAATTGGCATTCTTATTTTAGCATACTTTTTTTAATATAGCAGAAGCAAAATGTGAGTTCAGACTCCAAAGCCAAGTGTTGATACTTCTGTGTGCAGGAACATGAGCATCACAAAAAAACACTGCTGGTTTTTCCAACAAACATTCAGACTGTTTGAAGATACAGGGCTCAGATCCAGAAAAGCTGGATACAGTCCTTCAGACTCCTGCATATTGTTTGGAAACTGCCCAAAACAGAGGTAGGGCAGTTTTAGGGCATAATTTTAAGGATCACTGCAAAATGTAGGCACTTAATCTGTCTATGAAATTCATCCATGCAGCGGAGTACATTTACAGCTAGAGCCAAAAGTCAGGCACAGTGTTTTTGTGACCCTCCAAATGTATGTCTAAAATGGATACATAAAGTCAGGCACAGTGTTTTTGTGACCCTCCTGAAGCCTTCTGGGTCTCCTGCTATGGAGGAAATTGATAATGTAGGTATTTACTTAAAGAAAAAGCCTCCTGGTAGCTTGGGTACACACCAAGGTCCTAAGCTAGGAGCAAGCAGCATGCCCTAACACAGGTGTGCTCAGTGTCTGGTCACACCTTGTGCCAAAATCTCTCCTTAGAGATAGTTGCCTCCATTCCATTTTTGACAGTTAAATTCAGCAGATATCTCAGATTTGAGCCCCCCTGAGGTTTGGGTCTCTCGATGCGCAGCAACGCCAACACAAAATAATTGTTCATTTCAGTTTTGCTCTTCAGTAAGGAGAGTTAAAAATGAGCATAGGAAGGCTTTTGATAACTTTAAAATACTTATTTTATTCATAGCAACAGAGGCCAGTGACGAGTGTGGTGTCAGCCTGGAGCACCATGTGGTGTTCTTGTTTTTCTTGCTAGAGTAGGTGAAGACAAAGACTTGGCTGGGCTGTGACACTCTCTTGTGAGTGTTGCCACAGTAGTTCCTGTGCTCCATCACTATTTGTTTATTTTAGCACCTAAAAGAAGACCAGAACAGACTTCCAGAATATTTCTTTTACGAGAAGAAAGGGAAGATGTCACAAAACTGCAACCTTCTGCTAATTTATGTTTCTATAGTCATGTACTGTATTTCATATATAAGAAGAGAGAAAAGACCTCTTTGAAGGTAAACTTTTGTTCAGTAGTTTCAACACAAAAGAAGAGATACTTCAGGGTGTCCAGGACACTCATAGGCACCTGGCACATGTTACAAGTGCCGCTGGAGAACTGTGCCATTCTTCAGGAACAGCTGTAGAGGATACAAAGGAATGTACCAAAAAGCACCAGCAAGATAACCTGTCCTTTCCTGGTCACCATCATCCAGCAATTCCTTCTTCAGTGAAAATCAAACCCAGATTGTTCTGGCTGAGTTCTGTGACCTGCAAGAGGGCTGTCTGAGAAATGAGTCCAAAATGTGGCAGCCCTGAGGGCTGGGGAGCAGGCATTCAAGGGTATCCTTAGCAAGATGTGCTGCAATTCAACTCTTCAGAAATAGTACAAATGTTGTGTCAGTGACACTTAGGTGTCATTCAGACCTTTTCATACCTTGCTTAGTATGTTGCAGGGCTGGAGGATGGTTCAGTTATCCAGTGCTCTGTCAGATACCTGTTCACATAGTAATGTTGAATTCATATTGGGCTCCTGAAGTCTTTGCATTTCCCACTGTGTTTACACTAGCCACCCATCAAGAGCACTAATTAGAGGGAAAATATAGCTTATACCAACCATTTATTTTTCTATAACACCCCTAGGCACAAACTTCCTAATACCCTTTTGTCTCATTAAGATCCAATTAACTAAAAGTATTTTTTATTAAGTGGACCATGAAATAACTTTAAAATTTTAGAACAAAAGAATTTGAAGGCTATGGCCTGTTTGAAATATTTGCCAGCAGTGTACCTGGAGAAAGAAGAGGTGTGTGTATCTTCAACTCACAGGAGAGATATTGGGAAAATAGCCTCCAGAAAGGATGGCTGGTGTTTCAAAGACTTGGTACCTGCTGTTCAGTCCCACCATGCATCCTTCACATTGATGTTTGCAGCTTCGGAAGAAGAAAGTGAAAACAAAAGACCAAAGCAATGACAAGGAGGAGAAGCACATTAAAAAAGTGAAAACAAGAAAACAAGATAAAACGAGTCTTTGCTGATGTCAGGCGCAGGGGTAAAGTAATTGTTTCAGAAAATGCTCCTGTCATAAAAACTCTTTGCCACAAAGGGAAGGAGAGTGGGGAGGCAACTCCAGCACTTGCTGGAATATTTGCATTCTTATTTGTGAAATAGTCTCATATAAATAGTCTTCATTTAAACAGAAGTCCTGCTTGGAAATGTGCAATACATAATCAGCTGGAAGCTGTTGTAGGACTTGGTTTGCCATTGCTGACGCATTTTTCAGTGCTTCAAAGAAGTTTATTGTCACTGGTGCGGTCACAGAGTGAAGAGAACAGACACACTGAGACACATTTCCTATGCCTTCCTCCAAACCTATCCCCATAAATGCCAGTCTGTTTCCTTAAATATCATTTGAAGCAATTATTGGAATCTAAAAAGATTCAATTTTTTTTTTTAAAGAGATCGAAATAATTTTTCTGTGAAAATTAGGATTTTCATGTGCCTGCTTGTGGGATCAAAGCCGCCCTTGTTCTGGACTGGGTGAGTTGGCTTTTCCTTCATGCAGGTTACTTTTCAGAACATAATGGGCTTCTGACTCATTTAGCTGTGGTGCTGTTGATAGAGGAGAGATGTCACTTGGAACTCCAGTTCTTGGGTTGCCTCTCAATAAACAGCAGATAAGGCTGGTGCTGGCTCACTCAGGAAGAACACAGCTGGGCCAAAATGCCTGTCTGTGGAGCCACATGTGCCGGGCAGCCTGACAAACAAGGTCCATTATTAAAACCAGAAAAGAACATGGAGATAAGTCCTGTCCTGCTCACTGGGCATCATGTCTAACTAGCTGTACTTCCAGAGAAAACCCCCTAAGGTTGAACAACTTCCCAGAGGTAGGCACTCCTCTCTCAGATGTGTTGCTGGGCATCTGGCACTTCAGTAGGAGCAGATGGTTAAATGACACTCAGAACCTGCTCTCACTCCAGATGATGAGCGTGGAGAAAAAAAAAGGAGGAGAGCTCAATTTTGCTTTTATTAGATCCTTGCCTTTTTTTTTCCCCGAGGTTTTTAAAGGTAAGAGCCTTAGAGCAAAAGAAGGAATGAGTCACAGCAATAGCTTCTCATTAAACTAATGACAAGACATACAAACAGAGGGACCTCACTTGGCCAATGTTCCTGCTGCCCACAAAATAAGCCATAAGAAATTAAACCAGAACAAAGTCATGTAGTGTGCCTCGGACTGGGTGTTCAATTAACCTTAAACTGGAAATGCTAACATTTGATTTAAAAAGAAGCTATGCCTTTGCAGCAGGTGCCCTGTAGGTGGATAGGGTAAAAAAGCAGTGAAATCAAATCTGAAACTCTGCAGTTTGCACCTTTGCATGTATATGCACTGGGTAGTAGCACCTCATTTGAACTGCATTTCCAAAGGCAAGGAGTTTGTCACTGTTCTCATTCCTCTGTTTTTAATACCAAGTCAATTACACAGGCACCTCCCTGGGTTATGGTAGGTGCTGAACACTTCTGAAAAATACCCTCTCGGTAAAAGTCATTATTTGCCAGCCTGACTCCATAAAAATCAACCTGCCAGAAAAAAAAGAATTCTGAAGGGGCCTGTGCTAAATCCTGTCTCCAGAGAACACTCCCTGTTTGGTATAGAATATATATGAATGATCCTTATCCAAAGAGTTTAAAAAGGAAATAAGATGTTAATCTGCAGAAAAGATCTTATTGCAAAACTGTTCTAGGTCTACAGTGTCAGCCACAGATTCAGGGAGAATAAGATCTTTGGAACTGAGAAAACAATACTGAAATTGTTTTTAGAATTGCAAACACTCAGCAGTGCTCAAATCAGACTCATTTGCAGCAGTGTTTCCTAGCTAATATTTACAAGCTTTTCAAATTGAAATTTTTAATTCAAAGGAATGAAAGCAGCAAGCATTACTTTGAAACATTTTGGTAACATTTTATTTTAGATGCGGACTTGCAGCTCCTGGTAAGTTTGACAAAACTGTGGACATAGCAGTATAAATGGCAACTAGTTTAAAGCAAAGATTTGAAGAACAAGTTTTTCTAGCAACAACTGTATGTAATTGAGTAAGAACTCCATCCTCTCAGCCTGATCATTTTAAGTGTTGGAGCAATTCATGTTGAAGCCAGCTTTAACAAAAACCTCTTGCTGCAACCTATCTTTTTGTCTCATAAATGCCTTCAAACCAGCTGAAGCTCCTTCAGCTCCAGGGTTAATGTAAAGAAAATAAGGAAAAAATGTTCCATTCATTTCCTCTTTTTTGTGTAAAGGCCAAGGTTTAACAGACAAAGAAGAATAATTTAGAATTTTACCTATTTTTGTAACAGACAATCAGGAGAGCTCGTCTATACAAGGAATCTTAACAACAGAAAACAAAAAGAACAGAATGTTAAAAGCACCAAAATCTGCCAGGAAATGTAAGGCTGACACAAACACTGCCCAACTGATTAAATTACCCAAATATGTGGTCTGTCCATTAAATTTATCCACTATGAAATAGACAGCACTTTTATATGATAAGACATGACAGTTGAGCAATCATTTAGTCCTGGCATTTATTCAGTGTGCAGTAGAGGTACAAGTAGAAAAATTATTTTTTCACTGACTAGCCTTTGCTAATAAACAAGGCATTAACCTGGCAATGAAAATATTAATTGCAAAGAGTTGAAGTTGGGTGGGGAGCTGGGTAGGGGGCTGCCAATAGACTGTAATGGAGATATTTTTGAGCCTGCAGGTATAAGAAATTTTCTCTACTGTTTTTTTGAGAGACGTGTTTCAAAAATAGCAGCTAAAAATAAAAGGACATCATTATTATCAAACACCATCAAGCTGACAGACACTTCTGTATTAAGATGCAAATAAAATCTTCATGTCACAGATGATGACTCCTGTTATTTTCAGTTCTTTGCCAAACTTGAATGTTTTAGGCCAACAGTTTTCACAAGAAAAAAGTGCCTTAGTTTGAACATGTTTGTTTAAACTCTCTCAATGCCATTTGTCCTTTTCAAAGGGAGGGATTAAGGAGAAGTAATCTCTTGTTTTTCTCATCACAAGTTTTACAATGCTTTTTAATTAAGAAGTCTTGGCATTGCCACACCACCTGTCTAAGATGACATTCATCTCTTCTGACCTGGTACCAAAGCTATTCTCTGCAATCCCCATGCTAGTTCATTGCCATCTTGGCTTCAGTTCCAGCCCAGGCTGTTCAACGCCTTCTTTGTCTCTGTCTTCAAACCACACATCTCCCAGACCTCTGTGCTTAGTGGAAGGCTTAAAGTGGCAGAGGGAGCAACAATGCAGATGAGTCAGAGGCTATTTGAAAGAACATGAGCAATAAAAGACTTTTTTCTCTATTGTACTTGAACGACTGTGCAAGCTGGAGGAGGCCTTTGACATCTGAGAAACTGCATCTTCTGGCCAGAGAGTGGAAGCCTCCATCAAAACACAGACATACAATGTTGTACAGTCAAAAGTCTGGTATTTTCCAAGTGTGTTTGCCATTACACTCATCACTTTTTATGATATTGTCTTTGAAGGGTGGATTGGTGAAATCTTGCAGCAAGCCTTGTGCCTTACCTAGCTCTCAGAAAGGCATCTGAGTGAATAGGGAATCTGCATGGAAAACAGTCTGATATGGTATCAGCCAAAACTGAAACAGCAGTAAAGTTGAAATGGTGGTGTCAAAAAGGTAAACACCTTCTAAAGGAATTTTAGTTTCATGTGGTTTAATATAAAGGAAATTTTTTGAAAGAAATTATGCTATTATTGCTAAAAGCCCACAGCTTTTCTCTCTCAAATACTAGGAAAAAAAGGAATGTTCATCTCCTTTCCCCAGGCTCAAATTCTTCACAGCAGTACGGACTCTTTTCCCCAAAGGAAAGGAAGCTGACCATCTGGTAGCATTCCAAAGGACATGAGGCAGGCCACTGCTGAAGATTAGGAAACCACCACTGCCCATTATGCAGTGGGAAAGAACAGGAAGATGGACCTGGAGAAAATAAATGTGGAAAACTGCCCTGAAGGCCTATGTGTGATTAATCCCAATTTCACAACCTTCTGAATATTTTAGTCCAAGAATACATTTGAACATTTCTAAATCTGGACTTTGTCAACAAAAAGATCTATCTATGCAAGTAGTTTATTCACAAGAGACAAAAAGAATTGATGCTATGCAATGAGTAATGAAGTTACTCACAGTTGTTATTGTCCAGTGTCCCAAGGAGGAAAAAGTACAAAAGCAATTGATGAAAATCAAGTCCTTTTGGATGCAAATATCAGGGCAATTGTTGAAAAAGAAATTTATAGTCAATAACTGCAAATACAGCAGGTAGCTGAAGAAGAATCACTTCTTACAATTCTGAATTTTAGTAGCAGTGAAAAAGTCAAAGACACTGAGAAAACCTTTCTTCTACCAGTAAACTGACTTAAAGATAATGACTGATAGAGGTTGAATTGAATAATAATTGCAGTTAACTTGTCTAATATGACTAAACACAATGTGTTCTTCAACAGAAGAATTACCTACTTTTGCAGTATTGTAAAAAGACAATTTAGACATAAAAGCTGTTTCTCAACATCAGTAATATTTGTTTAAATAGAAAAAGTCCCTAAGCTCAAAATGGCACTAAAAATTATATGCTTCTGTAAAGGAATTCCACACAGATTGCCATTTAAAATACATCAAGCTTTTAAATTCTGGACATGTTACTTAGTGTGAATTTGTAGATGAACTGAAAAAAATCCCACCATGTTAAACACGTTATTGATTATTCATTATAGTTTCTTAGTGCTCTTAATAAATGTGATGGGCTAGTTTGAAACAATTTGCTCACAGTCCTTAGATTTAATTTCCCTTTATTTATGAATGGTTTTTCCTTCCCCTGAAGCTTTTCAGGAAATGAAATGCTGAGATTGGAAATCTCCATAAGTAGCTTGACAAAAAAAACCCAAAACAACCAAAACTGTGCTACAAAACATAACAGTTCTGTGTGTCTCTGTACTGAATCATTACATTGTCTCCTTAGTCACAATACATCTAATGGATTTGCTGGCCTGAGATTGCTCTTCGTTGAAACTTAATTCACATCACAAATGGGTCATAGGAAGAAAAAGTACAGTCAAGGTAATTATTCAAACCTCTGTAATGTAGTGTATAAGGAAAATATCCCAGTACCATAACTGGATTTCACATTAAACTGGCCTGGTGTAAATCCCACCAGCATAATCACAGAGGGGCCAGAAGATCACCAAGTGAGGCAGTTCATCGCTCAACACTCACTCATCACCATATCTGAATTCTGCAATAAGCTATTTTCTTGTTATATAGGGCAAGAAGCTATTTTATAATTTTCTTGGTTTTAGAATATTTCAGATTCCTCTACCAAACTTGAACAAAACCCAAGAACCTCAAAGAGAGAAAAATTAAACAACCTCCCTCCCCTACAAATATAGATTCAGAGTAATTGAAATGCTTACTTTTACAGGCTGATCTTTTTCATTTAAAAAAACTTACTTTTCACTGTAATTACATTTCAGAAGGAAAGTATTTCTGAAGCAAAAAAGCAGAGCACTTATTTTTGAAGATACTGGAACAAGATATTAAACAAATGTCAAACTTTTTGACTTGGAATAAAATACTGAAAGCAATCCTTTGTCATAAAAAAAAAGTATGGTTTTGACAAATTGGCATTTTCAAAATAAATTAAAAAAAAAAGATGTGTCTTGCAAATCACTTTCAGCTCTACACACCTCCAGAATGCATCACAATGAGCTGATTCTTATGTGATTTTGCATATGAATTAGGAGCAAATTCAGCCATGGGCTGACAAACAGATGGCCTCCCATGATCTTTGGACTTCTAAATGTAAAAAAATAAACAAAATTAAGACCATCAAAAGGATATCTCATACTGTAATATTCCCTTCAGGGATCTTTGAAAATGTTTTTCCTCTTGATTCTGTCTGGAATGCTACAAGATGACTACCAGAATATATCCTTTGTTAAATAGATTAATTTCCTCCACTATCCCCATTGCTTTTTTGATATATATATTCAATTACACATCTATTACTAGGTGTGTTTCAATTACAGATGATGATACCACAACTTGAAGAACTAGGAACTGAGAGCTCAATCAGCCAACTGAGTACCTGCAAATAGAATTTGTAAATATAATGAGTTAATTTTTTCTCCATACTCACAGCCTCATGCCCCCAGTAATTGCAGTGCTCAACTGGAAATGGGAGCTGCATGTGGCCCTGTATCCCAGCAGCAGCCAGCAGGTCCCAGCAGATTGCACAAGTGCCTGGGTAGGTTATCTCAGAGTGAAAGCTGGCCTCAGCTTCCCCGTGCCCTTTGGTAAAACATTGAACATCTGGGCCAAACAGCACCTGGGATTCTCTTGAACAGGAAACCTGGGGCAAAAAAATCAGCTAATTTTCTACCCTTCTCACTTTGGAACTCCAGGAAAGAGGTCAAAATATCCCAAACAAAATTTTAAGGCACTCCAAATGTGTCATTGATGAGGCGGTTTCACAGTGACTGCTGAGCTCTGGCGCATCCCGGGGCAGAACCTCAGTCTTGGCAGGGATGGGAAGGAGCTGGCATAAGGCAGCTGTGCCCAGGACACCCTGTCCTCCCTTGAGCCACAGAGCGCTTGGCTCTTTGCCATTCTTTTTCTATACATGCAGTTTACAGAATTCAAGTGCACAGGAAAATCAGATGTCATTGGCCATTGCACTCTCATTTTCCTCTTTCTGCTGATGGAAATTTCTTATCAGTCTGACACACAAAATGCCAGGCAGGGCAGCATGCTATCAGAGCTGGCAGGCTGGAGGAGCTGGGGATGTCTTGTCATATGTCATTTTGGACAAGGGAGAAATGGCACAAAGCAGCACGGTTAAAAGGCAATTTTCACACAAAGGACTCAGGAAAGGAAACCTGGCTGACAACAAATGGATTGGAGGTCGGAGGGAACACCAGTCAGTCACCACAGACACATATTATTTTCCGTGGAAATACAGCTGAAGAGGAGGAGGGGATAGAGGACCAGAGTTTGCTGACAGCAGAGCAGATGGCTCAGTGCCCTCACTGCTGAGGGCAGTGCCACCCAGTCAGCAACAGGACAATTTGCTAGGTAATTTTAGCGGATGTCTTCACATTTACTTGTCCCAGTCATGTGATAAAAGAATAATAAACCTTCTTTATAAGTGATGCTTTGTTGTCATTTATCTATTTGCATATACAAATATGTTTATAGGTCCATAAACATTGTGCTGTGGCTAGTGAGAAGGCTATAAAATATGTGCCAAAGAAGAGGTGAATGAGATTTTTAAAGCCACTAAATCTTTTCTGATGATTTTTAATTTGGAACAGATTTCTTGTCATTATCATTGTTATTATTACTTTATGTTGTACATCGTTATTGTATCTATATGACTGTGATGTATAGAGCTTGTCACAGAATAAATGATGTCCCCTACCCACAGAAGGTAACTATTTAAATTTAAGACAAAGATTATCAACAGCATCAGAGAGATGAAGAGGCTTCTTCAAGGAAACATGTTCTAATTAGGAAGATGGAAGGGAATTTCAGATTGCCAAAAGAAGAGAAGCTTTTCCACAGCTTTTTATAGATAGTAGGTAAAGGAAAATTAGAAGTGTTCTGAATGACAAGAAGATAAAGTAGATGTTTATGGCATTATGTCCACAGTATGGAAGAGAATGGAAGAAAGCTATCACAAATGTGTTCAGAATTTAGCAAGCAAGATATTGGAAGCAGTAGAGCAATCAAAGAAAACAGTGGTCCTTGAAGAACTGAATGACAGGTGACAGGCAGAATAGGGCCTGGCCATGACAGGCTTTGAAAACAGGCACATCACTTGAAAGAAGTGAGATAAGAGAATCAAGATGCAGGACATGGAAAATAACAGGTAAGGGGGAGCACTCTAAACAGGTAAGGGGAAAAATGTATTTATCAATGCTGGAGAAAAAACATGTTGCAACAAGTAAGACAAGCTGATAATGAGAGCTGTAAAAGAGATTTAGCCATGTGGATGGAGACTGCAAGCATGAAATTGATGCAATTGCTGCTCAGGGTGAAGTTCAGAATGTCAGGGGATGCAGAGAAGCTACAGATGAAGATGATGATCAGGCTAGGGACCCAGAAATGGGTACTACGTGATGGAATTAATAATGGAAGAAGGGAGTGATAAATCACTCTGGTAAGCATAGGTGAAAGCTGCACGTCCATGAGGAGGCGTCAGAAAACCAGGCTGAGATCTTAGTGTGCATCAGGAGAAGAAGGCTGGTTAGAGACATGGGCTGTCTTGTTGGAGACTGAAGGAAGGTCCAAGGGAAGAGAGTCAGAGCAACCAGAAGAAGACAATGTTTTTGGAGGAATAAGTCATGTAAAAGATGACAACAAGTCAGGAAAGACACTCCTGTAGCAAAAATGCCAAGCTCCTCTGTGAGGAGTCACTGAGTACGAGCTTAAGGACATGGCATGGATGACGGATACCACCTCCCCAAGAAGATACAACCAAAATTGAGGAGTAAGGCTCTTTCCAAGGGGCAAGGCAAGAGATAAGAGTTGGAGGAGGCAAGTAAATTTGAAAGAAAAGTGTTGAGATGGATGTAAGGAGAAGTTTTCTGTATGTTGAGAAAAGATGTCCAGGGAAGCGTGAGAGGAAAGGAAAAGTGTAAATGAAAGGATAAGAAAAGTTCTGGGGTCACCAGTAAGGACTTGGCAGGAGAAGTGAATTTTAGCATTGTCTTAGGTACTTTATTCTGCCTTAGTGACTTACTACACATGGATTTTTGGGCTGCTTAACTTGACCAGTTTTCTCCCTCCAGAGCAGAAAGAATCATAAAAGTTTTTTAAAAAGTGAATCAAGGGTTTTGCTAACTCTCATTCTGATTCAAAGTCAAAGGGCAGTCAAAGGAAGAAGATTGTAGAGGATCATAGAAGCAGTATATTTGATTGCATGTCACAATTTAAAGGTCAGTCATGATGCTGGATTGTCAGAAGATTAGATCCTATACAGGAGAAATTGAAATGATAAAATTACTTTTTTAACTCCACACAGTGAAAGTGACAGTGTCTTCCATGAGCTGAGTGCCATCATTTTGCTGTTGGCTTAATAAAAATTTCTTTCTTGGAGAAAGAAATTGGGAGAGCTTGGATCAATGACTATGGTCCAAACCCCAAACCACACTTAAAAGGCACAGATGTTTTGCTCTGCTCTTGAAGACCAAGTGATGCAATGATAAAATCAGTGTGTGGTATACCACTGATTTCCAAAAAAATATCTTCTATGATTTAAGACAATGTCTGGATTTTTCCAGATGATCTAGTAGATAGAGAGATCCAAACAATACTAATTAATCTCTTTCAAATTGTGGTGAGTTTCCACTCCATGATGACCTCTGTATCACCATCTCTTGGTCTTTGATCATAAGAAGGCTAATGAAGTAGTATGTCACATCTTTTTAACTGCTTTGAAACCAGGACAGAAAGAGAAAGATTCAAAGGGGAATTAGAAGAGGAAATACTAGATAAGATCAAACTTTTAGATGTCTGAATTACAGCAGTTGTATAATACATTTTTGGGTGTGAATCCCTTACCCAAACATGAATATGTTTTGCTATCTGAGATGCCTTAAGTACAAGTCTGTCACTTGGCTGTTGGTAATGAGGGCATGGGCTTCCCTTAAGTATGGCGCAACATTTGCCAGCCCTGATGGAGGCTGCCAGTCCTGATGGAGGTCTCTGATGTTCTATGAAGCCTCAAAAGTCTCCAGGGCTCATGTGTGGACAACGGGGCAGAGCCCCTTCTGTCTGCAAAAGGAGGGGAATAGGGAAATTTCATTCTGGGACAAAAAAAAACCAAACCACATTTTGAAGTCAGAATTTTTCTTCTCTAGTCATTTTCTCTGTCCTTTTTCAGAAAGAAATCGGAGATTTTTTTTTTTTATACTATGTTGGTTTACTCTGAAATAAAATTGTCATCAGGATTCAGAGTTAATGGCTAAATCAAAAAATGTTGCTTATCATTTCAATGTAGTTTTATTTTCACATTTTAGACACTTGATTGGCTCTTCTGAAATGTGAGTTATCCTCAGACTGGCCCATTCACTATGTACTTCTCTAGTAGTGCCTTTTCCTGTTGTTTGATCATAAGAGGAGCCTGCATAGACACCCATCTTACAGATTATTATTTTGGAGCAGAAAAATTAAACAAATGGCTTGGATTCCTTTTTTTTCCCAACCACAAATATCTATGGCAGAGATATTTATTTCTGGATTAATTACATTAGACTCCATTTGTGCTCACCAGGAGAAATAAGGACACAATTAATTTGACCTATTTTGCTCTAATCTCATTTGAGCAAGATAAATTTTGTCCTAAAGGTGCCTATTAAGGGAGCTTACGGTAACAAGAGCAGATGTAAATGCCCCTGCTCTGGATATCTTAAAGTGTCACACTTTAAATGTGTAAATAGATCTGCCTGTAGCCAGATTCCAGAGATTCATTAGGTGATTGGCAAGATCTGACTAACCCCTGTCTTCCCCTTGTGCCTCCCTATGGCACGCCTGGCTCAGCAGAGGGGACATAGGTGGGCAGAGGACACAGTGTCCACAGTCAGGGACAGCTGCTGAAGGAAGGTAAACCTGCAGGGGACAATGTTCCTGATCACAAACGGTTTGGTTAACATGGGAAGGATTCTCACCATTCACTCCCACAGCTCCTACAAATCCGATGGGAAGTGCTGTCCCCCCATGGGGGGCAATGTGCCTGGGACAGTGAGATAATGGAAGGCCTCTGGCTTGTGAGAGAGGAGAAAGGAAGCAGGCATTCCTAATGTGTCCTGATGGCTGTGAGAAACCCACTCCAGAAGTTCCTTAGTCTGTCCCCAGATCCTTTCCCTTTCACTGGCTGTGCTGGAGATGCCTTTTCAAATCTCCTGGCTCTGTTGTTTGTGTAACTGCCGAAGACCAGAACCCCCAACAGGGCAGCAGAAGTAATCATCCTTCACTGGTTTTTTCCTTAATCAATTTGTGCCTACAAGACAAAATTACCTACTCCAGCTGCCAATGGATGCAAGCTGGAGAAACTGATGAGCAAATGAAACCTTTTAGACCTAAGCTACAGAGAATTTAGCCAGACTTAGGAGATCTCTGCCTCACATGGAATACAGATATTAGTGATTTGGGTCTCCTTTCTGTGTCTTTTCTCCTTTTGAATTTGTGGGCCTTCTCACTAACAGAACACAAGAGAAAACTTGTATGGAAGTACTTGTCTGGAGCATAAGGAAACACTTCGGGAAAAAATTGGGTTTTAGAGACCCGCATTTGTCATGGAATTGCCCAGGGAACAGCTCATTAATTGAAGTAAATTTAAGTAAAGTGTACACTCTCAGTGGTATATCTGTGTAGATACAGAAATGACTAGTACTTAATTACCTAATGTGTTTTAGAGAGAGCTGCTAACAATGAGAAAATGCCCCTGTGATCAAGCTCTTTCCACTTTGAGATAAGCCAAGCCAACAGGGAAAAGCATTCCTGTGTAATGTTTCTGCACTCCATCACCTATATCCATCAATCAGAGATTTCAGATTAATTTCTTCAAATTCACACTTAGCAGAGAGCCTCTTTGCTTCCTGCACTGGGTCACGGTTGATGCTCAGGAGCAGGGCAAGAACAAGAGCTGGGCTTCAGATGAGAAGGGGAGACTTTTTTTTTTTGCAATTGTTAATTGGCAGGGTTAATTAAACTGTTAATTAAGGGTGGACTGCCTTCCACAGCCCCTGCCATGCTTTTTTAAGTATGCATCCCTAAAACTGCCCACTGGACTGTGATTTGCAGGAGTACCTGATCTGGTGGGTGGGAATCAATTGGGACAGGGAGCAAAGGGAGAGCATGGCAAACGTGTGGACATTAGCCCAGGGAAAAGACCCTTAAGATTATTGAGTCCAACCATTAAACATGGTGTTTTAAACCAGGTTTGCTTATACCATAATTAGAAATATTATTAGAGATTTTAAAAACCTCAAATTCCAAATGCAGTTAGTGTGGCTATTCCCATTAATAATTTTCCAATTTTCTCATTATTTTAAAAATAATGGCTCAAGTGTTAACAAAGTAAGCATAAGCTTGCTTATCCTCCCCTTCCCAAGGCTCTCACTGACTCCTAGTTCTTCTCCTCTAATCTTCTCTCATTCTCTCCCAAATTGCTTAATGTGTTAGCAGCAAAATGTGCAGACACCTCTGTGAATGTTTCCTAGGCCACCCTGGGGGTTTACATGCACAGGGGAGTTCTGTGAGCTGCAGACTGCCATGCTGTAACAGCATTGAAGATTAAGATAAATTTATTTATAAAATATTTGAAATTGCATAGGTTACAGTTTGATTGTAACAGAGAAAGATGGATATCTCCAAACAAAGGCTGAGACACTGGAGGGCCTCAAGGCTGGCCCAAGCTGGAAGAAAAGAATAATTAATGGCTTGCCCATGTGGACATGGAGAACTAATCCAGTGAGGTGTTAGGAGACCCCAGACCATACATCTTCATTGGTCCAAGAGGCACATGCAGGGCACAAAAAGAGCACATCAAGATTGGGTGCACAGACTGTATACAGGCCCAGAGATTTCCTTGTTTGGGATCCCTCTCCAAGGAGGGAGGGTGAATTCACCTTGAGGTGAATAAAACCAACTCACAAAACCTAGGGCTGACCTCTTGCTTAACAACCAGAGTACTCTGAGTGGGAAGATGACTAGTGGTAAAATTAGAGAAAAAAATAGGAAGTTATATTCTAACAGAAGTTTTAAAAGTACAGGAATTATAGGATGAAATGCAGTTCCTGCACTCTGACTGGAATGCAGCTGGCATGCTCAAAACCTCTTCCACAATGACTCCCCACACTCACAGTGTGCAGCCTTAAGCACAGGTTAAGGGGGGTGAAATGGTGTGGAGTGGAATGGAGTGGAGACACAGCTACCAGGCTCTGTTGAAATCCTTGCAGGAATGGGAACCTGATGGTACCAAGTAGCTGATAAACCACATAGCAGCTGCCAGCCAAGGGAGATAGGAGAAGAGGCCTTGCTGCTGAATCAGCAGCTGTGGTGAAATCACTCTCCTTGGATGAACTTGGCTTGTTATAATCTAATTGAAACACCAACACACACCTCCATCCCAAAGTTACTCACCTCAAGATATAACCACCCCTCACTAGGCAGGTGCTCCATATGTTATTGACTATTTCTCTAAGAGCAAAGTAAGAGAATTTTACACCAAGTAGCCACAAAGGTATGTGTGAGTAGAGTCACTCAAGCTCCACCTAAAAGCAAGCTAACAGGAAGAAGTTAGGGAAGACTTCATTGTAACTTCTGGGATCAGTTAAATAGGCTGAACCTGTCTTTTCCCCTATAGGGATGGCTCTTGGGTAAGAACCCTACTCTGCGTGTGCTGAATGGTTATCTGGAGTTATTTTTGTTGGCTATTAGAACTTGTCTGTGTGTGGCTTTGAATGTGTTTTTGCAGTCAGTTGCTATCAATGGCAATCTTTGACCCTTAACCTGTGGCAGTTTCAGTGTGTGAGTTAATTAGCAGTGTTACTCTGTAAGCTGTCGGGGTGCTGCCAGTCCCTGGCAGTGGATCAGGTACTCAGCCAAAACTGTGGAGACACAGGAGGGGGTTTCTCTTATGCTGTTGGCATGTGCCCCAACCCTCCTTTCATGTGACACCTCGCTGACCTGGGTTAGTTAGCTCAGGCACTGTGGATGGTGTAAGAGCCCTGCAGAGGACAAGCTGCTCTCTCTGGTCACATGCCCGCATTGTTGCAGCCTGCTGCTAAAAGTTGTAGTTAATGCCACTAACTTTTATTTATCCTTCAAAGAGTGAGGGAGAGGAAGGCTGCAGGAAGGGTCTGTAGGTGCAGCTAGAAAAACTTCTGGAGACTGCCTGAGAGGAAAGGCTTGGTGGATTTTGCAGCTGGCTCCCCTGAGGTTCATTGCCTTAGAAGTAAACTCAGATAGAAAACGGATTTTCCAGTTCAGTGGCTGCTTTAGACAAGGTGAACATGACTCTTCGCTCTCATTTTAGTTCCCAAAGAACACAGAAGAGAGGAAGAAGAGCCTAAGGATTACCACGGGAAGAGATGACAAATGACTCCCCTGTAACCAGGGCAAGTACAAAGCTGAAGCGAAGAAAACTCAAAACAACTCACATAAATTATCCCTATACATTTGTCCCTCAGCAACATCCTACCATTTTCGCATATTTTTTTTTAGCTTTCCATACCCATGAAGTTTAGGATCAAAGCAGATCTTTTTAAAATAAACTTATCTGAAAGTGGATTTGGTACACAAGCAGTTGGTTGGGATTCTGGGAGCATGTAGGAAACCTAACAGGAAAGTTCTGCACTAGAGAAATGAAAGACAATGAGCAGGACTAAGAGTATGGCCCAGGCAGGTATACATAAGTTTTCTTTCTTTCTTTCCTTTATTCATAAGAAGCATTTCCTCTCTCCCTGGTGGAAAGGTATTTGCTGACATTTAAATAAAATATAGGCTGCTCTCATCAGTGAATCTGTAAGTAAACAAGGTGGTGGGTACCTTTAGTGCACTGCTGGTACATTTCCTTGAGGCACAGAGTGCTTGGCTAAAGCTATAGTCTAGTCCAAGCCCTCCCAGCATACCCCTCTCTTTGAAATGACTCTATCCCAACGTGCATTCATTGCAAATCTTGCCATTCCTACATTACTGAATCACTGCATTATATAGGACAAAAAGTTTCTTAGTCTATATACCTGAATGAAAAAAGGGTTAGATTACTTAGGTTATCTTTGCTATGTCTGATCCCAAAGGAAGATTGCCAGAAAACATATGTTCATCACAGTTCTTTAAAGGGTTTATAATATCTGTTTCACTTTGCTATTTGGGTTTTAGTAAAGTGAAGTCAGCTGAAGTCTCCACCTTGTAGCACTCCACTCTGCACCAGATGGCACAGTGTATAGGTAAGTGGTACCATAAGAATGATGTTACTGCCCATTTATTAAGCTCAACCCATATTTTGGAGGAGTCTTCAAGAAAGATGGAACCTGATTAATTCAGATTGCCATGCTTGCCAGCAAATTAGGTTATTTATATCCATTTACATTTAAAAAATATAGGGTAACAACAGGGTAGCCATACAGCTTCCAAATTCAAGTTGAAAAATTTTACGGAGAGGCAATGCCGTATATTGCACCAGCTTGAGAGGCTGGAAAGAACAGTCTCTCAGGTGTACAGGATTTTATACAAGCAAACTGCAAAACTTGTACCCAAAAGCCTTTCTGGGCTTCACAACTGGCATTGAAGGGTCTGAGATATTATTACTCCTTACCTACCAGGGAACAAAAGAACAGGCAGCTTTTCTGGAAGGCATGCAGGTGTACAAGTACTCGTGGTCTTCTCCTTCAGGAACAAAGCTGATACTTTGGCCAGGGAACCAGTAAAACATAAATAGGCCCATTAAACACTTTCTTATCAAGGTGGAAAGGTTAATATAATTGCCAGGGAGAGGTCTTGAGAGCACCAGAAATACTCTTGAGACAATCATGCTCATTTTTGCCTGCACCTTGCCCTTAAAAGCTTTCAGCTTTGATGGATAATCAACGTCTCACAAGATGGGGGACAAAGACACACAGGGCTTTGTGGCAGCTGCAGGACAAACAAAGTTAATTTTTTCTCATTCAAGCTGGAAGAGTATGACTTCCTCTTGTAAGAACAAAAAGCCCACAGAGGGAATGGCAGCAAAAGGTAATGGGAAATGGGGAAGTTAAGGAAACACTGAAATTCATGAGAGTCACAGAAGAGTAGAGCTTCAGTGTTCAGTATTCAGTGTAGAGCTCTTCTTATGAAAAGAGTAGTACAAACAACTGGATGCTTGGAAGGTTGCAGACAAAACAAGCATTGTTTTTCAACAAAACTAGCTTGTTTTTCGACTTGATAATTTTTATGAGCAGGTAGTTGAGAGTGCTCAAAGCAATGGAGACCTGTGGCCAGCTATTATTATCTCCCTTTAAAACTCAGCAGGTTTCAGCTCTGGGACAACAAATTCAGTACAACTGTGCTACACTTCATATCCCTAATCACTCACAAATCTCTGGAAATATTGTTCTAATGGACTGCCGAAGACTGTGTTAAGAGCATTTGGTAATGAGCCCTGGAAGCACTGGGACACAAATTTAGCAACCCAAGGCTGGTTATCACTAGAGGATCAGCTAACAAGCCTGGTCCTGTCCAAACAAAACCCTCACATTTTGTGGGGGTGATAAGGTCTCTGTACTACACATAGGGAAGTGGGTGGGGAAATTGATGTGGATTTCTCCTCACATGGGAAAAGGCAAACCCATTTGTGAGACTCTGTTTGCTCAAGCAAAGGTATGGGTCTGCTTGGTGGGTAATGTGGAGGGCTGGGGAGACCCAGTGTGTGCCTCAAGGAGAGTCAACCATGGGGGAAATATAATTTGTGGTGTTAAAGTGCTGGAGAGTATGACAGTGGCCTGGGCTGGGCTGGGCTGGTGCTGGTGTCCAACAAGCAAGTGTGCTGCTTCTCCTGTCCTGAGCACCCATCCTGATGGAATGGGGCCCGAGTCATGCATGGACTGTTATTGAACATCTGGAGGGGTGGAGGAAGCTCATGAAGTGGGAAAATTATATCTATCTGTGGAAGGATGAGGGATAGTAGTTAATGAAAATGCATTAATATTTATGTTGGGGATAAAGATGGTTTAAGAATGTAGGTTTAATTGTACATGTGGGTAAGAAGGGATTTCAGTAATGAGGAAATAAATACAATGGAATAGGTGGAAAAGACATAAAATTACATGGGGTCTAAGACACAAATGACAAGAAGCGAAGTGTGTATTGGATCTGGCTGAGGTGGAGTTCATTTTCCCTTAGCAGCCCTCACAGTGCTGTGTTTTGCTTTGGTAGCTGGAAAGGTGGTGATAACACAGCAGTGCTTTGGCTGCTGCTGAGCAGGGCTGGCACAGCATCACTGCTGTGCCCCCAACATTCCCTCAGCATTAGGGTAGGGGTGGCAAGATCCTGGGAGGGGACACATCTAGGCCAGCTGACCCAAATTAACCAAGATAAAACCTAAAAAAACAGAGGAGGAAGCGGGTGGGGACATTTTTCCTTTACAATGTTTGTATTCCAGAGCAACCATTGCACGTCCTGAAGCCCTGCTTCATGGGAAGTGGCCCAATCTTGCTTGCTGATGGGAAGTTGAGAATAAAATTATTGGTGTTTTCTTTGCTGGTATATATGCAAACTTTCAGTTTTGCTCAATAAACTTCCTCATTTCAACCCATGAGTTGTTCTCCATCATATTTTCTCTCCCAGCTGGGAAGGGGGAGTGACAGAGAGGTTTTGTGGGCACCTCCAGCCAAGGTCAACCCACCAAACTGACTGATGAACACGTAAACAAAATTATAAGGCTATGAAAAAAAAAAGAAGCATGAACTTTGAATTTGTTCCTTCGTAATTTTCTTATCTTTGGATAAAGCAGCAACTTTTAAAGAATATTGGAAGAAAAAGACATGGAAAATGAACTCGTGCAGTATATTAACCCCTCCTGACTCCCCAGCAGGCACAGTGATTTAAATACAGATCCAGCCATTGTGATCACTGAAACTGGAAGTGGGAAAAGGGACGGCTATGAACTGACAGGAATGTTGTTCTTATCCTCGAAGCCATGGCTTCAGTAGGTCTGTTCAGCCAGGAAGTTTTTGCACGTTTGCCTTTCACAGTGGTGGTGTTTATTCCAAGGTGCATGGGTACTGCTGCAGCTGCAGAGCACCAGCCTCCTGGCCTTGCCGGGCTGCTTTCCTAAACCCTCACTCTGCTCCCTGGGCTTACACATGCCCTTCTCATTTCTGCCAACACTGCTGAAACCCCTTTTGCTCCATGACACACCTGGACCACTTTGCTGCTTCTGGATTGTCTGCAAGCACACAGCATGGCACCCAAATAGCTCCTGGCTTCACTCCCTGCTGCTGCTCATCCATGTCCAGAGATATCTGCACCTCACCCCCCCTGAAGCCTGTCACCATGAAGTTCCAAAAGTTAAAGCTTCCTAGCTGCTCCCAACGCTCACCCTCATCCCTGTCACTGTCAGCCTTGGGTGTGTGTGGCTCCTATTCACAGGACGTGTTTCCGATCTGGAGACTGAGCAAAATAAAGAACAGGCCCCCACTCCCTGGCAGAGGAAGGGCAGAGAGGTAAAGAAAGGAAGGAGCTGAGGGAAATGAGATAAGGCCTGTGCAGCTAGAGCAAAATACACAGTCCTGTGAGCAGCAGAACAAATTAAAACTGAGCTCATTGAGGATTTACATTTTGAGGAGAGTGTTCCTATGTGGATGCTCTTTAATCAGAGTTGAACTAACCCACCAGACCTTCTCTTTCTGAAATATCTAAAAGTACTTCTTCACTCAGCTCCCTATTTTCTTGAGATATGGGCACAATTAATATTCTTAGGAACTTCTCTTTCTCATGTGGCTGGATTTAGCCAACTCCTTCAAAACATTACCAGGAAAAGGCAGAAATATATCAACAACACCATTATGGACACCACATTTTCCATGGAAATAGAGCTAAAAGTTAGTAGATCTTTGCTGTGTTTGGGTATTTTTCTGTAAGATATCTGGCCTGTGATATTTCAGAGGTGTCCTCTTGCCCAAAGACAAGGTTGTGCAAAGTAACATGCAAGTTTTTCAAAGACAATTCAACAGCTTCGGAGGTTGTGGTGTGGGGAGTGTCCTACAAAGTCAGTGCTCCTGGAGGGACCACACCATCTATCCAAGCTCCTTTTCCACCTCACTGATCTGTGCCACTACTCACACCTGCTCTCTTTGTATTGCCCATGGAGAATGCACTCTTATCCTGCAGTAATGAAACATGAACACTAACCTTCCTCCCACTGTGGTTAGTAAACTCATCTGGCATTTACTTGTGTATTTGTGCTCCCATGTAACTCATAAATGGCCCACCTCACCGGGACAGTGATGCAGAAATGGAAGAACTAGCACATGCTTACTTCACAGAAACACAGAACTGGTTGTGTTGAAAAAGACCTCTGAGATTATCGAGTCCAACCTGTGACCAAACACCACCGTGTCAGCCAGACCGTGGCACTGAATGCCGCATCCAGTCTTTCCTTAAACACCTCCTGGGACGTTGTCTCCACTACCTCCCTGGGCAGCCCATTCCAATGTTTAATCATTCTTTCTGAGAAGAAATTCCTCCCAATGTCCAGCCTTAACCTCCCCTGGCACAGACTGAGGCTTTGCCCTTTTGTTCTGTGACTAGTTGTCTAGGGGAAGAGACCAACCCTGACCTAGAGAGACCCTCCTTTCAGGGAGTTGTAGAGAGCAAAAAGGTCCCCCCAGAGCCTGCTCTTTGCCAGGCTGAACACCCCCATCTCCCTCAGCTGCCCCCCACAGGACTTGTGCTCCAAACCTTTCCCCAGCTCTGTTGCCCTTCTCTGGACGTGCTCCAGCACCTGAGTGTCCCTGAAAGGAGGGGCCCAGAACTGAACACAGCACTCGAGGTGTGGCCTCACCAGTGCCATGGACAGGGAATGATCACTGCTGTCCACAATTTTTCTGATACTTTTTGAACATTTGTAGTGGAGCACTGGCAGCAATCCTTTCTGTGTGGAACACTTCTCATAGTAAAAAGCCCCACAGCAAGCTGGAGCATACTTAGTTTCATGAATCTCAGGGATCCCAGTTATGATTGGGATATTTTAAGAAATTCTTTCTTTAAAAACTGGCTGAAAACTTACTCCAAGAATAAAGATTCCCAAGATTTAATTCCAGGAATAAACTTCTCAGTCAAATCCAGTAACAGGAAGCAGACTCCTCTTAGAAACTATTGGTCAGAGAAAGCTGGTAAGGCTCTTGTGCCCACCCTAAAGTCCTCTCTGGCGTTAAACAACAGTATTTTGGTTTCTGAGAAGTCACATCTTTTGGGACTTCTCCTTTTTCTTTGAACTCACAAATTAGAGTTTCCAAAAAACTCCAAGGAATATTTCAAGGAGCAAAGTGGAAATCTGCTTTATGATGTTTGAGTAGGGATGCCATTCCCTACAAGTAATGTAATCATACTGTGTGTGCAGCAGTATGCATAGCTTGGGCTGTGATCTTGCTGATATGTGCCAGCCTCAGAGAGTTACTGGCAAGAGACAAAATTATTGGGAGAGGGAGAAAACATGGGCAACCAGTGGTGGGAAAAGAGAGTGAGAAAGAATTTTGAACGTGTTTCCCTCCATTCTTCATGTGGGAAATATGCCATTTCCACATCCCATCTGTTTTTGCCAGGAATACATAAACTGTGTTTGATAGCAACAAGTACCCAGTAGTTGTGTTTTCATTTCAGCACAGCAATAATAGTAATTTCTAAATATTTCACTGTACGGAGCTGCCATTGCAGAAAACGGTTACTAACATCAGTCAAGCGTGTTTACATTCGTTCTCATGTTGCAAGAAATCACAGTGGATATGTTTGCACTGCAGGCAACTGCTCTGGAGCATGGAGGTACTTCAGCTCAAGTCAAGTCCAGTTGAGACAGCAGGGCAGCATGACTGCAAAGAGCTCAGTGCGAACAAGAAGTCATTAGTAACACAGCTTCTCACTCTGAAGGGTGAATTGAGTTCAAAGTAGTGGAATAAAATCACTGTGGTCTCTCCAAAAGGCATTGCAGTGGAATCAGTACAGGTTCTTGGCAGATAGAAACCACAGGGCTTGAAACACTGGCTGCTCCCAAGGCGGATTCAGGGGTATTTTAGGGTTGGCTTTGACTCATTTAATGTTTAATCATTAACAGTGCAGTGTTTAGACTCAGGTAATTGTCTGTGGCATGATTCACTTGCCTACATGTAATCATGCATGCTATGTTAAAAGTGCCAAGATGTCCTACTGCAGCCACTTTTAGGGAGTGTGAATCATCTGTGCAGATACAGTGCATCCCTCCAGTCAGTAAAGGCAGAAAGACATCTCTGATGCAGGAGTAATCCCTTGGTCTGGGTGTCTGGGGCACAAATCAGGGATGTGAACACAGACATCCAGAGATGCACCAGAGTAAACCTGCATTCTCACATACTCAGGTGCTCCAGGAAATCTCCAGTTTCCTAGAGAAATGAAGTGTGTCCATTCATGAGAGGAATGGGTCGAGTTTCTGCCCCCAGGTGCCTATTCTCTCACCAGGTGGAAATGGAGACCAAAAAAATGGTTTAGATGGGGTTTGGCTGTCAGAGATTGGGTGAGATGAATCCCCATGCGTATTGGTAATACAGAATTTGAGGGCAGAGTAGTGTCAGCGCCAGAAACTGCACACATCGTGTGTGCCACCATGGCAAACCCCATCCTCAGCTCCACAGCTGCCTTCAGCCTTTGAGCCCTTCATTTAGAGCAAGATTCTGACCAAAGAAGGCTCCTCACCCAGTGAGTTGAATACGAGGGACAGCACTCTTGCCTTCAGTTACACACCCAAACACGGGGAAAACTCACCAAGATCAAAGTGTAAACCAAGATCAAAGAGATAACTGGCTTGGAAAAGATCCAGACACTCCACTCATGAGGCTATTCTTCCATTAGCTACATTAAGGGCTGTCAGGATTCAGTTGTCAGGAGCAGAATTGGAGCTGAGGGATTGTGTGGGACACAGAAGCTTCCAGCAAGTGAAATTACAGTTGGACCCATCTGGGCTCTGAAACTCTTCCCCATCAAACCATGCTACCAGCTGACTTATGGGGGACAACTTCACACCCAAATAAGAAATTGTAATGAGTCCTAGAGTTCCTCTGCTACACATCTTAGGAGTATATGCACAATAATTACTCACTTTTTATATTCATTCTGGTAATTTATTGCTACCATCCTAACACCTACCAGTTTGCCTGATATCTGCAATATACTCCTTCCTCCTGAAATATGGTTATTAGTGCAGACCTGAGTGAAGTTTAAGGGTGAGATCCCAACACAAAGCTCCTTTTTTGTTGCCCTGTCCATGAATTTTGGAGAGATTTGATGGTGGAGGGACCAGTGAAGAGAATGCCAATGATTCAGATTTCCCATGTTACCAGCAGAGTCAAGAGAAAAGGAAATAAAGGATAGGCAAGGAAGCTTGGCAATAACAAAATGCATATTTTTTCTATGAACCCAGATTGGACTGACTGGCATTTTGGACATCAGCAAAACACTGATGGCAGTGCTAATGGTAGTTTTGTTCAAGTGAAGCAGGAAGCTCCCATCCTGAGTGTTTTCTGTCATCTCCATTCTGGAGGCTGTCTGCCAATATAGCGCTCCAGTGCTCTAAGATAAATTTTTATCACAGCAAATACTTTTTGACCAGCGTCACGTAGATGCAATAGCTGCATTAATTCCTAGCCTAAGCATCTTTTTTGGATTTCAGTGTGCCACTCACCACCATAGCATTCCTCATTCAGAAACAGTGAAGACTTCTGCCTTTGTCTCTCCGTGCCTAGAGCACATTAAAGTTCCTTTGGGATGAAGATCCTGCTGAAAGCCACTATGTTTTCATTATTTCATTATGTATTCATCATGTCTAGTTATCCACAGTGCTCTGATGTGTGTCAGGAGGCTGCATGGTATGTCCCTGCAATGGTACCTGTCAGAAACATCCAGTTCACAGCTGTCATATGGTATATGCCATCTGCTTAGACAGCTGGGCACTGAGCTGAACAAGAGCAAAGAAAAGGACAAGAAGGAGTCAGCAGGATTGGGAGGAGAGACTGAGCTTAAAAGAATTTTCCCTTTTACACACATGGATAATACAGGAATACAAAAATATAATTTTAGCCTCTCCACCAAAACTGCCGGTTATCCTTTCCTGCCTTAAAATATTTAATGTGTGCTTGTATCCACATCCCTTCAGAATCTTGATGTTTACTGCAAGCAGTTCATTTACTCTTTATAAGTAGATCCAATCAAGGGCCCACTTCAATTTGCCCTTCAGTGATAGGAGTAGAGCAGTGGTACAAAAAAAAAAAACACCTTAGAGAAAAGGCATTGGCTGAAAGCAAGTAAATTCTGCAAAGAGTTAAGCATAAAATGCAGATTTCTTATGGCTTGGGTTACAAAATGGCCTTTGGAAGGGACTCAGCAAGTGTTAGGTGCATGCAGAAAAGAAAGGTGAGAGCACTCACCCTGCTTTCCACGGCAGCCAGCCATAGCAGACTCCGTTGGGATTGGCAGCAAGGCAGCAAGAGGCAGTGCAGGATCCACACAGAGTGTTGCATGCTGCTCATCCAAAGGGCTTCTCATTCCTTGTACAAAATGAAGGGGAGACAACTTGAGGAGGTTTTAAAATGAAGATTTGTTTTTTTAGAAGCAGGATTGGGTTGGAATTTTTTAAGGAGCAGGATTGTTTTCTCCCTTCTGCTAGAAATCAATTAAAATGAAGTCAACACAAAGAAAAAGTGCCCTGACAAAAATTTGAGACATCATGACATTTATTTTCATTTTAAAATTGACTTAATTATTATTACTAATATAATCAGTGCAATTTGTTGAACTTCTGACAAAAAGAAGTCTTTGTGAATTTTTTTAACGACAGAAATATATGACAGGGAAACTACATAAAATCTTCCTGAACAACAAGGCTTTTGCCAAATCAGAATTTTCTGGGGAAAAAAAGGAGATAATTCTCTAATTAGCTTTACCAGGAACTTTTAAGGAATAGCAAGTCTATATAGAAAAGAGGCCTCCAGTTTAACCAGATCATAAACAACATCTGGCACAGAGAACTGTCAAAATGTAGTTCACCTGAGGGAAAAACTGTCCAGATGCAGAGATATGTTTGACTGTATAATGACATCTGTTGTGCAAACCAGGATTACAAACTTAGATCTATATCTGTTAATGGGTAAGACAAAAATTAAGCTGAACTAAATGATAAGGAACAATTTAAGATTACTGGTTTAATTAAGCAGGAGATAAATGGTTTTCCTCCTGAACAGTGTATTGAAAAATGGGATCTGATCAGAACAGAAAACAAATGCAAACACTGCAACATAAAGGATCCGGGGAAAATGTGCACTTGCAGCCCAAAATCCAGCTGTGTCCTGGGCTGCATCAAAAACAGCATGGCCAGCAGGATGAGGGAGGGGATTCTGTCCTTCTGCTCTGCTCCGTGAGACCCCACCTGGAGTGCCGTGTCCAGCTCTGGGGTCCAGCACAGGAAGGACAGGGACCTGTTGGAGAGAGTCCAGAGGACAGTCACAAGTGTGGTCAGGGGAGTGGAGCACCTCACCTACAAGGACAGGCTGAGACAGCTGGTGCTGGTCAGCCTGGAGAAGGCTGCAGGGAGACCTTAGAGCACCTTCAAGTACCCAAAATGGGACTACAAGGGATCCCTAAATTGGAAAAAGCTAGATTTATGTTCGATATTAGTAAGAAATTCTTCCCTCTGAGAGTGGTGAGGTGCCCAAACAGGCGGCCCAGAGAAGTTGTGGATGATCCATCCCTGGAAGCATTCAAGGCCAGGTCAGATGAGGCTTAGAGAAACCTGGCCTAGTAGAGAGTGGGGGGTTGGAGCTGGATGATTAAGGTCCTTTCCAACCAAAACCATTCCATAATCCTGTGATCCTGTGACTCTGTGAAACATTAAGTGACTCAAGCAAAAGGCATTACTGGTGCATTGTAGGTGGATCAGTGTGGATGTACCCTGATGGAGCTCAATGGCACTGTGATATTTGCCTGAAGCTTTGTGGACTAGCTCATACAAATGAAAGCCATAAGCACTACATGAAATTTTTGCTAGAGGCTAAGATAAATAACTACATTTTTTATAGCTGTAAGTTAAAAATCATAGCAATAAAAATCTTCTGCTAGATCAGTCTATGGAAAAAAGAAAACATTAAACCTGGGAAGACCCATGCCAAGAGTGCAAACTTGAGACAGAAGACAACTAGGCTTATTTATATGGCTTATTTTCCCTTGTCTTTAATAATGGAGCAGATGAGAGGATGGTTAATAGGAAGGAATATTCAAAAAGGAAAATTCCAACAGACAAGGATGAAAAAAAACCATTGAAGCTCAGTGTGCTGAAACTTTTGGAGCAGGTTAATTGTGAAGTACTAGATTGTGAAATTGCAAGTCTTGCAGCAAAGCTTTTCTAAATGATCCTATTAATCTCTGGCTAGTGCATTAGCATCAGAAATTGGCAGGCATGGCACTTGTATTTTGAAAAGAGAAGGACCCACAAAATTACAGGACTATTAGCCACGTTTCCAGTGTATGCAAGATATTAGAATGAATTTCAAAAGAAAGACCACTTAACAAATCAGAGATAAGCAGAAAATATGATACAATACAACCTGAATTGACAGCAATAGATTTTGGCAGATGAACTTGGTACCTTTCTGTGATATATTGGACTATGTTCAAATGAAGGAATGTGATAGATAAAACAAATCGATCTTCTGCTAAGGCTCACATACATTCCAAGGACAAATTATTGGTGCTTAGGGCAAAGAAATGGGAAATTATTACATTTAGTTTTAGAAAAAGATCTGGCTCCAGAGTAGGTAACGACAACTAACACTGAAGGAAGATGAAGCCAGCAAAAGGCTGGTTCTGAGTGCAATGTGATCACGATCAGCCATCATGTCAATTGTTCACAATAACAGAGCACAAAAATAAATAAAAATAGTAATTAATGACACAAATCTGGGAGATGATGTTAACAGAGAGGAAGGTTAGAATGCCATATAGGAGACAGCTGATAATCTTGAGCAATGAAGCAATAAAAATCAGATTAAATTTAACATCCTGAGATGCTGGGTCAGGAACAGAGACACTAATAAAAGGATTTGCTGTAAGCTGGAGGCTGAACTGTGCTAATGTGAGGAAAGGAGAAAGCCCAGACTGGAAATAATCATTCACAGTATGGCCATGAGTCATCAACGTGATTCAGCCACACAAAGGTTGATGCAATTGTGTGCATATCAGGAATGATGTTTCCAGTACAGGGACAGATGAGAACAGTAAATCAATAAGGATTATACCTGGAGCATGACACAAACCCAGCCACTTACACTCTATATGGTCAGCCACCATAAATATCCATGGGATAAGAGCATCTCAACAGACCTTGTTAGCCAAAGAAGAAAGAGGCCAAAGGCGACCTGGAAATTCAGGCTGGAAATGAGAAATGCTCGAAGATGGTAAGAGACTGAAGAGACTTGCAAAAAACCTGCCTGCTGCTCTTGGCAAAAAAAGCCTGTAAGGCACTGCAAGGGAAACTCCTAGAGGCAGAGTGCCAGGTAACAGGGAGAGGCAGAGTAAGATGTGCTGATTTTTGCTTGAAAGTGTAAAGGATATAGATTTTAAAGCTCTAATTCTCATCTCAGACACTTTTCTGTGATCTTCCTTAGGGAGGGAGTACCAGCCAGTTATTGGGTTTTTTTAACTCCACTAGAAGTGAGTGGTTCAAGAATCACAGCTCAAAGTGGCTTTATGACATATGAGGGAGTTTTAAAGTTTTTAACTCCTACTCCAGGAAAGCCAGGTATCTCTCTTGCTTATACTTTGAGGATTAAACACTTCTCTTCCATGACCTGGCTCAACCTAACTAAATACTCTTGCATGAGCCAGAGGTGGGGTCAAACTGATCTTTGGAGCTAACAGAGCAGTTTTTCCTGGTTTGAAGAAGGCTTTTGCTTGTAAATTTTCCTACAGATGCCATGCCACTCCTCCCAGCTTCTCAGCAGAAAGTTTGACATGAAGCTGCCACTAAGTTCCCAATAATTAATTTTATGTTGTGTTCCCTGGACTCATTTTTACTGATTTTGCTTTGCAATGAGTTCATTTTGAGGCTCATGAGTGACAATTCTTGTCACAAGGAGCAGATTTCTGATTAATTCTTTCTGCTCTAGATTAATTTGCGTGACAATCATTTGTGACAAAGATTAATCTTTCAAACAATTACTGTGACAATTTTCTCCACAGAGACAAGCCATCACACTGGTGCTGCTTTGACCTTGTTTTGTGACTTTGGGAAAGTTATTGCTCTCTTAAGGTTTGTTTTACCTATCTAGAAATCTATAGAAGTCATCTACAGAGTTGACTACACATCTCTGGACATGGGAACTTAGTAAACTGTGAAATGATCAAAGGCAAAAAAAGATGATTGGAAAACAATCTGGAATCTTCAATAAAAAAAGGTAATAGCTGTAACTTCACAAATACTATCATGAAAAGCAAAACAAAACATAAAAGGAAAAAAAATTGCCTGAATTAGTTTTGGGAGATTTTCATTGCTGCGCTTCTAAGAACTTCATTAGAAATTTGACAAATTTTCATGAAATCCACATTTAAAATTTCATTAAAAGAGTTAGTGAAGTGATAAAAGCTCTGCTCTAGCAAATAAATAATATTAATTATGCTGAGCAGAGTTAATCTGCTCTTTTGGCAGAACTGCAATGCTGACTATTTAAATAATACTTTGAAAAAATACTGAGTTTCAAAAAACATTTTAATTTCATTTTTTTTAAACATCTCATAAACATTGGCCCACAGAGTCATTTTGAAGCCTACAGAATCTCTTCTTTACATAAAAAGAAACCCACTATGTAGAGAGACAGGGTTATTCTTAGAAAAACACAGAGAGGGTGTGAGCAGCAAGATGGAGAAAGCCATGTTTTCTCTTAACAGGGTCTTGCTCTCTCCTCTGTTGTTTATATTTGAATAAAAACATGCTGTGCAGTTACCTTTCCGGTTCAAATGTTGGTGTCTAGAGGGGAATCCAATTGCCTCCAACAGGTGTTGGCTCCAAAATACACTTCTCAGAACAGCCAAGTGTTTGGGATTCTTCTCTAAAAATGACATCCACAATGTTAAGGACTCTCCAGTGAGGACTGTCTCTTGCAGACGAGGAACTTCCCGCAGATTCTCTATGTCTGAGATTCCAAAGTCTTTTCTGTTTTAGAACAGGTGGATTTCCCTAAACTGCAGGCTAGCGGCAACAAGACCTAAGCTCAGATCAAAACAAACTGAGCAGAATCTGAGGGAATCTTGCCCTACCCCAAGCACAGGATCTGTGCTTCTCTCACTGAGAAGCCGTGTCCAAGGTGCGAGCTGGAGGGGGTGATGCCTGCCCTGGCCTTCAGGAGGCCCTGCTGGTGTTCTGCACCCCGAGTGTGCCGGGCTAAGCCGCATTTCCTTTGGGGAATAAACTCCCATGCAAGAGCCTCGTGGTCAAGGGTGTCCTTAACCCTAGAGAGGACCTAGATCCATTCTTCCTGCATGACACAGCCACCAGGTAGGGCTGGTGACCCCTCCACTGCAGACCACTGCTGGAAGCCTTGAGCTGCACTTGGCTGCAGGTCCAGCCCTAAGTAGCTCGGGGCTCCTAGTCCCAGACAGGGAGAAAAGGGTCCTAAATCAAATCAGCATCCATCCCACTGGCACTTGGAGAGAAGCACCTGAATGCAGATGTTGCACATGCCCCTCTGTGAATCTCAGTAGCTTCAGAGTTTGCCTGAAACCTTTAATGAAAGTGAGAGTCTTCTCTGGGAACCTGCAGTTAGGGATAAGTGCTCCGTCCCTACAGGCACTGTTAGCACTGCTTTCCTGCAGGTTTTTACTGGAATAAGGTTATTAGCCCCGGTAGTGCAGTGTCACAAAGCTGGACAGGTACAGCAGTGGAGCACACTCTGAGCTGCTCCAAAATGTGTGGTCAGTTTTGTGTTAGCTGGTTGCACAGTCTCTTCCTGGCTTAAATATGTTCCTGCATCTAATGGGACTGTGGTGAAGTCAGAAAAACCGTGCCCAGTTACAAACCATGCAAATGGTATAATAATAACAGAAAATATTGTGATTTGTATGGTAGATCTGACACAAAAAACCCCATGTTTTCAACAAATCAGAGGCTACAATCTGAAAGAAGCTATTTCTGTATTTCGGCTGAAAGTTAATGAGCTTGATGCAGAGTGTGAGTAAAGAAACATGGTGGGAAATTAAACTCTTTCAAGAATCATTAAGAGCAGACATCTGGGTTTTCCAAAGTTCATTTACACTAAAATTAATTTTCCAGTGTAAAGCCTTGGCAACCACTTTAGGCAGTAAAACATTTGATGCTGCTGATGTAACCAAGGCACTCTAAATGAAAACTTTTCCTCTGAAATATTGTCTTAGCCCTTAATTGAGTTTAAAAAAACCAAGCAATATATGTCATGCATTTGAAATTCTGTAAAGCAGTAAACTGCAGTTAAACAGGAGATTGCAGATTAAATCATGGTTTGACAGGAAGCAGCTATGTGGGACATGATGGGAAGGAAGGAGGAATTTCCTTCAAGAGGAAAT
Organism: Fringilla coelebs; assembly: GCF_963513975.1. Classification (NCBI taxonomy): domain Eukaryota; kingdom Metazoa; phylum Chordata; class Aves; order Passeriformes; family Fringillidae; genus Fringilla; species Fringilla coelebs. The sequence goes on along the minus strand of NC_140029.1, from coordinate 62,537,182 downwards.
TTTGATGGGATGAGGTTACTGATGGAGCTCAAGAAGCAGACAGAATTAGTAGCAATCAGAGCGCTGTGTCCAGGTCCAGGGTGATTTTCAGGCTCTCTGTGAGGCAGTCACTGAAAGACAAATTCAAAGCTAAGCTGAATTGAAGTGAGATGATTCCACAGAAGGAGAGGGGATTATCACTTCCACAGTTTTAGGTAACAGTGACACACCTCTTGAATCTTGAATATGATCAGAACTTCCATGCTTAAGATGACCAAAGCAGAACAGATGCTGGAAATTCTCCACTTAAAGTCTTTTCAGGAAAGGTGCTAAAGGACAATTAAAACATTTGTATGCTCATGTCCTCACACAGGCAGTGTTTATACGAGCTGTAGCTCATGTAGGATAGGTGCTGATTTAAGACTTTGGCCACATTGCACTGTTTAACATAGACTCAGTGTTCCCACCTGCAGAAGAGACTGGTCAGTCATGCCAAGGCTGACATGAGTGCTTAGGTCCATGGGCTCCTTCCCAGGAGGTGCTGATCCCAATTGCTGAGGAGGGTTAGAGTTTGTACATGAAGCTGCACAACATGCACCCTGTATTGTCACAGTAAGTGTGCAAAGCCTGGGGCAAGGAACACACTTTGCTTTAGCTGCACTTCAAGCACTATTTCTAAATCTGGCATGGTTAGCTTTTCAGAACAAAAGCTATTTGCCTTTATAAAGGAGAATACTTAAAATATAAAGAGAAAGCTGAGACTGGCCAGACCTTTTAGCCTACCAATAAATCTTAGAGATCTTCAGGACCAGTAAACAGAAGTTTGACTTAACTGTCATCTAGAAGATAGGCAGAGCAAAAGTCAGGCCTTTGTCATGCCATGCAGTCTTTCTTGCAGCCTGTCTGCTTTCACTTTGCAGCAGTTAAAATGTCCTTGAGTAGTTGTCAGCGATTGTACAGAGAAATAATTCCAGTCCCCTTGCAGTCTCTCAACACCAGACTATCACTTAGAAAATCAATTACTTAAAGGAAAAAGCTGTGGCTGTCATAAAAGACACAAAACAAAGACAATGCTTTGCCAGCCAGGCAGAATTTGCACAGCCCTGGTTTGCCTGCTGAGCTGCTGGATGTGCAGTTTCTTAGGCTGCCCTTTGATTCCTTGACATTCTGAGGCTTTGCAAAGATATATGCCAAATTCAGAAGGAATATAATATTTGCTCCTTTTCATCAAAGTCTATGAGACTAAGTCAAGATCACTGATTATTATCCCTGTGAAGAAGGACCACTGCAGGAGACAATACCTCAAGTGGATTTATCCCATGGCAAATGCAGTTCCATTATGGCAGGATTTAGGACATGCTTAAGGTTGCCCCTAATGCAGTGTCTAACCTGTTCTCCAAAGCAACTCAGCTGTGCTTGATTTCTGCCTGCAGTGCTTAGAGCTTATCTGTGCCTGGTAGACCCTGGACAGCAAATCCAGCAGCATGGGTCCCCATATTGGCTGTTCTTGGCCCTCTGACCTTTCATTTCTTTTCTCTATAGTGCCTAAATAAATAAAACTAGCCCTAGGGGAAAGAGAAGCAAGGCAGAGACTGCTGAGCAGGATGATTCTACTTCAAAGGTAGTAAGGGAAAATAGAATACTCCTTTGTGACCTTAAAAGACACCATTGTTCCTTCTCACACTTCTCTTTCCTGCTCCTCCATTGTCTGCACTGATTCTCTGAGGACCTGAATGCTCCGAATGAAACCAAGGCAATATTCTGGCAAATAGAAAGATTAGAATAGAAGAAGTCTGATGGCTTTATTGTTGGTAGTGGTTTTTTTTGGCTTTTTGCTATTTGGCTCATTTTGCTGTCTACACTGTCCACAGCACAGCCCCCATGCAATGCTGCTGTGAAGAGGTTGGGGTTGAGCTACATCAAATAAATTTGCCAGCAGGAAAATATTCGTGCAACTGTACCTTGAAGTTGTCTAATCAATTAACAAAATTAAGGCAAATTAGAGCAGTAGACTTTTTCCTGAAAAAGTTAAACTTCTTTTGTTCCTTTTCAAATCCTAGAAAGGAAGCACACTGAAGAAAAGATTCTAGGGTGGTTTTTTTTCCCCAGATACATTATAAGTCTAATAAAAAATAGAAAAAGATGAAACAACTACAAAGCCATCTCAGGAATCTTAATATTCAGAAAGTCTTAAAGCTCATTTCAGACCTATGTACTCATATTACTCTGTGGGCTTTGTAAGAAATTACTGTAACTGAATTCTGCAAGAAATCTTATTAAAATAAATGTGATTTTGCAATACAAAAATCCCTAAGCAAGTCACTTTTACACATTCCCTCTCAATCTCCCATAGGTTTCATTCACACACTTTCCTCTGTACTCATGAGTACCTGTGCCCAAGCAGTTTTGGACCATTTGTATGCAACAGGGAGGACAAAGGACATCAGCAGCTCTGGCCTCAACATGTATCTTGGGTTTTTGAACTGTCTTTTGTATCTCCTAGGAGTGGATGCTGCCTTGGATTGCTTGCCTTGTGATTTTGACTCACCCTTTGCAAATGTTTGTCAAAATTCCTGAATTTCACAACTTTTATTTTCCTTACTTGATAAGCCGTAGTCCTGTTCTTTATCCACTTGTCAGCTTTAACTTTAGTTCAGTTTGTTCACATGAAACAGCAGATAAGGAGCTCCGTGGTGATTAACACATTTAACACATTCCTATCTTTTTAAATTTTGCTCTGATCTTTCCTCTGGTGCTTTTGCACACACATTTCCATTCTTACTCTCTTCATACCACTATTATTATTATTATTATTATTATTATTATTATTATTATCATCATCATCATCATCATCATCATCATCATCGTCATTATTATTATTATTATTATTATTATTATTATTATTATTATTATTATTATTATTATTATTATTATTATATTTTATTACAAGTTTCTACAGTGCTAATGGAATCACTCCTAACTTTGGACATTAGAATGGACAATTAATTACAGGCCCTCAGGATGACCAAATTCATGCAGTGAGAACTGGTCAGAAGCCCACAGCATTTTTGTTCAACAACTACTAAAAAATGTATTGGACATGATGAAATGAAAAGATGAATCTCATGCCTCACATAGCACATTTTTTTTTTAATGTGCATGCAGCTATTCAGATAATTTGCTCCTGGTTCCTGCTGTGAGTGCTGTTGTAGACTCTTGAAAATGCATCCACACCTTCTGTATGGGATTTTCTAGTTCAGGCACACCACAGTCCTGCTCAGCTCTGGTGGAGGCAGATCACTGCTGAAGCTCTTCTGCACTCTGTGATTCAGCCCTTTTCTCTGCGACGTACAAGCAGGAGTCTCAAACAGCTCTTCTTAATCTCTGGCAAAAATGCTTTCTCCTAACAGCAGGCTCATAAGAAAACAACAAAATGTCATTGTCAAAATGATTATAGTGGGATGACAGAATGCATCTCCATAGTAACAAGTGGGGCTAATGCCACCACTTGCAGCATCACAGGCAGCCACACAAAAGTTTCTTTGCCTTTCTGAAAGAAAAATTCATGAAGGATCTCAGTGGCTGCTGAGCCCTGGGAGGTGGAGAGCTGGTAAATGCCTCTTATGGCTCTTTAATGCCTGCCTGGAGTGGGTAGTCAGATATTGTCACAGCCATGAGCAGCACCTGATGCTCCTTAAAATTGCTTTAAAGGAAGTAGCAGGATATAATAGCTCCCTCCATGAGCCCTCTTCTGTTCATCCTCAACAGAGCAAACAGTCACATACCCTGCAAAGCACACTTTGTATTTGCAGTCAGTTAATTTTAAATAATTCTGAATTTCATTTTGGAAGTGAAATGCATTGAGTATTCAGATGAGGATGTGGACAAGGAGCTTTTCTTATCTCCCTAACTACATGTTTTATAATTATCAACATTTTGACAATTGCAGATGTGCTATATTCAGTCTTTATTTCAATCCTTAGTTAAGCTGAGGTTACAATTTTGCTCTTTTGGTGCTGTTTAAATCTGTTGTTCATCTCCAAGTTAGACTTTCAGCTAGTATAAACCAGAGCTGCTGTAATGATTTCAGTACATCTGTGCCATTTTCTCCCCTCGGTACCTTGTTCTACTGCCTGTCTTTTTAGCTTTGTCTCAAGGCTCCTACATCTACAAATGCTCCTTGCAGTTCCCATGACTAAACTGAGAAATACATGCATGCATTTAGGTGGAAACATATCCCCAGCAAGCACAATTTTCCCCCTGAACAGCACTACCAGCCTCCAGGTGGATACCCTGATCCTAACACGTACAAACAATTTCCATAAATGTCACTGCTAGGTACCTGACTCATCCCCCCCCAGGAACAAAGCATGCTTTCCAAAGTAAAGCAGGGTGATGCTGAGGACTGGCACAAATTTTCTGCTAAGTATTTTTCTTTGTGCTTTTCTGTCTTTATAGACAAAAGAAAGTTGAGACTTGTTTCTCCCTCACTTTGGTAGATACCTGCTGGGGCTAATTCATGTGAAGCCATGGCATTATCTACCTTGGAAAGATGCTCAGGTCTCCTTGGGCTCCCAGCTTTTCTGGAGAGTGTGTGAGGTAAAATGATTAATGGGAGTCTGTGAGCTCTTAATATAACTCACATTCACAGTTTATGGCTTCTCCCCTGCAATTCATTACTTCCTCCATTTCCATGCAGTTTTTCAGGCAGAGAAGCCATGTGAAGAAGATTTACTCTTCTTTAAACATGAACTTCGTAGAAGTAAAAGCCAATCGTCTGCTCTGCATTTGCAGAAATGTTTTCTGAGAAACATCAGACACAGATATTAAAGTAATACAATATATCTGAAAAATAAAATGTGCAAGCAACACCATGTAGACATGGAATTTGGTGACTAGACTACTCACAAATGTCTGACATTGCTAATCTGTATTTAAAACAATAATGTTATAAGGAGATAGTAAAGTATCTATATAGAGATTTTTTAAAAAATGTGGTCTAAATTGATAACAGGCAGGTTTATTTGCTAGGCAATGATTTTCACCTTAATAATTGTCTGATTTTACTTTATGGCATTTTATGACTGATAGTTTTGTGACTGCTATTATGGCACTACTTCTGGAACTGAAAGCAGAGCAGATGATTGGCTTTCACTTTTATCTGATGTTCATCCCTTCACACCACTGAGTGCAGCCCATCATTTTCACTAGGAAAGCAGTGATCTTCAAGATGAACCCTTTTACATTGCTTCTACCCCAATTTCCTGACAATAAAATTATATATGCTTAGCTTGATTCTCTGCCTCTCTTTCTGCCAATTCATACTTATTGAAGACACTGTCCAATTTCTACCTGATTTGACAGGATGTTTGACATGTACAAGTATAAAGATCTTTTCAGATCTTCATGGACGTGGATGTCTGGATACGTGAGAGTCAGCACCTAGTAATGAATGTCTCAGGGTACAGGATGGAGAATTCACATGGCACCCCTTCTGCCTGGAACCAACCCACCCACCAGTGCAGGGTACCTCCAGCAGCATCACTGCAGTCATTGCCTTTATACTCTCCTCTCCATCAATCCAGGAACAGGCAAACTTGAAGAAGGGTATGGGGTAAATGAAGTAGGGACTGGAGGAAACACAGGTGGCTCTGGGAGGGCTGAAACACGGAGACAAAGGAAAAACAGAAAGGACATGAAAGTGAATGGAGGAGGAGGAATATAGGAGCATTGTAGAGGCTGGCTGGAAGTTGGAAAGATGAGAATGATGAGATCTGTAGTTCTGGGTTTGATTAAGGGTTTGGGGGAGAAGCTGGAAACCTTATTGCATCCTTACTCATGTTGCTAATCCGATTCTTCCCTCAAGTCTGCATTTCCAGGATGCCAAGTTTGAGAATATGTGGAACGGATCCTGAAATCTTCCTTTCACAAAAAACCATTCTATCTGAAGCACTGCATTTCCTTTTTAAAGCTGTGATCCAACTGCACACTCAGGCTAGCTCCCATGGCTGGTCCAAGAATGGCAACTTTTACATAATCTTGGTATTGTGGTGCTGTGTTGGATTTTGTACTTGTGAGTCAATCAACCAGTAATTTATCATCTGCTATTGTTAACACATATTAGTACACAAAGAAGAATGAATGGAAACATTTTCAAGAGACAGGAGAGAGCATATTGTGAAAATAGAAAATTGCAGCCAGGCTAACCCTTGTTTGTGAGATTCTGCAAGGAAGCCTTTTATGCAAGCGTGAAGTAACACATCAGAAGCTTTTTAGGTGTTCTGAGTGTGGAGTTACAGTGACATTTAAAAAACAGATGCATGGCAAATCTTCTTTATACTGTTGACTTAGGAACTAAAAAGCTTCCCAGAAAAGGTCCTGAACCAGAAAGGCGCAGAAAATTGCTGGAAAAAATTGTAGAAATAGATAGAGTATGAAAAAACATAATGAGTAAATGGAGAAGACAGAAACAATAATTTAGACTAACTATAATCTGTCACACCAATCATTAGTGCCTATTCTCCCATTTGAGTAACATAATCACAATTCCTGAATAAATTTGTTTCTCCTAAGCAGACACTTTATGTGAATCCACATAATTCTGTCATCTAATTATAACTTTAGCTTCTCCAGGACCTTTTATTTGGGAATCTGTTCATTGGTAGTAGTGGGAACCAAGATACAGTTTATAGAAACATACTGAAAGAGGAGAAGTAAAGGAAAGGCACAGAAAGATTTCTTGCCTCAGTGGTAATAAAAAAATGAAGTGATGGAATCTGCTAGCAGGAACAACCAAGGCCTGGCTTCTCAAACCTAGACCTTTAAATTATTCCCATCTGAAGTTGCTTCAAATAAATAAAATTTGAAGGACATGCTCTCAAGAAATACAGCCTTTACTTCTCAGTGATCTCTGTGTGATGTTTATTGGGCAGTGCCCTTGGGGAGTTTTGGAGCAAGGCTGGAATGATACCAGCTCATTCCCGCCAGCCTGGGAAAAAGCTGCCCTAGATCTGCCTTCCTAGAACTGTCTCCCCCAATTCTGAAAGAAGGATTTGAGTATCTCTGGGCTTAACCCAATTTTCCTGACAGGCTGACAAAACAGAGAGGGCTTTAAGCCCTATGTTGCTGCACGTGGGCCCAGACTAAATTCAGTCCCACTTTTGGGTTTAGTTCAGGCTTTGGCTATTTTCTGTGTGCTTTTCCAGTCTCCCTTGATCTCCCTTCACCATTCCTAGGAATTCTCTGTACCTCAGAGGCCCCAGATCTGGCCCTATCTGACCTTAGGGGGCCTATGATCCTAATATCAAGTAAAATTTTTATTTGATGTACCTTACTGAGACTGAATGTTCTTGCTGCTTTTTTATTTGTTTTGATTTTTGTTTGTTTTTTGTTTGGGGGTTTGGGATACTCATTGGTTTTTTGTTTTGTTCTGGTTTTTGTTTTTTTTTGTTTTTGTTTGCTTGGTTCATTGGTTTTATTTTGTATTTGTTTGGGTTTTTTGTTTGGTTTGGGGGTTTTTGCTTTTGTTTTGGGGTCTTTAGTTTGGGTTTGGGTTTTTTTTGTTAAAACTTTTGTCTTTATTCTCAATGAAAAAGAGAAGAGCTGGATACAAAAGCAGAAGCACAGAAAAGTGAGGGGGAAAAAAATTCATTGCAGATTGTTCTTGAGCACTCTGTAAATCCTATTTTGCATGGTAATGGGGGACTTTGTTGAAATAAAAGCTTTGTGCTGCTCCTCAGCACCAGGAAACTTCGCCTGTTTCTCTGTCACTGCACAAACATCTTAAAGTGTCTTGGGAGTGGTCAGAAACATCTTCTGGATGAAAGGAAAAACAGTTGTTTCATGGTATTGAGAAAATAATCTCTCAATTTGTACAGTGTCTGTTCTGTACATAAGTCAAAATGACCCTGTGCTGTGACAAACCTGGAACAGACAATTAAAGATGTCTGATGGTACTGCTGGACCCAATTCCCCTCCAGATTTTGCAAATGTGCAAAGCTGGCCCCTCCTCTATTGAGCTTGAGGAATGTGGACTGCTGAGCTACCTCTCCCACGTCTTTCTCACCTTGTCTAGCTTTCCATCAAGAAAAAAAACTTTCCTTATTACACCAGGGATATTCTGTGTAACAACCTCCAAACATTCACCTCATGTATGTCCTGCAGCAAGTGCTTAGCAAGCTGTACTTAAACCCTTTCAGTGGTACATAATACAAAGCCAGAATTTCAGCATGCAGGTTTTCCCTTTTTACTTCTTCCTCATTTACCTCTGAGCATGATCAAAAAAGGCTCCAAAACAGCTGGCCCATTTGGCTTCAGAATTTGCTATGTATCATTAGACCATGCAAAGAGAGGATTTGTCACCAAGCTACCTTACAAGATTTTCAGGGCTCTGAAAATAATTTTTGAGGCATGGCTTCCTCGCTCAGACAGAAAGAAGGAAATGTGGATGTTCTTCTGAACTCGAATTCACATTCAGTGTGATAGATACACTTTGTGCTGGCATGATGCCATTTTAACATGTGGCATGCAAGCACTTTGCTGCTTAGGCAGACCACTGTGAAGAGGCTGATTCCCAGCCAGGGACACAGGAAAGCTGGTCTCAAAGGCTGTGTGCCTATATTTAGTGATGAATAGGAAATGAGATTCTCTAATCCACCCATCTCTGATTTGGGTTACTTTCCATATTCCTAGTCACCTCAGGCATGTTTGAAGAGTGTTCATTATACTGAAATGTCCCACTTGCACTGACAAGTATTACTTTGCAGAAGAATTACAAGGGTTAAGGGTGCCTGGGTATGCTCCTTAACAAATCTTCTCAGCCCATTTTGAATTTCTGCAAGCTGATCAACTGGTCTGAAGGTCATGTACATCAGTCTGTGGCACAGCTTGTAGAGGGACAGCAGCAGTAACTGTCAAATATTGAGATTATAGAAGTTTGTGGAGCATTAGGGGATTTTTTTCTTCCCAAAGAGAGAAAGGAGAAGAAAGAAGGAAAAAGCAGGAAAGCCTGCTTCTAATGCAGGCTGGTGCTGGTACTCACTATTGAAATGAGTTAGAGACCCTCAGCAAATGCCTCATGTAAGTAAGTGAAATAAATCTTCCTCCTGGCCCCATAGCCTGCCCAAGGACACACTTGCAAAAAGAAAGTGACCTACAGAGTTGCTGGAAGGCAGGGACCAGATATCTCTAAGAGGAAAGTCTAGTGAGTTAGTAAACACCTCTGGTTAGGATAAAGCTGTGAGCCCTCGGTTATTTCCTCTTGAAGATTCATGAGGAGACCTTCCATATATAATAAATGTGATTCTTTTTACTGAAAGATATTGTAAATATTAAATATATTTGCACAGTAAAAGAAATAATGGCAAGCCACCAGTACACATCATCTATCAATCTTGATTGCTCACATATCTGAAGTGCTTCCTTTTTCTTATCCTGCCTTTGGTGCTAACATGTCTTTGTGCATTATTTCAGGTGACAGAGAATTACTATGATTCCAAAAATAATTTATTATCTCCCAAGAGCAAAGGTCATTTTAATTTGGAACAAATAAATGTCAAATCGTGGATGATGTACAGGATAATAATTCATGGGCAGCCAGCCAGAGGAGATAGCTGTAATTACATTCAAGTTCAGGAAGACACAGAGAGCCAAAAGATGAAAATCTGAATGTTCTTAGGCAAGTTATCAGAGTTCATTTAGCTGCAGGATGTGCTGCTATCTGATCCCCTAATCCTGCCTGTGCCCCAAGCTGATCTCATAAAAGAAGGAAACCTACAGGGAGAGGGGTCCTACAGAAGTCCCTCTAATCTGAGAGTCCAGCAAGCACCAGGCTGACTTTCTGGAAGGCACATGCTGGGACTGGTGAATCATGCACAGTGGAGCTGAAGCAGGTTCCAGCAGAGGAGAAGCTTCTCATGTTTGTGGAAGCAAAATCCTTAAGGAGAGAAGCACAAAGTGCTCAGGAGGACCAGAGTTCTACCCAGGACAAAACTTGTTGGATTGTGTGGGACACGTAAACACACCCTTTACTTCCCCTGCTCTGCTTGTTTTTCAATCTGCAGCTTTAATCAGTTCACTAATCTCATTAAGACACCCAGGTGCAGTTTTGATAGACAGGTATTCAAGAGTTAGTAGAGAGCAAGGCTTCCACGCTGCTCTGATTATGCCAAATAATTCTCTTGGATTCATTGACTGCTTGTGGATTCATTGACTGTGTGCTCTGGGCATGAGCCTAAACCCAGGGATTTTCAGTGCCACTTGGGACAGCCCCAGGTATCTGAGACACCTTGCTGGCCTGCCTTCCTGGGACAGGTACAGTAGAAGACCTTCACACCTTTGAATTTACTTTTGCAAAGCATGACTATAATGTCAGGAAAAAGGCTTTCAGTACCCAGGGCATAAAAAACTTTTAAAAAATATTAAATTTTTCTGATGTACTATTCTCCTTTCCCCCTACTTCTACACAAGTATCTAATATTTGTCAGTGCTACAGACAGTGTCCAGAATGAGACAGCTGATTTGCTCAATTCAAAGAGGTAAATATTGTGTCATATAGTCCTGTACTGTAGCCCTGTTAATGCAGCTGTAATAGATGCATAAATGCTATTATTAGAGCTGTAGAAGGTGATGAACTGGAAAATGCAGGCTAAGGTAGGCCTTGCTCAGAAATTTGGAGACTTTTGGATCTGGAAAAAATTAGCAGTTTTTTACTACATTACCTCACTATACAGAGAAATGCTGTTTGTGAGGCTTATCTGAACATCCAACATTTCTCACTATTTAAGGATGTTCTAAATTAGATTTTCATTCAGCCCCATTTATAGCCACAATTTGAGTAACCTATTAATTTTAGGGAGTAATTAACAGAAAATAAACAGTAAAAGACCCTCCCTGTCATCTCTACATATGTAATAACAGGAGATAATTCTTTAGGCAGACAAGAAGCATATCAGTACACCTGATGACAAGCTCACTTCCAAATTGTGGAGGAAAATTAAGAATTTATGGCTTAAGTGAAGCAAAATCCAACTTTCTGAGAACTTGGTAAACACATTTCTTTCCCTTTTTTTAGAAGTCTGTATATTACATGTTTAAACTATTCCCAGGACAACAGAACTCTGCACATGAATAAGTAGAAAACTGCAAATTGCAAAGCAGATGTTCTGCTGACCTCTTCCCGCTGGAATCTGCTAGCTGAGCTGCTTGGCTTATTCTCTCTTTCAGCTACCAATAAATCAGCACATCAAGAAGGTGGCAACAGAAGAAATTTTGACTAAATAGGCAGAAATTTAATTGCAGAATTCCAAACAAAGTTGGGATAGTTAAATGGAACCACAGGTAGAAGGATTGCAACTTAATCCCTAGCAAGTTTCTATAATCTTCATCACAATTTTCTTGGCATTCAGCACTTGATAAAATGACACTAGAAAAAAGGGATTTGGGATAAGCAGGGAACAAGCATCTTAATTGTGAAGTTTATTAGGCTGAGGAATAATGTAATAGATAAATAGTGAAAAATTTATTATTTAGTGATAAAGAAACTGCCTAGACAGAACAAGGGAAAAATGCAGACAATAATTGTGAGTTCCTTACCCTGACACACCAAAAGAAAAGGAAACTTTTCACATGTGTGAACATGATAATCTAGTAAATTATTTTAATCCCTAAATCCTATGGTACTCTTGTCAAGTAAAACAGATGCCAACTAACCAAGTGGCTGAAAGTTGTGTTGGAGATGGGCCTATCTGATGCCATGAATATTCACTGTGTAGCCCTGGGAAGTATCACAGTCTATCCTGCCTCTCTTCACTGATACCAAATAAACCTTGCGGTATTGTAAATGTGGAGGGGTTTTGACTGCTTTGAGATTCATGCTGATTTGTGTCACACTATTGACTCAGACCATATTAGCAAGAAACCTTTTAAAGGTGCCCTGAGGTAACTAATCTGCTTTTGCATTGCATGTTGGGCCACACAGCCCCAAAAGCGTTAAAAGCACAAAACCACCACAGAGAGATTCAGGGCTGCATAAGAAAGAGATTTTGTGTTCTGCAGCAAAGTTGGCCAAGGCATCTAATCATGAAGGCAGCGCTGAGGATGTATCACCTTGCACACAAGCAATCCTTAGGGGGTATATTTAGCAGGTATCATATTTGCATACTCATCAGATGTTGCCCTTCTGCTTTGCTCATTGAGCTTCAGCTGACTCAGCACATCTGCTCTTCCTCTCACTGAGCATTTTATCCAACAGGGTGCCAAAGCTTGTGTTGCTGAGGAAGACTCAGTGGGAATATTTTCAAGGTGCAGAGACTTAATAAAATGTTTTTGAGAGCACCATCAGTTCGTTGTTAATTTAGGAAGTTTTTATTATGAGTAAACAAATTGCAAATTGAAGTTTGCTCTTTCAGTGTTAGACATTCCAGACTGAAACTGTGTGCTGGAGGACTCTAAAGACTATCAGGATACCATATTCAAAAGGGTTTTCTTTCTGAGAAGAAGAATATCTTCATTTGTTTCAAGGGGGCAAACCATGCCTGTGACTCATCTGTGTCTCCTTCTCCTTCCATCCAAGGAATCCAGGCACCTCATTAAGTGGGGAGGAAGAATTCTCATGCTGAGCAGAAAGGGATTTCAGAGCTAGGAAATTCATGCTAAAAGTTGTTTTCTTGTCAATCTTTTATCTTCTTCAACAATTACAGGGTATGGAAATAGCTCAGGACAGCACAGCAGCCATCACTTTATGCAAAGGTTCCCTTTCAGTAGATTGAACTGTGTAAAGAGACAAGTACGTGGAATGTTGGTAAAAATGTCAGAACTTGACCTAGAATTAATTCCTGTGTTATTGGCTATAAGATAATATAAAGAGCTCCGGAATTCTCTTGCTATGAATTGCTAGATAACTGTCACAACAGAATTAACATCTTTCTTTTGTTCTTGCCAATTTTTCAAATCTGAATGTTTGTATTACTCACTTCAGGCTTGCAAAGCCTGTTTCTTGAGGCACAGGGAAATGAACAAACTGTTAATAAAAAGGCAAGAAATCCTCCTTGCAGGATGAACACTGTCTTTCTATGTATCACTGAGATGCAGCAGCAAGTATCTTCCTCCCCTTTTGTACCAAGCGCAGTGTTTAACCAGCAGCCTGCTACGGACATTTCTGTGGTGTGACATGAATTGGGGGGCACTGAGAAGTGCTCAAACCTCTGTCATGTCCTTTCTGCTTGTGCTTCTCTTTCCCCAGGAGGAGCACCCAGGTGAACTGTTCCTCCATCCTTCTTCTGCATCACTTCTCTGATGTTTTGCTAAGGGGGTGTGTTAACCCCACTGCTAACAGCACTGACATGAACCTCGTCGTGGTTTATGGAGGAGATCATGCAAGGATTAAGGATAGGGTTGGACTCAGTACTAAAAGATGTACTCCTGAGACTTACAGTGATGAAGGTTGGAAGACACCCCCTGATCCACTGTGATCTGTTTCCTGAGCCAGGAGTTTTGATCCTGTTACCTCCTTTCTGAGCGGGATCCCTTGGGCCTGACTAAACACAGTCGTTGAGAAGGGCATCAAAAAAATGGCTGCAAAAAATGAAGTGACAGAGAATTTATCATCTCCTTTGTACCCAGTGGCTTATTACCTTCCCTGTTAGAAATTTGTGTCTAATTTCTGCTTTGAATTTGGCTTCACTTCCAGCCACTAGCTCTTGATGTGCCTTTCTCTGCTACATTAAAGAGCCATTCAGTAACTGGTATTTACTCCCCATGAAGATTCTTACATGCTATAATCAAGCTGTCTTCTGATCTGTCTGATAAGATAAACAGATTGAGCTCTCACTGCTCTCTCTTTTATTTCCCCTTCCAGACATCAAAACATATCTGTGGCTTATTTCTATATCCTTTGTAGTATTTCAACATCCCTTTTAAAATGTTGACATCAGGACTGTATACATTATTCCACATCAGTCCCAATAATGTCACACAGAAAGGAAAGTCAATTTCCTCCTCCTACTCACTATTCTCTTGTTTATAATGACAAGAATTGAATTAGCACTTTTTGCCTCTGTATCACACAGGAGCTCCTGCTACTCCATTTCCTCTTAGAAGCCAATGCTATTTTCAGTCAGTGCTTTTCCAGGGTACAGAACACCTTTCTGCAAGAATGGTTTGCATTGCCTGCTTTGAAATGAATGATTTGGTTTGTCTAGGGCTTACCCAACCATACTGTAGGTGAACCTCTTCCTGGTTTTAGCAGTCCTGTTATTCTTGCTAGTATTTAGTACTGCATCACTAGGGATTTTGTATTAGATTCCTAAAAAGGTGAGACAATTACACACCATGAAATTTCTCACCAAATTCTACAGAAGTTCCTAGAAATAGCCCTGTCTGATAAAGACCCCCAATGAGAATTTTTTCAAGATCTTTGAGGGAGACATACATTATTTATTTTTTGACACCCTAGAGAGCACCTTAGTTCTTCACCATTTTGTGTGACAATAATCTGAACAATTTGCAGAAGTCTGAATAATACCATACCTGTTCAATTGCCACTGCCAGCAGAACTTGTTATCTCATAAAAAAATGAGAACAGGGTTGTCTGGAAACAGCTGGATCTTTAAGGTATATTGACTTTCATTAATTGCTTACATTCACTTATTCCTAGGTCAGCTTGTATACTACTTTGCCTGCAGCAGAGGTACTTAAATGTCTGTGCAACTTTAAGGTCATCCTGCTGCACATTTAAATATTGCCACAGGAGAAGCACTTTCAGGGTCTTGCACACTTCAACTCATATTGCAAGGTTTAGTGGGAAATTACTCTGCTTACAAATGTGAAATGTGTTTATCATCTCTTGATTGCAAGTAGTGCAGGACTGACCGTTACAGGAATATATGTAATCTACATCATTAATGTCCTGATTTCAGATGGGATAGAGTCAATTTTCTTCCTAATACCTGTGTTTTGAATTTAGCATGGGAACAATGTTGATAACACACCAATGCTTTAGTTGCCACTGAGTATTGCTCACACTAAGCCAAAGACTTTTTTTGTGTCTCATGCCCCGCCAGTCAGCAGGAGCACAAGGAGCTGTAAGGAAACAAGGCCAGGACAGCTGACCTGAACTGGCCAAAGGGATATTCCATGCCATAGAACATTGTGCCAGTATTGGGGGCAGTTGTTCCATAGGAGCTGATCACTGCTGTGGGATGGGCTCGGCACTGGTCAGTGGGTGGTAAGAAATTGTATTGTGCATCCCCTGCTTCTCTTGGGTTTTATTCTTAGTTTCCTTTCCATTAGTGGTGGTGGTGTTGTTATTAATAACATTAATATATTTCACCCTATTTCAATTAATAAACTGTTCTTGCCTTAATACACTGGTTTTACCTTTTTCTGATTCTCCTCCCCATCCCATTGGGCAGGGAGGGACAGTGAGTGAGCAGCTGTGTGACACTTAATTGCTGGCTGGGGTTAAATCACAACAATTAAACGAGGCAGTGCGACATCCTGCAGCAGCATACACTTCAGAATTCTAAGACCTCACTCTGCACTTTCTGAACAGAGTCTGTAAAACCTTTTTTAGTATCTTTGCATTTTCAGCACCATTATTAAAATTCCCATCTAGTACGTAATCTATACCAGTGCCAGGGCTTCTTTTGTTCCAAAAATATCAGTTCCTTGATACTGTCCTCTCACTCAGAGAGATACAGGCTTTCCCCAATGCCTACCACTTTCTATTGGTAGCATATTCTTATAAAGTATTTCCTGGTTTAGCAGTGACATGCATGAGGCAAATTACAGGACCCCACAGAACCTCTCAACCTTGGACCTGCTTTTTGAAGAAGGTGATGAATGACAGCACATCACCTTCAAATACATACTAAAATTATCTGACAAGCACTAAAATCAAATACCTCTGTATGTTTTGTGCAAAGAACCACAACAAATGCTGGATATTTAACTTAGTTTACCATCTTGTGACTGAGACTTTAGCTGTTCACCAGGTTGCCACACAGAGTTTTTAGCCTACAACAGGAGCTTAGAGAACTGACCTAGGTGTAGACCCCTGAATTACAGAGTTCTGGGCATGCACAACTAAATAAATGTGTCCTGATTTTGAGCTGAATCTCACCCTTCTGGTTCCTTCATGACGACCTGGAACTGAGCCTTTTTATTTTCTTCTTTAGTTCCTTATATTTATTTTAGAATGTTGTCATCTCATACTGAGTTAATTGCCAAGATGGGCTAATCCTCTGAGGCAAAAGTGATCTCTGTAGTCCCTTAAAACTTTTCAGTCTCATAGTGATGGTGTGTTTTTTTCCTTTTAGTTAAACTACTCGTTCTCAACATGTTTTGAAGCATTTTAGTTCCTTACTTTTACTCTCAAGAATAAAGTACTGTTAATTTTACCCTTTTTTCATATCTATTCAGCCATGCAGTAGCACTGCAGATGTTGAGGCAAAGTCCTATTCTTTAAAAATTCAGCTCTGCTTTTGTACCACAGCATCAGATGTATCCCAGAAAAAGACATTTGTCATTAAAAGAGAAGTTTGGCCTTCATTCCATAAGGCCACTGAATTAGTACATCTTTCTTCAACACAGTCTGACAATTCTTCAATTGTCAAATCATAATTTTCAAATTATCTCATATAATAACAAGACTGAAGAAGGGTTAAATCTATGTCCATTTGATCTTCTTGATGCTGGAAACATCTTTTCAGTTTCTCATACCAAGCCTCCATATTATGTGTGAGAATCTACTAATAACCCATTAGACAGTGCACTTTTTCACCCATTAGACCTCCTTTTTTTGTGCTGTTTGTTCCCATTAGCAAGACAAGAACAAAGAGTTGAGCTTTGTACTTGAATGGCATGAAGTCTCCTGTGCAGCCACTCATATTTCCTGCAGATTTTGATCCCTGTGCCTTGAGACTGCCTTTAATCTCTTAATTCCCAAACAAGTTATGTCTTCTGTGTGATGGGATATCTTGACCTAGACACCTCTGCTGAGCTGCAAGAGTGCAGATACCCATTTGGACTTTTGTGTTTGGGTCCCCTCAGCCCACAGGACTGAGCTCTTGGAAGGCTGGGATGCGTGGCTGAAATTAAAGTGGGACAAAGAATAAATTGGGAATATGATAACAGGGGTTGTAAGCAAGACCTGCTTTTGCAGTTTGTGTCTCAGCTGAGGGTTGAAGGTTTTGTGATCAACCAAAATCTGTTGCAATACTGGGTTGCCATGCAATACAGCTGTGTGCAAAAGGCAAGCTGTCACCACCCAGGTAAAAAGCAGACCCCGTTGTCTTACTGCAGTTTCATTAAACAAGGTGTAACACTAACTTTTCATTTACAAGCAGATTGATTGGTCTTGTCCATTGAATATGCCATGTGCACAGGAAAAATGTCAGCACAAGGCCCTGTAAGATGGCACCTGTTTCGAGCTCTTCCACCAAAACTCTCTACCTCTGGAAAATACACTTTACCACTATAACTTGTCTTTTGGTCTTAAGAAAAAACTGGGTTAATTTATTATTCCCTAATCCTGCATTCCTCAGAATCAAAGGGATTAGGATTGGCAACGTTTAATCCATAATTTTGTGTTTATATTTCAGTTTTGCAGTTCTGAAATTATATTTCAATTCTATGCCATATCCTTCTGTAGTAAACTGCAGGTAAATCTCTATTGAGGGCTATTTCCAATGAATCTCACTAACCCAAATATTTATCCAGCAAGTTCCTCTTGACTCTAATGCAGAAAAGTCTCTGTTTCTCTGTCCCTAGGAGACAAAGTACAAGTCAGAAAATGCATTTGAGGCAAACAAAATTATTTGATCATAATCATTAAACAATTGATTAAATAGGCATATTTGACCATTTGTTGTTCATTTCTGTTTTAGTATCTCCATAGTCATAAAAGAAAAGTTGCCAATGTAACCTTCCTTGTTACATTGCCAAAATGGTGATTCTGAGGCTTCAGTTGGATCCACACTTGATACCAAACTTGTACAGTTTATAAGAGGTTTGTCTAAAAGGGGAAATTTACTTCATTTAGAAGCGTTCTAAAATCCCCTTACCTTTATGATTACAAAATAGGTTCTACATTCCCCATAGAAATGGATGCTAATTAGGAGAACTTTTAACCTCCCAATTGCACAAAATCAAAGTTTACAGGCTTGCTGGAGGAAACATGCCCACATGAGAAGACACTGATTAACATAAACTCTCTGTCAAGCATTTTTAATCTTTTATTCATTATTTGCAGGACTCTGCTAAATCAGACTTCAGAATTTTCCATTTACTTTCCAGGGGAAAAAGCAGATTTATTCTCTGCATTTCTCACTGAGATTGAGAATAGTACTGATTTTTTCTCACTTGAGTCATAACATTCTTTGAAGATTAAAAACTTAATGAAATTCTGATTGCTAGTATTTATACATGTCTACAAGTGAGCCTCATCACAAGTATTTTTCACAGATTTAAGGTTAATAATGAATGATTCAAAGGTAACAGTCATGACTTCTTACACCCTAGCTATGGTGCCTAGGAGGAGAAAGGGACTCATCCTTGTGTTCTGCCCATTCTTCATCTTTCCTTCTTTTCTCCTGTGCTGGAAAAACTCTTTGATATTGTTTCTCTTTAAGCCACCCCCTGCTCATTTTTTGTTATTTGCACTTACTTGTCTCTTTCTATCCTTCATCCAGACCTGGTGCTGTAACGCTTCTCAGGCAACATGAAATTGTGAAAAATGGATTCATGCTGTTTCACACCTTTCAGCACAGTTTTTAAACAAGAGAAAAATCAAAACAAAAGCTCTTTTTCAAGTGAAAAAAAAGCTGAGTAAACCAATTATATTGCTTTCTTATCTTTTTATTGTTTGTGCAGGTTCTTTCTCCTCTCTTAACTCCCTTTCTTGAATTTCTCCTTTCTATCTATAATAACTTATATTTAAAACTTAGGAAGACAAATTGCCCAAACTGTTGGGCTTGTTCATGGGAATGACTTTGCCAAAATAAACTATTTTTCAGCCTTTTCAGAATATAAATTATCCAAGGCACATTTCAAGGCCTGGCCAAAATCCAGCAGGTTGTTTATAAAAAAGTAGTCAGACAGATCTCCTCTAAGTAAACTCCAGTAAAAGAGAAAAAGAGAACTAAAAGAGACATTTGAAAAAAGGTACCTCCAGCAGCATCTCTATCACCCTGCCTGAGATGATTTTCTTATGCCATCCCCTTCCCAGAGATTTATGGACAGAAGGCCTTCCCTTTCCAAACCCTTGGAGGTGGAAATACTGAAAAATCCACTCTTGCTCCACAATGATGTATTGGGTTAGAGTGATAAACTGTGGCAGACCCAAGCTCTCTGTCATAGTCCATCGCTATGTTGCAATATTCTCAATCTATTCTTAGGCTTCCTTGCGCTACTGACGCATTTTATTCGAAACTCTTCATTTTTTTAAGATTTACACTGTGGTTCTGGCCTTTATAACGGTGAGTGATACAAGGTTCCGGGCTCTAACCTAAGGGAGTTCATGGTCTATGAAATAATTCATACTCCAAGTCAAATATTTCAGTTTTAAATTCTGCCTCAGCATCTTTCAGGCACCACATGGACACACAACTGTTTTCTCACCACCACTGTCCTCTGATTTCTTTGTACTGTAACCTTTTGAACAGAGTAGAGAGATGTGACAAGCCACAGCTTCTTATAAGGAAATAGCTGATCCTGTTGGATGGAATGAAATCTGTGCACCCTGCTGTCCTTTTCAGGGAACTTTTCCAGCAAAATTAAAACCTCTTATAAATTGCACGGGTTTGGCATCAAGAAAAAAACATCTAGAAATCTGGCTTTTCTGCTGCTTCCCTGAAGTGCTGAATGATTAGCTTTTCCTGTGGTGGTAAAAATATTGTGTAGAAACTGGCTAAACTTTCTCAGGGGAATCCCTGAGCTGTTGAAAGAATCAAAGGAACCCTACACAATCAAGAAAGAAAGCCATGAGCTCTGCAAGCTCTTTCCAAAGATGAAAGGAAAGCACCCCAGTGCTCACCAGAGAAAGGATATTGCTGTGAGGATGCTCACAGTAGCTTTGACCAACCTCGCAGCAGTCAGTGAACAAATCACACTGAAACCTTCTGTTGTGGCTGACAAAGACAGTAAGGGCTGAGGAATGAGTAAGCAGGATCTGCCCAAGCAAAGAGCATTTTAGACGGAGTCCCTGCCCCATCTCCCAGCACTGAGAAGATGAAGCACTTTGTCTCTGAGCACCCTTAGCAGGCAGAGTCCCTCCACTTGCAAGTGTCTGAAGCTTTCTGCAAACATGTGAAAGATGGCACAGACAAAACTAAGGAAAGGGCAAAAGAGTGTGCTGTGTAAACTGAAATTGTATCCTGATCCTTTGAGAGGGCTGAGCAAAAGTCCATCTCATTCCTTTCACCTCCAGCTTACTGATGTCTGTGAGCAATGGTCCATAGGTTGTTTTGTGTTTTCCCTTCACCCACAGTTTTGATCAATTGTAGCAGCTACCCACCTCTAAAGAGCTGACCGGGACTCCTCTTCCCTGCTCCAGCATGAAAACACCATCTTTAGAACACTCCTGTGATTTGCAGCTTTTAATTTAGTTTATCTAGCTCTTGTCCAGTGATCTGCATCCTCCTCAGTACCTCTCATATCACAGAGAAGGTCTGAAGCCAGAAATCTTTGCCACAGAATAAAAGGCTTTCTCTCTGTCCTTCTGGGCATCTGTCATATGTCTGAAATGTAACAATGACTAGAAAGAGTCTGAGTACAGAGCCTAAGCTGAAAAACCTCTTTACAGGACTTCTCTTCCATTTCAATCATGTGGGGAAGTGCCACAGTGCTTGTAAAGCAAATATTCAATTTGCATTGCCATCCACAATGCCAGTAATTAACTCACTGGCTAATTTGTTTTTAGCTGCAACTAATGGATTCAAGATGAAACATGTTCTTGTTTTATAATGAGCTGGTCTTTGGTATACTTCCTTCTTGCACAGAATCTGAATAATTTTACACAAATACCCCTGTTTATAAATTACTTAAAGGGCAAAAATGAAATGTTGCATGCAGAGATTTTCCCACCTTTCATAAGACCTGATGCGTTTTACTGCAGCTCAGTTTTCAAGTTGTACCTATTATTGAATGCTATGGATTCTCTTCTCTTATTCCAGTAGAAAATTTTGAAAGGCTTTGAAACACAGAAAGCAATGAAAGGCAATTCAGTTCCCATGAAAAAGCCAGAATTCATCTCCTCTTGTTAAACAGCAGAAGTGGGCAGCAATATGAATTTTAGAGGTCAGTAATACTCATGGTCAGGAAGGGGCAAGACCTTCCGGACTTACAGGAAGAGGCTCTTGGTCCCACTTTTCACGGGAGCATTTATTTCCTCCTCTTTCCTATACACCCCTAAGATAATTTTACAAACAGCCACATAATTTGAGCTGTATCAGCAACCTCCCATCTGCCCAAGGTCAGAAGGAATCCAAGGGGGGGGGTCTGAGTGAGTTCAACCAGAATTACTCCCAGCAGCGTATGGATCCAGGGGTTCAGAAAACACAAAGAACAATTGCCTTGTGCCAGAGTCTCTCATCCCATTGCAAGAGCCGGCCATGAGATGCTTTGTCTTTAAATGCCATTTGTGCCTCACAAATTAATTAACAGAGGAATTTGCTTGCACTTCAGTTGTTCTCTTCTTTACGTAAGTGACCTTAGAGGGTTGCATAACCCAGCACAACACTGTGATTCACTGCAATGCTCTACCATATTTAGTCTTATTAGCAGCTATTTGAGAAACGCTGCTGCTCACTCTGGAGAGACATCATTTATAGTGCTATATAAAGGTCTCTATATTTTTCCCTCATGAAAAGGATTGCTGCAGCATTCTTATCTGTAATGCAATCCAGAATAGGAAAGACTCATTGATTTTTGAGGAGGCGTTTTCAATATGGTGACCTGTTCCATACTTTCATTTGAAGTGTAATTATAGAACAAAAGACTAGGATGGGAAGTGCATGTTGTAGAGGAAAAAATCAAATGCACATTTTTTCTTGACATTTACTGAGAAAGGAGCCTTGCCTGTTTTCTAAATGTTAATGAACAGCACACACAAGAAGAACCAGGGCATTTCTTCCCAGAGTTAAACACCTACCACGCTTACACCAATTGCAATGACAGTATTCTGAAAAATAGGGTGAAGGCTGAATTTTTGCTCCTAATGTTAGCTTTTTTACAGGAAAGGAACTACCAGAAGACAGATCTGCACTGCATGAGCATTTTAACATCAAAGTCAAGGAATGAATCCTTTGTCACTTCGCCCTCCTGCACTATGATAGTGATTTTCTGGATTTTGACAGAGCTAGTCTTAGTCTTGTTGGTGCAAGTGGGAAAGGAAAAGAAAACTTGGTGCTAGTGTTAGTCTGTTTGCCAGAAAACCCACCACTTTTGCAGCTTTAATCTGCGCATTTTATAATTCCTTCTGTCTCCCAAAACTTGAGATAATTAATCAGATTTGACAATCTGCCAATTTTAACAGGAAGTTATTGTTCTTGGAAAAAATAAGTCTTTGATTCTGGTTAATCTTGATTTTTTGTTTATGGAGAATGTCCATTTCCTGCCCCATCAGAGCAAACCTCAACCAGGCCTGACAGACTTTATCAGAAGCAATATAATTTTCAAGCTGTGAAACACTAGGAAAATCCTGAGAAGTGAAGAACAAATTCCATATACAGCATCTTCTACCAAAAGTAATATTCAAGGGCATTTCCAAGAAGAAGCCAGCATCTTTGGATATTTGGATCTTTATAACTTTTTCCTTTTTCCATGGAGAAAATGGAAAATGAGTTGCCTACATTGCATATTGCTATCCAATATATTGCCCATATTGGATTCCTTTACAATAAGAATTTTTATTCTTTATGATCAAGTTATGCCTTTTCTTCTGCTATATATATGTACATAAAAGGCCTAACTCTGCTGTATATATATGATGTACATAAAACCAGAAACGCCACCAGAATTGCTTGGTAGGTTTATGAAACTTTTAAAATGCAATATTTATACTTCACAATTATTAACTTTTTTGTACTATTTCCAGCATCACTGTTGTTTGTCTGAGACTTGTGGAAGAAAGAGAAAGAAGCTAAAAGAAAGGGGATTTTTTTTTTTTTATATGGGGTAGGGGATAAAAGAGGTGGATCAATTCCAAACCATTTAAACTTTGGATTCATGTGCAGTAAAGACTTCAACAGTACTGTCAATACCATGAAGGCCAATGATGCCACTGTGTGATATGATAGAGAGATGTCAAATACTGCTGGAGGACACACATACAAACATATCTTGCCTTTTTTAGCCCCTCCATCTTCAGAGGGAATACGCTTCTCAAAAACAGATATTCTCAAATCAGCAGGGCAACAGGGTTGTCACTGTCCTGATCACAGCTCTGCAGCCACCTCCACTGCAGCTATCACTCAGGAGATGTTGCCACGTGTTTCCACCCATCAGACAACTACCAGATCTCATCTTCAGAGTGTCAGGAGCTTCCTGCAGTCAGAAGATTACAGTGTGATAGCAGGTCTAGATGAGTCAGCCCGGGGGCTGGAGAGATGACAGATAGGATGGAACTGCGCTCAATCACGACCTTTCAGAGCGGAGTCCTGTGAACAACTTGCATTTGTTGCAACAGCTGCCACCTCTGAACACCTTGAACCCAACAATCCCCTCCATCACAGCTTCCTTGTGCTGTCTGTCTGAAGAGGAGACAGGAACACCAGGGAACCAAGCAAACAGGACTGGACATCAGGAAATATTACTTGGAAGACATCAAAGAGCTGGAACCGATCCCTCAGGCAGTTGTACAAACCCCACCCTTGAATGTTTTTGGGATTCATCTGGATGAAGCCAGAAGTGTTAATTCTGAATTGGTGTCCATCCTTTTTTGAGTGGAAGGCAGGGCTGTATGACCTCCTGAGGTCATTTGCATTTTTAAGCTTTTGTGAAATGCACCTAAGGTGTCCTGCACGTAGTCAACATCTCTTTTCACACTAATTTATAATGGAATTGAAGCTACTCCAAGCACTGATCACATGTTGCCCATCCAAACCTCACAACACTGGGTTAATGCTTTCAGGAAAAGAACAGGGATCACAGTTCTGATGACTGCTATGATTTCAGTGATTAACTTCTCTTTGCCCAGTTCTGTGATTACTTTACTTAGCCAGAATTTACAACTGCTTTCTTTTTGCTGAAGGTCTGCTGGTTTAGCAAAAACTGTTGAATTTCACTGTTAATTCAGTCCCTCATCCCACTGTCCCTTAGACCTGAATATCAGACAGAGCAATCTGTAAAGACAATGGAAAAGAAAATTACGCTGGGGTAGTAAAGAAAAGGAAGCTACAACAGCAAGTTATAAACATACACATTTAAGCAGAGCTGAAGGAGTAGTTAGTGTCTTTTTGTCACACTGAAAGAGATGGAGCCCAGCAGAAACCTGCTGTGACCCCACTGATGATGTCTTTTTTGTGGACTGTTAATGAACTGAAAGTACATAAAAATTTGCAGATAACATGAAGAAGAAAAGTGTGTAGGCACTCTGTTGGACAGGTTCAAAACTAAAATTAATCTGGATAAACTGAAAAAAAAAAACCAAAACCCAAAGCAGGAAATCTGAAGGGCAGCATTCTGCAAAGAGAATAGCAAAGTGGTCCACTAAGGAGACACTGAATGAATGAGTCTAAAATGGGAAGTGGTGTAGCAGGGAGAAGTACTACAGAGCATAATGGATAAGTAAGAACCTGCAGGTAGAAAAGACAGTTCTATATCTGTGCTAACAGGGGAGTTACACATAAGATACAGGAAGTAATTATTCTGCTCTCTTTGTAACGGAGTAAGCCACAGCTGGAATAGGGGGTCCAGTTGCGATCCTTGCACACTGAAGAAGTGGAAAACTATTGGAGCCTACAAGAAGGATAAGAATCTTAGAAAATATGATTTAGGAGGAAAGAAGTTGGTTTGTTGTAGGAATTTTTTGTTATGCAAAGGATTGCTGTAGATGATGATTCACTTTACTGTTTGTGATGTCTCCATCAAACAGCGACTGAAAAAATTTAAGATCTGATTCCTCCCCAAAACAGATGGATGGACTGCATGATATCTCTGATGTCCTCCTCTGCTCTTCCAGGGCACCATGAGTGGGATGCAACTGCATTGTGTTCTGAGGAGTTATCTTGTTAATCCTCTTGGAAATCCCTTAGCCAGTTTTGTGGATAATTCTGTGAGAGCAGTGTGAATGAAGCAATTAAAACTGAGGACCAGAGGGCAACGAAATACTGCCAGAAACTCCTGCTCAGATCAATGCTGCCGGCTATATTTAAATCCTACTTCATCTGACACCTTGTGCCAGTATCCTGCATCATCCCCAGGACACATATATATTTCTGGGAATTGCTTAATTCAGGCTCTCCAACTCCCTTCTCCTCACACAAGCAGCACATCCTGCCACACACACTCTGACATCCCCCCTACTGAATTCTTTTGCAGAACCTAAAGTGGCCTCAGAAAATTGGCATGTTGTAGGCAAAAGGTTTTTACCTTTCTGAATAAGACTTTATTGCTGGGTAGCCATGGGAACGTGGCTTCCTGCAACTCCAAGTCTGTATAAATGTACATCTCATTGTTCTAGTTCACGAGCAATGAGCTATGATTTGAGAGGTAGCACAGAGGGTGAGAAACCTCAGGAAAAAGCTCTCTACAGAAAAGATGTAATCTTAACACTTGCACAAACTTCTTTGCTGTGGTTTTTCAGCAACTCAGAGATTTTATTATATTTTTTGTTTCCAGTACTTGTCTTAAAATTTCCCCACGCCATGAGGAAGAAAAGCATTATATCTTTGTGCAGATTGGGATGATGGTTGGAAAACCAAGCAATGTCCATGACAGAGATAATGATAGCAAGTCTCTCCACCTGCAGTGCTCTGCCAGCATGTCCTACCCTTCCAGGGCCTACATCACTTCCACTGCACTGTGCAATTCTGATCCCCCATTAAACTTATTTAATAACGTATTCTGTATAGTCTGCAAACCCAAAAACTGATCTGTGAGGAAGTGACACTGTCTAATGGCTGTCCCAGTGAAAAAGAGAGAATAGCATCATCTATTGGCTGCTCCAGGTGTTGGAATCCTGCACCCCTTTACACCCATCCCTGTGATATAATTCTGACTTGTTATTACCCAAAATGGAGCCCTTTTTCTCTGAGTATTCCCCCTTCATGAACAACTCTATGAGATTTTCTGAATAAGTTGGACCTTCACTGGGGAAACCAGACTGACTCCAAGCATTGTGATGTGCATAATTTTTGAAGTGTGACTTTGTTTGTTGTTGATTTTGTGGTTCTGCTCCTGGGAACAGTTTGGTGAGTGTTCTACTGGTAATAGGTATGCATGTAGCTAATAAATAATGATGGTAGCTGCTGATTACAAGCTACAGTTTCATAGTATCCTGTGATATTTAAATGTACACTAGCTGTTAATATTATTTACTGTTACTATTGGTAGATATATACATGTACACATACTTACTTTCCTGGCACAACCTTCAAATAACTTCATAGGTACATATGCCTAAATTAGGAGTAAGTATACTTGCTATAATAATAATAATGATAATGATAATAATAATAATTATAATTTACAGCAGTCTGTGATAAAGATATTTAGAAAATAAACCTTACATTTCCTTGTATGTTATGAAATCATAACAGGGTGGCAAACTCAAACCCAGTGTCACAGAAACCCTTTAGGTCATGACTGTTGCCAAAAAAGAGGTCTACAGAAATTACTATCAATACCAACAGGCTTATAATTTTGACCTTTCTCACTTTATTTTCTGACATGCATCAGAAAACTATGAATGACAGCAGTGAAAAAAGTAAAGCATCATAAGAATACAGAGTACAGCCTGCTCACTGTCCCTACCAGTGTCTGTAACTCTCCTGATGAGTGGGACCATTTGATGCAGTGTAGACATTACAGAACTGGTTCCCAAGGCAGGATTTGAGGGGAAAATAGCAGAAGAAATGTAATTTGAGGTGTGGAGAGAATTTTTTCTGAAAAGTCCAGAAGTTCTGGTAAAAAGCAGCCAAATACTCTTGTTTCAAAACAGGCAACAGCAGAGGAGAGGAAACTGAGGCAAACATGAGAGATGGGAGAAAGCAGAGGTTAAATAGCAACCATTCAAAGGCACATGAGTGGGGAGAGAAAGGGCCCTCAGACTAAAGTACCAAAAAGTAGGGTGGGTTGTTGTGATCATAGGCAGGAGAATCATTGCTGGTAGGGAGACTGGGAAAATGCTGTCCTTCAGCCCTCCTCTTCCCATCCTCATTCTAGCTGGGAACACAGCAAAAAAGTCTGAACCTCTAGGCCAGTGAGGTTCATTTAATTGCACACAGCAATGCTGGTCATTTGCTGGGCTTGTCCTCCTGGATCTCCACCTCTATCTGGAGTAGAGATTTGCATCATAATTACAGAACAAGACACACAAGAATCTTGTACATCTCTGGAGCTGATGTCAAATAGCTGATTTCATCACTGTTGTATACACAGAGAAACTAGCTGTTCCATCAACAGGGAGCAGCTTTTCTTCCTGGACACTTTGGCTTCCTTCCCTGTCTGTCGTGACACATTTGCACATAGATAATTGCAATTCAGCATTTGTGCCCATTTGTTCAGAATCACTGACTCACCAACAATGCAGTGTAAGGGCTTGCAAAACTAAGGAAGTTGGTAAAACAGGCTTTTATTTCCAAGTTCTTCTGTCAGGATGAGAAGAGTCTAAGTACATCCAACTCCACTCAGTCATGTATTCTGGTTCCAGCAGCACTATAGCCCTGTCTGCCAGGACATGTCCCATTTCCTCTTTCTCAGTGGCTAGCCCCAGTGTACCATCACAGTGAACCAGAGACTATGCAGCCCATGGCAGACAGAACCTCACTCTCCTTGCCATCAGAAAGGTAGTGACAGACTTTCCAGTCACACAAATCTCCTTTCATTGATAAGAGCTCATTTTAATTCCCACTGATCTGATGCATAACCCAAGCACTTCCTGCAGCCCTGGCCAGTCCAGACAGAATGATATTTCCCCATGCTTTAAATGAGTTCTCCTGGAAGAGCTCATAATAAGGACAAATACACTGAATTGCATTCACTGAGAGCCCTCAGCTGCTCTTTCTTCAAATTATTTTATCAAAACTAATGAAAAGTTGATCCAATTTCTCCTAGCTTCACTTCACTTCACTTCATCCCTGAATAGTACTAAATCATTAGCAGAAATTGGTTTAAGCATTAATATTTCAGGAGGGAAAACTGTTTTGCAGTGTTGTCACATTGTATTTGTGGGGGCAGGCATGGATGATGTGTGTGTGCCTGTCACAGGACCGCATCCCTGGCTCCTCCTCCTGGTCTGTGAGGTCCTGTCCTCTCCTCACTCACCCACTACAGGACCTCATAGTCCCCACATACTCCAGAATATTAATCCAAGAAAAAAATCTTCTTTCTGCCCACACTCATGTCTCCCTATACACTCAGGAAGGGATGGTTGTTGGGGCCCAAAGCAAGACACAAAATCCCAAAGATTTGAGCACAGCAACATAACACCATCAACTTCTCTGCAGTCGTGCACTGTCAGAGTTTCCAGTTCTGCAGCCCTAGGAAAAAAATGGAGTAATAGGTCTCTTGGGCTTAGATTTGGGAGTAGGCAGCTATGTCTGGTATTGTCAATACAGCTGTGGCTGTCAGAGCAGTCGCAAAATGGTTGTTTCTAAAAGGCAAGAACCAATGCTCCGAGATAAGCCTTATCATATGAAATTGTCTGATTAAATTTTTCTCTATGCACAGGAGAAGCGGATGGGGGGCACTAGCAGAAAATTTTCTGCTTTAAGGATGTTTTAAGGATGCCATATTGAAATGCTAGCAGCACTACATTTGCAAAAACCACAAGTGCATAACTTGATTTTGTGGACAAATTATGTAACTGTCTGCAGTCTTGCCCAAACAGAGACCTCAATCATATACCTAAGCTCTGCTTTAAATTATTTGCATATGTATTTGTCTTTACAGGCAGCCATGTCACTGTGATAGGGAATATAAATGATGTTTTTAATTTTTATGGATTCCAGTTTCATTCAAATTGGACTTAGCTGCCTGCTCACATCTCAACAGATATAAATTTTGCTGGCAGGAATAAACGCAGCTTAAATTGTGTGATGTGAATTTGGCTTCTGCTTATTTTTGCTCCTTGATTTTTAAAAAACAACAACTCACAGGGTGATCATTAGACATAAATTAGTTATTAGCTTCAGCTTTGAAGTTATCTACAAGGACTCTCAGGTACATAACAAACCTTTTACCCACATTACAGCTATCTACACAACATTCTTCATTAAAGTGGAGATGTAATACAGCTTTATTGAGGATACCTTTTCCCTTTTTCTAGACAGCTGAGGAGCTGGGAGAGGCATGGCAAGGTGGGTGACTGATGCTGGTAGTCTCCTTGTGCTAGGTACTACCATAGGGAGGTAAGTTCAGCAGACCTGGCAGAGGAAGGCAGTGGAGACAGAGATGTCCCTCAGGGCATGGACTATGTGAGACTGGTCTGGATGGGTGAGGAAAACCAAGAGCCCACCTGCAGGTCTCTGAGCCTGATCCTATTCTAGCCCCAGGAAGGAAGAGGGGGTCTCCTTCCCTAGACACGATGGGATTGCTGGTCAGGGGAGGACATCTTATCTGACTTTGTGAGCTTGAAAGAGACAAAAAGTTTTGTCCATGTGAGGACTTTTCCCTTCAGCCCTTGCAAATGGTGAATGCCCAATAATAGGAGAAAATAAATTATGGCAGGAGAGTAGAGGGAAGATCCAATCCTTAATGTGATTCTTGTTTTTCCTTCCCTGGAAAGCTCCTACAGCTGGGAAGTGAGTCACATACTGCACTTGCATTTACACTGTCATGTCTTTCCTAAAGATGCTTTGTGTCACCACTGTGCAGTAGTGGAGCCTCAATCTCTCCGTTAAACCCGAGCCCATGTGTTTCTGGTTCATAGATTCCTAAGCAAGATTCCTAAAAGCTGAAGAACTGACACTCATTAAGATGACTAGTCCCTAAAATAAGGTTGTGAAAACAGGTTTACCACTCAGCTCTGGATGTATTAGCTCAAGGAACTATTAAAATGTATTTACTATTGTTGAATCCCTCTGAGAAAATTAGGTTATCCCTTCATACAGATTAATCGATTACTTTGCTTCAACCTACACATGTCAGATTTCATTTCATTCTCATATACTTTACATCAGTCATTATGTGAAGAAGGAAAGTACCAAAGATAACAGAGGAAGAAGTGTATGTTGCTGTGTGCAATGAAATTTTATACTGAATACCACAATACTATTATCATGAAACTGAAATATCAGTATTACATTGCCTTCCTTTTCTATACAACCCAAAACTTAAATATAAATCCACTTAAAATTTAGTACAATAGTACTGGGAAAGGAAAGCAGAAAAAAGAAAGCAAAACTTCTACAAGATTTTCTAAATGGTGCTAAATCTCTGAATTTTATTAGTCTGAATCATGTTCAGTCAATATCACAGCAGATGGTGCCTGACAATTTCAATCCTGTTATGAACAGTATCACCAAAAACACTCAGTCTTCTGTGCTGTGCAAAATCTAGCACAAAGGGATAGTTGCTTCCAAATCCTTAGTTGTCATCTCACTTTTGGCACATATATTATTTTTGAATCCACAGGGCAGAAATTAGCAACAGAAGTTCATGGTCTTCCTGTACGATGTACAAAGTAATTTCATTGAATGTTTGCCCACAGTAAAGGACCATAATGATTCTGAAAGCAACACCATAAATAATAGAGAGGTGGTAAAATAGTGTCAAGAGGCTTTCATTTTAGCCAAAAGTACTTAAAACTTCAATATTGATCAAAAGATAAGATGAGACACCAGATTTCTCTGGTTTTAGCAGGTCAGAAGAGTAGGGTGCTCAAATTATTAGTGAGATAAAAGAGGGACACTTTGTAACACTGCAAACCACAGGAAAGTAGATCCTGCTCTTCACATTAGCACTGAACTCAGTTTTCCTGAGCCACTATGTGAGCAAGCAGCTCACATTTCCAAGGAATGCTGTCTTCTCATCTAGCTGAGGAAGACTCAGGCATATTCCCAGTTGATTTATTGCTAAGAAGAGGTTAAAGAGATCCTGGAACATTGTACATCACTGAGCACCTTAAAACTGGAAGTAGATAATTAGCTGCTGCTAATTTAATAGAGATTCCTGAGCAGTGCCAGAAGTTCTCAAGGAGGGAGGCTCAGCTTACAGGTCATCCTGTCAATCACTTTTACCCTAAAATAAAGAACCAACCTGACTAAATAAACATGTGGAATTAGCATAATGGCACTGATTTAATAAACTGCAATATTTCACAAAAAAGCTACTAAATATATTTACAGAATTCTATGAGATGGGAGATATTGTAGCAGTCTCTTAGTACTGAAAATCCTTTCATACACACTTGTTCAGAAAAAGACATTCAAAGGTAAATGAAGGCTCCCTAAGACAAGCCTCTTCATTGTTGGAAATCTAGTGTCATTAATATACTCTAAGAAAACAAAATGAGAAATTATTAAACCTTCAATTAAGCACTATCAGATATAATTATATAAAAACAATACCATGCAAGATGAATTGTCAAACTGCTGAGAGAAACAGTGGATAAAGGAAAATTATTTAATATAGAGTATTATGAAATTACAGATGTTTCAGTCAAGAGTAATATGCCATGGCCGAGGTGGGCAGATGCTTTCCCGTCACTGGTAAGTGCTGTTTTCACTTTCATATTACATACCTGGGGTAATGCCAACAGACCACAGGGGGCCCTCAAAATGACTACAGACCACTTTGCAAGAGGGTTTGTAGCCCCCATAAGACAGGATGACACATCCCATTCTAGCCAGACTCCTTTTGCTTTTTAAAGCTGCTCTAATTTATCTCTGCAGTTTGCAGAGAAAATTCAGCAGACAGAAAGCCCTCAGGCTAAAAAATATACTTTCTCCCATCAAATTCCATTTAACTTTGTTTGAGTTATAAACTGTTAAAAACCACAAGATCCCCATTAAATCTTGAAAACCTCAAGAAAACTTATTTCCAGCAAAGCGGCAAAGCAAGTTTAAAAAGAGGGAGGGAAGAGGGTGGGTTGGTTTATTGCACCAAGGAGCACCAGTGGGTTCTGGGAGACACCAAATCACGGGAGCCTGCATCAGGCCTGGTTGCTCTGCTCACACCTCTCCTTACAGCTCCCTCTGGCCAACAGCTGGCACAGCAGCTGGAGCACTGCAGCACTGTGCCAGCATGGCTAAGTCCCACATGACAGCCTGCTCCTGAGGAGGTAAAGGTTAAGGTTACAAATATTTCTTTCAAGTTTTTTCTTAAAAAAAAAGGAAAAAAGCTAAATTTATAACCACCCGAATAATCTTGGTTCTCTAATTAATTCTCCCCATCCATCATGATATAGTCTACTTCTATTCCTCTGTGCTATTTTTTCCCTTGTTGTGATCCAATTCATCCCACGTAGTGTAATGATATTCCTTGCAGAGGGAAAAGAATAGTGATAGTACATGCAGCCATGATGTGATTATTCCCTCATTTACTGTGGCCTTGTAATACAATGCTGATCTGGCCTTTTTCCCCCCAAGACAACATACAAAAAATATTGGTAAACCATTATGCATTTGGTGAATTTTCTCTTATAATTTCTGAGCATTTTCCCCTAACTTCCTGTTTTTGATGTGTCACAGAGTGTTTTGTTTAATTTAGTTTTGTCTAAAAACTTCCCTACAGTCAGAACTATTGTGCCATTTAATCAATGCCCTTAGCATCATAAAAATTTTATTACATTTTTCTCACTACTAACAGACTTTAAAATGTTGCAGCTATCTTAAGTGATGAGCTAACAGAACTTTTATTGTGGGATTACTTCCTCTTTGAGATTTTACTGATGGAAATTTTTGCCTGACAAAAATAGTTTCTTTAACTTTTTTTTTAAATTCACATTTCTGCCTTATAACTCCATGCTTTTGTTTCTATGTCTTTTTAAAGCAGGTTTGCTTCACCAGGTTCACTGCCTTATAGTACTCAAAACTTGGCAGGCAGTGAAGTTTTCAGTTAATCAGCATATACACAAATTAAACCTTTAATTTAAGTTTAAAGCTTTTAATTTAGCTCCTCAAATATTTTCTCCCAAGTAGCAGGCATTTTGACAGTGATGTTGCAGGGGCTCAGACGCCGCTAAGTTCTAATGAACAATTAATCTGAGCCGCATAATTTAGCTTCAGAGCATTCAAAAATCAGAATTCAGCTACAACTGAGTAAGACTGCAACCTGCAACTACTGTTAGAAAAGTAAAGGCAGGTAGAAGATTATTACAGATGATTTTAAGATAGCTAGTGAGCCCTTATTTGAAGAGATTTTTTTAACCCTTTCCTTTCTTATATCAGTGAAAGGAGGATGAATCAATCATGAAACCTGGCCAGAACAAGAGAGAATCATGTAGCTCTTAGATAAGCAGTGGTTTCAGCATAGAATTCAGCATCATAAAATGTGCTTTTAAATGAAAATTTTAAAAAAGGTTGCAGAATCCCCCTCACTGGGGGGAAGAACCATTCAAGAACCATTTGTGTGCAATCCTGGGTAATGTCCTTTAGGATGAGCAGGGAGGTTGGACCAGGTGACCCGCTGTGGTCCTTTCCCACCTGATCCATTCTGTGGACACAACCACAGGGCCTCCAAAAAGGAAATATCTGTTGTTCTAATACAGCTCTGAAATGCATGCTTGAAATTAAGAAATCACAGCCAAGGCTTCATGTTTGAACCTTTAGAGAACCTTTAGTCCATTGTACGGCATTTATATGCAAAACACCCCTTCACTTACAGGTCAGGCAGATTGCACAGAAGTGAGAAACTCCTAAAAAGACTAATGGAGAGCAACAGCTGCTCTACGTGGATTTCAGATATTTTACAGCAAAGGTTCAGTACACAGTGTGTGCACAGAAGAGCTCTGAAGCCGGGAATAAGCCCTTTTATACTTGTAGAAGTGAAAGATCTTTGGCAGATGTCTTACCAGAAACTCAGTATTTCTGTCCAATTTCTTCAGCTTGTGAGAAGGACTCCAGCCCCATCAAGCTCAGAGTGTCAGCCTGTCCTTGGTTGATGAGGAAGCTGGAGCCAGGAGAAGCGATGGGCTTGCTTCACATTCAACCTCCAGGCAAAGCATTTTAGAGACAACTGGGGTGGAAGATGACACAAAAAAAAAAATTGAAAATTGCCTCACAATTTTGCTGTCAAATCACAAAACCCATCAAAAATTTAGGAAGAGCTGAGGGAATTAAAACTCCATGGGGACTTTGTACAACTGGAGTGGAACTGTCTGTTTCTGAAGATGGCTCTCATTCCTCCAAACCACACAGGTGTCTGAGAGGAGGGCCTGTGGACAGGATCTCAAACATGAGGTTAAATCTACAGAGGACACTTAAAACCAAAGGATGTAGCACTTCCTTATAAATTGTTTACAAAAATTATTCCACCTGCCACAGCAATGCAAAAAGCAAAGAACTTCAGCTGAATTTATATCACACATGCAACTTTTCTTATCAGAAGAGGTCTTGATGCACAATGTTCACCAAAAGCAAGTTAACTACTGTCTGTATCACAAATGGTATTTATTATCCCCACATACTGTGGACTGGCTCTATCAAAGCAGGAATCTGCACATTGATTGCACATTGATTTAGAAGCAGTTGATGACACTGCTTTGTCAGGCGGCTGATGACACAGTAGAGATCGTGATAATTTTATCAATTAATCAAGATATAGTCCTTAAGCTGAATCAGAGGAGCGAGCATTCCTGGAATTAGTATAGAAGTGACTTTGCATGGTTCAGTAGAGAAAGCAATAGCTCCCATAAGACTTAATGTACTTAACAGAAACACATTTTCTTAATAGCTTGTAGGCATGTACATGATAACAATAAATTCCTAACATGAGACAAAAGAAAACTTTTGAAACACTTAGCCAAAGAAAAGAAAACAGCCACCACAGATCTCTACCACATATTGCATACAATTTTTTGAAAGCAGGTCACTCTAATTTGACAACAGAATGAATAATATTATTCCAAGTTTTCCATAAAATGTTTTATCTTCATAAGAGAACAATTTCAGGCATCCTTCACAAAATATTAACTTGCCATTCAATTGAGAAAGACTTTAAAGCCAATGCAGAAAATGGCAAACCTTTTTCTATGGACGCTGATGATGCAAACCATGGATGTACAAAAATGTTTATGATAAAATGTTTGTAACTGTTTGTAACTGCATGATCAGCATGGGAATATCAGGACACTGACAGAACTGAAAGAAATGCTTGAAAATGTGAAAAGTGCGTACTGCACTGCACTAGCTTCAATTTGGTCATAAATCATCTGTGACAGCATTATGACTCTACTGCTAATGATGACTTTGGGATACGCCTTTCTGCCCACAGATAAATGGAGAAAGATAGCAAATGGCTTCTTGCCAGTTGCCTTCATCTACACAACACAGCAATGCATTCAAAAGATAAATAAGCAGATACAATTTGGACTGTGTAGCAAAGATTTTGACTTTTTTTCCCCTGGAATTCCAGGAAAAAGTTTCAAAATTACTGGAGATTCCAAATTTGGTCAGTCTGAAGCAGTGAGGTAGGGTAGCCTGCACTTTGCCTGTGGAACTTTCCATGTCTTGTGGTTGACAAAATATTAAAATGATTTTCTGTTAAAAGGAGTACCTACAGAGTGGTGGGAATTTCTGCCTTGAAACTTATAAGTTATTTAAAAATAGTACATTTTGGGAAGAAGCAGACATATTTTTGGTGGCTTTTATTTCTCTCAAAAACTGAATACTTCTTACAACCCATCCAAAATTAAAATATTCCATATGTGATGAAGTTTGTGAACTCATAGAAAAGTAAAATATAATAGAAAAAATATCAGGTTTGTTGGTCAAGAATGCCATTCCTATTTAAAGCATGACATGACAAAGCAGGTAAAAGTGGAAGTTAAACATTATTTAGTGACATAAAATCCATATCATTTTCTCTTTTGATTGAGGAAAAACAATACAATATCTTAATCTATTTATTTCCTTAAAAAAAAAAATACAATTACTTTTTAAGGAAGACATAAAGATTCCTGAAAGGTTGAAACCTGACAAAAAGCTAGATCATAAAAATATGTATGTGTAAAAAGCAATTGTGTACTGAACAATTCAGTAAGAGCTTTATACATATTTCAAGAATTTTACATTAGAAAATAGGAAACGCTCAACCTTAAAACCTTGTTGTTTCAGTTTATTAAACCATATGGGTTAAGAACCACTTTATTATGTCCAGCTTAAGCTATACCCAGACTAGTTCTTCCAGTTTTGAGGGGATTGTTTCAGTGAGCTAGTTTGTTTCTAGTTCTTAGATATCCATTCCATAAAGCTGTCTGATATACTCTGTTCTTCATTTTTGCCATCAGTAAATGTTTCACTAAGATATTTCCCCAAGCAGAAACATCATCTGTAGAGTCAAAATCTTTTTAAAGAAATCCCATTATTTATATCTCTCTGTAATGTATCCCTGTTAGCTTTTCATTGCATATGGGAAAACAAGGAAATTTTGTGTTGACAGATTCCATGCAATGTACTGATATTAATAGAATGTGAAATGTGGACATAAAAGCAAATTAAATGAAAATGGCACTTAACATGTGTGTTTATTTTGCTAGCACATGGTTTGAGAAAATGCACATTGGTGGCAGACCCATGGCAACAGATTTTCCACCATGCCTTTTATGCAACAAAACAGCTCTGGTACTAAACCTCTTCTTACAGCTGGGCTTAACTTTGTGAGAACTCTGACAGGGAGCAAAATCATCCTCCTTGACAGAGCAAGATCCCTAAGGAGAACTCAAGTACATGCATGGAGGGAAGTGATTAGAACTCATATTTCAAAGCTCTCTGTGTAAAGAGTGAGGGATTCTCTCTTTGTAGTTGCATGGGTTTTTTTTCCCCTCGTTGCAGAAAAAGGAAATGTGAAATACATTCCCAAAGCCTGACAGTAATTACATTTTCAACTTACTCAGGTTTACAGAGGGACAGGCAGCAGATCTGTGACTTCAAGCTATGGCCAAGGTCTGTCTAATGTTTTCCTGTGCAGCTGTGATTTGGAAAAACAATACCTCTCAGAACTTGCAATGCAGGTTGTTGCTCCTTGTGCATGTTCATTAAGATTAATTTGACCAGAATTAGTTGATTAATCTAAAGGTTTCTAGCTAGTTGTACCACAAACTTATCCCATTATATTTTAGGAAGTTCTGCTCAGCTGAAGAATTAACAGGTAGGATGAAGGATGACAGTCAGGGGAGTGATGGTGTAGGTTAAGGGCTTGAAGCAGGTGTGAGAAGCCCAGTTAGCACCCAGCAACAGAAAAAAACTGTACTGAGCCCCACACTCAGAAGAAAAATGAAGAGGACTTGCAACAGTGTGATTTACCATTCTCTAACCAAGATAAAAGAAGAGAAAAAAGGAATATAAAAGTTGGCAGAGGAAAAGCAGCTGCTGAGGTAAGCACTCCCAGACTCAAAGGAAAAACTGGAAAAATTATAAAAGTGGTCAGAACAAGGAAACTGCGACACCTGGACCAAAAAGCTGAATGCACACACTGCCTGTGGCTTGGTACTGATGTATCCCTTGGCCCTCCATGCACCCCAAACACCCACTGCTCCCAACAGACAAGTCACGTGATATTATTATCACTGCTTAGTTTTGTGCAATTCGTTTTTGTTCCCAGAAAGTTTCTCCATTAGATTTGTACTATCTTTACCTTCACTACCAACTGTTTGATTACTTGCTGTCTGGGTTTATCCCTTCTTCCACAGCCATGACAGTGAAGCAGAGAAAAAAGGGTGAGGGACCAGAAGAGGAGCAGCTTAGGCGAGGGCAGAGTTTCTTTCTAAAGGGAAAAGTTGTAGGTGAGAAAATAGTAACTGTAGGGCAGTGTTCAGTCAGTGGAGAGAAGTTTTAAGTGCAAATTAAAGCTCAGAGGAAAGTGTAACTCTGAAAGTGGGGTTGATGCCAATTAAATAGAAATGAAGCCTGAAACTCTGCAGAAGAAACAACGGTTCCACAGCTCTGTCACTAAAGTCTGTTTCCTTCACTAG
This sequence comes from Fringilla coelebs, assembly GCF_963513975.1. NCBI lineage: Eukaryota > Metazoa > Chordata > Aves > Passeriformes > Fringillidae > Fringilla > Fringilla coelebs. The sequence goes on along the minus strand of NC_140029.1, from coordinate 62,498,913 downwards.
AAGATGCCTTTCTCATTAAAAAAGCCACACTGCCTTGTTCTCATCTCAAAATAACTCAAAATTTTCTTCCTTTGGTTATGAGTGTTCTGTTCTTTGTCATGGCAGGAAACCAAGTTAAACTGAGTTGCCTGCTGTTGTAATTTTCAGGAGTCAATTTGAGGTACATCAGGCAAGTACATCAGGGAGAAGTATATAGAGCTCCATGGGGTATTAGCATGGACTTTGTGTGTAATATCCCCTCTTCTCCACATCTATCCCAAAATAGTGCCAGAAACAAGCACAGAACACTACCAGTACTTACTACTATTGAACTTATAACTTCGATTTCTGAAGTAATTTACAGATGATTGAAATGCTGGTAACAGCTCCAAATCCAGCCTCCAAAATTATCACTGCCACTTTTGACCATATGTGTCCGAAATATAACTTGTTTTCTTCTATGAAAATTATGATTAGGAAACTCAGTGAGCCCTATATTTTTAAAATTCCTCCACAATTATTTCCCTCTGTTTGCTACTTTGCAGCTCTTACTATTTCCTGTGGCACAAATCTCCATTCCCTGTCAAAGGACTTTGTTATAGCTCTGCCTTATAAGATCCTGACTGGAGATTGCACCAGGATATACAGCCAGGTAGAACCAGGGATCAGCTTCTAAACTGACCATTTGTTGGTCTCTTTACCACTCTGTCACTGTCTCTGTTAAAGGAAGGACATTACAGAAAAAAACCCCACAAACCTGGGGGGTTATAGTAGGTTAGAAACTGACTATGAATAAAGAACATAGTGCCGCAAGAATCTTCAATCCAATTGTGTGATGTACAGAGGCTTCTTAAGTGGCAAAGGATTAAATAATTTTTCTGTTCCATGCAGTACTGTTGAGAACCTGTCTGGAGTACAAATTTGTAAAAATATCATGAAGATCACAGAAGAAAATAACACTATTTCTGAGGTCTTTAGAAAACAGACTGATAAGAAATTGTTTTCAAGAATTTTCTTGCTTCTATCTAGAAGAGAGAGACTTAAAGAAAAAATGAAACAGAGGTCAAATGTTTTTTACATCTTCCAAAATAAACAGTTTTCATAAAGGACTGCAAACAATGGTTTCATTTTGCAATGGAAGGTTCTTTGCCACAGAAGATAAATAATCAAATATAAGAGAAAAACACCTTCCAAAGGTAGCGATATGGTAAAACATGGATACTAGGAATATATGGCACTTCCAAAGCAGTGCCAAGAGCATGCACTTAATCTTCCCCACAGAAGGGAGGTGGATAAAAGGACTTCTTCAAGACCTTTATAGGATTAATATTTTCTTTAGCTTGTGCAGAACATAAATTCTATACACCAAACTTTCAAAGTATCTCACCAAACTGCCCCCACAGCTGATTAAAAAATGTTGCTGTCATCCCCAGAAGCTCCTAGAGAGATTTCATTCATCAAATATCTGTTGGCATTAGCTGCCAAGTAGACAGCTGTCCTAGTAAAGTCCTCCCTTTCATGGTTCCTCTTCTTTTGCTGGTAATGTTTTGTACTGGTCTAGTACATATTGTATATAATCCCTTTTTTCTCCTCTTTTCCGCTTATAGAAATTTGTTCTCTTCATAGAACTCAAGCACCTTTTGCTTTATTTTATATTATAGAATATAAATATATTATCTCTATAAACCATATGTTAAGCTGACTTTTACAATGGGACAGCTGCCTTGGATTTGGTGCGATGGTTCAAAGAGCTCTCAAATGCACTTACTCTAAAATCACCGGAGCAGGTTTGTATTCCTCTGACAGAGCCCCCAGTGAATGTTCAGCAAGCACATACCTACTCATGATGGGATATGAACCAGGTGTTAAGAGGAAAACAGGATGGACACTTGAATGGGGAGGTGTTGTTTCAGTGACTGATACTGAAAAGAAATTATTTTTAAGTAGGAGGTGTTGACTGCTGCTTTAGTCCCAGCCTAGATTTTAACAAAATTCTGTCACATGCACATTATTTTCGTGCCTTAGCTTTCTGACTGAAATGAAGATGAAATGAAAAAATAATGTGTAATGTACTCCTAAGGATTTGTCCTGTAAAATTGTGGTACCCAAGATCAGCTGAGATCTATAGTCATCATCTTAAACCTCTTATCACCTATAGTGTTCCCACACAAATTATATTCCCTGCAATCTCATACATTCCAATTAGCTTTAACTCTGATGCCTTACAGTTTCTGATTAAGCAGATCATAGTATCTCACTTTGCTGCAGAATCCCTCAAGAAGGAAAGTAGAGCATATGAATGGTAGTCTGATATAATGTTAATAACCTACAAGCATTATGTTCAGACCTGATATCCTTAATTAGGAAAATTACAGCTCTTCCACTTGGAAGTTCCTAAGAAATAATAGGACAGATAAAAGTAAAACATTTAGAAAAGGAAAGCAGCTCTTTAGCAATATAGTTTTGATGAATACCCTTAAGAAAAATTCATATCACAAATGTATTTTGTACTAGTGTAGTTCACCATAGAGAAATTCAGGAGCTGACATCTGAATTACACACTTACTGGTTTTAACTGGAAAAGTACTGAAGGGTTTACTGCATTGCTGATATGACATGTTGCCTGCAACCTGGGGAACCCACTTTTCCTTGAGTTATTGTTTGGTCTTCCTTTATCTAATGCTGCCTTTGAAGATACAAAAGCCAGGTGTTTCTCACATTTTACAGTTGGTGCCATTAAAGACAATGATTCTGTACTTTCTTCCCTTCTGTTCTAGGCTTGTCCTTTTTATCCCCAGCCTTTATGCTATAACTACCTATTGGCTTTGTATTTCTTGCTGGCAAACCTTTGTGATTTTTTTCCCACCTATGCAGATTTACTCTGTTCCTCAGACAGGCTTTTTGAGTGTTACCTTGGAAATTCAATTTGAATTTCCCTGGGCTAAACTCAGTTTGACTGTATATTCCCAAATAGTTTTTGCAGCATTACAGCCCTCTGATTACCTTCTTAACTCAAAGAGAGACCTATCTTGTGTCAACAACAACATCCATTTCCACTACTGTAACTTCAAGCTAGGCTGCTTGCCACATCCGTCTGCACTGAGGCAAACCCTCCAGAATGATTTAGTATTCTTGCAGACGTGTAGGGTGCTATACACACAAAGAATGATGTGCAACATGTTGAGCTGGTTTTAAAAGTATCCTTTCCATAGGAAGCTTTTACCAAAAATTTAAGAACCAATATATTTTGCCTTATACAAAGCAAAACCTATAATGCATGGATTCTTTGCCATCACCCCTCATCTCCTTGTTTTTCTTCACTTTCTCTCTCCTTTCTGCTAGAAAAAAAGTAGGGGAAAGAGTGAACTGGAAGCAGTGGAGTAAATGGGGCAATTGCTCAAATTTTCCTTCTAAAGAGTCTCGTTCTCTGTTTTCTTGCTCTCCCTCAGTCTATCACAAGCACAATTTTAAAATAGAAAGGAAGAAAGTAAAGCATGTCCTGGATCTTTTCTTTTCAATCTTCCCTCTCCCTTACCACTAAGAAGGGGAATAAACGAAAGAGATACACATAAGAATGAAGGGATCTTCCATATTTTCAAGACAATCTACTCCAAAATCTTCCCAAATTAAATCAGCTTATTCAATTCTGATCATGGATATTGGTAAGGTACAAGGTACAGTTGTTTTCCTTTAAGTAAAGTGAACAACTTGAGATGTTACTTTACGCCTGAAGTTTGACTTTGATACTCCTTAAAGATCTTCTCCTTCCAAAGGTGACAGAGAAACAGCAGCTGCAGACAGCTTAGTTACAGCTGAATCTGCAGTAATGCCTTCTGCAGGAATCCCCCTGTCTTAAATATTCATGGAGTTTTTACCCTCTGACTGTCTCTCTTCTCAAATTCAATTTGCCCTCAGCCCTTTGCAGCATGACACGCCTCCCCAAGGAATTCACTTCTGTATTTCAGAGGGACATTTGGCTTCCCTACATGCACAGAAATTGCACCTCCTCTGCTGCATCAGAAGATGCTCAGATCTGTGTGGGAACTGGATTTGTTGTGCATTCAGTGGCTGCTCTGTGAAAGATTCCTAAGCTATGGAAGAGCAAGGACCAACGAAGAGCCCATCTTCAGGAGAGCAGGGCAGAAATTCAGCCCCATTGCTCTCGGGATGGGTGGCTAACACAGCCACCTGCTTGTGGCCACAGCACAAAGCAGGGAATATTCTGGCAATGGGGCCCCACACAGCTTCTGCCATCCTTTTCCCTATGAAACCTGCACTGGTGCCAGACACCCAGAACACCAGACAAGCAAACAATGGAGACCTGCAGCTCCAAACCACTGAGCAATGAGCTCTGGATATTTATGGTCCCCAGCCATGCAGCATCTCCGGTGCTGGGCAGTGCAGGTGTCAGGCAGAGCACACAGCTGGGTGGGTGATAGAGGGAGGTTTGTGCTGCCAGGCTAAAGGCAAAAGTACAGTTAGGGGTCACATCCGTACTTTCCCCCAGGACTTCCCAGAGGATGGCATCTGCCAAAACACAGGCATATGTTCTGTTCGCCAGCGTCAGCAAACTGCGTGGGGATGGGCACATTTCTCCTTTCAGAGGCAGAGGACTTTATCACAGTAAATGACTACAGTACTAAAGCAAAAATCATTGATTGGTTAAACCTCTCTGGAGAATTAGATCTGAATTTCTATTTGCCTTCTTTCTCGAAGGAAAAAAAATAAACTAATGCTATTTCTTTAGCTGTGACAGAAAACAACTGACAAAATTATTCTGAAAGTTGAGAGGTTTTCCTTTCTTATAACATTATAGCAAACTTTCTCAAACTGAAAATGTTACAGTGAAAATGCAATGAACTTCTGCTTGCTCTGCTATAAAGAACAGTAATTTTTCCCAGGAGAGGACAAGGCATTCCAAGAACTTTTGCTGTCCTAGATACAAGGTTTCAGCTATCACCTGGCAGCAGTGATATATTCAGGAATATATTCAGGAATCTTTGCTAGAAGGGAGAGAAAAAAGCAAACACCTGCAACTCCCATGAGATGCCCTTGACACCTGCAAGGAATTAATAAGAAGTGATTTGATCCCACAGCTTCTACGCTCCAGTTGAGTTGTTTGTGGTTTCCAAGAACTACTGGGACTGCAGGTCTGGAGGGTCAATTTTTTATTTACATTTATTTTCAAGTTCATAAGTCTTAAGCATTTTTTCAACCATCTGCCTTGGACCACTACCAAGAGGATTATCTTCTGCACAATAAATATAATCTGTTTTCAGCTACCAGGACACAAGACTGGGGCTAAGGCTGAGCAGGTGACAGAGGAACAGCCACCCACAAACCCCAACACTAGTGCAGCGTTTCTTTGGGAGTGGAGCAGCACCAGGCAAGTCTGAGGTGCTCTTGGGCCTGGTGACAGTCAGAGAAATGGCTGCAATTCCTTGCCAGCTCTTCCAAGCTGCCTCTGGCACAGCTCTGAATGTCACCTGGACCTGTGATCTGACTATTCAGTGAGTGAATTCATTTCTTTATGAGTCAGAATTGATCAACTGCTCTACAGAAGCAGGTACAGAAGCAGATACAGGTATCTTTCAGCTGAGCTCTAAAGAAAAATCTTCAGTCACAGATATAGAGATTTCATAGCATCTTCCTAAGTGTCCTGGTATTGATCAGTGCCTGCATACTGCACCTCTGGTAGTTTCCTTTTGTGTGCATGAAGTCCTAACTTAGGTATCTCACACAATGCAAGGCTGGGGTCTTATTATTTTATGATCTCCTAGGACAGAAGACTACTTCAGTTCCATAGGCAAAGGAAGAAATCCTTTACAAAGAAAAGGTACAAAGTGCCCCCGTTCCAAAGTTTGGAAATATTGAGAATATTTGAGAAATATTTTTCATATATATATATTTATGCAGTATGTGCAAACCTGTACACTGTACACAGGATATAATAAGAAGTAGGGTACTAATTTGGTATGCAAGTAGGAAATGTCAAATTAAGTTTTCAAAACTTAATCAAGCTCAATGTTTGAAGAGACTTGACTTACTCATTGGTTAAATTCTAGTCCAGCCTGTTTGTTAGACTTCAGTTACCTGTTTTCTTTAAGCAAAATGTACTCAGTGATTAGACAAAGAACTGTTTCTTTTGTTTTCACTGTGATTTCCCAGCTTTACCAAAACTATCTGCTCTCAGATACTTTTCTCAGTCATATTCTACATACCTACACAAGTTATTTTGTAAAATGTATCCAACAAGAAAGTGTTCCCTTTACAAAAATATAAAATAAAATTTAAAAACTCCAAGCCATGTCAACTCAACCTCCCTTATACCCTCTGCTTTCACCAATAAAACACCAGTACCTTGGTTATTACCTTTGCTCTGACTCTGTGTATGATTCAAAGAGTATCCATAACAGTCCAGCTGGTGTGTAAACAGCTTCTAAAAGTTAATGTAGCAAAAACTATGGAAGGATTATATGCTGCACAGTAAATGTGCTCTTTAAGGGGCATTGCAATTGCTCAGCATTATGCAAAGTGTGAATCAGCATAAAGTCAGTAAGAATAATTTTTGTTTTCACCAACACTTGAGGCTCTAAATTATGTTGAGTGCAGCTAAATATAGGATAGTTCTTTGCATAGGGAACAACATATTGTTGCAGAGGAATGCCCATATTTATTATCACTTCTTGACAGAGGGTTAAAAAGTCTGCTTGTAAAATGTTTTCTAGTTTTCTGTAAAAAAAAAATTGTCTTTGTTTCTTATCAGTCTATTTCATTTCTCTCTGGCACAAAATTGTATTTATTTTCCCCAAGCTGTGTTTGTTTTACCCATCACAGTAATCAGTAAGCTATTTCCCTGTCTTTATCCTGATCTATGAGATTTTCCACACAATTTTCTCTCCTGGTCCTGGTCAGGAGGGGGACAAATTGCACAGCTGGACTTGGGGAACTTGACATGTAATCAACAGAATGTCTGCTAGAAATACTCTGTCTCCTCTTGGAAGTGTGTAGGGTGATTCTCACCATACACCTGCTCAGGAGCAATTAATCCCTGCAGGTGATGACCAAGGTGATCATACAAGTATTTGCATGTATAGATGAACCCATCAAGGAACTACATGGAAATAGACAAGTTTATCATTTATTCTGAGCTGAGCACTCAATTCCCAGCTTACCTCAAAGGCAGAAACTCTGTTTCAGGTCACCCTTTATTCAATAAAAGTTATTTTGCTTTTCTGTCAAGTGCAGGAAATTATTTAAGCCTCAACTTTAGTGGAAGGGCAATTTAATTAATTCACAGAGTTATTCTTTTAATTGGATTTGGGTGAATCAACTTTTCTGAAACTCAGAAAAGGGGGTTATTGGCTTGACTTCACAGATGCTATTCTTACATCTCAGCTAGCACCAGAAGCAAGGTTATTTCTCTCTGAGGATGTCAGTCTGAGACAGTGGCATCCACTGCATTTTTATTATCTTACTAATATAAAAAATCAAGAAAATTGAATGTTAAAATCAAACTCTCTCCTTCTGGATGCATTTTTAAATGATGGAAACATTAATTAGACTGACACCAAATTAAACATCAGGCTATATCTTTAACTGTCAAGAAAAAAAAGTGAGATAAAGGGGAAAATATTCACATTTGGTGATGAAATATTCTTGTCAACATCATCATGCAGCTGTAGTGATTGATCCACCGGAGCTGAGGCTGGTAGATGACACCAGAGTGATGTCTGCAGAAGTGTTGTCAGTTGTCTTTCCTGTATTAAGTAAAGTAAATTCAGTAAAACAGTGAAGAACAACCAGACTAGTCTACACTAAAATAGAAGTAGGTTCCTCCTGTATTCTGGCAGGACTAGGTAGTTGAGGATGTATTACAAAATCAGGACTGAAGCAAATAAAAAACTCTCGATGACAACTTCCTAACCTCAGTCATGAGATGCAAGACATGCAAGAGATGCACTCTATCAACAAGAAGGGAAGGACTCCCTGCCAAGGGAAGTATTTGTCTTTATCTCTTTTTGAAGCAGTGAATTCTTGAGTTATTGAGAAACACAGATCTATTATAGTTTCATTTCCAAATATTAGGAGCTTCTGGCTGGTGCTGTAATATAAAAAATGCTCCTGCTTTCACTCCCCTTTCCTTGCCAGTGCACAGACAGGAATGGGCAGTGTGTTTGTGTTTATGTACCATGTAAAAGCCTCATCTGAGTGTGGGACTGAGCACATGGTCCCTGTTGGCGCTGGAGATGATGTGAAAAGAGAACAGGAAACAGCTCTTTCCTCCAGAAGTTTCTAAGTCTGACAAGGCAAGAAATACTGTAAAAAGAAACAGAATGCAAAGGGGTGAAATAATGTCACCCTGCCTACCCACTGCCAGAGCTGCAACTCTGCTTCTCTTAAAACCATGCAAGGTGTTTTTGCGCCTGCTTCTACAGGATCAGCTGCGAACAGTGTCAGGGAAAGTCCCTCACAAGGGGGACATTCAGTGCTACCATAGAGACCATGTATCTGAGCTTCTTAAAAACATAAAAAACCCAACCCCACAATAACATAAAGTTCCTCTAACAACAATATAGGACAAAGCTGTAATTCAGGTAAGAATGAATTCGCATTCTATGGCTGCACTTGTAAACACCAAAGGTAGATGTTGACATTTAATGTTCTCACATTTATATTCCTAAGAGGAATTATACGTTCAGTTTACACAGATTTATTGCCTTAATTGCTTAGCAGCTCTTGGCATAATATTTAAAAGGTCACAAAAAAGTTTTTAATACATACTGTGAGGTTCTGAGTCTCTGTGAATTATAGTTACAAAGCCTTCCCCCTAAAACAAAGAGCAGTCTAGAAGCGAATGTGCACAAATGAAATGGCTGCAGAGGTGGGAAGAAGAGGTAAAGGCTGTTTTAAGATACATGCACAAAAGCCCACTCGTGGAGGTAAATGCTGTCTTCTCTGGGGTAGAAATATGGGTGCACAGCTGCATCTGAGGTCTTCAGGTGTGAACTTCTAATTGCCTTTCCTAAGCAAAACCCCTGTAAGGGAAGGGAGCTTGTGGTTCTGTTCCTAGGGAAGTCTGATAAGGTCGTCCACTCCCAAACCCTGGGACTCAACTAATGTTTGTAGTAATGGGAAAATTAGGGGGTTTATTAAACAAAACTTTTGCTCAAAGGTTTGCTCTCTTTCAAATGCTTTCAGATTCTGAGGGAAATAAAACAACCAAAACTTTCTTTTTCTTAATCAACTATATATTCTTTTTTCTTCCCAATGAAATGTCAATATTTTTAAAGAACATTTCTTTTCCAAACAGTTCCAGCAGATATCTTATGCCAATGACTAATCATGCAACTGATGATCATTTAGAGGTTAATATATGATCTTGTGTAGTGCAGGTTAGCTCTGCTGAAGTCCAACAAGCCACAATCAGGCAGTGAATTTTCCAACATACTGTGAAGTCTGTAGCACTGCACGTCCCTCTGTCCTTTCTCTGTTGATGCCAGCCTCTTAACCTGCCATGATTAATGCACTGAGTCTGATACATCTCCTTCCCCGTTCAGATCAGGGCTGTGTGCACACTGGCCACGTGAGCATGGGCAGTAGTGTATTCCTTCTCCTAAATTCCTTTGCACATTTCCCACTTGCAAAAGGCCTGAACAGCTTATGAGCTGCCCACTGTGGCTAGACAGGAAATTGCTTCAATCAAACAATTTCCCACTCTGAGATGATGATATGTACTGTGACTTCAGTGCAGGACTCCTGCTGCTAATTTAGCTTGATATGAACGTGCAACATCACAAAATCATTTGGCGACAGCAGAGTTAGGATTCCAACCAGAGCTGTTGCCATGACATAAAGGGGAGTTTAATCTTCTAAACCAGGGAATGATGCTTTAGCTGGAAAGGCTATTGACTGTGAAGAATTTAATCTGAAAATAAGGATGTGGAGTTTTTCAAACTACAGCATGTACATTACCAAACCAGTATGGCATTACACTGACTGTACTGTAGTTTCTACAGATCCTACCTTAATACCATAATTAGTACCTTTATTTTGAATTCAGCTTTTCACCTGATTTTGATGGAAAAAGAAATGTCAGGAAATGGTATTCTCTGTGCTTCCTCAGACCTATATTGCTCTTCACAAAATTTCCTGTTAGTGTACAAGTAGAAAATACAGCAGCAGGTTTTGTTGATTTTGTTGTCATCTTCTAGACCATCAGATTAGAAATTAGGAAAAAAACTCTCCAGACATTGAATCTAACTTAATGCAAAATATTGCTGTCATCTGCCTGTTTTCTAAAATCCTCATTCACAAACTTCCCTGAGGTAGATTTCTCCAGAAAGGGAAGGAGGCAAGATGATGAAAGAAAATTGTCTCTTTGCTTCAACCTGTTTTTAGTCTATCCTTTTCCTTGCTTAGACTGTTATTTTCATTTATTCTGCAGAGAGTTCTACAAAGACCTCATGTTTCTATTGTCCCTTCTTGTATACCTTTACTAATAATCCAATAAATTGAATCTTTCCTGTTAAGCCCCTACACTTGTTGGGGTTTGTTTGAAACCTGTTATGTTCTGCAGCCATTGTACAATAAGACCAAATTGTGTATGTCTGCACAGGCAGACCCCATCTTTGATCCACAGAGCTCCATCAGGTAGGAAAGAAAACCAAACAGGACACTCCAACCAAACCTGGGTGAAAATCCTCTACCAGCCCTGAAATCCATGCATAATTCCAACCTGCCTTCATTTTCACTAAGAGACCACTTTGGGGGACTGGCCTCTTACACAGACGAAATTTAAAGTTCTAGCTGGAACTTTCCTTCCCAACTACTCTATTCTGGATTTACTTAAGAAAAAAACCAAAAACAAACAACAACTCTCACTGTACATTTGCATCAAATATTCAGGAAGGATAAACTAGTCACACCTCTCCACTCAAAGTAAGTCCTCCTCAGATTGCATCCTCTCAACCTGTCCTCTCTCAGGGTGTGTTTGATGCTTTATCACTGCTGTTTCTCACTGCCTCTTGTCCCCCATGTTTCTTCAACAGCAGCACTGCCATCCCTGAGTGGCTTCCAGGGTGGGCCACTGCTTGGTCAATAATACTGTGAGGACAGGATGAGCTGGTTTCTCTCTTTCCAACAGTGCTGTAGCCAAAGCATGTCACAGCTGGGGGCATTGCCTTTTCCTGGCCTGGCTGCTGTGTGCTCTTCTGCCATCCTTCAGACCAGACCAGCTAGAGCAAAGAGACTGGGAATTCTAAATCCTTTAGCAGACCATCTAAAGTAATGACCTTCCCTTTAAGCAAGCATTCTCTTTTATGATGAGAGCTCTGTAGCTAGACCAGCTGCTGCTGCAGACAGAAGATTTATTCATCTTAAGTGAAAAAAGGGACTTGCTTTTCAAACTAAAAGAGGATTTTTAAAATTTTATTTAGGAAAAGCTTAAACTATTAAGCTGTTCCAGTGTGGGTGTAAAATATAGCACCAGATCCAGTACAATATTTCGTAAATAAATCTGAGAAGCAGAGACATGGGACTCGTTGCAATTTCAGATCAGTTTTTGAAAGCAATTTCTCAAGGCACTTCTGTGGAAGGGAGTACATGCACTCAGAAAAGCAGCACAGGGAGTGAACAAAGGAGTCAAAGCTAGGGTAGCCAAATGTACAGACTTCTGCAATGAAAACACATTCAGTAACCCATAAAACATACTGATAGGGCTGAAATCAGCAGGTGTAACAAATACAGATAACATTCCACAGGTCAGGCACCCCATGGGCATAATCTGCCCTGTAAGTCTGCCCAAGCACAGGCTTTCTTTTTTATTTTTCCAGGAGTCAAGAACAATTCAACATTTCTTGAGGTTCTGGGACATAAACAAGCTGTGAGAATTACACTTGGGGGCAGTCCTACTTTGCTTTGCTCATTTATTTTTTATGTGTAGGACAAGGTAAGCACCTACAAATATTTTCCTGCCCAAAGCAGGGAGGGGGATGGTTGCTGCTTCAGCAGCTTGAATTGCTTCACACGAAGGAACAGTCCTTGCTCCTGTGCTCAAGCAGTCATGCAGTTAACACTTATGCAAATGCCTGTCCCTATACCAAGGAACCTTCAGCTGGATCCTGTGCAAAATAGGATTGCTTGCAGCGTCCAAAACCCTGCCCAAGCACACGCAGCTGGAACAGGGCATGACGACACCGCTGTGACTAATGAATGCAGGCTATCAAAATAATCAAGGGACTTCCGAGCTCAAATGCGTTTGGGAAACCCTACCACTGTGCTTGGGAAATGATATTCACTTTTTGTCCTGGATGCTTATGGGTGTGGCAGTGCCAAAGAATTAAAATAGGAAGGGTCAAGTTTGCTTAACCTTTAAATACTTGTTTGCTGGACACTGTTTCCAGCAGGAAAGTCTGGACTGCACATTTAAAGAAAAAAACCAAACAAAAACCCAGAAACATGGCTAAATCCTATGAGTAATAGAGCAGCTTAAGAAATGTGTAAAAACTGCTCAGAAACAGAGCAAAACAAAACAATCATTATTTTTGCACTCTAGTCTGTTCCTGGTGGGTTGTTTGCAAACCCCAGTAGGTTTCTTGATGCTTCTCGGCTGTTACCTCCTGGGGAGTAAGAGTGTAGCAGTGCCATGTCAAGTTATGTCAAGCACATACTGGTGGAAGACCTTTCCCTCTCAATGTTCACTCTGCTCCATCTTACCATGCCACATCATCCTATAGCAAGCCATCATCTCAGTACAGAAGGATTTCCCAGATCACTAACTGTCTTTCCAGTTACAAATCCAGCTTTCCCATGTTCTCTGCTGTACCACAAGGATTGCTCTTCTCACCCTTCCCACCCTGCAGGTGATCGAGTCAGTTGACAGTGGTGCAAGTCCACTTTTTTTCTCCCCACTGTCCCTTAGCTGCCACTGATGTATCACTTCCTGCTACCGACTGCCTACTTGGCCTCCCCAGCTCAGCCTTCCCATGTAATCATTGCTACACCTTCTTCAGCACCCTCCTCAAAAGTACCTATTTCCCACTGATCCCCTGTCCTCCAAGGCATTTCTCTTGCTATATCCCCTTCATCTGTCACAGCCTCCTCTCATGCCTTACTTTTCCCAAATCTTTTGAACACAGATAGAGTTAATGATGAAATGAAATAGCTCATAAAAAAGAAGGGTAAAATTTATTCAAGGGAAATAATCCCTGTATTTAAGGGAAAAAATCCAAACACAATCTAAAGGACTGAATATGGCTGAAATTACACTGGAGGCGACGATCTGTTCCAGTTCAGAAGGTGGTGGGATGAGAGTCCAAGCAAAAGCAAGTTGTCTATCTCCTACTGTAAAATGGAAGAGCTATAGTATTAATTGTCTTCCATTCAGTGTGCAAAGGTTTGGCAAACCTGTCCTGGCTGCTGTATTACCATCAAAGCTAAAATGCTAAGATGTATGCCCAGTGAGAAATTGTAAAAGCAGAGCAGCAAGAAGGATGCGGGGGCTGCAGGAGGGAAGATTTGAAAGGCTAAACTATGAATACAACTGGGCTTAAACACATCTGCAAAAGAAAAGGGACAGCGATTTTCCTATCAATATTTGAAGGGTCTGCACACCAAGGGGAGTTACCTCCTCCAGGAGAAAGGATGCAATTAGTAACAGTGGATGAAATCATAAGGTGAATTTAAACTGCCCATTGTCAAGGGGAAAAAATAAAACCTCTTTACAAAGGAAGATATTTTAGGAAGCAGGCATCCCATTTCTTGGAGTGTGGAAAACTATCCAACAGAATCACATTTCTTGTCTCAGTTCTATACAGCCAGGGCACAGAGTAGCTGACCTAATGGGGTTTTTACATCTGTTCAGTTCATATTCTGGATTAAATTATTACAAATTCACTATTTGTATGCATTTATTAAAACTGTTTCCCATTGTACTCCCAGGACAGGTTTGGGGTTATGCAGCCTGGAGAGGAGACCTTATAGCCCCTTCCAGCACCTAAAGGGGGCTACAGGAGGACATTTTACAAGGACAAAAGGAAAAGGCTTGAAACTGAAAGAGGGTAGCTTTAGATTAGATATTAGGAAGAAATTCTTTCCTATGAGTGTGATGTGGCACTGGAAGAGGTTGCCCAGGGAAACTGTGGATGCCCCATCCCAGGTGGTGTTCAAGGTCAGGATAGATGAGGCTTTGAGCAACCTGGTTTAATGGAAGGTGCACCTGCCCATGGTTGTCAGTAGACAATCTTAAAGGCCCCTTCCAACCCAAACCATTCCATGGTTCTGTGGCTGACCCTCTGCTCCATGTCCCACAGCCTGGGATCACTTCACTTTCCTCTGTTGCCAGCACAAGTGCCGCTTCAATTATTAACGAAGGAGTGGGGGTTTTTTGAAGCTTTTCTTATCCAAATATATTAAATCTGTCTTGGAGTTGTAGTACTGTGTAATTAAATTTAATGCATTTGAGTTGGAGGCACAAACAAGGAGGATGCTGCAGTAGCAGTGTAATGATGGGATTTTTCTCCAGCTGATGACACACACCGGCATGTTTCCAATTTTTAGATTGTGACTCTAATGGTTCATTCCTGCTCTTTAGCAGGGGGCATGTGTGAGACACAGACACAGTGTGCAAGCACTGAGTGCTTGTTTTGTAAAAGTCAGTAGCTACACAGCATTTGTGAGCCCAGATCAATAGCTCACCCCAGAAACTGGGTGGGAGGACATTCAGAAAGCAGACTTCAGGTGCTAATTTGGTGTTTAGTTTGGACAGTACAGAGCTTACAGATCTCCCTTGCCAGCACACACGGACATTATGGGAACTTGGAACAACATATCTAAAATTCTAAAGAGCAGCAGGAGGATGGGAAAATTAGGAATCCTGTCCTAGACAGCTGCAGGCAGGAGGTTCACCATTCTTCAGCTTCATGTTTGCATTTTTCTGGAGCTCTGGAAATTTCCAGTCTGGACAGTGAAGTGGGTAGCACTGACTTACTTATTTTGGAGAACCACCTACAAGTCCCAGTAAGTAATGTTACCCCCATGCCAGGAAGCACTTTGAAGAGTGCAGCCCATAAAACAGGATCTGAGTCACATCTTTTCAGATTCACTGAGATAGTTAATGCATTTTGACATAGGAACATCTGCCCCACATTTTCCAGATTACGTTTTGTGGGACCTCAGTTCTCCCTTAACTCCACATTAGTGGGAACATTAATGAATGATCAGTGAATTCACTGTGAGGAAAAAGAAGTTCTTGCTCTAACAGAGTCTTCCTTTATCTGTCTTGGATCATGCCATTTTCTTTGCTCACATATCACCAACACAGGACAAGTCAAGCCAGATGCACCATTTCAGCAGCCTGATACTTAAGCACATATTTACAGGAAAAAGGTATTCCCTGAGCAGCTCTTGACTCAGGATTTGGACTGTGCCAGGCTGGCAGGGCCCAGGGATTTCAGCCATTATACAGGGCCACAATACAAGACTCGTGTCCTGTCAAGCGTTTGGGTGGATGCCTGATTTATTTTCAGAGGCAAATTTTTGGCTTGAATCTTGCATTTTAATGCCATGCATTAAATTAAACACTACACAAAGAACATCAAGGAAGCAATTCAGCTGTCTTGTGATGTACTGATTCTACCTACCAAGTGCCAGGTATTTCTCATTGCCTTGAAATTTTCCTACACCACAGAACATTTTGATTTCTGTTCCCCTCATGGTGGGCTTCTTGGGCACAAGCTATAAAGCAAAAGTGGCAGAAGTGTGTCCTCCTGACAGCAAAAGCGTCTCTTCAAAGTCAACACACTTTAGGCACTTCTGTCATTTTCACTCCCAAAATGCCCTTCACACAACTTCTGCCTCCAGTAAACAGTATGTTGCTAAGAAGTGAGTTGTGTTCATAATAACTCCATGAGGCAACCACGAAAGGAGATGCATTTTCCCCTCTGCCTTTTCTCCCTTGGACTGTGCAATCCCACACTCCCTATAAATAAAACCAGACACATATAAACATACAGGCTCCAACCTCTGCCAAGCAGTCCGTGATGAGACTTCCAGTGGCACCCAGAGCTGGTCTCTTCAACCCAAAGAGCACAAATCCCTGTTCTCAATTTTACTCTTCATTATAACCAGTGCAACTAGTTATGACTTCTTACCCACACTGATTCTACTGTGCACACATGTCCATGTGCACACATGTCCATTCCAAGCCTTCCTTTATAAAAGCAGGTTCTTCACTGTTTTTTCTCAGACTGTCATGGGATTTCGATTGTTCCAGGCATTAAAAGTCAGTCTCAGTCAGGAGAGTCACTGGAACAGTGCCTTGGGAAATGGCAGTAAGATCACTAAGGACCAGATTCTGGACCTGGCAAAGATAAGCTGTTTTCCTCCTGGAAACACGTTAGAGTGAAAACAGGAGATTTTCCATCTACCTTGATTTACCAGTGGTTTAAAGGACACTATGGTCCTTTGGCAAGCTCTCCCTTTCTTAGTTACTTGGAGCAGTTTTTATTCTACAGCATGCTTGACAAACACATGGAAACAAAACAGTCTAAGAAATACTGAAGAATAAATGGGCATTAAAATTAATACTTGATAGTGTATGAAAGCAAAAAACACATTCAAATTTTAAAGAAAGCCATGGAACATGAAGACTCTTTTGGAGTTTTGTTTTTTACAAGTTTTTGCACTTGAAGTAACAAACTTCAAACCATGTATGGGAAAGGGTCATTCCTGGGCTTACAAGGGAGTTTTTGTCAAAGACTCATCTGACTCTGCATGCCTGACACCTGACTCATGAATCTGCACATCAGATCATATCTTCCTCCTCTCCCCTTTCTTTCCCTCATCCCTCAAACACCAAATGCTTCTCTAGTTTCCTATACACCCTTCACTTTCTGTTCTGCAGGTCCTGCCACTATGCAGCAGTCCTTGCTCCTGGTATCTCTTCACCTTATCAGACTGAACACCTACTTTCATATAAGCATTTTGAAGTGCCTTCCTTTTTTGCCCATGACTCTCTCACCATGTGAGAGCCTTGTCACAGTTAGTCACTGCCCACATGTCCCAGGAATTGCTGTCTGGGCTTTCCAGGCTGCCTCCCACCCTTCCTGTGGCCAGCCCAAGGGTGCTCATGCATCCTCCCTGCCCTTGCACCCATGGAACTGGACACGATGATGAAGTCTTTCCTTGTGGTATCTCACAAGGGCTACACAATGTTCTAGCAGCCGTCCTCATGAGGAATATGCATGTTTTGGGAAGTATTCTGATCCACATTAGTCCTAGTCTGTGCCCAGACACACATATCTTCCTCGCTCTGGGTTGTGCCAGCACATCTCTTAGGATTTTCTCAGAGATGACCAGGGCAGAGCAGCAGCTATTTGGGATTTATTGGTGTGCATTAGCTCAGCGACCCTGCGTGTACCACAGAAAGCTGCAGTGCCCTGCAATGTATTAATAGATGCTATAAAGACTTGTGGCTGGAAGAGAGGGGATAACTCACCATTCAGGACTTTCATGCTCCTAATGGTAATGACTGTTCCCTCATTCCTTTCTCTCATCAGCAGCTCTCAAGGAAGCATCATTAAGATGGCATATTCCAGTATAAGAAAGACATCAGGCTCAGTTCATTTAAAAGACATACTTCAATAAAGCTAATTTAAAATTCAGATCAGAGGTGCCCTCAGGGATTCTTGTGCCTGCCCTGCATGGCTCTAATACTCAGCTGTAGCTCATGTTTGCACAATATGGGTGTCTAAAATCTGGAGATGCCCAGTGAGTGCGGATTTTCTTAAAAGACTCTTAACATGTCAGCCTTTTATTGCACTCCACAATACAGTGGTGTTCTGACATATGTTAGAATAGTATAAATTAAATTACATAACGCAATCAGTTCTTCACTTGTAGCCTAATTCACAGTACTTGCTTCCCAGGTGGAAATTGAGAGTAAACTTGATATTTGGATCTTCAGTGGACTCAAAAATGAGTCAGAAGAAAGTGACATCTAAAATGCTTATAGAGATATCAAACTTCACTGGAAAAATATTTTTTATTTTAATAGTAATCCACTTGTTTCTTTAAGCGATTCAGTGCTTCTTTTGATTGCCTTAATTGTTCTAAAGAAAAACATTTGGATTCCGGTGATATTTAGGAACCAGAACACAGATAAAGCAGTGTGTGTTAAACTAGATAAATAATAACAGCTCCTTTTGCAAATCAAGCTGTTGGGCTTTGTGATCTCTCTAGGACCTTCACAGCAGAATTCTACAGGCTCTAAAGAGAGTACCTGTTCACATGTTGTATCTAAAATAGAAGGTGGGAAGTAGCTCCATCACTAAGTGAAAAGAACACTATATTTCCCCCAAACACCTTAAATTATAGTAAAACAATTCTGTGAGAATCACAATATTTAAAATACTGGGAGTTACAGCAAAATATCAGCACAGGTGAGTCAACTAGTTCAGACAGCGTCTAGATGTAAAAGACAATTTACATATCTGGAGGTAACATAATACTTGTACTGCATTTCCTGGATCTGTCATGGCTCCCACTGTTTTAAGAACCAGATGCTCCTATGAGGCTACAATCAACAGCTGGACATGTGAATTCCCACCTTACATGAAATGAGTAGAGGGTGGGATCCAGCTCAGCAGCTCACTGAAAGACTAGCCCTAAATTCACTGCCAGAGCATCAGTGGCAGCAATCACCTTTCCATGGCAGGAGCTGTTCCTCCCTGCACCTACAATTAAGGTGCACATCTACCTTAAACAGGCAAACTGGATCCCAGCAGGTAATGCCAACCAACACTCCTGGGAAGCCATGGTCACAACATCATGCCTGATGGCTCCATCAGCCAGTGTGTCTGTGTTACTTGCTTGCACCTGCTTGCCAGTCCATATTGCCCAAACAACCTTGATTTAACGTTATGAATCAAGAAAGCAATTTTGCTTATTTCCCACAAAATTAGACCTACTGGGAAATGTCTTTTACAGAACTCTTGCTTCCATTCATTTAAACTTTTCTCATCAGTTAAATATAACTAAACAAAACCTGATAGCAAAAAATTTAAGTTTGCCTTTGAGGAATAATTGCATATTTCTAGAAATACAGCACATATTCAACAAGAGACATGCATGCTAATTCATGCACTGCATAATGTTTTCCATCTTGATGGTTATAAATTACACACTGCAACTTAATAACTTGGAAAAATGTGCTATCCTAGGGATAACAGGAAAAACGTAACAGCAGTCATATGTCAGATATAACACAGAGTTGTAACAAGTAGCAGCTACATTTATTTATCTATATATATTTTTAAATATGTAAAACTTCAGGGCTGCAGCTGTTTGATTCTGCCAAATGTATGGAAAGTAAATATATTTTAATCATCTCTCTTGTGGCGTTCACCTATTTCACAGCTCTGCCACACACTGGTGAACCCATGAGCCTCTAGAAAGTACAAATATATTCAAGTTAAGCCCTGCCACCACGCAATGCTGCAAATCCAGAAGAGATGACCCACATCTTTGGATTCACAATTGATTCTTTTTCTTTTAAATGCTTCCCCATCCATCAATGTCCAAGCATCAATGTAGAAAAGTCCTTATGGATTCATTTTACTCTTGCATTTCTGTTTACATGCTACTAGAGAAATAACAGCAAAACAGTAGCCCAGAGAGAGAAATATGGCCAAATCATAGACTGGAACATGCACAAAAAAATGAAACTGCTGTTGTCTTCCTTTTGTTTTCCCTTTTCTTTCCAAAGTGATGGAAGTTTTTTGAAGAGGCGAAGGAAAGAAAGAAAGGATGAAGTGCCCCCACCTTCTGCAGTGTCTATCACCTGATAAAATAAATTTTAGCTGTAAGGTTCCCCAGAGATGATGCTGTCTTGGAAAGTTCCCACAAAGCCACCTTTGTAACATGGTGTATTGGTTTTGGTCCCCCCATGAAAAAGATGCTATTTCACTGGGTAACAGCTGACAGGAGACAGACTTTGGATGATGGCCAGTGTTAATTGTGGGCAGCAAGTGCATCTTTAAGCAGTAAGGAGAAGCAAATCAAGTGGAAAAGGCTCACTACTGCTTGGAAGTTTAAACTGAGAAAAAAGATAGTGGAAGAGGTTCAGGTATTCATGCATGGAACATGGAACTTTATATAATGGAATTTGCAGTGATGTGTGTCAGGATGCAGTAAAATTTTACCTGCAGAAAAACTGGCCAAATTGTAACTCAGCTGACCAAAATAAAACATAATATTTTCTCAGAGCAGGCCAACCTGTCAGCTAGCAGAACTGAAATGAAAATATTTAAAGCAAAACAAGCTTTAGTAAATCAAATGTCTGCAGATGCCTCTTGTGTGAAAGGTCATAGTCAGGTATATAAATAGTTAATATTTACAGCTGAGAGCAAGATATGGAGAAGAACCTTTGCCTTCAGGTTTCACTAAAATAAAGCATAGATTTTTAGAAAGGTTTCTTTAAATAAGGCAGAGTTCCTCCTTAAAGCATCAGAGGCCTTTTATTGCTTCAGCACAAAAGCTTAGGGACATTCCCCAGCAGTTCAGCCTCTGGTGGAAAATAAAGTTTGCACAAAATCAACTTTCTATTCAAGGAAAAAATCAAATCACTTTTGCCCAAAGCATTCAGGTTTCCTTTGGGAAAATAAAAACAAAGTATTTTCTTCACTACATGGGCTTGACCCAAACCAAATATTTCAGTTTATTTTTTAGCTGAACAAGAATATTTTATTTCAACTTGGTTCAACTTGAAACTGCCTCTGGGTGTGCTGTCATGGTGGATATAAATTGCCCAGGAGAATCTGGGAATAAGACAATTTGCATCACAGCTGGTTAGCTGGCTCATAAGAAAATATTATTAATACAACAATATTAAAGTATCATATTTAGAACAACAGGACTGAAGCAATATATTTGGATACTTCCAAATCAAAGTCCTTCATAACTTTTCCTCCCACTAAAAAATTTTGATATGGGGAAAGAAATGTTTAAACGGGTAAAATGGCACATGAGAAAAAGAAATAATTCTGACTCTAATTTCCAGCCAACTAATCATTCCATCAGTTTTATGCCAAAGTAATTCTATTGAGCTTCACTGGAATGGCACAACCTAGAGGGGTTGAAGGTACAGTGTTACCAGTGTGACCTCAGTGCATGGGTTTAGGCAGATAAAAGATGTGCCTTAAGGTGCTCTGGGTTCTCTCTCACATTTAACTTCCCTTTGGCACTGTAAGTATGCACAGGAACCTATAGATCCTGAACTAATAATGTGGTTAGAAAGGATGGCACCCTACAAATCTTCAGGAATATGGCACATCTTTCCAAAACTCATGGATGAATGAGGCAATCAGGTTTTTAAAAGTAAGCTATGAATTCAGCTTCACCTAGGATTGAACAGAGATTGAAACTAGTATTAGTGTGTGGGATAGACATAAAAAACTAAGAGAGCTTCAGTTATATATATATATATGCATCCTGTTTCACAGCAAAGACCCCTACAACACCATGCCAGTGACTCACCTCAGGTTTACAGTCATCAGGACACAGGGCTCTGGTGCTGCGACACCCAGCTTGCTCAGGAACATCACCTGTGAACTGCAAGGTTGAGGGATGTTGTTCCAGCATGATTTTCAGAAGGCTCATGTCAAGCTGCTCTCACCTCACTACAACTGCACTGGTCTAGAAGGCTGAGAGGTCCAAAATGAGCTCAACTGCATCAAAAAGAGAGGAGGGGTTTTAGTTATTAGTCCTGGTTTGTAATAATTAGCCTCTGATTCACATCCAACAGCCGCTGATGAATGCAAACAGAGACAACAAACTGTAGTAGTCTCAACAGCAACACAAATTATTCACATTTCACTTGCCTCACTTTTAGATTGATATCAGAGTGATTGATTAACATCCTCAGTTACTACTACATTTGCTGATTACAAAATCTATTCAGAATACCAGAGAGCAACGGCAAACTCAGAAACCTGAAACAATCCTGAGAGCACCAAATTTGAATTATGTAAACTAGGTTTTTCACTTCTCCGATTTCAGATAAAAATTGTTGAAAAGCAGCATTTCTAGGAAGTGTTTATGTGCACCATGCCAAGCATAAAAACCGTGCTGAAGAGAACGAAATAATGTCCTACAAAAAATTTCCAAGCAGAGCTAGGGAACAGGGGAGGGGCTGTCATGAATTTGCTACGTTGGTGCCTTCCAGAAATCAAAAAGCAATATGCAGTCTGTTCCCATGCCAGCTGTGTTTCTAGAGACTGCTTTCTGTCTACCACAACCACATTATTGCCATTTAAAGCTAAGATTTCACTTAATTTACATAGGCTGGGACAGACCGCAGCTGCCGGCTCTTAGCGCAGACGCGCTGCCTGGGACTGCAGGTCACAGCGTGCGAGGCTCTGCTGCTGCCAACCTGCAAGCTCCTTAGTTTAAAATGGAAGAGTGTGGCACCTACAGTTTTCCAGAGCTTTCCACCTCTAGGAAAAGCAGTGGTCAAGGCTGGTCTGGACATGACTGATCATCTAGAAGATGTTCCACACTGAATTTTCAAGGTGTGAAAATTCACGCTTGCTTTTGCAGAGGGATGAGAGCCCTGGTACCGTCTTTTTGTTGGGCTCTGCAAATGAAGATTGGACACTCCTTTTGCTTGATACCTGCAGTGATACTATATGGAAGGAAAACAATTTTCAGGTTCTGGGAGGAGATGAGATGAGTAACTTTTGCAGTCAAAATAAAATAAAAATCCTGAGATAAATAATATGATAAATTCATGATCAGTTGCGCATCCAGCACACTTGCTAGAAGGCATAAGATCATAGATTTGTTTCTGGTATGTGAACCTGCACAAAACTGGTCTCTGATTTATCAATGCAAACCTAATGTGCAAACCTAAAAAGCATTTTAATATGCCTGTGCCTCAGTTTCACATATGCCAAACTGCTTTCTGTCAGGAAAGCTACGTTTTCAGGAGGTACTTGGACCTCGTAGTAGATACTCATGTGTCTACAGCTACACCAAAGTAGACAGGGCAGTCCTTAAACGGAGAGCTTACAACTGTAGCTGCAAAGGTCTAAGGCAAGGCAACGTTCAGCTGGCTTGCACTTCACTTTTATGTTCTTGATGTCCTGAGTAGAGCTGCAGTTTTAAATGAGTCATTGCACACCCCCAACCATACTGTTTGTCAAGGTCCAACTCAGGGCAAGTTTGGAAGAAAACTACTGCAGCTGGTATGCAAATATGACTAGAAGTCAATTATCTTACTTCATAAATAGTAAACAGCCAGGGCTCATTGATCTCTCCTGCAGAGTGGTGGACTGTTTGCCAGAGTCTTTGCTTTGAGTAGTAGCTCTCAAGGTTACTCCTCAGAGTTGAGAGATCCCTTGACTCAAGAGATTCTCAGTAAATGAATAACAGCATGCTAAACTCTGAAATCTTAGCTAAGTGACACAAAAGATTGATTGTGCACATATAATCCTTGAGATATAAACTGTTGATTAAGTCTAAGTTTGGAATTAGGCACACATAAACTCCCTTCTAAGAAGCAGCTTAGAATCTTTTCTGAACCTCATGACTCAACAGGAGAGTCTCTCTCCCTGCCTGTTTTGTCTGACCCTGTCCTTTATGCCATAAATAATCAAGTGCACCTTGTCATCAGATCTTATTAAACCTTCTCATATTTACCATGAAGCTTGGCAAAATCACTGAGTTATATCAATAAACATATTGCTACTTCTTTCTTAGGTGTGACATCCACAACACACCCATGACTGCTCTGCTATAGCTGTCAGAGCCCAGAGCCAGCCTTCTAAGCAGGCAGCAGGACACCTGGGCTCCTCACAAAGGCTGTATGTAGCCCTAGCCAAGGGGTCCTGTGCCCTCTTCTGCACAGTGGCTGCATTCAGCAGAAGGGGAGCCCACCCTGTGTATCAGATATGCACTCTCATGTTCATGGGGATGGCACCAAACCCTCTGGAGCATGGATGCCAAATTCACTTTGTGAACGCAGTAACCCATTTGGTTATTTTATGAAAGGAGAGAGGAAAGTTCCTTGTCTGGCTTCTGGGTGAGACTGCCAGGGCTAAAACACATCTCGCTAAACTCAGCATTACCACTTTTTCTACCAGTTTTTGTTGTCTGATAGTCTTCTGGCCTCACCTATGGGACTGGGAAATTTAGTACTGCCATGACACATTTCCAAGTCCCACATGGGCATTAGTGGGTGCTACTGCCTCATCTGCCCAGTCTTGCTGGGTTCACCTGTGAGTAAAACTGGCTCCAAAAAACTTTACTGAGAAAGGCTTTCTGTAACTGTGCCCCACTGATCTGAATGGGCTTCAGTGTGTGCTCTGAGGCTCACTTTGGAATGGTTTTGGGTCCATGAAGAGATTAGCACATGTCAGCTGAGCTCTAGTAAGGCTCCATGTGCTTGAAGCTCCCTGGGATCGGCAGCACAGTGCTGCACAAAGAGCTGAGCTATGGGAGCAGCCTGCAGCTCCCAAGGACCAGCCAGGACCCAGGGGTGACTCTGGCACCTCTCTGAGCTCTCGCTGTAAACTGCCTGAGCCTGCCTGTTTAAAGCCATTGCCCTCAACATGAGGGAAGTCTGCAATATATTTCAGGATGTGCAGGCGAGCAGCAGACCCACCCAGCCAAACTTTTGACAACTCTAAGCTTCAGAAAGTCTGGGAGCTGGGTTTTTTAAGGTTGAAAATTGAAGAGTTGGCTATTTCTTCATGTATGTCCTGGCAGCAGAAGTACACGGCAGAGGCAGCGTCAGGCTGTTTTGTTTCCCCTTTGTTCTATACACACTTTGCTTTACAGAACTGCTTCATTCGGGATGCCTGCTTGGGACAGGCTGCTGGAATTAGCTGTTACATCCATCTCCTGAGAAATGACTATGACATCAGAGTGACTTCAATTTTTTATAAATATCTGTTGCCAATTTGATTCATATGTCAGCACAGACCTGGAGTTAAAATTGAAGGGGGCTGAATATTACACCTGCCTTTTAAGGCTAGTGGAATTTCCCCTCTTTATGGAAAAAACTTCTCACATATTTCACTAGTATCTACCATTGCAAGCCTTAGATTTTCTCTCTCTCAAGCTGCATCCTGCAAATCCCTGTAATTGCATGCAGCTGTTTGTGAGCCACCCGCTGCAAATTGAAAGCGTGTGTTGAAAAAGCTCCCAAGCAGAGAACCTCTAAAACAGGCACTGAAAAAGCTGCTGGTTTACCAAGAAGACCCTCTCTGCTCTGCCCTCCTCTGCTGTTGCTACCTTGCAGTTTCTGACATCCAGAGAGTGGGAGGTCTGACAATCCGAACAAGGCAGCAAGGGAGAAATTCCATTCCTGTTGCAATCAGTAATTCCTCCGTGCAGGCTGCTTTCTCGGGAGCGTGTGCGCGCTTTCTTTTGTGTCACTTCAAGAAGGGCTCTGATATTCTTATTACTTTAAATATAGCTTGCCCTGGGGCGGGGAAATGCACAAGGAAAGAGCCGGCGAGCAGCCTATCTCTCAGAAGAAAAGAGCAAGCCTCGCAGCACAGGAACTGGCTTCACTCAAGTGTGCAGTTTAGAAGTCAAAAAACTATTTGAAATACCACCATTGTGGAGGAGGCTGAAGAAAAAAGACACGGAACTGGCTAAACACAGCGAAGAATATTGTAAACCAGAGTGCAAAGTGCATCTATTTGCGGTTTGAAAGTGGGCTCTGAAGTGCAATGTAAGTCTTCCTTAAATTGTATTCTTTTATAACAGCATCTAGTTGTTTAATTTCCATTCTGAAGCCATGCTGGGCCAAAAGGTACAATTAGCTACAAAAATCAGCAAGGAGCAGAATGTGTAGTCTCTGATATGAGGCTGAAAATGATTCTGAAACACAACAGAAGACAGAGACTATCAGCCATATTATGGAAGATGCACTATAAATAAGAGCATATTTAATTATTTCAAGAAAAAGACGCTGGATGGAATAATTAATCAACTTTCTTTATAGAGTAGCAAGAGCTTTGCTGTTTAATACAGCAAGATATTTTAATACTGCTGTGTTTAAAATTGTGTGATAACAGTTACCAATAGCAATAAGATGTAGCTCCAGAGGGGAGTCCTAGTGGTTGCAAAAGTTTTATGTCTTTTATTTCTCCAACATTTTTGCTCTCTGAAGCCCCAAGTCCACATTCTGTATCCTACAGCCTGGTTTTACTTTTCAGCTGGATTTTTGATATATGCCAACACTGGACTTCCTCTGGAACTGAAAACAAAACATTTCAGCTTTTGGAGTAATTCTGGTATGTTTTTCTACATCGCACTGGTGGCAAAAATGCAGTCGACAAAAGATTGTGCACCCTCAACTTCTGGCATGGAGAGCTGAGGAATATAATGCCCAATGGTGACAAAGGGTGATAATTTCCTGTTTTTCACAATTTATCTCTGTGGTTTTGGACTTGGCAATGGATATTCTTTGTGATGGAGAGGGCTCTGTGAACCCAACTGCAAACTCCTTCATACCAATAAACCATGAGAGAAGATTCTACAGAAATGTTTATGGAGCTGGAGAAATTAATATATCACATCTCTGCAACTTGACTGTGAACTCTGACAACCTAACCAATCTTTCATGTGAAAGTAACATGAGCTCACCGTGCTGCCCGTCACAGAAAAACTGGCCGGCTTTGCTGACAGTGATAGTGATTGTTTTAACCATTGCTGGAAATATTCTTGTCATCATGGCTGTTTCACTGGAGAAAAAACTACAGAATGCCACTAACTATTTTCTAATGTCACTTGCAATAGCTGATATGCTGCTGGGTTTCCTTGTCATGCCTGTGTCCATGTTAACCATACTGTACGGTGAGTATTAGCTGTGTAACTTTCTGCATGTATTGATAAGCCTTAAACATTGCATGCAATAACATCTTGTTGTCATTATGATTTCATTCTCTTACCACAGAAAATTGGTTTCACTCTATATAAATTGAAATATTTATCACTGGTTAATGGGTGGAACAGGTGAAGTACTTGAATCTTTTCCTATTTTATATTTCCAGCTACAGGCATTTTAAACACAGTCCATAACATCAGTTTATTACTCAGTTCTCAGATGAATTATCTCAAAGTGTACATGAAGGTGCTTTATTCTTTCTACTGCTTTCAGGTTTTTTCCCTGGCTCATAATTTTCATATTCCCAATGAGAATGTAGGGTCCTGCCAGTTACTTTGCTCTGCAAATATGCACTGAAACACTAATGACTACTTTTAGATTCAAAGTAAGCAGCCTCCTCAATTACTTTTAATGAAGTAATACAAATGTAAATAATTTTCTTATCACCAATACCCTGCTTAGACATCTACTTACTAGCAAATGCTGGAATAAATATTGCAGGAGTTAAGAAATGGATGGGCATTCATTCTGCCTGTTTAGTAACATTTGCAAATGCAAAACTATTATTTCTTAAGAGAAGTTATTTAAGCTAATAATGACTCACAGATCATGCCCTTGCAGGTGATTAACAGCAGATCTTTCTTCTCCTTTTCGCCAAAATCATTTGCAGCACAGCTCACACCAGAACAAGTAGCACCCTATGTGTTCAGCACCAATTTTGTCAGGCTGTTACTGTCCTTAAACTTCAGAAATGAGCCTTTCAATGCTACTGAATTGCTGCAGTTCGAAGAGAAGCTACACATTGTCAGGAAGAAAGTAGATTGTTCGGAAAGATTTCTATTACTTCACTACTTTTGGACTTAAGGTCCAAACATGAGCCTGTTCTTAAGGGAGATTTAATCCAGAAAGTTGGAAGTTTATTTTCTATTTTCAGTATCTCTACACAGATCGCCCCCAGCAGCATTTGCAAACTGCATTTGGCATCCGTCACGGTGCAACACGGTGATTTACCGTATTAGTGCGCGATTATCTTAGGCGGGAGGAACAGCGTGAAACAGGAATTGTCCGATGGGTGAGATTTAAGCCGTGCGTGATTCCCTGAGACAAGCAACAGGGACTCCTGCTGGCCAGGCTCCGCTGCCGAGGGAAGAGCGCCCGAAACGCGTGTCTCGGGAGGGATTTGGGGGTGGGGCGCTGGATGCCTTTCCCACCCCGCGGGAAGCCGGAGCCCTCGTCCCGGGCAAGGCTGCGCCTCCCTCCCGGGAGCCGGCCGGGACACGGAGCCGCAGGGCGCCCCAAGGCTCGGGGGACGGGCTGCGCTGGCTTGGCCTCCTCTCTCCCTGCTTCTTCCCCTGCTAGACCAGGAATGGAAACAGTATGGCTTGGGGCGAAAAATCATCTGGTGGCACGCACTGGTACCAGGAGAACCATCTTGGTGTGGTGCACCTTCAACCTCCGGGATGATCAGTGTTGGCATGGAGGGAAATCTTCCCTTCCACAGGAGCATTTTCTTGGCCGCGGCTGCTCAACTTCAGCAAAATCACCTATGCTGAGAGTCTTGAGCTCAAACTAGAGGCCTTTGCACACACCTGCTCTGCCAGGACACCTGCAAAGCTGTGGAACAAGAGTGCCCCACCACCCCTTCTGCAGCCCCTTAAGGGGGTATGGCTATAGCTTTGCCCAGAGATTATTTTCTTGAGAGGTTTATAGCTACTGTGGGCAATTCTGGTTTGGGTGCCCAGCCATGTCAGCCATGTGTCTGGGCCAGTCTGAGCCCTTTGGGCTGGGCAGGGTTCTCCATCCACCCAGCAGTCCCAGACTCTGCTGGAAAAGGCAGCACCCAGTAAGTCCTGCCAAGGTGGATGGGACGACAGAGCAGAAAATTTCCTGGAGGATTTTACCTACACCCTTACTAAGGGGGCACCTTACTGCATCCAGAGTTTTCTCCTCTCATATACTGATGCCTGTTTTATGCCTGCCCCATCCTGGTTTATTGCAAAGATGAGAAGTCTAGAAGGATATGACAAATGTGTTCCCAAAGGTCACTGAAGCAAGAGAAGATGTATGTTGTCAAGTGTAAAAATACTTTAATGGTTTTCCCTGTGTAAACTGGCCTGGCCTGACAGAGAAAAGCTACTGGGAAGTCATGCCCCTGAAAGCCAGCCATCACATAACACACTCCAGGGACCAGACTTCCCAACAGAAGACCAGAAAACATGATAAAACACATCCATAACTGCTGTATAACTTGTCAGGATCAGCTTGTACTACAACAACCCAAGAAGAAATAGGTCTCCTCAGTACTCACTGGGACTAAACATAATTAGGCACAGACCTACCTCCTCCACCTCTCCTTCCATTCTTGCTGTTGCAAATCTTGTATCTACAAAGGAGAGAGGCAGTCCCCAAAATACTTACATATTCTCACAATATGAGTTTTGGCTTTGCCCCATGCCACACTATCATGGCCAGCTTGGGTAATATCCTCTGAATTAAATCACTACAAGATAACTGCAAAACTTGCTCCAAGGAGAGCTATTAGTGGTTCCCTGCAGGAGTAGAAGGGATTTTGAATGGGGGTCCTGCAGGGCTCTGCTTAGCCTGGGTCTGCTCAGTACTGCTCTGAACAACATATATAGTGTGTGGAGTGAGAGCTTATACAGCTTTCCAAAAGCACCAAGCTGGGAGAGGTTACAAGCATGCAGAGGGACAGGATGAGAATCATCAACAAGAATCTGGACCCCTGAAGAGAAAGTCTGAAAGCAACAAACAACATTCAGTGGGGATAAGTGCAACGGTAAAGAAGCAAACCAGCTTCTGCTGGTGAAATTTGTCCGGCCTTCAAGAATGCTGAACAAGATCTGGCTGTCAAAATGTATCATTAGCTAAATGTGCTTCACTAGCATGATATTTTCATACAAAAGACACTTAACCATTCCAGGTTGTATAAGTAAAGACACTCCCTTCAAGATCCATGAGGAAGTCTTGTATTTCACTTAGCAGTCAGGAGGCCTTTGCAAGAGTACCGAGTCCTCTTTCAGTCACTGAATGATATACAAGAATGCACATAAATTAAATGCATTCCAGGGCAGAAAAAGAAGAAGGAAAAAAAGTTATAAAAGCATGATCTGTAAGCAAAAGATAAAGTACTAGGCTTTTCTTAGACTGGAAGACAAAAAAACCCCCACAAAACTAGGAAAGCCATGATAGCCATCTCCCAACAGCTTTGAGAAGGGAAGCAATTAATCTTCATAGGTAGTGGGAAAAACAAGGAAAAAGTAAGGGCTTAATTAGCAGCAAAGAAGCTGTAGGTTGGATATTGGTAAACACTAATGCATCTGCTTTGGATTGCTTTCCCTGGAGGAGCCTATCAATATTCATTGACACAGGAAATATCCTTATTTAGGTATGTGGTAGAGGCCTAAAGACAGGTGAGATAAATATCACTGGTATGCAATAAATAATTTTTCTTCTTTAGCTTCCATTAAATCCAAAGTTTTACTTTCAGAATTAAGGCAGCTTTGCATATCAGCAGGTGTTGAAAATGCAGTAATTACGTGGATAGAAAGTCCTAAAGCAAAATTGAGAACTTGCAGATTTACAATGACAAAATTGCTTCTCTTTTCATAGATTTGCTGCCAAAAATGTTTAATCATAGTACCAAGCACTAGCATTATGCAAATAGAATTAAAAAGAAAACACATATGCTGCCTGTAGCCTGAGAAAGAAGCAGAGTTAACCCCAAAAGCTACAGTTAGAAGGCTGCCAACAAATAAAACTATTTTCTTAAAACAGTGTCAGGCAGCTTCTAAATGTATCATCACTTACTACTGCTTAGTACTTACTACTATCCTCCTAGAATATATGCGCTAAGGCACGTGTCACAACGAGGGATATATGCCACATCTTTAGCTGATGCCAACTTTCTCTTGTGCAGGATACGAATGGCCTTTCCCTAGGAAGCTCTGTGCCATTTGGATCTACCTGGACGTGCTCTTCTCCACGGCGTCCATCATGCACCTCTGTGCCATCTCGCTGGATCGCTACATTGCCATCCGCAACCCCATCCACCACAGCCGCTTCAACTCCAGAACCAAGGCCTTTGCCAAAATAATTGCTGTTTGGACCATATCAGTTGGTAAGTGAGGCAACGTTTCAGCATGTAATTGCGGATTTCCAGCTTTTGAGAGGATTTGATGTATATACTGCAGTCTAAAACTTTCTATTCTCTGCCTGCAGTATTTTGCTTTCCACTTCTATGAAGTGCTGTAGTGTAGTAATTATGCAATGGCAATCGACAACAATGGGAAATGGAGGAGAACTGAGCAGCACTGAAAGAATATACACCAGTGAGAGCATGACCACATTCAAGTTTATTTTAAAGATGTGTTGATTTCCCATACTGATGATCCCTCATTACCTAAACATCTGAAGAGAAAAAAAAAAAAAATCAACCGTAAAAAGTTTTTCCCTGCTATATGTAAGTCAGTTGTTCCCAATTTCTTATTTGGGTAATTTGCTTAGATATTTTTCTCAAGGGCAGATCTTCTCTGCCTTTTTCGGTGCGTATGGCGGGGAATTTATGCATCCTATTTAGGAGACAACAGATACTGTGTGCAGTGAGAGTGAGAGGAGTGTCTCCAGAGGACAGTTCAGAGTTACAGTCAAAAATAGGTGTTCTGAATGACCCAGTACACAATCTCCTTTTGCACTGGGAGAACCTGAGCCTCAAAACTAGGCAGGGGAACACTGATCTTTTATTCCCCAGTGGCAGTATTTCCAGGGCAGTCCTACAGCACGGGAGTTGGAAGAGTTTAGTGTTTGATGCCATGGAGGTTCTCAAATGCTTTGAAAACACAGTTTCCTTTCAGTGCTTGTAGACCCTTGAGCACTGGCAGCTCACTTATTCAGAGGCAGGAAAAATTCACTCTTTTGCCCTGAAAGAAGTGTGAGCTGTCAGCAATCAAAGGAAATTAGCTCCTTCCCTGGCTAATACAAATTATTGCAAGTGGTAACAGGGATCCCTTACCACTCTTCCCAGAGGAGGGAAAGGAGATGATGCTTAACATGCTGCCAGCCTCCATTCTAAATTGTCTCCTGACCTCCCTCTTGATCCTGGCCACAATCTGAGAAAAAGCAGTCTAGGATTGTTAAGATTTAAAATACTGTTATCATCTGCTGCACAACAAGAAATCGCTCAACAGGAGGACAGTTCTGGGAGTCTTCACTCAACAGGAGGACAGTTCTGCATTCTACACAACCTGATGAGGTTCAACAGCATCTGGCTCTGGGGTGCATTCACCTGAGCAGATGTAGATGTCTAGCACAGGCCAGGTGAACTCCACCCTAAAAATACCTAGATCTCAACTATAAAGGAAGCCTATAGCAACTGAGATGTAGATGTCTTCATTTAGATTAAATGAATCAGATCTTGTGTCTTCTACAGTCACATTTTTTAAATTCAGTAGAAAACATATTACCTACTCTGTCCAGTTTTTGAAACTGCTAAGTGCAAGTATTTTCAGTGCATTTCTCTCTATATAGCATAAATAAGTCAAGCATCCCTTAAAATTGTGCATACTGTGTTTGCCTGCACTTATGTGTGGTGCCTTGTGCTTAGTGTGTGTGAAATTACTGTCCTGTTTACACACAAATTCACAGAATGATCAGAATGACCATTCCAGGGGAAAACCAGTGGTCCACTCTCCTCAGCATCTTTTCTCAGGCTTACTCAGGGGCTTGCTGACAAAATATTTGAATTAGCTCACTATTAAAAGGAATCTGGAAAAAAAGTGTTATCTTAGCCCTATTAGTTAGAACATGGTATATGTCCGTAAAAGGGGGGTTTATTTCTTTGATAGCTTGATATTTTGTTTCAAAAGCTATGTCTTTTCTTTGCAGTAATAACTAGTAACATATCCATTGTAAAAACACTGTTTCTGCTCTCTGGAGAAACTGCCTTCTAACAGTGGTGAGATGAGTCACAGATGTTACTTGTTATTATCATGGCAAGGGATAGCAATGTGGTCCCTATTTATAGAACTCTGAAAAATATGACTCCTTATTTTATTGGAAATAAAATGCCCCTCAAGTGTTGCATGAGTGAAGAGGACAGTCCTGCTTTACTGCAGCTGGATAAGGACATGTGTAAAGGAACAGTGGATGTCAGGAAAAAAGGAAGGGTAATAGGATAACTCCATCTCATTCACACACTTTGTGTCACCAAAACAGTGAGAAGGGTAAATAGGTACAAGTTAATGAAGGCAAGCACACTTAGGTGGGAAGGAATGAAGTGATGCTCAGCTGGTCTCCTGGAAGTAAGGGGCATTGGGAGACCAGCTGAAGGAACACTGGTCAGTTTCCAGCCTGGTAACAAGCTATGGCAAATGGGATGTGCTCCAGAAGACAGATAAGAAAGCAAACACATAGGAAGAAGCTATAGGAAACTGATGCACCAGGCTGGACTAAGTTTGCACTGTGCCATATTTCTGTATTACTAGAATAAAGAAAAATGCCAGTATTGTAAGGAATCCTGATAGATCCCAGATCATCCATGCAACCTGCTGTCAGTCAGTCATGAACACTCATCCTCTAGATCTGCCACCATCCAGCTAAGCATATGTAGGAAATGGGTTTCTGAAGGTGCTTTCTATATCACTTACTAGCAGGAAATGCTTTCTGAACCGAGAGGTGCTCCATATATCATTTACCAGTCTCCAGGCTCTCAGTGCTACTTAGAGTGACAGGGCTATAAATTATTTAACTCTGCATTTTCACACAGCTATAGCTGAGAACTCTCACTGGAATGAGTGAGTGAGGATGGTGAGACACTGGCATAGATTGCCCAGAAAAGCTGTGGATGCTCCATCCCTGGAAGTGCTCAAGGATGGGGCTCCAAGCAACCTGGTCTAGTGGAAGGTGTCCCTAGCTGTGGCAGGGGAGTTGGAATGAGATTATCTTGAAGGTTCTTTCCAACCCAAACCATTCTATGATATCTGGCACAGGCAGAGCTGGTGTTGGGCACAACACACCCTCCACAGCACCTGGTATGGAAACCATCTCACTTACAGATTCAGATACAAGGTTTTGCCCTCCAGCCTCAGACAGACACACTTTGACTTCCCTGTATTCCTACAGTTTGCAGTTCAGCTGGTGACCTGTGAACTCTCGTGAAGTATGAGGTGGAGGGTAAAAAGCAAGAGAAAAAACTGAAAGATGCTATGTTCCCCTGTGCAGAGGTTCATTTTAGCAGGGGAAGAAGGGGGAAACAGCCAAGAATTGTGTGTTGGCAGCATATTTAATCAGTTCCAGTGACCATGCAAACAGCTCAGGCTGAACTGAACAGCACTGATGAACATACAGGGCTGTCAGATGCTGCCTTCTATCACCCTCAATATGGAAACAAACCATTTAATCCTACCACTTGTCTTTCAACCTTCTGTCTTTCAACCCATTCTTTTTCTACAAGAGAACCTCTCTTCTATTGCCATTAGGATTTATTTTCACTAACAGCCTTTGACAAAAAGTATTGTCAGGGATTTCTGGAAATCCAGGAACATTATGTCAGCTGGATTACCCTTATCCACCTGCTCAGTGACTCCTGCAAATACTTCTAGCTGATTTGTTGGGCCTGAACCCAACTCACCTAGATTATAACTTCTAGTGTACCCAATTAATTACACTTTTCACTAAGTTTGCCATTTACCTTTTATTCATTAAGTACACAAATATATTCAGTCAATTTTAACCAAAGGCAATGTGATCTTACTTCCATTGGCTTCAGTGACATATGAAGCATTTAAAAAACAGCAAAAAAAAGCTGAAATAGTTTAGTGTACTTGATTTCCGATTTTATCAGTTTAAAAAAAGTAAATTGTGGTAACATTTGTTTTTGCATTTAGTGGGAGAAGAGCATTTAGCCAGAAGCCTTTGTTTCACTAGACCCCATAATGCCACAGGCAATTGGTTTAAAATAGATTCTAATTACTGTAACAGATTCTAATTGTGTCTTTAATTCTTAAATCATCCAGTGTGCACAGTGGTTAGATAATTAGATTATTTGTAGCTGTTGAAGGCAAAAGCTCATTAAACCCTGAAAATTATTCCATTTGTTTTAAAGCACAGAGGTCATTATTGAGAACAGGTGTAAAAAGCCAAAGGATTTCCCCTTGATGGAAAGAAGTAGAATTTTAAATAGAACTGGAATCTATAGAATTGCAAATAGAGCCTATACTGAAAAATACATGTAAAGTACCTTTGAGTCCTAAATGGGCCTAACAAAGGCATTGCTCTGCAGGAGGCCAACAGTGCATCATCCCCTCCTTGAAAGGCTAACATAAAAGAATTACAGGCATGAATGTTAAGTCCTTATATATAACATTCCTCAGTTCTTATTTCTATCTATTCCTCTGTTAATGGTCTAAGTAATGTGAAGTCTGATGAAGCCCAAGCACTCTAAGATGAGTTTTCTCTTATCATTTCTCACTCAGCCTACACATCTGTTCCCTGCCTTCAGGCAGTCTCCGCGCTCCCCAGTCACTAACAACTTAGATTTATTCAGTAC
Source organism: Fringilla coelebs (assembly GCF_963513975.1). Taxonomy (NCBI): domain Eukaryota; kingdom Metazoa; phylum Chordata; class Aves; order Passeriformes; family Fringillidae; genus Fringilla; species Fringilla coelebs. The sequence goes on along the minus strand of NC_140029.1, from coordinate 62,463,475 downwards.
TTTTCATGCAGAAAAAAAAAAGCCCAACATGGATCTGGATGAATCTGGTAAAATACCTCCCGCCACAGAACTCTAAAATTTTGCCATTGCTTTTGAGGCTTCCGAAATGAGAAATACTGTAGCATGGAAACAACTTTCTCCAAAGTGCAGAGCAAAGTTAGTTCCAGATGTACAAATCAAGCCCAGTGCAAGTGAGCCCCCAGCTATGTTGGCAGTGTGACATTTTATACTGATGCAGAGGCTTACACCTCCTTCACAGGCAGCCTGCAATTTCTCTGCATGGCTTCTTGCTGCCTTACAGCATTTGAAGGGCCAGGGAAACGGCAGGAATCGGGAGAGTTCAACTACCAGTGCCTCTGGATTGTGTTTTGTTGACACCTTTGGCTTCCTTAGGCTCAATTTTCTTTCTGTCAAGGACAACTTTCATTTGAAAATCCCTTTACAGGTTTCAAAAGGCAGAAACAGCTATTAAACTGCAGGCTGGGAGTCCCTGTCCTGAATCTGCTACACATCCATTTCTTCCAGGTGACATAATTGCCATTTCAGTCAAGTCTAATTTACGGATGCCTTGGCATAGGAAAAGATCATTTGCTAAAACATGGAATATGCTGCCAAAATATCTAAAATTGCAAATAATTACATGCTGAACAGTACTCTGGCAATATAGGTTTAAAGCTTGGCACCTCAATTTGGAAGTGCTGGAGCTAAACTTAAAATATCTACTACACTACCATTTCCCTAGGGAACATTTATTTTATTTTTATCATACTCATGAAACCATCTATCAGAGAGTGAAAATGCTGTTTGCTCACTCCACCTGCAGGATCTCAGGGGCAAACACTGTAGGTTTTATGTTTGGGCAGCCCTGGGACCTCTACAGTTTGTGGATGTAGATGATGCCATAAAAATAAAATGAAGTTGAAAAAAAATTGTTGCACAACATACAGAGAAATTTGTGTCAATTATAATGAAGGGTGTTGGCCTGAAATATCACAGATAAAGTATTAGAGCCTCAGAACCATCTCAGAACTAGAATCCTCACTGTATTTCTTCACAGAGGCACAATGTATGAGGCTCAGTAGTCAGCAGCACTTACGTCAGTAGAAAGTTCATTGCCATACTAATGACTCCTACAGCAATGACAACTAATGAGAACAAGCCCTTCATGTACAGGTTGTCTGGGGTTCAGTTCCATGGAAAAGGAACATTCAGTGCTCTGATGCACATTTCTGAATTGACTAGCACATGTATTCTGGTCATGAGGCATTACTTCAGATGGTTCAGAGAAAGACACACAAATGTCCTATTTACTTTGATGTAAATTATCCCCATGTTTCCCATGCAACAGAACTTTTTGCTTGATTTGTTCTTTCCAGAAGAGTGAACACATCCACCAGAACATCAGCTTACCACACATATCTCCCTCCCATAACTGTGAAGGTTTAAAAAACTTGCATTTTGAATTTGTATATGTTTGTTCATCTGACAAGAAGGTGTTACTAACATTTTACATGTTTTTATGGCGAAAAAAACCCAACTTAAAGGGATGTTAATGACTGAAGTACTTTCTAAATTCTCCTAATTTGGAAACATAAAGATATGAGACACAGGCATGCATCCATAGGGACACATTTGCGAACCAAAGACACTGAGCAATCCAGCATTCATCTGGATAGGGGAGAATATATTATACCAGTAAATATGTGTCATCAGAGGAAGAATAATTATTATGTATATATTTACCATGTTCTTTGGGTAATTACACCAGGATGAGATGAAGGGTTTTGCCTATGAAAAAGGCACTCACTCATTTTATGAGCAGTCCTTTTGCAAGAAGCAATCTGCCTTTCAGGTGAAAAAAGGAATGAGGGGTGATCATAACATTATTGTGCAGCATTTCTTTCTGCTTTGGTTTTATTTTTAAAGGCACGTTGTAAACAGTAGAGCTGTATTTTTAATTGAAAAGAACCTGCTTAGTCAAGGTGCTGATGAAAGAATTAGTTGTCTTTTTTTAAAAAAAATTGTCTTTGTTTTGAAGACCATAAGGACTGTGTTCTTCTCCCTCTTGAAGCTACCAGCAAGAAGCATAAAGTTCATTTGGACCAGACCTGTCCTGTTATGAGGGTTTTTTGAATGAATAAGTTGGTGGGTGCCAATATGACCTACAATCAGCCAGTCTCTCTTTGTAGGGTATATCTGAGTAAATGGAATATTTTAAGAAAAAAAGGCAGCATCTCTAGTCAGAGGAGCTGGATTTCTGCATAGAAAATGCCACATGCCACACAAATGATAACAAAAGAACAAGGTACAAGGAATCATGTTGGGATTCATAAATTCTGTTGTTTGTACATTGTGACTGCATTTAATCACCTTCTAAATTAAAAATGGTGCTGCACTTTAGCACAAGTAGCACAGTGTTGCATAAAAGAAATGTCAAGAAAAGAGAAAATTTTGTTTATTTTAAAATTATACAGAACAATTTCGCAAGTTCCTTGATCTATTATATTTAGCTTAAGCCAGATGTTGTGTTTTATGACATTAAAAAAGGTTCATGTATCACAGAATTCTTTAAAATTAAAGGCTTACATTTATCTTTACCAGCAGGAACTATTGCAAACTATTGAACACTCAGGCTGTAATTAACTTTCCCCACACATTACCTGGCTCATGCCATTGGCATCACTTCTAAGCAGAAGCCCAGCTAATAAAAGTCAAGGGTTTTGTCAGAACTGCAACAACATATTCGTAATTACCTGAGACAAATTTAGAAACACCTGTCAGGTGATTTTGCCTATGATGTCCTCCAGGGTCATTGATGGAAAATAGCTTGTTGAGCTCCTGTGATGTCCTGAAAGCAGGCTGTAGCACTGTGATAAAGGCTTTCTTTTCTGCCTGATCAAAATTGGAATCTGTGTATTTCACAGTATTCAGTCCTGCCTTTATGTTGGAAATAAATCACACCCTCTGGGAAGGCTTATTTCCTTTTGGCAGAACATAGCCCTTGTTACAACTTCTTGTATTTAATCTGAGTTTTGAAATGGCAAATTGACCACTATTGCCAGATCATAGACTGAGCTGAACTGTGAGTATCCTGAGAGAAAAACTGTGTGATTTTATGTCCAAGTTGCACTGAGTGAGCTGTGTAAATTTCCCCTTACAAGCACAGGAGTACTCAGAGGGTTTAGATTGAAAGTTCCCCAGTTAAATCCAATCCTGCCTTGCACACTACTGCAGGACAAGGAGATGTCACTCCAGCATTTCTTGCTGCAAGAACAGTTCATGTATTTATTTTTCATTTCCAAGGTGCTTTGTGACATTTAACAGAAAGATGAGCCTCAGGATCACGCTGTAGCACCCACGCAAACACCAGTAGATGGTGGAAATATGGGCAGATGCAATCCCTTCAGATATGCTCCCTTTTTCTCTCTTCTTCAACCCTCTTATCTTGTAAATGTGACGAGGGCATTGGCTGGTCTAACAGAGTCCAGTCAGGGCCAAGGGCATTAGCTGCAGGGTGGACAGTGAAACATAAAGCACAGGATCCTGACTCATCATCTTCAGACCTGTGCAGGTCTCTAAGCTGCTTCTCATTCGGTTTTTCCTTCCAAATTATCCATCATGTCAGGACATCTATCCCAATAACTGTCCAGCCACTGCTGCAGTCTCCTTGTATAACTAGTAAGAAGCTGACAATTTGTTTATTGAGCAGCTTCTGCAAGCAGCCACAAAAGGAGTCATGGAGAAATAACTGGGACATGGTCTGAGGTCTAGAAAACTCTGAAGAATTACAGGTTTTGTTATCTGTGCCCTTCAGATGGAGTGTGAAGAAATAATAATAATAATAATAATAATAATAATAATAATAATAATAATAATAATAATAATAATAATAATAATAATAATTATTATTATTATTATTATTATTATTATTATTATTATTATTATTATTATTATTATTATTATTATTATTATTATTATTTTAAAATTTATCTGATAGCTACATTCAGTGTCCTTTTAAACTACACAATGAGGCCAAGTAGCATTGCTGAAGAAATCTCAGAGATACTAACAGAAATCTCTATTCAGTTCAGTGGAAGATTAGGGTAGAGCTAAGTAAATTATCAGTATCCAACAAATCACGCTATATAATAATTAAAAGACAGAGATATAAAAACTGGAATATCAGGGGATCTTGTCACTTAGACTGCTCTAGGAGGCATCACATTATTTGCTTATGGTAGTGGAATATCTAAGATTTTTCCATAATTTATGGCTTATTGCTGCTATAAGTATTTTTATATAAGTCTTACTGTGTATGTAGCATGTATAGCACATAATAAATTAGCCCAAGGATCCTTTAGAAGCCTTATAGCTAAAAAGGCAAACAGATAACATCTGATCTAGGAAGATCCTGTAAAAAAGGAATGGTATTTCCTTCTTCTCAAAGCACTATTATCCCCAAATCTGCTCTCCTAGGGGCCTGAACAGTGAATGCTGCAAGGCCATCTGACATGGAATACAGAAAGGTCCTATGTTAGACAGAGGGGGTATCACAGGTGACTGGAGTTGATCCTGCACAAGGTTCTTTTCCTTTGCAAATTAACATCTTTACCTAGCCTAGTGCCAACCATAAATTTGTCACTTCTTTTGAGTAGAAATTAAACCGTTGCTACCGGGAACTTAAAAACACCAATGCAATATAAACAACATTAATTGAGTACACAGGAAAAAAAAAAGGGTGTTTGACCTGCTCTGCTACATTTTGCTGAGCCACAGAAGCAGCAGCCTTAAATAGCAGGAGGAGAACCTTGTCCCTCTGTGCAGAGATAGGCTGGAGACATGTGGAACCCCTTGCAAATTTTCAGACTAAATATTAAGCGCTACACTGTAAGGCCAGTTACTTTTCACCACTTCTAATCACCCTGGATGAAGGGGTTATACAGCTGTCATTAGCCTATGTCCCCTGGAGGAGCACATCAAGGACAGCTCCCTTCCAGCTCCCAAATGGCAGCAGAATTGTAGCTGCTCTCCACCTTGGACTTGGGCTCTACTCAGCCATCATCCTCCAGGCAAGTTGCTTCCTCACCTTCTTTTATTTATTTCTAGCTGTTTGATACGTGTAGATTTCTATACGTCCTTTAGAGACTGGGTAACCACCTTAGACAGAGAGATAACAACTTCTCTCAATTGGAGATCTCTGTGAGAAGCCAAAAAGCACCTTGGAAGAAGCCTCTGTCCAAATCAAAAATAATGTCCCCATTTGAAAAGCAAAGACTGTATTGCAGAATAGGCTGCACTGGAAACTGCCAGGCAAAAAGTTGTAGCTCCCTCTAATACTCAGAAGACCTGAAAAATCCAGCAAGAAAATTAGGGGAACCAGACTGTAAACAAATCCTGTAGTTTAACTAGCAACGAGAATTTGAGTGCATAGGCAGGAAAAGCACTTAAAGCCAAAAGCAAAGAAACTGTTTCCTCCTGTTGTATTGTTGCTGCCTTTAGGAAATAGGGTTGTGTGCACATTTTGAGGATTATATCAAAGCAGAAAGCGACTCCATCAGCAGCTTCCTCTCTCATAATTCAGCTCACTCTGAAGGCCAGGATTTCTAAACAGCTGGGTCAAAAAGGGGCAGCTGTCCTTAATTTCTTACACTGTCCTTCCTGTAATTCTCTAATCCTGTTATTAGTTATTTTATTATCACAGTTCTACAAATTAATTTAGAGACACATATCTCTGGTTTTTTAAGAAATAGGCTTCAGGACCGAGAACATAAATGAGGAACATACTAGGAAACACAGACTTCTCTGATTTTGTTTTTCTAAAGTGAAATAGATAATTTGTGGTATAAATTATCATTCACCATACTTTTCTCACATAAAAAGAATTGAATGTATCTCCTGCTAGGCTAAATAATATGTTTCCTTGGAGATTTTCTGAGCTGTCAAGAACAAAGCCATTTCAAAATTAATAGAATAATCCAGCTGTTACCTGGCACCCCCTCTATGTGATGTTAAATTTGTTTTCCTTTCACTTGTATTAACTAGAACACGTGTGACCAAATGAAGTGTTCCATGGGAAAGATACAGAAAACCAGCTTCATCTGTGCCCTTGAATAAAAAACTAAATTTGGTCTATCCGCAGTTATAAGGAAAATGCCTGGACCCACTCTGATTCCATTCCTGTGAGTACAGCCTCTTGGGATGCAGAAAGGAGACGATGCTCCCCAGCACTGTGACTCACTTAGCTCTTGAGGAAATCAATCTGAAAACAAATATTATGTGGGGATTTGTAAGAGAATGCTCCTCATCCACTTCTGCCTCCACCAACACATGTACCTGCCACCAGGGAAGAATCCTGTGCTGGTCTCACATGTGAGGAAAATCTAGCCCAGGACTTTTGGGACACTGTCATGCTGACTAGGGAAGGCAGAAGCTTTTTAATATTCACACTAACTAGATACAGCCTCGAATGGTGATTCCCAGTCCACACTGGGGTTTTCAACATCCCCTCTTCCCAGGTGGAAATCTCTGCTTCTGCATTGCCACCCATCAGCAACCTGCACGCATTGGAAATATGGCTGGCACTACTCTGACAGCAACAAAATTATCATAGTGAAGGGTTCGTCATGACTGGAAAAGAGTCAGTAGGGGAATAACGTTGTCAGGTGCATGCAGAGAGCAGCTGTTTGCAGGTCTGGGGAAATAATGATGTAATGACAATGAAATGTAGTGATGTACCAACCATCATGGTGAGTGTCAAATGCCAAGCAGAGACACAAAGCCAGGCTGAGCAGCTCCTCTGCAGGTGTTTAGGTGGAAGTAACTGTTGCTAAACTCCAGCTCCTCAAATAAGATCCAGACACATTGCCATCCTTGATACTCAGAGGAAGACATGGTCCATGGTCCCCCTGCCACAAGTGGCTCACTGTGGCTTGTGTTCCTTGAGCAAACATCCATGCGGGGCACCATGGTAGCCCAAAGGAACTAATATTCTTTTGTGTGCTTAGTTAAGTTAATAAAGTTAGTTAATAAAGTGGTGGCAGTGTGCAACAAGGAGATTTTATACAGCATGAAACTGAGAGTATGCATTGTATGCCTTGGGATGTAGCACGTGAGTTATACATGGACATCTGTTTGCCTTTTGAATGTGTAGATGTACCAACAGAGGACATTTTCTGAGCACAAACAGGCACTAGATACCAGCATGGGCTTTTCTAAAGAAATCAGACAATATGGCCACATTGAGCTGCTTGAAGGAGACACTGCACTGGCCTTCTCAAGCAGCAATCCTTTCAGAGATCCCCAGTGTCACAGCACATCTTTGTGCTGTGGCCTGTGAGCTGGCCCATGACCTGGTATGTCTGAATCAATGTGACTGCCAAAACCTGAGATGGGGAGAGTTTTTTTGGTTTTCATGAGAAAGTGAACAAAGGTGCCAAAGTTTTTGAGAAACTGTAGTGACATTTCTAAAAGGTAGTTCCTAAACCCTTAGACATTTATTAAGGCACAGAATAATGCTCATTTGTATTAAACAAAATTGAAATAGATATATGCAAGGTGAAAGCATGTGACTGACAGCTTCTGTTTAAAGGAGACTTCACTGTAAGAACCTTGACCTTATCAATTCACTTCCCCCTCCTTGTCTTCACCCCAAGTAACCCTAGTGTGCCACCCTACACGCACATTGTAAATTATGGCTTTGATTTATTGATAGTCTCAGCAGCTCAAGGCAGCTGAAAACCCAGTTTACCTGTCCAGTTAAAGTGGTTTTATGGCTGCTGTATGCCTCTGAAGCCAGCAGTCTGTAGCACTATATCAACCTTTGTCAATTTCAGCAGACTTTTTGAGAGAACAAAAAGGATGCCATTGCTTTACTTCTTAACCTTTGGTGTTTCCAAGAGCCTTTTGTCATTCTGAAACTGTGCCCAAATTCTTGAGGTTTAATGCAGAATTCATTATTCATCTTCATTGTTTGGGATCTGTTGTGCGGTTTATTAAAATACACAGTTTGAAACAGCCACGTGTGTATAAATCAAACCATCTAAATAAACCACCTTGTGCCAGAGGAACATAATATTTAGGGCTTGTTGATGGGGAAAATGTTCCAAGTGGGAATGTCAACTGGAAATGGAGTGGCTAATGTACCTTCAGTACTAGAATGGATGCTCCTATTCTGTGTGGAATGCTTCCTTGTGCCTCAGTTTAGTTCTTTTGAAAGTCAAGGAAGATAAATCATAAAAAAGCCCTCAGAGGATACAGTGATTTTTTCCAGACTGACCTTGAGCTAGTGGGAGCATGGAATGGGCAGGGTATGGAATAGCTGTTCTGTTACAGCCCTTCCAGGTTGTTTCCTTTAGATCTACTGTTGGCACATGCTTCGCTTCCCAAACACCTGTTTGTCCCTATCTGGTACCTCTGCATGATCCTTTCTCGTGAAGCTGATTTTCTTCTTATGACATTTGAATGCACAGGCACCATCTGTGTCTCTTTAAACATCCAGTCACTAAGAGCAGGGAGCTGGAAAGCAAGGACAAGTAAACCAGCAAGTATACATCTGAATCATCCAGGTGAAACAGATCATTCATATTCAACTTTTAAAGAATTAATTCAGTCAGTTGCAATACTGCTAATGCAACTTTAGACTAGGGCGTTTTGTTATGGGTTTACAGGACAAACTTGATCTTGACCAAATGTGACATGTTGGTGATACTCTTGCCCATATGTGATGATTCCTAAAAATCTCATCCAAATAGTGGATGTGAGTTGCACATGGAAGCTCCTTTACTGCCAGTTTTAATATGACTGCTTTTGAATTTGGCCCCTGTGTCCTCACGGAATTTGCCATACTTTTGCTGCAGAAGCCAACTGTTGATGGGGGACAAACCCTGTTCCTTTCAGGAGGAAAACAGTAAATTTAATCCCTGTAGAGAAATGAAAAGAGAAAACTGGGCTGGACATAAACTTTTTCCATGCAGGAATGCCACAGTATCATTTGGAGGATGCCCTGCATCAACTGAACTGGTGTTACACAAAAAGCAGTTTACAGCAGTCAGTGTTCTCTGCCACAAAAGCCTCGTATCTCTGCTGTTTCCAAAGTCTATACAGGCCACTTTCCTGTGGCTGTAGGGGAAAGATGCCTTGAATGGTCACTCAGAAAAACTTACATGACTAGCAGTGCCTGCTACAGCTCGGCTGGTACAGCACTTCCATACTTGTTAAAGGAATGGCAAAGAAATGCAGGAACTTGTGCTGTACACTGAAGACCATTTCCCTTTTTTAAAGCCAGAAATCTAGATTTAGATGCCAGTCTGCAGAAGCTGCTAAGAACAAAACAAAGCAGTTGGGGAATTGCTCCTCTTGTTTCAGGCAAGAAGTTGTAACAGACTTTGGCTCTTTACTTTAAAAAGCATGCAAATTATGCTAAAACTTTTCCTCCTAGTGCTGCAGCCTCTGCTCCCATGCCTCCTCATGCAGCTGAACCATAAGGTAGTAATGAAAAGCATCTTTTTACTCTGTCAATACCATTGTTTATTTATCTTTGCAGCTCACACTAGGTCTTTGAATTAAATGAAAAAACAGCCTCGCTGTTATCAGCACAGGGCAGAAGCAGATGGGAAACTTGTGGTATTGCTCTGACTAATGCTGTGTCTTTGTGCAGCTGGAGTATGATGCTGGGAGTGCTGGATGCCTTCAGCACCCCTTCAACTCATCCAAAAAAAGAAAACTAACTTCAAAGCATTCTTCATTTCCCTGGAGTTGTTCAGCACCCCAGATTACTCAGCCGTGGCTGGACAGTCTGGCTTCTGATGGTGACCTCTGCCTCCGTGCTTTCAGTGAGACGGACTCAGACCTTTTTAGCCAGCAGCTAAAAACACTGGAGGTTTCTGTCAGCTCAGCTCAGGAGCTGCCACAGACTGCATGAGTTTGCAGCTCACTCGCTGGCTTCTCCTAGCCCAAGTTCAAACATTTAGAGCTTGAGCAGGAGAAACAGAAAGGGTAATACCACAGGCTCTCCACCAGCTTCTGCCCTGGGCAGATAAGAAAAGCACTTTTCTAAAGTGGCCTGAGGCAATGCCATGACTCAGTTCAAAGCTGCAAAGACAAAATAAGCTACAGTGTTCCTAGAAAAAAAGGTCTTTGTAGAAGCTCCAGAAGAACAAAAAGAATGAAGCACTTGAACAGAATAATAGTCTAATATTATTATCACTGTGATTATTATTGTTTGGTATTGATGCTGTACTCCACAGTCTTCCTCTAGGAATGGAGCTGCTATGCTGGGCATTGGATATGTGTGAAATTAAGAAACAGGCTATGCTTTTAAAGGGCTCCCAGTTTAAGCAGCAGAGTGGGAAGAAGGGAAAAAAAAGTGAGATAGAAGAAGGTACCATTGAAACGCAGATCTTTCAAGACTCATCTGTGAATGAGTAAGGACACTCCTGGGCATCCACTGAACAAAGTAGGGCACAGCATCCTCACATCATAAGAAATTCTTCTCTAGTCAATGTTTTTATTTCTCATAAGCCAAATACAGCAACTGGAATTTCTGATCCAAAATGCAAATGGGACTGAAGCTCACAGATTATGTTAACATTCCACAGGAATCAGAATCCTGGTTGCTTTTATCCAAACAGGGCTGCAATATCACCCCCTGCTTCAGTCCACTTTTGCTATCTTTGCAGCACATCATTTCTTTCATTGTCTGAACATTGCCTCTCTTGGAGAGACAGCATCCATTTGGAGGGGAAGAGACAAATTCTGAAAAAAAAACCAAAACCAACAACCAGAGAAACAGCAGCTGTTTGATTTTACCCAGACTCTAGCAGCATTTACAGAAATCTCTGAGGAAATGGCTGAGTAGGCTTGAAACAGGCAGAGCAGTCCAAGGAGAATGGACTTTGTCACCTTGTCTTGCCATTCATGACAAGCCAAGGATGCATGCTCCAGGGGAAGACAAATTTTGCATGGCTGTGAACAGAGAAGGCAGCCTCTAGTAGCTGGAAATACAGTGAAAGGACTTTTGCAGTCCTTCAGGATAAACTACATCTCAGGCTGCCTCGTACAGTGTCTCTCAATGCTTAATTCGTTCCCGTTGTTCATCTGGCCATTGCCACATGGGACGCTTGGTTTTGTTAGCATTTAGCATTTAACTATATGGGGATTACAGCAAGAAAAAAGACACAATGAAAGATTACTCTTAGACCTATGACAAAAAATTATCTTTCCTCCTAAAATTAGTATTTCCCAGAACTCTTTAGAACCCAGAACACTTTTAATCCTCTAATGAAAAACAGCCCAAAATCACTCTTATGGCACTTCATAAAAGAAATGCACAGTGTCATCTCAGTCAGAGTTCATAAAATCCTTTGCCAAGGTGGCAGGGACCAAGGAGCAAGTCCAGAGATTATTACAAGGGGCCCAAGATTCAAAACCACGCTTTTCTGGCTACCAGGTATCGTATCATAGGACAGTTGGAAGGAAGCAAATGTGCTCTACCTGTGGCTGCTAAGGTAATATGTATAGCTATGATCACCTCAGCCACAGGAAGAACAGAGGTAGATGTTTGCTTGTTTTTTCTTGAAAGCTGGAAGTGTTTTTTTCATTATTGTTTTTAACCTCTTCTTTCTCTCATCCACCTTCAGGTATCTCAATGCCTGTACCTGTCTTTGGACTACAAGACGACTCCAAAGTATTTAAGAAAGACATGTTTAAAAAAGACATCTGCTTACTCGCAGATGAAAATTTTGTTCTAGTAGGCTCTTTTGTGGCATTCTTCATCCCTCTAACCATCATGGTAGTCACTTACTTCTTAACTATCAAGTCGCTGCAGAAGGAAGCTATGCTATGTGTGAATGACATTGGCCCTAAGACCAAGTTTACTTCATTCAGCTTCCTCCCTCAGAGTTCCCTGTCCTCAGAGAAACTCTTTCAGCGCTCCCTGAACAGAGATATGGGGACTTCAGGGAGGAGAACCATGCAATCCATCAGCAATGAGCAGAAGGCTTCCAAGGTCCTTGGCATTGTCTTCTTTCTGTTTGTTGTGATGTGGTGCCCATTTTTCATCACCAATGTGATGGCTGTTATTTGCAAGGAGTCGTGCAAAGAAGAGGTCGTTGGAGGACTCCTCAACATATTTGTTTGGATTGGCTACCTTTCTTCGGCCGTCAACCCACTCGTGTACACGTTGTTCAACAAAACCTACCGCTCAGCTTTCTCTCGCTACATCCAGTGTCGCTACAAGGAGGAGAAGAAACCTTTCCAGCTGATTTTAGTGAACACTATCCCAGCACTTGCATATGACTCCAGACAGCTCCAGCTAGCACAAATGAAGAGCTTGAAAAAAGAGGCGAAAATGATGGCTAAGGATTACTCGACGGTCACGATAGGAGCACATCGTTTAGATGGTACCTCCAAGGGAAGTATCGGCCCAGGGAACGAAAAGGTTAGTGGTGTGTGATGGTCAGCAGCTGCCATGACAACCACTGTGTGTGTGCTGAAAATTCCACCTGCTGTGAGAAGCTCTGATAGCTTAGGAGAATCAGCTGTGTGCAAGAGACCTTCCAACAACATCATATACTCCTCACATTATCCTGTGGATGAAAAGCAGGGTTGAAAGGGTATCAAATGTGCAATTTTTTTTTCATACAGTACGTTGGCTGTTTTAAGCACAGGCTTTATTAAACTTATTTTTTTAATATTGTAAAGGATATATTTCTTAAAGAAAAAAATGCAAATTCTGGTATTATTCTGGTATGGGCTGTGAAGAAACCTACGCATTTCTTTTCTCTTTGCAAATGAAAGCTAAGCTGTCCTTTGATGTTCTTGCAGAGTAGGCTCCAGCTATTTTGTCTTGCTGCAATTGAGTTTTGTTATCATTAACTGAATGAGCACTTTACAGAATTTTAAACAAAATGATGGTTCATTTGCTAATATATATTTAAAATGAATCTTAAAGTATTTTAAAAAATCTATTAAAACTGCTATAGATTAATTATATGGACATTTTGTTAACTGTTTTTATGCTATTTTTTCTTCCTCAGTAACCATCTTAAAATGTCCCTGTTTTTTTCTGCCATTGTTCTGTATTTCAAATAAGCAATCTTAGAAGGTAAATTATACTTGAATAATCCTCTGTTTCCACCACCACTTATAATCTTTGTTTCAGGAGTTGCAATTTATTTGCATTCAAAAATTTCATGTGTTCAGCTTAAAAATTGAAAGTAATATTTTCAAAACTATTGTTCTTAATTCCCTACTCCCTCCCACTGGTGTTGACAGGAAGGTGAAGTGAGAGAACAGTGAAAAACCAGGCACAACATTGCTAAATAATTTCAGCACCACTTCCAGATTCATGACTCTGTTCAATTCTAACAGTCTGATTTAAGTAATGTAAGAGGAAACTCTGCATGAGTAGTCTTCAGTAAAAGGTTAAAGTAGATTCTCTCTCATAATTTCTCTTTGGTTAAAAGAGGCCATTATGAAGAATGTTCTGGTTTTGGTTTAGGGCTTGTAAAGCCAGAATTATTAGAAAACTGGTAGTTGCTAAAAATTGTTTTTCCTTGTTTCACTGTATTGCTGTTAAGGCAGATTGCTCAGGAATGGTCAGAAGATTGCACTACTAGGACTCAGCCTTAATGAAATATGTATGGGCAAATGGGGCTCACTTGAAAAATAACAGGACCTGTAAACAACACTGCATTTCACCTGCATAGATCCAAGGGCAGAATACATTGCATAAAGAACATAAAATACATTGCTTGACAGACGTGCCTAGTCATGAAACTCTTTTTATGACATCATAACTGATGTCACTGAGGGCAGTGGGACTTTGCTGAAGATAAATGCTGCACTCACATGAAAATAATTTGATTAAAGCCAATAATTTGATTAATTCCATGAATTTTGCACCCATAATCTCATCAGAACTAGGATGTATTCCAGTTTGTCCATCCAGGACATATTCCATATTCTGCCCATCCAGAAGAAAAACTCCAATGCCTTCATCTGTCCGTCTACTGAAGTTGTTCAGTTTTTACAGAGCAATTAAATTTCCACTAAGTCAAAGAAGGAGAGAGACAGAGAGAGAAAGTGAATCTTTTTCTAGCCTACCAGGTGGGAGTCTTTGGAAGAAGAAGGCCTTTAGCTTAAGATACTGATCTATGGCAGACAAGGACTTAGAAGTTGGCTGGGTGTTTGACTGATTTCCAAGAAACTGATTTATTGTCATATACATCGTATAACTAAATCTACTAGTTTTATGAGCCCTTTCCTCTGACATGGGATAGGTAGGAGCCAGTGTGCACTGCTCACACAGAAGCTCTGCATGCACATGATGACCCTGACTCACCCCACAGACCTCAGCCTCCATGTCTGGGACAAAGTGTCATGCTGTAGCCCCATTGGCAGTAATGATGCCATGTATGTCACCTATCACCTCACAGACATTCATGGGTTTCCCCCAAAACTGGTCATTTAGGATGAGCTGATAAATCAAGTGGAATAAGTGCTGTGCTCACCAGGTGCTTTATATGCTCTCTCTGTCTCTGGGTACATTTGATCACCTCAGTGAAACTGAACAGCTTCAGCAGAAGCAAAAATGAACTCGCTGCTCCTACCTCCCTATGCACACATCCTGCTCCTACCCAGCACCGTGGGAGGGGTGTCACACTGGCAAAGAGATTCCAGGGGGAATCTGCTAAATGAAGCTGAGTATGAGGACTACCATAGCAGTAGCTGGGAGCAGTGACTTTCCACTCTTTCCTGTCAAGTTTGATATTGACCCTACATCTAGTACTTTGAGCTAAGGACAATGCCCATCTTGTATCTCACAGGCCAGATGTCTCCACTCCACAACTGGGGTGATGGTTGTGAGGATTTGCCCTTGGAAACAGGTATCTCAGGGAATAAGCAGGCAGTAACAAAAGCAAAGGTGTTTTGTGAGAAGAGTCTGAGGCTCTAGATCTGCTATTAAACCAGATTGCCTTCTTATGATAAATATAGACAGGGGACTGAAGGTCTCTAAACCTGCATGTGAGGGGAAAGGAAACAAAGAGGCTTCCGCCAGGGGAGGGAATCACCACATTTTTTGCCATTTAGGCCTGACCTGATGCAAGTTTCTCTGGCTTTGCAATCAAAAGCAGTAGGTGGGACAGACAGCTTGGATCTTATCGCCCATTTGTGCCAGGGAGCAGAGCCCACCTGCATCCTGTATGATGTATATGGCACCCTGCACTTCTCCAGAGCTCAATTCCTCCCAAATCTCCTGAGGGCCTGGTTGCTGCTCTGCACAGTCTCCTTCACCAGCTCGCAGCTGATAAACTGTTACTGGACATTTCACACTCAGTGCTTCTGCTCTCCACTTACTGTCTGCATTTTGCCCACATGGCAGAGCAGATGAGCCCTCTGTTTCTCTTTCATTCCACTTTCTGTTCCTCGTTCACAATGTCAAATTGCTCAGGTTGCAAATACTGACAGGGAATGTTTCACTACAATCACAGAGGGTTTCAATTACTGGCTTGAAGTTTCATTACAAGGTGACTCTGAACAATCTTTTTTTTTTTTCCCCAGCTTATTTTAAAATAAAACCTATGTTTTGGACATAAGAGACAATAGCATTTCATTAATTGACAGCTGGAGAGAACATAACACTGAGTTTTTGCTTAGAAGCAGGGAAAACTGATGCCTGACATTTTAATTCTGTAGCACTCAGATAGATGGTTTTATTGAGTGATCAGCAGCTTTTGCCTAAGTAGCCTCTCAAGGCCAAGAATGCACAGCAAAGACCAATATCTCCAGCTCTTTATGGACACTTTTGACAGCTTAGAAAGGCCTGATTCTGCCACCCTGCATCAAAATATTAATAGATTTTTGTGCAGTTTGCCTTAGTGAGGATGGCAGAGTCAGGATATGAATTTGTTCTAGCCACCATGCCAAATCTGCTAGGGGTTGTTCATCAGTAGACAGCAATTAATGGACTCATTATACTGCAGACAGATGACAAAGTTCAGCTGTTTTAAACCAGGATTTACAGCACTTGGCCCATGCTTGGAATGAACACCATGGTTTAATATGACCAGCTTCAGAACAGCATTTCCATCTTCCAAAAAACTGTGTTTTCATTATGCATCAGAATGGAATGGAATTTTTTGCAATTTTTCAGGTTAAAAAAAAAAGGAGAAGACATTCATACAGACTGGTTCAGAGGTTAGAGCCTTCCCCAACTTTACAGGAAAAGCATGCTGAGTCAGTCTGTCATATCTGCATCCAAAAAAGCCACTTCATCTGGAAAAACTTTTCAGCATCAATTTTTCAAGTAGATTGACATTTTATTACTGTTAAGACTGCATCTGAGAAATGTCCAAAGACATGAAGCTCACCATGTATCTCCTAAGCTGGTGTGCATCCTTTTTACACTTCAGGGTAAAAATTCCTATGTATCTATCCCATCTAGTCAATCATACACTGTACTTATGTAATTATTGCCAGAAGGTGAGATGCATTCTATTTTGAATACCTATATGTTTGCTTATGTAAATACATAGAGAAAAAAAAATTGTTGTATTTTGTAACGTTAATGTAAAATGGTGTTTCAATGCTTTACTGTTTTGTCTGATCGCACTGCTAGTAAAGCAGATTAAAATATTCAAATACAATCAATTGTTTTATAAACTGGAGGTTTGTCTTAAATAGCTAATTTGGTTTGGTTTTATTTCTCCCATAAATATTCAGTACAATGTCTGCTGAAGGCTAAAGTAATTTTAAATATTTGCTGGAGAAAAAGAAAGAGCATGTTGCAGAATTTAATTATCTCAGTGAACTGGTCCAAAATGAGCCATTGTAATAATTCACTTTTTCTATGGACAGCCATCCTTCTACTGAAGAGGTAAGTACATACAGCTTAGTAATTTTCAGTCTCAGAAGCTGTATATTTGCAATAGTAGAAAGCCAACTAAATTAATTTCACTAAGAACTAGAAGATTAAAATTAATAAGCTGTATTGGTTAGCATGGTAAGGTTTCACAAGTGAGGAGGTTATAGGAGTGGGCTCTTTGAGACACTTCCAGAAGTTTTGCCCATATCTGACAGATCCAATGCCAGCCAGCTCCAGGATGGATGAAGCTCTGGCCAAGGTCAAGCCCAGCAACCACCATGATGGTGCCAGTGGGTTAATAGATTTAATGGGGAAAAGCTGCAGCATTGCAGCCAGAGAGAGGAGTGGGAATATGTGAGAGGAGCAACTCTGCAGACACTGAGGTCAGTGCAGAAGGTGGGGCAGGACGTGCTCTGGGCGCTGGAGCAGAGATTGCCCTGCAGCCCCTGGTGCAGACCAGGGGAGGCAGCTGAGCCCCTGCAGCCCAGGCAGGTCCATAAGGGAGCCTGTGTCCCCCTGCAGCCCAGGGAGATCCATAGGGCAGCCTGTGTCCCCCTGCAGCCCAGGCAGGTCCATAAGGGAGCCTGTGTCCCCCTGCAGCCCAGGGAGGTCCATAGGGCAGCCTGTGTCCCCCTGCAGCCCAGGGAGGTCCATAGGGCAGCCTGTGTCCCCCTGCAGCCCAGGGAGGTCCATAGGGCAGCCTGTGTCCCCCTGCAGCCCAGGGAGATCCATAGGGCAGCCTGTGTCTCCCTGCAGCCCAGGGAGATCCATAGGGCAGCCTGTGTCCCCCTGCAGCCCAGGGAGATCCATAGGGCAGCCTGTGTCCCCCTGCAGCCCAGGCAGGTCCATAAGGGAGCCTGTGTCTCCCTGCAGCCCAGGTAGGTCCATAGGGCAGCCTGTGTCCCCCTGCAGCCCAGGTAGGTCCATAGGGCAGCCTGTGTCTCCCTGCAGCCCAGAGAGATCCATAGGGCAGCCTGTGTCCCCCCCTGCAGCCCAGGGAGAACTCCATGCTGGTGCAGGTGCATGCCAAAGGAGGCTGTGACCCCGTGGGAAGCCCGTGCTGGAGGGGGCTCCTGGCAGCATCTGTGGGAAGTCAGTGGAGAGAGGAGCCCCTCTGGAGCAGGTTTGCTGGCAGCACTTGTGACCCACAATGGAGCAGTTCATGAAAAACGGCAGCCCAAGGGAAGGATGCATGTTGGAGAAGTTCATGAAGGACTGTCTTCAGAGGGAGAGACCTCAAACTGGAGAAGGGGAAGTGACGAATTCTCTCCCTGAGGAGGAACAGCAGAAAAACATCTACTGGCTGAACACAGTTCCCATTCCCCATCCCTCTGTGCCACTCTGGGAAAAGAGGTAGAGAAAATCAGGAGTGAAGTTCAGCCCAGGAAGAAGGGAGAGGGGTGGAGGGGTGAAGCTGTTTTAAGATTAAGCTTTTATATCTCATTAGACTGCTCTGATTTGATTGACAATAAATTAAACTAATTTCCCTAAGCCAAGTCTGTTTTGCCCATGACAGTAATTGGTGAGTGATCTCTTCCTCCCTTATCTCGACCCACAATGTTTTCCTGTGTTTCCTCTGCCCTGCCTGGCTGAGGAGAGCAGTGGGAGTTTGGTGGGCCCTGGGTGTCCCGCGCGGGTCAGCCCCACCGCCAGAGCAGCACAAACAGCGTGGCACCGCTACAGGGACGGAAATAACCCCCGGGTCACAGAACCACAGTGCCATCTATTGTCGGTATTTTCTTTCACAGAGAGCACTGAAATAAGAAGCCCTAGTGGGTTTTAATAGTTTTCATTTTCCCTGTCTTAAAACCAAAATAAATTTCTTCTTCCAACTGATCTTACAGCATACAAGCTCTTGTCTGCAATGGCAATGCATATCAAAGTAGTACAGCTGTTAATAGCAACCCCTTCAAAACCTTGCTCTCATCTTAAGATTTCATTGAGCTTTATAGTGTGTAGAAAAAAAAGCATACAAAGCTGTATTTTTCAGAAGCTATCAGACATAGGGAATCAGATCGTTTTAGCTGTAAATATGTGACATATGGTGGTATGGTGAAATGTACCAGATGAGATCCCTGAACTGCAAATCCACTCAGTTCTACCTCAGTACTACTAGACCTCTGTATGTGGGCTCCAGCGAATCATAATTTTTTATGTTCTTGGAGGCCAGAAAACTCCCTGCCAGGTTTACCTGTTTCTACATAATTTGTACTGATCATTGAAAAAGAATACATTTAGTTTATCAATATGCCACTTCAAGACAGAAGAGCAAAGATGTTTGGAAAAGAACTGAGTTCCACCTACAGATGTATTCGCTGAAGGGAGTCAGCACTGCATATGCATCAACATAGTCCCTTGTGAAAGGCTCAAAAAACCCCAGAAGTTAAGACAGTTTCTTGTCATTATCATCAGTTGTCACCATGAAGGCAGGACACCCGCTCTTCCATAAATATTTCTGCTAGTGCCTTTGCAATTGACATTAAAAAAAATCTCAAAGAGTTTGTTTGCAGGTTTAGGTCACAATTCACTGACAGTACAAATATTAGCATTTTGTGAGTTTGCCTTTATTCTTACTATTTACATGGTAAGTGTTCTGTAGCAGTAGAAGAGATTGAGAGTCTCAGAATCCTTAAACACTTCTTCACAGCTCTCAGGAACCCAGCAGTAAAAACTGTATTCCTGCAACCACACAACTGCCACAAGAAACAGAAGCAAATAAATCAGCAGTCAAAATGACGGTTGCTGAGTTTCCAATCAAATTTACAACATGCTTGTTTAGTAAAGTCTCTGCTGCTGAATAATTTGAATTGACAAAGATGTTTTGGTGATCCATGTCTCTTTGCAGAAAAAGCAAAAAGTGTGCAAGTTGAAAAATTCATTTTTTCATGGAGTCATTTAGACTGGGAACTGCTGATGACTCCTAGTTAAATGTCCAGGCCTAAGCCAGTTGAGCCAGCTCCTAGAGACAATAGAGAAAGAGAGGCAGCCTAAAATTAGTATTTTAAGCAAGTGGAAAGAATTACCCTTTGGAATTGCCTACTGAAGAAAATCCCAGTTTTCAAATCCCTCAAGTATAAAATATCTCAATTCCCAACTAACAGCAGATGTAATGTGGCCTCATATTTTTGCTTTTCAAAATGAAATAGTTGGGGCTTATGGGGCTAAGTCTAAGCCTGGAGATAGGTATAGGAAATATTTTTCCTCCTGTAAGGGTACTAATAACAGTCATATTGGGGATCCTTGAGGGAAAACAGTTTCTTTGCTGAAGGGGCCTTTTAAGGAACCCATTCTCCCTTCTGGAAGAAGGTAAAGAGATTCTGATTCAGATTCTTCTGATTTGCCCAAGAAGCCAGTAGCTGATGAAAGAGGAGCACAAGGTGACATATTAGGTGAGGTTTCACCTTACAGATCTACACCTGAGGATGAAAATGGGGAAAGAAGCAAATTAAACAGGTTACTGCAGTCACTGTCAGACTACATTTACCTTTATTTATTCTTACAACTGTTTTCAGGAAGAGACAACTGTTGCTGGGGTTTATTTGCTGATGGGCAACTGAGGTACAGTGAGATAAAATCAGCAAAAGAAGCCACTCAGTAAGCAAGGAACAGAACCCAGAACTTAAAAGACATGGATGAAGGTCCCCTTCCTTTAAACCTCTACTTTCCAATGCTGGTGGAAATAGATACCAAAAACACATCTGGAAATCTGCAGTTCTTATTGACCCACTAAAAAAAATTCTAGCAACGAAGAGTTATTGCAATTGAGATGTATGTGTTTGAAATTAGTCAGGTTTACTTCCTTTAGGTTTGTAGAACCAGCAAAAATATGAATCAAAAGCAGTTTATAAAGGCACTTTCCAAGATGAAGTACAGCAGTTGTGAGACCCTGAATGACCCAAAGAAAGACAGATTATCCTAAAAGTCCACTTTGATAATTCCCATGAGAAAAAAAGTGTTTTACTGCGTGGGAAGCAGCATGCAGGACCTGAAAATTCACCAAGGAAGGATACCTGCTTCAGAAATTCTTTTGAAAGATGGAACTATTCAGGGTCAAACAAAGGCAGAAAACCTCAGGATTCAGAAGCAGACTAGTCCAACAGTTACTCCAACAAAATATTTGGAATTGCTCCCTATAACTATGCATAAAATTAAGGTTGAAGTTTCCACAGAAGCATAATCATCATGGCTGCACTCTGGAAGTCAACATTTCTGTTCTCCACATGAGAAGCATAGAAATTATTTTCCCCCCCTTCCTGTCTTGTGGACAGTGAACCCTTCAAGTGAGAAGGTTTGCTTCAATAGGTTTTTCTACTGTGCTTTGCACTGTGGACCTGGTCACTGTCAATAGCAAAAAGCTCTTTCCTTTTCTTTCAATGAGCTGTATTATCAATAGTGACCTATATTATCAATACCCTTCCTTACTGCAACTTAGATTCTCTCTTCCAGAACTCCAGAATATATTTCTGAACTGAAGTCTCTTCTTTTCCAAAAGATCTATTATCCTTCTCTCTTTATCTTTGTAACTGCAGGGAGTAGTATAAACTGGCTTTTTCTTGCCTACATATCTCAGACTGCCCTCCATCTCATCACCCAGGTCACTAATAAAGACACTAAACAGTCCTGTCCATTGTATCAATCCTGAGGGGTGTCACTCTGGCAGCCGGACTCTGGGCTGCTGATCAATACTCCCTGAGCCCAGCAATGAAGCCAATTTTCCACCCACCTTATTTCTCCAGTCTTTTGAAAGGAGACAAGGAGACTATTAGAAGCTCTTTCCAAGCCCTTGCTAACTTACAACTTCCACTGCCCCTGCTTTGTCTGTTGATGCAGACTTCTCTTCAGAAGGTAATTAGACTGGTCAGGTGTGCTGTGCTCTTGGTAAATCCATGTTGGCTATTACTATTCACCTTCTTCTTCTCTGTATACCTGGGTATGGCTCCCAGGAGGATTTGTCCCACTACTTTTCTGAGAGTGGTGGTAAGGCTGATCTGTCCTTAGTTTTCTTGATCTTTTAGACACTAATTTAGACACTTTTAGACAGTAACTAAATAATCCCGATATTAGTGATCGAAAACTTGTTCCCTTCAAGGTTTATTATTTTTTTTTTTAAACTTTCAGAAGACTTATCTTTTCTTAAAATCCGATCAATCAAGTTTTTTGTCAATTGTCTTTGGGCAATATAAGCACCTACTTCTACTTTCTCATCTTAAATGATGTTTGGAATCTTCTGACCCTTTCATTGCCTGTACTCCCTCTAGGAATCATATATATTATTGAAAAATATTCTCTCTGCTGGGGATCAGGCCAGTTGTTCCAAAAGCCATGTAGGAATGTTACATACTCATCTTTGACAGCAATAAATTACTGTCTTTTCCTCAGCTTTTCTAAAAGCCATGGTCTCTAAAATAATCTTTTATTGTAATTTTGCACAACTCTCTGTCTTACCTCATTATAGATAACAGATTTAAATAATTCTCTCAGGAAGAATTTATGATACACATGGAAGCTTCTTCTGCTACTTCAACCCTGATTTTCATAAATGACTTCAAGTCTGTGGCCTGAACTGTCCACCAAGGCCAAGAAAGGAAGTCTACTGTACATGTATTACTTCAAGGCTCATGTAGGGATCAAGGCATGCCAGCTGGTGTTGCTGATCTTAACTCATTCCATAAGACCTAAAGAAAAGCACTGTTTCCCTTGGAATGACAACCACAAGCATAAACAAATGGCATCCATTCTACCTTTCCGTTGCAGCCCTTGTTAATAAGACAAGCTGTAATGTTCTACTATATTATTTATTGGCTTAAATTGAATTTAAATTTGTCCTTTGGCATTTGCTAAATCAGATCTTCACGATTACATTCTTGTCAGCCAATATCTTTCCTTAGCTGCAACTATACATCAAAGTTTACTTGAATATCTGAATTCAAAATGCCAGCCTCAAGGGTTCAGTAAATACATGAGATATTTAAAACTGTACGTAGAAAAATTTCTCAAACAAGCAAGCTCTTCATAGGTTCAAAATTAATCTGTACTAGAAAGAAATAGAAAAGACATAATACAAATATGTGCAATTAATTTACTATGAAAAAAGAAGACTTCATTTTTAATTGTAACACATTAAGAGGAAGATACTTTCTGTCAGAATTATCAGGAGCATATTCCTCACTGGACTTAATATCAGTTGTAACATATTTAATTTTCCATTTTTCTGAAGTGATTAGAAAACATTTCTAATATTTCTTACATTACTGTAATAAAAGAAGCATGAATGGGTGTTTTTTTCCCTTGGAAAAGTTGTAAGTGCTTTAACTGCTCCAGGGACAAAGAATTCTTCAAAAAACATTACCTCTTCTATTTTCTTATCACAAATTACTTGTTTCTGCAACTGCAAATCTTCTGTGTATATATTTTCCACAGTCTCTCTGCAAAGAGGATTTATGAACCTGCTCAGCCTCATAGCAGCTCAGAGCTATTGAGGCCATTCCTGACCCCCAGTGCAGTGCTGCAGGAGCACCAATCCAAGATAAAGTCAAGTGAAAGAGGAGCCAGGGGAGCTATGTAACTGGGATTACTGTGCAAGCAAGACCAAAGGACAATGCTGTGTCCCCAAAGGACCTAGGGATTCAAATGACACACTAATGAACAGAAAGGAAATAATGAAATCAAGAATTAGAACAAAGCAGAAAAAAGCCCTCAATGCACACAGAAAAAGAAAGTGAGGATGTATAGGAAAGAAAGAAAAGAAGCTCAGATCTAACTTCCATCTAGGAATAAAAGGTAAAAGATAGATGGATGTGGAAGGAAGGGGAAATAATAAAGATAATCAATAACAATACAGTCATACAGAAAATCCTCCCTTTCCCTGTGCAAACTTTCTCCCTTGAAAAGCTAAAGACTTGAAATAGGTTGTGTCAATACAGCCAGCATGAAATATACCGAGGGATGATACTGTTGCCAGCATTTATGTTTCTTGAAAACAACATAGCATGGCTTAAGGCAGTTTAAGATAATTTAGATAAATATCATATTAGAATTCTAAAAGACTTAGTTATAAACAATTGCTATAAAGAACAATGGAGCAGTTCTTTACAGAAAAGAGCAGCAAACAAATAATCTCTCGGCAAAGTCCACAGTGAAGTGTGAATTCAGAGCTCTGAATAACCAAAGTGATGATGAGATCACATACAAAAAGTTGAGAAAAAATAACTGAAAAGCAGGCAGGAGGAAGTTAGTAACCACCACTCTGAATTCAGACTATGGCAAAAAGTATTAGAACATTAGAAAAGTGTGTAGCCAGATGCATGGCTGAGGGAAAGACTGTACTTACTGCAAAAAAAAGGGAAAAGAAAAATTTAGTGCCATAAGCTTAAAGACATACAGGCTGCTTGGCTGCAATGTGGAAGTTTCTTGCTGGAAGCTTCACAAAATATGTGTTTGGGAGTGTTGAAGTAATGTAATGTTTCCCCAAGTTCAGAAAAGATGGTGAAAAGGCAAAAACCTTTCTGACAGAATGCAAAGACTTTCTTACTGATACCGAGAGAAATTCTAGGTGGATGACGTGAAGTCATATCTCACCGGTGGATGAGATCATCAGTGATTGAGAGGTAAGATGGTAGAAAGCACTGTCTGTGTAGAGAGAACACAGAGAAAGTATGTTGGAACAGTATGTGCTGTATTGGAATACAATAAAGCAAGAGTACATAAGCCAAAAGATTTTCTAAAGTGAGTATCTGTCATTCTTTTATTTTCATATCCTCATTTCTACTGGTTGTCCTGCTGTACCATAAGAGAAGACTTTTAATGATGAAGGAAAGGAAGCTTGTTTCACATCTGGCATTTTTTAGAGAACCTGAAATGATAGGCAGAATGCAAACAAAATGAATTCACAGGTGAGAACTGCCTGAAAGGATATAGAAAGGGAATTAAGCTTTAACAAACATCCATAACCAAAGATATTAGAAAGATCTATACCATAGCACAGAAGAGACTGCACCAGCTTGGCTGCCTTTGCCTTTCACTGTTCTTAACACTATCCTGGTGTGTCAGCTCTGTGCCATGAAAGCAGCTCTCTGAAGAGCTGAGACACAGCCCTCACATAATTTACCTATGCATTTATGTTCAGCCATTTTTGATGAAAAAGACATAAAAATAACGCCTACATCTTGACAGGGAGATGTGCAGAGGCCAGGGAAACTTATCAGCAGGCTCTCAGGTGAACCCTTCCAATTGTTCACTGTGAAATAGGAGGAAATAGGGCAGAGGTTGTCTAATGGACTTGGACAGGAAGAGCAGAAACACATCAACGTCTGGTCAGGATCACTGCCTGAGATAGGCAGATTTCATACTGAGAGTACATGAATTGCAGATACCAGGGAAAATGAGATGTGTGTAACAACAGCTGTTACACATGTTACATAGGAGAGAGAAAACACACAGGCTACAGTTCAGTTCAAATAAGTAAGTGGGCATTATCTTGCTAGCGAGAGACATTTAGGGAGTTACAAAATGCCCACATAGAGATGGAAGGACCAACCTGAAGAGTACTTAAGTACATAATTTAATTTGATTGATTGCAATTTAAACAGAGCTTGAAAAAAAAAAAGTTGAGGAGGTTTAAACAGCTCAGAGACAGACTATTTGTACCAACTACATCCAAGTACAGAGGCAGGAGAGGAAAGCTGCTCTGGAAGACAGGATGCAAGGCCCAGATCTGGGGTCCAGCAGCTGTGGTCCAAAAAGATCTGCTGGGGAAGAATAGAAAGTAATGGGGGGATAAAATTGTGAGAACTGTGCATTGCTAGAATTAGGATTCAATAACGTAAAAGGAATTGGAAAAGTCAAGGCTGAAAAAGGTTATAGACAAAAACAGTTACAGCCAAAGCAGTACATGGTACAAGACCACAAAGTAGAAGGGAGCTTTGCTGAGGATATTTTTTGACAACTGATAGGCATGCTTAGCTGCAAATTAATACATAAAGAAATAACAAAAGCCCAGCACAAAGTGGGATCATTTGTGTTATGAGTAAGATAGAAGCTCTGCCAAGTATCACCATTAATTTGTGATCTTGCAGGCAAGGTGTAAAATACCTATGCTAAAATTTGGATTTATTATAAAATCAGCAGTTCATCTGGTGGCACCTGCTTTGAAGAACTCTGAAATCCTGAAGGGAAGTAAAACATTTGCAATGGAACAATGCAGTGGTCCCAGCTCAGGCCACTTCAGCAACTTTTTTTCCCCCTTGAAATGGTCAAGGGACCATGACAGGAACACAAGGGCTGCTTTGAATAGTTCACTATTATGGATTCTCTGGTGCATTTTTTGAGTCAGTGGGTTGCTAGTCAATGGTCACGATCTCCCCATCAGAATTATCTTCTACCCAATTAGAGCTGATTTCAGCACAGTTAATGAGTATTCTTTGTTATTTTCTTCCCTGTCCTAGGAGTTCTGCCAAATGTCCTTGTGGCCCATGAATTCTGTGTTCTTCGTGCCCACTATCAGCAGCACAACCCTGTCCCCAGGCTTTGCAAACCTCTCCCTAGGTCTCAGACCACTGAAACATGTCAAGCCCTAAAATTTAACAAGGCAATTCTACAGACAAGCAATTTGTCTTTCTAGTAGCTGGGCATCAATTAGAGCTTATTCGCTGCTATTTCACAGATTAAATCTCCATTCTTGGTTAGGCTTCAAAGTCTATAAAGATCAAACATCATAAAGCAACTGTGAAAAATGCCAATCACTTGCTTTTAGAATTTTAAAAGTTTAATAGTAATAAAATGGTTATAAAAATAGTAATACAATTAGAATAATAAAAATTTGGACAATTAGGATTTAGGACAATAGGAGACAATAAGAACAAAGAGTTGCGGATGGTCTGGGTACCTCTTTCTGGGCAAAATAAGCCCGAAAAAGGACACATGTTAACAGAGGATTAACCCTTAAAAGCAACAGCCTGTTGCATGTTCATACACCTCAAACATGACGTATAAATTCCATTCAAACAAAGGATTCTGTCTGGTCAGCGTCAACTTCTTCCTCTTAATCCTGAGGCGTCTTCAGGATCGAGCGAGGCAGGAAGAAGTTCGTTTCTTCTGATATGAGAGCAATAAATTCTTTTTCTCTGAAAAATTGAGGTGTCCTGTGCCTGCCATCTGGTGCGAGTACCTCATTCCTCTCTTTAAAAAATATCTCACGTACATAGTTTCTATTTTAACATTATTTTATAACCTAAAACTATATTTAACACACAACTTAAGAAAATTAACGCAGCGTAACTTTCTAACATAACGCATATAATATTCATTTTAATATTTGCGAAAAGCCAATCATAAAATACGCATTTTTCACAGCAAACTTTTTCAAGAAAATGTTTACACGCGTTTCGACGCGTCCCACCCCCACGGCGCCCCCAGGCCCGGCAGTGCCCGGGGGAGGCCGGGCCGGGCCGGGCAGCGCCGTGGCGGGCGGGGGCGGTGCGGGCCGGCCCCGGGGCGGGAGGAGGAGCCGCCTCCACACAGGGCCGCCCCTTCCCGCCGCTCTGCCGCGGTAAGGCAGCGGGAACGGCAGCGAGAACGGGCCGGGAGGGCGGGGGAGGCGCCGGCGGCAGCGCCTGGACCGTGCGGGCCTGGCGGGAGGGCGGCAATGGAGGCACCGGGGAGAGCTGCGGCGCGGCGGGCAGGGCTGGCTGTGGGGAAAGGGGCGTCCCGAGCCGGGCCCGGGCCTTGGCGGCTGCCGTGCCATGGCGGTGAGGCGCTGCTGGGCGGGCGGCCCTCGGCCCCAGCCCCGCGGGGGACAGCGCTGAGCTCCGAGGGCTCCCCGCCGTGCGTGGTTCTTCTTGCCCGGTGCCCCGTAGGAGCGCGCAGGCGTGAGGGATGGGACGCTTTCGTTTCGGTGTTTGTTACCTGGTCTGGTATCACCTGGGTTCCCCTCAGGATTTTCTTGTGCGCCGGTGACAGGACCCGGGGCAATGGCCTGAAGGTGTGTCAGAGCGGGTTCAGGCTGGATATCAGGAAAATGTTCTCCACCCCCAGGGTGGCTGGGCACTGGAACAGCTCCTCAGGGAAGCGGTCACAGCACCAGCCTGACGGAGCTCAAGGAGCATTTCCACAATGCTCTCAGGCACATGGTGTCACACTTGGGGATAGTCCTGTGCAGGGCCAGGTGATGATCCCCGGGCGCCCCTTCTGACTCGGAATATTCTGTGATTCTGTGACCCTGCAGTCTGTTCACCTTTCAGCTCCCTGCTTGGCCTTACTGCCCCATGCAAGCTGACAGTGACCACTTCTGTGTCAGCCTTCCTGAATTTCCTTAGCACACTTGCACTACCAGCAGTTCTAAAACTCCCATGGCTCCCCTTTGCTTGTATTTTTCATGCTGTTTGCCATCGAAATAAGCCTTCTGCTCCTCTGTTTCTGCTGTCCCACAGACTGTTAGCACATGGTAATAACCTTCCATCAAAGATGAGAATAAGGCTCAGTATTGTGGTAGTTAGTGGCTGGATACTGTCACACAAGAGAAGGAAAGGTGGGACAGGTTTGGTTTCTTTCCTGCCTGGTAATAGTGGGGTAACAGGCTGGCACAGGGAGCTCCCAGAGCATGTGGGAATGCTTGTTTGGTAGCCAAAGAGCAAGCCACAGTAGTACTTGTACTACTGAGGAAAAAGTCATTGGAGATGTGGGTCTGTAGAAAAGCAGGTAGGCTTTGCCCATTCTGCTCAGAAGAGTTCAACCTCCCCTGTCCCTTTTTTGTGGGGAAATAGAAAGTTAATGAAGGCAGAAAGCATGTGCAGGAAATTCTTCTCAGAAATTGTAACATTAAGCAAAGATACTACAAGTTGTATTCAATTCTTCTGTTCTCAAAAAGTCTAAGACCAGGATTGTTTTATTTTCAAATTTAACTTTCTCTCTTTTTTTTTCTCTCTTTTTTTTTCTTTTTTTTTTTTTTTCCCTTCCCCAGTTAAAATCATGGCACTGAAACAGGTTTCCAGCAACAAATGCTTTGAAGGTTTCCAGAAGGTGTTTGAACATGACAGGTAAATGGCACTAAAGCAACCAAGATGTTTGGCTTGGGGCAGTGAATCCATTGCTGTCAGTGTTTTCAAAAAGTCTTCAGGAAAACAGCATGCTCTCACTAACATCCATATTTCAGTCAGGAGTAATGTCTGCTGCTGCTTTGGCTGTGCTCTTGAATTTGTGTGTTAATGTTTAACATAATCTAGTATACTTAGTGCTGCAGAGCTGAGGTGGGAAGCTAGTACTTTTACCTTTGAAAATGGAGCTTCCTTACTTTGGGTTGTCCTGTTTTGCAGCACAGAGAACCACTGTGTTTGCAGTGTTCCACTTGTTACTGGGTCTCTTACTTCTATGCACTCTGGGAAAGTGCTGTGAGCAGTGACATAGTGAATAGATTCTTGTTTAATGAAGGTGTACAAAGAACCCAAGCTTTTAAAAAAAATTGCTCCAAATAAAAATAAAATCATCAGTTGTGCTTAGATAAGAGTTTATTGATAGTTTTAGGCTTTAGCATTAGCTGAGCAATTAATTGGTCTTAGACTTGGTAGACTTTGTAGATTGAAAACTTCCCTTGCTGGCACATGCTGTGCATTTTATGTTGTGTAACTCATGTGAATGTGTTCTTCAGTAAAAATTGCTTTTGATAGCCAAAGCTCAAGCTAAATATTGCTGGGATTCAAAATTCGATTTTCAGCCTGTTCTTGGTTAGCAGTGCTGTGAAAATGTGGCTTATTTGTAAGTTTCTGTTTAAGTGTGTTCAGAACAAGGTTGAAAAGTTAGCTGTTGCCAAATCTAGAGACTAAGGCTGAGTTTAAAAATTGATTTTTCTCTTCCTTTAACTTAGTTGTTACAATTCACTGACCAGATCTCCCTTTCAATGAAATGCACTGGTCCACTGATTCCTTTTTTTAATGGTAGTGATCTTGTTAATTAAGTAGTGGTGATAACAAGGAATATTTTATTAATACAGTGCAGAGCTAAAATGCAAAATGAAATTTGGAATCTACTTGCCTCCAAAAGCAGAAACTGGGAAGTGTCCTGTGCTGTATTGGCTCTCAGGTAAGTAACATGAGTCTTAGTAACTTAAAAAATACAATCTTAAATATTTTTAAACTACTGCACTACAGTTACTGAAAACTTAATATAGAGGTACTGCAGTGGCAGCTCTTGGATTCTACAGAAACTCCTCTTCTGGAAGGCACGCTTGGTTTGAGTGTACTGTGAAAAATCAGAATGCAGCTTGGGGGTAGCCTACCAGATTGTGTTCTAAAATGCCCCAAGTGTTCTAACCTTTTGTTCTAAAATGTTCGTATCTTTAGTTCCAAAGTGTATATGTGAAGGTTCTCCTGTAAGGCCTTCCCGTTGGGACACCTCCTGCTTTCGTTTATTTCTAAAAACTGCTTCAGATGACAGAGTAGGGATGTGCAAAGAGCCCATGGAAGCCTGCACATTTGTCCTGTGGACTCTACCTTGTTGCAAGTACAACTTTGCAGGAAGCAACTGGTGAACTTGAAAAGAGAGGTGCTGTCAGCTGCCTTAGCACAAGCGTGTCTGGTGTGAAGTAAACCTGGGGGATCAGAAAGGGCCAGGGGCTGAAGAGGCTTATGCAGCAGGAGTGAAGTTGTCTCATAAAAAATTAATTCATTAAATTCTTTTGTCTTTTATTAAAAATAAAAAGCAGAAACTCTGTTCTGTAATTTGAGAAGTTGCTATATTGAGACTTGTGTTTAGAAAGTTGGAGACTAGGACTGTTAGCTGGAGACTTGTGTTCCTTGTTACAAAGTAGCTGGTGGGTCTGATTTGTGTCATGACAGTGAGCTGGGTAAAAATGTTTATACTTGAAGTTAGGAACATCAAAATTGTCTGAAGAGCTCTATGCCATGCAGCACATTTATTTTATTGGATGTAAACTGTACTGCTTTGCGCAATATATCAGTCAAATTAGGTTACTGGCAACTTGTCCTCAGAGAAAACTAGAATCATTAACTCCTCACAATTTGCATAGTGAAGCAAAATTGAAATATTGGTGTGAAATATAATTTATTTGTAACTGGACTTTATTTGGACCTGCTGCTCTAGAAAAGGCATGTATTTCTGTGGCTTTTGGAGCCAGGGTGCTTATGAGGCCTTAATCCTGTCTAAAATATGTAGAATTGGTCAGACCACATGTGTGATTCTGTAATGCAAACAGCTGAGATGACAGTACAAAGCAAAATGTATTTGGAGGATGAGGGGTCAGAAGTTAACAGTGTCAGCCTTAGCAAATGCCTGTGGTCAGTGGGTTTAAATGCACAGTGCTGGAAGGCACTAAAACCTTTTCTTTCAAAAAGAGTTTTGAAACCGGTATGCCACGAGCAATGGCTAACCAAGGATACTTTTATTTCTCTAGGGCTGACCTGCACAGAACAGAATTTCATAACGAAAGCCGCGTTTCAACAAGCGGCAGCCCAGCACGGCCTTATTGTGGTGGCACCAGACACGAGCCCACGTAAGTTCCACACGAGCCATGCTGACAGTCATTACACTGAAGTGCACTCTCTGTCCTCACAGAATGGGGTGCTGCAGTGGGCTGAAATGTGCGTTGCCCACCTGAGTCAAAATTTGACCTCTGCACACCTTCATTGTTCACTAGATTACATTGTATGTGTTTTTAATAGTGGGATAGCGAGGGTTGGACATTGGAATTTATTGTTGTGGCACAAAAACTAGAACAAAGGGGCTCTAGAGTTCAGCACAGACTAGGAGAGGGAAGAAAAGGGAAACAACAAATGCATCTTATTAGAATTCTTGCTGACATTTTGTGTGCCTTGCTGAGACCCTATAAAACCTGCAGAACTGTGTTGCCATATAAAGATGCAATGCTTGCTCTTAATTGTATTTTGGCTTCTAAAGCAAATTAAACATGTGCCTTCAGAGGATTACAATACTTAAAAAGCAAACTAGAAACCCTTTTCCCCTGCAGCTACAACAGACTACTGATGAATATATTTTTTTAATTACATGCTATTATTTGTATAAGGCTGAGCTTATGGTATGGGAAATCTGAAAATGCTGGATCTGCAGTTATTGGAAATACTGGGGATTCACTGTTTGATATTTGTTGGATTCTGCCACAGTCTCATGAGTGCTGTAAACAAAGGTGTCAGCATTCTAATATTTCTCAGGCTTTAATGGATTACATCTGACTGCAGGCAGCATGGGAAAGAAGTGATGTTCTTTCCAAAAAGTATTTTTTACATCTAGGTTTTGAAGTTGTGTCAGGTCAAAGAATGTAAATACATGTTTCTAATGAAGAAGAGGGACAGAAGAGCAAAACTTGTGAATGAATGAACTTCACACTTTGTTTTTGCTATTTGCTGCAGGCTAGAGATGGGCAACTAACCTTTGCTTTATTCATATTGGGTAGTTGGACCGGAACTTGGTTTTGGTAGTATCTGTAAATTGTCTCTGTCAACGTGTAATTGCCTTTGCATAGGTCATTGCTTTGTTCAATTTCTTTTAAGTCCCTCGTGGCAGCTTCTCTTTTGCCTTTTAGCCGAATGACTGATAAGGATTGCTCTACTATTTAAAATGAGTTTTGGTATGAGCTTCATTTTATACTCTTAAATTTTAGCTCAGAGACCCCAGGTGTTCTTAAGTCTGTTTGAGCTGTCTGGAGAAACAAGTGAAAAGCAACTCAAATATAATCATGAGCTGAGAGGTATTGAAAATGCTTACATATGCATTTTAATTATGTAGTGCATGAGAATTACCTTCCAAGAGTCAGGAGATGTATCTGGATGGGGAAAAAGACTGCATGAAGTCAGGACATACTTGTCATTACATACCCTCAGTCAGGCCTTGATAGACTTTTACTTTTCCTGCTTTGAAGGGGTTTGTTTTTCCAGACAGGTGTACTGAGCAATATTGTGCAGATTCCTTTTGAAATTTCATTTTTTTCCAAGGCTTCCTGAAAGTTTTTTTTTAGCATAATGAGCATTATGCCTTCATTGCCTGTCAGTACTTTCTGAGTTTTTGTCCACCTCTGCGGTACTGAAGATAGATTTTTTTACATCCAACATGTTTAAGCAGCCCAGTCCCTGTGATTGTTGTACTGTTAAGTTACAGAATCACTCAGTGTTCAAGGGCATGTCACTGGAGCAAAGTCAACTTTGATCCTTCTACAAACCTGATTTCACAAGTGGGATTTGTGGGAGGGTAGCAGCCATCTCTGCACAAATTGTGAGGGACTGTTGAATTACCCATGGGTTTGCAGTGTAATCTGACCGTGGTAAAATAATAGGTAGGAAATAATGGCCTCTCTTTCCCCAAAACATTCCTATCACATATACCTTGAAATATTACATTAGGTTTTGCAGACCAGGCTGGTAAATCACAGACTAATCAAAGGGAGGACTGGGTGGGGTGTACTGACTTTCAAGAATACATCTGCAAATTTAGTTTGAAAGTGTAGCCTTGGAAAAGAGGATATAATCCTGCAGGTATCCAAAGAAGAAATTATTAATGTTCCATGGAAATTATAGGTGGGAGCAATGAAATGAATTTGCAGAAGAAGTAGACTTGTGAAATGATAGGAATAGTGAATTATTCTTCTGGAAAATCTTAAAAAGGGAGGTGTAGCAAGCATTATTTAAAGCACATAAATTGGCTTGGACACATCATTTGGTGATACATGGTTCTGTGATTCTCGGGAAAAAAAATTTTCTTCTGTTTGTCACACAGGTCTTATGGCTGAAATAAGCTGGTAGAACCAATTAACAAGTGCCAACTTTTGATTAAGTTCCTGAGTAAATTGGACAAAGCTTTACAGAAATAATTTGGAAGATGTGTGTATGCTATATTTATTTATGGAGATATTGACACTGTTTAGAAATTGGGTATATTTGTAGGTATTATGTAAGTGTAATTTTGAAAGTGTTGAAATAGCACTTGAAAACATTGAACTAGTGAATTAAAATCTGAATTGTTTTATAGTTGAAGGGGTAGACATGTGATTGAGAAACTTGTGTCCCGAGTCTGATTTGTATGGCAGTTCTCCAATTCTGAACATGTAGTAAAGGAAAGATTTGTCACACTAGGTGGCTGCAATATTGAAGGAGAAGATGAAAGCTGGGATTTTGGCACTGGTGCTGGTTTTTATGTGGATGCTACTGAAGATCCTTGGAAAACAAACTACAGGATGTATTCCTACATAAAGGATGAGGTAACTGGGCGGTTGGGTTCTCCTGGTGTTGCTGGGTAAGGTAAAGGGGCGTGGCTCAGTCATAGGAAATTCCCACATCTTGTGTTACAAGGTTATGGGAGATTTCTATAGAGATACTTTGAGTTACTTATTATCAGCTGAACTGTTTCCTTTTGATTTCACATTCCCCTTCAAGTTGCTTTCAGGCCATGATCACAAATGT
Source organism: Fringilla coelebs (assembly GCF_963513975.1). NCBI lineage: Eukaryota > Metazoa > Chordata > Aves > Passeriformes > Fringillidae > Fringilla > Fringilla coelebs. The sequence goes on along the minus strand of NC_140029.1, from coordinate 62,429,194 downwards.
CAGGCTAGAACCGGAGATGTGCCTTTGGTTTCAGTGGCATTAAAAGCTGGTTAGTTGTGTGCTTTTTTTCTTAAACACACTCAAGTTGTTTAACATTTTTATTATGCTTTTTTTTCCTTTACAGCTGCCTAAACTAATAAATGCCAATTTTCCAACTGACCCTGAACGGATGTCTATTTTTGGGCATTCCATGGGAGGTCATGGAGCTCTTATTATTGCTCTGAAGAATCCAGGGAAGTACAAAGTAAGATGAAGTATAGCTTATATGAGATGTACTAATGCCTATATAGATTTCTGTAAATGTGACTGAAGAAAATATAATATTGAGTTCTTTGAGGGCAATAAATGTATAAATAGTTTCATTTGCTGCAGTTCATTGTTACATGGTTTTTATTTTTTTGCTGCTGTCTTTCTGAACAGTCTGTGTCAGCATTTGCTCCTATCTGCAACCCAATTCAGTGTCAGTGGGGGAAGAAAGCCCTTGGTGGATATCTGGGACCAGATGCAAGCAAATGGGAGGTATGTGTTGCAGCTGCAGTTCTTTAATGACAGATGAATGAGTGATCTGTAAATACATCACAGCAGGAGCCTGGAAAAAAACTCTGGATTGCCCATGAGCTGGTACTGTTTTTCTACTACACCCCTAAGCACAGAAAAGCATTGTTTGTTTCTGGCAGAAGTGACTTGCTGTTGCCTTAGGATGCTTATGAAAATGTAATGAGATACAGGTCTCTCATCAAATCAACTACATTCCTCTCAGTTTTATGAAGATTTAAAAGTCTGCACTGAGAACAATTATGAGCAGTGTATTTTTGTAGTAGCCTGAAGAGAGAGACTGCTGCAAACTGTTCAGACTGATGAGCCTCATGACATCTTTCAGGGGCAGCCTGTGGGAAGCCTCCAAGAGGAGCCCGTCAGATACTTGGAAATTGGTGTCCTGCAGAACAGCATTAAACTAGACAAAGTTAGATTTTAGCTCCAGGATGTTAATTTTGAGTTATCATTAGTTGTATATGAATGGCTAAGATACAAAAATGTGTGTCTGCGTGGTTGCTGCATTATTTGGGCAGCCCTTCAGTATTTTTAATCTCAACTTGAACACTGCACTGTATTTTTATAATTAAGTTAGAAGGGATTGTTATGACCATGTACTCAGGTTTCCTTGTAAATAAGCACAAGCTGCAGTTCAGTCCCTTGTAAATTGGATTAAAGTATGTCTTAGAAAGACTCCCAGGTCTGATTAAGACTTTACAGGATTGGAGAGTGTTTTCTGCTTTTCTGATAGTGTAGTTTGTGTACTTAGAAACCACCACTTAAACTTGCTTAGACTTAATGTAATGGATTTGTTGTGAAACAAAACAAAACAACTGCCCAAAAACCTGTTTTCTGTCCCCTTAGTTTGTTTTGTAGCACTTCTGCAAATCTATTCCAGTAGATCAACAGCAATCATCAGGAACACACCTTTGAAAGGATCTGGATCTGCCTTTGAAACAGATATCCAACCTCTGATCTCTCTATTTTTGCTTAAAATTGCCATGTAAATATGCTCAGGATAACTTGATACCATGGCCACAGTGCTGGGCTGAGCCCAAGCTCCCACTGCCATTTCTGGATCTGGTGGCATTCTGGAAGGATGGCTCTGATGCCTTGGTGTAGGACTTTGGATTTTGCTGTCCATTGGTGATTGGTCTTCTCCACAGCATTTAAACACTTTGCTGTCTTTTTAAAAGAGTTATTTATTTTGAGCATGTAATAAGCACAGGACCCCATAGGTAACATGTTCCCCATCATAATTACATTCTGATACATATATGTTTAGAGTTTCTAATTTGTTTCTCAGTCAAACCAAATTTTCTTGGTCAAACGATCAGGGTAGCCTTCAGGTTAAACTCCTGCCTATGGGCTTAGTTGTGCCACACTGGTGTTTTGACTTTTAGCTGCCAGAATAAATACACCAAGATAGCAAGTTTCTTCAGCAGGATCTAGTTTCTGCACAAGGCTGTGAATGAGTACTGACTATATTGCTGTTCTTCCATTCTGTAGGAAGTCAGCCCTGGGCTGGATGTGCTCTGTTTGGTTAAACTGCCAACTTGGTAATTATCTAGCTCATACATTTGCCCTTTTTAAAAGCAATGGGTATTACTTTTCAGTTGTCTGGATTTTTCCTGGTTTTTTGCTCTTCCAAAGTGCAGCTTGGTGTCCTGAGCAATACTGCCCAGGACTCTCTCTGTGCCATTCTTTTCTTGCAGTCGACAAACTGAAACCAGTGGAAGCTATGTAAATGAAGTAATTTCTCTTTTATTTCTGCAGGCCTATGATGCTACACAGCTTGTGAAGTCCTACTCGGGTCCTCGCCTTGACATCTTGATTGACCAAGGCAAAGATGACCAGTTCCTGTCTGCAGGCCAGTTACTGCCTGATAATTTCATTGCTGCCTGCACTGAGCAGAAAATCCCAGTAGTCTTCAGACTGCAGCAGGCAAGTTGCTTCTGCAGTCCTCCTTTGTCAGATTCTTGTTTGATTTTTGGTTCCGTACAGCAGGCAGTGAAGAGAGTGTCTGTAAGGGGGCAGGCATGCTCTCACTGTGGGCGTCCCTGGCCACCTGAGGAGGAGGGTGAGAAGTGACACTTTCCCGTGGGCCATCAAGGTGTGCATCACCCACCCGATTCAGCCGCGCTTCACCACTAGGTGCCGTCGTGCTTCCAGCTTGGACAGGCTGATCCCTGCATGGGGACTCGGGCAGCTGGTGCTAGGGAGACACAGCAGTAATGATTTTTAATGCGTACTGCAGTCACTCTACAGCCAAAGTGACACATGGCCTTCTGCTGCATCCCCTACCTGTGCTGTGGGTTTCGTGTTTACCATAGAACTTTGAGATTTAGTTTGCATGTAAATTATGTAAATTAGGGAAGGGGTGGAACTGCTTGACATCCTAGATTCATGTAAAGACCCAGGTCTTTACATCACTCTTACCTGTAGTGCAGTGACCCAGAACAAGACTGTCCTGAGAGCAGTGGAGTCTTTGTAAGCCACTGGCAACTTCCACCCAGTGAGGAACTCAGTTGTGGAGTGAAGAATTGTCCACTCTGCTTTATCGTAAGCCTTGCACCTAAAGATAGAGTTAGTGCTGATGAAGGGCTGTGGACCAGAGGGTGGCATTTCAGCACAGTGATGGAGCAGTAACTCAGACCTGGGCTGTGTTCTCCTTATCCCCCCTTTGTTTTACCAGAACAGTGCCTGTGAGGGCAACTGCTCTCTCAGATTGCCTCTCACTCTGCAGCTGAGCCTTGCTGTTACCCATCTCCAGCTTACAGGCCCAGATCTGGGCAGGTTAAGGGACTTGCTGTTTGTTCAGCTTCCTAGTGCTCATCTGTACTTAGCCTGTTACATATCCCTTGACATTTTTAGATATATTCCAGGTGTTTCTGGAGATGGATAAAACCACAAGAGTCATTACATTTCCTTTAAAGTAGCTTAGCATGATTGCTTTATCATGAGCTGTATGTTCTCTGCTGATTTCTTTATTGTTGCTCTTTTCTAGGGTTACGATCACAGCTATTATTTCATTGCTTCATTTATTAATGACCACATCAAGCACCATGCAAAATACCTCAATGCTTGAACCATTTGGATGTGAGTGCTGCCTGGACAATATGAATCAAGAGATAGTGGTGAACTAAACAAAAATCATTTGCTGAAGTAATGTTTGTAAAATGGAGCTCTTCTGATTGTACTTCTAAGAAAAATAAAAGTCCCACTTAATTTGATGTGTGTGCTTTAGAGTAAGTATTGGGAATGTTCTTGAATGCTTGGAAAACTCTTGATGCCATCAAGTTACATCTGCTCCATTTTGGGTCAAAATGTAAGCCAGGCAGATGAGTGACTTTCACACCATGAGCATGGGTGTGGATGTGGCATCTGCAGACAGCTTCTAGTGCAACTGTGCAAAGACTGTGATTAACAACAGTGTGCCCATTCATCCAATTAATTACTGGGGTTTACTTCAACCTTTAATAGGGAAGGAAGTTGTTAGTGGCACAGCTAATCAAGCTCCTTAATTAATCTGAACTGGTAGGTGTGTTTTTCCTTGGCCTGTGTAAATACCTTCCAAGGACAAGGTCTGGTGGAGAATGCAGACAAAAGCCTGCTGTGCACAGTTGCTTACTGTCCTTTGTGTGATCAAGTAAATGATCTGAAGTATTCTGTGGATGATACTTATAGAAAAGACCTCTTAAAAAACATGTGAAGGAAGCAGTCTGTACTAAAAAGGGTTTTTTATCCACTTGCCTTTGATTCTTAAGAGTGTGAAAGACTTGAAGTGTGTATCTTAGATGTGACAGGACTGAGAAGAAACTGCTAAATAGATCTCAGAAAAGCAATTGCTATCTAGATGATCTAATAACTTGTTGCTGAAATCAAGTATTCTTATTTTACAAAAGATGGCAGAATTTAGTCCTGACAGTTGTAGATCTAAAATAGCTCTTGGTGATATAATTCTGCCAGCTATCTTGGACAAGAACACAGATTGTTCCAGTAAACTGCAAGTAATCACCTGTAAACTCAGCCTTCTCATGGCTCAGCAACCTGAAGCGTTGCTCACACCTTGACTCACTCTTGCCAGAGGAAATTCTACCACAGATGTATGATGGGGTTTTTTTTTTAGGCAATGCTGAATGCTCTCCTGTGTCCCTGGTTCCTGCTAGATTCTAGGTTACAGGGAGGCTGGTGCTGGTGACAGCCTTAAATTATGCATTGATTTAGATCAGTCTGGCATCTAATAATTTATGATTAAGTTCTGAAGGCTGGGAAGATACAACTGTGTGCATTGCAAGAGCTCTCCAGAAGGAAATTATTGCAGAGGGATCCTCTGCTTCCAAAATCCCCTATCAAATGTGAAAAAGTACAGCCCATAAAGTCACCTGTTCACTCACCTGTTCACTAAGGTAAAGACACTCCATTTAGAGAAATTGGAATCTAGGAGAATCTGTACTTGGATGACTTCAGAAATCCTCATGGGCAAGAGAAGGCTGGATGGTGTGACCTGCTCCTTGTTTCTGCAGCAAGGGGCAGAGCACAGCAGCTGAGCACAGTGCTGGCACACCGTAGGTTATCCCCAGGGCCAAAGGCTCACTGTGTTTGCTGCTTGGAGTCAGTACTATCCAGGAATGTTCATGTTTTGTTTGCTGAAGCAGAAGGCTGCAGAACAATCTCTGCATTTCAGGAGGAGAAAAGGCTGCCCTGTAGAGAGAAGTGTTAGCAGTAAAATGAACAACTCATACACCGATGTGAGCAGGAGCAAATTGAAGGAAGGGTATCCTCCAATCTCCCTGAGCCCAGCCCAGCCCTGGCAGCAGAGGGCAGATAATTCACTGCCCCTGACAGACTGGCTGGAGCCCTTCACAACAGGAGCAGCAAAGCTGCAGAGAGAACACTGCAGGTATCCAACAGCTATCAGCTGGATCTTATGCCTACTTTAGCTGCAAAATGCCTTTATTTGCATCACATCATCATCTTCCCCCATCCCCAAACCCATCATTTCCAGTGTTATGCTCTCCAACTACCATGTCTTTGACAAGAAATCATCAGGCACAGGGATAGGCATTAAAGGGTTTCTGCAAATAATATAGTTTAATTGTAACTACAGTAAAGATTTTCTATATACATTATGTTCACCGTGGAGGGTATTACAGATTTGCCATGCATGTTTTATTGCACATATAAATATTGTACAAAGGATCATGAAGATTCTCTTTTTAGCCATACAGGGTAAGACTGCATAAAAAAGCTGTATTACAAAATACTTAGAGCTATTTATTTACAGCTAAGTTCAAGCAAATACTGAAAGACACTATCAGGAGAAAAACAAAATTTTAATTATGAAAAAACAAGATTTGTCAAAATAATAATAATTACAAAGCTTCATGTTGCCATATATACATTGTAAAAAAATACTCAGGAAACCTGCATTTTTACCCTCAAGATGCAGAAATCAATATTCCTATTTTTATACTTGATCCTTGAATGCTTCTAAAATTTGATAAACTCTGACTTGAAAACTTATTTTCTTTACATTGCTCGTGCTTTTTGACAAAACAGATATTTGTGCAGCTCTGTAAAATATTAAAATACATTTTCATTTAGTGTTAAAGTGCACAGTACATTTTATAGGAAACAATATGCTAGCTGCCAATCAAATTACAATTTAAGTCTATGTTCCCTCTATAAAATAAATGTTTTTGCTTTGGTTGAAGTAACTGGATATTCCATGCATACTGTCTGGCTCATTGTCTGCGAGTCCCCTTTGCTCCTCCTCACACGCTGCTGTCACTACCTCCCAGCCCCGGAGCAAGTGTTGGTGTTGAAGTGTGTGCCCTGCGTTCAGCACTGCCTGAAGCTCAGCAGATCTGCTGCTCAACACGGGTGGGTTTAAAGGGGGCAGTGACAAGTATGCATCACTCTGCCCAAAAGCCTTCATACAATAATAGCTCTCTCCACATCCTCTTGCTTAAATATTTAGTCCTCACACCCCCTTGCCTCTTTTTTTTGCCACTCTACACTTCAAACTCCCTGCTTGTGTGGCCCCAGCCAGCTTCCCTTTTCACCACATGCTGCTGCCCCGTCCTGCTTGCCCAAGTCCCATCACTGGCTTCTTGTGTGAATGGAAACGGGATGTTCCAGATAGCAGCACTGTGCTGGAACTTTCTGATCTAAAATGTGTGATGTCTTAATAATAAAAGCATACTTTTAAAAACCTCTTTGAAAAATGTAAAGTGGTAAGAAGGAGAAGAACTTTTATTTCCTATTGCTGACGTGGAAGTAGAGGTCTGATGCTGCAAATGTGCACTACAGAACATTGTGCTTAATTCTGTGGATACTTTTAAAGAGAAGCACCCAGGCAGGCTGGATCTGGAAGATCAGGTCTTTGAGACTGCCTTTGGCAATTTCAGTCATTTTGTCTCCTCTGGAAGGAATCACTGAAGAAAGTAAGTTAATTTTTTGGCTACCTGTTAATCTTGTTAACGTTCTTGTGCTATTTTGTACTATTTGTTCTGTAGTGCTGTAATCTTTCAAAGAAATCAAGTTACAGTGCAAAATTACATTTCAAGACACATGATCCTAATGCACATAAATAATTTTGTTGTGGCAAAAGTTAAATGTCTTGTGCATAGCAAAATAAGCAATCAAAAATATTTTTTCACATTTATTTTTCAAGTTTACATATTTCCTTTTGTTTCTAAACATCTATATACAAATAAAATGGGTGTGCTCTCACTTTCAGCCAATTTAGTCTATCTAGTGAGGGGAGAGGTGTTACTGGAATGTAGGAAACTCAATGGAATGCAGACAATTTTTTACCAATGTTCCACAGATTCAAGAAATAAAGAATGCCATTCCAGCTAGCTGTTCTTTTAATAGAAGCACCTATTTTGTTGGCTTTTTATCTTACATATTAGAAAATACAATTTACGGAGATCTAGAGCTACTGCACACCAAGTAGAATAAAAAATAACTAAGTATTTATATTAAAATAAAGTGTTTAACCACAAAAAAAGCAGTAATAAAATACAGTTTCCTAATTTACATTTTGCATCCAAAGGATGAATAACAACTCACTAATAAATAATATTTATATAAATATTTAATGTCTGGATATTTTTAAAAGGCAATAGCCTGAAGCAACTGCAGAAAAACCTAAGGTGGTAGCAGTCTGATTTACTCTCCCTTCTCCCTCCCCCAAGGTGATTACAGTGATTCTTAGTTTAGTAGTTTAGTAATACAAAGTATCTTGCTGCAAGACAGCTGTGTACTCCACGCGATTTTAAGTGGCAGAGAGGTGTTGTTTTAGTAAGTACTGTACAAAGTGAGCTATAAAAGCAGTGAAGTGCCAACTTCCTCTAGAAAATGTTTCTGTTCAGTTTCTGCTTTGTAGTTCAACACATATGTACAGTCTGAAACATGGGTTTAAAATCATAAGAATACTCTTGGAGTACTGGAGTTGTTTTCAATGCAGTTTGAAAAAATGGGCAGTTTTTTGATTTGTTCATGGCACAGTGTAGCTGGTAACAGCAGAGAGAGTAGTTTCATGTGAATAAAGCTTGTTTCACTGTGGTTACATCTAGCAATGCTTGAACTGTTATGCTCACTTTTACCAAGCCCTTTTCTTCTAGGATGTGATGTGGTAGGCAGAGCTTCTCCTAGAAAAAGACAAAAAAAAGGAGTAAAAATTAGAATATTCAATACTCACTGCAGAATCTCACTTCACATGATCACATTTGGAACACAAATCCCAGCAAGCAGGAATCATTTCCTATTTTTAATTAAAAAGAACTTCCTGTCATTTTGACAGAAAGTCTCTGATTTTGCTCCTGCTACCCCTAAGAGTTAGTGAGAGATCTGTTAATATTCTGGGCCCCAGAAGCCAAGTTGTTCTGCAGTCATTATAGCACATAAACAGCTAAGAGTGAGGGCCAGCAAGCACACACCAAACTTTCACCTACAAAGCAGGATAACACAGCATTTGTCCTGTTATGACATGTGTGAGATGGGGGATGGAAGCCTAACTTAAAAAAATAAAAAGCAAACCAAAAAACCCCCATTCTCCCACTGAGCTCTGGACAGGGCCCAGGATATGCACCTTGAAAACAACCCACTAGCACATCCAGGGAAGTGTGTGCAATGCTGTGCATTCAATGGGCAAAGTGTTTCATTCTGAGTATTGGCACCTTATCTGAAACACCCAGGAATCAACTTTATTCACCATAAGGACACAGAACTCATGGCCAGGATGGAGCTCACTAGCTGTCCACAGAGGCTGTTATAGCAGGAGACAGGCAAGCAGTAAATGCTGTATCTCCTACAAGGACAGCAAGACACCCACCCATGAACAATTAGAGAAAGTGTCAGAGAGACAGCCTTGTGTCATGACTGGCCCTCTGTTGAGAAAAAACTTTCTAAATGTTACTGGGCATTCTTGTTAAGAAATCAATGAAATTATGAAATTGGGCAGCAGGTCTATAATAAATAAATGGAAAAGCCAGACTATATCACATAAACCATAATTATAACTGTGAGACTCACTGCCACAACATAGAAGCAAAAAGCATAAGTGGGATGACAAAAATATACAACTAAGAGAAAAATCCAAACAGAGCTATTATACACAAACACATGGAAACAGTGCCTGGCTCATGAAGTATTTCAGCTCTATGTCATTTAAGCATGAAAAAGGCACCATCTGTGTTGTCTAACCTGTTCCTTCCCAAAACATCCATACATAACCATCAGCAGACTTGCAATACTGAGTTTTTGCAAAGAGAGGGTGGTTTTGATAGTCTCACTACTGAATATCTTAGTTATTCAATAAACTTTCAGCTTTTAAAACTACTGATGCATTTGAATTTCTGTTTTAATTAACTACCTGTCTTCTACTGAATATTCCTCTGGTGTCTGTAACGTTAATTAATGGTCCCTTATTTTATTTTTATGCAATTCATGTCCTTTTCCACACTTCCTCATACCGATTACTCCTTCAATTTAAACTTCGCTGATCTTTTCAACCTCTTCTCATTACACATTTTTTCAGTTCTAGTCCCTTCCTTGATTCCTGTGGACCCTTACAACTCTATACAATGAAACTAGTACACGCAAGAACAATTCATACAGTCTTTACTATGCTATGCACCTATGTTTAATTGTTTTTATCTCCTTCCACTCCTGTCCAGTCCTTGCTCAGGAGACCTCCTCCAGTGGGCCACAGCTCCAGAAAAGTATCAGTACTAAACAGCTGTTCCACTACTTCTGGCGTTTATGACTTTCTTTTGCTAATGAATAGCAAAAGAATTTCCCTTATGCATAACCCTTATGCATAACCTTATGCATAACCAACATTTAGCTTGCTTAAATTTCCTATGAAGTTCCTCATAGCCCACTCCAGCCACAGTGAGAGTGGCTGCAAAACGTACCTATTAACTACTGAACCTGAAGAGCCAAACTTCATTTGCAATCACAGCATCTGATACTGGTAACTGTGATTTATCTGTATTCTTTTACATTTTATATTTACTACTGAAGCTGTTTTAGTATTTATTATTTTACGTTTGAAAGATTTCTTTAAGACCCAAGAAACAACTTCAAACAGATAATTTTCAGGGAGCTTGGCTGAGTAGGTCTGTAGGAGATGGACAACATACATTTCCCCACATGGAAGAGAGCATATATAGTGATATTTTGCTAACACCGAGTTACTACTTCCACTGAGTTTGTGGATTCTGATTCACATTGACCAAACTATTGTGGCAACAGCTTCCTGCGCCTGTCAGCCACACTGCCCCTCCTTGCTGCAACTACTTGTCCAGTCAGGCCAAGGAACTACCCCAGCCACACCTGGTCATCAGCCACATTTCCATTCCAAACCTACCTACCATAAACTGATCATTTAAGTTAAGACAGTGAGTCAGCAGTTCATTCTTGTTTGTTCTTCTGACTGAAATATTGACCCGCAAACTTTCAGAGATGGTTCCCCCCAACTTTTATTCCTCTAAAAAAAAGTGTCTTTTCCAGAAAATCATATAGTTTAGGATGCAAACTCCTAAACTGATACTGTTTAGCTCTGGAATAGCTACATAAGAAGGTAAATACAGTGATATCAAATAAAAGGGTGAAAAAACCCCACCCAATATTCTTCTACTTCAAAAGTGTGATTTCTACTAGACATTTTGCCAATCTATTGTCCTGGGAGCTAGTTCATCTAAAAATCCACAATGCTCTGATTTTGATTTTTTTTTTTAAAGATCCATATTAATCTTATTTGAGAATACAAATCGGACACCTGGAGAGAAATGTTATCCTTTCCACACTCTTCTACTTCTTTCCAGTGTCCTTCCATAGTAGGCTCTTGTTTCACAGATTTGGTGGCCCTTAGCATGCCAATATTTCATTATTCTTCCGTGCTAGACAAAAGGCATTTAATAAGAATTCAGATACTGAATCCAGTATCTGAAAACTAAGGGACAGGCATTACAAGGCTGAAGGGTATGGACTGAACCCAAAACCCCAAAGCCTAAGAAAACCTACCTTGCTTGATATTTATGTTTGAAAATATTCTGCATTTTGCTATTGAAATCAGATTTGCTTAAACCATCACAGTTAAGAATGTTTACTTAGAAAAATTTAAATTCTAAACCTATTGTTTCTGTGGCACCTTGTAGCACTCACTGAGCTGTACTGTCATGCTCTCTTGCTAGGATTTTTGCAGTTGCTTGTAAGCACATTTGCACTTTAAGCATAAGAGAATGCATGCCCCATTTCCTATAAAAACCCCATCCAATACAGGTTTTTTCCATTTTTAAAGGCAAGCATTATCTAATTATTTTAAATAGAGCACAGTAATTTAGTCTGTATGAGGCAACCTCTCTCTACCTGCTGTATTTGTAAGATGCATACTCCAATCAGGACAGCTGATCTAGGAGGTCTGTAAAAAATAGGACCATACAACTGTTGTAGGAGTGAAAAGTTTCCCACCACGTAAGTTTTTTATGTACTATTCTATGTCAGTGGTCAAAACAAATATACTTAACAGCCTTCTCTGATGAAGCACACTTGGCTAACAATTTATAATTCTGCAGCTAAACACATGGCTACAATGAACTTTTCAAACTAGACAATGAGACCAATGCCATCTCCTAAAAATGACAAGCTTCTCTTAATATCTCACAAATCAGTTCTGATATGTAAGCCCTAAACACTATCTTAAAAGCTCTGTAAATAGCTTTCATCAATTGTCTCCCATACTTTTTAAATCGGAGTTTTTGAGTCACATTTTTACTTCTCAGACTAAGAAAAGGCAAATCTTGCCAAGGATGGAATCCAAAGCACAAAAACAGCTTTCCATAGCAGCAGTACCGTCCCAGGTGTCTCTGTACTTTAGTTCAGCTGCTCTCCCTGCTTTCCATGCTCTGCCTCATTCCCTCACCAGATACAACTGCTCTCTGGAAACCAAAGACAGCAAAGCTGTGAAGCTGCAAGCCATGGAGATTTCAAAGCTTTCCTGAAATCCTAGCATTTTGAAGGAAATGCCTGGTCAACCAAGAGGAGAACTTGCCCCTAACTCTGAGGAGACTCCACTCACTTCTCCCCACATTAAATAAAATTTCTGTCCCATTTACAATAGAGGTAAACACATAGCATTTCTGTATAGAGGTGTGAATTCTCTCTCTAAAAACACCCCTGTTGAAACCATCACTGAACAAACTCCAAAAGAACAGATGGAAGAAATGGATATTCATTCTACAGACAGCCTAAAACAATTGTGGTGGGAAGGGCTGCCACTCCTCATAGCAGCACCAATCTCTCTATTCTCCATCCACTACACAAATGAAGATCTAATATATTTTGACTGCCTTTTTTCTCTCTAAGAACACAAAGGAACTTAAATTACTTGTTGCAAGCAAACCACCTTCTACAGACACACAGCCATTTTGAATGGATAAAGATGCCTTCAAACTTATAATGAAGCAAAAGAACAAACTCCTCCTGAAGGAAAAAAATGTTAAGTGCACAAAAAGGAGGCAGCAGCAGGAGGCTGAATCACAAAGCAGCACAAAGAGACAGTACCACAGATGTACCCACAAAGGTGCACGTGTGCATGTGCTTGCCACAGCAAGTTTCTAATCCTGGAACAAAATATCTGTTTTAGGACAGAAGTCAGTAATACACAATGACACTAATCCCTCAAGAATATGTGGCACACTTCACACACACATCTATTTTTATTCGACACTAGATGACTTCAAAGTTAAGACAACTGTTTGAATTAGTTTATGGCAGGGCAAGCAGCTTGGCAATTCAGATACAGTAAGCATCTATTAAAAAGACATTGCTGCCATAATATCAGGTTGTTAAGTGGTAAAATAACGATCATGATAAAAGCAAGGCCCAACTGTCTGTATTTGTTAGTAAAAATACAGAGGAAAGGAATCCCATGATTCAGCAAGAACATTTCTCTTTCTTCCTTGTATTTGTAGAATGTGAAATTTCAGATCTACAGGGGAAAAATATTAATGAAACAATGAATATTGGAATGTGCAATTTCTCAAAGCACAAATTAAAAAACCCAAGTCCATGTAATGCCCATCATTTCATGTTTGAAGCCAACTATTTTGAAGTTGGAAGTCAATAAAAGAAACTTCAGGGCATTACAATTAAGCAAACATGTCCAAATACTCAACCTTTGCATTTTTTTAGGACAAAACTAATTTTCTTTCTAAAGCTCAGAAAAAAAAGCTATAGCAAATATTTACTTTTTCATATATCTAAGGCAATTTAAAATTCTGTCCTTTTATATATTTTTTACTTTTCCACTATTACTGTTGATGTTTGTATACGCCCAGATGCCCTGCACTACCATTCAAGTACAAATGAAAAGAGATATAAAAAAGTACAGTAATTCAGACCATACTGCAGCTGCAAAATCATGTATTTGGAGTCATAGCCAGTTAGACATCTAGATAGGTGCATCTTCTGCACCTATCACCTTTCACCTCAAGAAACTGGAAATATTTGCAAAACTCTAGTTACTGATGATGGGCTTTGGATCCTTCAATAAATTATAACATTGAGCCATAAAGTTTAAAAGTAGACCACATATTTTATAAAATCCCTCACAGTTTTATTCTAACAAGCGTAGAAAACAGTGACCTGAAACTTCAAAGAACAAAAATCTTAAAGACAAGACACACATGAAACAGTAAGAGAAAACACAGTCTTGCAAGGGAAATACCAATTATACCAGAAAGTTACATATTAAATTCTGATAAAGTGATGAGTGCTTTGTATCATCAAAGCAGAATACATCGTTACCTTACAGTATTTTTGTACTGCTCTTTCTGCATAATACAGCTTGTGTTCTAGAAATGAAGGAAATGGGAAAGGCTCACAAAACCAGCTGTACCATTTTTTTTCTCAACTTGCATGTATGTCTGGGATTTTTGGGTTTTTCTTTTTTGTAACAGGAAAAAAAATTTTGTGAAAAACAGTGACATGGCAATTCTTTGGTAACTTATGAATGTATACTGAATAGAAAACCCTACTGAATATTTGCTCACATCTAATTCAGTCCCCATTCATATAAAGTTCAACTTTCAGAACACTTATTAGGAGCACAATGGGATCTATATACAGATTTTAAAACTTGTTAATATACAAAAAGCATTTGAAGGACTACTACACTACTTTACACTGCACTTGAAAATTCTTTTTCTGGATCAAGGAAAAAGAAAGTCAAATCCTCACATCAAAATGCCACTTGTGATTCGGTGCAAACACATTTTGCCTGCACGAACATCCACTACAAGCTGTATTTATTATTGTATTGCAGTATGGATGAGATGGCCTTCACAGGACATGAGAGTATGATGGGCACAGTACAGACTGGAAACTCATTTATTAGGATATCATGGTTTGAAAATCTCTGACAATCACTGCAAAGTAAAAAAATGAATGGGAAAAGAAATGGAGGAGCAAATATAATTAATGTTATTAATGAATATAGGGGGGAACTACGGTGAACTTTTTTTTTTTTTTAAACACAAGGCAATCAACCTTATTATGTGACTGGCTATGAGCACTAAGTACCAGTTATATCTAAATGGGTATCTCAATATTGACATCTCCTCACAGGTGAGGAACCATCAAAGAGTTGAACTGTTTGGTTCACAAGTACTAAAACCACAGAACAGCAGCACAGAAGCAGGACTCTGAATTTAGCAAAGAACCTATTAGAGTAGATTAAAGATGTTTTAGTTTCCAGTTCCCCATTTAGTGTAAGAATTATTGACTTCAGAGAATGGAAAGACATATTTTTCATATTTGCATTACATTTGAAATATATTTTGAGAAACTTAACTATATTCAAACTCAGAAAATGTAAGGGTAATTTCACTACTTCTTTCCCGGTAAGATTTACACATATTTGGAAGTGTAATCAATAACAACACCCAAAAATTACCAAACTGGATAAGTCTCATGTATGTTAGCACAGCTGTGCTTGTCATGAACCAAATATGTTTGGTGTTTTTCACCATCTCTAACTTCCATAAACTGCACATAATGCTACACTTCAAATACCAGATACTGTCATAGCTGAGAACACACAGAAAATGGTCCCTGAGGGATGACTCTGTTCGCATGGCAAGCATAGACAAAGTTAGGACTTCAGACAAGGTTGAGAGTTAAGTGTCACTGTGACTGGGGGACGTTCACTTGGTCTACACTGGCACAACAGTAGTTCAGTTTCTAGCCCAGTGTCTACTCTGATAAAACATTCAAAACCACTGAAGACATGAACTTCCATTTCTGCACACTGAAAATGCACACCACACTGATTACTCCTCTTACTGCCCTCCAAACTATTGGATACAGTGGATAATCAGACGTGCTGTTAGACAAAGACAGATGTGCATTATAGAATGGCGGCAAAACCTTTCTCCACAGGATTTTCTCATTTGAAAAGATGTACTCTTACAAGCAGTTCAGCACTATATAAGGAGGGCACAACAAACACCATTGACAGGAGACCTGTTTGCCACTATGGGAGCAATAGCAAAACCCCAACCCTACAGAAGACATCACTTCTGTCTCAAATGCCAACACTGGACTATAAACAAACATATTAGTCGATTCTGAACTGATTCAAGCCATACGTCACCCAGTTTCATCAGAAAAGCAAAACAATTAGAACAAGACAACAAAAAATCAAAACAAAGATCTGCTCAAAGTGGAAGCTTAAATGTTAAGCTGTGATTGAATAAACAAGTGTCTGGTATTGGAATTGCTGAAATTAGGCTCACAGTTAGAAGACAGGCCTGTGCAGGATGAGGGCACAAGTCTATAGCTACATACCAAATAAAAAGCTTAGATGCATTCACTGAACTCTTGCTCCATCACAGATGACACTCTTCAAAATAAAGTTGTTAGATGTATGCACTGGAAGCTGCCAGACACCAAACCCTTTAAAATTTTTGATTTATCCAGCATCAGAAATTAAATTTTTTTCATTGTAAAATATATATTTAATACACTTATACTTTTTATGTATATCTGTATGTATATATATATATTTTTTTTTTAAGCCACAGAAACCAGGAATAGAACTGCACTTAGAAGTTTTTTAATAAAATTTTACAAGTATCTGTGGAGTGGGAATATTTATAGAGCAGCATTAAATAATGACTGTATGGTCAGAATAATCAGTAACATACATCCTTGTTATCCTAGTTATACTCTAAAAGTCTATAGCTTATTTTATTATATACTAGACGGGGGGAAATGAATGCATGTATTTCCAAGACACTAAACTGAGGTCCTTTGGCTAGCTAGTCTGAACTACAAATTTAGGCAACAGCAGCTAGGCCAATATCTCAATGTCGATATAGGTTTATACTCGAGGATTTGTATTTTTCAATCAATTTTAATTTGTATCTTTCATGCCAATAAGGAGAAAACCCCAGAATTGTCTTATTTAAGGTTTAGAGTAGATGAACAGAACTCAGAACTGGAAGGAAAATGGAAGTCATCAGTCCAGCAGTCTAACCATAGGCAGAGTTCAAACATAGCAAAATAGTTCCTGCCTAATGTATGTCTAAACTGCTCTTTAAAATTTCTTAGAATGGAAAAGCTAGAATCTTCCCAGAGGATCTGTTTTCCTAGCTACATTGTCTTTGCTCCATTGGTTACACAAAAACAAACAAACAAACAAACAAACAGTATCTGCATGTTCACAGGTGATGAAACAGAGAAGATAATGATGGGATTTGCTTGATGCCACACTAAAGAATGGCAGGTAAAGGAATAGAATAGCTTATTCCCAAACTGTGTCACTGTACTGCATGACCTTCTTCCTGAAAGATCCTGAAGTCCCTTGGATTCTAGGGCTTGCTCATACCCACTGCTAATTTACAGTCACCTTTGGGGTCTAGTGTAGCAAGTGTTTAAAAGGAGTCCAACACTGTTTTGTGTGACAGAAGAAAAAGATTATTCTACCAGTACTCTTGTTAATATATAAGACTTAAAAAAAAAAAAATCACAGTAATTTGAAAGATAATTCTCTAAGTGCTCTTAACACAGTATGTGCAGAGATAATTGGCACCTACTCGGAAGACACTATCACCTGCTGGAAGTGCCACCTGAAGCTGCTTCAATATCTGCAGCATTCTTGGATTTTCACAAAAAGTAAGAGGCTCAGCTCTATTTAGCTTGTGATACACATCTAGCCTACACCCAAATATGGAATAAGAGGAGCTTCACTGCTTCAACACGTTTAGTGAGTAGTCTAGGCAACATGAAAGAAAAGCTATAAATAAAGAGATACATAAGTTCTTAAACTACAGCTGGAGGGGAGAGAAGACATGGGACTTGCCTTCAAGATGCTACTCCTCTCTTCTATTTCAAGAGATTAATAAAGATATTACAAGGAAGGGAAGCAAGGGAAAGGGAGAAGTTTGAAAGGCAAAGGAAGGAAATTAAGTACCTGTAATTTTTCAGAGACAAAGCAGAAAGTTTGTGCGCACATGCGAACAGGTTATGCTGTTAGCAAATTCCAGTGATAAGTTATATACATCAAGACTATAAAAAGTATATGGAAAAGACAAAAGCCTAATAGATCCCAGGAGCGAAAAGTAGAAGTTGATTGTGGGGGTTTCTCCCCGAGGGCGAGCAGAGTGTCAACAGTCTTTCGAATGTGACGAATATCCGACTGCAGGATGTCATACGGAGAGCAGAGGTCAGCCTATCCCGAAGGGCAGCCATTAGAACAGAAAAAGAGTGCAAAAAATTAAAAATACAAAAATAGAAAAGTATTGATAAATAAATTATCACAATATTCCAGCATAAACATGTAGGAATAGTTTCTTCCTAGTATTGCCTCACTAGACATCCCAGCTTTCTTTTATTTCCTCTAAATACTGAAGCTATCATATAACATCAGAATGTTAAGACAGAAGAGCTCAAGCCTTCTAATCCTTCCAAAATTGTGCCCAAGTTCACAAGGGTGAGGAAGTGCATTTGATCCACTCGTTCCAATGAGGTCTGCACACCTTTGCCCATTTGGACCTTATTCAAATGCTTAAATGGAACCAACTGAAAAAACTAACTTAAAAATAGCAAAGAGTGGGTTAGAAAGCTGTTAAAAGCAGGAGCAGCAGCAATATGAAGTCTAAAGAAAAAGTACTTACAGAAATCATTAGAAGTATGCAAAATTCTCTAATATAATAATCTAAAACTTGGTATTCAAATATCACCTCAAATGATACCCAGGGACAGAAACACAAAAAGACATTGTAGCACTAACTATACTTAATTTTAATAAAGTTTCTAAACTGAAGCATTGGACACTAAATTTCTTACACAGCATTTTTTATATTATTAGCAGGTTAGATTCCCATACCTTTTTTGAAAAGAATCAATGACTTGATGTGGCAACTTACTCTGGACTAGCTATACAATATGAAGTGCAATATGTAATAGTACCAATATATTCACACAATATTTAACATTTAAATTAAACCAAGCAACACTAGTACTTTCAAAATGCAATCTAAGATATACCATTTTACATTGTAAATAAGGCCTTACTGAGATAACGAATACTTACTGAACAAAATTACATGCAGTAAGAATTTGAAAGAACACTGCTCCTGTGGAGGCTTTTCAGTCTCACTTCCTTAATGAACTGACAGTACCCCAAATAAACCAAGACATGGAAGTTCAACGTCTGTTTTCTGTTAGTGCAAAGTTTCAAGCTCCAGTTTGAAATAAATTAAACTTTAAAATGTCTTTAAATTTAAAATGTCTTTCTATCCTGAAAAGTGGCTAGTGAAACTGGAAGTCAAAACTGTCATCCATACACAAATTAAATAGTGACACTTTTTTTTCTTGTTTTGTTTTATTTTTGCTTACCATGAGTGTTTCTAGCTTTACCAGGAGTCAAATGCTGCAAAATTTTTTTACTTAGGCCAGCAGATACAGAACAGAGAACCAACCTGCCTAGCAACAGCACATTTTTTGCAGTCCTTTTTCAGAATTTTTTAACTCAAAACTCTAATGTGATAATAAACTTCAGTGCAATTCTGTTATTTTTTAGAGTTTGAAAACTCACAGACAGCACAAAACATGCTGATCTTGTTTCAAAATGGGATAGATTTAGTACTGTATTTGAGAACACCTACATCCACAAGCTGCTTACCACAGAAACAAGTTTTAGTGCAAACTATTCGTGACTACCAACTACATAATATATTGCATTTATATCAAAGGCACCAATAAACCCAGTAAATGCTGGATTAATTTTGGAACAACATCCAAGACTAGATTCCTACTTACTGCAAATACATACCAAAAGTAAATATCTAAGATACATTCAACTTATATTTCAAAAATACAATGCCAGACCTTTATAACAAGGACTTTTTAAAATTTTTGTCCAAAAAACCCCCAAAAAATGCCAACAGTCCCTACTGGAGTCAAATGGTGAAGGGAGTAATTTCAGACTTTAGAGACTGAGAGCTGGTAATAGGTTGACTTTTTACAGATACTGATGAAGTTGCTAACCCAAGATTAACATCCTAAGCAGCATAAGGAGAAGCCAAAGTGTACAAAAACAGCCAACACATGCAGAAGAAACTTTCTACAGAAACTGACATAATGTGTTTTAGTTAATTCAGTGAAACTTGGGAAAGCCTTAGGAATATCTATTTTTGTTTGTTCTGTGATGATGGATAATGGTGTTATATTCACACCTTATAATATAAAATATTTATATTTTATGTATTTTAGATTTCTGTAATATAACTGTAGATGAAAAATATATAGCTTTTCTAAAACAGAAGTAGTATTTCCACTTATTGCACTGATATTGTGCAATAAAAATACAAAACTAAAACATGACATCATGAAATAGTGAAAAAGCACATGACCTCCATACAAAGTCTCCAAGATAATCACCCATCCACCCATCTGTGACAAACACTGCCCCTCTCATTGAGGGGACTGAAATTATTGCCAGTAAGAATGACAAAGATACACGTATTTAATCATTACATTTATGCACTGAAATGTTACGTCTATGAAGCTGTATGATTAAATCATAGAGCTGTCAATCATGCACCTGGGAATAAACACAGTGAGACAGAAATGGGACAGCAAAAGCATAACCAGCTGTTTGTGTGCACAAACCACCCTCATTCTGCATGCTCCTGCAGTGACTGAAAACAGAGAGCATTTCAGAACTGACCTCCTTGGATTTACACTCTGGTAAGAAGTCAAGAGTAAGTTTGCA
The DNA here is from genome assembly GCF_963513975.1 of Fringilla coelebs. Classification (NCBI taxonomy): domain Eukaryota; kingdom Metazoa; phylum Chordata; class Aves; order Passeriformes; family Fringillidae; genus Fringilla; species Fringilla coelebs. The sequence continues at coordinate 62,408,865 of NC_140029.1, read as the reverse complement.
GAAGTGCATTAAAGAAAGAAATCTGTAGTGCATATGCACTATACTCAAAACATAAATGAAAGGAAGCTCAGAACTCTGCTTTCAGGACTGCAATTGAGAATGTATTGAACCACTTAAGTCCATACCGTAGGCCAAAGTGTCTATTACCGAATCCAGGGGGAAAAGGTGGAGAAATGAGTCATACCTGATAAAACTTATTGCAACTTCATGGATGTCTCATGATGAAACTATGGAGAAGTTACTGCTTATGTGAAGTCATTAGAAAACAAGCATAAGTGGTAATGATAACATACCTTGCATTAAACTGAAATACATGATTACCAGTGGAACAACTAACAGGCAGATAGAAGGTAAAACACTTTACAGTCAATGCCTGGCTGCCTTCTTTACTTTGTTTTGCTATTTTAGAATAAAAAAGCCTCCTATTTTGTTTTTCTTTATTATTGTTTTATTAATTTGCAATTCCTACACTAACTCAAGTCACACTAATTTTTAGAATAATCTGACATTGCCACATAGTGGATCTCATTATCAGAGGAGAGGCTGATACACAGTATTAGGTCCCATTTGCAGGACTCTAAAGTCACTCAGAAGCATCACAGATAAATCTTTTGTAGTCTGCATCTTTGTACAATGATGTGAGATCCAAAAAGCCATTCCTTATCATCACCCTCTTTTCTGCTCAATATGTTTACTCAATGTAAATGACTAAAAATTTAAGAGATATAGCAGAAGTCTCTCATTCCTACACAAGGTATAATTATTTGTCACACTAAATCATGCTGCATTGCTGCTGATATGCTGGAACACAGACACTGGAACATTTGGCTGTGAAAGATTTCATTTTATCACTACCTTTTACAAAGAGAAATTACCATTCTAGTAGTTATCATGGTAACTTCAGTCTATCTTTTTTCTTAAGCTGTATGATGATCAATACAGTATGTTACGTGGGGAAGGTCTTTCTTTTCTTTTTAAAAAGATAAATTGTATTTCTCTGACCTGACCCCAATAAAGGGTCAAAATATGCTCAAGTGCCTAAACTGTTAAGATATTACATATTAGTGTAAGCTGAATACCATAAAAATTAATTCCTGTCTTTGTAAAAAGCTAATTTCACAGACATTGAAAAGACTTCATTCTTTTTCAAAAAATGCTTAGAAGATCCTACTTCTGATACCCCTTATTTGTTAATAACTGAGAAGCAGAAAAAATGCAGACTAAAACGTGTAACTTTTGTCTTTCAAACATATTGCATGTACAGCTTTGTTTTGGTCTAAATCTGATAGTAAAGTATCATTCAACCCATCACAAATCAATGATTTTTAACTTTTGAAAGGAGTACTGGTTAACACTACTGAAATTGCATAATACCCTGTAATATGGATTACCAGGAAAAACAGCTACCAAGAATAAAAGCTCAACTTTAATTAAGTTATTAATTTGCAGGATGAAATAGGAAAGTTGCTTCTAGTATGAATACTGATTTTGCAAGGACAAGTTGAAGAAATCTGCATGAATATTTTTGCCTTTATTTACATATATTGTTACTAGTTTGTGAAAGAGCAGTTGTAAACAAAACACTTCCATAACTTCGCATACAAGGTAATGTGATGATAATTCACTCTTCTGACAATTTTTAACATCTTTGGCATGAGATGCCACTAGGAAGAGTAAAACTGCAATAGAATCATTACATTTGAGACTTTGGGGGCCACACTTCCATGCAAAAGAGAAGTTAAAAATCCAGCTTTATTTTTCAAACCCACAGAGTATGAGGGGGTGGGTGCAACATGGATGAACTGAGTGAGCAGTGAGGATTTGTGGGCTCACGTGACATTAACAATGTAAGTCCAGGGAATGGCACGATCCAAGTACTGCATGTGACTGAAAAATGCAGCAGGACCTAGGCCTGCTGAGGTAATTTAGATAATTTAATGGGTTTTAGTTAACAATGTAAAATAAAGTATTCTTTAGCAATTTTCTAAGAGACAAAGATTGAACCTTTTTGTTATACAACTCCTGAGGGGAACATTTTCTGAATCTTCATGCTTTCAGATACTTACCTGCCAACACCTCTTTCTCACATCAAACAAAAAGGTTGTCTTGTCTCAAAAAGTGATTTAAGAGGTACACTGATAAGGTGCTACAGCAAAGCCTACTAGCAAAATTGGACACAACTTGATTGTTCTGCAATTCTCACACTTTTGACAGCCTCCTGGTGCAGCCAGAGCATTGCTATTTAGTTTCTTATTAAGGGTCAGACTTCAAACCTCCCTGTTGTGCGTGATCCAGCACGTTCCTTCTGCATGCAGTCAAAAGCATCATGTGGCTGTTAACAGAAATCAATTTCAATGTTTCCCTCACTGTACTGGAACTCTCACCTGGCAGGTAATGGCTTTCAGAGTCTTCTACATACCAGCCATTATAAAGAGACACTGATGTTCCTCAATTTTGTATTTGCAATTCTTTGGTCAAGATGCCAAATACTCAAGTGTGACACATTTAGGCAGCAGCTGCGTTGTTCTACATTTGTATGAAACTTCCCAGGATCATTCTGGGAAAGTAATTTTGATCCAAGAATTGAATGCTGAAAACCACAGAAGTAAGAGTCCATGCATATCAGCACAACGCAGCAATTACTTAGCTATTTTCTTATTTTCATTTTACATGACTAAAAAGGAAATTATTCCAAACCTGTGGAGTTCAAGAAACAGCATGTACTCTATTCCTTGAATAAATGAAAACAAACCAACACAAATTATGACCATTTAAAATACTTTTCAAACCCATGCAGAAGAATTTCAAGTCAATTCTCAGGAACTAGGCATGGGCATAAGTACCACAGAAAAGCCCAGTACCTACAGGTATATAAGGACTCAAAAGTAGAACCCATGAGTTTCCCACATAAGGTGCTTGTTTTAAAAAAAAAAAAGGTCATTCACTGCACTTCTTTTCCTGGTTTCTCCAGAGACAGGCACTGCACAGCTCATCAACCTGAAGCAGCATGAGCACGCCATCTGTAGTTCTTTGACAGCTGACTGCCATACTCGCTATTACACAACTTGGCATCCTAATCCATGTCCCTGCAACACACGGCAAAGTTCTAGCATCTACCAGCTAGCTCCACAACATGATGTGTTTTCACAAAATACAGCAAATTTTGCAAATATACATTTGCAAATTACCAATGGCTAATCAAAAAGAATATTCCCAGAGTACTTAAAACCTATTGTAAGTTTACAATTGCAAGCAGTTAATTTAATATTTAAGTGAATGAGTTTTTCCTTTCAAGAGAACTTAATGCTTATTTAGATAACCATAAAATATGGTTAGTTTACAAATCAGACTGGTAAGATGTGGCTTTGAGCCCAAGCCTCCATGCAACTCTTCAATAAATAAACTTAAACAAAATTGTAAAAAATCTTACAGAATTCAAGAGTAATTTTGATGAAAGGATTAAAAAGGAGGGGTAAGAAATATATTTATGGAAATGCCTATTCCCAAAATACCATGAAGACACTTCTATAGAGAGCTTACTTAGAGAAATCCAAAATCAAAAAGAAGGAAAGATTTCTAAAAGATCTCATAGCCTTTTCTTTCCCAAAAGGCTATAGCCAGGAAAATTGGACCTGCATTCTGTTCACTGGTTATTTATGATACATCAGAAGAATTTTGGGGCTGCTTAACAAATGCTCCATGTCTAGAAGTCCACAACAATGAGATTTTCATCTTCTCTGAAGTGAAATTTTACCTTTAATATGAAATCATTCTAACATAATAAATTACATAACTACAAGAACTAAATGAACCATTACAGCTTAAGAGAGCCAGTCATTACATTGAATTGTCAAATTAAATTTATGATGAACCATTCATTGGAACTGCAAGAAAGTCTCCCCCTCAAAATTCCTACAAATAGCAAAAGTGATCTGTCACATTTGCTGTCCTCCAAATCAAGTGCTAAAATACAGATAAAACAAAGAATTGACAATTGACACTATAATTCTTTCCCAATGTGAAATCTTGCATTACCATCTGCTCCCGAGGGAATGGTGGTGGAAATCACACAAAATATCTTTGCATTCTTGGAACAGATGAAAAAGAACTCAGCCTTAGTTATACTGTCATATGTAGGCACCAGTGCAAATACATAATGTAATTTTCCTGTGCTCAGTTTAAAATGACCTTATGTAACACTTTACCTTCTTTTGAGGGTCACATATTTGAAATTTAACTTTTTCTTAGTAGATTCTTCTAAACAATAAGGAAGTCTTTGAAATAATCCCAATGCAACTGCAGTATTCCTTACATTAGTTAAGAAGATGAGAATAAATTACATGATGAGTGATACCATTCTTAAATGAAAATCAGAACTCACCAAGCACTGCAATTTCCCTGTTTCCAACTACTGAAATATTTATAACTACATGACAGAATCTTACACATATGTGCTTTCCATACTTAACATACAACGCTTTTCTTCAAATCACTGTAGAAATATTTCAATACAAGAGATGAGTCTGTTATTAGTCACCAATGCATAAAATACTTAACATTGTAAAAAATGGAAATATTGCAAAAAAAGAAAAAATTAAAAAGGATGAAGTTCGTATTCTAAAAGCATGAGGTAAAAATGCAGTTATGCTGTGCAATGAAAAAAATAGTAGGCTTTTGGCTACTTACATAATAAACTATCAGAATTCCTTATTTATTTTCCATAGCAAAAAAAGATGCATTAGAGATAATAGTGAATTACTCTTTTAAGACAACACCTGCAATTTTTAAGTACTATAAAATAAGCCATTTAAATGCACTAAAGTAGTATTAAATCACATTATTTAGCTCAGTTTTTAAATTCTGTGTCTTTATTGCTAAAAACCTATAGTTCATAAAATTATCCTTCAGCTTTCACGTAATTAATGTATTTTCATTTTTGAATGTCTAGAAATGACAGACTTAATTAAATTACCTCTGGTATCCCCAGTTTTCTACATGCATCCAAAAAGTTTTCCACGTTTCTCCTGCATTTGGCCATGCTAAGTTTAGGCTGTAGAACAGAAAAAAAAAAAATCATCTATGGCTAAAGAAGTCATGAAGAACAGACTTAACTGTAATTAAAAAGCTCACATCTTTTAAATTTTTTTGTACTCACAAATTCATAGTAGCTATACACTATATTAATGTCCCTGAAGAATCAATGTCTCATTACTTTAGAATATCAAACATTTCTACAATTTGTCTCACTCAGAACTATTCACCAAACACTTACAGAAGCATCATGTTACCAAAAAGAAAAACCAAAACCCAAACTCCTCACTATTTTAGTTTCTTAATATCAGATGTGAAACAATTGTAATTCCTGAATATTCACTTAAACCAAGAATTCACTGTAGTAGCAAGGAATTCAAAGAACTAATTTTCCAGGCTAAAGTAATTTGAAGGCTGTTTCAAGGAAGAGAACATCAACATAAAGTTGAAACAAAATGAAAAAAAAATTAAAATATGTGCATTTTGTTACAGAAAACATCACAAGATATTTTTAAAAATCAGCATGAGAAGTTTTTACCCCAGATATTCAAGTTTACATATTTTGGCAATGTCATATTTTTACAAAGATAGAAATTATTTCAAGTCAAGGAACAGCAAAAGAAATTCCACTAGAATATCTGAAAAAGTACATTTTTCTTAAATCTGTCTTCTTGAAAGTTCTTTCAGACTGCCTCCAAAATCCACATAATATTCTCGTTATTGAGTATCAGTGTGCACATGGCAATTTTTACCAAATTGTATGTTAAAAAGAAAAAAGGCAAATAGTTGAAAACACACAAAACCTCTTCAGAACCAGACTGTTACCAGAAACCTGGAACAATTATCTATTCAATAAATAGATATAAACAGAGAAAACACAATAGTGTTTTCTCAAGTTTTAATAAGTGCACACAGTTTATGTACAGTAATCTTCAGGTAATATGAGCCAATATTAAATCACTACAGTGCAAGTTTCTGTTTTGTCTGCAGGCAAAAGGAATCACCTCTACATACAACCCAAGAGGACAAATATACTAATAACTGTTTTAAGTGCTTTAGTAGCATGACATCTGCTTTAGCCATACATTGCTGAAGCCAGACTCACTTTTTCTTCAATCAGAGGACAAGCTCTTTTTCTTTTTTAAGTGTGTACTGTGTAACCAAAGCATTTCATACTGTTCTGAACAGAAATGCCATTATGAAAATACTTGATCTTGTCGCTAGATTAGGAACAAGGCAGGAAAATTTTGCTCATTTATAAGTGTGGCTGTATATGTATGTGTGTATATATATATATATATATATATATATATACACACACACATATATATACCTAGATTATATATATAAATGTATTATATACAAAAGTTAATGAACATTTGCAATCATACAAATGTTGCCCGTAACAGCAAAGATCTTTAATTGAACAGTAACATGGTTTATGTACCCCCATATCATTTGGGAATGAAACAGTAATCAATAAAACATTTCAGTGCAGCAAGAAACATGCAACTCACTACTGCTGGTGAGGGTACATGAATGCTCCCGACAGACCGAGGGCGAACGTGATTGACTAAATGGCACAGAACGACGCCATCCATCAGAGCCGAGCCCAGGTCTTCAGGCAAACAGATCTTCAGTCTCGTTTCTATGTTCTGCAAAGGAAGAATGCAGGCACACTTTGATATAGAAATGCATGAACGGGACAAAAAGGGAATAAATACCCTCATCTCCTATGCTGCAGGCACATAGCCAGGTTTGGAATTTTATTACAAAAAAACGCAATTCCTTTATGTAATTAATCCTTTCGAAACTAAGCCACAATCTCCTTTATGCTGGTCACTCAACTACATAAACCTTCTTAAATGAACTCAACACTGCAATGCTGTTGCCACAATATGCAACTATTTTTATACAGAGAGGTATAAAAACACATCTTCATGCAATTAGTCATGTGACTGACTGCATGTGACTCCTTCCTTTTACCATTCCCCCTAGTCTTCTACTTATCCATCTTAAATTTTCTTTATCAGCAGAAAACTGAAACAGAATTACATTGTGTTAATGACTGAACAACCAGAGAATAAAAGGCAATCTTTCCCTAGTAGCCTAAAAATTACTCAGGAAGCTTTAGAGTGATCAGAAAAATAGGTAAGAAGGCAAAACATTCAGATGTAAAAGAAAAATTCTGGATACACATTAAGAAAAACATAAGTCTCAACAAACAGAATTTGATATTGCAAAACAAAATACTTTTGAAAATACTTAAGTATTAAAGAAACCACCAAACCCAATAGATTGCTATATATGATGAGTTTCCTGAACTGAGCTCCAATCTTGAAAACATTCCAGCTCTACACTTAAGAGATAATTACCCTCCATTATCTTTAAATAGATATTTCTTAGTTGAACCTCTTAATGTCATTACTCTCTATTAATATCTTACCTCAACCTATACTGGTTGAATATGAATATCTATGAATAGATAATTCTTTTTAGGATAAAGGAAATAGGTAGGAACATATTTTTGGAGGTCACAGTCTAACAAATTTGAAGTGACACCAGAGCCCTGGTTAGTTAAGTTTTGGATATCTGCAAGGACAGAGAGCTCTCAAAACCTCCAAGCAACTTCATTTAGTGCTTCACTGCTCTTATGGCAAAGAATTTTCTCCTTATAACTATTTGAAACGTCGTTCTCTGCAATTTATGCCACTGTTTTTCATGGGTTCACTGTTAATCTTTGAAAAACCTGGCTTTACACCTTCTCTTTTACTATCCCTCAGGCAGCTGAAGACAGTCACACGATTTTCTCAGCCCTCTAAAGCAAGAAATCCAATCTAAAGAAATCTAGCTCTTCACTTCCTCCTCATACAGCCTTTATTTGGGTGGCCTCACCATGAAATAGCCTCCACTGAAGCATCCTGGGGTTTCATTATATTTTCCCATTTTTTCTTTTACTAGACGCACTACTCAAGTACTAGCATTTAAGTTTCACAAGCAGCAAACAAGGGATTGCATGATGTTCACTAATATAATATTTCATTTTCACCTTGGTTTAATTCACAAATCAGAAAACATTTTAAGTAAGTACGTAAAAGAATACTTTGAGAATGTTTTTCCAAAACCTGTTACAAAAAGATTCATATAAAGGTAATAAAACAAAAATGTATTTCTTAGAACACTAATTTGTCTGTTGGGAGACTATTCAGTGTAGCTCAGGGTGTGCTTTTTATAGGAGCACAGTGCATCTACAATACCAACTCAATGCAATTCCATGCTGGAGTTCATGGTTCTGTGGAATCTCACTACATGCTAACTTACCGTTAAACAATTCAAAAGCAGAATTTACTAATATATGTATTAATTGAATAAAGTACAAACTTTTATGTTCTGGGCTATTTTCTTGTGCAGTACATAATCAAATGCTCTGGTGGTTACTAATGTCACTAAAGGACCCAGTATATCTAAATAAGTTTTATTAATTTGAAAATCTCACTTTGTGTTTTCAAACACAGTCAGTCTTCTAGCTCATTGGCTTGTAATCAAACTTCTCACAAGAAACATTATAATTTGCATTCCAGGACATGATATCTCAGGGTGAGAGTAAAGAAGGATAGTGAGTGGAGCTAAAACGTAACACATGAAACCAGCATTATTGGTAACACCTAATACTGTGTAGAGATATCCTTATTACCTCTCCACAATCATACCTGACACAGTGAATAATCTTGTTCTACTTTTCATTGTGAGGATTAACTGAACTAATGCACAAGGCAGGAATCTTGTGGAAATGATCTATGATTATTTTTAGGAACTTGGGGATTTGCTACATACCTATGGTAACTCTTCAAAGAAACGTTTAAAAGCTGCATTGATGCTGCTGAACAGACTAGCCTCAGAATAACTAGAAACTACTGCAGTTTATTACTGCTACTTCCCCACTACCACATTTTCTTTCCCATTGCCAATAAGTCTGTCTCATCTAATTCCTGCATCTTGTCCTTTTGGCATCATTCAGGTTTAGAATTGATAATACACTACATTCTATCAACTATGTTAAATCTTTACTAAGTCCTGTTCTGCTAAAAAAATATATAATCAGCAGGGCAAAGATACGTTAATTCGTACTGAGAACAGGTGAGGGCCTCAGGTAAGACAATGCAAATCTAGAAGTCTGCATAGTTCTACATTAAAAATCCCACCTTTAAAACACTTTTTGGTAAAGAGCAGAACCGTGTTGCTTTAAAATTAAAGAATAGAAAATATGTTATTTAAAACAAACCAATAATTTTTCAATTAGCCATTCCACGAAGCTAATGAGGCAAGGACAAATAATCTTGTAATTTAGATGTGAAATGAAAATCACCTATCACTTTCAGGATTAGCAGTTATGTTAATATCTGTCCCTCTGCCTTGTTAATGGGATATAACTGGAAACCTTGACAGGTTCAGGCTTGTGACATTCCTCACAACAAAGATTGTCATCCCTTTTTTGTCAGCACAACCAGGTGTCACACAAACATTGCTACCCAGGTATTAGCTTTATAACACAAATATTATACACCAATTTTTCCATGAGGTTCTAGCTCTTACATTCAAGACAATGTATCAGGAAATCAACTTCTGTATGCAGATTTTCCACTGATGAAATACTGATTTAATTTCTAAGAAAGCTGCTTCTAGCATTAGTTATCTACTTTCAGCTTGAACTAATAAATTTCACTGTGCCTTTTACATGCAAAACTGAAGATTTCTCCAGCTGCTTGGAAATACTTCCTAGACCTCTCTCTCTGTCTCAAGTGCTCACTCCATCCTTTCTCATTAAATTAAACAAATAGTTAATTCCACCAGTGCAAGGCATGCTGATTAACTTTGGATGTCATTCAGGTAGCTCCCATTATTATTTCTCATTTTTACAAAGTCTTTCCTGAAATACAGACATCTGTGATAAAGAACTTCAGCAATAGTCTCAACAATGTGATTTGCAGAAGTAATATTGCCTCATATAACCTTTCTTCTATTTTTCTCCTTAGGCAACTTTCCCAAAGAAAAACTAAAAAAGACATTCCATCAGCATCAATTAATTCTACCAACACTCACATACCTCACGTAGCTGTTCCACAAGCTCTCTCTCTTCTCTCATCTGCTCCATTTTCCTTCGAATTGTGAACTGTGGATCTATTGATTCCAAATTTCTTTGTGGTCTTAAGAACACTGTGATTTTTTAAAAGAGAGATTTTAGTTTACGAACAAACACTTTTATTTATTTCTAAATTAAGCAAAATCCCTAGGCATTGCCTCCAGCAAAAACAGAAGATTTTTTTTTGTCCTCCGGAGAACAGAAAAATCTGATCTTTGATTACAATTATGAATAGCTGCTTTTGGGATATTGCTCTGGACAGTGTCCTGAGGCAGCAATGGTGCAGATAATTTATCATCCAAATCCTAATCTGAATGGGCAAGTTTTGTCAGATGATTAAGCACCAGCAGTGTCCCTTAGAAAGTCTGATCTCTACAACGCTTTGCATTTAACATGGCAGGAAACACCTCTTACTCTTAAGTTGAACTCTCTCCTAACTACATGCTGAATTGAGTAAAAAGCTGTGACAAGCCTCCTACACAGAACAAAATGCTTACTAGATAAGGTTATGCTAAAAAATAAAAAACAAAACAAACCCACCAAACAAAGACAAATGTAGGAAGACTCAGCCATTCAGGAAGTGCCTACACTAAAAAGTCATATTGCAAACGTAGCATAGCACACACCCTGGGCAGTTCTCCTTCCTACCAGTCCTGTCAACTGTCCACAATACAGTTCCTTGAAATCATTACATGATGTTTCTGCAAATATGCACCTCCACTTTTCCAGTGCAGTGACTGCTTTGAAAGGGTTGGAAGAGCAAGAGGATGTACAGCCAAAATGCAACTGTCCCTGTTTGTGACTCTGTTTCCCACCTCACACAAGCGTAATCATGAGGAATCTCACCCAGCTGCATGCAAGTTCACCTGTATGCAGGCTGTTTAAGTAATGAGATGATTAATCTAAGTTACTTCTTTAGCCAAAGGGACAGACAGACAGCACCTATGGCACTTCAGCCAAAAGGCCGAGTTCCTTCCCCTAGCTACTATAAACAGCCGAAGGCAACAAACTCCTTGTATATCTTTAGGCTATTCATCTTAGGCATCAAGACAGAATAAACCATGGCTAGTTACCAAACTTGCTTCCTTCCACTACTTGACCCATACAGTCCTGATTTAACTTTTCTCAGTGAACTGAAATTTGCTGCATTGCTGTAATTTCAGTAAAATCAGTAATTCCTGGAATGCCATATTGATGCAGTCTTCATTCTGACCTGCCACACAATGCATGAGAGTAGAAGAGCCATGCCTTCAGATGCAAAGGGCCCACAGTTTTACTGATATTTAATCTTCTGCTTTGTAGAGGGCGAACTCAATATTTGGAATTGAATTCTCAATCCAAAGTAGGGTGTATGAACAGATCCATGCTTCCTAACATTTTGTAGAAAGGTACACATGACTACGACTGTACATGCCCAAAACACAGAGGCTGTTAGAATACTGATATATGGTGAAAAATACATAAAATGTTATTTATAAATTGTATCATTTAAGATGACTACAACAAAACAAAACAAAATCCTAAGTTTTTCAAGAGTAGAAACTCTTATCAAGGACTTCTATTAACTCCAGAACTGTACTGTATTAAAATTTCTGCATTAGCAACTCTGTAATAATTTACTGGAGGCTTTTGATAAGTTTTTAAGAGGTGAAATAAAAATCTCTTATCACATTAATTAAAAATAGTCGCTGCAATTACTACGATTTTCTAGTTCATTGTACAAGTCTAATAATTGAGCTTTGCTGCCTCTCACAGATGAAATATCTAGATAAAAATACTTCTTAAAGAGTACAACCATGGTTTAAATGGTACTTAAAAGCCTCTGTAGCTTTATTAGCAGTAGCAACATTTCAAATAATTATCTACATAAACAATTGTACAAAGTTATGTTCAAATATCATAGAATCAGAGTATCATTATGGTCTTCATTCAGTTTGGCCCCAGCTATCCTTTTTTAGGCCTTTGTGAAGTCAGCGTTCCAAGATTTACTTACTTCCAATTTCAGATTACAAATGTACCTTACCCACAATTAGAAGCTTTTCAATAAAGTAAGTTTGAATGATTAAAAAACAGAATTAAAAAACCTCCACACTCTAGACACTAACTATAAAAGTTTTAGTTATGTACTGAATGTTTTAAAGTGTCCTCATAGAGGAAGTTTTGGCAGTTTTAAGTGTTGTTTGCTTCTTAGCATTACACACAATCTCCAGCAAGGGGAGCCCATAACTCACACACATCTGAATGTCTGTTTTTCACTCCTTCAAAAAATCAGTTTCTGCTTTTTGGATCTATGCTCAAGCCAGGTTATTAAGCAGTACTTGTTCCAAAAATTTTTTTAGAAAGTATTTTGCACAAGTGTCAACAAGTTAGATGAGTAATAGTTAATAACATAGTTAATAACATACTCAACATACCACTGCAAAGGACAAACTTCCTGGCAAAAAATTTTCATTTCTGCACTGAATTTCAGTGCACATTTCTTCACTATTAATTGTACCTATGGGAATTCAGTGTACTGAGTACTCAGTGTGACAATGTCATCCTTCAGGCAAACCACAAAATTATTTAACCTGACTCTAAATATAACAGATAAAAAGAAGGTTGGACTATGACAGGCAGAGCTGAAGAAAGGCCAAAAGTTCCTAGTTACTTTTCTCTTTGATTGACTTATTCAGTCTAAATTTAAGTAAGAGAAATGCAATAGCCCCAGTTAAAAAAATATGCAGCTGTTCTGCTATAACACTCCAAGACAAACGCTAACATTTCCATTTGGCTTAAGATTTGAGTGACAGGAGGCTTCTATCATTTCCAAATGCACAAGCTAGTCTGTGCCCCTTCTTTCATTCAGAAGATTAAAACACTAAAAAATATATGTAAAACACAGATCAAATTCTGCACTGATAGAAGAAGCACCTCTAGGTTTCTCTGTTACACTATTTATCAGTGAAATGTTAACTTAGCCTGAGACCATTATGAACTAAATTCAGTTTTTTCAAGTTACCAGTATCAGAATTCTTATGTTCCACACTCACTTCCCTTATGGAGCTGATTCCTTACATATGATATCTTTTATGGTTTTGTAACCAAGAACACTGAGGCAAATTGGCAATACTCTCAACTAAAGACCTGAACTAAGAATGAAACGCCCTCTTGTGAAGAGGCTTCAGTCCTGAAGTCTTGGGTGGTACAAGTGTGACTCCCAGAGTGGCACCTGAATAGTCAAGAGAGGAAATTTTCCTTAACTGTAAGCTAAATGTTTGCATTTATCATTCAATATTTGTGATCTTGGTTGCAATCTGATGCTTTTGAAAGTTTCACAACCTTTTAATATCTAAACACCTTTCTACTTTAGGGCAAAACATGGCCCACTTTGCACATTGGTGCTGTGCCTCAGTGTATTATGACAAGACAACCCTGGAAAAAAAAAAAACAAAACAAAAGCAACAGTAACAAAAGTCCACTAATGTACCTGAATTTCACTGTGAACAGCTTATAAACAACAGTTTCTATTGGACAGAAATCACTATCTTTGCTTAGATGATTGTTTCAGCTTTCTTTCATTATGGATTCTTTTATTATGCTAGTTATGCACCTGAACCAATAAATGCAGGTGGAACCAGGATATTTTAATAGTTAAGTAACTTTAAAAAAATATTAAATAAAAAATGCAGAAGCGAGAGCAGCAAAATTAACTGCTGTTTGAGTACAACTTTTATAACTCTTGAAAATAAAGCAAGTAAATAAACCCACACTGAAAATAGTTATTGGAATTAATATCATGGGAAAAGTTGTTTTGCCAGAGTAGAAAAGAGTGAAGCTTCACTCTGACTTTTGACACTACATATTCCAGAGCAAATTAAAGTGCATCCTTTGAGGAATTTAGTCTTATAAACATCCCCTGGAGAGTACTGTCTTTTGTCCTTTGCCACGTGGGGCATTCACCACATACTCATGTTTCTGAAAACAAGTAAAGTAAATTATATATGGAACACCTACCATTGTCACTGTCTCCTTCAGATGGGATACTGTAGCTAAAGTTGTCCCATGTTTGTGCCTGTGTAAGTGTGTTGAAGGAGATAGGAGGAAAACTGAGGGATGGGTCTGCTGGAGGGGAGTGATAACCAGTCCAACCATTGTGGTAATAAGGACCAGAGTGGGGATAAAAGTGAGCAGCAGCATTTCATATATGGCATTAGGATTGTATGGTAATGGCAAAGATGTAATTCAAAGGTGATTAATACAAAATGTATAAATTTTGAGAAAAGAATGAAAGATGGTGCAGAATAAAAAGAACGAAGAGTTAAATGTTAGTACTTGCAAATCATACATTATATGTGCAGTTAAGGCTGTTAAGCTTAACAAGATCATTGTAATCATAGCACTTCATACAACTTGTTACAACCAAGTTTTAAGAAAAAGTACCCATAGATTTTACTTTATAGCCTTTACTCTGAGTCAGGAGGTAAATATATCAGCTGTGAAATTTCAAGAAGGAAACTACCACAGAAGCAGGATTTTTATGTATTTGTGTAACTACATAATAAGAACACTTCCCACAAAGACAAAGAAAATTTACACATCCATATGAAAATGCTATTACATTACAATTTCCCAGCTGACTTTGGAAGTAGCAACTATATTATCACTTGGCTATCACTTCTCATTTTGTTGAAGGACGTTCAGTAAGTACATGTACCACAGATGTTTTCCTTTCATTTTAATTCACTTACTACTAAATGAAGTGCTACCTTTTTTTCTTGCTAACTCCCCCAGCAATAAATAAAATTTACAATGGGTCCCCCATGCTGTGTAAGTACTGATCCTCCAGAACTTTTAGAGAGGCTTCCCAAGGACAAGAACAGGCACAGAATACCCCCTAAAGGCTGATCCTAAGTTTGCACAACAAGCTTAGGCAACCTTGCACCACAGACAGTCTTCTAACAAACAGAGCATCAGTAATTATTTGACTGGGGTCCCTGAAGTACACAAAACTGTCCATTTCCACAGAATCTGCAAGTCTGCAGACCATTCACCACATGACAGTAAAAGCATGTCATGCCTACAGTTCATGACCACTCATTAACTCATTGTAGAGCTAAACTGGGGCAGCAATACAGCTCCTGCTCTCCCTATCCATTCTGCCTTCTCTTCTTTAACTAGTTACAACGTCACCTCTTACTGATCCTCAGATCCTTCTGCGGAAATTTTTTTCCTTCCCCACCATGTCTACTCTGCACTTCTGTCTCTTGTCTCAATTGTGGCAAGGATTTCTGCCCAAGCTTTCCTCAAACCTCCATTCTACACTGTTTCAGAACTGGATACTGACACCCTTAAAATATCTCCTTCCTGAATCTCTTCAGCATATCATCCATCCTTTCAAAGCTTCACACTGGTTTCCTATTTTCTGACAGAGATTTAGATCTCTTTTCTGCCTTTTACAGTGATGTTGCTCCTTAATGAACTCTTTCTGTATGTGATCACGATGTTCCTTATCACTTCCACAAAAGTGTTAAAAACAAGAATTCACTAATTTCTTGTTTTTCTACATGTATCTTCACATTTATCTACTGAATCCTACACACAAGCAACATTCATGTTCCTCAGACCAAACTAGAGGCTATAAACTACTTCTGCTCTAAATGCTAAACCATAAAGGCAAATCAATTCAAGATTGCTGTGTAGATCTAAAAACAACTAAAACCACTCAAATATTAGAAGAAAGTCCAAAGTAAAGTTTCAGTAAGCACAGAAAGTCCCTCCTTTCTAACATTCCCAACTAATATTCAGAAGGAACTTATTCATGTAGGACTTCTCCTTCCCATAGTTTTGGAATCTGTCTTAACATGACAGTAATTCAGACTTAAACTTCTTTTCAGTAATTCACCTTAAACTTCTTTTCAGAGTTCCATAGCTCTCTCTCTTTAGAATTTCCCAAGGTTGGGTCACTGGTTCTGGCTATTGGGACACCAGCTGAACTTCAGAGTCAGCACAAGCTAAACTCTGAGTCAACACTAGGTAACAGTACACAGATTTATGGCAAAAAGTAAACAGTCTGACTCTGGTAGCAATTGGGATTCTCAACTATTTTCCAAAGTACACAGATAAAAGCAGTTCGGGAAGAAAACAAATATCCAGAGATAGAAAGACAGTAATGAGTACTCCAATGAGAGAAAAATACTGTCAAGTTTCATTGATCATTACATGTTCCAACTAACTTGAAAGAGAAGCATGTCCAGCATAGATATCAACATTGTGCTTCAAGTTCTTTACAAGTCAACCAAACTGAAGGCACCGGATTCAA
This sequence comes from Fringilla coelebs, assembly GCF_963513975.1. Lineage (NCBI taxonomy): Eukaryota > Metazoa > Chordata > Aves > Passeriformes > Fringillidae > Fringilla > Fringilla coelebs. The sequence goes on along the minus strand of NC_140029.1, from coordinate 62,392,393 downwards.
AAGTAATATCACACTATGTAACAGTTTCAAGGGAATAACTTCTCACTTCAGAATACAAAGTGCTTTGTGACTTTGAGTTTTGTCAGTGCTTGCTTCAGCCTCTGACAAGAGAAATTTTTTTTGTCTGTATTGCTGTCACTTTTTTCAGCAGAAACTAAGAAATACAGTGATGTAGAAATGGCACAACACAAAAGAAAAACAGCTCTTGATTGCAAGATGTATTAGAAGCTGTTCTAATGTCTGCTTCAAACCAGACTTGAAGGTCTGGCATATTAAAGATAACACAAGACCTTGGCAACGCTCAATTTCAACAATTAGCACCACTTTGAACATTTTAATTCATGGATGAAGGAGGGAGATTTTAAATTTATTTGCTATTTTGAGAGATTCCTTTTCAGAGAGCTAATGCACTTCCCAAGAGGAGAACTACAGCTCTAAAGAAATTCATTCTGTTCAATGGAATTTTTTTAAGGTTTTCAAAATTAATATGAATTTGAAAAGTCCATACTCTCTGAAAATATTTAAAATACAGAAGGAAATAATCTGAAAAATTAAAAAATCCTTTTTACATTCAATGTAAACTTCTGACCCTTGGAAAAAAATCTTTCCAGAAATGTGAACACATTAGTTACCTTTCAAAATATTTTCTTTGGGTACTTTGGGTTCTTTCTGTCAGCCACCAGATATGAATTTCCCTGATGTTTTGCCTAGCTTAAAAATGAAAGTATAAAAGGACCTTCAGTCCTGAACACATATCAGTATGTATTAACACAGAAGTTTAAGCCACTGTGGTTTATCCTCTGGAAGCAGTTATATTTGTGTGTGTACTTCAAAAAAACTGGAATCTTTACCACAAGTCTAGAACAGTTTACTTTCACCTTTCCAAGAGATATAAACCATTATGAAATTATGAGGAAGATGGAAAGTCAAATAGAAAGCAACATTCATTTTAAATAGATGAAAATAAACACAGTGAAAATAAACTCTCAAATTTCAGAAAAAATACAGTTGCATATATTTTCATTGAAAAATTGCCACTATTTTTTCCACAGAGCATAGTGGACACATTTTAGTTAGAACATTTCAATGTCCTTTTAATGTTGCACTTAGATTTAAGAGATTTATAGAGCTAATTAATTCAAATGCGAGCTCTAACAAAGTTAAACACTTAGAAGTCATTAGGACTATTTAACTTCATTAGAGCTTACATTTCCAGTAAGTTTTAACATTTTCCTGAAGGCCATTAAGTACTGAAATGAAAAAACCTATTAAAATACACTACAAACTAAGCTGAAAAACCTTCCTGGGTCACAGAAATGCTGGATCTCTTTACTAGCTCAGGTCTATGACAATAAAGCAGTATATAATTAACAAGTACAAATTCCAACCAGTGGTGGAATGGTTCAAATACACAAAACTTGTACAAAGTTTTAAAGGAACTATAATAAAGAAACTACAGACCTGCCAAGCAAACCAGCTTTAAAAGGAAAAACATGCAGGCTTCACAAACATGCCAGTATTCTCTGACATGTTCTACTTCCATCTGTAAGTATTTCTTATATGTTAGCAAAACAGCAGAAGATAAAACAATATGCAGTTTTACTATGCCTTTGCAAGGTTTCATTTTGCTACATGGTGCTACACAGCTAATATACTGTATTTTTATCTCAAACTGGACATTAAGTTTTACTATTGCCAAGTTCCCCTATTTTACAGGGTATAAATTTAAGGTAAGACGACTGAAGCTAGACATGATCAGGTGAGAAACTGTGCAGTAATAGTTCTATCTTAGTGCCTGTAGTACCTCACATGGAAAATAAATTCACATTATCAAGTTTAACACAACCATAACGTGACCAAAAGACACTCCACTATTGGCATGCTCAAAGATTTTAGAATATATGAACTTCAATTAGTACAGTGCAGAAAATCAGCATGTTCTAACCAACTGACTTTGGTATTCAAAGAGACTATACACAGCTGCAATATATAAAAAAGGGATGAAGAGTAGGACTTGTGCACATCTGGTCTAGAATCATGTGACTTGGAGATTTTGTTGCAAACATTGCAATCCAGTCTTTCTAGAAATTCTCTCAAAAAAAGTCACTAGGCTATTTCACCTGCACCTACTCTAGTCATTAAGTATAAGAAACTCAGGCACAGTATGCCAAGATTCAAAAGTGCATGTTAAACTAACACTTGAACAAGAAACCACAGTCTTGCATATTCTTCCACAAAGCAACTTCCAACCCCCAGCAGATTTCACTGTGGGCTCAGAACACAGCCCACATCCTGTGAAAGCAGCAACATGGCCTGGGCTCCTTTGGTTTTTACTCCTGACAGCGATATTGCAATATTGCCACTGGACTATACCACATTACTCAATGTTTTATTTTCAACAGATCCTGAAAGGACCCATTTGCTCATCATTTAACATGTATTTTAAATTTATGTAGAAATATCAACATTTTTAAATCATCAGGAACAAGACAGACTGAGTTTAACATTCCTACCACCAAAGAAATGCAGTTGAACAGATCTAACTGTATATCACAACTACATGAGAAACTTGAAGTATATTCCTTAATAAAAACAGCTTTCTAATACTTAAAAAAAAATCAAACCAAACAACAAAAACCAACTAAATCTATGGGTACAATTTCATAAACATTTTCACAATACTTCACCAGCAGTTTCACAAACTACTGCCATTAGTACCAAGTATTTTGTTATGGAAACTACAAGCTTGTAGGGGTTTACCATCACTTGATTAAAAGCATTTGTGGTGAATGAGAGAAACCAGAACTACGATCTTAGTATGCTGAAACATACTGAAAACCTACAGCCACTGATTAGAGGTGACATGACACGACTTAATATTGACTACCTCCGCACAGAGAAAACAAAAACTGAATTAAATCGTGTAGATAATCCAATTTTTAAAGGAAGCTGTTATCCAAGCCCTCAAATACATCTCTAAGTTTGGGAGGTTATTTGTTGTTACTTATTTTTAATTTTAGTTTGTTTGTTTTCAAATAAACTGCTGCTTGTTAAAAGACTGGTGGTTATGTAGATACAGGCATTGTAAATTCATTGAACTCAGTTGCTGGCTGAAGTGAAGATGTAACCTTTCATAACGCTTGATCTTTACTCAAGCCTAACTACTGACAGACTCAATGAAGTGAAAAATTTTCAGAGCAACACCAATGTTTTCCAAACTAGCCTAATTATTCACATATATTACTGAACAAAATCTAAACTGTATCACCACATGCCAATCAAGCACAAAAATCTTATTTCAATTATTATGTCAGCACAGATGATAAATGTATATGTATATAAATTGATGATAAATTTATATGTATATAAATTATGTGTAGTTATATCCAAACACATTTTTAATATACATATAAACTTTATAAAACACCCAATTTACTAGTAATGGATGAAAGTTGATCCATATATAATGTGCCAAATAAATACTTCTTACAAATTCAAACTTGATTCAAAACTAGAGAACCTTAAAATGTTCTAAGCTTCTTCTAACTGTATGGAAAATGTTACACTGCTTACTTCTTAAGGAGGAGAAATAGAGATATCTAATCATAACAGAGATGTAAAAAACCCCAAACCAGTACACACAAACTGGTTTCCCACATTACCTGATCGTGGCTTCAGGCCAAAAGGGATTGTGGCATTCGTAGTAGGAGACATTGTTGGACTTTTATCCTTATTCTGTAATTCAAGAACATACATCCGGAGTTAGAATAACACCCAGAATGTATCTCAGCATATCTGACCATGCAAAATGCAAAAATTAACACTACTGCATGCTATAACTGTTCCTATAATCTGATCACAATATAGTCCCAAACCTATGATAATCTCCCTTTCTTATCGCAGCCTATTTCTCTGTTAGAAAAGACAGCTTTCTGACAAAAGGCAGCAAGATATTCCCCCTAGTTATAAATAAGCTCAATTATTTATCAGTTTTCTCCCATGTCATCACTTGGTTCCATCAAACATACATTTTGTGACAGAATACATTTAAAAAACCAAAGCAAAGGAATGTTTTTTCCTTAGACATGTTTGTTTCTTTCACAAAATTAACTACTATTCTGCACGGTATTTTCCATTCAACACCGAATTTCTGCATTAAAAACAGAAAACAGGAAATTAAGCTTATGCCTCAGAGCAGGATCTCCCCTGACCCTGAACTAGGCTATGAGTTGCAGCAGGAAGAATGGAGCAGCAGCATACCACCAATGGCAACACAGGAGGAGTCCTATGACCAAACCCCATAATGGGAAACCCACTTAAAAAGTGATTCCACTGGGAGCTGGGAACTACAGAATTCCCATCACCAAGACTGGTGGACGGTGGCTGGGTGCCCACAAATTTGCAATATGCTTATGCCCAATACAATACAGAGAGAGAAGGCCTATTTCTGCACAAAAAAAAAAAAAAAAAAGAGGTAAATAATCTCCATAAGGAGGGAGCTCCATATGGTTTTTGCCTTTTTGATGTTCCAATGAGATTTACAATAGAAAGCTAAAGGATCAATAAAATTAGATTCCTCTCTGAAAACTAATCAAGGACATGACACAACTGTGCAAAAAGAAACTGCACTGAAATCAATAGATAATCTTGTTGAAGGAAGTATGAAAAAAAGAAAAATTAAAAATTGCGTCTGAGCGGAGAAAATGTAAAAAAATTAAATGCTTTATACTGAACTGCATTAAACAAACTGATCAGAAAGCATATTTTTGTACTCTAGTAAATCTGAGATGACAAGATTAAATCACATGCCAAGCAAACCACATATTCATTTCTGACGCAAATCTCAGTCATATGTTCTGTGGAATTCAGTTATGTTTCATTTAGTCTATGAAACACTCATATAAAACATATAAGAGACAAACAAATCACATCTTACCTCATTGTGAGAGGTTTGCCCGCTTGCGTTCCAAACAATTAGATCATTCTGCATGTTTGGAAAGTAAAAAAAAAAAAAAAAAAGACAAAACACATTTCAGAACCTATATTAGTGATGCACTGCAATGAGAAATTTTACTAATTATAGTCAGATACACATTAACAATTTTTTTTTTCACTGAAATGAATAATTTGCATGAATCATAAATACTTCTAATTGCTAGCTGAAGAACCTTTTTTAAAAGCATGTGGAAACAATTCACACAGATCTGTCATTAATTTTTTGCTTCAATACTAAGGGATTATAAGTGCATTTATAAGATTTTAATGTTTGTTGGTTAAAATGCAGCATATTTCTTTTAATTAAACTATCACGAAGGTTTCATTTGCACATATAGATTTCCAATACAGATTTGAAGAGAGAGGTATTCTGCTAACAATTACATTTATAATTACAACATAACATACCTTTTGTTACCACTTCTGTTATAGTTACATAGGAAACATGAACACCATTGATAAATACGAAACAAAATCATTAATTCAGAGTGATCATAACTCAGCAGAAAGACAACTGGCATAAGTAAAAGTAAATTATAATTCAATCCAAAACAACTTCCCTAGGGCCAATTTTTTTTTTTAATTGACAAAAACATGGAAACACAAGAGAGCACTTGGAACATTAGGTCCCAACAGTCACAGAGCTTTATCACAGCAGTATTTGATGTTATGATGATTATACATATGAATATTTGAAAAGCATCAAGATAAAGAAAAAAAACCCAACCTATTTCTGGATAGAACTGACAATATTAAGGTACTGCCAATATAGACAGCATCTTCTGTAATTTTATTCTCACCATCTCCTTATTTAAGGTTTTTTTTTTGTAGCTCTACATTTCTGGATCATTACAATGTACAAATCTTAAAATATTTTTGAAACTTTAAAAACTATCATCTCAACCTATATACAGTCTGTTTGCAATAGTAACTACAATTAAAAAAACTGCTGCTAACATAAACTTAGAAACTTATATAACTACAAAAGAATATTTGAGGTAAGGGGAGAAAAGGAGCCAGTACTTCATTTTCTTGAAGATCTAACTTTGAGATGACATTTTTTCCAGGGGAATGCAACCCCTGCAACTACTATGCTTTTAATGGATATATTTATTATATAAGTTCTTTCCAAAGGGATGGGTCTTTATCAACTTTCCATTCACAGTCAAACCTTGAGATTCATGCTAAGGCAAAAAAAAGCCCAACCTCCACACTGGGCCTAAAGCCATTATCCCCACACACAAATTGACAGAATGCAATGATCCATTCCAATCTTTCCACATTTATTGCATCAGGACCCTTCCATACCTGGCTCAATGACCATTTTTCACCCTGCTCACAAGGTCTTGCTTCAGGCTTTGCTTTCTCCATAATCAACTCCCTCCTCCTATGGAATTCCAGTTCCTCTTCAGCATTTTCTCTCTGTAAGATAAATAACTCTTCTGTCTGTACTACTGGAAATAGAACTTTTTTCTTTTTTTTGGCATAGCATTACCTTGAAGTATTTATTACAAATACTGTGATAAAAAGCAGACAGAAAAGCAATTAGATACTATGTAAGTGCTGTTCCAGCACTAACAGGTGGGTAATGTAAATCTAAATCAACTACTTAATAAAAAACATCATTTCACCAGATTCACCAGACAGGAGACAGAACAAATAATAAGGAACATATATCACACCATAAAACTCAAGTCCCATACTTTAACTATACTCTCTGTAAGTATAGTGACAGTACTCTGGACAGTACCACTAATTTTTATTTTACAAATTATTTTGGGGTTATTTTTAATGAATATACTGTTTTCCTACACCAAAAGGTGAAGATTTCGGGGGGTGGGGGGAATGTGGTTCTAATGGTAGCTAATGATGCATAGCTGAACTGACATACAGGGAGAGACAGGGTGGGGAAACTAAAATGAAAAAATAACAGATATACACAGAAAAACTTTACATATACAGACACACGCGCAGACAAAAACAGACAAACCAACCCCACATCAATTCCATAAATATGTTAAAGAAGAATTAGCTTTGCCCTTCAGCCTATTTACTTTTTACCTTCCCTACTTGGCAGATTACCAATTGATGAAATTGTGGGCTCATTTTCTGTCTTTCCCCCCCAGAATATTTTGTAATTATACACTCATTTAACATACCTGACCAAAAGAAGACATGTCCATGTGCATTTGACCACTATGTATAAAGACAAAGGCAAATATGTAATTCACTGTGTAGCAACTTGAACATGATGCATCTAACAAATTATATTTTTTTCTACATAAGGTATATAAACACACTTTACTGTAGACTCATGAAATTCTAAAACTGTTGCTGGTTCTGTGGGATACAGATTCACAGCACTGCTCTCTGAAATATCCATGCTTAATCTGCAAGGTTTGAAATAAAAACATTATACTGGGCTATAACTCTGGAAACCATTATGTTCAATATTTAATTTCAAACAAATATATACATTAAATACTTTTATAGATATCATTTTAACCTGTTCAGTGTCATCTCTTAAGAGCTTTTGGAAATGCCTCCTGATGCTTCAGACTGAACCTCAGTCTGAAGTTCAGTCTGAAGCATCATTCATGGTTTCATTTGCAAAGTACCACCCTGAGGAATAGCTTCCATCAAAACAAAAGGACCTGTTTATGACCAACACCCATGTTATCTAGAAGCCTGCAGATTTCTGTATTTAACCTCTAGAACTCAGTGTTCAAATGGAAGCCACAGGTCTGCCTAGATATTTCCACTTAATTTATGTTGGCTGAAAACAAAGCAGTGAAACAGAAAATGAAAAAAAGCAGGAAATATAGAAAAGCAAATATAGAAATACAATGCAAGCATCTAAAATACTGAAAAAGGTTAAATTTGAAATGCTTCCCAGAAACAAAATGCTGTCTGTGTCTAATAGAGTATGCAGATTTTAACTTCTGCAGAACACTGGAACCTGTGTTCTGCAGAATAGTAACTGGACAAGCTTTTAACAAGTTTAATAATCACACCCACTAGCAAAAACAGCTTGAAAGAATTCCAGCCAGTGCACATTAAGCATACCAGGATCACCAACTGCTCCAGCCCCAACAGTGTTTTCTCCTAAAGGGCTTTCAGTGTGAATAAGGATGGTCCTGGATAGAGTTAGTTATTTCAACCAGGTTACCTTGACTAGGCCACCAGAATTATACGGATGCACAAAGGAAACTGGAAAAAGTTACAATTGTTGACATGCTCTAGATTTAAGTTAAAAGCAAACACAAGTTTAGTGCATCTTAAAATAAAGAGCAACAAAAGCATTTACATTCCTTTCTGGACATAAAACCTCTTGAGTGTGAGAAAAAAAAAATTCTCACACTGCTTTATATAAAGCAAGTATAAAACAAAATGCCATAAAATTCAGTAATTATTAAAAAAAATTATGAGGAACCCATGGCTCAGAGGACTGAAAGTCTATGGCATCATCTGACAAGTACTGGGTACTCAAATGTACCTTGCTGCTTAGGACTGGATGCTAATACACAGGAGATGTACATTCAAAAGCCTATATGGTGCTCAGAAAACTAAATATAAATGCTCATATTATAAGGTTAGAAAAAGAAAGTGCAGCCACAAACCCCCCAGCATGCTGTAAAAACAACAGTAGAGAAATACAGACATACATGACATGATTAGCCACTTCTAAAAGTAATTTTTGAAATTTATTGTAGTATTACTAATGAAAGTGTATCTTTGTGTAAACAAAAACCAGATTTTCTGTATTTTATTGACCTTCTTAATTTGACAGAAGTACCTAAATATGTAGGAAATATTAGGGCAATGTCTGGAAAAAAAAAACCAAAATGACAAAATTTATCAGGCTAACAACTAAAATAAATTTGCTGGTGTTTTTTCCAAAACAAACACTTTCTTTCTTTAACTACAAAACTCTTCCAAGAAAATAATAAGCCTCATATGAGATGCAGAAGTAATGGTACTAGGAAGCTAAAGGAACTATAGAGATTTCCTAATAGTTTGTTTCCTGATTTTACATTTTATTAAACAAAAATATTTTTGATTCAAGTATTTACTGTATGATTCAAACATTTAGGTATTCTTTACATGATGCAAAATAAAACCAGCTGTCTCTTTAGAAATACTAGCAGGAATCAATTTCTGTCCTAAAAGTACAAAAGCCTGCTAGGTGAAAAAGCAGTTCAAAATAGGCATTTAAAGTAAAGAACAGTGTAGTCACAAAGCAAGTAGCTATCAAGGGAGGAAAGAGAACCAAGCATACTTAAGGCTGAAGTGACAAGGAGGTTTTCAGTCTTCAGAGAAATGAAGCTGCAAACCAGCTACTTCATAGAAGTAAGAATTAAAATGAGTTTAGAAATTAACTTAATTTCTGAAGGTGATTACACTAAGAAAAGCAATAGCAAGCATCTGGACAGACAGAACTACAGGCACGACTACTGTCATATTTTTCCAGTAGGGCTATCACTTGCTTTCTTTTAAATACTTATTCTTGTGTTTAGCCACAGTTTCAGAGCCATTCTATGTGACTTAAAATGGGCGTCTAAATTATAAAAGCTTGTCTTCTGTAGTCAGGGGAAATATAACTAACTTTCTTTGCCTCTTCCTCCTTTGGATGTCAAAAAACTAAAGAAACTCCACCATTAATTCAGGCACCTCCTTTATGTGCTTCATTGAACTGGCATGATGATGGGCCAGAAGCCCTTCTCATTCCAACAATATATACCAAGCATGAGTAAGAGGAAAATTCATAGTCCCTAAAAGAAATGTGACAATCGTAGACAAAACTTCAGATGATCACAGTAGGGTACATGAGATGAATGGTTAAGGGGTGTCCTCAGCTCTGGTTTCTTTTATACCTTCTTAATTTACTGGGAATCTTGTCTAGATACTCAAGAGAGAATTTGAGTTTCCTTCTTAACTACCTTGCACACACTGGTATGCTAACAAAGCACTTGGTAACTCCTGAGAGCTTTCAGTTGTCAGTTAAAAGAGAACTCTAATGTAATTCACAAAAAAATTAAAATATATTACATTATATTATTATACTACTACACATCAGCTACTGTAAGCATACCTGTTGGAATCTTGTAATAAATCTACAGCTTCTCTTAGTTGTTCTATCATTGCTATATCAATAGTTTGTTCTTCTGATAAATTTATTCTATAACAGAAAACAAAAACATTCAAAAAAAAAGGTACAACGGCAATTATCATGGGTAGTCTGAATTTCAGTGTGAGGTCCACCTTACAACTGGCATGCAAACACTATAGGGGGAAAAACAGCCTCTCTGCACACTGGGATGTGCTGAATTTATGGAAAGAGCTCCTTCTGAAAAACATTCTCCAACACTTTGTCCTTAACAAAGCCCCCTAGCCTAATACATACATAAATAAATGTGATGAAGTAAAACTTTTAGCATTCAATTAAACAGAATGACTTTTAAAATTGAACATTTATTTACCAACATCTGACTCTTAAAGGCACTCATCCCATTTATTGCTTCAGCAGAAATAGTAAATACAATGAGTTTTTATAAGGGCCAGCTTGCTTTCTTTTGCTTTTCAACATTTATAGTTCTTTTTGGGGATTAGAAACATAACCTCCCATTAGTTCTGCCAATAAGGCTATTTCAGAAAGTATTTATTCTTTCCTCCCTTCAGGTTTGGGTCTTTTTTTAATACCATATAGGACTACACTGTTCTGATGAGTGAGAACTTCACAGTACAGTCATGTTGAATTTCCTTTCCTTATGTACTTAGCAACTGATGTTCATTTTTTCCACTCTGGAATTAATATCTATAAACTAATGATTGCTTCAAGGTTAAAATTATGACAAGTAAGAAAAAGAATAAGATATGTTTTCTAATAAAATTGATTTTTAAAATGTACATTAAATTTTGATCTTGCAAGTTTTGATTATTTTTTTCAGCAATGCCTTTAATAAACAAAATATCTAAGTACCTAATTAAAAAAGACTGCATTCTACATAGATAAAAAGTTACTGGGGAATACAAATTATTTAGTTGTAATATGACATCCACTCTTTTTAGCAATAAAATATAAAACACTGAGCACACACAAAATGCAAGGTTATGTTATTGTCTTGCCTCCAAATCTACAGAATTATTAAACAGCAAAGTCATACCAGTCCTGGTCAAACTAATTAAAAGACATAGCTAATTATTAATAGATACATAAAAAATACTCACATTTCGTCTGTTTGCCATTGCGTGTCCTCTTCTATTCTCAATAATTCATCACACTCTGCTGCTCTGCTCTGTAAGCAGACAAAGGCGATAATGAGAACTGAACTTTGCAATCAAGTAGGCAGATAAATTTTGCTTTCCAACTCAGCACTGACCTAATTTATGTAACATTTTAGGTTGGCTGGTTGAAGCAATCCAACACTTCTGCTCCATTCCTTCCTCTACCCCCTTTTAAGATACTGATTACAAGATTTCCTATTCAGAAGATTTTATTGAGGTCAACAGCCCTTACCCTCTTTTAGCTGTGAAAAGAAAGTCAAGCAGCATAAGAATTCTTTGTTCTATGTCCCAGATTCCATTTGTGACTTTCTGGCATATAGAAACAATGCTTCGATTAAGCACGATCCCAACTCTCCTTCTCCTTGCTCTCCTACTGCAGCCAGATTTGTTTACAAAGCAAGGAAATTCCAAACATGCAAACAGTGGCAATTACGTACTTCAAGCATAATTATTAACAGGATTCATATTTGACAATTTTGACAGCCATGAATCATTTCTTTTTAGAAAGGAACAAATTGGAACAAAAGTTGTATCCAGGAATTCCTATCAGTCAGCCAGTTATTTTGGGTTCAATGTAGTCAAATTAGATCCCCCACAACTATAAATATGAAGTGCTACTTATTTGAAAACCTGAATCTCCTTTATGTTTTTACTTGGTGTCTTGCAACTCTTTCATTTCAAACAGGCAGGAGCACTGAAGTAGTTCAACTGCCAGTAAAGACAGAAGCTCTCTGAATGAATATGCATTTGTACTTCTAGAGAAGAAACAGGAGAAAACAGAGGCTTATCCTCTCTTGTGTCATGTGTTTTGGCACATCAGTTGTATCATCCTGTACCAATAAATTCTACCCAATTCTGCTGTATGTGACACTGAAGAGTGTACCAGCTTCTCTAACACTCTCCAATGATGGCTCATTTCCCAGTGACAGTCTCTAGTAGAAGAATAAAGCCATTATTTTTCATCTATCTTCACCTTACAGGAATCAAGACCATGATATTTTCCTGTAACAAGGGTACATAACATAAGATGCAGCACTTATTCTAGAAGGTGATTTGATATATTTTTTCTTAAAGGATCTCTCAACTGCTACTATAATGTTTAAAAAATACAGAAAATGTATTTTAATACCATAACATTACTTCAAAGCCTTAGCCACCACGGCTAGCACAAAGTCATCTCTCATTTCAGCAATGAAACAAACACAATAAATCACTTGATTCAAAATATAAAGCAAATAGCACAGAAAAAACCTGCCACTTTCCTTAAAGCCTTAAACATAGTTAAAGGATAACTCTCACATATCCTAAATAGAGTTCTGGGTAAATTGTCCTAGATCAATTGTAATAATTTTAAAGCTACCTGTCTAGTTTTGCTTTCTGTATTTTTAAAACAATATCAGCTGCAGTCTCTTATTCATTAAAATATCTGGTGTTTATCATTCCTGTTTACTCTGCACTTATGAAAGTAGCAGAAATATTTTCCCCCACTTAACATTGTCACAAACTTGCCTTAATGTAGGTCATAAATTCAGCAGTAAGAGTATCGTGTTCATCAAACTGGCTTCCTGTTTCTCGCGACTTATCACTGACAAACGTGTGAGAAGATCCTTGATGGAACTCCACTAGGAACAGCAATGAAATAAAATTCAAAGAATGATTTCAAAAATTAAGTTTAAAATCACATTAAAAACTTCAAACATATTAAGATTTTGTCATTGCAAGCAGTGATGCCAATTAATTTCTAAGATGTAATAAATCCATTCCCTGGGCATACACAGTTGTATATCAGAAGCCCCAAAGCAGGCATTGAAGGAGCCAGTTTTGAACTACACCAAGTCTGTCTTGCCAGTAGCAATACAAGAACATAGCTGGACAACTGTGCAGCATTTTAAGAAATTCAGTCGTCTTAGGCAGTGACTTGCAATTGAATGCAATTTCAGAGTTACCATGTTGTAACAAACCAAACACCCAGCAAAATTATTTAGAGCCCGTCCCAATCTTTTGCCTACGTATACCATTTCCAAGGATATGATGCTATGATTTACCCTCTCCAGTTTGCTAATAAACACTGTAGGATAAAATCCTGTAATTTCTCTCCATATTCTACCAAATTCTGGTAAGTTCTCCATGGAACTTCATTAAAGTGGGTAACACTGAGGTTATGCCATCTCCTATTCATGTGGTCTCCATATGCAGCTTGCTGACTTCATCCTGTCATTTATCATTAATATGTGCAGAACTTGGAGAACCGTTGTTTATCAGTACGTAATATAAGTTAGAAAAACATAAGTTACTTTTAAAAAATTGGATAAAATTAGATCTCTCACAAAAAACAAAGAAATTTACTCGTTTCCAGAGGTGATGCTGACTGACTAAAAAAGCTTTATATATACACTAAGTCCAGCTATAGAAATAAGACTCCATTATTGCACTTTGCTAAATTCCTGAACAGCGATATTAGCTGAAGGATAGTACGGCTCAAACCACCTTTAACTTTTCTTAACCCCCAGTCAGAATCAGATCTTATTAATTCTTGAGACAAGGTGCAGCAAGTTTTTTGGAACTGATTCTGAAAATTACTAGACAGACTCAATTCAGTACAGTAAAGATTTTCCAAGTAACATTTTTTTCATTTTTACACAACTGCATATGCATGCCCAAAGCCTTCTGGGTAAGTAGGCAGGCATGGAATCAACAACAGAATTTCCCTGTACTTAACTTCCCTGTTTTTTACATTCCAACCTTTTCTTGAGTTAGCATGGTGACCTGAATCATCCTTTATAATATGATCTTCTTCCACAATGTCTGACATTGGAACATTAAAGCTGATAGTATCTTCATCAGATGGCTAGAAAAAAATAAGAAAACACTAGTCCCAGCTCAAACCAAGAATGATAAAAATGTACATGTTAACAAGATTGCTCACCAAAGAGCTGCAAATTAAGATGGAAGAGGATACCAGAGCATCTAACATGACCACATCCTGTTGTAGGAAGTTGTAGTCACGCTGAATATATCCTCACATGAGGTTTGCCAAGTAGAACAATTCACATGCCCTCTTTTTCTGTCTTACTCATGGCACTAGTTCCTCTCCTTGCACTGACACCACTGCCCTCTGTGCTTCCCTAGGGCAGCTGAAAATTACAAGGACTCCTTGCAGCCACAAAGTCTGGAGAAACACTAAGCCTCATATCACAGCCTTTTTTCTTTCCTTCCATGACTCTTCTTCCCTGCTGTACCATGCAGCTTCTGAACTGAATGCCTACAGCAAGCAAGACCAACATCAAGCAAGGCACCATCTTTAATTATGTTAACTGACAGAGCTGAAAAAAAAAAAAAGCATAGACTCTCAAGTACATTAGCTTTTTCTGACTTAAAAGCTCCCCCATTTTTTCCAGCTCTACTGGCTGGTACACTAAAACACTTAAATTGTATCTAACAAACATATCCTGTCTATGACTTTACAGATAGCAGCTGCACAAGGAAGAACAGACACAATTCTGCTCTAGGCCACTATGGCTGTGTTTCTCTGCAGGGCCAGCAGTGACCTGCTCAAGTGGGACCTGCTTACATCCTCTCCTGAGGTGAGCTAGAACAAAACCACAGTTTGCAGAAGAGACCAAGTTTTTATTCTCGCTCTCCTGAGACAGAGAATTTACCACTACAACAGTGTCAGAACTTTGCAAATGTATTTTCCAGAATGTCCATGAGTGTTGCTCATTCTTTAAATGCTCTGTGTTTCTGCAACTTGCTACTCTGTGCATACATTTTCCACACATGTATTCTGTAATTATAACTGATATAATACAAACAGCACTCTGTTCCATATCCTTAAAAAATATTTTTTAAGGAAATTATATTCCCCATTTTATCAGTTATATTCCCCAGTTTATCAGACAACTGTAACAAAAAAGATCTGAAATGAAATGTGTTACATATAATCAGTTATTTAATTCTAGCTAGCTTCTAATAGAAGTCTGCCATTTTTGCTAATTTTAGATGTTCATAATCTATGTAGAAAGTATTTTTTCTAACTCTTGAAGCTAAAGTTTGTGATAAAGTATGGAGCAAATCCAACTTGCTCTTAAAAACGCCAAAGATACACGTGGTTATTCCTATTTTCCAAGAATACCTTGGACCCAAAATATGTAAACATGGACAATGATGAATGTTCTTTCTGATAAATAAACTGCATGTTATTAACTCTATGAATTCACTGGCTGTATTCTTTGGCTTAAGGAGAAAAAAGTTAAGGAGAAAAAAAGGGTGTTTGGGGGCTTCATAAAGCCTTTTCAAAATAAATTTTAAATTTTAAAATTAGTGTATTTTCAAATGAAACTCCAACAGAAAATAAATTACACTCCAAGTACCCTAAGCACAAAAGCCTTTTAGATCTGAAGCAATAACAATTCAACAACTTTAAAAAAATTAAAATAAGGTATACAATATAAAGTCATTCAGACAACGAGAGTTACAGTGACGTTCCTTCTCTTTCAGGCTGTATCTCATATGACATTTAAGTACTAAATTTGATTATTCTAGATCAAAGTTGATGCTGTGTTAATTTTTCAACTATCCTTTGAAAATAGTACAATAAAATGTTCCTACACACTTTATTAGAAGTTCTGGATCCAAAACAGGTACAATATTTTTTCTTACCAGAGTAACACACACTTTGAGGAAAATATTTTGGAGTGTTGGTATAAAAAAAAGGAACAGACCATTCAATTTGGAAACAAATTCCTTTCAGGACCTACAGAATTGTGTAACTAATTTTCCATGTGTTTCCTGCCACTATACTATGAAACAAAAACTATCCAAAGCAGCCTTGGATAATAAAGTATCGCTCTTTCACAGATGAAATACAGTATCCAACTTCCTTCTTCCATAGTTTTACTTTTTCTTCAGACAGCAATAGACAAATCAGAATCAAAAATACCTAACATTGTTCTAAGACAGAATTGAGATGATGCACTTTGAAAGACTCTTCATATATATTCCTCCTGGTACTAATGCATCATTCATACAGGTAATAAAACACAGACACCATTCTAATTTCATTCTAATGAATTTTAACAAAAAGAAAAATAAGGCAAAATTAAGAGAGAAAAATTATCAAAATGCTGTATTTTTCCTAAAAGATGAGGTAAATGGTAGACTGCCTTAAGGCAGACTTTGCCTTCAAGTTGTAATGATCAATTTTACAGCAACGCTACAAGATAACTTTCACTTGAAATGCCCAGGATGGCTATAGCGGGGAAAACTTTGACCCTACAAAGTCCAAGAGAGTTCATCAAAGTCAATTAGCAAGCTTCATAAAAACTACAATAGTGTTCAAACCAGTGATTCATTTATGTTATTAAGTTACACATGAAAAATGACATTGTAGTATTTTCTGTAAAAGAACAGAAACTCAATAGCCACTACCCTCCACACTGAACAGTAGTTTATATTCATTAAAAAACCTCCAGAATCATGTTTTAATGATTATGACTGATCATTTAATGCTTATCCAAAGTTTGGTATGTAACTTTCTGACTGTAATTAACAACACATGTGAGCCTGTATTTGCATCATGCTAGTATTTTTCGCACAATTCCCATGTGCTACACAGGTATTAAAGGTCACATCAGAAGGAAAGTGTGTGTAAATTTACTACCAAATGCATTTGGGATTACTGATCTCAGCATCTATTTCTCCTTAAAAGCAGAGCAGCAGTCAGGTGGTGATAGAATGAACAAAATCATTCTTCTTTAAAAAAAGTTTTGTGCTATTAAAAATGTATTGGTTCATTGTTGGTAGTCTTCAAAATATTTTTTGCAGTACTTCAATTGCTGTCTTTTGATTACAGGTAGCATGATCTATTTTCTAAAGGTGTGATTTATAGCTAAAGAGGAAATCCTGGGATAAAAGTTTCATTAACAAGCCAACTGAGCTCTAGGAAGAGTAAGACTGGTAAAATGGTTTGTAAATGCCTCTGAACAGACTTAATGCTCTTACAGCTATAAGTAAAACATTAGAGATTTGGCTAGAATTCATAACAATTTATTTCATCTACCAAGAAACTTGCCCAAACACTTGGAAATTCACATGAGGTTTTTTAAAGTACTATTGTATTTAAGAGACCAAGCAGTGAGTAAGTGGATTCATGTTTAATTTGCTTTTGAGTAACTATAAACCTAAGCTTGATTCTTCATACATTTGTTTCAAAACAAAATCTCTTTTCCTCAAAGGAGGACAAAGCCACTAAAGAATCAGTGTACAACTATTTTAAGTAACAAGAAGGTCATCCTTTTAATCTGAGGCCTTTCCCATTAAGTCAGACCACAAATCCCATTACTGTATATTTCAGAAAGATAATCATCACTGATTTATACTGCTAATTAGTTACTTATTTATCATTATCCATTTAGTTCAACTCCACACAGGTTTAGTGCCCAGTTCAGCTAGTGTCTCAGAAAAAAAACCTCTGTGAATCAGTTCTAACTGCTTAGGGCAACACTGGTGCCACAAAGCTACCCTTTCTCTTTGCTCAGTCAGATGGCAAAGTTCAGGAAAAGATCTGAAGGTTTAGTCTCAGCTTTGCCTAGCTGCCAGAATATTTAAACACATTAAAATCTGCAAAGTTTCTGAAGTTTCTACACTATAGCAATGTTCCATAACCACATCACAGAACATACTGAGACTGGGCACTATAAATTCCCAACAGGAAAGAGTAATCAAGCAAAGAGAAAAATATGTGAGAAGTCATCACATTGTAACCTGTTACCATGTTTACTTTGTTGAAAACAGCAGAAATGAATTCTGGTTTGTGTCTACTTCTCTAGGTTATGTAAACTGCCAGAAAACTGTAGAGGATATTCACTATTGGTAAGTCTGTAACCATTTGGAAGCAAGTATCTCATGCCCACCACAGACAGTGCACAGCCAAAAAAAAAAAGAAAACCCCACCCCACAGTCTCCTTTTATCTTTGTTTTAGCCATTTCTTAGTGTAAAATTCATGTCAAGGATACAATTGCAGAGGTTTAAGTCTAAAAATCTTTTCACATTCTTACCAAACTTAAAATATAGTCAAAATATGAGTGCTGGGAGAGGAGTTTGACACAAAAGACAGGAAACTTACCTCTGTTGCTGACAAACGTTTATCACCATTATCACTACCAACACCTGAATCTGAGTCCTTTTTACTTGGATAGATGTCATCAATGCTAGATGTGAATAAAAAAAATTAAAAATCAGTAAAAAGCTATCATAACATTTACATTAAAATTCTGTTCTGTTTTCACTTAACTCTGAGCAAATTTCAAACTAGTCTTATTGGTAGAAGGTGGAATAGCCTAGTACAGTAAAACACCAAACATTAATCTGCTGATGATAAAATAGATCAGACTGAATGGCTAGTTAGCCTAAGGATTAATGAAGCAACAGAAATAATCTGCAACTAGCTTGCTTTTGTCTACACATTATGAAAAATTTCTTAGTTACTAGCTAAGCAGCACAAGACTGAAGCAATTTAGCCATGGGAGAAGAAACCAAAATAGCAAAACTCAAAGCGGAGTCAACTGATACAATTGCAACCACTGATCCATTAAAACAGAACACATATCTCCCTCAGGCTTGAAATAATTATTAACACAGAAACCTGCTTTTGGTGCCTTAAAATAGACCTTGGAATTAGGTTTTTGAGAAAATTACTGTAACAACAGCAAAGGCTCTCTATTCTGGTTTCACTACCCAATATGACCTCTACTCATTTTAAAGGGCACTATTAGATGCAGTACTCTCATCACTTAATTTTTTTTTTAAATATACCTTGTATCCCTTTATTTGCTATCCTAAAAGCTGTGATACTGAATTCAGATTGACACAGCAATTTAAGAAAGGAGCTTTATCGGTCTTCACATGAATAAGGTATCTGATTCATTAATCCTAATCTTAAATTACCTCTTACCAGTAAACACTGAAGATTGTTTTGCAGAAAATGCCTTTGGAAATCTACTCTGTACCATCCTTACTATCCTCTTACCGTAACCTGTATTCTTCAGTATGACCAAAATGCCAGATAGGACATGACATTCCTGTCAATTATTTTGTATACTAAAAG
This sequence comes from Fringilla coelebs, assembly GCF_963513975.1. NCBI lineage: Eukaryota > Metazoa > Chordata > Aves > Passeriformes > Fringillidae > Fringilla > Fringilla coelebs. Next base: position 62,373,008 of record NC_140029.1, on the reverse strand, counting down.
AACAAAGCAGAAAACCAGTACGTGTTTCCCAAATGGAATACCTGCTCTTCATCCTGGATTCTTCTAACATTTGACATTTGTCTGATAGAAATTCACACAGGGATCTCCAAAGGTACACGGACAAAAACAATTTGATTCAAATCTTATTGAGAAGACTGAAAAGGAGATTCTGTAACAGCTTGGTTTTTTTCCTCCCAGGATTTTAACAGTAACATCTCTACTATTATTCATATCAACACTTTGTTTTCATTGAGTATTTCTCTTCAAAGATATCATACTTTCTCTGGTTATATTACACTGCCTTTGTTAGAAGAGAAAAACTGGGCTAAAAGCTGATTTCCAACCAGCTATGGAGATTCTCATAGAAAGGAGCTGCTTTGTATCTGGTTCCTGTCCTTAAACGATGGCACAAGATGCCATTTCCTACAAGTCTGATACGAGACAGAAGATTTTGCCTCATTTTGCTAACAAACTAGCACAGTTCATTTAAAAACATTCATGCAGTTCTCTTTATTTGACAGATGACTTTGAATTAATTAAAAAAAATTAAAATGTCACAAAAGTGCAAACATACAAATCGCATGAAAATCAAAAAACACATCACAGAAATCACAAAACAACACATGATATTAAATTTAATGTGTAGACAGATCAAGCCAACACCTAATGTAACTACCATCTGATTACTTTCAATGTATTCCAGGAGTCCACTAGAAAGAAGTTGGATTTAAACTCAGGTTCACTTTTAAACTCTTAACAAATGTGCTGTTAACTTAAATCAGAATTGATTTTTAATTGCCTGAACTCTTATGGGGATTGCATTAGAACAAAAGTATATCAAATCTCTGGGCGAAAAAGTACACTCTGAATAGCATCTAAAGAAACAAAACTGTGGAACAGTAAGATAAATACTATTTTATTGTTTGTAAGACTTTCATACATACCTCTCTTCCACAGGTTGTGGCAAATGCTGTGGTTCAATGGCATTAAGATACAGCGAGTCTGCTGTTTTAATCTGACAGGCCTGTACCGTCAGGTATTTGAATATATGCACCTTACCCTTTGTACAAATCTGTGGGATAAGGAAAAATTAGGTTTATAACTAGAATTAAAAAAGCAATTTATTCCAAGTGTCACTTGGCATAAACCTCCCTGAAATTCAACTAATATTACAAATTTCACTTAAAAGAAAATAGATTTTTTTTGAATTACTAAGTACTTCAATTATATACTCAATTATTTGTGTGTACCAGTATAAATACCCTCAGAGACTAAGACAGAAAACAAGAAAATTATGTATTCCTGTTTAAAAAAATCCAAATGAGCTTCTAACTCAAAGAAAAGACATTAAAATATACGGTATGGCCTATTACTAACTATAAATAGAGTAATTAATTATTTCAAAATTAGTGTATCATGACATTTAATTAACTAGTGTGCCCTTTATATTCTTTGTCACATTGTTTTTAATAGTGTCCAAGCATACTTATGATGCAATTCACCTTCATTTTAGAATTTTCTTTTTAACTGAACACTTCTTGCTTTGTATTTTTTAGTTTAAACGTAGCATCATTACTGATTATGAAAAGCATTTCTTCAATGTAATAAAAATTCTTAAGTACTTCAACAACTGTTGAGCCAGAACACTTGTGGCTTTCAGACATGCAGTTTGAATCTACTGTTCACTAAGTTAACAAGATTGTCCTTAAGCAGCAAACATAGGTTGCATTCATTTATCTTTATTACTGAGAGTGGCCCACAGTTCCAAAGAAGAGTTTTATTTCTTTGTGTATCACAATCTATGACCTTACACTATAAAGTGAAATAAATTTCTAAAACAGATTGTGTTTTAGACTATTTAGGCATATCTTTCAAGTCACAGTTAGCAAATCACTGTAGAACCTTCTAGAACTGGATTCATTTTACCAGAAAGAAAAATTACCCAGGAAGTTCATCACTACTCTTTTTCAAAATTATACACATATTCCATCGTTAACTTTCATATGCAAATAGAAATCACAAAAATTAACAGCTATCAGAATGGACATCTTCTAGCTGTGTTGGTTTAAGTGCTGTACAAATTCATATTGAGAACAGAGGATACTTTTTATGTCTTATTTAGATACATCCTATGTCTTATTTAAATATCAACAACTATCAACAGTCTGTGATGACTGAAATTCAGAAGCCTGCAATTGCAGAAGGTGACATTTTACACTCTAAAATGTGTTAGCAGTCATCCAACATTAAGGCACAACTTATATTATTACTTACTTGTGCTGGTGGAGATTGCAAAGGATTATTCTCAAGCAGTAATACTTGTAACTGCACCATCTTTCTAAAACAAATTGGAATCACAAGCACTTTATTGCAGGAAAAGTCAAACTTTACCAAGGGAAGCTGTACTAGTTCTAAAAATAATAAAAAGGAGAGAAGGTGTTATATCGGTTTTTATTTTTGGCATAAAATAAAATATTTTTTAATAACTCTTCTTATGCATTCAGGAAAAACACAAACTCAGGGAGGAATATGATCAACACTTACTCCATTTTATACTGGGAAATAAAAGTGTTATAAAAGTGACAAGAAATTCTAAAGCAAATACTTTAAAAATTTTTTTCCCCTGAAACTCAGCTGACAGTTCCCATTTGGCATTCAGACATTTGTTCAACTTAAAAGTTGCCTAGAATCATAAAGATGCATTGAAGAAACCTCACACACTGTTCTGCAGTGGATACCACTGAATGTTATATTCTGCAGACCCAAATGGAATAAAGCTGAACACAATAGAAATAGCTACTTTTAAATAATATCTATTTATATGACTAAAAATACTTTCAAAATTATAATAAGAAGAGCTACTACGAAGATATTTTTTTATTCATTTGCTTTTACCTTGGGGTAAAACTTCGAGGTAATTTCTTCTGACATTCAGTTCTTTTAAAGATTTCAGCTGGCCTATCTGCTGTGGCAAAGCTGTGATTTCATTACAGCTGACATCCTACAGCAAAACAGTAATAACAAATAATAATGATATTTCAGCTCCTACATGTTCCATGATACAAACATAGCTAATATGCTATTATCATTGTGACATTTTATTAACCTGAAAAAATGCAACAATCTATGTCCTGTAGTCACAACAAAATAAAAAATACGTAGGAAAATGTCTGCACATTAGTTAAAACCATAGCAAATTGTTATTAGGAGAACAAGTTAATTTTGAAAGTTAATTTAATTTCTATAGAAATATTCAAAACTACTTACTTAACAAGTTCTATTTTTTTTCTCTTTTCTTTATCTGAAGAATTCAGTATAGTGATTATATAACCACACATGTTAGGAAGAAATGTAAAAATACTAGTGTGTGGATCTGAGTTTTTAAAACAGTTCTTGTTCTTCTAGATGGAATATTTAAGCAAAATAAATAACAGTAATAATAATAATAATAATAGTAATACAGCAATAACATCTGTAATGATGCTCAGTAAAGGCATATATTTAATCATCATGGCACGTAGTAGACCTTAATGAAAAGAGAGCTTATTTGATATCACTTAGCTATTTCAAGCAAGAAACTGCTATGAATGCGCATGAAAGATCAACTTCTTGGATTAAGTCAGTCTGTGATAGGACAATTGTTAAATACCAGCTATCACTTTTGCTGCCAAACGGACACTGAAACTTCTGCTCACATCCCAGGCAAATTTCAGTAATGTTCCAGTTATGCTGTCATTTCAGGACTAAAAGAAGGAAACAGTATCTCACAGTATGAAAGCTAAATGGGGTAATGCCCCATTTTCCTGAAAAGCCAACTGAATAATCCTACTCTCTCAATTGTTTCAAAAGCATTTATAAAGTATCTGGGAGCTCTTAGACTACAAAAGTTTGAGAAGCCATATTTCCAAGTCATGCCTTTGAAGATGCTTGCTTTAATGCTAGTCAAAAGCATTATATTAACTCCCTATCTTTGAGCCTAAAATCTACTTAACAAAAAAATTATAGCAAAACCAAAATATGATCTGGCAATGCTGTTCCCTGTTGTTCCAACAAGTTGTTCCAACAAGTTTCTTCTTGTAATAGAATCAATCCTATTGCCGCCAAGACTTCCTTCCCTTCTCAAAACACAGTCAGGAAATTACTGTAGCTTTTAGACAAAGAAATTAGAAATCCCAGCTAATGAGTGCATTTTTGCCCAAGTTGTCACAAAGTTTGGTTAATTGCACTGTTCCCTGATCATTTATTTTTAAAACTTTACTGTCCTATTTTTAATTTACAGTCTTTAAATTACTTCATAATTAGATACTCGATTTTTAGGGCACAGAATTTAAAGTCACCTTGTGGCAAAGAAACTCTAGATCAAGTGTACTTAGGCACACATACCAGAACAAGCTGGGGAAAGAGAGAATTCTAAAGGAAGCATCAAAAAGAGAAAAAGCAAGCTGGCAGTGTGTGACCTCAAAAACAAAGTCCACTTCCACTTACAGCCTTTCAAAACATCCTTGATAAGACTGATCTGTTGTGACAGTGTGTCAGCATTCACAAGATCTCTAGAGACAGCAGTATCCTTTCCCTACTAAACACTGTAGTCCAACCTGCATTTTTTTATTACTTTGTTCGAATAGCCATGGAAAACAATGACTTGTAACACTTATTCACAGTTATGCTCTTGACTATTATTAGACTTCATGACTATGTATGTGACAGAGACAGTGGAAGCTATACTATCAAAAACCTATGGTTTCCAAGCAAGTAGCTTTTTAAGCAATTATGACACCAGCAGTTTGGAACTCAGCTGCAGGGACATTTGCAGGTAACTGAGGTGCAAACACATAAGTTCCATAGGGAACTAGTATTTGCTGAGGTCAGACTTCTGGTATTAATTCTATTTTGTTCTCACCAGACAGACCATGTCCTGCCATGACAAGGCAATTTTTCAAAATCAGAGAAATGTAAGGGTTTTATTTAACATTTATTAAATTAGGAAATGTAACAATTTCTGTTGCATGAAGTTTGGTGGCATGAAAGCCAAATCACCAACTGTTTCCCTTTGTTTATGGTAATGTTTAAATGGCCTTAAACCAATCCAATTCAGCATGTATGTTCAGCAAGAGAAACAGAAAAAACAATAAGGTACTCTGACTCCATATCAACATATTTATTCATACACACGGAAGTTTATCCAAACCATTCAAATTGAGGTAAACTTCCTCCTTACGTAACTTTAAACTCAGGACTCCTGACTGAGCCATTATTCTAAAAAGCACCTGGGTTCAGTCAGAGCTTGTGACAAAGAAGCCATACTGAAAAGTAAAAAGAAGTTACACAGTATGTGAACACATGGACTCTTTTAGAAAACAGCAGGCAGCAAGTCCCACGTGGTCAGGCTACTGTCTCTGTTTAAATGAATGAGGTAAAAGCCATAAAAGCCCAGGTGAGAAATTTGAAGGCTTCCAACATGAGATAGGAGCATCCCAGAGATAGAGAGGGCTTATCTGAAGAAGGCAGAAGTGCAATACTGCCTGATAGGATGGAGAATGGAACTTCACTGTACATCTGATAGTTTTGGGTACAATTACTGAGCCATCTCTGCATAATTACATTTCCTTGGCAGAAAGTAAGTTTCAGATTATCTTCACACAAATTTTACACTCTCTTGCCTGATAGTAGAGGCATGATTGAGTCAAAGATTTTTTTGCAGCAAATAAAAGTAAATTTCCCAACCAAATAATTACAATGTATTCTGCAGGGACAAAAACTTATGCTATAAGTGCCAAAAAAGTTAGCTGTCAGAACCCTAAATTTAAAAGAATACCTGAAAGTTTTCTGCATATAATATCAAAGCTATTCTACACTGCAGGTATGAAATTAATAAAAAAACATACCTGTAATAGGAAAACCATTACCTACCCCATTTTGGAGGATAGAAGGGAAAATGCAGAGTTTATTGGAAAGGTCTCATTTGCAGCAAATTACGTTTGCATCATTCAACAGTGACTATAGGGGTAAATGTTGTATTTAAAAAGTAGACAAAAAGAACCCTTTGCTATGTACATACAGATCTCACTGCCATTTGTGGAACATCTGGGGAACCTGAGGTTGCTCAGAAATGTCCTACGGATCTGAGAACTGCACACAGCCAGGTGGAATCTGAGGGTCTATCCCCTGGCCCAGGCCAGCACCACCACTGTGTACACACCAAAACAACAGCACTCCCTGCCAGAGGGCTGAGTGATGTTTCTGCTTGAATCCCATGCTATTCAGGCTGGCATTGCTCTCACAGCTGAACTTTTTGTGCAACAACTGCAATATGACTTCATGGTTTTTGTTTGTTTCTTTTACTTGTTTTAGAACAATGATCACCTTATTATCTAAACTGCTTTACAGTTTACATGCCAATACAGATTCCCCACTCTCAATCCTACCACTATTTGCTTCTCCCAATACCTCACAGTTATGTCATTTCCAGTTAAATAGTGCAACTCATTTCACTAGAAATGTACCAAACACACATGGTGGCATCAAACTGTGTAATCAGGTCATCTGAACAGACTCATACTCAATTTAACAAAAACTTGTTTTTCATTCAGCACCCCCCTCCCCCCAATGCCTTCTAAATCACAAAGAACAAGCATCAGACCTTTTTCAGTTTTCATGTATCTTCTAGGCTACAAAGTGACATGTAGCTAGAGCTCTCATATGAAATACTTTCAGAGCAAGAATTGTTTTGCTCTTCATGACAAACAGTAACACAAACTATACTAGAACTGGAAAGCAATATGAAAATCCAGAATTTAAACACATGATATGCTTGAAACAAACCCAATCTGCTTTGCGTATAATCAACATTGATTTCAAGCTTTTAGTTTTTTACTAAACTTTTCACTAAATTTAACTTAATTATTTATAAAACTGGAACCATCACCTTCTATTGTGTCTATTTTAAGCACAACAAAAACAGTGCTATTACCTAACATATTTTTAAGAATAATTAAATCAAAACCATCTGTGTAAATCTCACTAAACCCGCCACACACACACAAAAATTTAAAATATTTGATAAGAGAAATTAATAATGTTCACCAAAGAAAACAAACTTAGTAGTCTTGAACTCAGTCATAACTCAGAGAGGAAAAAGTAACTACCCCCACCATCTTCATCAACAGCCACATCAATTTGAATACATAACAGAACCTGATACCACAGGATGCTGCTCAAGAATATCAGAAGGATAAAGCCCCACAGTTGCCACTTCATACCACCTATGAAGAATCAATAGCAGGGTTGGGGCCTCAAGCAATGTTATTTATTTCTGTAACGTAATTTATTGCAGGAACTACTGTTATAAAAACAAGAATATGATAAAAAGGCACTTTCAGGCACAGAAAAGCAATGCAAAGTAAATGCTGTCAATGGAGATACCAGCAGCTGGAAGGAAGTTCAAATCTGATTGCTTTACTATGCATAAATTAGTAGTGTCAAAATAGTTTGTCAATTTGTATCTCAAAAGGTCAAAATGAATAGAAATAACCAGAAGACTTATGCCATAAAGAATTCAGAGTCTCAGCCTACATATATAGCAGAGGAAGATAAAGGGAGAGAGAAAGGCATGCATTCTCATATATATTTTCCACAAACATGAGCAATTAAATTACTTTTATGCTATAGTACCAAATAAGTTTTGCTTTTTCAGACTGTCATTGACTGGACAATATATTCTAAATTATCTACTGCTTGCAGAAACAGTACTAGAGTAGACAGCTTTGAAAATGAAGAGTATAATCATTTTGTAGATCTGTTTAGATGGGTGTTCCAGGAAAGGAAGGTTGCATGACAAATGTAGTGAAATAAAATGAAAATAGACTGATAAGACCAGTAGCTTGAGTGGAATGCAGTGTGGTAAGCAGATAGTAAAAACACAGAAAGGAAGCAGGAGGGGAGGGTGCTACAGGGGGAGGTACAACCTTGCAGAGCCTGATGCCAGAACTTAAGGACTTGATACAGTGAAACAGGGCAGGCAGTGAGCAACACTGGTAAAGATGAGGAACTTTGAGTTTTGAATGAACCAAGGGCAGTGATGTTAAAAGAGTCCTGAAGAACATAAAGGAAACTCCTATTGTGTTACTATCCAACACACTTAAGAAGTTAAAAACTTAAGTTCTGCAAACTACATTACGGTATTAAGCACTTGTTCAAATATATGTGAAAAGTGAATTTTACTGTTTCTATTAAAATTCAAAAGAAGTCAAAATAAAAAGTAAAAAAAAAAGATCAGTAACATACCAATTCCATTAACTGTTTTAGCTGACCTATCTCTTCTGGAAGGGAACCTAGCTTATTGTTACTTGCAATTAAGACTTTTAGAGGAAGACCACACAGGCAAGCTGGCAAAGAAGAAAGCTGATTTCGACTGCAACAAAACAAAACAAAAAATATTAAAACCATTGGTGATGTTCTACTGTATACTCACAAACTCTGAGAGCTGCAAAATGTCTTCATTTTTGTGGGTCATATTTTATGCAGATAAAATTGAAATTTTCAAAAGGCAATCATTAAGAAGACACTTGCATATTAGAAACACCTGATTATTGACTAACAATATTGCAGAATTTACCACTGTGGAAAAAATGCATTGTATCAGTTTAACATTGTAACAAATCTGTTTGTCACAAAGAACAGCTGTTTTCCTTTCCTAATGAATACAGGAAAGTCAATGGAGACAGTATTTTGCAAATATTTAAACATTCCTGTGGTTTTATGTGCCATTAAAATGGATGCCTTTTGTTCCAGCTGAAAGACAAATATATAAATCACAGACAAAATGCTTATTTTCTCAATTAATTTAAAACACATCTATAGTTGGTAATTACTTGGTACTTCTTGGTCTATGGTTCTGTGCTATTAACCCAGGTAAATACTGCAAAAATTCTGGCACTATCAATGGTTCATTTCTTCCCAAGATTCATAAGCTAGAGCGTAAAGACAAATATCATGGCCCTTTGTGATGTCCACAAGATTAAAAATAGTAATTCGTGGCTCAGTTCCCAGAAGAAACTTCATGCTTATCAGAATAACATAGCTACTCTCTTCTGGAATGTTTTAAAATTTCCTTAAAATATAACATTTTCTTTATTATGATTATTAACATGTAGTAAAACAATGAACAGTAACTTGAAGTGGCACCCCAGTATAACCTTTTTTTTTAGCTTATGCCTACATGTTAAGGGTTCAGAAAGTAAAGATATATGACTATACTCTGGAACACATGGTAAAAATTGTCCTTTGTAATTTCAATAGAAATTGCAATATTGACATGAAACAAAGACAAGCAAAAGTCAAAATTCCACAAGTTGCAAAGCATTTCTTCAAGAGCTAGACCAGCAGCATGCTACAAAAGTGCATATAGAGATGCTCATATTCATGCTCTACAAAACAGTCTCAAAATGTTGTACAAATCAAACTACTATCCTGTCTCTGTTGTGTGTGCCAGGATACAGACAGATATCAAATAACAATCCCAAAGAAAATAAAAATGAGAACTCTGACTGTTAACCAACAGAAGCTGAAAAAAAACGAGAACACTTATTGTAGAGCTAGATTTCTTAATTCTAATGTCCTTACAGAAGATCAAGACTTTTTTGAAAGTGGAGTATTGTTTCAAATTCTAGAGAACTCAAATGGAGGAAGCTTAGAGTCTAAAACAGTAACCCTATGCCACAGATCAGACACAGATAAAAAATAAGTAAAACCAATTTTTAAGCTCCACAGAACTCAGAAGCAACCCAGTAAGAGATAAGGAACAGAACATAAGCAGGGCAAGTGAGTAATAAATCATCATTAGTTTCAAAGGAATTTCTTTAAATAAAACATGAACAGTATCCACCAAGGCCCAAAAACTATATATAGATCTCTTGGCATCACTTCCTAATTCTATTCAACATATGGGCTCTGCTGGTAACAGGCAGAAAAATATGCATTTAAAATCTATTATGTATTTCTTGCCAAGAAGCAAGGTAGTTAGAAAGTCAAGGATGTATTTCCTCCTTGAGACTCTTCAATACATTCAACTAACATGGGGAAGAACACATCCAAGTAAAGGGGGGATTTTAAACTGAGAGAAACAACCTTACTTAAATAAAAAAAAAATCACTTTTATTTTGTCCAAGTTATTGTCATATGTGATATAAAATCTATTATAGTTTTGTGATGATTCAGACAAATTCTATCACTACACAGAGTTCTAATTCACTGTTTCATGACATTGAATTCTAACCAAGTTAATTCTAATTCTTAAATTTATCAAGATGTTTTATGTATTTTTAATAACTTAATCCAGTTTTAAGTTCTTCATGTATATCTAACAAACACTAATTCAAAATCTCAAGTCCTATTTCTTGTGTGTGTGCAGATACTCAGGACACACTATTCTACTTCAATTTTTAAGACAAAATAGTGTTCCACAGTGGCCAAAACTGCAGTATAGTAAAAATATAGACTTGAGAAAATAAGACATGAGAAAGATCTTCAGTGTTGATAAAACTAATGATCAGGACTTCCTTCACTGAATTTAAAAGGCCAAGAGCCACTTCACCTTCTACTCAGACCTCATTCTCACAAAGAGCAGACTGATATATCCTCACTATTACAGTTTTTACACATTAAACTATAAAGAAAACTCCACATCTTGCCCCAACTGAAAAAGGGCTCACTTGTCCTCCATCAAGAGCACATGTGCATTCACCTGCATTTCAACTAGCAGCAATTCTCTGTACTGATTAGTATTCACACAGATTTTTCCTGGAAAGGAGTCAAAGATGTCTAATTCTTTGCCACTTTCTCCTCAAAAAGGCAGCAGCCATATTTCTTCCATAATGTGACTATGCTAGTGATAGATATAGTATCTCACTCTTCCATTCTATTCCCCGTGGTGAAAATATAAATCCTCTGTCGCTTCATCTTTTGAGCTGCAAAATGTACGTCAAGCTTTACAAAATTTGTCATCAGAAGTGAATTAGAAGAAAACAACTCTGGGGATGTGATTAGCATTCTGGATTTGTTAGAAGATTAAGGGACAGAACTGGATTAACTTTCTTGGTTTTGTTTTAATAATTATTTTTATATCTTGCATTTACGATGCCTTCATACAGAGCTATCTCTGCAGCCAGTGAGCTTTTGCATTACCCTTTTCAGTAACATGAAAAAATGCAGTCAGTTGTTCCAGAACATTTTAAAGTGCAGACAAAAAAAGCTTTACTTATTTGCAAATAAACAAAAAAAAATGTGGCAAAGATAAACTTACCTCAAATTTAAGTAAGTTAGCATTTGTAAGTTTACTATGGCATCTGGGATAACTTTGATACAATTGTGGTACAGATTTAGTGTTTCCAGTGACACAAAATGGCACAACTCCGTAGGAACTTCAGTTAACCTATTCTTGGATAAATCTGAAAAGAAGAAAAAGAGAAGGCATATTTTTTGAACCATTAGAAAGATATACTTTGAAAAGCTGCACTTTATTAAAGTAAGTGAATAAATATAATTTACAGGGAGACAGCAAATTAGATCAGTGTATTCATAATGCAAAGTAAAGCCAGTGCAAAGTTCTACAATTTTGAAATGGAACAGGCTGCATATAAAAGAGCAAACATCCAATTAGGATTTATTTGGTCTAATAAAAAGTAATTATTTGCAGGACTCAATATGCTGAGGAAATAGTTGCAAATAGATTCCAAAGCTCATAATATACCCAAAGATCTAGCCAATACACAGTTAGACATCTGCAAGTAACGACGGCATTGAGAGAAAACAAGCAACCAGGATTACATCTTTAATTTATTTAAGTAGATAAATAAATAAATAAATCAGGTAATTCTTCAAACTGGCCTGTATTTCCTGAGTTTAAACCATTTATAAATTAATGTTACCGAACGAAACAGTGGTGTTCTTCAAGAATGGATTTTATATAAGTACATACAAGACAACGGTGATGGATTCCAATCTGCCATGACACTGCTTGTACCCAACAAAACAAAAGCTTTTGACTTTTGATCAGTTATTCATTCTTCATTTGCCATTCTAAGCACACAGACACAAAGGAAAATAAGGAGGAAAAAACATTACTGAGCTTTGTTACTTAACTACCACTGTATGACAAAGTAGGTATCATAGTACAGATGTGAGCTCAAGTCATAAAATAATAATGCATGGCAGCATTCAACTGAATCAACTGGGTTCAAATAATTGTTTAAGTAGTGTGGCAGAAACAAATCTTATCCTCAGAAACTAGACAAATGCTACCTAGCCATGTCACCAGCCTGATAACCTGCCCTGAAGAATGGTCACCTGTGAAGTGGAAGGAACAGGAATGCACCTACACAAAAAGGGAAACGTCTGATGGTAAGGAAAAAAATAGAACTTAATGATCTCCTTACTTCACTGCTGCTATTTTAAGCCTAGTGCCTGATCCTGCAAAGCTTATTTCAAAGCTTACTTAAAATAAAAAGAAAACAGCAGCCAAAGTATGGATTATTTCCATGGACCTGTCCTTAGGGCCATAAATCATATTTTTGCTTTTTGTGAACAAACAGGTAGAAGTCAGAAGAATTTTTTAACTTCCTTTGAAGTTGGCTTTGCTGAAGCACAGCTTGAATTCAAACCTATCACCAGCCAGGACTTATTAGTTTTGTTCTTGTTCCTGCAGTGTGAGTTGAAATTCAGCACATTCTAGTCTTGTCAGCCTCCACTTGGCTTCACCTCATTGCTTCTAACAAGAAGTTGGTTTCATTACTCCATCCCCTACCAAGGCAATTGTGATGGCCTGCAGGCACAGACTGAGAGCAGCTCTGCTGATTCTAATGGTAGCATGATCAATTTGAGCACTGCAACCAAAATTATTCACTTCTAAGTTACTATACAACAGCAACTCTAATTGCTCAGCTTTCTCTTAGCAGGCTTTGATGTGGTTAGATACAGCATTACCTCACCTTCTGCTTCCCTTAATTTCTGACATCAAACTAAAGCATTTCCTGTTGAGTGACTTACTACTGTTTCCAAGCAGGACAAAGTTCTTCACTGTTCCTCTGGTTTAATGCTTTAATTCTCTACTGTTTTCTATTTATCCTGAGAGCACTTGATTATCAGCACAGCATTCCAAAAGAATTCTGCTGCCTTTCTAGCTATGTTTATTATCAGATATTAACAGATGACTGCCATGCTGTAACTTTTCGAATGATGCAGGGGCTATTCATATTTTACAATTCAAGTGCAAAGAAAACCTCACTTTTTTAAAATCAGGCTCTTCTGGAGTGACATTGCCAGGAATATCCCGCTCACTTTCTCCTTTAAAGTGGAAAGAGCAGCAAAATCCAAAGTAAACTCTCCTGTCTAGGGTGAAAACAACCTGTATGGCACTAGATGGAGAGTAACAACCCATCCTTCACCTGATCCTGCTCCAGTGATACACAGATCAAAACCTGTGAACACTAAAATGTTACTTCTTCTCAAACTCTAAAACTGCAGCCTGCCACCTTAACTCCCTCTTCATGCCGGTTCTCATTTATCTTCACATCAAATAAAAGACTGTTGCCACAATATTTGACTCACTCTTTAAAAATTCTAGTATCTCAACAAAGCAAAATAGCAACTAGATTGACCCCACTCCTAAAACAGGCATTACTAACACAGTTAAATGCCTTTTTTCCCCTCATTATTTATTGCTATCTTTTGTTCTCAAGGTTTTAACTCTGTTAAACTGATGAAAGAAAAACAAAAACCACACAGATCATCACAGACAAATCCCTTCCTGTCATCCACGGGACCATGGCTTATAGGACACACTACACGCACAGCAAAGGAAGTCAATTATTTGTTGCTGTGTAGTCACCACAGTAAAATAATTTCAACACTTGTATCTACTGTTGCTTCCTAAATAATGATAATGATGACAATAAAAATAATTTTTTTAAAAATCTAACCTATTCACAGTATAATACAGGGGAATAAAAACTGCACATTTTATTTACACATTGTTGCAACATAACTTACTAGAAAAAGCAGAAGTTTGTCACTATAATTTACTGATGGAAGGTATCATTAACAGGAAATCTGAATGTCTTCCATTCCACACAATACTGGAATGGAATCTGACAAACAGAATGCCCATCACATTTTTAACTAGTGGTATAACTTTGGCCAAAAAAATAGACCTCCCTGATCATATGGAAGCTAAAGAAGAAAACAGATTGCTTTTATACAATCCTATAATGTACGTAAGTCTCTGGACATGATGCAGCTGTGAAGAAAGCTTAGTAGAAAGCTCAAAATTCTACACAGGAGAGTACGTGTTATAAGAAACTAAAAGGAAAACAGCCTGCCTACCAGTTTTATACTGTATGTTATAAGCCCACACAAACATGTAGAGAAACCTCTGAAGTTCACATAATTGTTATGATACTACTTTATATGAAAGCACTTTTACCTCAAATTTCTGCATCTTACAGTAAGTCTGTATAAAACTCAGAGTTAACCTGAAATACAAGTTCTAGCATAAAATACAAGGGTTAAGGCTTTAGGAAACTGCAGAATCATTTGAGCATACTGAAAAAAACAGTATGCCTGTACCTCGGTTTTGTCACCATTCATAAACTTTCTGAATTTTTTTTGCTAAGGCATTCTTGGGTTATTTAGGGAAAAGAATGCAGAAACTGCATTTTTAAACCACTTGTGACAATATCTGTAAAGTACAGAAACAACTAGGTGGCAAACCTTTAGTTTCTTCCTGCAATTATTTAACTCTACACTTCCCAAACTGCTAAGCTGCACAGCCCCCTTACATCACTAATTTGAAGAATAACACTTCATGGTAATTACTAATAATAAGTTACTGTACAGACTGGCTTTTGCTACAGAAATGGAAATGAACAGAGAGGTGGAATTTGCTGGTGTTTAAAAGAATTTTAAACAATTTGCTTAGACTATGCAACACAAGGGAGATGTAACAAATTAATGAATCTATGATAGCAGAAGAACATTTCATTGTTGCCAAGACAGTACAGGTAGGTTTCACCTGAGGTCACTATTTCCTGTAACTTCCATAATGAAATAGGTGCCACAAATACAAAACAATGGGGCAGGGGAGTCCATGCAATGGAGTGAGCTTCCTGTTTTAAATGAAATGCACCATTCATTCATTATTTGCGACACCAAGACATTTTCAAACGACGTCTGGCTTCACTTCATCTTTCCCTGCCAAGAACAAGTTTGTTAAAATTCCAAAATAAAGTAACAGAACATAAAAAAATAAGCAAGCCAGTTTAGAAAAATATTAGATGGAATCTTGATCTTTAAAAGAGTCAGCAGAATTCTGGCACAATGACATGGCTTTTGTATGAGAAGTGTTACTATGCTGGAAGCCAGACAGGAACTACACAAAATAAGCACTTCCTTAGCTGTGAGAGAACAATAAAAAGCAAAAAAGTTCACACTGGTAAATAAGCATTTAACAGGAGACTCCAAGCCTTGTTTGGTAACTGGCACACTGCATGGCCAGGAACCACGCTGCCATTACAGCAGTAGTTACTGGCCCCCATCCCTGCGGCAAAACTTTTTCATTCCTACAGCTCTGACAACCTCCACCACAATGAAGTGCTGCCACTGAGTAGGACCTTCCTGACTTCACAATTTACAGCCTGACAAACAAGTGCCGCTATACATATATACACTATATAAGCATAGTATTAAAAAACTGCACTGCAGAGACCAAAATGGTTTTGCCAAAATATTTAAAAAAAAAATCAGAAGTCAAATAGTTACATTTCTTTCACTAAAACTACTAAAATGCTCCAATTTTGCTACTTTCTAGTGATTAATGTATTTTTAAAGATCAGTTATTAACACATTATTAAATTAAAATTGCACACTATTTATGTGAGAGCTAAAAAACTGAAGACTTTAAATTGTAAAACTAATTCTTTAAACATATATGCACATGCACTACACCTTGACAAAGAACTTTAAAGAAAGCAGTTTATTAAAAGGAAGTGATTTACACATTCCAGATGTTAGAGAAATTCACTAGAAGTTTGTTTCTAGCACACAGACCTGCAATAGACAAACTATCAACCACAGAACAATAAAAAGAATTAAATATATCTATCTATATATAAAGATATCTCTATATATATGAAATATCTGTATTTGCTATGAAGTTCTGAAATCAAGAAATTGCAAGGGAAACACATCGCCCAAACAACCTTAATTCCAGCCCACTAAGTTCCTTTTTTTTCTGCAGGATTCAGCACTTAGTGAAAAAAAAGACAGGAATCACTTTGAAGAAGCTATTTGCATTTGCACGAAGATATCATTCAAGGTATTCAAATGAGATGTCTGAAATTTGACAAGGAATTCAAACAATTCACTGTAAAAGCCAAAAAAAATTAGTCAGTTCAACCCTAGTTTCATAATGCAAATACGAACATTAGAAAATACATAAAGAAGGCACAACCACATGGAGCTCTTCCTTTTATACTGTAAGCTTCCCATAGTTTTATCAGGCTTTGAGGAAGCCTGTATTTCCTCATTAGCAAGGTACATCTTTATTGGGAACTGAAGCCACAAATTATAGCACTGTATCTTTGACACCTTTTGGAATATCTACTAAAAGTGCACTTCAAATCTTTGGCAATGCAGTCCTCCACTTTGGCAAAGAAGGCAAATCATCTACTATCAATATAATTGCACCAATGAGACTCAATCAAATGCCAATGCTCTCTAATGAAGCAATTTCTTTGTTCTAGCCTTCCCCTCAAATGGTAGGAAAATCCACCATTCTAGGGGCAAATGCTATCCATTAGTCATGAGAACACTCACGGAACCAAAGTACTACATACTTTTAAGACAAGACATGCCCTACAAGTTGTCATTATCCCCATACTCATGGCAGGATACCTACTTGTCCTCTCCCTCTGCCAGAATTTATGAATAATATCCTGGGTGTACAGCCAGCTTTTACTGCAGCCAGCAGCTTCTAGGACAGTGAGGCTACACACGTGAAAAAGAAGCAGCAAAGACCTCCACTGCCTCTGGCATCAAATGTGTTCTGCTTTACTCATGACAGTTACACCAAAAAAATGCATGGCATTTCTTCACTAAGAGACATTTCTATCTCAGTTACTTAGCAAACAGAGTAACAAATAACAGAAGACAAAGAACATCCAGAAAAGTAAAAACAATTCTGCTCCCTATTAGAAAAAAACATAACATAGTAATGCATAGGCTCAAAGTTTTTCCTTCTGAAAGTACAACTTGTATCAGATTGAAAAAGGGTAGCTCTAAAGTTGATTTCTAGCAAAGTCATCATTACTGATCCCCCCATATGAAACAATAGCATCTGAACATTGATCAACCCTGAATCCAGATGTACAGATGAGCTGCTGACTCAAAATACGTAGAAAGTGCAGAAAGACAAAAACATATAGACCTTGCAAGAGAAGTATTTTGAAGAGATTATGAAGGAACTCTGCCATCTCATACACTTGGTAAGCACTACTTTTGAGCCCTGTCAGCATCTTGTACGTTTTCATCTGTTTCCCTTTCATTAATTTAAGAACCAACATTAAAAACCTCCACCTAAGCCACAGTTAAATTAAGATGACTCTAGAGATGTAGGAGATTTGAAAGTGATCATACATCTACTTTTGTAACCACTTTTCTTTTAATCACTAGATTTACCATATCAAAATATCCTTCTTTACCACTGTGTATAATACGTGGGCAAGGTAAAGGGCTAATGCACAGAGAAACTAAATGCGGGATTTAGAGAAAAGGGGGAAAAAACCCGGTCTGAATAAAAACAGGTTGAGAGCAGGAAATCGTAAAGCAAGGCAGAGATGTCACCACTAGAGGGGGCCTCGATCTCACGACTTGGCCAACACCCTGCACGGGTGTTTCTTCTTTTGCTTCTTTCAGAACCCATCCCCAGCGGATGCAGGGGGCAGAAACAGGAAGGTTCACTTTAAAACACCCCTGGGCACCCCTGTGAACGTGTCGCCCACCACAGTTTTCAAAAGATTACAAATGCGGTTGCTCGGTTGCAACCATTACTATAGGAAGCCCTTAAAAAGAAAGTCTATTCTGAAATAGTCACACTGAAGTCCTTTTCCCCAACCTTCACTCAGATGATGCAAGAAGAGAAGGCATCCTTGAACCCTGTTGAACAACAGTAGCCACGTTTGGCCAAAATGATTTGACAAACACCACCCAAGCAATCCTTATTTACTCTATTCCATCCATCACTCCACAATGGAATACACAGCTTACTTTTCCACAGTAACCTGCAATGAAGTAAGGCAAGTGTAAGAAACACGCACCCTACGTTTTTCCTCAGGTAGTGGACTAACACTAGCCTGGAGCAATCTAGCAGCTTAAATTGGCTCTCCCAATGATCCCAAAATTTTGTGCAAACATCACTTCAGGGTTTTTTGTTTCCTCTGTATGAAATAAGAGGGGAAGGAGGGAGCACAAGGCTAGCATATTCTTATTATTATCACCACAGCACACTCCAGTTCCAAGGACGCAAAATGAAAATTTCTCTGCAAGAAACATCATAAGTCTGAAGGAATAAAAATATTAAGGTTACAATAGTAGTCTGCTTCATTATTGTACCTGCTTTTAGGTGACAACATACAACACTTAAATGTTTCCTTTATCTCCTATTTCTTCCTCTTTAGGACAACAGTGGTTTGGGGTTAAGATTATCAGAAAAAATACTGTTGGGAGATGAATCTGGTGTGAAAGTGCATAAGACTCCCTAAAAACAGAGTAAAACAACAGGATTATTCCTGCAGACCTCCATGCAGGTACAAAGAGATGTGGACCATGCTGGACTGACCCTAGCTGGCCAACAGCTGCCCACCCAGTGGCTCTATCACTCCCATCCTCAGCAGGACAGAGGGACAAAACACAAAGCAAAAGCTCATAGGCCAAGATAAAGACAGGAGGGATCCCTCATCAATCAGTGTCATGGGCAAAAATAGATTCAGCTTGAGGAATTTGATTTATTGCCAATTAATAATAGAGTAGGGTAATAAGAAACTATAGCAACTAAAATCACTTTATACTCCTTTTTCAGACTAAACCTCTCTAATGATTCTGCTATTTCTCTCCCAGCCTCCATGTCCCTCAGTGGTGCAGGGGAGCAGGGAATAAGAGTTGTGGTCAGTCCATAAACACTTCATTTCTGCTACTCCTTCCTCCTCTTACTCTTCCCCTACTCCAGAACAGGTTCATCCCATGGGTTACAGTCCTTCATTAACTTCTCCAACACAGGTCCTTCCCACAGACTGTAGTACTTCAAGAATTGCTCCTGTGTGGGTTCTCTTGCCATGTGAACCTCACATAGGCACCCAAATATTTGTATTATGAGATGGAAAAAAATTATCTGACAACAAACATGTTCCATCAACACAAAAAGCATTTGGTATGAAACCCACTTCATGGCTCATGAAGAATTCCTCCTTCTCCCACGCCTTCCGCACAAGAGGGAGGGTACAAGTCATTAATTTTCACTCCTCAATAAACAACCTGTCCTAAGAAGGATCAATGGATTGTATCATGCCAGTGTTGTATGCAGCAGCCTGAGCAGGACAAATATTTCAGGTGTTTTTTCAGACACAGGAGCAGTAAGAAGAAATCTTCATTCAACTCTAAAAACTTTAAAAACTGCCATCTAGCTCCCATTTTTAGCCTTTATAGTAGGTTGACTCAGAGCACTGGGGAACTGAAGTGTTAACATCATACTCTGTCCAGGTGAATCCCCCCTCTACTGTATGGAACTACATTTCCCTCATCTGCTTGAACTGCTCCTTTTGGCACATGAAAGAAAATTTCACAGTGAACACCCACAAATGAGGGCAGGGCATTCACTGCCTTCTCTGTGGAAACAAAAAATATATCTTGATACTGAGAAGTCCTCAAGATTAACTTCAGCCACCACAGATACACTTAAATTATTAGCATGGAATGATGAGAGATCAGGTAAAACTGCAGGTCATAATTATGGGGACTTCCAGGTATATTAGAGGTGTCTAACAGAACAAAAAATTATTAAATTCTTTTCTGAAAGACGAACAGTGAACACTACTTTCATCAAATACAAAAGTTGAAAAATATTCATTTCATTTGTATGTATATAAATGTGCATGTGTATATGCATATGTATGTATATAAATGTATATAAATGTAGATTTCATTTGTATGTATATAAATGAGTAGGCACACAAGCTTATTTCATTCAAGCAACTTCCACCTATTGGACAACTGGAAAAGATGTGAAATAAAACCAGGAATTACATTCTGCCCAAAGAAGGCAGTGGATCCCTGCACAGACATACTCTTCCAATACCTTGTAGTACAAATCTCTTGTTTTAGCCACAGAGATCATCTTTCTTAAAGCTGTCTACCTTGCAAGTCAACACCTTCCACCTCTATTGGGGAATTCCACATGATGTTCTCAAAAACAGCAGGATGTAATCTAATGGT
The DNA here is from genome assembly GCF_963513975.1 of Fringilla coelebs. Taxonomy (NCBI): domain Eukaryota; kingdom Metazoa; phylum Chordata; class Aves; order Passeriformes; family Fringillidae; genus Fringilla; species Fringilla coelebs. The sequence goes on along the minus strand of NC_140029.1, from coordinate 62,352,473 downwards.
CTAGAACCTTTCCCAGCCCACAGACATCACTAGTAAGAAGAAACAATCTAAATGCAATGTCCAGATTTGTTATTCACACCATTCTCTCTTTTAATAGCTATTACTTATCTTTTTCCTCTCAAGCTGTGAAGAGAGGACACTGCTTATGCTGTGCATTATCTGCCTCAGTGACCTGCTGAAAGAGGAGTTACCTCACATTTACCATCTGGTATAAGTAGCACATAAACCAATTTTTATGAGGCAGCTCACTTGCCTGCGTTTTGAAGAAAATTATTTTTCACACCTGACAGACTTAAATGCTACATTTGCCTATTTTAAATTCATTTTACACATGAATAGTCTCACTGTTCCATAAGAAAATTTGCTACAATCATGGAAATGAGCAAAAGTTATTTGATCTTTAAGTACATCAAAGGCATGAGGGCAAAGACACGAGAAAGCTACCTGATGCTGATTTACAGTGGCAAGGAAAGCAGAGTATTACTCATCTAATCACTTCCCTTTCTGTCTGCCCATCTCCCACAGATGTCAGGGTTAATCTCCCTTATCTACATTATTCATGTCCTTCTCCCCCAACAGTTCTTGAAGTCAGCACAACATAATTGTAACAGTTTATCAATACAAATCTGTTTTGTGCCATGAAAGCTGACTTACACTATCAAGCAGAACCTTAAACAATAAAGTAATTATATGTCTGTTACACAGGAGGTACAACATTTGAAAGAATGGCTAAGAAGTATTTCAGACTTCTAAACAGAACAAAAATCCATGAAAACATCAAAAAGGTACCAAGAAGGAAAAATCCTGGAATAAACAAATTATATTGTAATAAATAATCAAAACTCAGATGCCTATTCCTAGACAGAGGGGGAAAACAAAAGGAAAAAATAATAAAAATACTTCCTTGAACTGAAACCAAAATGAGCACAGTTCATATTTTATCCATCCTTTAAAAAACCCCAAACAAACAAAAAACCACACAGCTGGAACCACTGGAACTACAGACCTGTAATTTTTGTAATTCTCTATCCTATGTAACTGTTCCCATGGCTCTTCCTTAAGTTGAAGACAATGTTTCTCAACCTTCTAATTGTTCTTTCCTTCATAATCAAAGAACCTTGTCTTCTTTGGGGAAAACAAACCCAAAATAGATATCCAGTATGGTGATTGTCGGTCAGGGAGGGGTTGGATGGGTAACATGTGCAACATTTTTTTTAACTTGTTTTAACAAGTCATAGTTTGCAACAGGATTTTAATCTAACATCTTTACAAGATGAGACACATCAGATACACAGAGTCCAAAAAGACTTGGGAGGAGGAAGTAAAATCCACACACACAGCCTCTACTTATAAACAACCCAGTGCCCATGACTAGGCAGGTAGAAACCACCTAATGTTTGCCATTAATTCTTGCTGGGGGATACAAGTGGGAATAAGCCAACAGGCACCAATGGCACTTGTGGGCAGCCTGAAATCACAGGTAAGTATCAGTGCTATTGCTGTTTAATAACTGTATGACAATATGTATTTTGAACAGACAAAAGCCTCCTTCTGGTCTAATTTCTTCCATTTGGTGTTTTTGGTGGGGGTACTCCACAGTCTTCTGAAACGCACAAAATAATTTAACCCTCGTCAGTATAGCCTACTAAGCCTGGCTTACAATTTCTGCTTCTGGTGTAGATTACCTTCTACTTCCTTATTCATTTTCCTTTCAAACTACCCTTCATGAAGTCAAAGTTCCACCTTACAGGCTAAGTATTATCATTATGTTTTTCTATAAGAAAGAGTACTGAGCCCAAAATCATTCTGAAGGAATTCTGTTCTGCTTTTACTCATATCTTACCTCGCACATTCATCTTAGTTTGATGGCTTGTGTGCTCTCACTGGTAATAGTGGCTTATCACAGACACAGAACAGGTTGCATCAAAAGCAGGAAAGGGACAGGAAAGTGTTAATTCACAATGCCATCCCTAGCAATAATTAAAAGAAAATGTAATGAGCTCCAGACTCAGAAGTGTTATCATGAAGAGGCTACATCAGCTCTTATTTATGCCCAAATGAGACCCCTGCAGGTGGATAATGAGGAGTCCTGTGAAGAGCTGATGTACAGCATCATTTCCCTTCAGTTATCATGGCCTGATGGGTACACAGCAAAGTCTATGCAAGATTTAATAGATCTTAGATTTAAGAGGTCCAGTAACTGTTTTTAACATAACACTGTTGTTGTATTTTAAAAAATAACAACCCAAAACCTCAACCTTTTACTCAATCCACTTCTTCCTGTTGATAAATATAATAATGCTTTAATGAAACAGTTGGGGTTAAATTGCCCTGTTCAGAAGACAAAGGTCTTTATTGCACAAGCTGTGAACCTGCTCAAATCGACAAGTAACATTCTGATACACATGCTGCTGCGAATCCAGGTGAGGTTTTGTGAAAAACGGATAAGGTTAAAAGCTTCAGGCCTAGAATGTGAAAGATTCAGGGAATATACCTTTAACTGGGGCAGCAGAAAGTGCAAAAGATTTTTTGGATGTGAGGTTTAGAACTTTTTGCCTTTATTTGTTTATCCACCATACACGTTTTAAAATCTTTACTATGAGATGAACTGCTAACTTTTAAGTTTGCCACCAGAGGAGGTGCTGAACCTGGTTGTTCAGAATACTGAACCTGCTAACCTTATACTGCCACTACTATTACTCAATGGCTAAACTTCTGATATTATTAATCATATCAGACTGATATCATACCAAATGTGCAATTTTGAGTTTATTCAATTTTTAAGTCATTAATGCATTGCAAAACTCACTGATTTAAGAACATACTTTTAACTGTACCCTCTAAACATTCTGACTCAACAGGTATTTCAAATGTACCCCCAACAAGTTCATTAACATAGAGGTAAAGAAATCTACTGGTGATTTAGACAATTTTGTAATTTTTCAGACAATGCTAAAAGTCATCCTGTCAGGACTTTGAGTCTTACCAAATCAGTTCTCATGACTCAATATCTCAGTATCAAGTAGTTCAGTCATGCCTAGGAAGAAGAGGTTACAGCTACTGAGAAAACTGTGGTTTTAACTGAAAAAATGCCTGGAATTCTCACATTACAATTTCTTTTCTGCATTCAAAAACCAACAGTCTCACATTTTTACCTAACTCACTCCCAATTCAGCCTTTTTTTACCCAGAAAAAAGAAAGGGGAAAAAAATAAAAAGAAAAGAAAAAAAGCCAAGAGCTCACTAGAGGCTCTAAAATTTTTATTTGGACTTTTCCAAAACTGGGTAATCCTTGTGACTGACACTAACTCTCCTCAGTTCACATCCCCTCTTCCCTCTGTGTCATCAAAACATTTAGATAGGAAATTCATTCTTTTGGAAAGACCTTCTAAAGAGATTCACCAGCAAATGTACAATTATAAATGCATTTTCCTTCAGGAAAAAAAAAAGCTCTGATTATGCAGAAACTATGAATCATTTCAACCAGCAGACTTTTTCTCTGCAGAGATGACAATATCACATACTCCCATGTGTTTCCTATGCTTGCTTAATGAAAGTCTCATCTCTGAAGTTTGTTTATTCCAGATTAGCAGATAACAGAAAATCAACTCTAACACAAAAAGCTTCTAATGTGGCTTGTGCTGAGCTCTCTGCCAGCACACCTGCAGATATACTGAAAATGTTATTTGAGACTATTATTCCAGAGTTATATACTCTGTGCAAGATAGGAGACAACTGTTGTGCTGTCAGTTGCTCTGTGTTCTGTATACAACAGGATTTGATTTCAGAGAAACCTAATTTTAACTCTTGGCTGAGGACAGAAATATCTATTTTATACCATGGTCTTGTAACAAGTGGAAAAGGTTAAAAGGTTCTAAAACTTTGTTAAAAGGTTAATTTGTGCTTTCAAATCAAGCACCTCAAGATTTTAAATTCCAGGAAGTTTAAGATGTATTCTGTCAAGGTCTGCTATATCATCTGAAATCTTTTGCCAGAAGAATATGTGAATAAAAAAATTCTCCTACAGCTTTTTCCAATGCCTGACATGCAGGAGGCTTTTTTCTTGATTCTACAGCTCAGCTGCTACACAACCACCCACATGGATATGTAACACTAAGGACAAAGACTGTCCTCTTAACAATTCCTCCCCCTACTTTTTCCCAGTGATATTCATGAGAACACTATTTTCTCCCAGTCATTCTCCTAAAAGACTAATAAGCAAGCTGGCTTCTTCTAGTTTCCTCTTGTTACAGTTTTCCTGATCATTCAAGTCTTTCTGCACCTGTTCCAGTCTCAAGTCATCTTCCTTGAACATGAATGGGACAGAAACCACCATAAAAGCTTTATGTTAGACCACTGTCATACATAAAATAATGAAGAATTTCTAACCTGCATTGAAACACATTTTCTGATAAAGCCTCAAGACAAAATCAGATGGTTACAATTTGTCATACTGGTGGCTTGTGACCATCTTTAGAAGTATCAAATGCAAGCTTTCTTCCTTCACTAATTATCAGTGATGAAATCGTAAATTAAAGCAGCCACTTCCCTTTGTGACCCTTTAAATTTTCTTCTGGAGCATTCTTCACAGAACAATGAATGTTTCCAGTGCCAAATGTACCTTGAGTGCTGTCATAAATCAGTGTTCTCACCATAAAACAGTAAAACTGTTTAAGAAACAGAGCATGGGTGGGGGGGAGCCACAAACCCAAACCCTGATACTAGAAAATACTTTGTTTCTATAACAAAGTTTCAGGTCACATAACTAAGTTACCTACTTCAGATGAAATTAAAGAAAACAGAAATAACCAACAGCATAAAAAAAAAGAAGGGAAAAAACACTACCCAACATTTTTTGCTCACAAGTAGAATGTAAACCACAGCATTTTCTACTACAAGTTTGTAACAACAAAGTGTTTGGCAAGTATCTGCAAGCATATCTGGCATTACAAATCTCAGTTGTAATTCCAAAGAGAAAAGCTATGATCCTTTAGTAAACTATGCCAATAGCCAAACCAGCAGTTTATCAGTAGATTATTTGAAAACATGTGTATTGCCATTTGTTACTAAGTATCACCAGGCCTGCTTTTCTCAAACATCTGAAGAGAATCTTGCCCATGTGCTTCCTTCCTGCCAACACATCAGCCATATCCTAACCATGAAACATGTTCTTGACATTTTCCACTAGGAAAGACTATTTCAGAGGTTAAATAAACCTCTAAAAAAGAAGAAAAAAAAATTTAGGCTTACTTTACGGTTTGTTTTAGAGGGTAATAAAGGTCTAAAGCAATGTTTATTGAAACAAATCTCTTTCACAACATAAAAATGCTTGAACCAAGTATGAACAGATTAAACTTATTTTAATAAAGTATGCATACATTATTAAGAAATACTTTTTTATATAAAGCATATATAATTTATAGATACACTTTATAAATTAATAAAGACCATTACACCCATGGGTCAGTCTGCTGATGTGAAATGACATCAGCAATTCCCCATCAACATCAACAACTCAGAGATATGCACTAGCATTTCTATTTCATGTTGCATCTTCTCCTATATGACAGAATTCATGGAAACAACCTCAGCAACTCCCATCAGGAAGACTCATCTGTTATCCCACAATTCATTTTTTATTGAAAAACAAGAAAAAATGCTTCAAGGAGGCAAGGTAAATTACAAGTCTGGACATTGTAGCCAAATGCCAAGAACATTATATATAAACTATATACACACTGGATTTATATGCCAATATTTTTCAAAGACGAAAACAAATACTAGCTAGCATGCACAGAGGAAGGAGGGAACTTGGCCTCTCCTTCAGGCACGATGTGCAAAGCGTCTTAGCAACTGCGGCACAGAAATGGGATAATGAGTCCACACCAGCAGTTCCCTGAACAGTGACTGTCCAAGAGGACACAGGCAGGAGCAGGGACTAGCTGGCACAGACCTGGACCAGCATCCCCTTCCTCAGGCAACACTGTAACAAAAATTACAGCCTAGTCCTGCTGGAGTCCTCTTTGCATACATTGGAGACAAAGTAGGAAGAGGGTATAACAGTACCCAAGATGGAAAACCCTTATTTGCTTCACTCCAGTGAACAAGTGATCTTCAGCACCATGTAGAATACAACACTTAAAATCATTGGAGGGCCATGAATTAAAGAATGACTCAGAGTTATTAACAGATCCGTGAGATCATTGCCCTTGACAGAAAGGAAGGGAAGGCAGAGCCAAATTCTGCTGCCTTTCAGCATATGAATGGCCAATGTAGACTGTATTCAGCAACTCACTTGCCCTTGTTTTTCCAAGCACAAAAAAGCAGAGATGATTTTTCCCAATTTTTTCAAATGTAAAAGTTAAAAGATAACAGAGAATGAGTATTTTCTCTTCTAACTGCAGTTCTACTTCAGATGAGCAATGCATACAGACTACTTGCTTCTGCTACAGTAAGTTAAGAGTTTATCCTCCTGTATTATTTCATGCTACTGATAGTGAAGTCACCACTGCCATCTATTTATCAGCTCTTGAATGCTTAAAGGCAATGTCAAAGCTGAAAGTAGAACTTTCCTTCTAGCATAATTAATTAGTAATAGGACAGTCTGGGATCACCATGTAAAATGCATCTGGTTTAGGTAAAACCTGAACAAATTAAGATTCCGACATAGATACATGCTTTAGAGGAAATAAAATCCTTCTACAAATAAGACTGCATTATTTTAAGGAGATATAAAAAAGGTTGGTCTAAGGTGCGGGGGGTTTTTTAAACATTGTAATTATCACACTTGTTCGTCAGTAGACATTATCATAGTCTAAACGTACCCAAATGGCTTTGGATTTCTTTAAAAGGAAGTACATTTCAATTCAGACATTGCATGACTGTTACAAGAACAGTTTGTCATTGACTGGAACAAGAAAATAGGGAAGGAGGAAATTTCAATCCTTGCATATGCTACACTCATAAATAAGCATAGATAAAAAACCCCCTCTCAAAAGCACAAATGTCACTGACACACTAACTCTTCAAACTACATTAGTCTAAGTATTATTATTACCCATGTAATATTATATGTATTTAAGTGACAGCATGAAAAAAATCTCCTTAAGCACAGAAATAATTACTTGAAGTCTCTTAATACATATTTCATTTCTTTTCTTTTGGCACTTGAACATAAAGCAACTGATAAAAAGCATATCACTGAGTTGCCTCAAGCTGCTTCTAGATGTAGACGGGAATTTATTGCCAGCAGGAGCAGTCTACATTTTTAAAATTGTTTCTGCATTCTCTGTATATAGATTGCCAAATTATTTGCATGTGGTAGACTCATGTCATTTCCAGCTGCTCTTTGGTCCTTACTGTTTTGTACCAACATATAACAGCTTTCAGTACAGCTTAGTGAAACTTGGCCACTGAGCAACAGTATCTTCCAAAAACCACAACCAAACATGCAAAACCTCTCTCCCAGTCATTAAAAGGTATAACAAACAAGAAATATAGCCTTTCCTTAACAGCCAAAGCAAACAACTCAGTAGCTTTCATACACTGTGCTTTAGCAGCTTTCACTGCCCAATTCTGACAGGCTAAAAGCCCCTTTTAGGCCTCAAAGTTTGCTCAAAACTAATTAAGCAGTAGTGTAAAGTGCCTTTTGAGACTTCCATGAGTCCTTCATATATTTTCAGTAAGTCACATACTGATTTTAAGAAGTCTTAAAACAAAAAACTTGGATCTAATAAATGAACTCCAGTTTCTAAACATAAGACTGTCCTATAAAAGCAGCTGGTAAAAGTTTATCAGAACTCTTCAAAATTTATTTCCAGACTTTCATATTAACTTTTCAGTTGTTCCTAGAAGTTTTCTGGTCTTAAATACTTTCAAGAAATTCCAGCTGTATAGGAAACTATATATTCTTTGCCTTCACATGGATTTCCAGTGTTGCCTTTGAAACACAACTAATCATGCACTGACTTAGGAAAATAGTGTTCAAATAACTTATATACTGACTATAAATCATAATTTTTCAGACTGCTAAGTTCAGTGAGCTATAAAGCTCCCCTAACTCCACTGCAATGGTCAATGAACTATAAAGTTCACTAAGAATTTAACAAAATCACTGTCTGGTTACTGTAGATATGAGAAGGATCCCACAGACTGACAGGTAACCCATACAATATTTAGATTGTTAATTCAATTTAAAAAATTCATGAAGCAACTGAGAAAATATTCCTGATTTTAGACTCTGCTCTAAGTTATTCTCCTTACAGCATGACAGAGGTAAGTTGATCCTCTTTGGAGAAAATGGATGATGTAAAAACATTCTAATCATCAATCTAGTACACTTCAGTCAGAAAGAAAGCATTGTTTCCCATTGCCTTTCAGAATTTAAAAAAGTTTCTTTAATTCAGTTAAATCATCCACAGTATTTCTCATCCAAATTTCAACACAAATCCTCTCCAGTTTGCTTCTGCTACATTCCTTGGCTGAACCCTCTTGACTGAGGTTATGTGACCCCTAATACTATCCTGCCATGGCAAATTCCCAAATACACAGGCCAGAGACTTTGATACCCTAAGATTTTCCTACCAGCTTCCTGAACCACTATTGAATTAATTCCATTTTCTCACACAACTGTTCACCTATTTTCTACAGAGAATTACCCATCCTATCAGCAAGGAAAATAGTATATTAACATTTTTCTTTATTGAATTATTTGAAGAATGATTTTTTTTTTTTAATTTTCTTACCAGGAGTTTTAGACACGTGCAGTTAAAAAAAAAAGCCAACAAATGACTGAAGTAGTTTGGAAAGGCCAAGGAACTGTAAAGATTAAGGTATCTTTTTCAAATTTACTGTGTAGGGCTTACAGGATTTATTTTTTGTAATTAGTTTGTTATTAGGTATGGAATTCTGGTATGCCCCTGGCATTCAGGGACACAGAGGAGAGCAAGAGGTCATAGGACTTCATCATGTTCTTGGTCTACACAAAATCTACATTTTGATATACGTGTGACAGCAAATTACAGCACTCCATTCTCTATTTCATATCAGCACTGTTCTGATTCCTCTTCAAGACAGTTTTTCAACTCACCAGCATTTACTTAGATATCTTCAACAGAGCAATACAGTCCATTAATATCTTCCTAGAACGCTGCAAACTAATCTACGTCTGAAGACCTGAACAATTGCCCAAAATAAAAAAATTCAAGGAAAAATAACCAGCATGTTAAAAATAAAGCTTCAAAAGCAGGCTATTTTATGGCTCCAGGAATAGCTAAATCACAAGCAGATCAAAGTGGCTGTCCATATGAACATAATGTACAAAATTCTGAAGGAGTTCAAACATCCTCACTGTAGATTGCAATCAGTAGCTTGTGACTACCAGTAGACAGGAATGAAAACAAGACCATTATGATATGTAGTTTTCAACTTAACCTTCTGAAGTTATTGTCCAAATCTATTCAAAGAGGTGAGTTTATGAGGGAAAAGTGTTGACTGTGCTATTATTAGTAACACTGCAAATACATTTATTCCCAGAAAACTGAACTTCCCCAAATGCTGTTTTGAATGCTTAAGGATATGAACTATAGCAAATCAACAACTCAACACGAGTAAAGAAGACAGAAGTTCCTGACAACTGCTTAAATTCAGTTGAGACTCAAAGTAAAGAAAGTAAAAAAAAAAAGAGAGAAAAACCATATTCAGAACTTCAGAAGACGCAACAGAAGTTTAGCTTTATTTTATACTGATGTTTTCACAGTACTACAATTAATTTAGTAACATGTATTGTGTACATCCAAAACATACTGCATTTTACTCTACACTGAACAAAGAACTTAAATAAAAACTCAAATATACTATTGTTCCCTACAGAAAAAAAACTTCAGTATCCTACCCTTGCTGTCAGAAGGTAAGCTGTTCAGATATAATACTCACTACAGCTAAACCCAGCTGAATGAACTCACATTACACTGACATCAAACATGCCCAACCATCTAAACTGCCTGAACTGGGAGGCCCAAAAAGAAGTCTCAGTTACTATAAATGTCTGTGTAAAACAAACAGCTAAACAGAAATTAAAAATAGCATCACAAAAATCTAATACAGATTTCTCTGCAGAAGTTTAAGAATCCAAATTAAGAAATAAAATAAACTTTAAAATAGTGTTATGAGAAGAAAAAGCATGTATTGCTTTTTCTTACTATTCCATCTTAGTCTGATCTTACAATTGAAAAGTTCTCACCTATATGATTTTCAGCAGTGTCTTTTACCACTATATGAAAGAAGCTGTTAATCCCCTATGAATTTAGTTTCAGAATTTTTAGAAGTTAGGACTGCAGCAACATTCCCCTTATTTGAAATCAAATAAGGGGAAATTGGTAAGAGGCTCCTGTGTCCATACATGCAAGCCAGTAAAAGAGCAGACCACAAGGCCTTTGGCTTTATTCCTCTAGAACTACAGGATGAAAAAAGGACATCAGAGGAAGGAATTTGAAGAAGATATGATAAAGTTATCAGGGTCAGATCAAAGCAGTTTTATACGCTGTAATCTTTCTAAACAAGCTCAGCTTTTAACATTTATTTTGCAAGCTGTAAAATAATTCTATCCTGACTAAAGGGAGAAATTGGGAGCAGCTGTTCAAGAGTCCATACATTACTTCTCTATATTCTTGCTAAGTCAGTAATGCTGCTTGCATTCTGTTAGTCTAACAGTGGCCTGCCAGATCATGACCTAGTTATCCATTCCAGCCCCACAGGTGATAATACTACACTTCTTATGCCTGTAAAGACAAAAATAAAATGAAGTGTTGTCAAACAACACGAACACTGCACAACCAGTGCTACATGCAAAGATGAATGAAGCATTAAAAAAATGCACATGGCAGGTGGAAAATTGATTTAACACACCAAATAATGGGATTTAGGGCATGGGAAAATAAAATCTTCATCCAATACAGCATATTAGACTGACACACAAAGTTCCCCAAAAAAATGCAAAGTAGTGACAGAAGATTTGCAGTGTTCTGGTGTGTTTAATACCTTTCCAAATCCTAGAAAGAGGCATTCAGTAAGCAAAGCTGGATGACACTTTTGCCCCCTTCTTCTTCACTGTATGTTACTTCAGAGGATAGAGATTTTGACTTATACAAGATTATCAAAGAGCAGCACTCAGCAGTACTCATTAGGAATTGTAGTAGTAATTAAAACATTTAGAAAAGCAAGCAAGGAACAATGCATAAACAGATAATGCAAATGACTATGTCCCAAACAAATCCACAGAGCTGTGGATCTATTTTGAAGACTTTATATGGTTCTAGCAGACTCTGTAACAAAAGAATATAGTCAAAACTGAAAGGCCAAATAAGAGAAAAAAACAATGAAAATATCAGAACAATTTCCATGAAAAGGAAGATTGAGTTGTTTAAGATTGTTTGGAATGGAGACAACCTGGTGGAAGAGAGATGGCAGTCAAAGTCAGGAATGGAACCAACTTGGTCAGTACGGAATGGTAATTCAACTGTCCCTCTGTGTCTGTAATTGAAGGAAAAAACCAAACCGAAACACAGAATGGAACTCCTTACAAGTGTTTACTGGAATTCAAAAAGGAACAACACAAACTTTCTGAAAGAAATAGCCACCAAGGATTTAAAGGCAACACTTCTGCCTCATGAAGTCCCTCAGCTGCAAATTTTTGAAAATAGGCCATGTGCTCTGGGCAGGTAAGAACACGTGCTTGACTAATCAGTTCCCTTCTCCAGGCACATATGGGCCACTGAGATGGTCTCCTGGGCTAAGCAACACCTACTGCTCCAAGCTCTTTTTCATCTTTTTCATGCTCTTCTGAGCATATAAAAAGTTCAGATTAAGTTAAAGCCTGCAAAAATTCAGAGAAACAGCTTTGTTAAAATTGTCAATTGACAGTCATACATTATGATTAATGACTGCAGTTCACTAATTTACCGCAGTCTCTTTGCTGCACAACAATGAACAGCAAAGCTATTAGTCTGTTTTACTGCCCAAATCATACTCTTGTCATTTCACCATGCCACCTGCACTGCAAACCTGCTATACAGCATTTTTTACTTCAATATCAGTTAGTTTAAGGTTAAAGCAGACATTTAATAAACCGCAATATACTTCAAGACTTCCAGCCCTAAGTTCTGTATGCATGACTGCTTGATATTTAAAGGTGACAGAAAAATGAAAGTAACGCTTTTAAGGGAAAATGGTTGCAGCCCCTCTGCCACTGTAATGATGGCTTATGAGTTTGAATGGAACATCATGTACTCTCCTAAAAACAGACTTCAAAAAAGCTTCTTCACATCCCAGTAATATACTCATTTAATAAGATAATAAGCAGTATTCTTTTAGGGGCACGTCAGCCCTACAACCCCTATAGGAGAATTGTTAACTTTACACAAATAACAATCACGTTACACAAAGAACAAAATCATCTCTTTTCTAAAAAGTTATGAAATCTAGACATAGACAACTACACACAGAAGATGTGTAATAAGCATAAGATTACAGGCAGTTGTCAGTAGAACTAAGTTCTACATGAACAATGCATTCCAGTAATAATGATCCACATCATAGAGCATTTCATTCAGAATGTCACTAAATTGCACCATTCTGGTTTTACCAGCAGACAACTAGAAACATAACAAAAAAAAGAAATGCAACCCACCTGCTTTCCTTCATAAAAACTGTGAAATCCCTGTTAGAATTATTTTTACCAACAGATAAAGGGCAGGCAACAAAGTCTAAATAAGACACCTTTCTGACAGGACTTCACATGTAACAATAAATGAATCACAGCATCAATAAGGTTGGAAAAGAACTCTGAGATCAAGTCCAACCTATGACCAAACATCACCCTGTCAACTAGACCATGGCACTAATGACCACATCCAGTCTTTCCTTACATAGCTCCAGGGATGATGTCTCCATCACCTCCCGGAGCAACCATTCCAGTATCTCATCACCTTTTCCTTTAGGTTCCATGTGCAACCTAAACCTCCCCTGGCACAGCTTCAGACTGTGTCCTCTTGTCCTGTCACTGGTTGCCAGAGAGAAGAGGCCAATCTGGCTGCACCCTCCTTTCAGGCATTTGTAGGGAGTGATAAGGTCCCTCCTGAGCCTCCTCTTCTCCAGGCTGAACCCCACCCCCCCCCCCCCCCAGCCACTCCTATTAAGGCTCACAAAGTTTTATGCTGAAATTCCCAGCTTTGTGAAATTTCAGGAGTGAAGCTGAGACAAAGAAACCACACTGCTTGAATTTCTGGTTGGCCTGTTGAGATGCTTTCTCCAAAACTCTTCATAAATCATATGTGATAAAGCAAAACATGCTTTATTCAATTAATCCAGCAATTACACCTAAGAAGGGGATGACCCTGAACATTCATTTAACACCTTTGTGGGCACTGGTTGTCAAGCACAATGGTGACAGAGAGCTTAGCACAGGAAACTCAGTTCCTGTGAAGAACCAAAGGTATATTGAATTTAGTACACCAAATATTTGACTCTCAATTACAGTATTTCACAGCAACCACTAATAACCACCATTAATAATACATTCACCATTCTGCAAACATGAGGGAGTTCAATTGTAACTATTCCTATTTGCTTCCCCCTTTGGCTTGAACATTGTGCTCTTCTGTCACATTATGCTCTTCTAAGAAAATCGTAACCTAAATAAAATAAACTGGTTAGACAGAAAAACAGTTGCATGGTAATTCTGTCCAAAATCAATCAATCCCCTGCAACAATTTTTTTTTCAGCAGCAGGTGACAAAAATGCAAACCTCACAATGGATCTATGAAGGGTGATGAATTTTTGTAAAGCTTTTCAAGAAAACAGGGTTGGTATAAATTTCAATTAAAGTCAGGAACAGCTTTCAGCAAGCTTATCTACTGACAAGATCTGAAATAATTTAAATTCAATTGTTGTAAAATCTATTTTTATGTAAAATGTTGCCTAGCTTGGACCTATGACAATAATTTTCCTATAGAATTAATTTAGTGCAGGCTGACAGAGTAAAAGTAATTCTACCTGAAACGGAACTTGATCAATCTGGAAAAAAATAAGTGCAAACTAGATGTCAAGTGACTTTTTACTCAAAAACCACACGATGTTGCCTAAGAGATGCAGAAAGAATGTATGTCACATATAAAGACTGATTTTAATAAATGACAAAACATTTAAAGATATGTGCCTAGATACTTTAGGAGAACAAATTCCACCTTCAGAGATTTCAAAGTCTAAAATCACTAAGAAAGCTGGTGTTTTGAAAAAGTCCACACACACATAAGCACATAAGCAATTACCATATAAATAACAGTCCAAAAGGCTTTCAAATCAAAGGAAACTCAATTTAATTCAGCATGTCAGAGCACTCTGCATATTAAGGCACAGGGGAAGAGAAACCCCACTAGATTACTTCAGTAATTCATTACCAAACTACAACATTAAAAAGACACAAAACCAGCATGCTTGATTAAGACATTCTTGAATCAGTTTGCTGTAAAAGCATTTCTAGAAAAGCAAAGCAGACTAAACCATTTTAACAGAGCTAGAACCATGCCCCAGATTTTACACTACTGAAAATCTTATATATAAAATAACCACAAGATGAGCACTTAAAAAAAAGGGTCATTTTGAAAAGGACAAACATTTGTGCTTTGTTTATAATGGAGGAGAGGAAGAACCTCTTCCACAGTGGCAAGAGAGGATCACCAAAGCCTGACCAGAGGATGAAGAAATCACCCCACATCCTTCCCAACACATCACACCCTCCTCAACGCCTTGGGGAGCAGCCTCCCCACACAGTGACATGGGCAGCCACACTCCAATCAGCACGGTGGCAGTTGGGAGGGCAGGAAGTGGGGAGGCCATGGCTTGGGTGGCCTGTGTGATTTGGGATGGGGAACACACTTTACTGCCAGCCTACATCTTAGCAGATTGGGTGGCCCTGCTATAAAGCTGGGACACCCATCCTGCCAGGAAGATGTGTGTGCAATTAGGTGAACTCACACTCCTGGAAGAACAAGCGCTGCTTGTAACCCACACTGCCCATGGGAGCCTGTGTGCCAAAAACTGTGTGAGGCAAGAAAGGGATTAGAACTTCTCATGAAAAATTATCAAGAGTGTTCAGATATTTGTAGATGTTTATTAATTTTTCTAATGGTCTGACAGTCTGGTTTATCTGTTGTATTCCTCATATCAATCCCAAGTATTCAGTTTCCTGACTGCTGTTAACATTGCATTAATAAGTCAGTAAAGTGCTTTTTGTAGTTTAAACTACATGATCTGAGCATTTTTCCCTGCAACAGTCAGCACTATGAGTCTTTGAATATGTCAATCTTTACATTAATTTCTATTGTTTCTTAGCAGCTGTCCATAGATAATACAGACCGAACATGCTTTTTTTGTAGGAAAAAAGAAAAACCCAAACATTTCCTCAGAGATTATTCAGCTGCATCCATTTAACTTAAGATACATCCTCCAACTAGACTTCGACTGAGGAATACAAACCAAAAGAGGCATTCAGTACTTTTCAGAATTCCCCAAATTCCTTCACCTCTGATGAAATTCAAGGTGGACCTCTCCATCACTTGAGTCTTTTAAAATCTTATGCTAGCCTGTTTTCACGGCATGACATTAATCCAGAATAATCAGAGATCTCATACATATGCATGTTTGTTAAAAACAGTTCTAAAAGGAAAGGAAAAATATGTTGAAAAGGACAAGACAGCAGCCATGAAATTTCACACTGCAGAGTAACAGCTCCTATACAAACAAACATACAAACAAACAGGCACAGTTCAAACCACTTGCATTTTAACAACTTAATTCCAAACTGGTTTTACAGCCTCAAGTTTTCAGGTTTGTTCAACACTGCTGAGTAAGGCAGCAAAATTTTTACCTCTAGGGAACTAAACACAAGGTCAGTCTCAGAAATACAGGTCTTGCCTCAGCAAGTTTACCTCAGTAAAACAGAAATGCTTGTCCTCATTATTTTGCCAGCATTGCCCACGCACAGTTACCATGGTTAAAAAAATTTGAGCCCGTGCCACTCCCACTACTATTTTTCTCTTTCAACTGTGAAAGTGAAGCCTCAGTTTGGCCAGATGGCTTCAGGTCTCCTGAATCAAAATGTCTCTGCCCTGAAGAACTACTTTGTTATACACATAATATCAGAAGAGAACTGAACATGAAAAAACTACTGCTTATAGAAGAAGGACATACAATACTTAAATTAACACCACCTTTACCCAATTACCACCTTCAGAAATGGAAGCTAGGCATTGTAAGCAAGGCAGACTGATGCGCAACCCACACACCCAGATCACACAAGGCTTTGTTCCTCACAGTCATCTACCTCAGAAGTGCCTGGCAGGAACAGAGTGAGTTTAAAACTATATGCAAAAAAACCAAAAAATCATGACTCACAGGAACAAATCCTAATGAAAGATCTAAAGAAAGAGATAACAGGTGATCATGTAGTTACAGAAGTCATCAATATTTTTGGTAGTTTGTCCTGTGTGGTCCATCTTACAAACAAAACTAAAGCAGCAAAAAAATAAATAAGCCCAAATTTAATTTGGCTTTGCATCTTCTGGTACAAGCACAGTGCTCAACCCCCCCTAACATTCCATCAGGCAGTTTCTTTGAAATGCATAACTTTTAACAAAAAGCTGTCTAATAATTTCTCTGATGCAAAAATTTTAAATGGCTGAGACTTGAAAACCAACCCAACTCCCTTCTGAATTTTCTTTCTGCACTTCTAACATTACAATCCTATAATCTCAGCTGCTTCAAAATCATTCCAGAAAAAGCTACACCTGAATTTTTAACACGAAGACCAAAGGGCAGGGGGACAAAATCATTCAAGGCAGATGTATGGAGGTATTTCCAAGTTTTACATTGGCCTGGTTAAACTGAAGAAATGAAAAGAAAGTGAGCAGCTACTATAAGCTACTAACAGTTTACACATTTGTATTTTAAAATGACTGGAATAAAGAATTAGTTGGAAAAACCCCACAGAAAGTCATTTATACTGCACAAAAAGTGCAGCATTTAATGATGTATTATATACATAACTACTTTTCAAATCCATAAGAAGCACATAAAATCTAGGTGTATAATACATTAAAACATATATGCAATATGCAGTATTTTATGATTTACAGTTGGGGTATGAATTGCACACCTACAAATCTTTTTCCATCAGCTCTTTCCAACTAGTGCAACTGGCTCTCAGCAACCTTTTCATGAACGCTTACTGAACTTTCACATGCCAGTACTAGCTAAAAAAACCCAGCCAAATAAAACCCATTTCTTCAGGCTCAAATATAGCTGTACAACAGAAATAAAAAATACTTAAGGCTTTGAAATTCTAGGATTTGTGTGAGGTAAAAGAAGTTGATGAAAGTCATGATTTAGTTTTTTTGCATTTGACACTATTCCAAGTATAAGACTCTCATTTCCTGAGGAATGTAATTAAGTTGAACCACAGTAGAACAACTTCAGTTAAGAGAACTATAAACAAAACTGAAAAAATTATTTTTAAAAAGTAAATATAGTCCCATAAAGATTCATCAGCATTTTAAAAATGGTTAGAAATAGAAGGATGCTAAATACTAAACAATGATCAAATCCATTATAATTTGCATTTTCAGCCCTGAAACTCAGAGAAAAACTGCTCCTGCCAGTTGCAGATGATAACAGTTTTCAATGGAGAAAAAAAAAACAAACACTGAAAAGCAGAAACAAAAATATTTACTGCAAGGGAATTCCTAACAATCATTATACATGGCAAAACAGATTTCTTTTATTGTAATGAGCAAAGTTCTTTGAAATTAACTTCTTAAAAATCTGAAATGATTGTTAGCTATTATAAAATATAATTTTTTGCAATTCATTAAAAATTCCCTATTTTATCACCCCATTAGAGAGACAAGTCAAAGAATCTGTGGTATGCCACTGACTTGTACAGTTTACATACCAAAAAATTAGTTTTTAGAGTGCCTTACAGGCTGCAGATGATGGAATTTTTTTTACTTCTAATGAAAATGTGACTTTTGATCAAATTCAATTATGCTTTTTAAATTCTGGTGCATTCAAAAAGAAAACCAACTGTATTCTGGCAAAATAAAATTTTGATTTTTGTGCCAGTAAATTCTGATTCCGAAATTCCCTCTGAGCCAACAGACTCCTCTTTTGCTAAGTAAAAGAGAGAACATGATAACAATATGACTATTCCAAACACATGGGGAATGTTCTATAATAGATCGCTGAGAGAGGAAAACTAGAGTCACCCATTCATCAGAATTTTAAGTGTTTTCAGAGTACAACTGAACAAGCTACAAGCTACCCACATGATTTATTTCTAAGAGCTCAATATGATTGTTTGTTCTATTATTGATTGTCTTCACTAAGCATTCAATAAAGAAAACATGTTGAAGAGACTGAATGCACAATGTAGACAATAAAATGCAATACATGCAACATACCCACAGGAAATGCCAATGGGAAACAAATTGCCTAATTCTTGGAATTTTGCAGTTCTCTCTGCAAACACACCATCGAGTCAGTAAGACAGACTGGAAAAGCAGGCCCACCAATCACACTCCCTTGGTTTCACCAACAGGGTTGCCTCTTGACATTAGTTCATATTCATTACTTCCAGATTTAGTTGTATTATTAATGTTAATTTAGTTGTATTACTATTACTAATACTGAATAACCTCATAATATAAGCAACTTACTTAACTCAGAGGATACACAAATTTTGCACCCCATGTTCACTTTCTATCTTCCATCTAAAAATATACAATATTTAACACTTGAGGGACTAATTTTTCTGTTCTACATTTATTTTAAAAATTGGAAGATCTTGACAGGGTTTTACGGCAATGTTAGTTTTGCAATGCTGTAGACATGCAAAAAAAAAAGTAATAAAGATTGATACCACATAATAGGAGAGAGCATCACTGGAGAAAACTTAGTTTTGAAAAACTTCCAGTCTTTCTTGGTTGGAAAAGTGGCACCACATAATAAATAAAAACAGTGTTTTCCTTTAAAGCTTATATCATGCTTCTGATGTGTCTGTATTATTTTAATTTTGTTGGCTGCAATTCCAACAGGCAACTGAAAATCAAGATTACCTAATATCTGAAAAAGAATGACCTATTATAATGCCTTAGTGTTAAATACTACTGTTCTGAAAACAAAGTGCAACCCATCTTAGTCAGAAATGAGATCAGATCTTGGGCTGACATACCTGCTAGAAGATGAGAAATTCCAGAAGGGAAAACCTAAGGCAAGGCTGTGACTCATGAGCAGAGTCCATGAGGGACAGTGTGACTGCATGAACTACAGGAAAGTTAAATTGCAATCTCAGGTAAAAGCATGCTCTGGCGAGTGCATCCGTTAGGAAAAGAAAAGGAGCAGCTCGAATTGTCCATGGCTGTCAGTGGCATAAGGAACACAGCTGTGCAAAAACCTGGGCGAAAGTCAAGTCCATTCTCCTAAGAAGTCGTTGGGGTTTTTTTCTAAATATAGCAACAGTGCCAGCTTGACCAAAATTTTTATTTCCTCATTGTCTTTTTGGGCCCTCTTTTTTTCAGCCAGCTGGCCAGAGAGCAGTCACTTCGACAGCTTGTCTTCCATCAGCCATTTCCTAATGTAAGAATTATGTTTTGGTTACCTACAAATCACTGCATCCACTGCTTTATTACTGAGCCTATGGCTTACACATTGGTATTTTCAAGTCCTAAGAATTCTGTATCTTTTACTACTAGTAAATTTTCACACTTTTTATAAAGAAAGAGAAAGTGGTTGAACTTCTCACCCTAACTGCATCAAACAATATGACAGTATGCAATACAAACCTAGGTAAACAATCATGCTTCTTGCTGGTAAAATGTACCCAAACAATGAAGTTACACCCCGTACAGAATGGCAGGAACACTGATAATTCCAATTTCCTTGCTTTAAACTGTAAGTGGCAAATTACCATCCCTGCAAGAAGGAGTCAACTTGAATTAGTAGGATGAAATGAAGACATTATGTTTCTTGGCAGTCAGATACTTCTACAAAGTTTCTAGACCACAGTTACTCACTGTCCAATCCATAACAAACAATCTTTTATGTCTTAACTAGACCTGGTAAAACTCATGCGTCTTGCCATAGTACTTGGCAAAGTTGTACCACTTTGTTTATTACAGAGCATCTAAAACTAGAGGGAGCACCCTGATGCCACACATATGAACCAACACAGTATTCACCAAATGAATCTGGACATGACAAATGAGTTAAATTCTCTTCACTACTGCATGAGAAGAAAACACTCAGTCAACCTAAAGAAAGTAAACAGTAAAGTGGAGCAGGACAGCCTTACATTTCAAGCTAGAGAAGAGATGACTAAGAACTAAGTATTCTAAGAATTCAGAACCAGCTTTCTAAGAACACTGGTTGGCATAAAGCTGGCATAAAATAAACTGTTCAGGCTTCAAAGATTAAAATCATGTTATAGAAGCTCTCTACTTCAGTCATTGTGTTTATTAACATAATTGACCACAAATCTACCAGGCACCTTTTCTTAAAATAAAACCAGAACATTATAAACAGCAAAGCTTTCTGAAGCTCCCACTACACTACTTCTAATCACACTCTGTAGTATGGAGGCCAGCTTCTCTCAGACAAGCAGTATCCCCTATTTCCAGTTATGCTGGTAACAAAATGAACGAAAGGAAATTATATGACTGCTGCTTGCTCCTCTTCAAACCCATATTTAGAGTTGGCCCTGAAAAATCCAACTATAAAACAATGAAAACCATTAAGAAAACTCACCTATAAATATATCTTTTCCCTGACATAGATGGTGTTTCGTAAATCAGCTGTATAGCAGGTCAGTCCTTCGGATGCCCGAGTTAATGACTGAGTTAATCCCTGAGTTAAGGTAAGTGGATCCCTTGTGCTAAAAGGGAGAAGTGAACTGGGATTGAAGGAAGACAGGTATCCCCAACAGAAAATTAATTTCCTGAAGTTTACACTGGAAACTGGAAATTAACAGCACTTCAGGAAAAAGTTTAAAACAAGGGTTAGAAATGGGAGTAATCCTGAAACACCCTTAACTACTCATGTTTACACCTTTACCAATGTTTGTGTTAATACAGTCTTGCATAGTTTCTCATATGCTTTTGCATAAAAGTATTCAATCTCTCTCCCCCGCTATTACTTTCTACTTGTTTCTATCAAATAATTTTTTAGCAATAAAAGAGGACTACTTAAAAAACCAAACCAGGATACTTAGCTGATGTGCTAAAAAACACACTGTACATATAAATCAGTAACAGTGTTTATTCACTATTATGGAAATAAAGTTGTTAGGACTCTGCAGGCATTAAAATCCAAAAATGAGAGTACCCTAACTTTCAGAGGTGATAATCACCCAAAGGGCATATCAAATTCCAGCAGAGTTCAGGGTGTTAACCGTTTTTTGAATACCAGGCCTCCAACACTGAAAATTTTGTTCTGCACTGTTAGATGCAATCCTGATACAGAAAACTTGCATTGAGGGCAGCACCAAACCCTGCAAAGGATCCCTCACAAAAGACTAACAACTGAAGCAAAAAGCTTATTTGTTAGAGGTAGGCAAATAAGGCCTACTGAGGGACTCACAGAAGCCCTCCTCTCCCGGCCTAGTGAATAAGAGCTACTGCTTCCTAGAACCCTTCCAAGCATAGGAAGATGGAGCAGTAACTCCAAAGGACAGGGAGACACCTTGGAGATATCACATCTCACCACAAACACACAAATGAATAGAAGGGAGCACTACTGCACTGAATACCTGCACAAACACAGACACCACAGACAGATCCATCTTGTTCCTAAGGAACAATACTAAGAGATAAAAACTCTTCACTGTTTTCTCTATTAGCTTTTGTCCCTCCACTGTCTCTCACTCTATCTACTTGCTGGCTACTCCAGCCTCAAGCCTAGTAGAAGATCATGCACACATCCCATAGACATTCACAAGGCAGGGGAATAACAAAGAGAAAATTTTTAAAAGTTTCATAGGTTAAGTCATGGTAATAGGGCAACAGAGCCTCACCAGGCAAATGTACCAGCCTGCTTTAAAATGTAACTGTCCCCTTTTATCCCTTCTTTCTCTCCTTTTCCCACACTCCTACCTCCCCACTTCACTTGGACGCTTTTCCACTTCTGATCCCTGTCTTAAATAACAGGTATCAGACCTGTACAATCTCAAAATTCTTTTACCTGTCCCCAGTGCCACTCTAACACATCTTATGCACTGTTTTTAACAGCTTAACCCTCCAACCCTCAGGACAGTTTGCCTGGCATTCCAAAGAGTTTCTTCCAGTTAATCACCTCAGCAGGTTTTGCAACAGGGATAATGGCTTCACTGGTCAACATTGCTCGTTTTAGGAGCAGTTTAACAGATTAAGTGGTTCAGTTTTCCACCTTATACTACACCTCTGGTCAGTATCTGACTACCTGAATAGCCAGAAATCAGATATCATTACACATATCTCAAAAAGCAACAAGATTTTGAGACAACTTAGTTACTATTTCACCAACATTTTAGCTTTCTTATTGCATTATCATGCTGGTTTTATTTTAAAACATTTAAACATGATTTAACAAATAAGCATGATTAAACATATATATTTTCAGTATACTGTAGTTAATAAAAAATAAAGACACCAGAAGAAAAACTCCATGACAGTTTAATGTAGCTGCAAATTATACCAAACTGTTAAAACAGCTGCAGGTGAGGGCAAGGCTAACTCTTTCCTACAACCCACCTGTCCCCCACTTCTAGTTCCAAACTCTTGTCCATCTTTCCCTATTCATTCCAGCACTTGTTCTTGTATCTTGCTGGCACATTTTAATGAGTCCTGAGATATTGGTGTACTCCTCTTTATTACACTTGTTCTCATACTTCTAGTACATAAAAATTGCTGCTATGTCTATTTTACAAGGAATTGGAGACACAGTGACTTCTTTGAAATTAGCTTTTCAAAGACACCACACATCACTTGCTTCAAGAGCAGTGGGAGTTGTATTATCCATATTTAATAAGTAACACAAGCCAGCAAAGCCAGACTAATAGAGAAAAGCCAGATATTTCTGTCTTACCCTAGATGTATGTTCTAAGATGACATCTTATTTCCCTAAGGGAAAATTATCAGGCACAGAGGCTGTAAAAGGATTCAGAGGATGAAAAAAAATGCATAGTAATATCGGTGAAAGCAGCAGAGAAAGAGTAAAAAAGAAGGGACTCTCCATCTTTACCACATACAGTTTTAAAAACCAGGAGAGGAAGCCAGCTTTACCCTGAAGAATCCCAGACACTTTCAGTTTATTTTTGTTTTTGCTGAAGACTGAAGAGTTTCATTGCCTAGCATTTACTAAATGTAAATGTTAAGATTCAGCAAAGATGCCTACATTGGCAAAGATCAGGTTTCTGGTTTGTGCTGGTGTTGGTGCATTAACAACAGTAAGAGCGCAGACCATAAACTAGTAGCAGTATCCAAGATACCTTTTGGCATGTCTAATGATATATGGCCTTAAAGGTCTTTTTACCTATGATCCTATAAAAGGACAGAATAAAATCCTATGATTTTAAGATTGGTTCCAACATTTTCACACCATTTTTAAATAAGGCACTCTTTCTTTCAGAATTAGAAAGTGATTTGCAGTGCTTTATATAGAATCAAAGGCTAGGCATTCATTTAAATAGCCAAATGCTTTCTTCTCTGCTTTGCTGTTGTGCTCTTACATGGCAACTATATCCAATAATAAAAAAGGCTCAGTTCTACTGAGAATTTAGATATAACACAGTAATTGCATGTCAAGAAATGGGTCTGTGTTAGCATTTACTATCAACATTATCCAGAAACTGTGTCTATGCTGTGGTTAGTCTATTTAATTATGGTGAACCACAGGCTACTAATTTGCTAAGTTATTCCTAGGTTTTCTTATCTTTTTTGTTGTATAGTTTTATTTGCTTTTCACCCTTTGCTCAATAGTCCCATCTTCATTCACATTCATTTCAGACAATTCTGCAAGGAACACACAAGCACTGCCAGTGTCAGGGACCTCAGCATAACCCTTAAGAACCTACATTGTTTCCTACCTCTCTTTTGTTCAAAGCCTTGCAAATTAGGCATCTCAATTATAAAGGCACAGAGGAATGCTAATAAGGCACCATAAAAAAATACAAGCCAGAAGAGAATTTTAAACTTATTTCTAGTTCTCAAATGAAAAAATAATTTGGAATATTTCCAAATATATTGTAAAAATATACTATACTTTTAAATTAACACAAAGTAGTTTGGAACTTTAATATAAACCAGATATTTAAATCAAGGATCTTTTCTGAGTCTAGAATATTCATATAAAGTGCAAAACAATACCCAGAGAGATGAAGTTGTTACACCAAAAAAAAAATTCCCTTCTAGAATATCTTGACTAGGTTGCTTAGCTTTCCTTTAGAAAACTGCTCAACAGAGAATTCTGTTTTGTTTCTGGCCATTACTTGTATTTTCAGCAGTCATAAGGGAAAGAGGACATTCTTCAGAAAATTCTCAGGTTTCATGTCAAGGATCTGCAAATATTTTCAATGGGATGCCACTTTCAAGCTTTTAGGTAATCAATGTTTTTCAACTTGAAAACCACTGTTCTAGAGAAACTGTCCAAAGTGAAAAATCAGGATAAGACGTCTTCTGCAATGAAAAAGTAAAACAAGATCTCTTCCATCTCCAATTCCAACAGATCGAAAACACTTACAGAAAGTCTCTCTGACATGGAATTTTCAGCAACACAAGTTCAAAGGGAAAGGTTTTCCATACCTTTGTTTCAGTAAGAAATTTGAAGTCACATGTGAGTAAATTTTCACACACACTTGAACATTATATATCTGACAGCATTGTTAAATACTTTTCCTACCTTCATCTATTCTTTGAAGTCTACATACATCATACATCTTGATTTGACAAAGACACAGGGATGCCCTGGCTGTTACAGTGGTCCCCATTTCTGCAGCTCCAAAGCATCAGGACTGTCTAAAGAGAATTGAGCCATTTACTGCCACCATAGTTAGGGACACACCTTATCAGCATTACATTACTCTTCTCAGACACTAAGCAATCTTGGAAAAAATGATAAAACTTATATGGACATACCCACAGAAATCATAAAATCATGAATGAAGAGAAGGGTAAAATACATTTTTTCTTGCTAAACTGTAACCAGACATACTTAGAAAAACAACTGCAGAAGGACACAAAATTAAAAAGAGTAGGATAGAATTATGAGGTGCTAATACTCTTCTACCACTTACTTTACCTGTAAAAACAGAACAGAGATTTTAAACCAATGATCAGCTGCATACTTTACAAGAACATTATATAGTTGCATAACAAACTAGCTAATGCTACATCATTACCTAAACACAATACAGTGTTTAGATATGAAGAAATTACTGTAAAAATAACACAGCATGTATTGTGAATAGCAACCAAAATCAGAATGAAATATATATGAAATATATATATACCATTTCTCTGAATAAATTCTGCATAAATCATAAAAATTTAAAACTGATCCTGAAAAGCTCCAATGATTACACTAATTACCTCTAATTTTAAAATTATGGACATAAAAATGTGCCATTTTTCTCTTCCAGCTACAAGAAAATGAAAGCCAAAATTTTCAGTCCATATGCCTGAAGTGTGTACATCTGTTCACATCATGTCCCACATGTCTGTGGACATAGGCTTGCATATACCTACAAATGAGAGAATACAATGCACAAAGATGGGAGCAATTTTTTATTCAAATTCATCCTTGCTTGACAAACTGCATCATACAAAACTCTGGTTAGCAGTAATTTCAATAGCCAGTATGATTTGAAATAGCTTGCCTGCATGTACTTATGAAACTCAAAATAGATGTGTCTTTATGTGAGTAGTTCCTAGGGAACAGTCTTTAAGAAGATACATTCTCCTGCCTAAATTGTAGTTTTATCTGGCAAATAAGATACCAACCAAGGTATCTTAACTACCCTACCAAGGCTTAGAGAGGCCTACACCTGATTAAGCACTACTAAAAGGGAAAGTGAAATTCTTAGAGGATGCCCTTTTCAAGCTGTTACACTTCAGATTTTGTTTCTCTGCAAAAAGAGGCGGGCTCAATCTTCTGTTTCCTTCATTTTTCCTTGGTGTCAGAGAGGGGCCAGAGAGCATTTGCACCAAGACTCAACTTTTCAGTGAACAAACTGCTTTCATCACTGTAAAATGAGGTTAAACCAAAAAAGGGGAGAAAAAAGTTTCCAAGTGGTATCCTAAAATTCAATATTGCCATCTTACTTTCATATACAGTACAGCTCTATTCACTCTGCAATTCCAAGTTAGCTACTAAAACACTGTGCAAAACAATACATTCATGCTGCATAACTTACAAATTTTCTAAACCAGCAAACTGCATGAGGATGGCTAAAAGTGTAAAGGTAGCTCAGTGTTTACATAGTAGTTTAATGAGACCAGAAGTACAAGCTTCTTTAACAGCAACAGCAAAAAAAGCTGCAGTATAAAAAATTACCTATGACCACAGTAGAAATCCAGTGGAAAGTCCCTTAAAAATTTATAGATGAAACAGTCAAACTATTTTATATTTAAACACTAACTTCCTCCAGTTAATTTACTGCCAGGTACACTGACTGACAAACATTTTAAACAAAAATTGAGGAACACAGAGCAATCCCCCAAAGAAAATATGTACATGCTATTGAACTGTAGAAATACAACCTAGTGGGATATAAACTCAGTTATTATACTCACTGTACTTCCTTTTTCTTTAAAACTTCCCGCTTACTACTTTTATGAGAACAATATAAAAGAGGCAGTTTCAGATTTATTCACAGTCAAGTTCAAAACCACTCAATGCACCTAAGACAGTAAAACCATAACCCTTCCCATAAAACCATAACTATTTGCTACTACTTTGCCTAAGAGTTACTCCTTGTTTCTTTACCATTAGCTATAAAGGTTAATGGAAAGCACAAAACCCAAAACAGCAAACAAAAAAGAAGGCATCCAGAGGACTAACAGCATTTAAACATTATTTAGAAATTTGTCACTTCCCATTACATCTGCTGCCTTCTCCATTCCTCATCAATTTCTCCAGTTATAACAGCAAAATTCTCACTAGTTGAAATCTACTATTCAAAAGGTTTACAGCCCTTGACAGTTGTTATGGGAATAAACAAAAAACTTCAAATACAGTTAAATGCTGCCTTAATGTTTTACAAGGAAGAAACATATTGGTAACCATGTTACAAAGTACAAATTTAATTAATACAAGAGCGTTTTGTGAGAATAACATTCTTTCTAAGACTTCATTTGATTAAATGTTACCGTTCTTCAAGAAAACATGGTACAAAAAAAAAAATAAAAAAACAAACAACGAAATCCAATGTAACAACAGTGATCCCTAATAGTACAGTCCTCAATGCATTTCATTACACACTAATACATGGCTGAATCGTGAAAGTAATCTGGTATCATCTTGCCACAGATGAGTTCACCTGCAGATTTTCATCTGAATAAATACAGAAAACAGGTTCATTTTAATAGCTACGGTTTCTGGTAATTTGTTGAAGAAACTAAAGAGAAGAAACCAAAGAGAAGAAATCTAAAAAAAACAGGTATTCGTCATGTATCATATATTCTGTTCCCCCATCTGTGTGGGAGGAGACCTTTCACATCTTAAAACCATATTTCATGAAGTTATATAGTAGACACACTGCATACAATGAAAATATATTGGCAGTTAACAGAAAATTCAGGAATAAATTTTCTAACATTCAGATCCTGGTATATAAGAATTCTCCTAATATTTTCTCCTAGTATTTCCTTGCTTACATTCTTGCTGTTACAGATTCCCCAAGACAGTTAGAAAGAATGAAAACCAAGGCATAACATGCAAGACCATACACACTATCCAGTGAGCAAGAATAACGATATTCCAACAGCTCTAACTGCATTATTTACCAACTACTACAGTCATGGTGACACAGAAACTCCTGCTGAACTAACTAAACTCAGATGCTGAGAGCAGGCTAAGGACAGCAGCATGACAGGAGACTTTGCCCAGAAAGTAGGTTAAACAAGCCTGTGCTGAGGTTTATGCAGATGCAAGAAGACTGGTAAACTTCCTTACACTGCTATAACCCAGTCCGAAATATAATTTGTTTTAGAACACTAGAACAGGGAAAGTCCCACATACATCAGTCAGAAGGGATTTTGCCAATAACTTCACTCATGCCCACGTTTCGTGCTACCTGCATTTGCATACCAAATTTTCAAAACAAACAAACCCACCCACAACTTATTTTGCTTTGCTTGCATGTACAGCTTTTCCTTTGTCTATTAAATTCACTAGCTCGACCCACACTTTTAACCCTTCTGACTCATTTCTCCATTCCGCTGTGGGGGAGTCAGTGAGCAGCTGTGTGGGTTTTAGCTGCCTACTGGGCTTATCCCCGTACAAATAAGTAAAATTTACTGCCATACAACTTTAAACAGTTTAGCAATTCTAAACACAGGCATTCCACAGCTGCCATCAGAACTTAAAGGAACAAAACCACCACACACTAATCTCAACATAAGCAAGTCTGTGTCTCTGAGTATTTTTACTGAGAACTCCAGTCTTGAGTTGCTACAAGCTTGTTACAAGCTCCTCACGAACATCTTTCTAATGGAGAAACCCCAAGGTACACAGAATAGGATTTAAAATTAAGACCACACCACATTCTCTTTTGAAGTGTTGTAAAAGCACTTCCAAAATGCATTAACCTAGGTCCTCTTCAGTATTTCCTTAACAGACTAACAATAAGAATCTACATTTGGTAATATAGATGCAAAACGTGTCAGAATTTATGTCAATACACAACTGGAGCAAAACTCTACAAACAGGGCTGTGGATAAATATGTCAGCAAACAAAAGGTGTCTGACTAGTCTATTTTGCATAGCTGCAAAGCAAGGTTGTAAACCAAATCTAATCACCTTGGGTATTCTTTCACCATAAAAATGCTGGGAATTCATAACAGAAGGAATACCTGGGACTTCAAGATACTTGGGAATGCCTCAGCTACATGAAATATGCTTCAGCTGACAAGAACAGTTTGAACAAGTTTAGACTTGGTCCAACTTTGCACCAGTGGTTGGACTAGATGACTTACAGGGGTCCCTTCATCAGCATCTTAGGTCCTTTCATAGTTACCCCGCGATCCTATAAAATTCAGATACAAAGTTAGAATGAAGTTGCTATTAAATTAACTGCGTATTTTAACTGATAGTTACCATTTACTTACAAACAAATATGCTCTTAAAGAAGCTGCTTTTGTGAAGTTGTAATTAGATCTTAACCTAAAGTTTTTAAAAGGACAACTCAAACACCAGTGGAACCAAAATTATCACAAGAGAAAAACACATATAAGAGATCCAAAACAAGTGAACAGCAGAGCTCTGCTGAACAAGAAAGGCAGTCAAAGGGTTATGTTTTAGATCATAAAATTACCTGGAGCCTACTCTACAATTATTTATGGAATAGGTAAAATGGAATAAGTAAAAATCCAAATCACCTACTACTCTATTGCCTCTATTGCCTTAGATTTGATCACCTGGACATCTGTACCACCAATTCACCTTAAATAGTAAGACTGCTTAGAATGCAACTTCTTTTATGTCACTGACACTTCTAAAGCTGGTCCTTCCGTATCCATAGCACCAGTACATAAAAAATTCTGATGTCATCTGCATTCCACCAAGGGTGGAGGCAGACAAACACTTTCTCAAAATGAGTTCCCAAGAAATCCACATTCATAAAACCAAAACATCCTGTTTCTATAAATGGAATTGTCAAGCAATCCATTCTAGGACACATACTCAGGGAGGAATTCTTAATTGTAAAGCAATTTTACCTGTATTTTATTTAGAACCTTCCTCAATATTATGCATAATCTTAATTTTTATGTTCCTAATTCATTGTACAAAATACAAAAGGAGACACAAGTGAAAAACTATCACAAGAAGAAAAGTTCACTTTGATATCTTTAAAAAGACATGGTCATAAGCTAGGATTTGTACACTATTGAAACAAATCATATTCTACATCCTCATACAAATACACTATCTACTATAAGAGATTTTCTGTTTGCTCACACCAGAACATCAGTCATTTCAATGTGGTTGTAAATCCAATATCTACTCAGAGAAAATGAACAACACCCTCAAGGAAATCATTAAATGTCTCACACAAGAAATGAGTTTTATTTATTTCTTCACAAGCCAGCATCAGTCAGGATTTTCAAGACCTTCCTCCCTAGAATACAAAGCCACAGATAAAATCTGTGAGCGATTGACAGTAATGGTGCCATAAGTAACAGCAAGGCCAAGTTATAGATACATGGGGACCTGGAGCACATGGTAGGTCAGACACAATCAAGGTCATATTTAACTCTGTCATATGAAAACTTAAAAATACAACAAGGAGGAATACAATCACAGAATCACAGTCTTGGCAAGTGACAGCATAAGGCTGGAACAATGGAAATCACCAGCTCCCACCAAGTCTAAAGGTGCAAATTACTAAAATGAAAGTGGGTGCGCTAAC
The DNA here is from genome assembly GCF_963513975.1 of Fringilla coelebs. Lineage (NCBI taxonomy): Eukaryota > Metazoa > Chordata > Aves > Passeriformes > Fringillidae > Fringilla > Fringilla coelebs. Next base: position 62,321,768 of record NC_140029.1, on the reverse strand, counting down.
AGTGACTACTGCAAAATAAGCTGAACACACATTACCCAAAGGAAGGTGTTTACAAAGCAATTCACAAGCTGCTATGTCCAGTTGTTAATAACGAAGCAAAAGACCTGTAGAGTGTCATGAAACTGCAAGATTTGGGATCTGAAGTCATATTCACAGCAGAACACCAAAGGTTCATCTGTTTAGGACTGTCTCACAAGCCCTTGCAACATTTAGTACAGCAATGTAAGATAGGAGCAGCCTCAACTCCGTCCCCCACTACTCTGAGGGTGGTTTCCTCCCCAAGAACAGGCACGGCAGGCAAAATTACATGCCAGCTCCTTAATGCCACAATTCCAAGCCTGCCCTAGGAGTTTAAATCCACCATCATAACCATTTAGATCTTCACCCTATTTACATGGGCAGTAGCTTTCAGCAGGAAGCTAGATGGACAATTGCAATGGCATCCTAAATTACTGTAATTGGAATTATCCCTCATTAATCAAATACAGAAGTTTATTGAATACAAAAGTAAAAAATAATGTATAAACAACTGCAGAAAAGTAAATGCCTTCTACAGTGGATTAGCTGATCTTGTTAAGAAAAAAAGAATAAATGACCAGAAGTTGAAGCTAAAATAGAAAATTGCTGTGTAATCTCTTGTTTGTTTCCAAAGGAAATATACAATCAATCATACTATTACCACTGGCATTCTTTAAAATTGAGATGGTATACATGAGCCATAAATTTCTGATCTAGATACACAGACTCAGGCAGGGAAATTGATGGCCAGCATTAAGCAGAGGGACAAACTCTATCAACATAAAAGTCTCTTTTATTAGGACAAATCAATTGCTTCAACATGCTTCAGCAAGGATAGTCCACTACCATCAGAATGTAAACAGCAGTACAAAATAAGGTGAGACAGTATGGAACAACAGGACTGACTAAATACTTTTTAGGTATTAAGAGAAATTCCTCTAAAAGCAAGAAGTTTCTGTTCATAAAGCAAAAAGCCCTAGCAGCTTACTACCCCCTACCATTTTCATTTGTGCAAGACTGCTTCCCAATTATTTATTTACACTCTTCCACAGGAAAAAAAATAAACTCTAATTTTGGAGATAGATAGCTTTCTGAGATGCTCATGCTTTACTCCCCCCATACCAATACCATTATTTATTTCCTCATTTTAGAGCCTTAACACCAATAACAAAATCTGATAACTGTCTTTGAAAAGCTATTCACTAGACTGATCATCTCAAATTTGTGTGATTACAATTTTGATCAGAACTCACTTTAGTTTGGCCATATTTCCAGATTACTATGTTAACAAAGCCTTACACTGCAAAGTTAGGAAAAAAAAACCCCACTACTGATTTCTTGGGTGATTTTAAAATGAGGGTTTGATGGATATTTATGAGCTATGTCTAGAAAAACTCTGATTATCATGCAGAATTTGTCCATGTTGACTTTATACACAAGAAAAAAAAAAGGTTTTTTTAACGAGTTCTATTCCTGAAAACTTTACTTTCTTGCACTACCATGCATTACTTCCATTTAGCCCAATACAAAATATTGGGGAGAAAGCTAACAGATTTGTGAGGCACATAGAGGGAAGCAACCTCCAGCCTTTTTTGCAAGTTTTCAGACCCTTTATTGGTGTAAGATTTTTCAGATTTAATTAGCCTGTTCACTATTCCCTGACTATTTCAAACTCCATCCAAAGTATTTAGAAATCATTCAGAAACTTACATTTATAATAAGCAAACATTCACATCTAGTAACTGGTACATCTGTTTCTTGGGGGAGGGCAGTGTTAGGGTTGTGGTGGATTTTTTTCCCTTTTAAAGGTAAACCCTGCAACGCTGGATAGATGCACATGGAAACTTCACAGACTCCTATTGCCTACATGTACAGTCTCAACTGCAATGCTTGAGTTTCACTGCTCCCACAGCAATACCCTGATTTATTTCTTCATTTTTGAGCCTTTCCCTGTAGAGGCTAAACCTTACACTGTCTCTTATTTCCCTTTAACAAGTACTTGTAGAAAAGCATCTTTTTCTTCAGGCTACCAATGCTTCATAGATAAACATGGCCTAAATTTTTCTGATAAATGGGATGCTGGAGGGATCCCAGAGCCACATCTCCCACAGCTTAACATTTAAGTGCATAACTAAAATGCTTCACTGAGACTACCAATTACTGCAGTTCTGTTACTACCGCACAGAACTGCTCAACACCAAACGGAGCTATGAGATTCCAGAAGCCATTTTTAGCCCAGGGCACTAGGCCAAAAATAACCTTTTCAGTTCTCTAGGAAGCCAAATGTACAAAGATATGAAAACTGGCAGAAGGAGTACAGCACTTCTTGCCAAAATACTGCTTTTTTTTTTTTACTGTGTATAGTTACTACTCTTTCATATTACCTGATTCTTAACTGATTGCAAATCTATAGTGATATTCTTTTTGAGACTATTTGTGAGTTGTACGTCTGTGCCAGAAGCTACTATAAAGTGAGTTTCTGCATTGTGTTAATACATTTAAAACCACTCCCAGGACTTAAGACCTTAATGGAAGCTTTAAGTCTTTACTGCCATCCCAACATCTTCCAGAACAAAACTAATTCAAATACCTCAACATCCATTCTTCAAGATATTATACACTGACAGTTAAAAAAAATGGCAAAAAAATCTCCAAAAAATACCAGAGAAACCAAGTTGGGGTCCATTCACAGTTTTGCCTCTGATCTGTTCTGAGATCTGAATTAAGTCATTCAAAATTCCTGCTTCCGAGTTTTTCCAATCTATACAACCAGGGATAACCTGCATCGTTATAGAGCAATGAAATAACTCTCTGAGCAAAGTTTGCATGGTAATTTTTTAATGGAAACACAGAGCAAGATCCATGCTAGGAACCACTAAAAGTAGAAAACTTAAAGCCATTATATTAATGACTTTAAGACTTTAGCTCTTAAAGTCATTACATTAACAATCAATATAATTACATAAAAGGCTTTCAAATTACAAGAAATTCAAAAGACTACTTTCTCTACCCTTACAAGCTCCTGACTGATTGGCCGAATGTCAAAGTCACTCACAGCACACTTCAGCAGAGCAGTAATAGCAGCAATACCATGATATAGAAGTGTCTCATGGTCCACACCATGATAGTGTCTTTCTTCTCTCTAAATTCACTTACAAAAATGTCAGCAAATTGAAGTTACTGGTTATTTTAAATTAGTTCTGATTTTCTTTCAAATCACAAGATCCACACCATTTGCATGAAAGATTTTTTTTTTTTTTTGCAGAGAGCCTGCCAGATTATCTTCACTTTTTATGGTGAATTTGAGACAGCACATGGAAAAAGAAAAAAAAAAATTAAGTTCTGAAGATGGGGAGAAATTTGGCAATTTTTAAAATTAAAAACAATTTTAGGCTCTGCAGTCTTTTTCATTCCCCCCAAATAAAACCTCAGAAAAATAACATATAAAACTATACATTGCCAAATTAACATAATAGTTTTCCATCACAATTGAAAGTTCCGACAGTGAATAGAAACATCCATTATAACACGGCTACAATTCAGTAAATCAGTCGTGATTTCTGCACATTATGACTAAGAAGCTGCATCATCATATTGATGCTATATAGAAACTAGAAGGAACTGGCACTGATGGGTCTCAAAATAAGTCAAAACATTTCAGACGGATGGCACAAGGTTGTTCTTGTTCAGACACCTGCCTTCAAACACACTAGTAAGCAGAGGCAAATAAATACTGTGCCTAGCAAACCTTGCAAGTGACAGGACATGTGTGAGTGAGGAAAAAATCAAGTCAGTAACACAAGGCAATCTGAATGGCTGCTAAATGGAACACAAGCAAGGAGTAGGCATTCAGCCAGACTGGAATTCAAACCTTGGAAAGGGGATCACAGACAAAACTTACCGAGCAGGGAAACTACACTGTACAAAGTGGAAAGCAAAAGGACAGTTTTCTTGAACTGGGATGAACTCAAAAAACCCAACAAAACAAGCAAACAAGAAACCCTAGCAACACAACATAAAATGAGCATGGGAAATCCTGGGTTAAGTTGTTCCCCTTGATCAATCACAGCTGTATTTAGTAACCAGGGCATCCTTGTCCGGCTCCATCTGCTGAGAAAGCTCCTTTCAGCTTTGACCAGACACCCATTCCAGAAATCTTCATAACAGTCTGCATTTTTTAATTATATAACATATGAATGACACTATGTTCTTCATCCTTCCCCACTGAACAGACACACAGCTTTGATGTTAATACCCTTACCCTGCCTTAAAAAGACTGAATCAAATGAATTCAGCTAAACCTCACTATTATCAAAATACAGCAATGTAACAGCAGCAACAGATATGTACTATGTGTCTATAGTTCAATAATCCCTATTTCTCATATCATTAAGTTTTTAAATAGTTAAAAGTGCAAATAGTACAAAAAGCCATTTTAATAATAAAAGCTTTGCTGACCATGATAACAATTTCCCTGTCTTTAAAATTGGACATAAGGTTCTTACTCTACATAAACTATTGTCACGATAGGACACAAAAGAACACAGGCGCGCACTGCTGTTCTCAAGGTGAAGAGAAAAAGGGAAGTTTATTTTCTGACTCTAACATTTATAGTTTTCTAAAAGTGACAGTGGATTGGAGGGTGACAGTGCCATCTCTCCAATAACACTGGACAAACTAACAGTCTATCAAATTTCTCTTCTTCTATAAAGGAATGCATAACAATGAGTTATTTACAGAAAGTGTGTGAGAAAGTTTGCTACAAAAATGTCAACATCAGAAGGCTTAGAAAATCTGAAAAAATCAAGGTGACAAACTATTGCACTTGTATTTTTGGCATTCTGCCTTACCCTGTAAAGGTTACCCCAAGTGTGTATTCTGCTCCATGTCTTTCCTTGGCTTACCCTCTGATTCAATTTTCTTTTCCTACCCCATTTCTTGCCCATTTCACAAAACTTCTCCATCAGTTTCAGTGATTTATCTTTGCACACATTTTACGAACCTGTTTCTTTCTGTTCCCCAAACAACAGATCCAGCTTCTTACTCATGCTTTTCTCTTCATATTTAAATGTGGTGGGGTTTTTCCCCCCCATCTTATTTCTTTTTCCTTTTTGGCTGTCTAATGTAATGCTACAAAGGAGAGGTGTCACTGCAAATAGCAAAACCAAACATGCAGACTTTAAATGCTAAAAAAGCTCAGTTCTGATCACATAAGATAAATTGAAGTGAAAATGTCATTTGCAGTCATTTTGCTACTTTTGAAACATACTACTTGAGAATAAAAACTAGTATTATAATAGTATTTTAGTGTTCTTTACAGTATAAAGAAATCAATTCACATGCTACATTTAAATATATTTCCAAGATGTACTTTGCTGAATTTTACTTAATTAAAAAAATTATTTGCCTTAAATGCTTCACACATATATTAATGCCAGCTGGTCCAGCAATGTCACTTCCTACCAGAAATAAATATTCATCAGACTACAATAGCAGAAAACACCTAGTTTATGTGGTTAAATCCAAAACCTAGAAATTAAAGCAGTTACTAATCTAGTGTTTTAAAGCACCACGGTCCTGAAAGGAAATAAAAATATTACAACTACTGCACTTCACACCAAGGAATAAAATCACCCATACACAGAAAATTGACATAAAAACCTTCTCCATTCAGCAGCACAAGTCACTGCTAACATTGGTGCTCAGCTATTTTGCCCTTGTTCTGCTTTTCAAAAAGACCAAGAACTCTATTCTGGTATTTAAAACTTCCAGCTACTTCCAGTAATTTCTCTAACTATTCCTAGAAGAATCACCTCACGTAATAACCATGAACTTAGCAATTAGCTTTTAAAAGTTCTAAATCCACACAAGCTCAGCTGAACATGAAACACTTCATGCAGCTTCAAAAGCAAGTGCAAACCTCCTCAGGCTCCAAATTAAGCGCAAAACTAACCCCCACTTGGCTCTGCCACAATCATCGTCTCACAACTTTTGACTTTTTGTTTTTTCCTTTAAGAATATTTCTCCTACCGCCTGGGATAGGAGGACAAAAGACTGTTATTGTTATTTCTATTTTTAAATAGTTAGGAGGTTTACAGACATTAGGGTGTTCTGCACCATACAAGGAAAAAAAGAATAAAAAGCTGGCCAGCAAGACACCCTTAGAGAAAGACACTGGGGAGAAAATGTTAGAATTTCATAAATGAACTCCTCCCACAAAGAAACATCTACGCACAAATTTAGCAGAAAGGAATTATTCCTCCAGAAGCTTAACCCCTCAGCTGCATTCCGAAGAACTCCTCTGATGGGTGTATAATACTTTGCACAACATGGTCAGCAGAGAACAGAGTCAGAAGTCAGATGTAACACTATTTCCAGTTTTGACAGTGATCCCCTCACTGAACACAGGGATAATGTTTCTGGCTCTTTGAATTTGACACATTGGAGGACAATAAATGGGTGCACTTCCCATAATTCTGGTCTCAGCAGAACAAATTTAAGACATCTCTGGTTTGGGAAGTGCCATTTCAATTATTTAAATCATATTGATTTTAACTGTGAGTTAGCAACCTAACCAGCTTGGGAATGTTCACAAACCTAATAAATGCTTACTAACAGTCAGCAAGAACACAGCAGGCAGCAGAATGATGAGCAGTCAGCCTGTGGCCCAGAGAAGTTACTCATCCTTCCTAGAATGGTCATTCTGATATACAAAACACCAGTCTCTCCATCTTGGTTGATCTTGTAACTCTGCAAGCAGCAAAATCACTGGGTTTTCCTTATGCAGGCAAATGGATGCTAAGCTTCCCAAGCTTAAATTCAACAATTAGGATTTTAAAGCATGAATTTGAAACTATATTTGTACTGTAAAGTCTATAAATGTCATGTATCTTGGGAGTCAATTTTCTCCATGTTTATCTGATTATCTGTGCACACAATTCTAATAATTATGAACATAACTGGCATTTTTCCTCAGTTTTACAGATTCCAGATAATTATCCCAAGCCATTACACACATTTCCCTTTGACTTCATATATTTTTTTCAACAGTTCCTAAGTTTTCACTCTCTATGACACTTCTGCCTTTAACAGCACCATCTTTTTACTTATTTCCTTGTTCAAGCCTATATTGCATTGGCATTTGCCACCTTCCTCTTCCAAGCCACAGCTCTACTGTGCAAATATTGATTCTACTTTGTCATAGCTGATTCTGCCCCAACCCCGTCCCCTCACAGAAGTATTCAGTGTTTTCAAAACTCTCTGTATAGTAACTGTGTTAAGATTCCTACAGTTTCTCCTGTTTAAAAGATGTCTAAACCAAGATGCCTTTTTTGCTGAAGACACAACAGAAACAGACCAGGGAAGGACTAAAAGAAGGCTCACAAACAATGTAGGGATATTTGGCTTCTACCTCCCACCAGTGATCACAGGTGAACGGATCTGCAAAATCTGCAAAAATGTCTAAAAGCATTTGAAAGGGAACCTGTAGCACCTTGACTTTCATAACAGCCCTTCTAAAGCTCTGAGTCAGCCTTTTCCAAGCAGATTGGCCAAGGATGCATAAAGCAACAATATTTCTACAAAAGCCTCCAGCTTTTATTAATTTACACGCACAGCACATCCAAACACAGCAATTCTAGGCAGAGCTGTTTAAAAAACTACCACCCTAAAGGGGAAGTTTTCTTTGGGGGTAAAGGTTAAATCCACAGCAGAGCCTACTCCTGCTGAAATGGAGGGATTTCACCCTTCCCAAATCCCCTCCCATGGTTTTTAGGCTGGCATCTCTCCTACCTCTTAGCACGTGCACTAGTTTTAACTAGCAAGCAAGTCAAAAAGAAAAAAACAAACAAACAAATAAAAGAAGAACACAGAGAGTCAGCGGTGGAAAGCCGTTAATCTGCTCAAGCCACATTCTGAAACAGTAACCAGACAATTGTGTACTCATAATTTGTTCCATGCAACAAAGACAGCCTGAGCCAATTCACTTCATTTTGTGCTGAGAAGTGTGTAACAGCACCTGCAAAGTCACTGGCTACATTTCAGCTACAGGAGCATAAATCTCCAGAAAAAAGAGATAACTTTCAAAAGTACCACTGACTAGACTCTACAACAAGAGAACTAATAGACTGTTCTCAATAGAAGTCAATAGCTTTGATGTTTGTAAGATCCACAAGCAAGGATATAGTCAGGCTTCAGGAAGAATAAAAGGGCCAAGAGGGTTTAAATCGTATTCTGCAGTTATAAGTTGCTATGCACATCCATGTTTCTAAAAGAACTCCTTTAGTTTGATAAAGCCCTCTCCCAAAACATTGCTTATGAGTAAAAAAACAGAAGGTAGAATATGTTGGCACAGAGATGTCCAGACAGACCCCATGAACAGGTGGTGTCAGAAACTGTTAAATACATAATAATGAATACAAAATTGATTTATCTTCATGTTTTAGCCATAAGAATTACATCTCCTAAGTTTTGGCTGCAGGGTAAAATTCAATTCATTGGTGATAATAAGCAAACATATTTATTCTCTCTCCCTGTCCTAATATACTTAAGATAATCTTTGCGTAAAAAAACCAGTAAGTAAGGTTAGAAATCTTCAAATAAACACAGAAATGTTGTAGGAAGGGACTGACTTTTGAAATTAAAAATAAACAGAGTTCTATTATTTTTTAGCCTTATAAAGATATTATTTATTGATATGAGTTTAAGTTAAATGACCATAATGAGAGGCTCTCAGCCTTATCCAAAAAAACCCATTTAATATTTAATAAAAATATTAATTCAAAATTATTAATTATTCAAAGTTATTATCAGAGAGAATTCGTAAAATGAGCGGGGCATATAAATATATTTTTCTCTAGCGGCCAAATAACAACCAAATTCTAAACAAGAGTCTATATAGTGGTCATATTTGATATTTGGAAGTGTGCAGCAGCACAAACAAGCCATGACATCCTGCCCAGTACAACCTGCACTTAGAACAGGTGGAATCAACTGCACATCTACTGCTGATATTAGGAGAATTCTCACATGTGAAGGAAGAATTACATTAATAAAGCAGGTGGAGAAAATAAGTAAGAATAAATTATGGGAATCAAATGTACACAGAATCATAGAATGGTCTAGGTTGGATTGAACTTTTAAATGTCATCTAGTTCAACTCCTCTGCATGAAGCAGCAACATCTTTGACTAGATAAGGTTGCTCTGAGCCCCATGCACATCATACTTAAATTTTAAAAAAAGGAAAAAAGGGGGGGGGGGGTGAAACAAGAAATATTACTGTTGATTTTATCAGCAAAGAGGAACAAAAGGAATGTATTTCACCCGAACCAGCATCAACGCTCACAGTGATACTATGATTTTTTCAACCATCTTGAAAGCAAGTTCATTGTTACACAGTCAAAACAACTATCTCAAAGATGCTGCCAGGCAAAAATGTCTTCAACACAGCATTGTCTCACAAGTATAGTCCACTCAGAAGCACTTTAAAAAAAAGCAGGTAGGAGCTCTTTTATCAAGGGAGCATTTTACTGCACAAAAAAATACACATTCCTTCAAAAATTTCATACTGTTCAATGTATCAATAAAATACTTCAATTTGTAATTATTTTCTAATAATCTCATAATCTAGCATGTAATTTAAAGAACTTATTTTCTTCTCTGCCAGGTCACTACCGGCAGCAGCAAGTAATCCCTCTCCATGTGCCTAATTCATCCAATAGAAATGGATGATGCAGGTATTCACTAGAAAAGGTTCAGAGGATCTGTCTTCAGAAATATAATCAAAGCCCACAGAAAGAGGCTGAAGTAATACAGGAGGCAGCAATGGTTACATCTTTGGGGCCTTTGCTTGCTCTTTTATAAAGTAACATGCTTCCAGCATTCCCAGAGGTTTGGAGGAATATAATTGCATGCTATTACTTAAGAACTATGTGATTACTGTGCCACTGCCTTCCGCATAACCCAGCCTGTAATAAAAGTGATAAGAATAGCATTTATTATTTTTGAAATGGTTTTTGCATTGCATTCACACTGATGTGGTTTAAAACATCTGACTAAACTCAAGACACTTTGCATAGAGGTTTTATTTTCCTCTAACAGTACTGAACATCATGAAAACTCCATTCTGTGTGCAGAGACCTGACCAGGTCACTCAGCACTTGACCAGAACTCTCAAAGACTGAGGAAGAAATGTTCTATCACATTTCTATAACCAAGATGGATTCAATGCAAAGAAAAGTCACAGAAGAAAACGCATAACCAGAAGCCACAGGAATAGAAAGTGACAAGTACAGTTCAGCCTCTGTAGTTATTACAGAATGTAACTGCAGTGAGAACTAGAAAAATCAAACAATCCCATCCCAGCTGCTAAAGGCAAACAAGCCATGTCCCTTTTGTAAGTGCATCAGTTGCTATACAAAATCTGACTTCTAACTTCAGGAAAAAAATAAATGCATGAACAGAGAACTTAAAGTTGATCACTCTTTTCTTCCTCAGACCTACAAACAGCACTCAGAACCTTTCTAGAAAACAAGCTTGATAATATTTTATTTAAAAGCAGCTGTAGATGATCGCTTTCTGAATCAAAAAATATTTGCAGTCTGCAGTACTAAAACACTGTCAAGTGCAGACATGGTTTCAGTTTTCTGGAAATTCCCTGCTCCTCAGAGCCCTAAACTTAACCCCCCTCACTCATCTCCTCTACATCAACAAGTATCTTCATTTTTCAGTGAGACTGGCAATCCTCTCCTCCCCTCAAAAAAACAGTAAAAGGCTACCCCTACCCTAAAACCCAATGTTTCAGGACTTCAGAGACATGTCAGCACATCAGATCCAAAACTACAAATCACTCATTTCAAGGACCTATTCCAAGTAGTACAAGAAAGTTTTATGCTATGTACATTTATGGAGAGGAAGCAGAAGAAAAAATTCCCATCAAGAGTTTGCCCCAAGAGTTTCAGAAATCTGGCCTTAAGCCAGGCACCTCTTCTGTTTATATATTTGTTATGTAATGTAACAAACAGAAAAAAAACATTAATTTTTTTGAAATATATCAACACACAACTTTCAAGGCAGTTCCCATTAAACAGCTACAAGAAGCTGTTACAAACAAAACCTTAAAGAAACTATAGATTAACACCGTGTTCTTCTAGAAAGTGACAATGATAAAAGGGCTGCTGTTGTCACAAGATTAAGACAAGGGTTGATCTACACTGCTGTTTATATCAAACAAAAAGAGAATGAAAACACAATTCTACATTCAATTTCATACTGAATGTTTTCCATGTAAACCCCGACAAAAGCCCAATAATGCTTGAAGATAAAGACTATTTTTTCCCTAGAAAAATCAGTAGAACAAGCAAGCATGTAAGAAGCAGGTGCTACCTCTACATACTAAACACAGCTCATGCCTGTACAGCACACACTTAAACAATACACAAATACTAACATGCAATCACTACCAATCAAACAATTTTCTTCCCAGTATACAATCCCCTCAGTATATAATTTGTTTTTCCAACAGTTTGGTTCAATATTAAACAAGCTCAGTTTCTGGACTTCCAAACTATTTATCTTTTGCAGCATGTCTTTTTGAAAAAGAAATGAGATTAAAAATGCCTTGCTTGGGATGACAAGCTGAAAGTCATTCTTCTAACCACACAGAGTTCCCCTACCTTGCCTATCCCTTTCACATCTGCTACTGAGTCAGCTAATGGTTACAACAGTAATTCATGCTATCAATTCATGGTAGTTTCATTCATCAAGCTTCCTTCACTTTTTTTTTTTAATTCATATAACCATATAGGTGCTCACACAGACCAATGTGAAATCCACTCAGCAACAGCCCCCAAGAAACAAAGTTAAACAATAACACATGACACCTACCATACATCTGAGGCACTAACTCTGGGACAGACACAACAAGCATGTGTGTCTCCATATACAGGAAGGCATAAATGCCCTCATGTGCAGGAGTAGCTGAGAATTTAGATTCATGTTATCACATGTCTGCATGTAGGTATAGCACCTGCTGTTTTGCGGGACAAGAACAAGTGACTACACGTCTCCTGCTCCGCTACCACAACACAACTGGCTCCAGCAGGCAAATGGGGACACAAGGGCATGTGGAGGCTGTATGCTGAAGACCTTAGCAGTACACTAATATATTCCTCTAATGCAGGTTTACACCCTTCTACCTAGTGACACCATGTAAAGAAGGGATTAGGTTCCATCACCTGGGATAAACAGGAGCCGGAAAACTCACATGACCCTTTGAGGTGGGTCTGCCTCCCTACGTGAGAAATAAGCGTGCCCTTTTTCATGTTGGAAAAAAGGTGTGAGAGCAAATTAACACAGACTGAATACATGTCCCCTCACCACTCCTGCCTGCAGGGTTGTCAGGCCTGTCCCCTCTGCAGATTTATGTAATGTTGGTGTCCCCCACTGTAGAGTACATACAGTGCCTGTGAAGACAAGGATTTCCCTGTACATTTGCCCTGGAAGATAGCATTGCATAGAGCTGGCACTTGTGGCTAAATGACTGTAAGGACACTAAGGGGCATGTCAACCCCAGTGCTGAACAAGTGGCATTTGTGAGAGGTAGCATGCTCCCTGGGGCATCTGCACAGCAAACAGTCTTCCTATGGACATGCCTCCCCCTACGGCACGCAAACAGGTGACACGTTAGGAGGCACATGAGTATCTCAACGTGGTTACATACGGACCTGCATCCCCTCCGGGCCAGGTGGGTTCACCCACGAGCAGCAGGACAGAAGCAGCAGGTATCCACCCCAGCACTGTGTGTGCATTCCCGCCGCGGCTGAATCAAAGGTGGGCTGGCTGCCACCGCAAACCTCAGCAGTCAGGGAAGGGTGGCACAGAGACGCACATTCCCCAGAGAGAGAAGAGGACAGGTGGGAGCAAGAATTCCCCACACATTCCCCCAGTGTGCCACGGGAGAGGCATCTCTGTATCACCAAACGCCGAGCGGGGGGGATGGAGGGGAGCGCGCACAGATCCAGCCATATGGAAGCAAACACCTACCTCATACACCAAGGCGGGGGGAATAAAGAAAGCACAGGGTCCACGGAGAGATGGGGTGGGCTCGGCTTCCGTGTGGGGACGGGCCCCGAGGAAGGCGAACGAAAGGGTGGGGAGGGGGTGTTCGCCTCACAGGGAGAGGTCGGGGGGCACCGAGGGGGCGGGGAGGGGATCCCGGGCGATTCAACAAACCCGCCTTCCCCTCTCCCCGGCCGCCCCCTCCCTGCGCGCCCGCGGCCGCTCGCCCGGGCTCACCTGCCCGCACCGTGTCGGAGAGGTCGTGGCTGAGGGCGGCGGCGCTGCGCGGGAACTCCTTCAGCTTCCTGCCGCTCAGGTTGAGCCCCCCGGAGTGCGCCGCCTCCTCCAGCGCCCGCTCCAGACCGCGGTTCAGCGGCGCCTGCAGACCCAGCGCCCCGCTGCCGCCGCCGCCGCCGCCCACCCCGGCCGTCGCCGCCAGAGCAGCAGAAGGGAAGGGCTGCGACTCGCCTCCCAGCGTCGCCATCTTTCCCTCGCCGCTGGGGCTACCCGAGAGGGCCACCGGACCTGCCTCCCTCCTTCCCTTCTTCTCTCCCTCTTTCCTCCTCCTCCTCCTCCTCCCGCTCGCGGCGGCGGCGGCGGCGCGAGCAGGGGGCGGAGGCGCGCGGCCCGGGCGAGGCGCGCCCACTGCGCATGCTCCGCTCCTCCCGGCACCGCTCCCCGCCGCGGCGCCACCTAGCGGCGGCGCGCTGCCCCCGGCGCTGGAAGTGCCAGGCGGAGAGGGGGCGGCTCTCCATTGTTTCCTTGCCACAGCATTCCTTGGAAAGCCAGCCCGGGAGGCCTGCCCGCCGCCGACTTGGGCCCCTTCTGCGGGCAGCCGGCGGAGCTGTCCCGCAGCAGGGCCCGGGGGCTGGATGGCAGGCGGTGGGCGGCGGGCGGTGTGAGCCTGCAGGTGTGCCGGCAGCAGCGTGTGCGGGCTCGGCTTTCCGCATTGGGAAGTTAAAGGCTGCGGCGGCTTTTCGCACCGAGCGAAGCCTTGGGAGCATCTGCCCTGCAGAAGGGCTTTCTGTGCCGTGCTTCTCCCGCAGCGGCCGGTTCACACCTGTCTGTGGCTCCTGCGCACAGCCTGCCCCAGAGGGACCCTCGAAGGATTTGTAGCGACAAACCAAGCATAGGAGCCGCCATCCGTTCAGTTTACGGTGGGATGACTTTTCCGAGCGGGTGAGGGTGATGGGTTTGGTTTATTCCCCCTTTCCTCTCTACAGCTTGGCGAAGCTGAGCCCAGGAGATGCAGAGGAGCAAGGCTGAGTGGTCCCACACGAGTTACCGAGTTTAAAGATAAAACAGGACTTGTACAACGTCACCCCTGACCTGTGCTTTACAGACCATTACATTTCACTCACTCACCCTGAGCCGTGATCAATGGTTGACATTAAACCAAAGCCTTCCCAGCTCCAGGAAGTTCAACTGCTGTGTGCTACAGAGACAAGGAAGACCTAACTGGCACACAAGGAAATAACCCCAAGAACACGAGACATCATGGCGAGTTTAGCAGTCACAACCAGAAACAGCCCTGGGGAAAAAGATGTTAAGAAAATGGGAGGAAGGGTGTTAGAGGTGGATCTTTTCACATAAAAATATCACAACATCCATTAAAAACTTGTTCTTTATAATTTAGATATGTTCTCAGTATCAGCATTTTTCATTTATGTTTTATATGCATTGTATCAGTGCAAAAGTGTCAGCAAGTAGCCTAGCACTGTTTTAAAAAGATGCCTTACATTAAGGAAAAACCTATAAAGTAAAGCTATAAAGGGGGTTATTTTACTGTAATTACATTTATAATACACCTAAAATACAAACCCTGAATTAATCTCCAGTGCAAATTCCCCTCTATACATACTATTGCTACCCGAGCCCCTACTACTGCCAGTTTTTGATTTTTTATGCAGAGATCTTAGTTTTTGGCATGACTAAGACAGTGTACTACCAATTCAAGAAAATTTTGGATGCACCAGAGAGTAAATCTTGGCAGCATTCCTTGGAACAGCCCCTAGCCGAAGTTAACCAACAGTTACCACAACATTTGTGCCCAGATATCACATTGCTTTTGACAAAGCTTGTTGGTGGGTTATGAAGACCATATTACTCACAAATTTCCACTAGTCACAGCATGTTTTGGTTTTGTTAAAATGTTTAATTCCAGTTTGCATGCAATCTTTGCATTGCTGCTGGAAAGCATAAAGAAATAGACAAATAGCTACATCTTTTCTGCAATTTAAAGAAAAGTGTTGCTAAACAGTAAGTAATAAAACCATTATCCAATTCAAGTTGAATAAACTGTGAATAGGAACTAACTTCTAGGTTCCTCCTATATTTTTAAATGCAATTTCTTAAATGCAAGTTTAATGAACTAAGTACTATATTCTTATACACTTAAATAAATCTGAAATACTGTAGGTTTTGTAACTCAGTAAATGACTTTGCATGGGAGATTTCCTGTGTATTAAATTACCCAGCATTGTGGAATTTTATTTGGAAATTTTAAATATAGAACAAAACATTCAGGCAGCATAAATGAAAAATTCCTCTTCCATCATCAGGTCTTTATAGTCAGGAATGAAGCATGTTTTCTGGTGAGTTTTGTGAAGTTTTCACACCAGTGGAATACTATGTCCCTTCCTCCCCCACTTCTGGTAAGACATTATTTCTAAAGCTGATTTTTATTTAAAAAAAAAAAGGAAAAGAAAAAAAGATGGTTTTATTTTTCTCTTCATTGACCTCACACCATAACACCAATGCTGAGAACTGATTCACAGCATCTCACTGAAGGGAAATTAGCAGTGATACCTTTCTCAGCCTTATGTGAAAGACAACTTGTCCTCCTTTGCAGGAGGTACCCAAAGCCCAGAGGAGTCACCAGGTTGCCCTGCTTGCAGGCAGACACCACGTGCCCACCTTCCCTGCCCTGCTGGGCTCACATGAGGGGCCTGTGGCTGGCAAAGGCAGACAAGTCAGCACAGCCTTCCCTTTGAAGACATGCAGCATGAGGACAGCTAGGATTACAGAAAGGTGGCACTTGGCCTAGCAGGGGTTAAAGAGTAGGTTTTACTTTATAGCAGTGCAAGGGCACCCACCAATAATCAGGGATCAAGGCTGATTTAAACTGCTTTTTGATCTGAGCAGCTGAGCTTCAATGCAGGCGTGACCTGTGCTTATCACACACGAAGTTGAAGCTCCTGGAAGTAACACTATGAAAACTGTCCATGTTACCAAGATTGTGGAAAGCAAAAAAAAAAAAACACCTGCATAGAACTGAGGCTGTACATTGCCTTCACTTTCTCTCCTCTCTGCCTGAGCACTATGCCAGATCTAACTCCGTTCCTATAGATACAAAGGATTAGAAACTGGAAGCACTACAGAAAACAAAAAGACCAATCACACCAGCACCAGTTTCCTCTCTATGCAGATGTATTTGGAAGGTCACGCTCCATGTATTGACTTTGATCAGATCACTAAGTGGGCACATCCTGGCACAGCAGCTTAACTAAGCTAGTGGCAAGGTGTCACTGCAAACAGCCCTTCGATTCCTTGCCCCCGCCAGTTCCTATGTGACAGTATTTGCATTTGTTTGTCTCTTCAATGAGACCTAGAACAGCTTAAAAGGAGCAGCTCTAGGAGGAAAACAGTGGATACTCTTCAGCAAGCTGATAACGAGTGTAGCAGAGGAGAGAAGAATCCAGAATGAAGTCTTATGGATGGTATCAGAAGACAGGTGACTGTTCTGCCAGTTGGGTCACACATAATGGTTGTGAGAAGAAAATTTATATCACAAATGCACAGAAAGTACCACAGCTAAGGAGAACATGAGCCTTAGAGTTCCTGAGTGAATTTCTGTTACTCTAAATTGGCAGGAAAAAGGCAAATGGCAAGGCCTATGTGCCTTGTGAAGATCAGAGTTGGGTGGAGACTTACGTGCAGGGAGTTGGTCCCTCACAGGATAGCATGGGACCTCAGTGGGGGTACCTGTCCTGTGCTAGACATGGCACTTTCACAGCATGCAGCAGGAGAGCCTTACTTTACCTTAGCATGAAGACATTTGCCTCATGCTCCATGTGCTCTGAGATAATGCTGAAGAAAGAATTGTGTGAAGTAGTTCAGAGACAGTCAGGGTACACCAGTGTTTTTTTCACATGAATATCACAGGTGGACAAGCTGTCTGGTCTGGAGACAGAAACAACACATGCATTAAGTAAGATGTCAAACAGAAAGCGTGTGGCACTCAGCCTGCAAGGCTGCCCCTGTTTGGTGCCACACAAAACAGCGGCTACAACTCAGGACACATTATACATCCTTGGTAGCTTGACAAACAGCACCAGGGCAAAGAAAATTACTAGAGGAATCTCAAAAGAAAAAGTATGCAGACCGAAGCATCAGGTGGCACAGAGTGAAAGATGTTTCTTTCAATTAGAGCACAGACTCCCTACACTGCTCACAGCATTCCTGGGACGAGCAGTTCATAGCAGACACACCAGAAGGATTAGTAGCCTACACAGAGCAGACCCACCAGGAGAATGAGTAGCCTACGCAGAGCAGACAGTGCACTGGAGCTTCCTTGCAGCAAAGCTGGCGAAGGGAGTATGAAAGGCAAGGAAGCTATATCAGGAAACAGCTCAGAAAAATCCATCTACAGAACACCTACCTCTCAGAACACTCAGAAAGAAAGAAAAAAAAAGAGGTGAGGGGAAGAAGAGAACAATTAATTGATAGGAGACAAGAGATCGGGAGAAGCTTACATATAAAGCAGGAGCTCAGAAAGGAGACAAGCAGGATAGTCACTGCTCAGAAGACAAACAAGGTTCATCCTTACATAGACTCAAGCAAGCTCATTATATAAGGGAATACAATTATTTAATTACTACAGAAAAAGAAGCTCTTCTTGGTGCCTGCCAGTGATTGTTACAAGAATTGGAGGCTCAGGAAAGCATCTTCCTCACTGTGTCCTAAGACCTAGCAGGTGCGCAGGTCAAAACACAACCTGAATGGTGGTTGGTGGGATTCAATTGCCACAGGATAGATCTCAAACACCCCCACATACACTGGGCAAATTGGCAAGGTTCACTGCCACTGTCATGGTAGTGATGCTCTGTACAGACACTGATGCAAGAGGAGAGAAGCTGCAGAAGATCACGACCACAAGCTCAGTTTTCAGCTAACTGGTCGTGAAAATAGAACTGAATGCAAACTGAAACCAAAATGAAACTTAGTATCACTGAAACACTGGAAATTACTGCGGAGTTAAAGGCAATGCACTTACATGCTTGAAATACTAATTTAGCTCACATTATTAGTTGTAAACTGGCAGTGTTTCTTTCAAGTTTTTCAGACAACCTTGAAATATGCAATGTGATAGTGATAACTATAGCCATTCTTACTTTGTATCAACTTCAGCAGAGGTTCAGGGGATTGTAACTGTGATGGGAGCCTTGCCCTACAAACAGGAAGAGCCGATAAGTATTTAAACTATGGAGAGGAAAACAAAGACACACCTAAGCTGGGAAAGGATTGTCTTCCAAGAGTTTGCCCTTATGAATATTTGAAACAGCATCTGGTAAGGGAAGGAGCCATCAGGGTAAGATAGAACCTGTCTTCTAACAAAAATAGAGAAAACAACTAGTTATTGTCAATAGCAATTAGACATCTATGGAGACACATTGCTGGCAGCCTCACAATACCTCCAGTGTAAACTGCTGTCGAAATACAGCAGTTTCTATGTCTGTTGCAAAAAAAAACTATGCAAACCTGATTTCCTACCCACATCAGACTATTAGCACAGACACATGAAACGAAAATTGAAATAGCGAGTCATCAGTCTATTGCAAAATTCAGAAAATGCAAGGAGATAGAAGACATCTGCCAACCAGATGAATTCAGGTTTCTAGGTGGAGCACACACAGCAAAGCCACACTTTGTAAAGCCTGTGCTAATGATTATGGGAAAGACAGCAGGTAGAATGCTTCATATCCCTTTAAAGAGCAACAAGAACACTGGAACCAAAGAGAACTATGGCCTGGTAAATCATTGGGATGTAGAAAGGCGAAAGTGAAGGCCTAAAGGCCAAAAGCAGCAGTGGAAATGAAAGAACAGCTCAACCCTTCATGCAAGCCCAGATATATTTCTTGCAAACCACACAGACCATCTCTCTGGTATAAACAAGTTTTTGAGACACCTGGGGACTCAGAGTTGTGAACCAACACAAATCTGGTGGTTGCAAAGTACTTAGCTGACTTAAGTCAGATAAGTGATTTTAGTTGACCAGCATTGTGTTTAGGCCTTGTCCTCACTCATTCCACCAAGTTGCTGATATCAGTAACCTGGCAGCAATAAATTAGAAGGTGAAATTGCAAAGAGGGTACCTGCCATTGGGGAAAAAAACCACACCATGCATGCAGTTCTTGAATAGGGAATTGTATTAAAAGCATGTTATTAACCAGATATACTCTGATAATGTGTACAAATATGGATCCTTTGTGACCACCAGCACCTCTCTGTCCAGAAGGTATGCCACCCCAAGAGGTATCTTTGTTTTCCTAATATGTGTCCAGGGCCACTGAAACAAGAGTTATTTGCAATAACAGCACCATCAGCACTCCTCCTTGGTTGTCCGAATAGCCCCCAAACATCAATAAGGATGGCAAGATGCAATATTTTAAGAAGAAAAAGTCATGTGCTCTCAGGTTTAATTACTTGGTTTAAGTGACTTTTCATGGAAGTGAAGCTGTATGTGTTTTATAAACAGATTTTAGCCCATATGGGGATGTTGCCTTGGTACATGGCCATGGGAAGTGCTGGCCTAGGAGGGGATACTCAGTATACTTGGTATTTCAAGAACTGTGGCTACATGGCTACAGAGAAAATGTATGTCTTGGAGCAACCTTGATTCTTTTCTATTTCATATATGATGCCAGGGCAGCTGATAGTGTCTTGCAGGTGATCAAAAATAACTTAAATCCTCATTCGCTATGCTGAAAGTACTATGTACAGGTCTTGAAAATCAGTGGCAAAGAATCAAGATCGAAGTTTACCATTTAATTGCAATTTATGTCCTCATCCCTTCCATTAAGATTAAGGCATTGAGCAATTCATATTAAACTTCCCAAAACCAATAATTCCGCATAACTAGAAAGAAATATATAATTTCCTGGTTTCTTTGACAGAAAAGCAGCAAGTTATCCTGTTTCATCATAACTCTCTAATACATCTAAAATAACTATAATAACTCTATACCAAGTAAGTTTGTAAGCAATGTTTTAGAGGCATTCTATTCACAATTAGTTACAGAACACACCATTTAATTTAGAGCAATCTTAGTTTCTTCCAGCACATAACAAAGCCTCCAACCTGTAATCACTTGGCATTAGTTCCCAGCTTGTGATCTGGATCACTGGAGCTCAGCATGGGCTGAGCTGGGGTGCAGTGGAAATATGGAGCGGGGACATGAGGAGGTGAGACAGCTCTTCTAGGTGTGACTTTGCTGCTCCACCTGTAGCAGGGAGCACTTCCCAGCACTGCATCCCAAGCCTGCAGCATCTGTGAGGTGAGCAGAATCCTCACACAGCAGGCCCTTGGTGCTTTCCAGTGAAGTCTGGATCTTGCAATCACAGCACAGGGATGTGAACATTCCACCACTGCAAAATCTCATGTGCTAGGTACAAGAGAGTGACCAGACATCGTAGGAGATGGGTGGAACCACAGGCAGAACGAGTGCACAGCTGAACTGTGTGAGAGAAGTAGTACTCTCCACTGCAGCCTCACTCCAAATTCCATGTCACTTGTCCCTTGTCCCTGTCACCTTTCAAATCACAGCATTGTATGAGAGCATCTCAGTCTTTGCCAAAGATGAAACTAAGTGACAGATTGTTGTGTTCCTCTGATTGTGCAGTTCCTCTTATTTTTATTTAAAAGGTGCAAGAAGGTGCAAGAAGACAATTGCTGGCTAGAATCTCTTGCACTATAAGAATCAAATCATATTTCATACATAGAGGTCTGCATGTTTGGTGAGTGAGTGTATAGCATGAAGTAAGAGGCATAATACCAAGGATCTCGATGGAAACAACAGATTCCTCTTGGGAAGAAAAAGTATGCAATGTTCCTAGTGAGACTGTCTGCAAAAGAGCTCAAAAATGGTTCACATGGGGTAAGTCCAGGTGCTTGCAATGCTGGGCAGACAACACCCCTCTCTTTACCTCCTCTTTCCAGATACACACTATCAGACTGAGCAGTGCACAGCCAGCAGAATGACTTTCCTTCTCACTGGCAGGTGGAGGTACAGCCTGGTCTTGGACATGGAAAAATAAAGGCAACCCTGTTAGCTGCAGACTTTCATATCCTGCGTGTGGTGAAGGCCAGGTAAGTACCCAGGTCTGGGTGGTGCTCTGGCCACTTTCTCTCAATGGTTTGGCTCCTGGGAGATGCCAGAAGGTCCTCCCATGCTGCAGAAGCTGATGGGAGTGAAGGGTGCTCACCTTCCTGCAGAATCTGTCTGTAAGGGACATCCTTACATTCTCAGTGTGCACCCATTTAAGGACAACTACATGAATGTCCTTTTCTGTTCTCTCCCAGTTTTGTTTCAGCCATCTCCTTTACCTTCAAGTGCTTTCTTAATGTCTCACACTCTGTTTTAACAATAGGAGCTGAACACTGAAACAGCAGAGCTAAGTGAAATGTATGCAGAGAGAAGGAGAAGGAAAAGCAATTCTTCACCCATCCCCCCATCTGTGATCAGTACATCTCTGCTAATGTGTAAAACACAGACCAGCCTGTACAGCCTACATTACATGTAGCAGTTCAAGTAGGGATGTTTTTAACATGTGTTGCTTATGGCATTGCTATTACTACAACGCCTGAGCAGTAATGCAGATAACTGGTCTTTAGCAATTATAACAAATGAAAGAGAAATAGCAGAATTTCCTGGGGAAAAAAAAACCAAAAAACTTTCAGGGATCTTGCTGCCTTTCCCTGAACTCATTTGGGCATATATTTGGGCAAGAGTATATCCTTTATCTCATCCATGAGAGCCTAGACAGCTGTTTAGAAAGAATGAAAATAGCTAACAAAGTGAAACAAATGGTCTTAGTACTCCGAAGAAAAATAAAAGAAGGAAAGTGCTAATCAGGGAAAGCATCCATTTAAAGCTTTCCATGATAGGTAGGGGAGAGAGATTATTTTTACAGAAAAAGAATGGGAATAGGAACTGGATGTTGAGACCAGTGCTTTACTGGTTGGTTGGTTGGTTGTTGTTTTGTTTGGTTATTTGTCCACAAAAAAATCTGAATTCTCCATCCTTGCAAAGAAACAATTGATTTTTCCCAAGATACTAAGATGGGAAATTATTAGGATGGTTGCTACTATAATGCTTCTATATTGTAGAAGCTTCTACAATGCTACTATAATATCTTGTGCTCTGATGAGATACCATTCTCTGTAATTACAGGCCACAAAAATGAGGTGTGTTTCATAAATAATTTCAGAAGTTTTCTTCTGAACTTATAAATTCCCTTTCTTTTTGTACATTCAACACAGCTCAAGTTCACCCAAACCAGCAGCAATCCCCTCACATCTTTCATCTATGGCTACTTCCTTGTTCTTCAGGCCAGCGAGTCCTGCTGCAGCAGCATATCTTGCAGGACAAGCCACAGGGCTCCACATCTCTCTCAGCAAGCACTGCCCACCAGCACTGGAGCATGGGGAGCTTTTGGTCCAGTCCTTGAGTGAGTTTGGCCTGTTCACAGCAAACTTCTAAATGCCTGTAGGACCTCCTCAAACTGCCTTTGTGTGGATGTTTATGCCAAGTGTGCCTAATCTTGGACACTGCAGTTTGTTAAAACTAGGATTCAGGATATTCACATTCACATGAAACTCATAAAATGTCTTTCCTGAGCTCTGTTGGAGGTACATGTCCAAGGCAATTATTCATAGCAACACCGCACCTTTCATTCAAAGACAGCATCTTCAAATTACCTGACTTTTGTCAGGTCATGGATATTTAACCGGAGAAGTGAGGAAGACTGATTTCAAGACAAGTATATATTTAAAGCCTAATTACCAGGTGTGCCTCATATGTGCAACATATCTGCAATAAAACCTCTGAAAATTGGCCAGCACACGTGTTTTTAACAGAACACCACCCAGTGTTAAGTCAAAAGCCTTAATAAATCTAAATATATTACAGTATTTTTATCAGCTAAGTATATAAATTCCTCAAGCATTAAATCAGGCTTGCTTTACAATAACTCATTTTCACTAAACCATATTGATGGCAATAATTATATTTGTATATGTCAGTTCCTTTGAAGCCCCATGTCATTTTTCTGTCATTTTGCCTACAACTGATGTAAGCTAACAAGCCTATAATTAGTGGTTTGTCACACCCTCTGAATTCTGGCACAGACTCCCAGTCTTCTGGAATTTTCTGATTGCAAGGTGTTTTCTGAACATCTTTAACTGCTGATATGTTGAAAGTTGTGTACGATTCTGGCAGAATACAAGCACACCCTGCTGTATTCTGAAGAATAATTTTCTGAAATATTTCTGCCTGTTCTGCATCACAGATATTGGGTTTTTTCTGCTTTTTCTAGTCATGGGCCTAAACCATTATCATTGTTCCTAGTAATTGAATGATTTCATATTATCCTTGGCTGTCATTTGAAGAATTTATTTACTTATTTTCAGCACATGATGACTTTTTACTTTAATGGATTGTTCTTTTTTCACTATTGAAAAAGAAGCTGTCTTGTAAACAACTGATTTACTTCTGACCCTGAATCATAACTGATGTTTAGTCCTTCATTGACAAAGGGGAAAATGTGACACTTTTCTATCTGAATAAATGTCTCTAAAATAGATTTCCATATTTATTTTTATTTTTCTATTTCTATTTCATTTCCCATACACTTTTTTCTTAATTTATCCTGTGTCAGGAATTTAATTTTCAGGATAACCAGTACACATACACAGCTGGTGGCCTGTGTGCAGCTCTTGCCCATATTAAACATAGTCAGATCATGGTCAGTGACCCTGAGGCAACCAAAGCTTTCCAGGCTAGCCCTTAATTCTTTTTTATGAAAGAGATTGTAATGCAAATCCCAAGCCAACAGCTAAATTAAGGTCATAGAGATTCTATGAATTCCAGGAGTTTCTATCTTTTTAATATCTTTACAACAAACCTGCATGTTCTTCTAATATAATGCTATGGGGAGAAGGTAGGAATGCAGAGAATGTTTTGCCTATTCTTGCTTTTTTTAAAACACCTGAAAATGCACCTGATTCCCTGCCCCCTGATTTTGCCTTCAGCGAAATGGTCAGCACCAGGGCCGGAGCTGACTGGCTCAGCAAGAGCCAGAGGAGTGTAGGACACTGCAGAGTGTTTTGCAGGTGATTTTCTTCTCAGTGGCCCTGTCCCCAAGAGAACAGGCAAGGGTCAAATCTGTCTGTGAATTAATCAAAATCTGTGGGCCTCTCATGGATTTCCCCCTGGTATCCATTTGCAGGGATCCTGTATAAGCAGCCACATGTTTTCCTCCCAGTCCTTCTCAAATTTGACCTCTTTTTCTCCCAGCCCATCCAGACTTATCTTTTCCTATTCTTGGCTTCTCATTCCCAGTTCCAGCCTCCTACATTTCCTCACCCAGCCCATATCTACCCTCATTATCCCATTCTGCCTTTGCTCTGTCCTTGTCCAAAATTGCTTAAATGTGTCCAAGCTCTAGCTCTGATTTTTCCTATATTTAAACCAAACTTATCTCTCCTTACTATCACCTTCCAGAAAAAGAGGGACATTAGGAGGCCAGGAAAACAGAACCCAAGGCCATGACAGCCCAGAGCTGCAATTACACAGTCCAGAAGGAATGGTGTCCAGCTCAGACAGACTTTGCAAGGTATTTAGCACACAGCTGCAGCAGAGATTTGTGAAGCATGCTAGCTGCATTTTTTCTACCCTAAAAAGTCTAAACTTGGCCATATTTGGGTTCATTTTTCTGGAGATACTAAGTATACAAAACTCATTTACAGTTAGTTTCATGTCCCTCCTATAAGCATAGGGACCAACTGGAGTTTCCAAATGAAAGACAGAAATTAGCATCTTAAAATAACACATATTTTCTAGCCACATTCTTGGAAGGGACTGAACTGTTTTATGTATGCACTTAAATTTCAGCTAAATGAGCAGATGCCCAGCAGGGAAGCTTTTATTCTCTATTGTTACCATTTGGCAAAGTTATAAACATAGGGAACAGGAGCTCATCATGGAAAGCATTGGACAAACAATAGATGGTGCCACCATTAATACAAATATTTTTATTTTTAGATTTCCTATAAAATTTTCATTAAGTATGTGAAGAATTTGAAATACTGCTCTTCACAGCAATTACATGAACATTTGACTGAAACCTCTGGGGAATCAATGAGAGCTAACAGCAACAATAAAGTGAAAACCAACTGCTGAGATGGATACAAGTTGAGATTTTGGAGGCAGTTTTTTAATAACAAATAGTGTGTTATGAAATTGGACCTACTGGTTAAAAAATACTGGGGGCAGAGGGGAGGGAAGTGGGGGGGAAAGAGCAAAAATGTACCAGAAAGCTAAGGGAAGCAAAGCCTCAATATTTATTAGTTGAGTTTATGTGTCCCTCCCCACTATAGTAACCAAGAATCTATTTTGACTGCATATAAGAAAACAAATAACAATGAGAATACTATAAAGTTATGAACAAAAAGATAAACAGGGAAGAGGAGATAAGAGAAACTTGAAGAAATTGTCAACTTGGGACAGTGTATTATACCCGAAGAGACAGACAGCAATGAGAAGTGAAGGGATGGAAAGTCCCCTTTCTGTGGTCCAGTAACCACTAAATAATAAGAGCATTAAGACAGCAGGTGTGCATTGATACAGTTCGCTTGTGTGCTCAAGTGCACCAGAGCTGGGATCCTTCAGCCTACTGAGAATTGCACCAGGCATGGCCAAGTGCAGCCTGCACCTCATGTGGTGCAGATCAGACTACTCTTGTCCTCATTTTGTTTACTATATTTATCTATCTCAGAAATTCAGCTACCTTTTGCCATTTCCCTCACACCATAATACATGAGTTCTTGATAGCAACACAGTGAGTTGGAAAGTCTCATTTAGTAGACAGGAATCTGGAAGAGCAAGACCAAGATATTGCAGTAGGAGGCCTTAAGCAGGAATTAGGCAATCATTTCTGTATTTTGTTCCCTCAAATCTGAAATAACTTGCCCAAAGACACAGAAAAAGTGGCAGAATCCAAGTCTAGAGTGTCCTACCCTAAGGTTGTAGCAACCATCTCCCCTTAAAGCATAGGCAGTTAGTGGCATCCTGACACTGCATTTCCACATTGAATGACAATGTTTGAGACTGGTCAGCTTCAGGAATATTTGGGAAGAAACCTCTCATGAGAGTGTTGATTCATCAAAACCAAAATATTTTCTGTGGAAAAGAAAATAAAAGAGCAGGGCAGAAAAGATGCAATTCAGACCCACCCAAGGATCAAAGTAATTTGTTCTAGGATGGCTGCTGCTGTAGCCAGGTGATTGCAGACACCTCAGCTGTTTTTGGCACTTCAGCACTTCTGTTCAAGGTCAGTTCAGTGCATCTGCATTGCACTTATGGCTCTGAATGCAGCATAGGCATATGCTCTGAAAGTGGGTCATAGCTTTCAAGATGATGAAAGCTAAATCATACAGCAATTATGCTCAGGATCTAATCTGTTGCACTAAGACTCTCAGTGCACTTTGACTCTTAAAATAAGAACCTTTAAGTAGACTATGCAATACTAGATCAAAGGGATTTGTGCTTTATCTAGTCCCAGTGCAACTATTTTTTGGCAAAACTTTAGGAAACCATTCAATCTGCAGCTATTAGCAAAGGTCTAGTGTCTAGTCTGAAAAAAAAATAATCCTAACTGGGGATAGTCAGTGGTGATACTTGGTTTTTCTGAACATGTCTCTACAGATCAGACCCCTGCAGAGCTGCTGCTTACCTGGATTGCAAGACAAGCCCAAATGTCAGGTGCTGCTCATCCACTACCTGGCTACCCCAGGAACACAAAGATGTGAGAATCCACAACATCCCTCCCTGAAATGACAACTCCTTCCTCACTGCATTTCTACCTTCAGAACTCCCAAGGCAAGTGACATCCCACCTGTGCCAGCAGCATGGACATCTGTGAGCTGAACACCTTCTGCAGAAAAGAGAGGCCAGAGAAACAGGCTTTTAACAAAACAGAACTGCAGGGCACAGTTTATAACATACAAGAGGGAGACATTTAGTGACACCAGTTTAGCTCCGAGTCATCACTGCCAAAACACATGGAAACAATGTTTAACACTTCTATTTCCATAATATATAATTCCACTGTCTGGGCATTTTAACAGTAATGTAGCTTATGAACAAGCTAGATTCAGAACAACAGAAACGTGAGCCTGGGTACTGATAATGTCGTGTTACTTTTTAACTAATACAGGAACAACAGCATTTAATTCCTCAATGAAAATGACTCAGCCTGTTTGTTTCCAACAAGGCACCTTAAAAGAGGTAATAGAAATAGGTGTCCCAACATTCAGTACCTTGCAAAAGTTGGGTTATGTTCATGCTTCGTTATAGCTGAATACATTAGAATTTGAAAACTATGGCAGAAATTTGTCAATTTAAAAGCAGTAATCTATCATCCTTCGAATGCTTGGATATACTTTTTTTTTTCTTAATTAGTGCTTTTATTGCAAAATTGTAAGATGTGACTGACTGGACTCTTCTTTACACATTGCTACTGATAAAAATTTCCTACAATTAAAAGGTGTCAGATACTTTGAGAAAAATACCCAATTTTTGTTTGCCTCCAGTGGAGCTGTGGGTTAGCACAAACAAGAAATAGACAGAAGAAATAATGTTCATGCTGCTGTTGGCCAGAATCAACAATATTGCTTCCAGCTTGAGACCTAGAACATCATCTCCATATTCCTTTCTATAGAAAACTATATTGAACACTGGTTCAATAACCCTCCCTAAAAAAGAATTTAATTACTTTTTTTTTTCCATAGCAGCCAGTAGTATGAGAAAAGGCCATAAAAGGGTTATTTTTATTACAGCAAATTTTTCAAGGTCCAAGACATCTATAAACTTGCTTTTTGTGATGATCTCCATATTGCATAAAAATATTAGCTTAAAATATAAGCCAAAGGCATTCCAGAAGAAATGGTCTCTGTAGTTCATGGATCATTGAAATCTTAAGTGTAGCAAATATTCACGGTACATAAAACACCCCTGCACCAGGATCAGATGCAAGCTTTAAGGAAGGAAGTTATAAATTTAAAGAGAACTAAAGGGCTTAGGTAAGAAGTAGAATTTTGGTGAGATTCCACTACAATACAATGCATCTGTGGAGAATTTGCCACACACCACATGAATTGAGTAATGCCAGAAAGGACCAGAGCAGCTTCAAGTCCTTCTGCTGTCCCACACCTTGCAGTTTCATGCAGCTCTCTAAATCCTTCTCTTTCTTACACCAATACCTGTGCCAGCTTTGCATGTCTCCAAAACGTGGCAACAGATTGATGTTTTATTACTTTGGGTAAGGAAAGCAGGAGACTGCCCTCTGCAGAGCTGAGCTTGATCCATGGTGCTCATCTTATTCCCTGGGGATTAGGGTGCTCAGGACAGCTCTCAAGGCAGGAGCTACAGGACTGAAAAGCAAATAAGGTGTTCTTGGGAGAAAAGGGCCTGTCCACCTTCAGCTTTACAGCAACTAACGCAGGGTTCTATCTATATTGGGGGTGACTGGAGTTTAACGATGTTTTCCAAAATCATTACCCTCATCTACAGCTTCTCAAGGCTCATTTGATAGCTCATGAGAAGGAAGAGAATCAAACCAACCCCTAGGGAAATATAGCACGATATGATCTGCTCCTGTATTTAATACAAGTCACAGCAAACATCACCCAGGGACAGGGGAATTCTGGTAACTTTCCAGCCCTAAAAGCCTCTAATGTTTGCTTTTAGCTGCAGTGCTGAAAAGAGCCATTACAACGACAGAGTGACTTGAGAAGCAGCTCCATACAGTGTCAGTGAGAATTTGCTAAGTCCTATTTATTCTGCCTTCCCCTCAAAGTTACCTATGCAGCCATGCAGTGAGCCATTCAGGGAACTGCACTGGATTTCATAGTTAGTAATTTTTTATTTGAGATGAGGAAGTCAGACTGGGTGTTTGGACTGGATAAGAAGATAGGAAAAATTTTTTAGGGAAGAACAAAGAGCTAGCAGGCTGGGTGAGAGGGCAGCTGCTGGCTTAACACTTCCACACAAGTGTCAATGCCGCATGAGAGATCAGCATTGCTGGCTGGAATACCTAGTAGCTCCTTTAACAAATTCATTTTATCTTCAGAGTTTGGAAATTTTTTTTAATCTGGATTTTTATAGCACATTAAAATCTCCAAATGAGTGGTTAAACTGCCTTATCTTAGCATTATATATACAGGACACAAAGAAGGAGAGAAACAGTCTGTTTTGATTAACAACTAATGTGATATTTCTTGGACCAAAGGCATTGATCTGTAGCAAACATCGCTGCATTTATAATTCATAAGCACAGGGAGTGCCAAGTCCCACTATGAGGACAGAGGTAAGATTAATTATGTGCCTTTGCTGTAAGTTTCCATATGGCACCATATTTTCTTTAGGTTGTTTTCTGGTAAGTTTATGCTTTATTCTGAATTTTCTTGGTTTACAGTGTACACTTGTGCCACAAGGAAATTACTTGTGCATTTCATCTTAGCCCTTTGTAACCTATTTGTATTCCTGACCATCACCTCAAGTGTATCTAATCCTTAGTTTTCTCTTTGGCATCAATTTCCCAAGCAATTTCCAGTTTTTATTTTCAAATAGAAATGACCCTCCTTAGAATAGCTTCAGCTGGCTGAGTTTTGGCTAAAGTCTGCCTCTGCCTGAACACTGCCCTGCAAACATTTGCTAGCACACAGGAGGAAGTATCACCTTCCTTGCTGCAAGGATGCCTAAGACAGACCATGAAAGGCTTTCTGAAATTTGTTCACCCTTCACTGTTTTGTTTTTTTAAACATGACGTAAGTAACAAAAGAGAACTGGTTGCTTTGTTTTACTGAAACATTTCTGAACTCTAGTGGGTTTACAAGTACACATGAGAGCTGCTGCCAGCCAGCAGCTCCAGCTTTCCCCCAGGGCCTTTTGCCTGTGGCAGGAGCAGCCCTGCAGGAGCTCCCACAGTGCACAGTGGGCTGGAGGGGGTGAGCAGGGATGCCTGGTGTCACGGCTACACTTCAGCCTCAGGGGTCTCCCTCCAGAAGATTTGTTGCCAGGCTCCAGCGTGTTCTCAGCTCCAAGCACCAAGATCACTTCCAGCAGCAGGTTGTCTCCTGTAGGCAAAGATTAGCTGGGAAATCAAAGGTGGCTCCTTTGGCAGTTCCTTGGCATTGGCAAAAAGAGGATACTTCTTGCACTGTATGTTTTGCATACATACATATATATGTACCTATATACATATATGTTGTAATATATTTATATATAATATACATATTCCATAGAAGTAAAGATTCAGAACTGAGAAACTTGAGCTGTAACTGGATCAAAATAGTTGGACTCAATGGTCTTAGATGTCTTTTTCAATTCTATGATTAAAAAATACCCTCAATTTTTCTCAAGCTGCATTTTGAACATGATTTATTATCTTTTTTTTATTACATCTTTTTTGAACAAGAAATGGAAACAGGACTGAAAAACAATAGCTATATATTGATTTAAAGTCATGGTTCAGTGAAGAATGTTGGGGTATGACAGATAATTTTGCCTTTTCCTTGTCCTTTGCCCTGCCTCTTTAAGTCAACCACAAGTTAATTCAACATGCTGAGATGTACTGATCTGCTTATTAAATCATTATAGGCCCATGTTGAAACAATTTCAGCCCCAGCTGAAGCTGTTGGATCAAGGCTTCGCATCTAAATTTTGCAGGCTGCTACAGGAATGTACCATTGTCTGCTCAAGAAACACACACAAAGTGAGAATGTGCCATGATATTATTATGCCTCTATGAAATGGACTACCAGATATAAAAACTTAAAGGCCTCCCTTCACTTCCACTAAGTGAGCTCCACTGATCTCCATGAATTTACACTACCATAGATACAAACTAAACTGGATTTAAAATCATTGTAGGCAGAGGGATTGGTTGGCTACAACAGGTCATGTCCCAGCTCAACCACTGAAAGCTGCCTTTCTGACAGCCTGCCTTTCTCATCATTACTTCTTCACCATCTAAAATTCTACCACTGAAATGGGCAAGTTGAGAGGCCACTGAGAACATACTCCAGTCTACGAGACGCAGTGAAAAATTATATAAAGAAATGCCAGATCAAAAAATATAAAGTCCAACTCCTTCTTTTAAATCGTGGTGCTTTACTTAGAGACTGGTTTGTTTTGTAATAAAATATTCTTGAAGTTCACTCCTCAAGAGCTCTCTTTTTTTCCCTACTGTTAGCTGCATATGGCCTATAGCTCAAAGATTTGGGTCTTTATTTACATTCATCAGTGGCAAAACGACACATCTAATATCTAATCTTAGGAAATTAAGATGTGCTTGTTGAAACCCCCTAAATTTTGCAAGCTACTGCAGAAACATATTCTTCTTAGCAAGCCCACAGAAAGTGGAAATTGGGCCCCTGATAGAGACTAGATACTGCATATAAAGGTTGAGCTATCTCATATTGCATCATCATGTATCCAAGTGACAGATCCAGAGCAGTCACAGATGTCTAAAACTGGCCTTTGTAACCCAAATCCAGAGCAGCAATGCTGGAGACAACTGGTCAATTCCAACTCATCCTGGGAGGTTCCCAGCCTATACAAGAGGCTGTCTGCAATGTCCGTATTTCCTTGGCTGACTGAAGTGCTGCATCTCTACATGAGCAGCAGCAGCAACCAATGCATTTTGGCTGTGCTGAACAGGGGCTGAAGAACCCCCACCATTCTGGAGTGGGGATGTCTTCCCAGCCCTGTGAGCAGCTGGGTTGGGAAGTCCTCCTTTCACTGCTGCTGGCATGAGCTTGCAGGGCAGCCTTGCATGTTAAACGTAATGAGATGCTGATTTCTTTAAAACCTGGCAGAGTACTTCAGGTCCTTCACTGAATTGGACTCCCAGTGACGATTCTCCTCATCACACTTGCTCTCCACTTTCTCAGCCTTGTGCATATGCTAGACAGATAAACTACCTATAAGATTGTTCTCTAACACAATTCAGACAAAAGTAGCCTTAGTACCTTAAAAAATATCATAAATAGGCTTTTGCTATTAAAGCCTGACACACTTCATTTGAAAGAGGATTGATTGGAAGTGAATGTACAAGCAAACAAGCCATCTGTCGAGAGATGGCAGGGACACAGAAGTAAACAGAAGTCTCTCTTTACACCAAAAGCAAGACAGAAGCTTTTGATGGCTCTCTGCTGCAAAACTAGGGCCTCTTCCCCTGGGAATGTGCAATAGACTGGGGACAAATCAATGCCATCTAGCCTGACACTTATGGGGAGATGTCTATATCTGAAATGGCATCTCTATAAGCAAAGGAGAAAATAAGATATTTCTAAGACACAGATGATAGATAATTTTATATGCTACCATCTGCTTCGTCCTAATTCTCTCTGTGTCTGTCTCTCACCATCCCTTTAGCTCTGCCTAGCACGGTAGCCAGAGCTTCGCATTTTTCCTGCTTGCATATAGGGAAAAATATTGACCAGGGAAAGAACATGGAAGACATCCTGAAACAGCTTCCTTATACCTGCTGCCCACCAGAAAGGTCCAAGTATTTATTGATAGCTTCCACCTATCCCACCTCACCATTCTTGTACTCCTACATCACTTCATCCTCCACAGTTTTTTATTTTGCTGGATTCTGCCTCTTCAGCACCTACTGATGTCTAGTGAGAACCAGCTGTGTTTTCAACAGTCACTCACAACATGGTTTTCATCTTTCAAGGGCATCTGTTATCACCCCCTTTCCAGATTATGCCCTCCACTGCTCCTTTATATTGCCTATCTTAAGAAGTGTATTGATGAAATTGCAAGTAAACGTCTTGTCTTTGCCTGTTAGGTTAGGTTCAACATATTTATTCAGGGTCACTTATAAATGAGAAATGAGAATAGAGGTGAGATGGGTTTGAAGACCCAGGCACTGCCAGGCTGTTCCTAAAATGGCTTAGAAAAACGCATGTGTGTACATGTATTAAGGGCTTGGTATATTGCTGTCCCTATTTTGGTTCACTCTTCCACCTGCTAATTAATTTTAACAGCCCATTAGGAAATTCACAAAGCCCAAAAAGAGCCTGATTTTCCTGTCACCTGATAACACTGGTCTCAAGATCCTCTCTGATTGACAAACCCTCCCCAAGCCCCAGCCCCAGTGGGGGCACCCACATGCCCAGCAACTCCACAGTATTTTTACCCCAACAAGAACCCTACATCCTGTCAATCCTGCACCACCCAGCTCATACCCACAGCTCCTGGGGCTTTGCACTCTCTGCTCCACAGGTGGTGAAGGGAGAAAGAGCAAATGACTCTCAGCCAGCTGCTCATCCTTGCAAACTGAGGAAAGTATCTAAGAGGTGTTTTCAGTTCCTCTCCTTCTTCCCAAATGAGGTGATGAAGGAGGAGTAGTGAGGATCAAAAATGACAGGTCGGAGGGGAGATTTCCTTGTGTTTCCAGTGGGTTTCTGTTCTCCCCAAGGCAAAGCTTGGGGAACAGCACTTCCTCCCCCACTAGAGCTAGCCAAGGAAGAGAGCAGGGTGGTGGAAAGCTGTGGAAAGGGCCTTTCCTGAGAAGGAGAAAAAGGTGTTTGATACTGAGTGATCCCCAGGGCTATTTGAACATTTTCTCTTCTCCAGTGAGCACCGGCACTGTGTGGTCTTGGATCAGGCAGAAAAGGTGCCTTTTACAGAAATAACTGGTAAATTATAGGAAAAGCTGAGGTCTTCGCTGATGATGCATGGCTTGTATGTACTGAGAGTTCAGCTTTCTAGTGGCAAGGGGTGGGGGACGCAGTCCTCCCTGGAAACGTTTCAGAGCCAGCCTTTCAGACATGGTCCATGCCACAGGGGCAGGGTACTGACTTAGTGGGGTGATGCCAGGGTCTTGAGCACCCTCTCAGTCCTTTGCCACAGTGAATACCTCCGTGCAGTTTTCCTGAGCTTGTGCAGCTCAGAGCTCACACTTTGAGCATCACAGAGGCCATGGCTGCCCTTAGGGTAGTCACTGAAATAAAGGCTCCCTGCTCCCCCTGCCCTTATCCTCCATCAACTGTACACTCCCTCCTGAGCTGTTTCTCCTGTACTGCATGCACACAGAGGCTCATAGCTCCCTGGTGCTGGCAGATTTTGATCTGGCTCTTCCAGTTTTGTTACATTCCCATCAGAAGCACAACAATCGCAGCAGGTGCTGTAGCACGATCTGTCACATGGGCCAGCAAACTGTGGATCCTCACATCCTGCTGGGTAGAGGCTGCATCTGTCTGTCACAGGGCAGAGACAGCCACTCTGGGTCTCACCACTGCTATGCAATTCCTTTGCATATAGCTTTCATCTTCTTTGGGCCATATCCTGGTGGTTACATTTAAGCAAAATTCCATCTGAAGCTGATGGGAGTTTTCCCCATAGGAAGTGGGATTTTTCCATAACTTTCCACCCATTTCAAAGCAAACATTTATCTAGCACAGGCTGAACCAGACTGGTCAGGCTAGGGAAGCCCTAACTCTTCATGTCCCTCTGAAGAACATTCCTGCATACTTTCTTATCCCAGAAAAAAAGGTTCTTTCTTCACCCTGGGGGCATGGGAGCAATCTTATGAAACTAACAGAGAAAAAGAAAGGTTGTCCTTCTCTCCCTCTTCTCTCTCTCATTTTTTTTTTTCAAATAAAGAAGGACAGACCCTTTAGCAATCATGGGGTTTCCTGGACAAGAACATGAGCGCCCCAAGCATGTCATCGTTGCCCCATAGTTGCAGAACTTGATCAGATTAGGGCTGTACTGGCTGCTGGGATAGAAGGCGGGATTAAGAGATACTGGAAGGCTTCCAGGCAATTTTCTTGGAGAAAAACCCAGCGTGACTGCAGCGCTGCTCATTTGTCAGAAGAGATCAGCTCTGCAGGTGTCATCCCACAGGAATCACAGCGTAGGTCCTTCACCAAAAGGATGAAGGTAAAAATTGCCTATTTAATCAGAGTGAAACATGCACTGAAAATGGGTGGAGATACATTACCACAATTTCTCCATCCCAGGGAAGGGCATGACATCTCAAAAATAGCTCCAGTATGTGCAGGCTGCATCTGTACAATAAGATGGCGGTTCTCCATCATGTAGACTGACAGGAATGGCTGCTGGATTTCAAGGGTGAAGTCTGAGAGTTGGTGAACAGAAAGAGCAAATAACTCTCTGGCAATCTGTTACCACAGTAAACATAATTCCTCCTCACCCTACCCAGCACATATGCTCCTTCCAGCTTGGGGTGAGAGAGGAGGCCAGGATTGCCATTTAAGGGATGGGGTTTTTGTGCTCCTGCTGATGAACCTACCAGAACACCTCTTATCATATTTTGCAAAGACACACACACAGCCCATCTGCATTTTGTGCAGAGGAGTTTGTTTCAACATATCAGAAGTGCTCCACATTCTCCAGGAGCCCACAAATGCCTCAAAGACCCTCCTCCAGAGGAGCTACAGGTCTCCAAAGCAGTCCCTACATGACACACTGGCTTCTTCCCCACCCCCCTCACAGTTCCTGATTCACTTGCTCACAAGCAGATTCATGTTTTCCTCCTATTTTTACATCCAACAGTCATCCTGGTTGTGTGCTGGGGTGCATGATGCACACTAACATGACCTGACATCCTTCCTCACATATGTGCATATTTGACTAGACCTTGGGTCAATGCAGGCAAAATCACACAGGCTGGTCTTTTGAGTGTCAGGCATGCATTCATCTACGGGGACCTTCTATTAGGATAAGCTCATGTGTCTATCCACAAGACATTATGTGATGCTCTGTTATGTCTGGATGAACAAGACATTCAAATTAACTTAAATGAATTTATCCATATGGCACTGCAAACCCTAGTCACAGAAAGGAAACAATGCATAGAAATATCCCTTCCAAATTTTTCAGTGGTGACCCCTGGGTGCCCAGCATCCAAGTTTTTCCTCTCATGTTTGATACATCTTTGTTTATCTATTCTGTTTGCATTGAGGACTTTGCTGTTTACTGTATTTTGAATATAAAGCTCCAGTTAATGTCAGTAGAACTTCTGCTTGCAGATAAGGGAGGAATATTAAATAGATCTGCAGTGCAGAGAGAGATGATATTTTAGTTCCTTTCATGCATTTGAGTTAGAAAATAACACTGTAGTTGGTTGATGCCTTAAACTCCCAGAGATTTCAAAGTACTCTGCTCAATACCCAGGCAGAAAACTCCCACCACTGAAGGCAGGTTCCTCCTGGTGTGAGGATCATTGGCTAAGCCTGACATGGGAAAGAAAAACTAGCACACTACAGGTGAACTGAAGTAGAAATATAGAAGGTCTTCCATGCCTGGGTTAAACAGGTAGGGCTGCTCAGTGCTGGCAGCTGCAGTAGAGAGACCGTGGGGGGCTGGGAGACCCTCAGGGAGGGCTGAGCTGAGGGCACAGACAACAACAGTCCATCTCAGGCAGAGGTTTGTAGAGATGATCAAACAATTTTTGCCTTAATGGGTAATGAGCATAGAAGCATTTATTAAATGTCTCTTTTTTTAGATCTCCAGTGTCCCTCACTGGATACATCAGGGAGTAATTCAGATGTTTTTCAAGTGCTGAAATTGAAAGATCATTTGACTTCTATATGACTAAAAGATGATCATGCATTTCCAAACACCCTTATTGTTGATTGCTGCATTAGTGCAATTTATCTGAACTGAACACTTCGTCTGGAGCAGTTGGGATGTGCTTTCAAACAGTATCCCCTTAAGGTTACCTTCACCTTGGCCTTACAAAGCACCCTCTGTGTGCTTACTTGTGGAAATCTCCACCAGAATGAGTAGTCAGATCTGTTTTTGTCTTCAAATCTCATTTCAGGAAGTAATCTGGGTTTTTTCATGCCTGCTCCCACTCACAGCAGGACATTCTTACCCTCCTTTGAGAGGCAGAAAATCAGAGGAAAGCAACATTTTGGTGATAAGCCTATGCTGGCAGGAGCACTGCTATAAAACTTGCAACAAAGACTTTAAGAAGCCAGTGTCATAGCAATTAGATTCACAGCATCTATCAAATCCTAATTCCAGCAGCACTGAGGGTGAGAGAGCTTGTCACACAGAGCCAGCACCTCTTTCCAATTCTCCAAACACATTTTTGCTAGCGCAGTTTGATGGGTTATAGAAAGAGACTTTGATATGGCCAAAGTCACTCCTTGAGAAAGTCAAGACAAATATTTACAAGTGTCTTACATTAGTTGCCTGCAAATATCCTACTATGCATCTAAGCATCTGCCTTTAGTACTGTCATCGAACAGGAATCAGCCATGAAAGCTTAGGAGCCAGGGAGATGGCACTTCCAGCTGGAGGGGCAAGGGGGTGGGCCTGGGAAAGCAGCCGTGGCTGTGCAGGAAGAGACTATAAATGATGTAAACTGTAACAAGTGTGGATGCAGAAACACAGCCTGAGAAAGACAGCTGCCCCAATGCCACCTGCAAGTCTTCAATGCCCTAGCCCTTCTCCCTGACACTCCAACACCTCCAGCAGCCTGATGGGGCCAGGAGGGGGCTGCCACCTGCTCCTGGGGCCCAACGGGGCAGGTAATGGAGCAAAGAGCCGAAGGAGAGGATGTCATCTGCTGTAGCAGGGAAGGAGAAGCTGGTAAAGGCACTGGGGATTGCTGCAATGCCACAGCAGCTCCCCTGGGTCTCTGGGCTGGTGACATGCCTTCCTCTTTTGGGTTGCCTTAGCATAATTCTGCAACTGGCTGTTTCTTTGCAGCTACAACCTAAGGAGAAGTCCAAGCAAACAATGGTAGAAACAAATGAGCAAGTGCAAAGCAAATAGGAAGGGCTTAGGAGCAGAGCAAGTGCTCAGAATCTAGTTCCACCAGAAAAGAGAAGGGAGCAAGAGGGGAGGAATCGAGAAAAGTGTAATGAAGTCACAAGGAATTGGGACACTTCTGGACAAAACATGTTGCCCAGATGAATTAAAGGGTACAGCAGCAGGTTTCCACTTCTGAGAAGTTTTTTGAGTTTAGCAACATTGTCAGGATCAGGGTTTTGAACAACATCAGATCCTTGAGCAGCAGGAAAATGCCTTGAAAATCATGAAAGGTTTTTCTTTGTTTGGTTTTTCATTTTATTTTAATAAATGGTAGGTTCTTTCAATTTGCCGGCTGGTTTCTGAGCCTTTAAGGCCTATATAATTTGCACATTCATGTCATCTTATGCAATGATTCAAGCCTTTTAAAATTATCTTTTTATTAAAAGTTCAGATTTTCTCAGAATCAAATTCCAAGTAATGGCAAAATGCCAAATATTGTCATGGTAGTAATAAATTAGCATGATAAATTTAATAAGAATTTTCTGATAAAGAGCAAGTAATTAACAGACTGATTACAGGAATAATTTTTTTATGCTGTTGACCCAAATGCCATTCTATATTCTTTTCATGTGCCCTAAGTGTGGCCTGACTATATCAATGTATGCACAGATCCCTAGTATTTGAAAATTGGGAGTTAATCATATGCTTAAGTAGAATTACAATAATCTGGTGAACTTGTCATATGGCCATTTCCTTTAAATTACTTTATTTGTATTTCTATTTGATTTCTTCTCTCCTTTAGAATCACCATAAGAAGATATCAGATTGGAGCATTTGTTCAGGGAATGTTGTGCACACTCAGCCTGCATGTCCTAGAGACCTCTGGGAAATATCTTTTGATAAGCAAGTAACCATTCTTCAATGGTTTGAACTTTTGTTTTATTTTTCAGCTGAAACCCTTTCTTCCCCACAAAGCAAATCAAATCTTTTTGTTCAACTAGAGGACAAGTGTCTTCCTCGATGCAGCCTTTTAAGGATGCTGAAGCAGTCAGCCAGTTCCAGAATTGTGTGGTGTCTTAAAGGCAACCATTGGCAATTGATTTAGGGAGGAATCACAGAGCTAGGAAAGAGTAGAGGACTAATGTTGTGTGACATGATACTCACTGACCCTAATTATCAACTTCAAAGCAGCTCATGGGTAGTGGAGTTATTGCCTCCCAGCAGACAGATGCTTCTGACTTATCTCAACCCTGGCCACAGCCCCAGTTAATGTCAGCATCATTTTTACAGACTGCAAGTGAATTAAAAACAATGTCAGGGAGCAGGGAAAGAAAGAAAGTAGGAGAAAGGCCAGTAGAGTCACCAGCATTAGTGGGAGGATGGCCAGAACTGGAGGGCAAACTGGAGCACATTGAAACTCTTTGGGTAAGGGAGGGGAAACTCCCTCTTACACTGTCCTGGGCATAAGGGAGGGCAGGCAACACCCAGAAGAAAGGATGCACAGGACACCAGGAGTATGACACAGATTTTTTAGAGCAGTACTTGGGGGTGAGCAGTGAACAGGACCAAATGTCACACCAGAAAGTGTGACACTCTAAATCTGGGCTGGCATTAAAGGAAGCAGCTGAGTTACACAGTCTGTTTGCAAACTGAGTGAGATTAATAAGCTTGGGCTGGAGGGGGAAAGAAGATTTAAATCATTTGTGGTAGGATGAAAGCTTTTTCTCACAAAAGTTCAGGACATAAAGGCAAAATACAGCCTAGTGCTAAGAGGCACTGGGAAAGGAACTGTCCATCAAAATTGCAGTCCAACAAGGTGTCTTCAACATCAATGAAAAGAAACTTTCTCTGGTGGATTTTCTAGTTGTTTGTTTGTTTGTTTAAAAAGGGGAGATTTTTATGCACTTTGTTCTTCACTGACGTCTTCCAGTATCACACAGGAACATATGCAGGTTCTAATCCATTGTATTATTGTAGATCAAAGTGGTGCCCCAGCTGCTACCTCACATCAGACATGGCTCTTGTAGCAGGACTCTGGTTTTCCCTTTTCAGACAATTTTCCATAAGTTAAAAAAAAACAGATCAAGAAAAACAAAAAATGGGAAAAAGTGCTGTTATTAAAATAAAAACTTCCTTTGAGCTCACATGCTAAGAGACATCCAGCAATCAGCATGGGAGAGTGAAGCACCCCCTTTCCTTTAGAGACATAGAAGCAGTGCCATTTCTCTGCATGAGCTACTCGCATTCCATCCCTCCAGGTTTGAGAGCTACCTGTGTAACCATGTCACAGTGTCTCTACCAGTAAGCATAACATCAAAGAGGATTCTGGGGCTCTGAGAATATGACTGTAAGAAATGGCCTATACTTTGTGCCACTGTCAGGATACCTCTTTGGGCCACTGAACTGTTGGAAACATCACTGCAAGCAGCTGTATTAATCAAATTATGGTGAATACCCAGTAACTTGGACATTCCTGCAGCTTCCCTCTTTCACTGCAGCTAGTTTAAGTCTGATGTTGCTAGGATATATCATCTTAGAGAACATAAACCCTACAAAGCCCTCACTGACAAGAGGATTAGAAGAGTCTGTCTACCAGTGGATTATGTACATGAAAGAAGAATAAAATCAAACGTTAAATATTGCACTTCTGGCTAAAATGATGTAATTCTGTGGGTGCAGAGATTAAATGGTCAGGGTGGCTTTATCTGTTGTGCACCCCCAAACAATAATGCTCTGCTCCAGCTGTTCTCTCAAGACACATCCCTGCAGAAAGGCAGTGATGGTTTAGGGAATACCACAAACTTCTCTGTCATCTGACTAAATGTAGACAAATCCAAAGCAGACATAAGTACTCACCGCTTGACCTAGGTAACCTTATTTCCCATTTATTCAGTGTCAAGATTTGCATGTTTTTAGAGAATGAGTAATTTCACTCTCACATGGGGTGGAAATTGTGCCATTGGAGTACCAGGCCACTGTAGGTCAGTCCACCAGCCCTTCCCATTCCAGCAAGGGTGGGCCAATGCAGTAGCTGTGCTTGCTCATGAGCCTAAATGCATCAGCAGAGCAAGTACACATACATATATGTACATATACATGTAGAGACATACACATATATAAACTCCCAAAAACATAAGACCTCTGTGTGTATGTGTCTATATATGTGTGTATGTGTATAAACTGCTCCTATGTTGTTTCATTCATCAGATTCAGGTATCTCAAATTTTATGATAATTTCCCCTCTAAGCATTAAATATGTCATTAGAGAAAACCTGCCTATATCCATCAGGCCTTTTACCTCTTTCTCAATACTATCTAACTGCTCATACATTAAATTGTTGCATTCCAGCAGTCAGTCTTGTACTTATCATCTGTGTGTGGACCAATGTGAGTCAAGTAACCAGGATCCAGCAGGAGTTCAAGTCTGTGCTGATTTCGGCTGGGGTAATTTTCTTCACAGTAGCTGGTATGAGGCTGTGTTTTGGATTTGTGCTGGACACAAGGTTAATACTACAGAAATGTTTTTGTTATTGCTGAGCAGAGTTTACACAGACCCAGTTTTCTCCCTTTTGTACTGCCATTCTGGCAAGGAGGCTCAGGGTGCATGGGAGGAGACACAGCCAGGACAGGTGACCCAAACTGACCAAAGGGAGACTCCAGACCATGCAACACCATGCCCAATATATAAAGTGGGGGAAGAAGGAGGAAGTGGAGGACATTTGGAGCAATGGTGCTTGTCTTCCTAAGTACCCATTACACACGATGGGGTCCTGCTCTCCTGAAGATGGCTGAACACCTGCCTGCCCAGGGGGAGCAGTGAACTAATGAATGATTTGTTTTACTTTTGTGTGCAGCTTTTACTTTCCCCATCAAATGCTCTTTATCTCAATCCATGAGTTCTCCAGCTTTTACCCTTCTGATTCTCTCCCTGATCCCACTAGTGATGGAGTGAGCGAGCGGCTATGTGGGGCTTAAACCACAACCAAGTCACTGCTCAGTGGAGTGTAAATGCATGCATACAGATATGCTCATACCAAAATGAATAGGATTAAATTAATGGATTGCCACACTGGCTGGTCAAAACCACCTTATTTAATCCACGAAAGAGTCAAATAAATAGCTTGTAAACCTAACAGGAATACTCTGCATATTCAAGTCATGTGTTTACCCTGGGTTTAACTCCAAGATTTCCTTCACAGCAAAACTCTCCCCTCTGTGGCACCCATAACAGTTGGGGGCAAAGTCAGAAAGTGATGTAAACCTTAGTAAAAGAGACCTGATAATATGCTACAAATTTGTAGCAAATGTGTAGCATTTAGGCACAAATGCTACACATCCTTGCGTCATTTAGACACAAGGATGTGTAGCATTTGTGCCTTAATGCTACACATCCTTGTGTCTAAAGCACCACTCACTGGTACCCAGCAAACCTTAGACAGAGGGAGCAAATAACTGGAAATCCATCAGGTTTGGTGACTGATCTGTACTAACCTGTAGCTGTTTCTCTACTGAGTACTTCAGTGTCTGTAACTGTCTCTGCATCAAAATGATGTGCTGTTTGATCTTGATCTTTTACCTAGCCTGTGATCTCAATCTTTTCCCCTTGCTGTCCTCTGATCTCTTTAGGAACTCCAGATGATATGAAATTTCCCTGATATTCACCTCTTTATGTGACCTATATGCCCTACTCATTCACTGCGGCACTGATGGCCACATGCTTGGCTATGGATACCCTTCCATAATACCATATAATGCCATATGAATATTCAAGATATTTCAGTCTCTGAGATCCCAGATGGCACTTTCTTTTTAGCTTGTGCACACACAAAAAAAAAAAAAAAAAAAAAAAAAACCAAACAAAAAAAACCAAACCAAAACCCAACCAAACAAAACCAACAACAACAAAAAAAAACCCCAAACCAAATTATAGACAACGAATTCTACTTCTTGTTTTCTTCTGAGCTTTGGTCTTATTTCCTAATTCAAGTTCTCAAACTCATTAATGTTGCACCTCTGGGAACTTACTGGTAATGCAACTCTCCACCTCCCTGCTCTTGCCCTGCACAGCTACACCACAAGTCTCATTAACACTTGCAGCATTAAATACTGTGAGAATCTCACATAGTTTGAGTTCTTTCCTTCACCGTTTCCACAGAGCAAGCCTCCTCTCTTTAACAGGTCCCCAGTTCAGGTCTTCCTGAGGACTAGGTACTCTTCAGGCCATCATTGGCAGACACTGGAATTGTAACAAGTTGCAGCAAAGCCTAGTGTGTTTTTGGTAAACCTGAACTCTAGGTGAGCTGGCCAAGCCAGAAAAACCTGGTGTGCTTCCTCACACCTAGTCCAAGCACACTCTGTGTGCATCAGGCTTAGCAGCAAGCACTCACATGCAAAGGAAGGCTCGTATCAAGGTATCTACAAATCCTAGTTACCCCTGTCAGGCAATATCAGGACGCTTACTAGAAAGATCATATCTTTCCCATCACCATGTAACAGGCTACCAGGACACCAAGTGGAGCTGCTAAGACAGAGAATTCTCAGAGCATCTGCACACCCTGGTCCGTGTTAAGGGTTTGCCAAAGTTCAAGCTTTCTCCACCAGACCAAGCGGAAAATCAGCAGAAATCTTTGCCTGAGTGCTACCAAGGTCTTTCATGGGAAAGAGAATAGTCTGAGGTGAGTCTGTCCCCAGGGAAAATGGTTTTCCAAGATTTGCTGGAGAGTCATTTCCTATCAGAGTAACTGGAGTTTTGAGTCAGGACTAAACAGAAGATGCTTCATAAAATCCTGAGACAAAATGTTCCCTTTCAGACAGGCCAGGTGGAGATAAGATGTCTTTCAATATCTGAGAGGCCTCACCGTGCTTAGGAGAAGTGAAAAACTGACCAACGTGTTACTACACAAACTGGCTTGAGGGTTGCTTGTTGTCATGCATGTAGCTCTGCTCAGCAGAGCAGACTCATTTCAGTCTAATTACCAGATGTCCTTGAGGTGTTTGAGGCTGGTGCCTCAAGACAAAGAAAGAGGTCTGCAGATCAAAGTACACCTTTCATCATCCAGGACATTATTTTTATGAGCTGGGCTAGAATACCGCAAATTCCACAGATTCAAGCATAATGAATAAGTCAGAGAGCAATAGGTGGTATAACTTGACACTCAGTTTCTAAATTCAGGGATGACTTTCTCAACTTGGTGACTGCTGGGCAGCATGATTTATGGCTTTGCCTGCAGGAGGTAACTCTACTGCTAAAAGGAAGTGAGCTATTTGTTAAACAGAAGAGCTGGGTGTCTCTGTCCCTCAGTTCTGCTTCCCACATTGTGGCTTTTGCTGCCAGCATTATGTTTCATATCATGACTTCAAAGGTTTATAGGAAGCTCTGTGTCTGTTTGAAGAGCTATGAATCCAATACTGGGACAAGAACAATGTTCTGCTTTGAGAGCAATGGGAACCTGGCTTTGCTCTGTATATGAAGTCCATGACACACACAAGATAAGGTCCTCTGCAAGGGGAGTTTGTATAGATTGCTGGAGCTATGAAAAGGCCATCAGGGAGGAAGTATAAAGACAACTTTTCTTTGTTTTTCCAAGGCTGTTTGACATTTCAGATGATATAAGATGTGTGCACCATTTTCTTTGGGTAACCTCATTGAATGAGCAAAACAGAAGGCACATGGGGGAGTCACACACCCCTGACAGAACCGATCTGAACGCTG
This sequence comes from Fringilla coelebs, assembly GCF_963513975.1. Taxonomy (NCBI): domain Eukaryota; kingdom Metazoa; phylum Chordata; class Aves; order Passeriformes; family Fringillidae; genus Fringilla; species Fringilla coelebs. The sequence continues at coordinate 62,276,897 of NC_140029.1, read as the reverse complement.
GGGTGGAACATACATTTCTTCCAAACTGCTTTTCTTTTGTCCTAAAATTATACTGGTTTTCGTCAAAGGAAATGCTTACAAAGTTCAGCTGTATATGTTGTTATATACCTCTTGTTATCCTCCAGTGCTTTTAGCAGTTATAGATATTAGACAGACAGACATACATCTAGACACACAATCTTATGACATGTTTGTAACATAACACTGCTGCTGAGCTTAGTCTTTGTCAAGTGCTTTTTCTTGTGGATATTGCCCATCTCTCCTGGGGTCATGAGCCCAAAGAGCTCAGCTGGAAACAAGTATGACCAGTGCCGGGTAGAAAAACTAAGCTTTGGGTTCAGCAAGATGTCACTGAACTGTAGTGGAGTGTATTAGTGCAAAAGCTTCAAAATATTTTAGCAGTGCACACCAAGATCATTGAATGACAAGATCTGTCAGCACACAGAGACATAAAAGTTTTGTTCTGACTATTCACTGGGTTCTGTGAGTACCCATAATTCAGTGTTCATGGTTCTGACTATGTATATTTTTAAATCACCCTGACAGATGCAAAGACTGGAGGCCCAGCTTTCAGCTATGTCTCAGCAACTGTAGATCAGTAAAAAGTATCTGAGTAGTTGCCAAGACAGTTGTGTTTGCAGCGTGACTGCTGCTGGGAGTGACAGGGCTATAGAGGTCAGATCTACCACAGTTCTTCCACTTCAAGGCAAGTTGATAAGTTTGGCAGAAATCCAGCAATGGCAAACGTGGCTTGGAAACAGTGGAAACCACTGATCCAGTTTTATGCTTGTCCAGATCATTACCCACAGGAAAAAATTCACACTGAGAACAAGCTCTCTCTTTTTTCTCTTTTTTTAAAGATTTCATTACTCTGGAAAACAATTAAAAAAAAAAAAAAGTTGACTGGAATGGGATTTCTTTTCCTGACACTCTCAAAAACAATCATTGTTTTCCCTCTTCCTGCACTGCTAAATCACGTTGCGAGTCTTATCATGCTTTGGCTTCGTCAGGCAGGTCACATGCCAACATCAAGACAAAGTCATACTGAAAACTGCACAGCCCTCGCCTCTAGACAGACCTGAGCTTGCAGCAATGCCAACAACCCACAGACTCTACTAAAATATCTGCAGTAGTTACTTCCTGCCCCTGCAGTCCCAAGTATTTTTCCTAAGGCAGGAATATCTTCCAAATACTCTCCTATGAAACACAGAATGGTCTTTCAAGTAGCAAAGTAGAAGTAATTGGCGCTGTAAACCTTCCTTCTTGTCCCCAAATAAAGAAAAAAATTGATGTTTTGGTTGTTACCACAAAGCAAATAAATGTGCTTCAGGGGTCATTAACTTCAAATCCGTTCTTTTGGAAAAAAGATTAAGTGCAGCACTGTACCTTATCCTGAAACCCCTGCCAAGCTTTGTTTAGAAACAGCATTTTACTGACAACTTTTTTTTTCTCCCCTGTGAGAAAAACATGCTCACCCAGGGCAGAAGCTGACTGCATGCAGCACCTGCCTGCATAACAAGTGCTACCCTAGACTGCTTAGGCACATGAAAAGAGCCTTACTTCTCTTTTTATTTTAAGGTCTGGTCGGGCAGTGATAAGGGAGTTCAATTGCTGCAACTCAGGGTGCAGCACAGCACAGGAGGTGAGCAAGCACACCTGCCAGCCACTTCAAGGTCCCACATCAGCATCCGGTGGCTTTGGGTCACCCACATCCTGCCAAAGAGGTTCAACCAAAGAGGTTCCTGCTGCAACCTCTTTTAATGCTTTTGATGAGAAACTGCCATGAAAGACGGCAGGAATTAGGAGATTTTGGGGTTGAGAGTAAGGAGAGGGGAAGGGAGCCAAGGTGGGGCAAGACATCTGGGTGTCCTTTTGGGGCAGGGCTCACTGGGAGGGTGGACGAGTGCAGGTCCTTCATGGCACAGGTGGTCAACTCTTGTGAGTGAGTCATGACTGCTATGGGATATTTTATGGGGGTGAGATTTTCCATTTAATTGTGGATGTGTCTTTCAAGCATTCAGTCAAATACCTCCAGCAGCTAATCAATTTACTGAGTTCCAGGGCAACATTTACTTAGTTGTTATTGACAATAACAACTAATGTATCCTGCATGTCTTGAAATCAGATAATGCAATTCTCCTCAAAAAGACTGAAATTACTTTAGTTTGAAGCCTTACATAATTCAGTTTTTAACAGGTTCACTTGTGAAAAATATTCAGCATTTTCTCTGCATCTGAAGTAGGAATGGCATCATGAGTTCTAAGGGGCTTATGATAATGAAAAGAGGACGGTTTAGTCTATATCTTAATAAAAGACTCCTGAAACATGTTAAAGCTGCTGTGCTGAGACTCCCAGTATATAAGAAGTCTTATGAAAATATGCTGTATCCAGCTTTCTATCAGATTGAAGTTACTCAGGAGAACTTACTGTACCCGGAAAGTCACTGGTTTTTTTTCAGAGAAATCATCTTAGTCTGATTGAGATTAAAACTAAAATGTGAAGTCAAGTATTTGGATATGCGACAAAAGCCTTTTTTTTTTGTTGACTAAGAAGTGCTTTAGATAAAAACTGTACTTATTACTGAGGAACAACCAATTCTGTCTTGTGACTTACCTCTCATAAATGCATGACACAGTTAATTTCAGCACATACATCATTAGGTCATTCAATTTCAATGTTATCATATTAAAAAAATCTTGTGACACATTGTGAAAGAAATGTTAAACTTTTGATAATATCCCTTTGTCAACTGCATCTAAGAATTTTAAAGTGCAAGTGGAAAATCGTTACCTAACACTGAAAGAGATAAAGAAGGAATTTTGGCTGGGTTTTTTTTTAAGAGCTAGAAAAGATATTTTTAATTCCTTTTAATGCAACTCTATGAGATAATCATCATAGAATATATACCTATATATTTTCATGTGTCTAAAGTTAGCAAAAGTGATATCTCTCCCACAATTATAAAACTCTTGGAATTGAGAAAATATCTGTAAGTGTTGCTAAACTGCTTTTAAAATCAAATTGCTTTGCTGTATGTGAGAAATTTGATCAGCTGGAAGAAAAGATTTTTTTTTCTTCTAGAGAGGCATCTTCCAAAGTTAACATCTTGCATTATCCAAAGCTATTGATGACACTGCTCCCAAAGAAGGGGCAAGGCCAGCCCTGTCTCTGGGCTAGACCTGTTGTGTTCAGAGACAAAGCATCAGTAGCAAGAAAATGTTGGATTATACATACTCAGGACTTAGGCAAGAAGCCACAAACCTGTTAAACAGGAAAGGAAAAGAAAATGGCAATATGAACAGAACATAATTTCTTATTGCAGGGACTCTTTTCCTTAGAGAGGCAGTCCTGTCTTGAAGGCTGTGAGAAAGAGGACTCTGTGTGTGCTTTTGGCTGCCCTGTGTGGCTCTGCAGACCAGGTGATCTCACTAGGTCATTTTTATGATGATCTGTGGTCTGTCCTCAAGGTACATTTACGCAGTCATGTTTCCTTCAGCAGAGTTATGACTACATAAACTGAGGGCTGCAATCAGCCCATCTGAAGTGAGTCAAAGCAGAAGAAACTCGTTTTGCCTTTGGGCACAATGGTAAATAGATCTGTCAACCTGGTGTTTCTGGTGGTGCTGTACAAGAAAAGCATTTCTCCACCTCATGGCTAATACCTGCCCATATGTTTATAAATGCCCTTTGGCTTGGGCAGGTTAAAGGCTCAGAGTCCAAATCTAATAAAAGAGCATATTTCACTGATACTGTACCCACTGCCCCCTCATCTCATTTCATTTATAATATTTCTTGTAATTCTGTTCTGTCAAGATGTGGTATTCCTTGTAATTTTTCTCAGTTTTCCTCATATGACATGATCTATACATTACCAGCATGTTATGAAAATCAAAGCAGATGTAAATCCTTTTAATGCTGGCATGCCTCCTTTAGTATTATAAGCTACCAGTAAAACACCTGAGTGGAAATGAGAATTAAAATGCACAGAAAATTTCGTTTCTGTTGGAGTGTTAAATCCATCCAGATGCAGTCGACACCTTTCACAACCTTTTCTGTGGTTGTGGGTATCGATGCAAACTAAAACACTTACTGTCTTGCTTATCTGTGACTCTGCATGAATGCTGGTATAATCAGTGATATGTATAGCCCTGGAACAAAACATACACAAGTTGAAAGATAAACAGCTTTTGTAAATTATAAACACCTCTAACTGAAATAATTTTATCATCAACCATGGTACTCAATTCTATATTTCAGTCCAGCAAAAGAGCTGGAGACGTTTCAATGAAAGCTATTTGAATAGATGGTGATCAGATCACTCTAAATACAGAAATACTGAATTTCGTGTAGTGAAGTGATTGGGGCTCCAGAAGCTGCTACTATTGTAAAACACAGTGACAAAATGTACAGAGCACTTAGGGGTTGCCTGGGGGAAACCTCATGATTACAGACAAATTCTATCCATGTGTCTGCCAGAAAGGCTGCTCTGCACTAAGGAACTCAATTAACATGATTTGTGTCTAAGATTTATTTTTGTCAAGCCACCTATTACACATGTTTTATGTGTGTTGCTTCCCCTCAGCCAGGGACAGCAAATATATTACACTTTTGACATCATCCTCACAGTCTTTCTCCACTTGCTAAAATTATTTGGATTGATTTAAGTAGAACTGGTATGATTTACAATTTCCTTTTGCTTTTCTTTTCATTTTTAATAGCCCTCATAATTTGCAGCCTGTTATAGCACTGTGCGCATGACAACCTGCTCTGGTCTTTCCTTAGCTGGGCAGTCTTACATGGCTCCACCACAGAGGTGAGGGTGGGGCCATGGTTTTGGAAGATGCCTGCTAAGAGCAGGGTTGTGCTGCAGCACCACCTTTAGCCAGAGAAGCCCCACAGATTGCAGGAAGAGGCATTATGGTAACACCCACAGAATACACAAGTTATCAACACCCAGCAGCAATGACACTGAAGACCACTGTGACCATGATGAACGACATGATGTTGACTGGACTGGCTCTTGTTTCATATCCCCAGACCTGTGACTGTGCATCTGGACCTGCCCTGCTCCAACTTTTCTTGGATCTTAATGCATGGTAAAGATCTTAGCAGGAACAGTTCATAGGAAAGTGACCTCCCTGCTCCTACATAATGTTGCTTTAAGTGTGTGTACTGCACACATATATCAGGCTTTTTATTAACAGCATCACACTTCAGTTGCTCAGTCCCCATGGTTCCTGGTATATTTTTAGCTGGACCTTTAGTTATGGACTCCTTGCTCTGTGATTGCTGGAGCTTGGGTCCTGCATGACTGTAGAGGTCGGGGCTGGTGGGAGTCCTTCACTGTCTCTGCAGACTAGCTATGGAGCCAGGCTAATGATTTGGATCCTACGGGAAATGGCCCATCTGTGAGACCACAGCAGGCTGATGGGTTACCGAAATTTGAGTCATCTCCCAACAGTACAGCTTATGCAGCCTTGAAAATCAACATTCCTCTTGTGGACATTGCTCAATGCCTCCTCCAACAAAACTCAACAAAATTCATCATCTTTCTGCCTCTTAACATCCTCCTTCCATAGTGTCTCTCTGAAGGAAAGCCTTTTTTGTTTTAATCTCAGAAAGGTTAGCAAAATACTACATGTTCTTCCCAATTCAAATTCTGCATGAAGGAAAGCAGAAAATTTGAGCTGATGTTCTACAACTGTGCTCTGGAAAATCAGCAGGAACTTCAAACTTAAATCAAGCAAGTTAGAAAAAGTCAGGCTGTTGAATATAACACAGTGTGATACATCAAGGTGTCATTTAGTACACAAATAAAAGTTTACCATAATGGAAAAACTTTTAGGTGTCATAAAATACAAACAATTCCCGCTTTAGACTTCACTTAAAGAAGCCATTGAAGAGGCATTCACCTCTTTCATCCATGTCTTGTTGCTTCAGTGGGAGACCCTCATGTAAAAATATCTGCCTCATTTTTAAACTTTACTTGTTAGTTTAAATGAGTCATATTACAGCATTTCTGTAGAGCCTTGCCATCCTAAAGACTTCTGCATTTTCTCTGAATCAAGGTACCTAAGCATTGCAATGCTCTGGTGTCTTAATTTTCTTTTTGAGATGCTAAAAATTTATTTAAATTTTTGGGGGGGTTTTAGTTCTTTAGAATTTCTCTGGTCTTCTCTCTGTAGTTTTTATCAGTCTGTTTCAAATGAGCCATGCAGATCAGATGCCAGACTGGTTTACTGGGCCCTCAGCTTTTGGCCCCAGATTGCTCCTAACTAGCTGACTCTGTCCCTGGCCATGGTGTGTTCTCTTTGTTCTTACTTGGATGTCCTTTCATGTGGCTGGGCCAAAGCAAATTAAATATTGCAATAAGGCCTTTCAACAAAACTTCTATTAATATGTATTACAGCAGTGCCTGGAGTAGCCAGTTTGAGATGGAGACTGTATGTGTTGTCTAGTTAAACACTGTCTCTGTCCTGAAGCAGCAACAATCCCTGGGTAAAGTCTGCCACACTCCCCTGGAGTATCTTGCTGCTCACAATCATTTGCTCCATTGAATTCAGTGGTACCATCCATGCTTCAGAGTATAATTTTTCATGAATGGCAGCAGCAGCAATCTATTAAAGTTCTAAATTACCCTCTTCCCTGGACATGTGATTTTTTTAAAATTCATTATGAAAGACAAGGTGAAAGAAATATTGCAAAGATCAGTAGAGCTGCTTGCAAATCCCTTCTGAGAATCCTATTTCTCCTACAAGGATAGTAAAAGACACTTTTAAACTAGGAGTGAGGAATGCCACTTTATTAAACTGGTAGATGAGGATATACTGTATGTCCATTTGTGATTAGTGGACTTCAAAGGATTCAACTGATAATGCATAAATTAACTGATTAAAAACTTTATTGGAAGACTAAGAAAACCAGAACGAGACCTGGCTGTTCCATTTCAGCTTTACCAAATTCCATTATTAATAAATTCTGGCTATTATTGTGGTCATATCACTGTACAAGGGCTTTCTGACCTATCAAAGCAAGATCATGGAGCATCCCCCTATCATATCGTTACATTGTCTCCAAATTAAGTCTAAATCAAAATAGGCACATAATGGTGAGGATAAATGAGCCATCAAGTTTCATTTACACTCATTTTAGAATGGGTTCAGGGCTTCAGGGAGTATTGAAGAATTTCAAATTTGTTATTAACCCAGAGCTTTATAAAATGAATACATAGATGAATGTTACAGATAGACTGAATAATAAATACAGAACAAGTGTTTGCCACTTAGGTCTTCTTCTCACAGACTTGCTCAAATGCAGGTAAGGTTGGAACATCTAGATTTATTAGCCTAAAAAAATCAGTTGCTTTGTCTTTTTAATCCACAAAACAGCCCAATTTTTATGCAGTTTTTTTTTTTAATTATAGCTTCAAGCAGAATCAGCTTCATTCCTTATCGGATTAAATGGGCTGCTGTGCCACTACATGCTTCAGGGATTCATTCATCCCCATGCTTCAGAACATGGGGATGCCAAAGCCCCTACAACCCAGACAACAATGGCCCTCAGCCACTCTGACCTTCAGGAGCAGAGCCAGAAGGTTCAGACCCATATCTCTTCACCCACCCGGTGGGAAGAGCCTGCTTTTCCCTAGGAAGCTGTCCTACTTTGCAGCATGGACTAAAAGATTGAAGGGGGCAGTAACTGAGCATAGCTGTAGTCCACGGATTAAGGGATTCACCCAGAAGGGAAGAAAACTGGTTTAATCTCTTCTTTAAGGGCTGCTTTATGCTGATGAATGCAAAATAGGTAACCTGCCTGTGGAACAAGAACTGGCATGAAAGTGCCCCTCTTTATGCAGGCATGAGCTTTGATGGGGCTGAGGGAGTGAAGATTCCTAAAGGGAGGTCCCTTCAGAACTGCTGGCCATAGTGAGATCTCTGCTCGGCTGATGGACGATCAATCACAATTTCAGCACTGATTCCAATAACAACAAGCCTGAGCCCTGGGATTTTCAAGAGTTTTAGGATGAAAGCAGCCCTGTAAAGTTGAACCACTGTGCAATAAGGCATCACTTTAATCCATTAACTCTCCATTATGGGCTAAGTATGTTCCTTAATTACCATGGGTGACTTTGGAGGGTAGCTTAAGCACATGATTCCCACTAATAGGAATGAAAAGTTTATTGTTGCATCCTAGACCTTGCCTAATGTCTTAATTTCACCCTCGGAGCTGTGCCTGCAGGCAGAAGTCAGATGAGATCCATTTAAAGAAAAATGTGTTTAGTGTTAGCATTCAGGATTTAGAGCATATAGCTTGATCCTCTTTATTTGTAATTCCCTGTTCAGGCACTTCCCTTCAATGCTGTGAGAGCATCCTGAGCTCTGAAAAAGCGAGGCTGAAGGATAACATGTGGTGCAATTACAGCAGAGTTGCTTTTCCTGAAGTTAAGGAATGTGAACAAAAGGCTTCCTGGGCCTGTCCAGATTTTAAAATCAATTGTGTCAAGCAGAAAACAGGAGGCAAGGAACAGACAGGGCTTTGGCCTTTTTCTCCTCCCTTGGACTGCCTCCAGTGTCACCAGTGCACAAGCTACAATCTCAGCTCTCTGATGATTTCTGTTCAGCTGCAGGGAGCTGCTGCATCCCTGCCCCCGCTGGCAGCCCCCTGAAGGGCATTGCAACAGCTGAGAATAAAAGGAATGCAGCAGCTCAGGTCACCTTTCTCTCATCCCTGCTTCAAAATACTCCTCGTCCAGAAAGGGCAGCCATGGTTTGTTCTGATAGTGCCACACCCTTCAGCAAGTCTCAAATTCACTATAACAAAGGTTGTGGGGAAGACTTGAGAGGTGTCAGTGCAGGGCAAACAGCTGGCACCTTAGAAGCTAAGGCTTTTGATTTGGAAAGCCACCTCTGCCAGTGGAAAATGGGTTAGAAAAACTGCTCCTCTCTTGGTTTCAGCCCCTTCCTTCCCAGCCACGTGCTGCAGCTCATGCTCCCCTCAGTTGTGCCAAGGCAGCTGCTTTGGGGACTGCTGCAAACTGGATCATTTCAACTATCTTAGTTTAAAAATAAACTTTTTTTTTTCCTATTATTCTTTAACTTAAATTATGTCAATAATCCAGTCCTCTGCAGTCCAGCCACAGAAGCTGGTGCATTGCTCAGTGGAGGGGACAGACACAGTGTTGGGAAGCAAACTTGTGGCTGAGGAACTCTTTCACTGTAGCACAGCCCTGTTCTCCCATCATGTTCCTATATTGTGACCTGGATATTCCATTTTATATGGAACTCCTTGGTCATTAATACTGAGCTGTACACCACTTGTCAGGCAGCAGTAGCAGTTTATGCCCAGTGAAACATGGACACACCAGTGCACTGAATTTAGGAAATAATGCACCATGGACTGTTTAATCTTATGGGAAGCAAACCTTATTGGAAGCAAAGCAATACCTTTCCTGCAGAGACTGCAAAGACAAAGTTCCCTCATTCACAGTCCCAATTATCTGGAATTAAGTTCAATAAGTAGAATTTGGCATGTAAATCAAACCCACATGTTGAAAAAGAGTCCTAGCATGCTTAAAGGAGACCCTACAGTTTTTGGATTTCTCAGGGATGAAAACAGGTGTAACTCAAAGCAATGAAGTGAAACTAAAGAACGAAAAATTTACATTAAATAAAAACAGAAAGACATGCTGGATTCTGCACAATCTTGCATGAGAAATAGCCTGAATTTCTAATATTCTAGAAATATTGGATTAAATAATCAAATGACAGCATACGGAATTATTTTTCATAGGTGAGACAGGCACAGAGATAAACTTACTGGTCTTTATCCCTGTCTACTCTCTGTGAATCCAAAAACGATTAATGGATTTACTTCGCACAGAATATGTAAAATAAATCACCTTTTTTTACCAGTCACAACGTAAGTGATCTTATTAAATACTTTATTCAGCTCAGCTAACCTTTTTATATGAATAAGACAACAGACATCAACCATAGGATGGCCATTTTCTGATTGGCCTGGAAATGCCACTGTAGCCCTGGCCTTGGCACTGCCTGTCTGAGCCAAGGCAAATTTATATGCTGGATCTATAGCACAACTTTCACCACATATTTTCATACTGATTTTTACTGTTTGGATTCAAGGTGTGGCTTACCTTGAAGAAGTTAAATGACACTGCCCCAGGGCAGATGCTTGAACTGCATTTCTACTGGAACTTGTGGCTACCTTAAGGAGGGTGGGCTGTATTAACCACGGTCCCATACAACCCAAGAAAGTGGCTGATATGTTATGTCTAAGCAGCATCTAAGTTTCTACTGACCTGAACCCAAATTTTCTCTGTCTTTTTTCAGCAGAGGGTCCTGAGCTTGGTTGATATACTCAGTTGAGTTGGACAACAGCATAAAGATGAACATTAGCAGACAACTCTGGGCGCTGCATTTAAAGAGGAAAGGAACATATTAAAATTGATGTTTACACTTTGACAAGTCAGACAACATCCTCAGCCACCACCTGCATTTCTCCATTTATTCCACTTTTTTTTTTTTTTTTTTAAAGGGAAACACTTCTCCAAAGGGACACCAAGACTCATTATTGCACTGCAGAAAGAAGATGAGTGTTTCCTACCAGCTATGCCTTCTTTCCTTTGGGTCCTCTCTGCATATGAGCATTCTAGACATGCTCTGCTTCAGAGATGCTTCCATTAATAAGAGGCATACTAGAAATCCAGATAAGGAATTCTGGGTCTCCCTGTGGGGGCAGGTACATTATTTTTAAGCCTTGAGCATAAGGAAGGCATCAGACTTGGAGGATCTCAGTGCTGCTTGTTGAGTTTGTCCTTATAACTTCCATAAGACAGGAGAATACTATTCTTACTTTGCAAGTTGGTTGTTTTTTTTTTTTTTTTCCTAATTACACCATGCTCATACTCAGAAAAGTATTTATCTGTTATTTACCTACGGATGTTCATCTTCAGTCCATCTGAATTTTGCATGAGCTTTTTCCCCCTCAAAACCCAATATTGATAAGGCTGACATCATGAGGTAGTTTAGCATCCTTGTGACCAAAACAGAATTTCCCACACATTTTGGCTAGATAAACAGTCCAACTTTGGAGGGAGCAACATTTCCTGCAAACATCCCATTTTCATATGTGAATGGCAGCTTTAGCTGAGGACAGACAACAAAGCCAACAAGCCGTGCCAGGTGAGGTGGGGCAAGAGAGACAGGCGACCTCATTTCTTTCCCCCCTGCCAGTACTATCAGCACAATGGCTCATTGTTCATCCTCTTATTTATGAGTTTTTGTATATCTACCCTTCCCCTGTCTGACAATATTAGTACCGAATATCCATTTGTACCTCCTCCTCTTTTCTGAAGTGGACAAAGACTATTAGCTGGCCTTTAAGAAGCGCGGGCATTATGAGCCTCCCTTTCCTTCTCCAGCCCCTCTCCCTGGGGAGCGGCGTGCGGGACGTGAGGGAGCATCGCCAGCCCCGGGGCGTTCCGCGGGCTTCCCTCGCGCGGGTGCGAGGGCCGGGAATGCAGGAATGCCGGGCAGGAACGCTGGGCAGGAATGCTGGGCAGGAGCGCCGGGCAGCAGCGCGGGCACCGGGGCGCTGCGCGGAGCAGGCCCCGCGCTGTGGGCGCTGTGGGCGCTGTGGGCGCTGCGGGCGGGCTCTGCCGCCCCCTGCCGGGCACTGCCCGCCACGGCCGCCTCACGCCCGCCCCGCCCCGCCCCGCCCCGCCCGCGGCCTGTGGCCTGTGGCCCGTGGCCTGTGGCGCCGTGCCCTCGTCAGCCGCCGTCCTGCCACAGCTCCCAGCGCTACTCCCCGGCCACCCAGCGTGGGAGATACAATGCAAACCTCAGAGGATCGTGGAATCGTTCGTGTTGGAAAAGACATCCGAGATCATCCAACTATTAACCCGGCACTGCCAAGGCCACCATTTAAACCATGTCCCTCAGTGCCACCCCTACGCGCGCCTTTTAAACACCTCCAGGGATGGGGACTTAACCGCTTCCCTGGGCAGCCTCTTCTAATTGAGAAAAACGCCAATCATTTATTTTTAAAATTTTAAAGGTTTAATAGTAATAAAATGGTTATAGAAATAGCAATACAGTTAGAGTAGTAATAATTTGGACAACTTGAATTAGGACAATATGAGACAACAAAAAACAAAGAGTTACGGACGTCCGGGTCCCCTTTTCTGGGCAGCACAAGCCCGAAAAAGGACACGTATTAACAGAGGATTAACCCTTAAAAACTTGTTGGATATTCATACACTTTATACATGATGCATAAATTCCATTCAAATAAAGGATTCGGTCTGGTCATCATCACCTTCTTCCTCCTAATCCTAACAGCACCTTCGAGGCGAGAAGAAGTTCCTTCCTTCTGATAGGAGGGCAATAAATTCTTTTTCTCTGAAAGATTTAGGTGTCCTGTGGCTGCTAGCCCACTGCAAATCCTTTCTTTAAAAAAAGTATCTTACATAGCATCGTTTCTATTTTAACATTTTGTTATAACCCAAAACTATATTTAAGATGCTACTTAAGAGAATTAATACAGCATTACTTTCTAACACAACACATATAATATTCATTTTAATATTTGCGAAAAGCCAATCATAAAATATGCATTTTTCACATAATGCATGGCCATCTTTTCCATACAGAAGTTTTTACCCAATGAAAACCTCCATATACCGTGTGAAAACTGCGTATTTTATGATTGGCTTTTCGCAAATATTAAAATGAATATTGTATGTGTTATGTTAGAAAGTTATGCTGTATTAATTTTTTTAAGTAGCATGTTAAATATAGTTTTAGGTTATAACAAAATGTTAAAATAGAAACTATGCTATGTAAGATATTTTTTTTAAAGAATGGACTCACAGTGAGATAGCAGCCACAGGACACCTAAATCTTTCAGAGAAAGACAATTTATTGCTTCTTATCAGAAGAAACTAACTTCTTCCCACCTCGCTCAGCCATGAAGATTCCATTTGGATTCAGAGGAAGAAGCTGATGATGACCAGACAGAATCCTGTGTTTGAATGGAATTTATGCATAATGTATGAGGTGTATGAACATGCAACAGGCTGTTGTTTTTAAGGATTAATCCTCTGTTAACGTGTGTCCTTTTTCAGGCTTATGTTGCCCAGAAAAAGGCACCCGGACATCAGTAACTCTTTGTTCTTATTGTCTCATATTGTCCTAATCCAAATTGTCCAAATTATTATTACTCTATTTGTATTGCTATTTTTATAACCATTTTATTATCATTAAACTTTTAAAATTTTAAGAAACAAGTGACTGGCATTCTTCACATACCCAATCTAAACCTCCCTGGTGTGACTTGAGGCCCTCTTGTCCTATCACTTCTTGCTCGAGAGAAGAGACTGACTCCCCCCCGCCCTGCCCCTGCAGCTGACCCTCCTCTCAGGCAGTTGTAGAGAGCAATAAGGTCCCCCTGAGCCTCCTTTTCTCCAGCATAAACACCCCCAGCTCCTTCTTGTCTTGTGCTCCAGACCATTCCCCAGCTCCACTGCCCTTCTCTGGACATGCTCCAGCCCCTCAATGTCTTCTTTGTGGTGAGGGGCCCAGAACTGGACACAGGGTCTGAGGTGTGGCATCACCAGTGCTGGGTACAGGGACAAGCCCTGACCTAAATAGACTCATTTCTACCATACACAGTGATGCCATAAGCCCCCGAGAGCAGTGCTAGCCAGGTTTGTCCTGGCAGAGGTCATTGCACAGCCTCTGATTCTTCTTTAACCAAATGGGGCCTAAACCTAAGGCAGAACTGAATTCTCCAGCACCCCACCAACACGAGTTCATCCGAGTAATCACCAGCCACAGGTGGCTACATAATACCGACACAGGTACCATCAGGATTCTAGGTCTCATAGCCACTCCAGGGGAAATGAATAGCCAAAGTCCATTTTTGAAAAAGCAGAGCCCAGTATTTTTTATCAAAACAAAAGTTGTCCTCCTAAAATGGAAGCTGAAATGTAGTACAACTTATAGTTGTGGGTCCCTTCCAACCCAGAATATTCTGTGAATCTGTAAAAAAATACTATGAACTACCATATTTGCAGAATGTGTCTGCTGCTGGAATTAAAAGTATTTGCTACTATTTAATGACCTATAAACAAGCTTGTCTGCGTGAGGATTCCTCCACAGACTTTTCCCTTTTCTCAACCTCAAAACTCCAATTTTGGGAAGTCTGTGTGGAGGCATGACATGGGGCCAGATCCCACAAGCATGCACTCTCAACCACGCACCCACCAAAGCAAACAGACACAATGTGAAATAAAAAGCAACTGTTCTATGATGGCTTAAATTTGTCTCATCTGAGGCTACCATAGTCACCTCCCTCTTTTCCTTCCCTCCCCTCTCAGAAGCTGCCATCTGTCCTCCAGCTGAATTTGAGCTGTCTGATTTCAGTTTTGTTCAGTGATGACCCTGAAATAGCCTTTGGGCTGCCTGTTATACTATAAGTATACCTATTATACTATACTATATATATACACACTATATACTATACATATATATAAACCAATATATACCTCACACCCTGCCATTCAACAACCAACTGAAGTTATTCCAAACAGCCTATTAAACTGGGGAACTACAACAAAAGCAGAAGCATTCTATGACATACAAAAATTGTACTTTTAGCATTAATCACCTTTTTTTCTTCTAGGAGCCAGACAATTCATTTCTTTCTAATTAGATTGCACTGGGAGCTGCCCAGCAGCTTGTCAAAAGCAAATGTGATCCCCTCCTCAAAAACCTTAAAGAAAACCTCAGTGATATTTTGATAATGCTCTTGTGCATGTTGTTTTTATGTTTAGGGTTTTGGGTTTTTTTATAGGGAGCAATTACCTCACACTAATCCTAGGAACATCAAACATTCTGCAGCTACAACCAGCTTATTTGCAACTACAGGTAAATCCTTGCACAATGCTCCCTTTGTGAGCTTTCTGATTAGGTTAGTACTTCTTATAAATAAAATCAGTAACACTGGCACACTTTCTGCTCTCAGGATCCCAGTGCATTTTACTGAATAGATCTATTAGATCACCTAAGTCAATTGACCCATACAAATTGGGTCTTGTCAAAAACAGAACAGAAAGCTTTTTGAGGAGGTAATTACCTTTTTTTCTGGGAAAGTGGTAATTGGAAATCCTATTTTAAATAGGTAACTAGTTCAGTTTCATATCCTAAGATTAATTCCTCCTTTCATTGCAATAAATGCCTAAAATGCCTTAATTATCAGCCCCTTAAATCTAGCGCATTCTTTCTCAGCTTTTAACAGGGATCTCAGTGCTGCTAAGCAATGCTGAGAATGGATGAGGGGGCTCTGCACTCATTTACCTCCATGGGAAGAAGCCCACGTTGCTGCCAGTGCCTCTGTCACTAATTATTCCAGGTGATTTGCTTCATTCAGGATCTCAGCTGACAATGTGAACCATTCAGTACTGCAGCATGGATTTTGTTCCCATGGAGCCAGTGAGCCTTTCTGTGTTTGGCCATCAGCTGACAGGGAGACATGGGCAGGTCTCGAGGTGGCCTGAGGTGGCCATATAAGCGGGGGTTTTCCACAGAATATGAGGTGACATTTTCACAGGCAAAGCAGCCACAAAGTTGGTCTCTTTTATCTCAATATACGCCAGCTTCATTTCCCAAAGTCTTGGTCTGTTGTGGCTGCCTCACCACTGGAGAAGTACCAAAATAACAGGAAGCCATGGCCAAGAGTGGGGTCACCAAACCACCTCACAATGCCGGCCTCAGCAGCGTCCTACAGAGCATTATTTCATTCAGCACAGCCAGATTGCTAACCCAGGGCTTAAATGCCATGAAGGCAGAGTGACGTGATTCTTCTGTATGCTCCCACATGTCATTAGCTTTTATAAAAAGGAATCAGAATATCAAGGAAAGGAAAGAAAGAAAACAAATATGAATCATTTAAATAGAGAATAGAAAGTGAGTGGAAAAGGAAATAGCCAAAAGAGGATGTAACAAACACTGCCTGAAGATCAAGAACAAACCCCGCATTTACTTGTGGCATTTAATTAGAGAAACAAAAAATTCCACTGATTTCATTCAGAGCAGAATCATGCCTTGGCTTGAAGTCTATGAGTTTGCAAAAAAGATATCTATATTTTCCATTTGAAATAACCCTTCCATACTGAAAATTTACTACCACTCAACCGCCAGGGCTTCGTCCAGCTTGAAGGACTTCAATAGTCATAACGAAACTAAGTAACTTCTCTCTTTACAGCTAAGTCAAGTCTTTAGTCTCATTTATGAATATTAAGATCCCAGCATTCAAAGTAGCTCACTGATTTTCTGTGAGGAGTCTGTGGACTATTTTAGCCTTGAAAGGTAACTAAGAAAAGCAAGGATATGGACAGCAGGTTTCCATTCACCATACAAATGTACTCCTCCTTTGAAAAAAGTGTAGGATGCCTGCACATCAGAACAGTTCAAAAGCACTGCAGACAATATCAGGAAAAGAACCCAAAAACCTAGAACTGGAAAAAGACAGAGAGAGAAAGATGTAATGCAGAGAAAGACACAGCTGTCCTAACAGGTCAGCATTATAAAGAAGAAGAACAGAAGGATATAACCAAACAGGTTCTACCACTGGATTCCACCACATTCATTGCTAAGGTTTGAGCCTTCACTGCCAGATTAATACCCCCTCAGGTAATCAAGGATGTCTGCTGTCTCTTCCCTGTTCAGTCATTAATGCAGCAGAGGTCAGTGCATCACTGACAGAGCATTTCTTGGCAAGAGTAGTTTACGTTGTGTACGTTCAAAGCAAGGTCTGCCTCCCAATATCGCCTCCTTTGTGTGAAGGCCCTGACAGCAAAGCCACACACTCAAATTGTTGGGTTTTGGGGTTTCCAATGAATTTCTTGTTTCACGTTACATCTTTATTCAGAAGGAGACTGAGCACATGCAGGTCACAGCAACCCAAACCCTGATGCTGAAGACACTAATCACAAAGTGTGTGACATCTCTCACAAGGAGGAAGCAACTGCACCCACCAAACCTGCTGTCTTCTCACTCAGAACCTCAGTCAGCCCCTTTCTGAGAGCCTACCTCTTTGCTTCCCTGAAGCTGAAAGTTAGTTTTCTTCAAATCCCAGGAGGAGAAAAAAAACCCACACACACCAAAAAAAAAAAAAAAAAAAAAAAAAAAAAAAAACAACCAACCAAACAAAAAAACAAAAACAAAACAAAAAACCAAAACAAAAGGAAACAAAAATCCTTGAATTAGTAACACTTATTAATTGGGCAAAAAAGGTGTGGGTTTTCAGCTGCTTGGATGGGCAGTGAAATGAAAGTCATTCTTTCAAATAGTCTTACCCAGGTGTCAATTAGCAGGGAATTTGTTCAAAGGCTTCAGGTACTGACACAAGCCCACCCACTGTATTCAGTAAGTTGGTTGCAGTAGATTTCTGAGAGCTGATAAAAGACTGCAAATGCACCAGTTTGTCTGTTTTCATACAGCTAATGCCAGTCCTACCAATAGTCCAGAAAAGTTGCCCCTCCCTTCATTCTTGCCACTTCCAAAATGTGAAGTTCTTAGTAGCTGATAACAGATCATTTTATTATTATCATATATTGTTAGGTGTCAAATATAACCACACCCTGCAGAGTGAGGTGGTGCCGTTCCTCTCCCTTCCTGTAAATAATTCCCATTATCTAGTGCCAAGTGCAAGGCACTTGTGCAAGGTCTAAGCGCTTGGTCAGGGCAAGCTCTACTACCAACAGGGCCTGAGGGATGGATGGATTGAGAGCAGCCCTGAGGAAAAGGGCTTGAAGCAGCTGGCAGATGAAAAACTGGGCATGACTCGGCAATTTGCACTCACAGCCCAGAAAGCCATCTGTATCCTGGGCTGCAACAAAAGCAGCGTGGTCAGCAAGGGCAAAGGAGGGGATTCAGCCCCTCTTCTACACTCTGGTGAGACATCATCTGGAGTGCTGCATCCAGCTCTGGGGTCCTCGGAACAAGAAAGACATGGACTGGTTACAGTGGGTCCAGAGGAGGGACCCAGAGGAAGTTAAAGGGCTGGAGAACCTCTCCTATGAAGACAGGCTGAGAGAATTGTGGTTGTTCAGCCTGGAGAAGAGAAGGTGCGGGGAAGACCTTAGAGCACCTTCCAGCACCTAAAGGGGGCTATAGGAGAGCTAATGAGGGACTTTTTACAATACTATGCAGTGATCAGACAAGGGGGAATGGCTTCAAACGGAAAGAGGGCAGGTTTAAATTAGGTATTAAGAAGAAATTCTTTAATTTGAGAGTGTTGAGGCACTGGCACAAATTGCCCAGAAAAGCTGCGAATGCCTCATCTCAGTGTTCAAGATCAAATTGAATGGGGGGGCTCTGAGCAACGTAATCTGTTGAAAAATGTCCCTGCTCATGTTAAGGGGGTTAGACTAGATGACCTTTAAAGGTTCTGACCTCAACCATTCTGTTATTCTATGAAATGCTACCAGTAGCTGAAGTTCCAACATAATTCACACACTCTACATGATAAATGTTCTTAAAAAAACACAACCTGAAGACCTCCTTCACAAAGCTTTTTTCCCCATGTAGTTTTGTAGTGTTACAATCACTACAGGTCAGCTTTTCTCAGTGAACCTGCACATGAGTCGAGCTGGTGTAACTAAGGAGAAACCCAGACTGCAAGACACATATTTTAAATAAGTATCAGCTGCTCCTTAACCTTTTTTTTTGCACATGTTGCCCAGCCCACATAACATGAAACTCATCCCAAGTCGGACTGCTGAGTGCTGTGAAATTAAAAGATGATTTGGTTTGTCTTTCAGCCATTTGCATAGATATTATTAATGAGAGTTTGGATTCATTTAAATTCTGTTTTCAGCAGACTCCAGAGCCAGGATAAACTCTGTGCACACAAGGAAGCTCAGTAACAAGTCTGTACTTGAAAATAACTTCAAACTCAAACTCCTCTGGCAACCTGGGCACACCCAGTATTTTATTCTTCCAAATTCTGCCACACACCGCCCACTGTGGATTTACAAATTGGTGTCTAATTGACAAATAACTAAGCAGACACCTAGATTCTCTTTTCTGTGTTGTGAAAGAAGAAACTGCCTTTCTCATAACCAGTTGCCCTACATCTTAAAGGCACTGTAGATTTTATCTGGACTAAAGGATTTTGCCAGCTGAAGTCCTGCTAGCACAGGTTTCTGCTGGTAGTTTTGAAAAGCTGCCCAGTAAAGTGCCTCAAAGCAGTCATGGAGAATGGTGGGAGATATAACAGTGGTGTCTAACAAGACTCACACCATTTAACACACTATGAAAAGACACACTAGGAGGGGCTAGTCTGAAACCTTATTTCTTAAGTTCTTCAATTGAGTTTGTTCTAGGTCAGTAGGAAAACAGTTCTTTAATTTTTAGGGTTCAAAATAGGTGGTGTGTGCTAGGATTTTATTTAGTTGGTATAAGCTGCACACACAATAGGAAATTTTTTTCAGTAACATTTCAGCAAAATTTTTCAGCTGCAAACCTGACCTGAAAGCCATCTGGTTTTAATATCTTGGAGACGTAATGTAGCCTAAAGCATTGATATTAGAAACAGCTGATATTCTCATTTATGCAGTAAAAGAAAAAAATAACTCGGTGTGTTACTATGTACAGTGCACCTAATTACTCTCTTAATAATATGAAATTAAAATTTTGGTATTCCCTGTCATTCCTTTTCCTTCAACAAAAAACAGCTATTTTGTTAGCAAAAGTGCCATGGAAATGTTTTTGTTTCAACAGAGGACTCTCCTGAGACAAAATAATACATATGGAAAATCACTCTGACCTGCTCAAATTAGCAACAAAATTATGTCTATGTTTAAGGGCAGATGATATACATATTTAAGGAAGTAAAGCAGAAGTGTACTGCTGGTAAATATTTGTCTAGTCACATTTAGCTTTGAATTTAAAAGAAAGTGTTAGTGATACACAAACACAGAGTGATGTAATTTTTACAGGGAATGTGGCAATTTTAAGTTACAGCTCAGCTTTCCAATGGATCTAATGGGGTTAAACACGAGTAAACACTAATGTGACAGTTATAAACTATGTCTTGGAAGAAGCAGTTAAGCAACAAGAGCTCAGACACTGCAATTCTTAACACAAGTGTAGCTGCTGCAAAGGCTGTTTGCTATGCCCCACTACATCTTTTCTTTTCCAGAGTACACGAACAAGGTTTGCAACATGCTACCTGGTGGCAATGCCCTGCCAAGATTGACTTTAGTATCTGAGCCCTGAGAAGACACTCACATCCACGAAGTACTGCAAAATCTCAGCTCCTACTGAGAGCAGTGGGAACAAGAAGCTCAAGAGAAGTGCAGGGCCAGATCTCTCCAGCATCTCTTCCAAATCTTGGGCAGTTGAAAAATATCCTGCAGTTCATCCTGCAGGCATGGCTAGAGCTTCAATAACAGGTATACAGCACCTCAGAGATACCCCTAGCAAGATCTTCTCATTCATTTGAGTTAATTTATGTCCTCAGAGGACATGGTTACACAGGCATTGTTTTGAATGGCAATAGTGCCCCATGGAGCTCCCATTCCCCTTGCAAATTCTCAGGCCTGTGTTACCCCCTTACTGCGCCAAATCAGCTGTGTGTGTGTATGCAGCTGCAAGTTAAACTGATCTGGCTGGAAAACAACCTGTTTTTTTCTGAACCACCACAAGCTGTCCCCATTCCACCCCTTGGTTCACAACCTCACTGTGCAAGCTGCTGCAAGGGTGGTTCAGGGGGGCAACGGGAACAAGAAGCCATGAGCAGAGCAGTAGGAACCAAGCCCATTAAGCATCTTAGGCAGCACTATCACCAAATGTGAAACCAGGGTCTGCCGCTGTATGTGCTGCAAAAGAAATAAAGGGAGCCACAATAGTGCGCAAACGAGCGCTGGCTAACAAACCCTTGGCACAGACTCGCCCTTGTGCAGGACACTCCAGGCCAAACCCCAAATCCCTCATAGCTGTTACACAAGTCCTTGGTCCACACAAAAAAAAGTTGGGGGAAATCAGAGCTGTAACCAAACTCAGTGAAGTTAGGTCACCATGTAAAAGATTTCAGGAAGGGGAGTTCTCAGTATATATCTTAGTAAGGGAGAAACTGCATAAATTATGTACCTCACATGTGGCTTGCAATTAGCTTCATCTGTGCATGACAAGCCAGGCCAGCCTGACTTCTAGTTTCACAATTAGTAAAATGTTTAAAACATAGTATACATTCTTTGAAGTCTGGAGTTGGGACCCTTGTTTAGGTGCCTACAGGGCAGGTTTCTGATCTCTTCTGGCTGTTTCCTCTTAGGAGGAACTGAATCACATCCTAAATGTGTACAATTGCCAGCCTGGCTGAGGACGACTGGCTCAGAGGTGGGGAGGGAGGTGTGAAACATGTGGCTCCTCACCTGGGAGATGCAGTCAATGTGCAGGGCCCCCACCTCGGTGCCATGGGGTGGGTAACAGCTTCTGATATGACAACATGCAGCTGAGAAAAGTGTGAATGAACAGAATCCCCAAATACACCTGCAAAGGCATTTGCCCCAGAGCAAGTCATGCTAAAGAGGAGAATAACAATAATGAGGTTTGCTTAGGAGATGGCCATCAGCTGGATTAAATAGTAACCAGGAAATTACCAAGAGACTTCTCAAGTAAAACAACAACAAAAAAAAAACCCCTCAGCTTCAAGAGAAGTCTAAACAAAGCATGAAACTTCACAATGAGGGAAGAGAAACCTGGCCTGTCAACACAAGGTATCATGCCATGAGGTATGTGATTTATGGGTGCCTGCAGCTCTGTAGCACCTGGGAGGGGGTTGAAATTCTGGGGAGTTCTCATAGAAGGGTGTTCAAGCATTTGTCAATGTTGGTTAGCACTCTGATTTATCTGTTGTAGTGCTGGTACAGATTTCATACGTGTAGCACACTGACCACGATGTGATTATGTGACAATAATAAATTAGTGACCAATTATTAATGAATCCCTGTGATCAAAACAACATGGTGGAGTAGTTTCTCCCTGTGAAGGGAACTAGCAAATTCTACCCTTGTCCCACTGGCAAAAATACAGACTGGAGTGGAAGTAAGGCTGAAAAACTTTAATGCCAGTGTATTCATACAGTTTATCTTTGAGACAATCCTTTTGGAATTCTGAAATTCTTGACAAATCTGGATTTTTTTTCTACTCTTCCTCCAGCAGCATTTCATAGTGATTCATGGCAGACAGACACATATCCATTATCCTAGATCATATTAAAGTGTCTGTGTGGTAGGAATTTAGTTCTGTAACAATACTTTTCTACTGCACACCACTCCCCCATATTTGAAAAATATATTTTAGGCCTGTTTGAATGTTCTGATGTATTTTCATGTGTAGGAAAGTATCAGTGTAAGATACAAACTTCACTAAATTCGTTTCTTTTGTCTCACATAAAAACCTAATTTTCTCCATCATTACTAAATTTAGTGATGGTCAAAAGACTGTTTTTCCATGACTAGTTAGAACTACAAAGTTTAAGCATTTTACTGATTTTTTTTAAACCAGCACTTCATCAAGAAGTATCAAAGGAGTTCAGTGTGTGGATATGATCATGTGTTTACAACAGAAAACCTTTCATAAATACAAAGTAATTTAAAACAAGCACTTTTGGTTTAGACTGGTTTCTTTTTTCACTCATTGATACTAGATCTGTGCTACAACATCACATAAGAGTATAAATTTCATCCATACAAAGTGCCAGCCAACAATACCACTTCTGTCATGTTAAAGCACAGGACATAGTGTTTACAACCATGCTATGGTCACTGGGCTCTGGCAGATGATACCTGATTTACTGTAAAATATGCTTGGACAAAATTATCTCTGCAAAACATGTATTACACTTCAGCTGGCATTATGAGTTTGTATGATTGTGTGTCAAGTAGCTGCAGTGGTTTTGATCCTGTACTTGGTGCCCTAGGACCCAGCCTTTCATCCTGTGGGACCATGGCCTTGGATGGTTCCATTGTTCAGGCTCCATGAACTGGGCCTCCACCCTCAATAAGATGAAGGGCTTTTTGTGTTCATGAAAGCCAGCCTGTTCTTCACCACTGCATCATCTGGTCTAATAAAAGACATTACTTCTCACTGCAGGCATTACTTCTCACTTGTAACCACTTGATAGTTCAAAAGTTTCCTACCCTGAAAGAGCATCATGGCATTTCCGTATTCTCTCTATCACCAGAATAGTATGTGAGCAGAAAATGTCCATTATATAAATGAGATTCTATCACAACAAGGAAACTTCTCCAGGAAGGAGCCTTCAGCTGGACTGCTCCCAGTGTGTTTGTCTGGGTGGAGAGCTGTGCCTCTTTATACTCCTCATGATTTCCAGGGAAATCTGTGAGCATAATGCTGTTTCAAAAATGGCACTTCTGGCTCTGCCTGCAATACAAACACCACACCTGTTTGTAAATCAGTCTAATTAAACAAATGCTTGACTGTCCTGGAGAGAAAGTTGAACTGCTTTTGCAAGATTTGTTTATTTAAAACAATTTAGTGTGGCAAATACTGAAAAGCAGAAGTTCATAAAATAACCTTGCACATGGATTGGTTCATTTTACAGTTGAAAGGACATGGGAGGTCTAAATAGCAGAACTCCTGTTTAAAACTGGAAGGCAGAAGTAAGTGAATGAGTAGTCATCTGCTTCAAAGATGCTGAACTGCAAATATCTGCATTTCCATCAACAGTGGTGATGAAATATACCCACTCTAAGTATGTTGCCATCATTTGTGAACACAGAGTGCTTGGAGGGAAAAAAGAACATTTTTGTTGAACTGGTGCACATTTTGTGCACTTTTTTTGTAGATAATTACTTAGAAGTTTGATGACAGAGGCAAGAGCAAAATATCTTGAAGCAACTGAAAATATTATGCAGTCTAATATAATTTGTCATGGTTCTGCTGCTCAATCACTCAGCAGTCATTTTTTTCCATGGTGTTTTCCTACACTTCATTTTTCCAACAAAGAGCAAATGTTACCAAGACTTATCTCAGAAATCGATCTAAGCAGCAGCCCTGCAGGCTAAGGAAGTGGCATGAGAAGACCCTACAGCATGCTCTTCAGCATTACAATATGAAAGCTTTTGAGGGTCTGTCTCTGACAAATGGGCCATCTTACATTTATGGGGTAAGACATCCTGTGAAAATACTCAGTTCTTCCAGCACACAGTCTGGCAACTGCATCTCACCAGAACAGACCAAGCATCATTTCCTCATCGTGCAGCTCTCCATTACAGTGGTTACACAGCTCAGACATCAGAAGTCAAACTTGTGATTCTGTGAATGAAACATCTATCACTTGTCTGTGCTAAACATTTGAATCAAAAAGAGCCATGGCCATGCTTTTGCTCTGTTTAAATGAAAGAGAGACCTCAATGTAAATTTGGTGCGTCAACTTCACATTTTCATTTGATTCACATAGTTTTCCCAGCAAAGACTGGAGGAAAAGAAACTGTGCCTATTGGGCATGCCTACTTCAGTGACTTTCAGTGTCTAATTCTGCTTGATCTTTCACCTTTCCTCTTTGCAACTATGGTTCTCAGCATTTTATTTTGGAAGCTTTTCTGAATTATTTAATGCAGGTGAAACAACTTGCTACTGAAGTTTTGTGAGGAGAACCAATTCTTTCCTTGTAGTAAACCACTCAGCATCTGTGATGAGCAAAATGCAAGAGGAAAAACCATCTCTTTACAGGTGACTGGTCTAGAGATATAGATGTAGCTCCTTGATCCATTTTATATTATGAAAAAAAAACTGGTTTAACAAGCAGTCAGCCCCATATTTTGCCCTCATCTGTGATTTCTTCTCATATACATGCTTTCTCATCTGTATCAGTCCTGTATCAGCTTGCTGTACATTGGATTGCGAAATAATTAAATTTAATAATAAGCTGTAATTCCTGTTAGTTTTCTTCCTTGTAATGTATAGTCTGAATTACTGTGGCACTGGCAACTGAAGGAGCAGACTAGATGTGGGAACACAGAGCTATGAGACAAGACACCTGGCAGCAAGGACAAGAACTACTTAAGCCACTTTTGCTATCCTAGAAAATATCTGTTGTCTCTACTCATATGGGATATGGAGAAGTATGATGCACCTCAACAGTATCTGTTCTCTCTGTCACGCATTTATGTCAAAAAACCCCATCACATTGGTAAGCATTGTGTGAGTTTGACTCTCCACCTCGAGTAAACTCAGCACAACAGAGAGATAGCTCTTAAATGTCTCTATTTCCTCTGTCTTTAACTTCTCTGTGATTCACTCTTCTCCCTTTTTCTCCAGGATTCTTCCAAACACACTTCACTTCAGAAATTTCTATGCAAGTTGTACATCAGTGAGGGTTTTTTCTACATTAGTGAGTGTTTTTTAAAGTTGTACTCATGAGGAATAGTCGCATCCTCAGCTAAACAAGAGGTTAAAACCAGAACTTACTGAAATATGAATCTACATATGGTATATTTTTGACTTTAAATACCCTGTATAATCCTTGCCTCAGCAGTTGTACTGGTGCAGAGTTTACTATTAAAAACATCCAAAAGTGATGTTTTTTTAACTGTTTCTGATATTCAGTTCATAGCTGTAAGGATTAGCCTTTTCCCAAAATGCCAAGTTTTCCCATATGCCTTGAAATGATCAATACTGGAAAGCCTTTACAGACTGATTTTAATGGAAAACTGCAAGGTCTTTCCCTTTTCTCTTTCCTCAACCTTCAGAATCCAGCTCTACTCCTGCTGAAAGCAGCTCCACTCTATCCTTTTCTCTGCTCCATTTTCAATGTTTAAAAGGATGAATAGAAGGACACTTGACTCTGTCTTCTACTGAGGATAATTTAGCTCATTACAGGGTTTTTAAAAAGGCTTAAACTCATCTAAAATATGAATATGTGTCAATTATGACAGTTGCACAGTACCAGTAGTGCAGAGTCAGAATTTCTGAACAGGAATGACTGCAGTGCCTTTGGTCTCCTTGACCTTCTGACTTGGGTGGCAGAGCCACTCATCAACCTCTATTCAGCTACTGGGATTAAACGACATTGCCACAGAAATGATGGTCTTTGGCCGCGTTAGAATTGACTACATATTTGTAACTAAGTATCTGCCAGGAAAAAAAAAAAAAAAAGAAAAGGAAGAAAGCAGGATGTGCATTTGCTCTGATGGAGCACTGCAAGGTCTACCAGCATGCCGAGGCTCTGGTAGCTCACTCAGGAGCAGCATGGCCACACTGGGTGGGAAGCTGAGGACACTGTCTCAAGCTGTCATCCTCTGCCAGGGGACCAACACCCTCAGACATATTTTGTATTTTGAGTGGATCCCTGTAAATCAGCATGTTTGGAATTCCTTAGAAGGTCAGCTGACCACCAATTTCCTGGATGTACATTTGGCTTGGAATAGTTCTCCTATCCTTGTAATTATTTTGGTTTTACATGCAATTACTTGTACACTTCCTCCTTTTATATTGCTTACATGTTTAACTTTAAAGCTATTCCTGGTAGCTCTTTTACAGAGAATTAGGAATATTGAGTCTTTTCAAAAGGTAGAGTTGGGTCATTCTGTAATATTATCCTTAAAATTAAAAACAAAGAAACAAACAAAAAAATTAAAGCCTTTGGGGCTTCTCTGTTAAAGTCTTCCAAATAATTGAGCTATTGAGCTTTGAGCTATTTTAGGTGTGATTAAAAATCCTGCTCTTCTTGATTACTTTCAGGCAGTTTGATGCAAACATTACAGAGTCAGGACTCTCTTGGGTCCCTGTTGGGAACAATGACTTCAACATAAAATAAATAAACTATATTAGAGACACCCAGTAAATCCGCTTTAGTTCTCCCCAGTATCCTTTTGTACCTCAAAGATCTCCGTGGTCTATACCCTGAAGTTTGCAGGACATGTACTTCCATGCCCAAGATATGGAAAGTAGGAAGGTTCCTCTACAGAAGCCCATTGATGGGCTTTTAATCTGCTGTCTCTGCTCCCAGCCTCTAGGTTTTTACATTCTGCTGTAAGGTTTGGGACACATTTTTGCTGATGCTTTTTGTTTTAGCAGATACACCTGACAAAATAAATTGGGTTTGCCTCTTCCTAAGCCACTGTGGGTGATACATTTCTAGGGGTGAGATGCCAGCTTGGTGCGTCCTAGCTTTGTTGAGTTTCCACCTAATCAACTTTAAAAACAGTCTGACATTTTCTTCCCCTTTTTCCTTGTGTCCAGTTTTCCAATATTTCTATTGGTGACATCTGCAAAAAGTGCTTTTATTCATATCCTGAGCAAAGAGCCTGATACAATACAAAGGTTCCTGGCAATACACACACACACACATATATGTACAAGGAGTGTAGAAGGAAGGGAAAAAAAGTACTAATGGACATGAAAATACTACCACAATTTTTTTTTTTTTGGTGTTGGGTTGCTTTCAGACATACTTAGTGTTTTTCATTTGTATAATTATTTTCCTGTAAACATTTCAGAAAACTTTATAAAACACAAATTCTCTAGCACATCTTTTGCCAGGCTTTAGTAAGAACTACCTTCCATTTTACTAACTGCCCTTCCTGACACTAATATGTCTCAAAAGTAGAATTTATTTTTACGAATAATAATGTGAAATTACCATTCTGTATCTGGGACTTTGAAACTCACGCCATGGGATAACACAGAATCATAGAATAGTTTGTGTTAGAAGGGACATTTAAAGGATATCTAGTCAAACCCCCCTGGGATAAGCAGGGACATCTTTGATGAGATCAGTGTTGCTTACAGCCCCACCCAGCCTAAATTCAGGTAAATGTGCAGCGTGGCCAGCAGCTCCTCCTAAGTTTCCACAGTCTATTTCCACTCTCCTGTTTACTGGCTAAGTCATAATTTGTGCTTAAAAAGGAGACAATTACTCCAGAACATCTGAAAGCCACATTTTCAGCTGCAGCTTTGTTTTGCATTCTATTTACTGCTTCTACTTATTTCTGCATGGTACCATCTGGACTCTATCTCCTTCCCACTTCCTCATGATTTGCGATTTCCCAAGTTCCTGCACATATTTTTTGCTTTTTATGAACAATCAGCAATTTTTTAGCCTCACAAATACAGCTCAGCATTCCTTCACTCTATTTTTAGCTCAGACTGGCTACTAGGATCTACAGCTTGCTAGTTTTGAGCCTGCTAGGGCAGCTGACTCGTAGATCAGCCTGGCAGATGGCTCAATTCTTTTCCAAAAGCTCAGTGAGAATGGACTTGGCACTTCAAATCAGCCAGTTAGCAAGTCCTCGGATACAGCTGATTCTCGAGTTGTGTCTCCATACGTTGCCTGGAAGCTTCACTGTACTCCACCCCAGCTCACACCGACCGAGAGAACACCCTCCATTCATTCCCAGTTGACTCCTCTTGGGTTTGTTTGGTTGTGTGGTACTACGGTGATCACCTGGTCCAACTTCCTGGGTAACTGAGTGCTGACCAAGTTAAACCATATTGATAAGGTCGTTGTCCGAATGCTTCTCAAACAAGGACAGCCTTGGGGCATTGACCACCTTCAGGATCGCCATTCCTCTCGGCAAAGAAACGCTCCCCAGTGTCCAGTGTAAACTTAAGGAGCAGCTTTGAACCATTCCCAGGCGTCCTGTCGCTGAGCGAGAAGAGCTCAACCCCTCGCTCTCCTAAGGAAACTGCAAAGAGCAACGAGGTCGCCGGCCCTCAGCCTCATTTTCTCCAGCCCAGACAAGCGCAAAGCTCCACCGCTACGCCTCGGCAGCAGCTTTTTTGTTGTTTAGATTTGCTCGGCGTCGTTTGGTTTGGGCCCCGCCTCGGGAGGGAAGGTAGGCGGGCCGGGAGAGAGGGAGGGAGGTGGAGCGGGAGGAGGCGGCCTCAGCATCGTCGGCGCGGCGGCCGGGCGGGCAGGAGGCGCTGGAGCCGCGGCCGCAGGTGGGAGCGGGGAGCGCGGCCGGGGGAGAGCGGTCGGTGCCCGGTGGGAGCAGGGCAGCGCGGCGTGCCGGGAACATCGCCCGCGTTTGCCATCGCCGCTGCCCGCCCCTGCCTCTGCCTGGCACCCGGCGTGGGGGATGCAGCCTCTGCTGCAGAGCCGGAGCGCGGAGCTCGCTGCTGCTCACTCCGCTCCCTCTCTTCTTCCTTTTATAGCAAACTGAAGGACCACAGATCAATAATCTTTCTCTTATGCATGTGGAAGGCGTTTCTGTTGTGTTACTTAGAAAAACAAACACGCAAACAAACGATCCCCCATCTCTGACTAAGGCACTTTTTTAAAGCGCGTTTCCATTGTTGCTGAGCTCTGCTTTTCGGTGAGCTTCTATAAGCGTGCCAAGTCGGGACGGAAAATAGTTCAGAATATTAACTGTAGAGTCTGCAAAACAGATGGAGAAGCACGGATAACGTAGTGGTGACTGTAATTCTCTATTGCTTCCAGGTACTTAACTACACCGAAAAATGAAAGCTTTCCCATCATGTCTCTCCATACAGTAGCGCTCGCCAGCTTCAGCAGAACAGAAGTCTTCAAACACCCCTGCTCTGAGAAGGTGAGGCAAGGGAGACCTCTGAATGGTGGCTCAGTGTGCTCTTAGCTCGGGGGGGTTTTGGTTCAAAAAACAGCTTTTAGTTTCAGTGGACGTCCTAAGTTATTTTTAAATGCTGGTAGAGTTAACTTGGGAAACACAGTCCCAACATTGAGGTGGGGGAGGAAAAGGCAGACTTCTTTTATAGTAGGAAGATGGGAAGATGTCAAATTGTCTTTTTTTTTTTTTTTCTTGTTATGGCAGTGTTTTGTGCTTTCCATGTGTGTCTGTTATTGTTGTATTTCCTTATCACTGCTCTTTAATCGCTTTTTTTTTTTCTTGCGGTTATTGGAGGGGACAGTTATGTGGCTTTTTTATTTTTCCCTGTGATGTAGTTGAAATCATAGCATCTGGAGAGTAAATGGAAATCGTACCTGAATTCTCACACCATTCTGATAAGACCTGAGAGATGGGAGCATTGTTTAAAAACAAAGATAAAAGTCTTAAAACTCAGCACCCTTAACAACTATTCTTACTGATAAAGTACTTGTATTTATCTTGCTGGGCGGTTGGGATACTTGCGTCCTAAGGGGTAGAATCTGTTAATTGCTGAGAGTTTGTTAATTGTATTGAAAACAATTTTGACCATATGATATTTATATTTATAAAGCCTGTCTACCTGCCAGTTTCTCTAAAGAGGTACAGATGGGGGAAAAATAGAAAATGCTAGCAGATACTGGAAAGAGTATTTTTCTAAGCACTGGCATAATCAGATGCTAAATATTTTAAATTAAACATACTATTTTTGGCTTGAAACGTTATTCTTCAGTTAAAAGGGAAATTCTCTGTGGGTTTTAATTTCTTCTGCTTTCCGTGAGTCTGAGGGGTATCTGGACAAGAGCTGTACTCTGAGTCACCTCGCTGTTCCACGTAGGAAGTGTAGAGGTCAACAACCTGGGGTGGCCGAGGACAGCACACCTTTAACTCCCTTCTCTTTTTATGGGATCACAGAGTTCAGGGGAGGGTGAGAGGAGTCCTGGTAGTGCTTCAGTGTGCAGACATTCTCACTGATCTGGGGGAAGGCACAACACCTTGGTTAAGTGCCTTTCAACGAGGGCATGCCTTTCATTTCCCTGGTTTCTGTGGTGTGCTCTGCAGGTCCATCACATACTTGAGGCAGCAGGGAGGTGGGGGGACAAATTTTAGGTCCTCACAAGGAATTTATGAGCTTAGGGAGGATACCTGTTGCTTTGCTGTCTTGAGTGTATCAGTCTCTTGCTGGAATTAGCCCCTGAGTATCTGCACTATCTGCTTCCCTGCTTCAGCTGGTAATTATGGTAAATCCAGCTTTGAGGCTAGAAATACTGAATTGGGAGCATCCTGCCTGCAAAAAAATGAAGTGCTGGTCTGGTATAAACTTGCTCAGGCAGTTCAAATGCATTCAGAATTTTGGTCAGCTTATACTGGCAGGCTCCTATGGCAGGATGAGTATTATCTATCTGTGTCACCTCTTGCATTATGCTGGGTCAGTCACGTTGCTGACATGAACCGCATGTACTGTGTTCTATCAAATTAGGTGACATGACCACACTTGCTCCCAGTTGTTAGGGCTGGAAGATAAAGCAGCACATGGATCAGATATTTGTGGAGTTGGATCCTCATAGATTTAGCTTATAACTTGTATACATCTAAATAGGCCAGTGCTTCCAGATACAGATTGGTGGTTCCTTGAATTCTTTTCCCCTCCATTGCTGGTGTTTTGGTAGATATACAGGCATCCTATTCAGCATTTTGTCTCATTTGTGCCTTATGCACATGCTTAATCTTCCTGCTGTGGAGAGTTTCTTTTGGTCACCTGCCTCCTGGATTGAAATGAGAGATGCAGAGCTGAGATGTGAGTGCTCTCCAGACAGTACATGCTTCTGTGGATATTTCCAGGCAGCCAGAAATGTAGGCATTGGTTAGGTGACTGTCAGCAGGCTTCAGAAAAGTGCTCTTCCTGCTGGGATGACTGTGACACTGAGGGTATCATTAGCAGAGTGCTGTTATCTTATAACCAAATTGTCTGCCTCTCTGTTCTCATTATAGTTAAACCAAGAAAGCCTAAAGGTGGCATTCACCGACTCAGCGTGTTCTTCAAATCCCTCCGTGAGGATTAGCTGCCTTGCTCCGACACCTCAAATCTCTGTTCTCTCAGGTAATGCCACTTAGTCCCAAACTGCCTCCCTCTGAGGGAGTTTTGATGGTGCTAGCAAAAGCTATTGGTGTTTGTATGTACTAAACAAGTCTAGTTTGTTTGAAGAGGGTTCCTTGCTTAATGGCTTTGAGGGTGGTGCAACATCAAAATACATTATACAATTTGCAAGTATGGGTGTTTTTTGCCTATGGGTGGTTTTTTAATGGTAGTTTGGCTGTTTTAGTTAATGCTGATATTTGGGTGTGAGGGTGGATCAGGTTGCCCAGAAAAGCTGTGAATGCCCCATCCCTTTAAGTGTTCAAGGCAAGGTTGGATGGGACTCTGAGCAATCTGGTCTAATGGAAGGTGTCCCCACCTACAGCAGGGGGGTTGGAACTAGATGATCTTTCAGGCCCCTTTCAGCTTATAAAATTTGACAATTTTTTTATTATAACACTACATGTTTTGCACAGAGAAGATGATGTTTGCAGCCCAAATTTAGGTATTCCTGTGCACTTGAAATGTCAGTAGTTACCAAAGTGTCTTTCTTTCCATGAAAAGTTTGAAATGTATTTGTTTGAAAGTCAGCTAGTTTTAATTTTCCCATTCCTGTCCTTACATTGCCATGGGTGGCTACATTGGCAAGATGTTTGTTTGCTAGTGCAGCCAGTAAAGTGTGCAGTTTTGTTCTATTTCTGCAAGAGCTTTGGCCTGGTAAGTGGCAGGTGACTGATTCCTATTACTGACATACTCTGGCTGATTTTGACCTGGCTTTACTATGTTAGTTTTGCTAGCAGCTCTTGCTCTTTCAGTTATATGTGATGTTCTCTGATTTTTTCAGCTTTTTCTTGATAAGCCTGGGTCTTTATATGGACTTGGTGTTCCAAAATACTTAGGGTTTTTTTGTTTTGGTTTTGATCCCTTTATTAGTAAACTTTCTTATCATGTGGTTTGCGTGCAGGCAGGCTTCCAGTTGAGAGACTCT
Source organism: Fringilla coelebs (assembly GCF_963513975.1). NCBI lineage: Eukaryota > Metazoa > Chordata > Aves > Passeriformes > Fringillidae > Fringilla > Fringilla coelebs. Next base: position 62,244,158 of record NC_140029.1, on the reverse strand, counting down.
TGGAGAAGTTTACTGTTTTCCAATGAGATTTGTCCAAGGAGAGCAACCTCTGGGCAAAGTCTGGAGTCTGCAAGACTTCCTGCTTTTGTCACCAGCTGTGTTTAACAATCCTCGTGGTCTTAGCTAGGAGTTCTTTGTGCTGGAAATGATTCTTCTTGATTATATCTATTCTTAGAATTTTACAACTGACTTATCTTCCCCAAAGGAGATAGTTGTTAACTTCATTGTGTTGATGCAGTCGATGGTTTCTTCTTGAACATAGACTTTGTGTCTGATCTCACAATTACTTGGATTATGGCAGTTCCTCTGAGGCTTTTTTCTTAGTTTGTTTTTGGATTTTTTGTTTGTTTTGTTCAAGGTACAGGACTTCAGTTTATTCTTCAAAAGCTACTGGTTGTGGTGCATGCTTCTGTGTCCTGCTAATGTTGCTATATCTGCCACTAAAAGGAGTTTTTCCATTTTCTGTTGAACTAAGTTTTGCAATAGATCACATAGGACCTTGGCAGTGCTTTTCATTCTTTCACAGGCATTATAATGATATATAATATATATAATATATAATGATATATAATGATCTTGGTGTGACAGAGCTAAGTTTGTTATGGTTTTGGCCAAGTGTTGCCACCCCATGAATAATGGGACTGCAGTTTACTTTAGCCATTTGCAGTCTGACTGAACTGAAACACACAAGCACGTTGACCTTGTATTACTGAGTGTATTTTTTTGTTTCTCTTTTTGCTCTATTGATCTTCCATGTGACTTACTATAATGTAGTTGTCTCTTCTATTGGCAATAGGATCAGTACCTGTACCAGTAATAGTTTTGTTATCCTGTTTTGTACAACAGTGATGTTTTTAAGCACACTGACAATCAGTCACCATTAAAGTCTTAGCTAATCGTGTTTGGATAGCAGCAGAATACTTTACTGTTGGTTTATTACCTAGCCTTTATCAATGACAGAATTGCTTCCTGAGTGCAGAAAGCAAGAGGTTTTTTGCAGGAAGAGGCAGCAGCGAGTGGTGAGTGAATTCAGCTGTCCTGTCTTCTCACCTGCGTAAAAAAATACCATGCATTTTATTCATGTTGTGTATTAACCTTTTCTTAGTATTGTTTCCTAACCTGTTTTTCTCTTCTAATTTCTGAACAGATGAATCTTCAAGGCCAGCAGTGATTGGACATGCTGGAAGTTTTGGATCATACCCAGGCAGTGCTGAAGCTATCAAAGATATTCTCGTGTCTGTTTTAAATGCATCTGGTTTGAAGCCCTCTTTGGTGTTGGAGCAGAGCACAATGCAGGGAGCTGAGCATCCGGACAGTGATGTGGAGCAGTGGGAAGAAAGCAGCTCTGGGGACAGCCATGATGACAGTGACAGTGATTCTGCACATCACAGCACTGCCTGTACACAAACAGACATTCGGTTCACCAGGCCCCGGGCATGTTGGAACAACACGGACTGTGATTCCCCCAGACTTTCGCTGGATACTTTCCCTTGTCCCCGTTATACTGATGGAGATCCTGCTACTTCCTCCTTGAATGGTTTCACTCTTTCAAGCGTGTCCCCTCTGAAGCGTGACTGCTTTACCCAGGTGACGTTGACAGGAGGCACCGTCACATCCGCTGTTGTGCATTCTGGAAAAGAATCTTGTACCTCCCCTGAAAGAGACTTGGCTTTCACGAGGTTGCTTTCAGATTCAACTGTTGGTAAAGCAGATCTAGTGAAATACCCTCATGCCGTGGAGCCTGTGCCTCTCAGCAGCCGTGACAGCGATTCTCCCAGTGGCCTTTCCCAGTCAGAGCCAGTCAATCCAACAGGTAACTTTGCAGCTGCATTTTTGTTGTAAGATCTCTGGAAAGAACTGTAATTGAAGCAGGCTGTATTTATGGTGATTGCAAATAAGACAGATGCTGTCATTCAAAATAGGAGAGAGGGGAGAAAGAGCTTAAAACCCAAGGAGAACCCTGAGGCGTGGTTGGTTAAATGGGAGATGCTCACGCTTTTGCGGTAGGCATCTCTCAGGATGCAGAAATGCTTTTGCAATATACAACTGTAGATAAAATGTAGAAGTTGCTGACCTGTGAGAAATGTAGAATGTCCACTGGATGAGCTTTCTACCAGCTTTATCTTGTCATCACTGTTACCCTTTTCCCAACAGCAGATAGCATGGATCTGGGCATTGGGTAGTGATTCATTGGTGTGTGTGGAGTCATGTTGTGCTTGGCAGCAGCTGGAGAAAAGGGAGTCCTTGGATTCTGGGGTTTTGGAAGCAGGGCATTATCATCCAGTTTATTATGACTAAATTGGCTTGTTCTGGAGCGGAACTTTTTCCCCTGTTCTCCTTTACAAGTGCCCCTGAGGTTTTGGAGACACAAACTCCCATCTGATGTAGAACAGGTTCTTTACACCTTTCACCAGTTTCCAGCCATATGGATAATCCCCTGTGTTGTCTGTGAAGAGGACTGGCTGAGGGCTGCTAGCAGAGGGTGCTCTTTGAGCAGGGTGCCTTCTGTCCCTGCAGTGTCAGGGGGTTCTGGGCAGTGTCTCCTGTAGGTGAGGAGCTGTTCAGTGGGAAAGTTCAGCACGTGTCCCTGAGATGGCTGGGGGAGCAACTGGCCTGGCCTTGGGGTTGTGTGTGGCTCCTGCCCTTTGGCAGCAGAACTGTTCCTTCCTGTTTAACACCCAATATTGACAGGAGCAGCCTTTGGTACAGAGAGATGAAGCATTTTTGGTTTGTTTATAGAGGATGTTAGTGGCATCTAAGGACTTGACTTAGGGCCACAAAGATGTTCAGATGGACAGAGCACCTCTTCTATGAAGACAGAGCTGGGGTTGTTCAGCTTGGACAAGGCTCCAGGGAGACCTTGTAGCAGCCCCCCAGTACTTAGAGGGGGGTCTTATAAAAAAATAGGAAGGGCGACCAGATATTAGGAAGAAATCTTTTATTATGAGGGTGCTGAGGCACTGGCACAGATTGCTCAGAGAAGTTGTGGATGCCCCATCCCTTTAAGTGTTCAAGGCCAGGTTGGATAGGGTCCTGACCAACCTGGTCTAGTGAGTGATCTTCAAGCAACCTGGTATAGTGGAAGGTGTCCCTGTCCATGGCAAGAGGTTTGGAAAAAGGTAATGTTCCATTTCTGTTCCAATCCAAACCCCTCTATGATTCCATGATGATGGATTATGAGCTTCAGAAAAATATTGCAGCTGAGGTCTGATTTTTCTACTGGAATAAAGGCAAAGAGCAGGGAGTGTTCATCCTGCCTTTGTATTATAAAAGAATAATACAATGTCTAGGTCTTGTTTGTTTGTTTCGATTTGGGTTTTTTCTTCTCCGTTTGGTCAGTAGTAGTCCTAACGGTGACACTCCACTGACCTCCACTTCCAGTTTCTGATCCTTGTTAGCTATTCACCCGAGGTCTAAGTTGGCAGCAAGGTCTCAAACAGGCACGTGCCTTTGCAGGACTGTGTGCTCTTAGTAACACCTCTGTCATCTGGGACAGGCTGCTGTCATCAGTTAGTATGTGACGATTATGGCTGTTTCCTTCTGCTGGGTGTTGCGTTGGCTCTGTGCCTTCGAGAAGTGCCCAGCAGGGAGAAGGAAACCGCACCCAGCAGTTGGGGCTGGCTGAGGCCAGTCACACGTGTTTGGGGAGCTGGGTCTGGAAAGCACAGCCCAGGCTCTCGGGGTCAGCAGCGACTGTGAGGCACGAGGCACGCGTCGAAGAACAAACACATCGTGTGTGACTCGACCTTCTGGCACGAGTCGGATGTGTCACAAGCTTGTGTTTGGATAGTAGCGCTGCTGGCTCTCCAAAACAAAGGGAGCAAGGAATGTGGCAGCCAGGTGACTGAAGAGCATCCTTGATTTTACTAAAAGATACTCCTCATAGGAGGCAGGATTCTGGTAGACTCTTCACGATGTGGTATGTTCTGTCTGCCTTAGACTCAGGCCTTTTCTGTACAAAGTGAAAACTTCTGCATTTCTTCATTCCTTGTTGCTTTTAACCATTAACTTGCTACTGGGTAGCTTGGGTAATGAGGTCTCGTTCTCTCTACACTGTCAAGTACTATGAGGATGTAAAAAGGGAATAGCAAAACGAAAAAGAAGAAATATAATGCCTAATTTGAGTGCAGAAATTACACAATAGGATTTCCTGACTTGCTGTCTTAGAGATGATGGTTTCTCGCAGGAGAATTGCTGAGGGATTCACAAGATACAAGAAAACTATGTAATATCACTTAAATTAGAAAAGTTTCTTTTTCAGTGGTATATAATTTTTGTTTAGCGGGATTTTCTGCTGGTCCCCTGAAATTCCTTCTAGGCTGTGTTCATATGTTTGAGGCTACCAGAGAATGGCCCTTATTCAACCTTTTGAAAAGGCTCTGTCACTGTTAGTGAAGAGTTTGTGACTGAGTTTAGTGTTTTCTGGGGGCTTTATTGTGGCTAGTGTGTCACCGAGTTCACAAGCTTGTTCTTTCTTTTAACCTCTATGTACATCAAAGTCACTTCCTTCTCTGGCTCTTAGAACTCTTTCCGCAGCCCCAGCAGCCTCAGGCAACAGTGCTCAGGAGCAGAAGAGAAACCAGATAACTTTTCTGCATCAGACCTAGAGTTGCATCCCATTGCTTGATGTGCTGAGCTCCTTCTCTGCTTTTTTTTACATTTTCTTTTTACTTAAAGATGCAAGTGGGGTGCAAGAGGTAAGCAAAGGAGAGAGCTCCCATTAGATTTCAAAATTATATTGAAGATGATTTGGGTCTTATATTTTAAAGAGAAAGGAATAATTTTCCCATTTCCTTATTTCTGCTTATTATTTTTAGTTTAGAGAGTAATATTTGTTACCTTAACTGACGAGAATGTAGTCTATTATCAAGCTATAGAGGTTACCTAGTAAGATGAATCATCAGGTAGGTATGAAAACAACTTAATTAGGCTGTTAAATGTGTTTTGAAAAGTCACATTGTCAGCCTTTCCATTTTTCCTTCATGGTATACACAATGGAGGTATTAATAATTCTGTACACAAACTCTCCATCTGTGTCACTCTGCTTGAGCACAGTATTGACTTTACAGCCTGATGTCATCGATGCTCAGGGCAGCATAACGTGGTTTCTCTAACTGCAGCAACATAAATAATCCAAACTAGGCCTGAGAGTCAGTGTCCCTCAGTTGGAGAAAAGTTTTACATAAATTAGGATCGTATTTTGTGGGAGCTCTTTAGCCTGTGACTTTTAAACCAATTTAGGAGGGGCGTTTTTTAAAAAATAAAGAGCCATTGATTGAGCTGTGCTATTTGCACAGGCTTTAAATGGTGTCTGTGTGGTGGCCCTTTTCTACCACATGTGGTCTGTTTTATCCCGTGAACATCATGAGGGTGAAACAGAAACTCTGTGAGTTCAAGGTCCAAGAAGAGGTGGTAAGCCCCAGTAAAAACCTGATGTGTGCTCTGCTGTACAGTGAAAAGTTCTTTTTGGGGAAAAAGAGATAAAATTTATTTCACGTACTCATGAGAGGCTACCAGGAGAAAAAAGCTGCAATTCTGGGAAGGAAGGAATACTGTGGCTAATGCCACAGTTGGACGTACTACCCTTCAGTATGGGTTGCAGTTGGAAGCAGGAGGGATATTTCCTCGGGGTAGGGAAACATAGTGTCAAAATGTTTTCCAAACTTAATGTTTCCAACCAATACCAGCAGTGATATGGGGAATCTTTTAAGGCTGGTGCATCTCTCTGCATGCCCAGACAGCAGTGGGATTTGTGTTTCTTCCAGCAGCTGTGAAGGAGCAGCCAGTGTTAGCTGGCTGTGTCACCTGCTGCAGAGCATCGCTGCACATCCAGCCTCAGGTTCTGTTTGTGGTTGTCCCCAGCAGCTCAGGCTGTAGCTTGGAGAGAATTGGTGTGAGAGTGCAGCGCTGCTGTCACAGCACAGCATTGAAATTGTGTTTCTCTCATAGTTGATGTTCATGCTTCAGGTTGCCGGAATAGGTCAAATGCCAGTGTGTTTCTCACATTTTTCTCTGCCTTAGCTTCTACCACAGCCTCCAGCCCCAGTAGTGTTCAGTTTTGGGAAAAAAGCCTTGCTTTGCTTTCTGGAAATCCCAGCATGCATTGTGAGAGCTACAGAGAAAGAAGTAACTAATAAAAGTTCTTGTTATTACCCTCAGGTTCTACTTCTCCTTTGAATATTAGTGCTATACCCTTGAATCGTTCACTGCAGGAGGTCTGCATGCTTCCAGAGGATGTGGAAAAGGTGAGCACAACAAACACTATCATCATCATGGATTTACGTTTTATTGTGGCAAAACCAAATGACGAGAGGTGTTTCTCAATAAATGAACTTCCTGATAGATGTACTAATCTTTACAAATACTCTATTTTCCCTCTTCTTGCCCTCTATGGGCGAACCTACAAACATAAAATGCCTATTTCATAATTTGTCTTCTACTCTTGACCCATTAATGAAATATTTTAATTATTCTTAAATAATGGAAATATATACAGGAACAATGTATGTTTCTGCTTTTCATTCCATCATTTCCCCACACATTCCTTGAAAGCAAACTTTAACATTAGTATCTTTAAAGTTGTATTAGAATATGTTACATAGAAGTTGTTGCAGCTGCATGCATGCATGTGTATGAGATTTACCTCATGCTTTTACTATCAAAAGATGGGGAGAGGATGGGGTTTTTTTGTGTGTGTTGATGATAAGCATGTGAAATTTTTTGTCAAAGAATTACAGTATGGATACCAAGCACAATAACTCTTAAGAGCTGTGGTAATTCAAGCAGTTTCTCATAAGGGCCTCAAACAGTCTTAGGTGTGTTGCCAGATAGGCAGTCCACTCCAGCCTATAAAGAGAGCTAAAGATAAGGAGCTAAAGCTGTCACACATAACTCTGTGCGCTAAATGTTAATCTTTTCCAACAGTGGAAAAAGAGGGGTTAATGGATTGCAATGAGTAGGATTTAATATAAAAGAGCTTTAAAAATGTGCCTAGTAAAGGAAATTTTTTTTTTTTTGCTGGACTGTGTGCATGTGGTCCCGTGTCCTGGGTCCCAGAAGTAACCATCATCTTTGTGCACAGCACTGGTTTTACCAGAGGAGCAAATTCTGCCTTTGGTTTGAAGCTCTCAACACCCATAAGGTGCATTTCAAACAACAAAACCCACTCAATAAATCACACAGCAAAACTCAACAAACTTGAACTAGCTTTTTGTGTTGCTTTTTATGAAAGGTGTTTCAGAAAGGAGACAATGTTTCTCCACCTTTATTGTGGGACCTAAAACAAAAGTAATTTGTTTTCAAACACCAGGAGACCGGTGAGCAGTATCTGGATTAGAAAGCACAATCTGAGTGTTGAGTGAATAAAGATCTTATCAGCTACTACTGCTGTGCAGAGATTGGGGGCTGATGTGAGTACAAGTTAAAAGATAGCAAGAGCTGTCTGTTATGAGCAAGGCTGCCTTTAAAATAAACCCAAAGAACAAAAAAAGCCAACCAAACAAAAACTCACTAAATTTCAAATACTTTTAGCTTGTGTCTTTCAACTTTAGGACTGAAAGTTAAGGTACATGTGGTGTCAGTAGGTCCTGCAGTTGTGTGCTAGGAAGGAAATGGGTCAGATAATCTTAAAGGGACTTTCCACTGATGTTAGTGGGAGAGGACAGAAATGAGAAGGTTGGTGTGTCACAGCTGAGTTGGTTCTGCTTCGTAGGGTGAGGGAGCTATCAGTAGGCAGAGCTGAAAGCTGATAGTCATGCTGAGTACAGGAGTCTGTGTGTTCTGTTTCAATGCAGCTCTCTCAGATATACTCATAATTGCTTTTATCAGCAGGGCATGCTGATAGGCTGTCTTCTGCCACTAACTTGAGACTTTTTCTATCTTCAAAGTAGGAGATAACTCCCTAAAGGAAAAAAGGCTTTTAAATGATTTCTTTGCTAATGGAAGGGATAGCGAAGTCCTGGACTCCTAAAGTTCACTGAAAGTTGTCTCTGGGGAAACTGTGCACCAAGCAAGTCATATTAATTAGTGGTAGGAAAAAGATAAGTCTCTCCAAACACCCACAGGGACTTGGGCGCACTCTAATGCTGAGATTAATCTTGTCTACATGTATTTGTCTGTGAGCAGTAAGAAAGCTGTGCTGTCTGTTGTGCTCCTTAAGATTTAGCTGTTCCTAAACACTGATGTCTTTCTTCATGGTTCCCATACAAGTTGAGGGGATATAATGAATACTGATGTTGAGTGGTACAATTTTCTAAGCATAAGTCACTTTTTTAAAGCTTTAATTATCCTGTACTCAGCAATCTCTAGCCTTGGATGCTGCCATAGCTTTTTAGGTGTAAGTTTATGTTTGCACATGGCACTTGAGAGTATCCTGGGTGTCTCTGGATTACCACCCTGAGTACAACATGTGTCCATGATGTGTCCACTTTTGAGCTGAGACTGGTGTGGGACTTGTGCCCAGGCTATCAGCAGTAGCTCAGGTGGGGCTGGTGGGATGCTCTGTTAGACCTCAGAAAGCAAGGGATGCAGCAGTGGTATTAGGAAAGGAGCCCCAGGTGTGTGTGTATGTCTCAGTGGTCCCTTTTCCTAGAGAATGGGTGACCAGGGCAGGCAGGATGGCAAGAGACATCACAGGGAAGTGTTGTCTGATTCGGAAATGCTACAGTGAAGCTTTGGAACAGCTACCTTTTATTTAAGGCAGTGGGAAGCCCAGGGGAGCCAGGTTCCCACTTACTCATATCACAGACTTTCTATGTAGGGTTGAGTTGGCCATGTAAGCTATCTTGCTGCATATTCCCCACCTCACTACCCTAACTCTTAACACATGAAAACATTTTACTAGCTCTTGTGCTTCCCACCACCTGAAGATCTACACTCCATTCAACACTTGCCACTTCTGGCCTCCTCCAGCTAGCGTGTGTGCAAAACTGCTCATACACATTGACTTGAAATTAAATCATGGGTTACTTGGATGCATGCTTGCATACTACATAATGCAGTGTAACTAGAAGACTGCATCTCTGAAATGCATACATATACACCAGTTAGTCATGTAATCAAGTTCATTTTTATTTAATACATGGGTAAGATAAAATAGATTGGATGTTATAATCAAGGGTTAGACAATTATCTAGGCAGTCGCCTTTTGCATATTGTTCCTGAATTGCTCTTGGGGTGGTTTTTTTTTGAATTTAAATAAAAGGTCAGACAAGTTTACATTTTTATTTATAGAGTTGAAAAAGTATGGGGGGAAAATGATACATTTCACTTCATCTTGACTAAATATCTGTACTAATGAGTGTTCCAATCTCGTGTCCAGGAAAACGCACACTTTTTTGTCGCAGATATGATTATAGCATCACTAGAAAAAATGAAATGTAATATCCTAAGCCAACAACAAGCAGAGTCCTGGGGTGTGGAGGAAACAAGTGGATCAGATGGCAGCTATCACACTGATTCAGAGTTATCTTCTTACCCTGGAGTAAAGAAGTCTGATTCTTCCGTTACCTCTTCAGACAGTGGTTATGAAGGCAAGTTACTTAATTTAGAATGTAACCTTGTTTGAAAGCCTTTGCTGTTCGTTTCTGTGCAAGAAAATACTAAACAAATTGGGGCGTTGCTTGCAACCAAATCCTCTGTTATCTTCTCTGAGTCTCTGGGGAGCTGGGTCCATTGAGGATCATTATGCCATTGAGGATCATTATGTCATTATGTGTTTTCCTGTGGGTCACATACTTCCTTTTGCCACCACATTGGTGGCTCACACCTATGTTTTATTAATTATAATCATTTTTTACGTTAAAATTAAAATGTAGGGTTAGATGCCACAAGCCAAGCATGACTCTCCACAGAGCATGCCTGTAGCTGGCTGTTTTTCTCTCTGCTTAAATATTTTTTTTTTTGTAGTATTTGCAATTTTTGTCTTTCCTTCTGTGTTTGCTTCTACAATATGCAGATGAGGAATGCAACCAATGTGCAATTGGTTTGAGTGAGACTCCCCAGAGTATTCATTCACATACAGTTTAAGGCAAGATAATAAATACTCCTGGCATTATTATGCTTGAGTCAGAACAAGCAATTTTAAGTGGATTTTAGTCTCTTGAGCAGTACAGATCTTAGTGATGAATCATGAGTCAAAAGTGACATAAAGTCTAAATGTCATAAGTCTAAAGTCTAAATGACATAAATTCAGTGGAAAAATGAATGGTGTTCTTGGACGTGAAAAGGGGAGAGACCACCAGCAATATAAAAGGTTTGGGTTTATCTCTACAAGATTCTGGCTGAGAAACTGAGGGGCATACTGTATGGCAGACTCCCAAGAACTGGCCTGCTCTGTGTATGTACAAAAACAATTAAAATTGCTGTATAAATGCAGTCTGTGTGCTAAAGTTTTGGCAAGTGATGAAAAATGTAAACATAATCGCAGCTACTTATAAATGCTGGAAAAGTTCAACTGATCTTGTCCTTGTCTTGGGCAGGCTGTGCTTTGCTGCCTGTCAGCTCCCCAGTGCATCTACCATCACATCACGAGGTTACCAGATTTCATTGCCCCAGTGACTCAGAGGATGAATATGTAATTATTGGTAAGGCTTTAATATTGTAACTGCAGAAACAGATATATTGGTTAGTTGAATCTATTCCATTGTGTGGGAATTCTCTTGATTTAGTAGATGTTATTGTAGGAGAAATAACATGAGAAAATGGAAATAATTATGTATGTGTAGCATACATAATTATTATTAGAACACATGCAGAAATATCAGACTGCTGCAGGATTTCATTTATAGGAAAGAATATCTTTTTTGGTTTGGGAGTGTGGTGAGCTGACTCTGGCTGGACAAAAGTGATCACCAAACCACTCTGTCACTTCCTTTCTCCACTGGAAAGAGAGAGAAATCAGAACAAAAGGCTTGTGGGTTGGATATGGACAGGGAGACATCACTCATCAAAAAAAACTGTCCCAAACAAAACAGTCAACCTGGGGAAATTCATTTATTGCAAATCAAATCGGAGTAGGGTAATGAGAAATTAAATCAAGTTTTAAAGCATCTTCCCCCCCCACCTACCTCTCCCTTCTTCCTGAGCTAAACTTCACTTCTGATTTCTCTACCTCTTGGGGCTTCCCACACATCCTGTCAGGAGCCTGCTGCAGCATGGGCTTCTTTCCTCTAGCTCACAGCCTCCTTCCAGCCCCAGCCTGGGCTCTTCCACAGGTTGCAGGGGGATCTCTGCTCCCCCGTTAATCCCCGTGGGCTGCAGGGGCACAGCTGCCTCACCATGGGCTGCGTGAGGAGCTGCAGGGGAACCCCAGTTCTGCCTCCTGGAGCACCTCCTGCCCCTCCTTCACCACTGACCTGGGTGTCTGCAGGGCTGTTCCTCACACATATTCTCACACCTCTCTCCAGGGTTTTTCCCCTCCCATTTTGACTCTGTTATCCCACAGGCACTACCACTATGGCTGTGGGCTCAGCCTTGGCCCGTGGTGTGTCCATTCTGGAGCTGTCTGGTATTGGCTCTCAGGTTTGGGAGAAGCTTCTGGCAGCTTCTCACACAAGCCACTGCCATAGCCCCTCCTGCTACCAAAATCTTGCCATGCAAACCCAACAGAGGGACTAAAATTATATCTAAGGATTAAACCAAAGGAACATGCATGAAGAAAGTGTGAAACTGGCACAACCTCAGTCAGCTATGGCAGCACTGTTTGAGAGAATTTAGGACATGATAATTTTCTAATGAAACAGGTTGACTCAGTTTTAGGCAGCCTCTCCCTCTGCTTCAGGACTAGAGTAAAATGTCTCTGTTCTCTTAGATGTGCTTTGCTTCTCTTTAGGACATCCCGAGTTTGATTTGGTTTGCTTCTGATTTTTACACAGAGAGAAATAGAAACCCTGCAAAGTGGCCTGTGCAACTTTTAACCTTTATTTTATCTTTTTCCTGATAACAAATGGATTTTATTGTTCTCTTTGATCTCAGAGACTTATTTTTTCCTCTCATCTTTCCCTGATCTACTAATGAAGAACAAGCTCCCAAAAGAACTACATTCCTAGCAGCAAGAGTTACTTTGAGATGTATAAATGGGGAAACATTTGTCTTGAGAGCAATAAGCATGGTCAAAACTGACACTACAGTGTGAACACCCCGTTGGCATAAGCCTATTGTGTCCATGTAGACATAATGAAGTGTGTCCTTTAGTTGCATTAATCTCACCTGTTACTAACATGTTTATAGCATTAATTGGGATGTTTATGACTGGGGTCTCCAAACATCTGTTAGTGTCCAAAAAAGCTGATGTGGCCACTCTTGGCTCTGTGCTGTTGAGTGACTTCTGTCTGGACATAGACCAGCATGCACTTAGTCTCTCCTTACCTTTTCAGGTCTTGAAGGCAGGCTGATGGTGATGATAAGATGCAAAGTTATTAGGGAATATTCTTCATCACGTCAGAGATATGCAGAGGAGATGAGACTCCTTATGCCTGTTTTACAGCCAGGGCTGAGGTTATTTCCCACATCCAGGAAGGGTGTTTGAAAGATGAATAGATTTGAAACTGACACTGTGGTAACACAGAAAGTATTTTTAAAACAGTGCTGAGTAAGAGATGCTTTGTTTCTTAAATGGTTTAATAAAATTTTCTCCTTTACTGCAGAACTTGAAGACCTTGAAAATCTGTCTGTTGCCCCTGATAAAAGGTGTGTATCTTTACTATAATAGCCCCCTGGCTCTGCCTTTTCTGCTGGAGCAGCTTTCTGGTGGTTCTTCTGGCTGGGGCAGGGAAAGTTGTGGGAGTGATAAATTGGGCCCTCTCAAGGAAGGGAAGGAATGTTGCTTGACAGCAAATGTCTCTGCTGCTTGGCTTAGCAGTGTTTCTCTGCTCCCTAGTCTTGCTGGAGGGTGGTGTGTCTGTGGCTCTTCAAGGGCCTGGGTGTATCAAAGAAACAGGGTAGGAATGAAGAAATGGGAGAAAACTTTTCCTGGGTGCAGAAAAGGCAGTGGAGACACTGATGACATGCTGCTATTTTTCACTGACAGTATTCCTTACCTTTCAGATCATCTTTTGAACCAGGCTGCAATTCTGCTGAAGCAACAGCCCAGGAGTTGTGCAGAGCTTTCAGAAAATACTGGTTGCAGACAGACTCTGCAGTTCAGCTGTCTGGTTGCCTGAGCTCATCTAAGCAGAGAGTGAGTCTGATCTGAAAACAACGAGCTCTTTATTCAGTTCCCCCAATAATCACAGTCTCACTGCAGCTGCTTCGCTGCTAGGAAAAGGAGGAAGCTGCATTAAAAAAAAAAAAAAGAAAAAGAAAACAAATACACATGAGTGCTTACAGTTTATTAGTTCACTTTATCTAAATTTTTAGAAAATGTCTTCTCTCTCCAGCAAAATTCAGCCCACTTAAAACAATGTAGTTGTGAACAATCAGGATGTGCTTTTTTCTGGGACTGATATGAGGGAGTTTGAGGGGGGACTACATGCAGATGAGAACTGAACTTTAAAATACTGGAGTATAAAGGGAGATAAACATCTGTAACATTTAACATATGTCCAGTTGATGGGCTGGTTATCTTCATGATCTTGTCTTTCCCAATAGTCCGTGCTGAAAGAAGAGATTCCAAGAGAACTTGAGTCCAGTTTGAATCTGGCTGAAGAAATAAAGATCATATCCAAGTTGAGAGGATCTTCTGGCTGGTCCCCGCCAAGATCACAGATTATATTTAATATTCATCCTTCAGTCAAGTAAGTTTTGAGGAATCTGGGCATTGTCGTTTTGTATCGCTTGGGGAAAGCTGCTGGAAGGAGCTTGGGTGATTAACAGATCTAGTGCATGTGCAGATGATCTGTGAACAGGTCTAGAGCTGGTGCATGGCACAGCCTTCTGCAGTGTCTGTCACCAGCCTCGCTAGAAAACAGATGGCCTCTTTTTCCCTCTCTTGGCACATCCTGATGAACACAGCATGTCCAATTTTCCATGTGATAATACACGTGCTCTTTGGTGTTACAGTGGCAGTGTACTTAGCTCCTGGAAATTTCGTTTTGTGACACCACCTGGAGAATATTCTTGCCTTTCCCTGCTGTCCTGCTTGTATTTTATGGATAGCTGGTTTTCAGAAAGTGGGGGGAGGCAGCAGGTCATGTGTGAGGAAATGGCTGTCTCACCCTGTCTCAAATGCTGTGAAGTGCAGACAGTAAGCAAACTGGCTGTTCCCTGTGTTGCTGCAGGTACAGTTGCTTTTTCAGTTGCAAATGTGGATTTCCCCTCTCCAAACTCTATGATACTGATGCCACCTTAAGAAATGGAAAATAATTTAGTTCTTTCTACAAGCGTTACAGAATCTCCCTTCTTCATGTGAAGGGTAGGAGTCAGCTCCTGAGGTGGACGTTCTCCCCGGTGCCAGCGTTAGCTCTTTTGCACTTGGGAAGAATGTTAATTTAAACTGTCTTTTGGGTGCTGAATGGTCTAACTATTTGCCTCTGTATACAGGAGAGATGCAGTGGTGGCTGCACAAAACTTTACGTGTGTTGGCTGTGGAACCCCGATAGAAAGCAGTAAGTATTACCAAAACGGGCAAGAAACCCCTAATAAGTGCAGTACTTGTACTGCAGTCAGTGCTGTAATCAGACTATAATCCTCACCAACACAGATGTACCACAATTTTTAAATTATCATCTGAGTTAGAAGGAAAATCTCCTTGTTGGATGTGCCTGCAATAGTAAAACAGACAGTGGGATCTTTCCGGTGTCTGGAATTTTTCATACAATACAGAATACAATACTTGATAGATGTCCTTCTCATAACCACAAAAATTCATAACAGTCATAAAACAGAAAAAAAACTATACAAAGAAAATAAACCTTCCAGGCTGGAAAGTGCTGGTTTTACATAATCCAGTTGGTTTTTTTTAATAATTCTTTCTCTGTGCCAGTTTAGACATTGCCAAAAGTCTCTTTCTGGAGACTGTATGCAAGCTAATGGAATCTGTGTTTTTGTTCTTTTGGGGTGTATTTTTAGAACTTTTTGTTTGTTTAGATCTTGATGACAAAACCTTTCTTGTTTTTTTGCTTAATTCCTGATACTTTGTGAGAACTGCTTGAAAGCACAATGATTTACAGAACTTACAGACATCTTACCTAAGAAATCTTTGAAGTGGCTCTTAAGTCTCGCTCTGGGTCAGCTCACCAGAGCAGCATTTGTGGTGTCCTGTAAAGTATCAACAATCTATGATGGCATATTGATTTGAGCAAATAGGAGATGCTGTAATAGCTGGGAAAAACCCCACAAATCTCCTGATGTGAAAAAGTATTGTACCAACATGACTCCAAAATCGATGGAAGTATTTTTGTTGTGTATTTTACATAGTGTTTCTTTTGTGGTTAAAGCAAACCAGGTTTTTTTTCTAGGAACTTGATAATTATAATCAGTTGAACAAATATGGAAATGAGGAAAGCTTTGTGTTCTAATGCCAAGTACAAGCCTTGCACATGTGTTTGCCACAATAATGAAGCCCTCTACTGAAAAGAATAATAAAAAAAAAAATCCCTTTCTCTTCATTCCACTAGATCTGAGTTATTTAGACAGACTAGGCGTACAGACAAGGGTTATGTCCCATAAGTTTTTAAAATACTCAGCATTTCATTGCTGTCTGCCTGCAGAATATATCAGGAGACTCCGCTATTGTGACTACCTGGGGAAGTACTTCTGTGACTGCTGCCACAGCTATGCCCAGTCTTCTATTCCTGCCCGAATACTTTCAAAGTGGGATTTCAAAAAATACTATGTGTGCAACTTCTCCAAACACCTACTGGACAGCATATGGCAGCACCCCATTTTCAATGTGTCATCTATTAACAAAACCCTCTACACGAAAAGTAAAGAAATGGACAGGGTCAGGGTAAGTGTTGGAGTTTTTTTTATTAGGAATTTCTGGGTCTGAGACTTTCAGGAAGAAGTCCTTAGTGGGGCAGGATGTCCTGTGTGTGTATGGGGTAAGGAGGAGGTTTGTCTTTTTCTGACTTATCCCATCACCACTTCTGGGATTGCCCTCTTTTCCCTCAGGTGAAGGGAGCAAAGAGAGGTGTTTCCAGCCTATGCCAGAGGTCTCCTTAGCCCTGTTTTCTTTGGGAGGTGCTTCTTTAGTGGTTTCCAATTTTAGTGCATATAAGGGAGTTAGTCTCCAGCAGTAAATATTTACATCTTCCTGGCTTTCGGCTGTTGGAAAGTTCTGTAATTTTGGAATGACTCCTTAATTTTGTGGGCCATCTGGGGAAACACATTTTGCTTATGTAAGAGCTGTACCTCCTACAGCTTCAGGAAGAGTGTTCTGCTGAAGACTGCAAGTAGGCATGTGTTCCCTTCTTGGCTGAGGAGTTTACCTGGATTACCTGTTCTTACACAGATGTGGGTCTAGCATGCATCAAGACCTGCAGCTGTTTTTAGCATTAGGACTTGCTTCACTTGTCAGGGAATAAAAATAGCCTTTGCCTTTTGGCTTTCATGCATTAGAAAATCCATTTGTTTCATACTATGCTAGGTGTAAAGTCCCTTTTTTTTAGGTGTGGTTTGGTGTACTTGCAAGGGTCACAGACTCAAATAGTGGTGTTCCTCACTTAGGAGTATGTACAAACAATGCTTTTGATTTAAAAATGCTTTGTTTTTCTCCTCCATCTTTTAGGAGGTGCAAGAACAGCTTTTTCATTTAAAAAAGCTTTTGAAAACATGCAGGTTTGCTGAAAGGTATGGACTGTAATTATGCATGAAAAATAGCTTAATAAATGTACATTATGTGCTTGTAGAACCTTCTTCTCTAGAGACATTTGGGTGCAGTTTTAAATAAGTTGATATGATCATGAGAGAAGTCTAATAAAAAAACTGCCTTCTATTGCACTGCAAATGTTGAGTGAAGTGCAGTTTTATGTGGTAGCTGTTTGTTGTAATATAGTTTGGTTTTAATGTTGAGTCATTTTAGTTAGGTGTGTATTTTTTCCTGTTCTATTTCTCCTAGGTTCTCACTCCTTAAAATGTCAAAGATACTTACCTTTCTGAGAATATTTGTCTTTAAAAATATGTTGGCTTTTTTAAATTAACAAGTGTGTTCCTTGAGCATTTAAAGATTTCTTCCAGAAACCTGTCATAATGCTCAATTCAGTTTATTTTATTAAAATATGCAAATGAAAGTGGTAGTAAGCAGAAGTGATAAAGACCAATAGCTCTATTTCCAGAGTTCACCTGCTCAGCACAAGCATACTTTCACCCATTAGTGACCTGTGCAGGGATAAAAGCCCTCAAAGTCCTCTTTGCAAAGCAAATAAATAAATAAATAAGCCTGGCTTATTTTATTAGATACTATCTGGGATTTTGCCTACTGTTACTGAGGTAGGAGGGAGCCCTTTACACATTATTTAAGGATTGCTGGGGTAACAGTGTATGGCAGCTCCAAAGCCTGAGGAAGGCATGTTTAAGCAGATAGTTTGTTCTAAATCCCAAACCTAACAATTTTTATTAGAGTGATCTCAAATTGGGAGGGAGGTAGATATCAGGAACTTGCCTTGTATAATCCCCATGTGACTAGAGAAGTGAAAGATGCTTATTCTGGAAATACACTTGAAAAATAACTTTTTGTAACTTTAATTGGGTTTTATTTCTCTTTGCAGTGTACTGAAAGAATTTGAGCAGGTTCCCAGCCATCTGACAGAGGAGCTGCATCTTTTCTCACTGGATGATCTGGTGAAGATCAAACGAGGGCAGTTACTGCCCCTTCTTAAAGATATTCTGAAGAGCTCCACCTCTCATGTAGATGGCTGTGAGGTAAGGAAAAACCAGGGCTTTAAGTATCCTTGCAGCTGCTACTGTGAGGAAATATCCCTGCTGCCATTCCCAGATAATTTTTTACTTAGATTTAAATTCGACCCTTTTGCTGTTGTTGTAGCTCTGTCAAGCGAAGGGGTTTATCTGTGAATTCTGTCAGAGCACAGACCTGCTCTTTCCGTATCAGACTGCCAAATGTAAAAGGTGCCCAGGTATGTTCCAGACTGAATGTTTTTCTTTTTTATCTTGGGGGAATTTTGGTGTATAAAACCATTTAGGTTTATTTTAAACTTTGAGAACTAGCTTCACTGAAAGCATGCATATTTGAAAACTTGCATGTGCGTTGTAAACCATGGGCAGCATGCATCCTGGAAAACCAGCCTGTGGCAGCTGTTTTGTATCAGTGGATTCAGAGAGCAAAACCAAAACCAGGCCTGACTGTGGTTATGCTTGCAGGGGGAGGCTGTTTTTTGGGTCTAGGCATGAGAGAGCTGTTTTATCAGATCTTGCCAGCATTCAGTGTAAATGATTACAGTGGTGGTGGCTGTCCCAGCCTTGCACTGCTTCTGTTTACTTTGTGCTGATACGTACATGATAGAACACGATTCAAGGAACACAGCTGTTGATTCATTTTTTTTAATTCTATTTTTTTTTTCTCTCTAAATGCTACTCTGTATGTATAAACAGAGTGCAAAACGTGCTTTCACAAAGCATGCTTCAAGTCTGGAGGCTGCCCCAAATGTCTGCGGATCTCAGCTCGGAGGACTCTTTCAGAAACTCCATCACTGGTGCCTCAGTGAAACTGGGCTCCCCGACTGCTGGCTTTAGAAGATGCTTAGAGCCAAATCTTCAGGTGCATGATTAAGTGTTAAATAATGTTGTTTTAGACATTACTGTTTTTAATGCATGTCTCCTTTATGGGGGGTAAAATAAAAAAAAAAAAAAAAAAAAAAGAAAAAGACATTTTTCATTTTTGTCATTGAAAACTCACCCTGAAGGAGTTTCTTCTCAATGGTGACAGACTGGATGTTAATTTTTCGGGCTGCCTTTTGTTGCTATGTTTTGTCCTTGGATGTAAGATTTTTAATACTGTATTTTTTTATATAAAAATGATTCATCCCTGTAATTCTGCAGATAATGTATAGATAGTAAGTGAATGTTGGAAGTCTTTGCCTGTGTTCGATTTTGGAAATGGGGAAAAAGTGGTGAAGTACAAAATTGTTCTCTGAAAACCTCTACAATAAATAGAAAAGACCTGTCTGCAAATTTTAGGCAGATGCTAATCTGAAATTGTTATGGCAAATTCTTATTGTGGACCAGTGAATTTTAAGTTTCTTTTAAACACATCAATTCAACAGCCTGTCGTGAGGTAACTTGGCCTGCTGCTAGGTGCTCTTTACACTTCACCCAGCTGCTCTCTCACCTCATTCCTCAAGAGGATAGAGGGAGAAAAGAAGATGGAAGAGCTCACAGGCTGAGATACAGACAGGGAGATCACTTGCTAGCTACTGTCATGGGTAAAAAAAACCAAACCTGATTTGGAGAAAATTAAACGCATTGTGAATTAGAAATTGAGTAGGATGGTGAAAAGCAAAGACTAAACCAATCATTTCCCCTTACCTTACCCACCCATTTTCCAGGCTGAACTTTGCATCTTCATTTGCAATTTTTCTACCTTATAGCCTGTCCCAAGTGGTGCAAGGCAGATGGGGAATTGAGGTTGCTGTCAGTCCATAACTGCTCCTTTCTTCTACTCCTGCCTCCTCACACTTTTCCCTTTCTCCAGTGTGCATCCTTCCCATGGGCTGAAATCTTTCAGGATAAACCTGCTCCTGTACAGGCTCTCCGGAAGTTATAGTTCCTTCAGGAAATATGCATGTGCTCCAGTGAGATCCTTTCCATGGACTGCAGGGGAATCTGTGCTCTGATGCCTAAAGCACCTCTTCCTCCTCTTTTTTCACTGACCTTGGTGTTTTGCTGCTGTTTCTCGTGCTCTTTCTGAAATACAGTTTTTAGCAGTATCGCCGTTGTGGCTGAGGTGCTCAGCCCTGTTCTGCAGTGTGTCCATCGGAGCTGGCTGGAAGCAGCTGGATCTGGCATGGGGCAGTCCTGGCCTCTGCACACACAGGCCACCATGCAGTCACCCAGTGCCAGCATCTTGCCACCTCCACCAGCTAATCCACTCTGGAAGTTTCTTTCCAGAGAACTTGGCAATGTGAGGAGAGACAGGAGTGATCAGGAGAGATGTTCCTGTTTAAATCCACCCTCACACTTGCAGACAGAGTCCTTGCCTGAAGGTGAAGTGCTGGAAATTGAAAGCAGCTTTATTTTCCTGCCTGGTTGGTTACTTCTAATGAAGCCCTTACCTTCAGAAAGGTAGAACAGCTGCTCAAACCTGTAAAACCATTTTTCTGTTAGTGCTGTGAAGTACCAATGAACAGAGAAATCCCAGGACCTGAAAGTATGAATCAGCATTCTGTTCTCTCCAGTGGGATGCTGTTAGTATTTTGGATTTTTTGTTCTCATTTTGTGCATTTTTTTGTTGCCCTCCTCATCTCTTTGCTCCACCTTTTAGCAAGGAAAGGATCTGCTACCTGGGAGTTCACCTCTACATAAATGTTTACAGTACTAATAAGCTCACTAACACTTCCACTAATCTACTTTTTCTGTGATCAAAACCAGCTTACCTACTTGCTGCTCTGAAGCAAGATTAGTGTCTCTTACACAAGCTCACCAATGCAGGGTAAGACATGGTGAGAAAGAGCCTGCTTTTGCAGCTGACTGTATTTAATGTTATGCAAGAGTAAATTCTCATTTAAGTTGGGTGCACAGCTAACTGAATCACATGAAAGGCCTTGCTTGCAGGGATTTTGTGCTTACGAAGGAGTAGTTGTGAATGATTCTTCTGTGGGATAACCTGCAGGGCAGCTGAGTATGTCTTTTTCACTATTCATTAGTTTAGAAGAGCTGATCTGGTTTCTGGCTGTGCTTTCCATGAATGCTGAGGTCTCACTAAGCAGTAGCAGTGCAAGGAGGGGGAGTGTCGGGCAAAAAGTTGTGTGCATCAGGTGTTGGTCCTTCACATCCTCCCTGTTCAGTGCAGGTCTCCACAGAGCCAGTACAGCTTATCCTCACTAATTATTGCCACCCATTGCCAACTATTTTCTGCATTTGAGGGGATACTGCCTTTGACTGATGGGTCTGGTGGGGGATCATAGCAAATCCACATTCTTGTGTACTGGTGTTAGCACAGGACAGCACAGGAATACCTGAGGCTACTCACCCTGAGTGTCTTCTCTGGTGAGAAGCAAGGCACAGGTGACTGGAGCAGTAAACACAAGGTTTTCTCAGCATTGCTGAGGTGAGAGTGTCTTACCAGCTCCTATCCTAGGATAGCATACAGCAACCATCATACAGATGAAAGCATGCATTATCTTTCTGTCTTGGGTGATAAAGTGGCTTGGACAGAAAGGGATGATTTCTATGTACAAACCCTCTAAATGGCTTTAGGGTGTAGCCAAGTTCTTTGAATCAGGTTTTGAAGCTCATTAAGCTTCTCAGCTCAATCCCATGCTCTTCTGAGTATATCTCTATGGGTAATTTCTGAGTTTGGTAATTTCTGAGGCTAAACCAGATGATAAGGTATATCCAAGAGAAGAATTTAAGAAACAAAAGCTGTATGGCTACAGTGAATTTCTTTGCAGGAAGTTAAATCCTCCAGTCCTTATACATGCAAGCTCTGAATTCTTTGATAGGAGTAGACATAAAAGGGTTAGGAAAACTTACTAAGGAGTTGGGCCAGTTCAAAATAAGCTGCCTACTAGCTAGAGAGCTGAACATGTTTCACAGAAGAGTTGCAACAGACCTGATTGTTCAGCTATGGAAAGGGAATTGTCAAACTCTTCTGTTTGCATGAGCAGTGATGACCCAAGCTCATTCTTTACTGTGAGTTTTTATGTTGCCATGTAGATACAACAGGAGCACTGCTGAGGGCACTGCTGGGGGAGCACTTTCAGGGGCTTTGGTGGCAGAGAAACCTACTCCTAGCTAACTGCCCACCTCACTTCAGAGGCAGAGTTCACTTAAAGACAGTATTTCTAGTAATTTCCATAGGCACAAGGTTTCAAGGGAATGCAATACCAATTTTGCCCTCTTCTCCAATAATTATTTGTTTATACTGATTTGTCATATTTTCCTTCTTAGTTTCAGTTGTGAGTTTTCTGGAGGTGGAAGTGCTTTGCTAAGGTTGTGTGCGGTGCATTGAAGCCAGGATTTTTCATGATGCATCATACAGCTATTAGTGTAAACAGCAGAATAATACTAATTATCAGGTGTAGTACGGTCTCACAAATACAGGTGTTGTTGCAACTGTAAATGTCAAATACTTTATAGTTTTATGGGTCCATACAATGCCAGGGATGTCTGTCACACCCATCAATCTCCAGGATCCAATAAAAAGTGCTGACTTCAGTATTAAGGAGGAGTTGAGTAAGAAAAAATGCAGTTTTCTGAAGGCCTTATTTCAATGGTCCTTTCCAGTGAAAATTTTTTCATTGCCTGGAGGTCTTTTCCTCAGGCTGAGAATTGGTCTGGTCAGAGCATCTTGATTCCAGTTTCCTGCCAGGGTCTGCCTGTGATTAAGAAACGGTGAAGTCAGCTTGAGTGATGGACAGATGCTTGCTCAAGAGAGCCCAGGGAACAGGGCAAAATGCTTGTGAAGCATGTTTCAATGTCAGCTTTTAGCAACATCATTTTATTCATGGGCCTGTCTTGTCCCAGCGCTGTGTTGCTGATGCTGTGAACAGTGCAGTGTCTGGATGACCATGAAGCTGTTTGGACAGTTGCAAGAGTTGAGCTGGACTGATTTTTGACAGCTGCTCCCACTGTCCCTATGTCACTTATCTGAAATTATCTGACTTGCTTTACTTCCCCAAGCAGCAGCAGCAGTTCCTCTTGGATTCCTTTCTCTGCTATTTTAGTCAAGGCATTTCCAGTTGTCCATAGAGGCAAAATGAAACAGAGATAAATCCCCAATGTTACCAGCCCCTCTTCTCCTAGGCCTGCTTGTTTTATTCACTTTTTAAACCATTGTTGCGTCTTTACAGCCCAGATGAATATCTTTATGATAAAACAAATAATGTAATAAAATACTTTGGCTATTCCATAAGCTAAGGATGATACAAAGAGAGATGTTTGGAGAGGGGAAAAAAAAAAAAGAGAGAAGCAAATCTATTGAGGTATTGTCAGCTTGAAGAGATGAAAAATGCTGGCAGGTCCTTAGGGAGGCCTGCCTGCTGCCTTAGGTGACAACACCAAGAAGCATTTCCTCCAAGAAAGGGATCAGAGTGCCTTGCATAAATCAGCAATAATGTGGTGCTGTGGTCACTTCAAAGCAAGTCAGAGACTGCCAAAATGCACTGTTGTGCATCAAGGAGCATGATGTGGGAAAGGAGAATTTATGTGCCTCACCTGGGAGCCATTTTACTGCCCTCTCATCTCTGGCCAAGAGTTGCTGTGAATCAAGCTTCCCCTCCCTGAGTTCTCAGAAGGTGAAACTAAAAGCAGGAATGGTTTTACTGGAAGAGGATATGATTTTAGGCATCTATGCATTTCATGGATGAGGCAAAAGAATGTGCCTGTTACTCTATGTCAGCACAGTGGATATATCCACGCTTCTATAACAGAGGATTTCCCAAAAGCTGATTTGGACTGTAGGAACATCTAGCTGCAATTGCAATCTTCTTTCACAGGAAAATACTTTGGCACAGCATTTCCCTGGGTTAGCACAGCATTAACATGGCCAGCATGTTGTGCTGTGTCACACTAGAAAAAATATTTGTGGTCTATGACTGAAACAGAGCCACAGGACCACTTAGAAGTGTAACAAAAGAGTGAGAAGTCACTGAAGAAGAAAAATACAATGGGATGAGGTCATGTGTAATTAGAGAAAAGTGTGAGTAGCAAAATGCTAAGTCTTAAACAGCCCTGAGGAAGGTGATGGCTCAAATGGAAGCACATCCTCGATGTAGACCAGCAGACTGAGCAGAGGATCATCTCTAACCCTGAGAGACACAGCAGTGATGGAGACTGACTTTCTCAGAAAGGATGAAATGCAGAGAGAAGGCTGAAGAGACCCTGTTCCTTCCCTATAGTGGAGAAAAATTGGATTATGTTTCATCAATGTATTAGTCAACATGTTAGCAGCACCACTCATCAAGCTGTCCCTCTCAAGAAAGAGGCTGATTGCCCCAAAGACCCCTGGCTCACTCTCCTTGCTGAATATCCCTGCATCCACTGTAGGGCTCCTTCTGTCGGTCCCAGCAGTCAGGCACAAGGCCTGAGCTGGACAGGCTGGATTCCTCTAACCCAAATCCCCAGGATTTCTGCATCTGTCGGACTGATGGGAAAGCAGAAATAGCTACCAGCATATCCCACACACTTCCTATTTCAAAATTGCGTTCTGGCTGCTTAACACATGTACTTCCTTTTTCACACAGCAAATGTGCACAACTGCTGCTGCAGCAGGTGCTGGCTGCTGATGGACAAGTTGCTTCCCTGTGTCAGTCTTCCAGTTACTCCAGCCAGGAGATGGGGGAATTCACAACCAGCCTATCTGCTGATCCTGATTGGGCCTTTGATGCTGTGTCCAGGGCCTGTCTCCATGGCAGTCTTGTCTCAGCACTGTCCTGAGTGCTCCCCAAAGGAACATGATTACATTATTCCCATATTTTCCCAGCAATTTTCCTTCTATTTTCATCTCTCCAGGCCCCCCTACCCTATGTTTTCATCTCCAGGTTTCTGTGGACACCTCATTCACTCCTACCTTCGAGGGGTTCCTAGCTCCCACAGCCATGCCTTTTCTTCCTAGCACTTTCTCCCTCTTTTTCTGGCATCTGCCACCTGTGGTTGTCTGGAGCCTTCAGCAATCCTTCCTTCTCACCTTGCCTGTCAAGAAGGTACCCCTCGGTCCCTGCAGCTTATTGCCTCCAGCTGCTGTCTCCTCTGGGCACTCATCTCAGGCCCAAGTGCTCTCCTGCTCTCTCTCCTTGTTCCACCTCCAACCCAAAGAACTTGAAGAACCTGGAAGAACTCTGATTTTCCAGCACATATCACATTAATTAACCTTTGACTATTGCTAAGAGCCTTCACTTTCTTCAGGACTGAAATCCACACTGCTCTCTCCTGGGTACATTTTCACCACTCATCCTTTCTTCCAACTTGACCTGCCAGTGAAACCTGAAATACACATCAACAACTAAACCATGACTCTGTTTCCCAATGATCTATGCTCACCTACATAGCTTCCCAGTCAAAGGAATTCAGAATTCAAGCTTAGAGAATAAAACCTCTTTCTAATGCTGTAAGATGGAGCTCACACTTTTTTTTCCCACTTCATGTTGATGACAGAGCACAAGAACATGCTTTTGTCTGAGTGAAAAAAACCTGATTGTAAATCCTCAGACTTCATAATCCAGGAGATCACAAAAGTGCTCTAGATTTACAAATGGTGTTTACCACGCCTCATGAAAAAATCACACTTCTTTTGTCTTCAGAGCTGGGCTAGGATCACAGGTACCACAGTATCAGACTGTCCTCAGGGTGCTATTTTGCCAAATCAATACATCCAAAGGTGTTGTCAGTCTTTTCTATGCACTGGATCTTACCAGGAAAACAAATACTGAAACCATGCTAGTGCCTAAGGGCAGATTTCTCAAACAAGTCCTACCATCCAATTTGACAGCAGATGGCATAAAACCTTCTTGCTGGTCCTGTCCCTTTGCTGTGCTATAGCTCATTTCATGCACTGCTCATGCTGGTATTTACTGTTTGCTTGTCCTGCCCTGCCTGACCAAGGATGTGTGCAAAGCCCTGTCCAAAGCAAAGATGGTGCATGGCTACACAGGACTTCTCTTCAGAGTTCTTCCTGAGTCAGGGGAAGGAAGAAGATGGAACTTACTGACACTGAATAATTTCTGTTTCTACCCCAGTGAAATAAGAGATTACCTAGAAATTTCCTAATTTATGCAAAAAAAAAAAAAAAAGGGTTTTCCCCCTCCCTCCTCTCTGCTAAGCAGGCATCAGAATGAAGCAAGGAGAGGGAGTGAATCAACCCCTTGTATTTGTACTGTGACTGCAGTCCTGTGACATTTGACACCTGTGAGTCAGAGTGAGAAAGAGGTCCCAGCGTCATGCAGAGAGTCAGGGCTGAGGATCCCACTTGAGCAAGAGGCTCTGGTGTGGCTATCACCCTCTGTGTGGTAGTTCATGCACTGGGGCTGCAGGAAATAGTGGATTTATACACAGTCTTGAGCTTCTAGTTATGTGTGAGGCTTGTAGGTTGCTTGTAGAAGCCCCAGGTGGCCAGTCTGGTGTTTAATGGTCAGATATGTCCTCGTGCCTGCTTCTGGGCTTCTCAGCCATAGGCAGCTCTACACTGAAAAATAAGATATCACATAAATTTTATACCCTGTGCAGTGCCCTAGGACTGTGCCCTAAGCCAAGATGAGGGCCAAGAAACGAGTGGTGTGTGTTTCATATGTTGATCAGAAAGATGTGCCTTGACCTCCAGAGGGATTGGACACAGTTCACAGGCAGGAAGAATGAGGAGAGCAGTGACTTGTATCTGTTCACCTCCCTTCCCACCAGTGTCAATCAATGAAGCAGAAACCTCAGCTTTCCTCTCATCATGAGAGCTGGAAGATTCTTCCTCATCTGGGCTCCAAAGGACACTGTAGATGGTAGAGGAGATGGGGCTGTTGCAGGTGACAGAAACAGCCAAGTGTGCTGAGCCCAGTGAGAAGACAGAACAGGCAGCAGGTAAGAGTGAAGAGCAAACATGCAGAACAGCAGGAGCAAGCCTGTTGGGAGTTTTGTAGATGTGATGGGGCACAGCCAGTGCTGTTAAGCACAGATGGTTGCAGTTTTTTCTGTAAACTCCACTTCATTCCCCCAAGACAGACATCTTTCTTGTGCTTGCCAATCACAACTGACCTGCAGAAAATGTTTCCTGGTAGGAGGACACCCTCCAGAATGGACCAGGAAACCACCCTGCATGCTCCAGCTGGTCCAGTGACCAACCCTGTGTGTTGGTCTAGAAATCCCTCTGTGTTTTACAGGTACAAAATGCCGCAGGTGTAGCCACAAAGCAAGGAATACAGTACACAGTCCTCAATCATTGGCTTTTCCTCTGAAAGCTATGGGAGAGGGCATGCTGCAGCTATTAACTGTGGCCCAAATTCTCCCCACTGGCTGTGCAAAATCAGTGCATGAGTGTGTGTCACTCACAGCTACCTTACCCTCAGCATGCAAAGGCAGGAGCTCTCGGGGTGTCTTGCTTCACCATCCTTATTACCTTCACTCTTAGAGCTCCTTTCAGCTGACCAGAGCTGTGAATTGAGAAAGGATTTGCAATAAAAAGCTTCCTTCCCCTCTTGCCCTGCCTGCCTGTACAGGTATGTCTGAACACATCTGCTTTTACATGTGTGCACACAGAGAGAAACATGTTTAAGGGAGCAGGGCCCAGTGCAATGCAATCAAGAAATGCCAATTTTAGCTTTGACTAAATTACATCTTGTCTCAAATCAGGCCACATCTGAGAAGCAAGAATGCTGTGTATTTACCACCCCTAGTCAGTAATTTCTGCACTATCTAAACACGATGTGAAAGTTAGAATTATATTTTTTGTGATCTCCGGATAAAACAAAAAAGAAAAAACTTTTAACCTCACATAACCTTGGTCCTCTGCCTCCAGAGTACACAATTTCAAATCCTGAGTTAGTGGGAAGATCAAACTGAGGTCCCCAGCACAAACTGGCTGTAACTTTAATATTTTCCACTCTTCTGTTTGAGGAACTGTGTAAGCGTGAGCTCTGTCTGGAGGCCATGCAAAAAATGCCTGTGGTCCAGCATGTGGGTCAGATGCCTGAAGTTACACTGCAATAAATACTGCTAGTAAAATGCTCAAGGGTAGTTTCAGGGTATGGATCTCATCTAACACTAGCTTTACATTTAAAGGAATGAATGGGGGAGCGGCCTGAATGAGGAGGAAGGCAAGTGAGGCTTGAGGGCTTTCACAGAGGAGATGAGGGAAGCATTAGTGGTGAGCTGAAGAGCTGTGTGTTCCCGAGGAGCAGCTTTGATCATGGTTTTCATTTCACTCCACCACAGAAACTTCTGAAGGTGACTTGCTCCGTATGCAAGGTAAGAGAGACTGCAGGCGAGTCCAACAGCTTCAGTCTCTCCGAACCTGTGGTTCTGTGTCACCATCTCGTCTCGCCATGCTATATTACGTAGTATAAAATTTAAAAATTTAAAAAACCGAGTCCAGTCTCGAGAGGCATCCGACCCTGCGGGGACAAGTGCCACTAGAGGGGGCTGGCTGTACACGGCTGCGGCGCGTTCCTGCGCCGCGGGACCGGGCTCACAGACGGCGGGGACAGACAGACGGACAGACAGACAGACAAACGAGGCTCCGCAAACACGCCGCGGTGTAGCTGGAGCCACGCAAACTGCAAATTCTGCCTAGAACCACGGGCAGAACCAGATTTCTGGCCTCAGCATTGCTGTACCGCTGTGTTGGTGCTGCTCTCCGTTCCTAAGGTGGGTCTGCAGAGCCGCTCCGGGCTGGAGACGAGCGGAGGCTCATCCCGAGGCAGGGATGCCCACCCCCCCAGCAACTCCAGCGGCTGCAGGACACGGCTGCACCGTGTGTTCACAGCCAGCTTGGCACCTTCTCGTTTCTCCAAGCTTGCCCACTTCTATTCCTACACTCCCTTAACTCCTTGCATTATTCCCGTTCTGTGACAGACGCACCGAGCGCCGGCTCTCTCTGCTGCTGCCACGTTAGCAATGCACAGTACATCCCTGCCCTAGAGCCTGGCACAGAGGCCGGGAGTCTGGGCCAGAAATCCTGAATGCATTTGGAACTCCCTCAGTCTGGAGACTCCTCCTATTAATTAATCCTGGAAAGCTTCACAGCCATTCCTAAAATAAAGGAAGACATTTTTAAAGTAATCCCTAGAGCAGCTCAGTGTTGCTGAACATTTTTTTCCCCTTTGGAAGACACAAGACTACTGTTCCTTAAAGGCATATCTGCTCAGGCAGGATCAGACACGTGGTGGTTCCTCCCTGACCCTGGCACAGCCCAAACTCTCACTTAGAAGCCAGAGAGTATCTGATAGAGCGCTGCACTTGAGGTACTCTGACTACTACTAGAGTAGCATGGAAGACAATGTCACTGCAGCTCACAGCTCCCTCTCTGCCAGCCAGCTCCAAGCCCAGAGCACAGGAGGTCACACGTGTCTGTGTTTATCGATGCCTTCGTGCCCCTTTGCAGAAGCACCTGCTGTACTCTGTGCTCTGTACTGTACTCTGCAGTGCAGAGTTCATTTTACTCACCACAAACAGCCAGCAACTGGTGAGACAAAGCCAAAGGGCACTGTTAATTTTACTGGGCATCTTGCTAGTTTTTGGATTATTTTGGTTTTCAGCCACAGGTTCCTCAGTGTGCACAAATCTTCTGGAATGACATAAATCCCAAACAATTTTAAAGGAAAAGAAAATTCTCTCTTATTCCTGTAGCATGTTCCTTTCCTGTTCCTCTCAAAATCATGAAGTGGTTGTTCAGACTACCTGTTCCATGGTACGCATTGAAACTGCTGTGGAGTTTCAGTACTAGCCATTCCCCTCTGTATATGAAGCTTTAACACTTAGCCAGTGACAATCTTCTTGCAAGTAACACATTTCCCTGTTTTCTATGTTTGAATAATCCTTATTATCATTTCCAAAAACTCCTTCAGATTTTCTGTCTTCTTTGCAATGCCCATGAGTTCTATTAAAACTCTGAATTCCCTCTTGCAGTTCTCTTTCTGCTGCATCATTTTCTGCTTCTGCATTTAAATATCTCTAATTTCACTCCCAGTCCCCACGGCTGTCTATCCCTATTTCCCTATTTCTGGCAGTGTGTAGCAGGGTACTTGTAACTGAGATTAATGACTCCAGTGAAAATCCCAGCAGAAATAAGAAGTTGAGTTTTTTACTATGTTTAGTCCAGCAAGTGGAGGAAGAGTCACAAAATTACTTCCATCCTTCAGCTCCACAGAAACAAGATTTTGGGTGTGTTAACAGAGTGAAGCCTCACTGTGTCTTTGCCTTGGCCTTTGTCCACAGGCACCTAAATTCTCCTTGCAGCTCCTCAATGCACTTGAAGACTCCCTGCTGCACACACAGGTGGGTGACTGTTCTGTGGGAACCACAAAAGGACAACGCTAATTTCACTTGAGATTGAGGAGGAGGAGGGGAGAAGTGAAACCGAGTCTGCACAGCTGAGCAGAGTTTGGAGCACTCAGCAGGAAGTGAAAAGCATTCCTTCTTTGGCTGAGCTGCTTTCCCTGCCTGTGACCTTAGCGGAGCAGAGCTCACCAACCACAGGTCAGTAACAATAAAGTGATACATGCTGGAAAGCAGAAAGGGTGGTGGGGAGAGAAAGGGTGGTGGGGAGAGAAATGGGGGCTACTAGGCTGTTGAGTTTGTGAGGTCCCCAGGATGAGGTGAGAGATGAGGAATCTGACTACGTGTTCTCAGAAGGCCGATTTATTATGACATGACATGATATTAAAGAATACTATAATATAACTATACTAAACAAAAAGAAAGGATACTGACAGAAGGCTTAGCAAGAATGATTATAAAAACTCGTGACTGACTCCTCAGACTCTGACACAGCTGATGGAGATTGGTCATTAAGTAAAAACAATTCACATGAAACCAATCAAACATTGACAGCTGGTAAACAATGTCCAAACCACATTCCAAAGCCGCAAACACAGGAGAAGTGAATCAGATAATTATTATTTACATTTTTCTCTGAGGCTTCTCAGCTTCCCAGGAGAAGAAATCCTGGCCAAGGGATTTTTCAGAAAATATGACAGTGATACTGGGCTACACAGCCATCATCAGGCATGCAAGATTCATGGGGCCAGAGAAAGAGGTCAGCAGAAGGCGCCTGTCTTTGTGGCCCAAATCTAAGACAAGCAGGAGGCCCATATGTAGGGCTCTGCCCTTGATGCAATGTATCCAGCAACTATTTTGGGACAAATACTGTGTTATTTAATTACTGATGCAATTTATCCAGCAACTATTTTGGGACAAATACTGTGTTCTTATCACTGGGACAGAGGATTACATCTGTGCACAGGAGTGCTGGGATACAAAGAAGAACTGTGTCACCAGTTTTTCATCTCTCCCTTAGTATTTCCCTCTTCTGTCTTGGAGTCCCACCTGCATTTATAATGCTGTGTATCCAGCATCTGTGAAAAGCCATTTCCAGACTTCCCAGCCTCAAGTCAAACAATACTGACTGTTGAGACAATTTACGTTATTGACAATCAAGACACATAAAAAAACCAAGGCACTCCCAGCTGAAGGTTATGGAAACACCAGGTTTGGACAAGTCCCATAGGGCCATGTTGGAAGTCCCCTTCTCCTGTTTAGTCCAGGTTGTAGCTGCAGGTGTTCCACACTCAGGGAAGACTCAGGCACTGGATTCAGTGCATCAGGGCCCAAAGTCTGCTACAGAGCTATGGTATAAATCCTTCAATACAGAAAATGTTTGCCTTGGAACAGGCAAAAGTACAATGTTTGTTACAGAAATCAGAACAAACCCCTTCAACTGTAGTTGTGAAATGATGCTGGATTTTGTAATTTAACCAAAGATATTAAAATCTGTCACACTTAATAATAATGTCTTGTTAAGTGCACTGTAATAAAAGCAGAGGGGTTTTATTTTTCAAAATTAAAAAAGCATTCAAGTTACACTATGTTTGTGTGCTGTATCACTGGTAAAGATACCATGTGGGAAACAGCAGGGAGAACCAATAAGCCCTTACTGAGCAGTACAGTGGTTAAGGGGTAACAGATCAGAAGCTGGAGCTCTGATTCCTTTCTCTTGCAGGCCATCTTCATCATCAAGGCACTTAGGCAAAGTGCTTTTGTTTGTTTGAGATCTTAGTGTTTAGAAAAAACATCAGACATTTCAGATTTGGGGACTGCAACTCATGAAAAATTCAGGTTTTCTTCCTATAATAAACCAAATGTATTTACAAGAAATGCCAAGATTTATTTGCAAGACCTTCTAAAGTTTGCAAAAATGTTGCGGTTTTGACAAATAGGTCCTATATGTAATTTGTGGTCCAGGAATAAAGTAATTGTTGTGTTTTTTCTTGTTTTTGGGGTTTTGTTTGGGGTTTTTTTGTTTTGTTTTATTTTTTTTTTTAGTATTGTTCTTGGTTTGGGGTTTTTTGTTTGTTTTTGTTCTTGTTGTTGGCGGTTTTTTTTTGGACGAGCCTTATGATGTAAAATGACATAGTGCTAGCAGAAAAAATCTGATCCCTCTCCAAGTATCACTGGAGGAAACACAGGGTCAGCATATAACCTGATTGATTTTACATAGGGCTGGGTCTGCCTTTCCTTTTGATTCAACTATATATACATTGATGAAACAGACCTTTCAGGGCTGAAAGCACTGATACCATCACTGCTCCAGCTCAGTCCCTGGTTGTACAACAGAACAGCATAGCATGAGATCTTTATTTTTAATCTATTTTATCCCATTCACAGTTCCTCTGCTGCAATCCAGATCATTTTTCACAAGGTACAGGAGACAAGTGCAGTCTGAGAGATGAGGTTTCTGTAGCATGATGATGAGCAAGCATGGAAACAAAAGGGAAGTCTTCCAAATCTAAGCATGCTCCTGTAATGATGAGCCAAAGTCCTTTCCCATCCCAAGGTCCACTGCAGCAATCAGTACGGTAAAACTCTGCTGGAGAAGAAACTGGGCCAAAAATTTTGCATCATCCTTCTACAACCATGTGCACACCCCCACAGCAGCTCAACCTCCTCACTCAGAAATGCAGATTAAAGATATCATCTGGCCTCAAAATAGCTGTGGTTCACTAGAGAAGGTGCTTAAACTTTCCAGCTCCACTTCAGCGTGGGCTCACAACCCTGCAGAGGAGAAATTACTGTGGCCTTAAAGCACACACAGTCTGCAGGGCTCCCGTGGGGAAGGAGGCAGGCATGTCAGGAATAGAAAGATGTGCTGTACAGTGCAGTGGGGTGAAAAGAGAGGGGAGAAAATGCTTCTGCAGTTCCCTGAAATGGAGCTGACAAAATTTTGTCTCAGCTGTGAACTTCAGGTCCATCTCCCTTCTGAGCAGACTGGCTTGGCACACGGCCACAACGTGAAGCTGCAAGGCACATTTGTCTAGAGGACAGGTGGCAGTGTAAAATCCTAGGAAACCTCAGATACAGGGAAATATTTGCATGCCTGATAAATCTCCCTTAGAAGTGGTTTCATGTTCATTCAGTTACACTTGAGATCTGGATCTGAGCAAACCATGACATACCTCATACATCATATCCCTGCTCAACATTAATTTCATGTGAAAGAGGGGACCACTTATGAACTTCCACTCTCCTGCTACTCGTACAATTCCTGATTTGGGCTCATCTCTGCATATTTCTTGCTCAAAATACTCCTTGGAGGGGGGCAAGAAAATGGGACATATTTCTGTATTACTCATCCAATTTTTTTTTTGTTTTCTGTCTTTAATGTCTAGGTAATTTTCCGTTGGGTTCTTTCTGGAGAAGCAAATGGCAGCCACGTGAGCAAGCAAAGTAATTTTTTGTTTGGAGGAATTTTAGTGGAAGATTCAAAATCCCAGATAGCAAAGCAGAGAGCTGGTTCTCTTCAGTGTTCAAACCCTTGATTTTTAAGTAACTTGAGGCATCACTAGGCATTTATAGGTTCTACACACCATATCCAACCTTGACCACATTATTGTTGTCCTAAATCCTATTTGGTGAATTAATAAAACAAGCTGGTATGTACATAAAAAATGCTATGTGTTTCTCATAGTGCTCTTTAGGTTCTAGACACAATTGTATGTACAGTACGTTTCTAATGATACTTTAAGTACCTGGATTATCTGGAAAAACAGGAATGTGAGCATCTGAATGTATTAGACATGTATATGCAGATAACATCAACATTAAGGTCAGCAAAGAACAAGTCTCATATGAATATTTTTTTCCTACAGATTCTATTAGGTGGGTCCCCATTTTAATTTTTATCTCACTAACACTTCACACTGCTTGAAAACAACCATACATGGTTTAGAAATACATCTTCTCTTTCCTTACCATAGAAAGCAAGAGTGTGTGAGCACGTATGGTCAGTTGAGGGAATGATCATATTTTGCACAGGAATATTTGACTTATGGCTATTCTTGCAAATAGTGGCTGGGTGTACACTACCAGAGCTGTTTCTGGTATGCAGTTATCATCTGCTGGATTTGTTTCAATGAGACTTTCCCATAGGACAGGAGTAAGAAGAGGGAGAAGGGGGCAGTGAATTTTTTGAATGTATTCAGTGGCATAATTACTATCCAGATATGGTCCAGAGCATTATGATGTACAGATCTGTTTTCATTTCCTGTTGTTTAGGTACCTGAGGTTCTTGATGTCATCAGGAATAAAGTTAATATCATCATGGGCAACATCCGAATACTAGAGATCTTCTAATACAAACAACCTACAAGGAAATAAAATAGAAAGATGAATTAGAAATTAAAATTAGAAATGACAGAGAATCACGGAGTCAGAAAAATATAGGCTGAAGGGGATGTCTGGAACTCATCAAGTTCTGCTCTGCTCTACGAAAGGGGAAGTGAAACTTTTCAAAAGAGAAGTCTGACTGCTAGTAGTACCTTAATTTAAGTCACTTATCTCACACTTCGTGGTCTTATATAATTGGCTGCATACACATGATGAGTCAGAAAAGTAGGGAGGGTGAGGATCACATTTTTAAAAAGTTTGGGAAAATACTGGATTATTTCTTTAGGTCAAGAGTCCTGTGCTCCTGAGGGAGATATCTGAAGGTCTAAACTGGTGCTGCTCTGAGTAGGGCTTGGCCAGAACTCCTTTCCAGCCTCCATCTGTAACTCTGTTGTCCCAAAACAGTCTTTGCCCAGGCAAAAGCTTCATATCTAAATATATAACTAAACTGTGAAATTTCAGCTTTACATCCCTTCAGTAGTTATGGAAAATAAGCAGCACGGACCTGTGTAGGAAAGAAGAGTAAGTTATTGAATGACAGATTAAGGCAGACAAAAGTAAGGTCAAGTATGGAAAGTGAAACAAAAAGTAGGCCCAAAAGAGGCATATAAATCGAATCAGCTTCATAAAGTAACACTCTCCCATGTTGTTCAACTGTGCTAGAGTTCCCTCTGCATTCTCCCTAAGGCATACTGGATATATTCACTCAAGAAGCCTAGTCAAGTTCTACACTATATTCATCCTCTAGAGAAGATCCAAACCATTCAAACATGCAATCCAAAACATCTCCAGAAGCTGGCAGGGAAACTCTTCTGCACCTTGTTGCTCTTCTATCAAATTATTTCTTTCATTTCTAACCTAGGAAGTTCTATACAAACTCTGATAGGAGAACACCAATTCTGCATTCTTCTTATAATTGTTACATGCACTGTCTCAAACTTTATAGATCCTGAGATAATATTTAACTCTTGCCTTATATAATTTCAAACACACTTTAATGTATATATATAATCTGCCATCCACTTCCATATAAATCAGAACTTAATCATTTTCACAACAGATACACAATAAAGTGTATCTATGCAATGTACACTACCTATTAATCCCTGTGATATTATCAAATATGAATCTAAGGGTTCCAATAAATATGACAAAATCTAAGGGTTATAATAAATACATAGATGAGTGTAAATAATGAAGACTGCTATAATGAAAGAGAAGTTATATACTTCATTGCAATTCAGAATTTTCTTAGGTCCCTGGCATCTGCTTTGCAAGGAAAACAATGCTTCAGTGCTGAAGATTTCCCAGGGTAGTAACAGAGAGTAACCATAACTATAGTCAGAGTAAGAAAGCATTGCCTGTATTTTGTTAAAATTAAAAACCCAAATGAAAATCCTTTTTTGTGTAAACAAAATCTACAAGATGTGATTGTAAAGATGAAAAACATTTCCAGCAAAAATGAAAATACAATTCAGGCATTCTCACAGGTAGCTATGAAACATTCAAGACATGTAGTATGGACAAGACAGTCAGGAAAAACTGATGTCTAGGTCCCTAGTGGAAGCGTTGTGTTGCTTCTTGTAGCAGGAAATTGCATTTAGACTTCAGGGTATATTCCTTAAAGCTGTGTTGCTCATGTTGCTGTGTTCAAGAGTCAATAGAAGCTTTCATTTAAAGTATCTTTTGGAATTGTAACCTCATTGACAGAAAAGCAATACTGTGTTTCTTACCCTACCACTGCATGAAAATGAAGTGATTAGAATGATTTAAAACTAAATATTAGTGATTTAAAACTTAGTATTAGAGTAACTTTTGGGATAACTGTTTTGCTTGGGGTTTTCTTCTGTAGTACCCTTGGCTTAAATTTTCCACTGTTTATTTCTTCTTTTGTTTGTCTCACCCCATTTTGCCACTTCCTCTGTAGCTTTACTGTGTCTCACGTTCTTTCAGATGCATCCTGAATAGTTTTCATGGCACTTGCCCAGCACTGCACCTATTGTGAAATTGTAATTCAACCCAAGTAATGTCAGCACCATTCAAAGTAGTTGGTTTGGCATTTGCCTGCCTGAGTAGACAGGAAGGCTTGCAGCTATGCCTGGCAAATACCAACATCCAGGATTATTATTCTTATTATTCTTATTCTGGGAAGTATGTATCATCATTCTGCTCTGTTGGAAACTTGCTTTGGAGGGAATCAAACCTCCTGTTAATTCTTGCAAACCTGTAGTTCTGTGCTGCAAGTGTATTTGCCCATGGATATTGTCTTGGCTAAGGAGATAGGCTTATCTCTGTTGGAAGCACATAAGGCAAGAACTGTGGTCAAATAGGCCATGCACTGCCAGGCTCCAGCTGGGTCTGAAGAAGTGGTCCTTTGAGCTGGATTTGCACTTGACCATGGCAAATCTGGTGAACAGTCTGGGTTGTATCTTTACACTGGATTTTGAAGGGATTACATGCTCATTGTGGAGGGAAGGGTCTGTTCGCCTGACTAACCCTTGAGCTCTGCCAGACCCTTCTTTTCTATTTTCTTTATTTGTACTCTTTACTGCTCTAGTTGGATATTTGTCCAAAGAGCCTTCCTGCTGAAGACAAGAGAAAAAAATGCATTTGTAATGAGGGATCCTCAGGCATCCTTTGTGATGAAAAGATCATGTCACATATTCTCCATGCCCTATATGCATTTTTCTTGTTCAGAGAAAATGCACCAACAATTAAGATCAAGCACCTCAGTGCTGGCAATCAGAAAATATATTAGGTTTTTTTTCAACACAAGTGCAGTTCTCCTACACATTGTTCTGAATGATATGCTGTATCCAGTAGAGGAGTTGTCTCAGAAGCAGGACAGAAAGGACAGGTTTTCAGAGGTACCTAGTGAGTTTAATGAAGAATGAATGAGCAGTGTTTGTTCTCCTGTGTGTGAAATATGGCCACTTGTATCGCTGACAAGTCCCTGTTTAGGGATCCTGAATCCATTTGCAAGGTGCCATGTGCCAATGCAGTGAGATTTTTCACCTGAGAAGTAGATGGGGCTCCTTTGGTGAGTGTTCCCTCCCCTTATGCTCCACAGCATTCCATGTATCACCTAAGCCTCATCCTACATGTATCTCCTAATCCTACTGAATGGGAAAGACAAGTCAGGCAAATACCACATGAAGAAAAGCATCATGGAAGGGACATGTTTGAAGTGTGATGGCAAAAGTGAGGTCAGTCGTGGTCAAGGAACAGGAAATTGTGAAAGGAACAAAGGAATAATCTTCTAGATATTGTGGCAACAGTGTCTGCAGGATGGGGCACTTCACAGAGCTTTAGTCACGGGCAGCTTCACAGAATTTCTTGTGCTTTTTATAGGTGTTGTTTGAGACACTGTGGTCAGGAGGTGGATGATGCCTTAAACACTCAGACATGATCTAAGTCTATGAAGAACTGGTTGAGACAAACTTGAGCTGAGCCCCTTGCTTACCTAGAGCCCAGGTCAAGCAAGGGCTGACAATGAAACAATGCCTGCCTGGAGTGACCTCTGACAGCGGTCACACAGCCTTTACAGCTGCCTCAGCAGGTGGAGGATGATCAAAGTGTTCTTTCTACCTCTGGTGGCAACTGTAAATTCTGGCAGAAAGTAAAAAACACCCTCATAAAGCCCCATTTGCATATAAGCTTTTGCTCCCATAAGAATGCAAATGAAAAGTGACCATGCCTTATGTTTATGACCACAGTCATCAAAACCCCACCTATAACTTGTGATTCTTCCACTTCAATGGGAAGGGCCAAAAGTTATAGTATAGGCAAGAGGAGTTCCAGGACCAGAAAAAAAAAGAAAAAAAGAAAAAGACTGGGGCGGGGGGGGAAACCTTTGTCTGCTTTGCTGCTTTGGATTGGTCAAGACTGTCTCTCTACTCTGCCCCTGAAGGGATGCTTAGGTGAGCTTTGCACCTTCCACTACATTGGAGTAGATATATTATATAGGTATTTTATATATATATGTCACTGATAGATCTGTTGCTGTGCCTTGGGTAGCAACATCCACTAACACTCTGTGGTTAGTGCATTTATCACTGGCAATTCTGAACCTGCTTTCCTGTTTCTCCAATAAACTGCACTGGATTTGAAACTGGATTGTAGAAGTTCTTACTGAATTTGACGAGGCTGAGAGTGCCAAATTTGCTATAATCAGAAATTAGAGCCAGCCACACCCAGCCCCTCTGATCTCTGGGGATCAGCTGGAGTGCAAGAGGCTTCATTTCTGCCAAATTTCTTTATTCCTAATGCAACAGTTGGCACTGAGCCCTAGTGTCCCACACCATGGGGGGTTGAGCCTGGCTGGATGCCAGGTACCCACCAAAGCCAGTCTGTCATTCCCCTCAGCTGGGCAGGGGGGAGAAAACATAACAAAAGGTTTGTGGGTCAAGGTAAGGACAGGGAGACATGGCTTACCTGTTCCCATCACAAGTGGAACTTGACCTGGGGAAATGAACTGAACTTGTTACCAACTGAACCAGGGCAGAGTAATAAGAAAAATTCGGAATTTTAAAGCATCTTCTCCCCATCACTCCCTTTTTCCTGGGCTTAACTTCACTCCTGATTTTTCTACCTTCTTCCCCTCAGTGGTGCAGGAGGACAGGGAATGGGGGCTGTGGTCAGGAGCTACAATTGCTGAAGGACTTGGCCTTGGCCAGCACTGGGTCCATCCTGGAGCTGGCTGGCATTGGATCTGGCAGCTTCTCATGGAAGACACCCCTTTAGCCCCCCTCACCACCAAAACCATGCCACAGAAACCAAATGAAAACACTTTGGTCAAAGGTTCATTTCGTACACCTCACACTGGAACAAGGCTCAGGGCTTTGCCACCAGGGCTAATTCCAAAGACTTCATTTTAGAGGACATTGGGTCCTGAGCTACTCCCTGGTTTCGGAACAGCACTGCAGACAGCAGCCATTTAGTTGTGAACATTTTTATCAACAAAGAAATACTTAGTAAATTATCCTTCACTCAGTCTCTTTAGCTCCACAGTGCTGATGCTCTGTTCTTTAATGAGGGAAGCTCATTTCTTGGGACCTCCTGAGGGAGCAGTCACTCTTTACACATCTCTGCTACAGCTTAGCTCTCAAAGAAAGTTGGGACCATTGCCTGATCTCCCTGACTTTCCTGCCCTCAGCCACAGGGTCTGATGGCTTCCAGCTCTCAGGTGGGCACAGTCCACCCTCTATGACATTTCTGCTGCCTTTTTAATCAACAAACTCATTTTGTTACACTTTCTACAATCCCCTGTGAGGGAGAAGATAGTGACAACACAAAATATTGTCTTTTTTCCAGCCCAGGGCTTCTGCCCTTCAGTCTCAGTCTCACACTTCACGAAGCACAAAGCAATTCCATCCACCAAGATGATGGAAGTACCATTGCTGAAGAGCTGCTTGCTGATCAATGGGCATGCTGCTGTATAAATATCTTTCAAGTGTGATAGTTCAATTTGGAGAAATGATCCTTGAACAAACTTTACTGTGAGCTCTTAGATTCCTGTCATGTTTGCTATATAAATACACAGTCTCTAAATAGCATTCATCAGAAATATGTACTACTAGAATGAGAGCCAGCACAGCAGAACTTTGATTCCAGATAAAAGGTTTTTCTATCATTTTTTAAATGGCTTAAATCATTGAATCACAGCTCTGGTAGTGAGCCAGAAATATTTACATCTGTTTGGGCAGTGCCAGACTGGAACTGTATTGTACCTAAACAGATTTAACCAGACTTTCAAAATAATATTCAGCAGGGCTTAGTAATATCAAGGGATATTATACTATATTATCTGACTTTTCAACCTTACTTCTTTAACTGAGTTTTCTTTACTGTTTTTCATACTGTTTTTCATACTTTTAATATATTACTGTCACTCCTTTTAATTTAATATTACATAATGAGGATAAGTACAGTATGACAGTATTCTAACAAAATGAATATTCAAATTACTTACCATTTCTCTCAAACATCATAAAAACCCTTTTGATGTATTTTCTTTCTCTTTGCCTGCTTCATTGACTATGTGAAGATTGAGGAGTTTTAGCTATTTAGATACTCCTACTGGATTACAGAAACTGGATGGAAAAAACCCCAAACTTGATTTGGTCTCTTCATCTCAGTCACAGGGACATCATTGTTTTTCCATCCTACAGCTTTATTCTACTGAGCTGATCTGTAAAAAAAGCACTGTAAAATTTCTGCATTCTATTTTTTCACAGCAGCTCCTGGGGCCTGAGGTTGTTGACAGAAGTCAATGAACCCACACACATGCCAGGGTTCTTCTCTACAGATCTGTTTTCAGGAGTGATGCCTAGTTTCCATCTCATTCATATATTACTTGGGTTAAAAATGTTATAGTTAGAGATCATGATATTGTTTTTCACATTTATTTTTAAAGGTTAGTCTTTAAATATTTAATCAATAGCTACTTTATATAAACTGGAAAGAGCTTTTCATTCACATATATAAGAAGCAGACAAAATGCCTGGTTATTTCTAAAGCATACTGCACAGAAAGTTCTTTGTTTTAATTAGAAATCCCTGATGCCTGTAAAATAATACAAGCCAAGATATTTCTTTTCACAGGATTGCATATTCTGAGAAGAGCATGACCATCCCCCAAAATGTCATTTTTCCATTTTTTCTGAATCCAAGCTGTATGTCACTTCCCCTATGGTCTGACTCCATGTGATCCAATTTTATTTTTCTTGACACCAGCAGTTTTTCATGCTATGTCTCATATTTTCTGATGAGCTAAGGGGAATGTCTGTATTATCCAGTGGGTAGCATTCAAATCTGATAGGTGGAAGGCTCAACTTCCAGGACCTGCCAAGAGGACTCTTCCCCAGTTTACATGAGGAGCCTCCCAGGGAGGTGCAGGTCATACGGGTCATACTGCAGTCTCATTCACACTGCCTTGCTCTAGCAGGTGAGCTGCCAAGCT
This sequence comes from Fringilla coelebs, assembly GCF_963513975.1. NCBI lineage: Eukaryota > Metazoa > Chordata > Aves > Passeriformes > Fringillidae > Fringilla > Fringilla coelebs. Next base: position 62,202,785 of record NC_140029.1, on the reverse strand, counting down.
AACTTCTCCTGTGTTAATTTTAGAGAGCACATGGCACTTGTAGCTATGAGCCACAGAAACTGTCTGTGCAGTTTACCTTGGTCAACATTCTCCCTTGGTGCAGACAGGTTAGGCAGCAGCTTAGGAGGCAGAGGTCAATGGAGCAGCTTTGGCTGCTCAACCATTTCCTGCTTAGCCTTTCTTCCTGACAGATAAATGAAGATATTTCAAAAATCAGAACAAATCCCCCAACACAAAACAAAAGAAATAATCATCTCTAGTTTAAGGTTCTGAGCTATGAATGTCTGCTAAGATAAAGCAGGTGATAAAAGATGAGAGGTGGCCAAAAAGGGCATTTGTTCTCTTAGTGACAGATTTAACAGTTTTTCTAGTTATCATTAGTGTTTCAGGAAATAAATCAGTGACACTAATTAAAAAAAAAACCAAAACCAAACCCAAACCTGTTCTATTAACTCCAAATGCTTGCATTAAAGAATGTTATGCAGCACTTAGGGTGATCCTGTGCAGGGCCATGAGCTGGACTTTGATGATCCATATGTGTCTCTTCCATGGTCAACTCAGGATATTCTATAATTCTATGATTTATAATTCTATAGTCCTATGACCTCTGTCACAAAAGGTGAGGAGGAAATTAGAGTTTTTAATCTCTGAGCCAAAGGAGGAACAGTAAAATAGATAAATGCCCCATGACAGACATTGCAAAAGCTCCCAGAAACAGTTTTCTGCTGGATAAACAGATTTTATAAGAGCAACTATTAACCCTGGGAAAAGGCCGAATCTGCAAGTAGTAATTTTATGCTTCTTTCTAGTTTCCTATTAGTTTATGAATGCATACAATGACACTAATTTCAATCAAAGAATCTCTGATTTGGTTTCAGAAATCCTCTTATTAGTAGCCAATTTTAGCAGATCTCTGAGTCACTGTAATTTTCAAGATTATCTATATCCTAAATTGCAGAATGTGTTGGTTACATATTTTTTTTCCCTGTAGACCTGAAAACATCATAGACATCATACAGTATAAAGACTCAGTCCTAAAGAACTGGAAACCACAGAAGAGAGAGCACTGATGAAGGTGACTTTGAAGAGAAACCGAAAGTGCCATCAGGAAGCTAATGGCTTACAGAAAGCTTTACAAAGATTAAGAAAACTGTCACATACACCTAGAAGCAAGGACACCTCTAGGCAATTTTTTTCCCCAGTAATTTGATTTGAAAATAGCTAAACTTGAGCCTTCAGTACAATTTTGCACGTGGACAACATTAATTTAAATCAAATGCAGCATTATATAAAACTGTGATGGAGAGAAAAACAAATACTGTGATGAAAAGAAAAAAGCCAGCCCCAAAGTGAATAACGAGTTCAGACTTGACACTTAGCTATCGGGCTTGAATGGCACTTAAACAAGGAGCTGGGGAAAGGAAGAAATGGGGGAAGTTTAAAAAGGAAGCCTGGAGTTCAATTATAACCCTGCTGAGTTTGAATAAACGGACAAACATTGCAACAAGATGAGGTACAATGAGACAAAAATCTTTCTGATGTTAACCAGATGCTGGGGACAGTACCCTTGCAATAAACTGGAGGCACAGGAGGAGGAATATGTAATATTAAAAAACAAAACCCAAACCAACCAACACCAAGCAACCCAATAACAACAATAACTCTCTTCCCTCCCCCAATGCAAGACCTCTTAGAGAGCCAAAGAAGCTGAATTTGAGGAACAGGAGCAAAACACTCTGTAATTATGTTTGTACCTGATAGAGCTTAGCATTCCAGTCTTTTCCTCTTCAGGATAACATTTCTGGCACCTGCCACACAGATATGGCACAGGGAGTAATTCAGCTTGGAAGATAGCTCAGGAGGTCTCTAGTCAGAGCTCCTGCTCACAGCAGGGTTGAACTATAAGCTCTGAGCAGATTACTCAGATCTGTAAGCAAGGATGGAGACCCCACAACCTCTGGGCCTCCTTCCAACACTGATAAAAACCGAGACATGGAGAGCAAACCCGACTAGGGCACACATCTAAAGATAAGTGAGCTTGCTTTCTCTCATTTATAGGTAACCTCTGTGGAAACTGGCTGATAGATCAAGAGAGATCAAGTGAAAAATGCTTGCAGAATTGGTTTTCAATGCCCTGAGGAGCACTGCCTGCAAAATTCCAGGAGGAAGAACAGACTGGAGGTCTTAGGATGGGAGGGGAATGTACACAGCACAGCTCAGAGACAGGGGAGGAGGTGAAAACACAAGAGGAAATCTGAAGTTACAGAGGTTGATGACAAGAAGACAGGAAACTCTGTGGGGGGAGTGGAGGAAATGCAACATAGACAAGAAACCCTAGTGCTTCTGGCAGGGAAGAAAAGTAGAGGTGTTCAGGCTACTAGAGACGGAAAGATGAAAGCACATCCGAGGGAGAGGGAACATGATTTTCTCACGAGATAAAACTGACCATGACTTGGCGAGATTTCAGGTAAAAATCAAAATGCATTCAGAAGAGAATCACAGAATATTCTGAGTTGGAAGGGGCCCATACAGGGATTGAACCCAGGCCCTTGGTGCCACACAAGCACATCTGTAATTACTGCTGTAGGTGCACGAGGCAGCTGAGCCACCCACCAAGACTCATTGACACTGCACAAGAGAGAATGGAAAACTCGTACTGAGGAAACAGCATGGTGAAGGATGCAGGAGCAAAGGAAGGCTGTGTCTGTCATGAATCCTGCCAGTTTGCTCCTTACTCTGGGAAAACAGCAATGTCAGGGTCTGAAGAAAGGGGAAAACCAATTCCCAGCAAACATATGTGAATCAAGAGGAACCTGGTTACAGCTGTATTCTACTCTAACCATGCACAAGCACCAGGAACTTTCTGCTGCACAGTTCCAAAACCGGGCTAACACGGACGAGGAGAAAGCACCGTTCTGTGTCCCAGCTTAGAGCAGAACCCTCCACAGAGGGACCCTTTAGCAGCGTATTTCACCGAGCAGCGCAGTGACCGCCAGTGTCACACACCGGGCTGGCCTTGGGGACGATCCCCGTGCCAGGGGCGTGTCCGGGGCGTGTCCGCAGGGCCTGGGCGGGGCACGGGCGGCGGCGCCGGTGGGAGCGGGCGGAGGGGCTGCGGCTGCGGGAGCGCGCCCGCCCCCCGGCCCGGCATCGCCTGTTGCTGCGCCGCTCCTCGCTGGTAACTATCCTCTGTAATCGTGGTTCTGGATGGAGCAGGTGGTGATGGTGGTCCTTGTTATTATTATTGCTATTTTATTGTTATTGCTGCTATTATTATTATTATGTCCCCCTCGGTGCTTACGAAGAAAGGATTAAAATTAAAGTTGCTATGACGCGGACACCTCCGGGAGCAGTTACCGCTCTTTCGGGGGGAGCGGCGGGCGGGGGACGCTGTGGGGACCGGGGAGCGGTGCGGGCATCCCGGGATGGACCCGCCGGCTGCGGGGAGCGGTGCGGGCATCCCGGGATGGACCCGCCGGCTGCGGGGAGCGGTGCGGGCATCCCGGGATGGACCTGCCGGCTGCGGGGAGCGGTGCGGGCATCCCGGGATGGACCTGCCGGCTGCGGGGAGCGGTGCGGGATGCCGGCCGGGGCCGCAGGGGTGCGGGGGGCCTGAGGCGGCGGGCGCGGAGCGGAGCCGTGCCCGGGGAGCGGGGGAAGCGGGGCAAGCGGGGCTCGCTGTCGGTGCCACGCTGTGCCCCAGCACGGCGGTGCCGGTCGGGCTGAGCCAAACCTTTTCAAATTAATCTCGGCTGTGTAATTACTTTGAGAAATCGGCCCGGCACCGCAGTCCTGATTGAAGCAAGTCGCATTTGATACGGTGTGGTAGAAATTTTAGCTGGGTACAAAGTCTTTTGAGACAGAGTGACTGACAAATGCAGGATAGGGCAGAGAGACAGGAGAGGGCAGGGGTGAGGGTGGGCTACTGAAGTGGAGGCAGTTTTAGCATCTCTGACAACTGAAAATGTTCTCCTGAGGTTGCATTTAGGGACTGCTGGGTAGTCTGCATCTGTGTTCTGTGAACATTGACCACCCGCTACAGTTTTCTCTGTCAAAGAATGCTTGGCTCATACATTCAATCTTAGCATTTATTTTTAAAATTCCCTTGTGTCCACAGGGTCCCACTAAAGACAACTCCTTTATAGCTGTAATAGTTATGAAAATTTCTGAAGGGCACTTCCTGTGCCTCACTATGGAGATGAAGAAGCTGGTTTGCATGTTGCAGATGACTCTGCTGTTTGTCTCCTGCCTGCAAGGTTAGCGTTTCCCTACCAGGCTGGCAGCAATCAATTTCCCTCTTTCCTCTGCTTCTCTCCTTCCTTTGCACGTATTCCACTGCATAAAGTGAGTGGAATAGGCTGAAAATTTGGATGTCTTTCCTCCAAAGAGGCTGCGTAAATGAAATTAAAGGCATGTCTGCAACATGCATAATAGGTACCAGAGAGGGATTATTTAATACACCAAAGCATTTACATTTTTCTTTATGTAATCATCATTCCAGGATCAATACGGTGCCCGAGTGATTTATTTCATCATTGGCTTTTGTGCCTAGCACTGCGAGGTTGAAAGGAAAACGCCACCACAAACAAATCCAGCACATTATCTGTGTGCCACGTGGAACCAGGGGCTCTGAGCTCTTTTGGGCAGGGGAAGCAATGCTTGTGTCTGCACCACGGAGCTGCCTGCTCCTGTGTGGTGCTTGGGGCTGGAGTGACAGCTCAGGTGTCACCCCCCTGGCTCCCCTGTCTCAGGGAGGTGGAATAGGGGTGTTTGTGTCTGCCTTGGGGTGAGCATCCAAACCTGGGGGCCCAGGCACACTCCTGAGTGTGCTGGTCAGATGTAGCTGCGTGCACCGAAGATGGCAGCCCCAGGAAGGCTAGGAGCATCCCCAAAGGGTCCCAGAATTCTCCCACTGAAACATTTTGCATGTGTTCCTGCCACTGACAGTGAAATGCTGGGTTGCAGACTTCCCTTGCTGGTAAATGCAGACTTGAATACAGGAGAGTGACTTAGGCTTCCCACCCTGAGGAACTTTTGCATCCTGTATTTTACAAGGAGGATGAAAATTTGCTCTTATATGGATTTCTGGCCAAACATTTCCAGGCTGCTGCGGGATTGGGTTTTTTCTCCTTTCAGATGAGAGGAATAAGGTGGCCTTTATGTCTGCAGGATCAAAGCCTGTCTTTTTTTGTTCCAGCATAAAAGATAATTACAAGAGCTGTGCTTAAACCACCATCTCACTCAAAGGCTTGTGTGAGTTTTCCCTGGTGGGAAAGAAACCTTTTTGCACTTTCTCTTGCAGAACCTTCCCACAGTGATGGCAGGGGCCATGCCAGCAGGTGGATGATGGCACTGCCATCTCAGCAGGAGTCTGGTGGGACAAGACACATGGGAGGCTCTGTGGCCTGGTCCCCAGCAGTCTCTGTCATTGATCTCCCCTGGAGCTCTGTCTTGGGTGACTGGTGGGATGCTGCTGCTGCCATCAGCTGCTTCCAAAGTATTCCTGTAACAATTGGTAAGGTGTAGGGACTGTGGATGAGAAGATCAGCAGTAGTAGCAGTCCAGCCACAGAGTGTGCTGTGCACATTATTCCTGAGTTAGACACCCAGAGGAAACTCAGATGAGACTTCCTTCACCACACTACTGTGGCACGCAGGGTTTCCCGGCCATTAATGCTGTCTCCCTCACAGCCCATCTCCAACTCCATGATGGACCTGCAATTCCTGAAATTTCTCATGTGCAACACACATTTCAGGTGGCCCTTGATAAAAAAAAAGTCCTCAAAAAACACTTGCCCTCTGATTATCCATTCAAATTCAGAGGAAGAAGCAGTGACAGGGAACATGGGCTGGGTTTTGTGGGAGCACATGCTTGGAGATAAAAGGGAGAAGCTCTGAGCAAAATGTCTTTTGTTTCTCCACAGGTACATGTGTAACCTGCACTTCTAAATAATCAGATTTATTTATTTGTTTGTTTGTTTGTTTGTTTTGTAGATAACCAGCAGGTTTTTCTCAGGAACATACAATCATTCCTCCAAAACTATAGTCTCTTCCTTGTTATTAGAGAACCCACGTTTCAGTTTTGAGGGATGGATGAAATAAGTACCAATTGTAGCAGTGTGGGTTACCAAAATGGAATGAATTTCCCCCAGAAGCTAGGGCCATGCTGCTGGTCTTCCTGCTGACCTTCAGCATTGGCAACAAAGGGAGTGCTTGACTGGGAGATTCACAGCCAGGTAACAGCATTACAAGTTGGACTCCAAGGATGGATTTCTAAATTGATCGTGGACTCTGCAAAGAAAACACACTTATTTTCTCTCCGTATTTCGCTTTTATCAGGCTCTCCCTGTGCTGCTGTAGGCAGACCCCTGACCCAGCCAGGAGCCCTGATGTTGATCCCACTGCATGCAGGCCTTAATGCCTGGGTGGAATGGGGAATAGCCCTGATGTGCACATCTGCAGCCTGCAGGTTTCCTCTTTTCCTTTCTCCCTTACCTTGTAACCTGGTGACTCTGAGTATTTGCAGTGCATTCATTTCCTTCTCACTTACAAGAAGACCTCTAGTCCATTTACTTCATATGGGAAGAAAGCAGCCCTCTTAATCAGCATTTTAAATAAACCCCAGTTTGTATTTTAATCTGTTTTAGTCATATTTAATCAGTTTCTATTGTGAACATCCTTATACTTTTTTTTCCCCTAGGGTTTTACTCTGAATCAATATTTAACGTATTTGCCTGGTTTAAAATTGATGTGTCTTTGTTGGTTTTCATTATTGACCCTTCAATATTTACTCTTCCTTTCCTGTTGTGACATTTTAGCACTAGTAGTCCTTTATTAGACTGTGACTGTATGCCCTTGACTACTGCTGTTTCAGGAAGCCACTGAAGCTTTTTGCAGGGCTTTTTCTTTAAAGAAAGTCTCAGAAGAAGGTCAACACATCTCATTCTGCTCTTGCAAGCCCTTTCCTGCAGAAAGTGGCCCATTTTAACTGGGAACACTGATAGGAATGAGCTAAGTAAGCATGCATTTACATCAGAAAAGTTTCCTTCCTCGTAGCATTGAATTTTAATGGGACCCACTGAGTATGAGGTTTGGGTAGATGAACTCCAAACTTTCCATCCCACCTACATATACAGTCTTTTCTTCTCAGCATATTTAAACTGTGCACCACAAGATGGAAAAGCATGGTTAAAACTCAAGTGTCAAAATATTTGGGGAGAATTATGTGGCAGCACATTTAACATTTACATCACATTTTAATAGGCAAGTCCAAAAGCTTTTGGAAAAGGAGGTCAGCGTCATTCTGGAATTGATTTTCCCAAAGATAAAGCACTGAAAATGCAGTGGTAAAAATATTTGTTTCCAAGACCTGAGTACTTTACAAAATGTGTTTGTTCCTCTAGACAGAAATAGCCATATTTTTTATAATAGTGGAATTTCTTTCCTCATTATAGTTCCTGTCACCGTGCTGTTATGTTGACTAACCTTGAAATGAAAGCAGTTTTGTTAACTTTTTACAAATGCTTGTTGCCTTGTTGGGATTGAATTGCCTATCCCTCTCAGGGCAGATAAAAGACCCCAAAAAGTTTCATTTTCTTGTGTGTCCTAGTAAAAGGGAGCCAGTGTGCTGGGTAAAAGAGGAATTGAGCAGGAAAAAAATCTCAAGAAGAAGCCAGTTAGTGCCTTTTTTGTTGTTGTTGTTCTAGTAGTTTTATATGGTCATCATTTTAGGTAGCAAGAAAACCCAGTGTCTGCTCTTAAGCAGAAGTTTCAAGTTGAATCACTAAAAACATATCTTAAAACAGTATCTATAAGTAACTTCTGTGTTTCATGATTTTGTGAAGAAACATGAGGACATTCTCTGATTTTTATATAGAAAAAGTCCTGAATGATTGAGTTTAGGAAGTTGTCAATCTAATTTTTCTTTTGCATATTGGAAAAACACCAAAGATGAAATTTCAATGTATATCACAGAGAAATTCTTCTTTGCATTTACAAAAAATGAAACAATTTATGTCATAAGTCAAAATCTCTCAATAAACTAAACATCTTTTATTCAATTTTTAAATTCAGAAGCATCTGTATTAAGCATGAGCAAACTCTTCTAGCATTTTTGCCCTGTTGTTTCCTATACAGCCCTTGTTTGCATGACATTCTGTGAAGGGATGATTTTCTCTCCTTGCTCTCCCCATACCTGTGCTATCTTTTTGTACAGCTGGGTGTCATGAGCTCACTCTTCCATTTCTTCACCTGTACCCAGGTCAGAGTTTTCAAAGGAAAACTTGGATTTCAGATTACCTGGTTTAAGACATCCAGGAATTCTAGAATCTCAGTTCAGCCAGGGTTAGAGAAAACAGCAAAGGAGCACAGCATAAGTGGAAATAGTTTGGGTTACATTTTGCAGTCACACTGAGGTTGTTTGCATGCTATTGACTAGGTCAGCTTGGCTCTAATGAGCAAAGTCAGACCTGTGATTGACACAGGAAGTGGGAGCAGGGACCTTCAATGAGCAGCAACATCAGTTCATTTTTTTTAACCCCATGAATTAAAATGAAGTAGTTGATGTGTTCTTAGGAAAAAAACCCCCTAGTTTCCCCTAACAGCTCTTATCTTGGTCCCAGCTCATCAGGAGGAGTCCTCACTGAGTGCTCTGTTGTAAGGCTAGGCAGAAAAACTCCTGCTGCCCCAGAAGTGTTGCAGTAATAACATGGATTCACGTGGACAGATGATGCCAGGGGAAATGAGGCAGAAAAAGAGCAACCATGCTGCTCCCTTCCTGATGAGGAGAGGGTGATGCCCACTGAAGGTCTCCCATACTTGTGAAAGAATGTGTCTCCTAACCATCCTCAACCTTTAAAAAGCTTTTATTTAAAAAGGAACTGTCTTTGAATGTGTGTGTCAGTAGGAAGCCTGGGGTTTGGGTAGTATTGAGGTGTCAGCATGCACAGGGCATTTGGGACAAATAATTTAAAAATTCCTGCAAGAGAAAAATACTATTTTGCACAGTTTGCTTCTTGATAATGGTAAATGCTTTACATGATGAGGCAGTTATCAGTTTCTTTATTCTTATATTGCAAACACAGTTCTTACATTGCCTGTTTGCCTCAGAGGGATTGCTAGGTCATAAAGAGATACCAAAGGAGAGCTACTTCCCAGAAAATGAGGAAGAGATTTATAGTCAATTAGAGAGAGAAAATGTCCTTACCAGAGATCCCTTAGACCTACTTTCAGTATCCTGTAAGTTACAGGATAGATGACACTTTTTATTTCTGATTTCTACTATCAGAAGCCATCAAAATATCTGTTAATATGAATCACACTTTTTAAAACAAACAGCGTCCTTCTCCTTCCTTCTTTTCATTTTGGGCATTCATTCAGTTAAAAAGCCAGTGCAGTCTTAATATTGTGATATGCCAATGAGCCACATTAATTTTTGTGAATGCCACACACTCTGATGAGAAATCAACTTTTCAAGCAAATTCAAAAGCAGCCCTTAGATGAAGGCTGTCATTTTACTCTGGTTGTCAGATAACCCTTGCTTGCTGCAAAGTTGTGAACACCCAAGTATTTTCCTGTGTATGCAGTTCTTACTCAAATCCCAGTGCCCAGACTTTGTCAACATCCCCTTTCAGAATTGCATACCCAAGATAGACAGGTCAGAAGAGGAACAACAACCAATAGTTAGTGTTAGGCCTCTATTTCAAACAGTGAAAGTTCTCTTTTGGACAAATGTTTCAGAAATATGTCTCTCTTTTATTTTAAAAATTTTTAATTTTTTTTTGAATGGGAGAAGTAGAATAGATAAGTTGGCAGCAGCTCAGTTGAGCTAGCTTCTTTAAGCAAACTCAGATTTTTCTCAGAATTTCTGCACTGCTGTGCCTTCATTGTCTACATACACATATTTAAATGGGTCTGTGCAACCATTGGTAACCAGAAATCCTAGTAGCTGACTACCATGTATCTGCCTTGTATTTATCCCCTTTTCCTTCCTCAGAGACTTTGTTGTGGTGGGATGTGTGGGCTCTCTTGTGTTGGCCGAGGTGCACAGGATCTGTGCAGTGGCATTGTCCCAGAAATTTTGGGCAGAATCATGGGATACTTTGGGTTGGAACAAACCTTTAAACATCACCCAGTTCCAATTCCCTGCCATGGGCAGGGACACCTTCCACTAGACCAGGTTGCTCAGAGCCCCATCCAACCTGGCCTGGAACACTTCCAGGGATGGGGCATCCCCAGCTTCTCTGTGTACCTTGTGCCAGGGTCACACCACCCTCACAGTAACTAAACTCTTCCTAATATCTCCTCTAAACCTTCCTCTTTCATCTTAAAGCATGCCCTTGTGAAAATTTCTTCCCCAGCTGTCTTGTAAGCCCCTTTAAGTGCTGGGAGGCTGCTAGAAAGTCTCCCTGAAGCCTTCTCTTCTCCAGGCTGAGCAACCCCAGCTCTTCATAGGAGGGGTGCTCCAGCTCTCTGATCTTCTGTCTGGATTTGTTCCTGCAGGTTCATGTCCTAATGTAGGGTCCCACTCCAGAGCTGAAGCAGCACAGGTAGGGGTCTCATAACACTGGAGTAGAGGGGGAGTGTCACCTCCCTTGGTGCTTCTTTTGATGCAAACTACCAGCCCACACACCAGATTTGTGTGAATTTGCTCATCTCCCCCTATCTGGAAGGAGAAGGAGGCTTCAGGCTGCAAGAAAATCAACCAGACTCAGACAAAGCATGGACAAAAATGGTGTCCTTTGCTTAAATGATGACTTAAACACACCTTTGCTTAAACCATGACTTATTTTGCAAGGGCAGGTAGGAAGACCTGCTGAAAAGATGTCCTTTGGTAAAAGCTGGAGTTTGAGAACGCAGGTACCTGTGTGCTGGGAAGGGAGGCCATGAAGTGTGGAAACCCAGAGCACTGGGAATATTTCTCTGTCTGCCCTGGGGTGCCCTGACCCCATGGGGAGCACTGACTTTGACCCTCATCCATGGAGAAAGTTTCCTAGACTTCAACATAGACTGGAATCCACAAAAGTGTGAAATGGATTATAGAGAGTCGTGTAGGTGTGTCACTTGGTGAGAAATTTAGGTTTTGGGATTTTTAGTATGTTTTGGGTGGAAGCAAGATGGAGGGCTCAGGGTGTCATCCTGGGTTTCTTCTTCATGCTTCTTCTTCCTTCTTCTTCATGGGTTTGGGTGGCATTGTGTAATTGGGCAGAAAAGTCTGCATTGTGGGCTCTGTGGGATCAGTCTTGGGTTAAAAGGGAAAATAACCTAGGTGTCAGTTCTTAATTGGATAGTTTAGTCTTAAAAGACCTTGTGACAAGAGATTGTTAGCCACTTTGTGCCTTCTAATGAAAAGCTGCCAAACTCATGGTTGTGAGACTGTTTTACTGATTAGAAATAATAAACACCTGGGTCCAAACATGAACTACCATCTCAAGTGCCTTCAATCCAGAGAAGCTGATCATGAAGTTTTGATGCAAGGCTGCAGAGCATCTGGTGCAGGGGATCTCAGTAAATGCACAATAATTTCTTTCTCATTCATGAGTCTCCATCTCTTGCACTCACTGGAGGAACACACCCTTGGGCATAGGGTAGCTGTAGCATCATGATTCTTGTGCCTGCTGTTCCCACAGTGCTGTGGCCAGAAATTCACTTGGCAAAGCCATCCCTGGGCTTTAAGCAGAGAATGCCCAGGGTGCTGGAATCCCGCTGGGCTGTGCAAGTACGCTTACTTTTACAATCATTGCTCCTCAGCAGTGGAGGAAACAGAGCTTGCAACATACAGCTGAGACTACTGTGCAAATGTGAACAAAACCTAAATCTAGTCTTTGCAAAGGCACCTGCAGACCCTCTTGTTTAAGTGGGATTTTCAGGCCAGAGCGTGCCCTGTGCAGCTGGGGATGCATTACAGGGTTGGTGTGCTGCTCAGGAGTGTGGTGGGTCTTACTTCCCTGGGAAAGGAGTCAGGAAGAGATGGGTGGGGGGGTTGTTGTAAGCCATCAGAGCCAGACCCCAGTTTTTCTTCCTCTTCCAGTTGCAATTGCAGGAACAGCTCACATGAACTGGAGAGAGAGGAACCAGGCAAATTGGTGGGGTCTTCTTCAGTGTGAGATCTTTGGTGGCTCTGCTACAGTTTGGTGCTTCTGTCCAGTGCTTCTGACCGCTAAAATGGATGTTTCATTACACAGCTTCTCACTCATGTAATATGTAATGCTATGAAGGGCTGAAGAACATACCTAGTTAAACCTAAACTTAGATACATTCCAGAGTCATGCTTAGAAAAGGATTTAGAGTTCCTGCCCGGTCAGAAATTCATTGCTGCTCACGTGAAACTCATAGCTCAGCAGGTGGCCAAGCACACAGAAATGCCTGGAGGAGCATTAAACAAGAAAAAGCAAGTTTAACCAGCAGGCAGACTGCTCCTGCCACTCTTGACACTGAAACCTCTTTCCCTTGGGCTATTTGATGATTTGTGCTACTCTTTTATCTCAATTCACCCCTCCTGTGTGCCTGACCTTTAGCCCTGGCTAGCAAAGTGGACTGAAATAAAAAGTAAGGATGCTCCTTCCTTTTTGCCCATGCTTTGCAACTCTCTGAATGATGGCAGAGCAAACCATTCTTCTGTCTGTCTGTTATGTCTGGTTTCTCTTACCTGCTTCTGTCTGTCATCTGGCAGAGTGAAAGATAGATTTCTTTGGGAAATCTATCTTTCTTCTCCTCTGTCTTTCTTCAGTTCCTGGAACCACAGTGCCTGGAGTCTCCAGGATCTTTTGTAGAAATCAGCTACAGGAAAAGAGAAGACAGAAAGATGTGAAGGAAAATGTGAGCACCCAGGAGCGTTCTGGAAAAAAATTTTCAGCTGCATAACACATTCCTCTATGCTTGATGTGCCAGGGAGGATAGTCAGCACTTCCCAGTGGCCAAGGCCATGCTCACCCTCAAGCAGCAGGTGGCTTCCTGTACCTGGTCCCCCGTTTTGGGGTGGACTCCTCAGCCAGTCTGTGCATGTTGCCTGTGGCAGTGCTTGCCAGCTGCTCCAGCAGAACGGGATGGGGCAATGCCAGCCTCAGGCTCCCTGCACGCCCTTGTCTGGTCCTTGGCACAGCTCCAGCTGCCTGGCCAGGGGCAGGGATGGTGGCCATGCCTCAGTTGTCCATAAAGGCCAGTTGTCCACTCACAGGTCACATTGGCCAGTGGCATCATCTGCAGAGATTTCCTTCACCTTCAATGTGTCCAGGGGTCTGAATTTGCTGTTTGGGAACAGCTGAGCTCAGAGTCGATGGAGTTTGCCATTCATTGCATGAGGCACAGATAAACATCCAGGAAGGGGCCAAACAGATCTCATCTCCAAAGCCATACTGCTCACTCACTCAGCTCTACAATGAGGAGTGGAAACTGGGCAGCAAAGCCAACTGGGGACAGTGACACTGTCCCTTTTGGGGTTTTGGTTTAGGAGGTGGGTTGTGTGCACCTGTTCCCTTCTGGTCAGTGAAAGTGGCCTTCACTGATGGCTTGGGGGTGGCCTGCAGAGCTGCTGTGGTCTGTGCATTTATTTAGTGGGGTGGAGAGAGGAATAAGGCCAATTGCTCCTTGTGCCTTGCTTCTTGAGCTGTTTATACCGGGGATTTTTGGGCAGCTATCTGGAATAGTTTGGGGTTTTTTCCATGCTTTGGGACAGCAAAGAGGGGGAAAGTGACCACTGTGTGTGTGGCTTGGATAGCACAGGGCTCTTCTCCTGGAAGGCCTTGGTTTCTAAGTTTCTGACACCACACACACACAAAGATCAATAGAGTTGTGGAGTTTTTGTTTGCTACTGAATTGTTTAACATTTCAGTTCCCCCTGTGCCTCTTGAACACTTTGTCAAATGAGCAATTAATGCTTGTTTCAAGTTTGTCTTGTAGATGTCACTCCAGCTAAAGTTTTGTTCTCTTTTTCAAGAACAGTCCTTTAGGGGCTCTTTTGAGTCTTCTGACATTTGAAAACACACCTGATGTCTTTGCCTCATTAGCTTTCAGTGTGCATTGGCCACAGCAGCACAGAAAATGGAGCAGCTAAGTGAGGATGCAGAAACAAGGAACTCCTCTGCTTGCCTGTGGATTTGCTCTGGATGCTCTGCTCAGGCAGCTCCTGGATGATACCCACAGGGAGCAACACAAGCAGCATCTCTGGGATCAAACTTATGCACCTGACACGTGTCTGACACCTCACCGTGGTACTTGTTTTCCAGTGGGGGATCTCCAGCTCTCTGCTCTCCCTCAAAAATCTTTCACTTCTGCAGTGAGCAAAATTAAAGTCTGGTCTTCCCTTTTGTAACATGTGACTTCTTGTAGGATTTTGTAGGGGGATAGAATATAAGAAAATAAAAATAGTGTAGAAAGTAATCTTACCCCTAGGGAGTTTCAGCTGGGCCAATTATCAAAGATTAGGGACAGGCCTGACTTTAACAGGCTACAGCTGTAACCAGTGAGAAGAAGAGTGCTCTAAAAGAGCGGGATGGCTGGTTGAGAAGGGAACTGGAGTCAGCTGGATACTTTGTGAGGAAGAGAGAGTCAGTGCTCTGAGGAGCTGCCATGAGAAGCACCAAGAAGGTATGGAACTTTTGAGAGAGGAGACAACAGTATGGAACCTCTGCAATAAAATGACTACAGGATTTCCAACTTAACAACTTTCCCAATATCAAAGGTCTTCCTGACTATATTCTTGGTCAGGTGCTAAATATGTTGCTTGCTAAAACTTGTTCAGGCTGCTTCAAATTTTTGCTCAGTTGTGTCTTGGCCACCATTACTGTCAAAGCCTGGCTGCTGCTCTAGGGAGAGACACTGAGAATAGGAGCATGCCTTTGGGTGGATACCAAGTTGCCTTGCAGGGATTTTGTCTTCACATTTCTTCCAGCCGTACCTCAGTGGCTCTTTCAAGAAATATCAATGCTGACCAATAGGAGAGAAAGGTGTTTGACCAGGAAGATGAATTTTAAAAGAACAAACCAAAAAATCAAGGAAAATCTTCTTTTTGCTTACTTGAGGTGATCAATGCTGATATGGAGAATATAAAGAAATCATAACTGGGCTTTTTTGGTGCCAGCTATAATCAGTGTTTCTTGTTGCTAGAGGGGGCAGCATTTCCCCTTCCAAAGCCTTTTCCTTTTTTTTTTTTTTTTAAATTTTATTTATTTAAATGTGTCATGGAAGAGATGAATCCCAAACACAAGCTTGGATTCATGAGTCTAGTTAATCCCTAAGTAAAAACATTATGAGGACTAGATTTGTTCACATTCCTTTACAAGAATAGAGCTGTAACAGGTGAGAGTTTGTTGGATTCAGGGCCTTTGTGAAAAGCCTGACCTCAGATCCCAGAATAACAGACTACTAGGATCACAGATTGGAAAAGTCCCTTAAGATAGCATTGAGTTCAGTGGTAAACCAAGCACTGTCAAGTCCACAATTAAATCGTGCCCCTGAGTGCCACATTTACACATCTTTTAAATACCTCCAGGCATGGAGAGTCAACCACTTCCTTAGGCAGCCTGTTCCTGCCAAGGGAAGAAACTTCTCCTAATACCAAAATAAACCACCCCTGGCACAACCTGAGGCTACTTACTTTTGTCCTGTTACTGGGGAGGAGAGATTGTCCCCAGCCTGGCTACAGCATCCGTTCAGCCAGTTGTAGACAGATCCCTCCTGTGTTTGATTTCCATATGATGCCTCCACTAGAGAAAACCCTCTTTTTTTTTTTTTTAATTTTAATTTTTTTTTTTCAAAAATGAATTTTTTTTTTTTTTTTTGTCTTCCTTTAGCTTCAGTAGATGCAGGGCATGGGCAACCTAGTGCTGGCTTTCCCCCTTCACCTGCAGGAGGAGGCAGGTTCCCCCTGGTGCAGCTCCAGAAGCAGGACTGGCTCTGCAAACACAACTGTGGCCAGGCTGGAAACAAAACCCCTTCGGTTTGGCCGTGCAGGGGGAAATGCTTTTTTTCAGATGTGCTGTAGAAACCCAGCAAGTTCCTTCTGTGTTATGCAAAATTTCCCCTCCTGACAGGGAACTAATAACTGTAAGTGTTTCTGGGCAGAAGTTCCAGTGCAAAACTTAGGCTTGCATGTGAGAGGCTGCAAACAAGAAATGGAGATTCTGAGCACAGTTACAAATTTTATGAGGAATGCTGGCCTCAAAGCTTGACAGCAAGCAAGTAGAAACTGCCAGGGTAGGAGTGAGGAAATGACCAGAGGTAGATGGAAGAGCAGGGGAAAAAAAGAGAAAATGTGTAAAGGAAAAATGAGATAATAAAGGGAAATATGCCAAAGAAAGAGGAAGATATGCAAGAATACGGCTTTTTAAAAGCCGAGAAGAAAAAGAAGATAAACACAGAGCAGACAGGCTAGTATGTAAAATTTCTAACATTTACAAACCTATAAAGTCAGACATAATGACAGAGTGTTCAAGGAGAACAAATGCAGGTGAACCCATGTGCCCATGACATTTTGTTCAGTCCTACAGGTATTTCTGTGCAAATTTTCATCTGGATCCAAAGGAAATGGAATTATTCTTTTCTTGGCAAAATGCTGCCTGCTGTTCAGGAGAGCAGTGTAATTTATAATCGTGGGGTGTTTTTTTTTTCTGCCATGGCTTGCAGCAGAAGACTTGAAATTCTGGCAGTGGCTGAGTTTGCAGCAGAACAGCTTTGTCTTGGCTGTGACAGCCCTCCTGTGCAGCACAGGGGCCCTGGGAAAGCCCATTCTGCTGCTCTGTCAAAGCTGACTGTGGTTTGCTCACCAAAAACTGAGTGAGATTGAGGCTGAAAGTACATGAGAAGGTTTGTTAGCCATGAGCCAAATGAGATTCTCAAAAATCATTACTTTGTTTCCTCACAGTTTTGCAAAAATAACTGGCATAACAAGTGTAATTGAAAATAAAATATTTTTTTCCTATGTGTTTCTTATGCTTCTTTGCTCATGTAAGCCTCTGGCCAGCTGACCCACGAAAGTTATGTTTTCAGGTATTTCCTTCCATCAAAAAGTCAAATTATTTCCTGAAAGAAACCCAGGAAAACTAGGAAACACATTGAACTGAGTTAGGCTCTAACCAAGACACTGGTTTTCTTTTGTAGGGATGCCAAACCAGGATAGACAGTTGTGACGGTGATTGCAGGGGTCCCAGGATGAGGGAAGAGATGAGAGTCTGGACTCTGTGTTCAGAAGGCTTGATGTTATATTATATTATATTATATTATATTATATTATATTATATTATATTATATTATATTATATTATATTATATTATATTATATTATATTATATTATATTATATTATATTATATTATATTATATTATATTATATTAATCTATGCTAAAAGCATAGAAGAAAGGATTTCATCAGAAGGCTTAGCTAAGAATAGAAAAGGACTGAATAACAAAGGTTTTTCTCTGACGGAGACATCTGGACAGCTGGACTGTGATTAGAAACAACCACATGAGACCAATCACAGATCCACCTGTTGCATTCCACAGCAGCAGATTATCATTGTTTGTATTTGTTCCTGAGGCCTCTCAGCTTCTCAGGAGGAAAAATCCTAAGGAAAGGATTTTTCTTAAGACATGTCTGTGATAGACATGTATTGTTGTCTTGTATTGTTGCAACAGCCTCCATGACTGACACTTCCAGACCCATATCCATCTGGGAATGGGTCTGTCAGCTGGAAGAGTGGCTGCCAGTCTCTGCTGGAAATGTGGGGCTCTCACAATGTGGGGCTTTCCTGGGAGAGCCTCGGCAGTGTGCCCTTCTCCCACTGCATCCAAACCTGGGAGCTGACAGTGGCCAGGCTTCTCCAACCTCTTCTTGTCACTCTCTCACCATGTAAAACCTAAGATTAGCTCATGCACTGTCATTAATATTTCACTACTACTCCCCTTTGCAGCAAATGGATGGTTTTGATCAATAATTCATGGCTGGGCGTAGCCTATTAAACTTGAAGTGGGGTGTACACTTTCCTGTTATTTATTTATCATTGCTTTTATTTTACAGGGTGTTTTTCCCCCTGCTATTTCATTTTTCACTTGCTTAAATGCCCCTCCTTCAAAGTTCAGACTGCTTGCAGGAAATTAATCTTGTGCCTTATGACTTTTAAGTAAGACTAAGCTCTCTGTAAGGGCCTGAGACTGAGCCACAAAGAAAACTTTCGGTTTTCAGCCACTTCGGTGCCAAAGATCTCTTTGAAACAAGTGACTTGGGGATTCAGTAACAAATCCAACTGCTCAAAGCTCATCCCTGCCCTCAAGAGCTGCCTGCTTTTTGTTTTACAGGGAGATTTGGCTACTTCTGCTGAGGGAACAACCTGCTCCAAAACCAGCAATCAGGCATTGCCCTGCCCCCTCCTTTGCCACTGGGGGCTGTTCTGTTGGAACCCTCTATTGGAACCCCAGGTTTTGGGGACTGTAAATCTTCCTGGGCTGGGACATTGTAGGTTGTATCCCCCAGATACAAGTGGCCTTCTCCTTTGTGAAAACAGTCTACTCATGTCTTATTGGACTTTTGTGGCTCATCTTGATTTAGGAATTTATGAAGCACAGGCTTCCCTTCATTCACACCGGTGTGCATGGCCTGGGCCATCACCCTCCACCCTCTCTCTCTCCCTCCCCTCTCCACCACTGGGAATGCCCAGACCAGAGGCCACAGGGGCTGGTGACTCCTGCCATGGGCTGTGGTGGTTGAATGGGGGTTGGAGACCAGGTTTCTCAGGGAGGGAGAGCATGGTGGCCAACTCCAGCTGCAGGCAAAGCTCTGGCAGGGCTAGATCCACCCTACTCCTTCCTGCATGAACAGATTTAGACAAAGAATGAGAAGCTCTTGTCACACCAAGAGATATTTCGTGATATCATGATTCCACCCCCAACAGACCCCAGTGTCCACCTTGTGACAGGTTCAGTGGGATCACCCAGCATTGCTTTGCATTCTCAAGGCTTTATCTGGCACATATAATGCAGGAGGAATACAGTGTAAAATAAATACAGTGTAAAAAGGAATACAGTGTAAAAGGTCTGAGTTTCACGTATCTGTAGTATTCTCTCTCCTGCAGAGATCACAGGTGGCATTTCAGGGTACCCTGCTAACACAGACCCAGCAGTGGGTCAGGTTACCAACTGGCACCTGAGCACATGCCATCAGAGTAATGACTCCTGCTTCACAAAGACTCATTTACCTTTCAGCAGCTTTGAGGTTCTCAGAGTCCCCATCCAGAGGCAGTTCAGTGCCTAAATCTCTAGTGGTTATAGCAAGTGCCACCGACTTTCATAGCAACAAGGACAGAGTCACACAAAATAAAGGTGCAACTCTGATAGCATCAAACTGTAGTGGGAATTAGATCAGGTCCTCTGTACTTATATATGAGCAAGATATTATTTTTTAGATAATTTTAAAATAATTTCCATTATTTTGATTTGCCCTAGTTTTTCATGGACCACGATGTTCCCCTTCAAGAGTTCATTTAAAATTGTGCTGTCATTTAGTCAGACACATTGCAAGGTCCACAAAAAGCTTTCATTCAGCGTGGAAGATCTGTGCTGCAGTCCCCACTCTGCTCCCCACCACGCTCTTCCCACCCCAGCGCGTGTCCTACAACCTGTGTACAAATCAGCTGGGGTGAGGAGGACGTGGCATTACATCAGTGTGATTTTGCAAAGTAATGACTTTTGGAGAAAGTCCTTCCCTGAAGCAGAAGCAGCCTGCAGGAAGGCAAAGTTCCTGGGAGATGGCAGTGGGCAGTCAAAAGTGAGAGCACCAAGAGGGGGCTGTGCCAGGACAGGACCCCCAGGAACACGCTGCCCTAGTGCCCTAAGGAAACGACTGACCACAGTGAGCCCAGCTCCCTCCTCAGCTGGGCACCCCTGCAAAGCCCCTCCTGGCTGCCAGAACACAGCACTGCCAAGCCAGATGAAGCTGCTGGACCTCTTCTTAGGCAGATGCCCCAGATCCTTCCAATATAATTCCCATTCATTGCTGGAAGTGGGATTACTGGGTCCTGCCTGCTTTTTGACTTGTTGCTTACTTTGCCAAGAAACATCCAAGCCTGGTGGCAGGAGAGCACAGGCAGTTTCTGCCCTTCCCAGGGCTCCCCAAGGCACCTGGGGTGAAGGGGGGAAGGTGAGAGCCCTTTGCTGGGCCAGGAGGTAGAAGTGAAAGTGCTCTGTGACTCGGAGCTGTGGGGCTGGCTCGGGGGAGGAGGCAAGGAGCAGATAACTCCTGGAAGGATTTGAAGCCTGTGGTGACACAGTCTGGCTGATCTGCAGTGAGGTGTGACTGCATAAAACAGGCAGCAGGATGGGAGTGTCAGCACTGCCAAAAGAACTTGGAAAGAAAGGCCCTTTGGGCACAATAAGGGCCAAGAAGTGGTGTAGGGGTGACAACAGCAGGGAAAAGATTGGTTTTGACCTTTTCAGCTGTGTCTCAGGGCCATGGTCTGTTAACAATTATAGTTGTCCCTGTGCAAGTTATTGAACACAGTGCATGCTAATTTATGGTACTTAATTTATAGACAGCAATCTTTGATATTTCCTAGTGTCTTTTCCTGTAATTGGAGGACCACCTCTCTTTTACTTTTTTTACCTTTCATGCACATAAATGTCAAAGCAGCTGCATTGGTATTTTGGCCCTAAGACTGAAACTGTAGGTGAAGTGAATTGTTTTCTGAGGTGGGACAGTAATGGACTTTTGACTCAGTCCCACAGCACAGCCTGTCCTAACCCCAGCTGGCCTGTTCCTAGCCAGAAGCATACCTTGTGGCAAAATGCAAGCTGTTTATAGAGTTACAATTCAACACCCTTCTAGGAAACCAGGAATAAAGTTATAGCCTGCAGTATCCTGCTCTGTTAAAGAAATTATTTTAGAGACATCATTCTCTTGGAATCCTACATTGTCAGCAATAACACAAAGGTCCACACACAGGTACAAGTGAGAAATAACTATCACACTGACCCACTGAAACATGTTTCAGTGCTGCCCAGTAAAATTGCTATTTGTGACTCTTCAAGGATGCACAGGGCAGGGTGTAAATACTGTGTCATGGCAGGGCTTCAGCTGGGGTTGTGGCTAAAGACTACCTAATTTATTAATATTTGGTGAGACAGCATTAGTAGCTATACAGTGACAATCTAGCAGGTCTTGAAATGAGGCAGAAAAGGGGATTCACGATCCACATGTCAAATATGTGTTTTGTTTATGTCTGCCTCATAAATCCCTCATCCTTTAGATCTCATCCTTGCTGTCCTTGCATTTCCAAGCTTGTTTGAACTCTTCTTTAACGCAGCTGGTGCCTATGGGATGTGCCTATGGTATCAAATCAGTGCTGAGGACACAGTGAGCTCAGTCTAGGTCACATGAATATAAAATATCACACATCATGGTAGAAACTCTGAGTTGCTCCCCTGCCTTCTGAACAAGCTGTAAAAACTCAAGAGGGGGTGCTAAGAGTGAGTGCTAAGAGTGCTAAGTGAGTGTGCTAAGAGAGGGTGCTAAGACTGTTAAGCAAGCATATCTAATAAGGAAACCCCCACCCCGGTTTTCCTGTGCAAGTAGGATGTTAGATTTAGAGCACACATCCCCTTGGTGCCCTCTTCCTTATCTCAGAAAAAACATTGCAGCATTTAATGGGATATCATGGAGGCCAACAAAAGTAATTTAGGATTTGGAAAAGGTCTGTAAGAAAAAAGCTGGGACAAACCATCAGGCTCATTAAAATATCCTGGAAAAGAAAGAAGAGGAGCACAGCCTATCAAATAATCAAATACCACACAGAAAGTATTTTTTCAATAGAAATGAGTAACCAAAAATGCCTGGAAAGTGTTTTGATGTACCTCTGGAGACAGCAAACGTATGCTGATTCAAGAATGGATCTTACTTATGGAGATTTGTTCATGAAAGGGCTTCCTTGAACCTCTTTGCAACAGCAGGTAGCTCATGGGCTGGTGAATGACAGCTTTTTCATTAAAGACATACAGTTTGGTAATTGTTTTCACCTGCCTGTTTTCAGAGGTAATAGTCAGAAGAGAAGTTCTTGAAAAATCTGAAGAATGATTCTTTATCTTGTGGAAAGTGGCAAGAATCTTGCTGTTAAGGCAGAACATTTCTTAAAATCCCTGTGGGACTGATTGTTAACTTTTCTCTCTTGATGTATTTTCAGATCTAAGGCTTCTGCAATGCTGAATTGTTGGGGCTTGAAAGATGGTTTATATTTGCATCCATCAAGCACTTCTACTTTGACCCTCAGTGCATTGGGAAACGTGTCCTTGAAACCTGTGTCAGTTGTGAGGTGGTGTGAGGAGTGCTGTGTTCTTTCTTAGGCTTCCCTGTTCAATAAAGGCTTGGACAAACTGTGGGGAGACACCAGGATGGTACTGGGATGGAGCACAACAGATCAGAGAACTGGGAGATGTTATCAACTTGTTGCAGGGGCTCCATACTCGTCTCCTATCAGAAAGGTTTCATACCTTGGTGTTTCTCGTGGCAGCTCCTCAGAGCACTCACTCTTTCATTTTCACAAGGTAACCAACTAATTCTAGTTCCCTTCTCAAGCACCCAACCCATTCTTTCATACCACTCTTTTTCACAGTGGTTACAGCTCTGGCCTGTTAAAGTCAGGCCTGTTCCTAATCTTTGCTAATTGGCCCAGCTGCAACTCCTTAGGGGTCAGATTACTTTCTACACTATCTTTATTTTCTTATATTCTATCGCCCTGCAGGCAGAGAGGGCTCAGCTTGTTCAGCCTGGAGAGGAGAAGGCTGAGAGGGATCTTGGCATCTGCACCAACCTAATCAGAGCTCCTAGAGAAGATGGAGCCAGCCTTTTGTCAGCGGCGAACGCTGATAATGCAAAGGTCACAATTGCATCAAAGGAAATTCCAACCAATTGCATGGAAAAAGCTCTCACAAGGAAGGAGGGCAGTCAAACACTGGCAGAGGTTGAGTGGCGATGCAGAGGAGTTTCCTGTGACTCTGCCCAGCCTGGCCTGGCAGCCAGCCCTGCCGAGGTGTCACTGCAGTTCTGTGTCCCACATGTGGCCACCCTACCCGTGAAGAGAGGAAGCGTTCCGAGCGCGTGTGCGTTCCGTGAACAGGAGTGGCAGTGGGAGGAAGCGGTGCAGAGCAGTGGCCCTTATTGGAGGAGGCTGAGCTAAAGAGGTGAGAGTGTTCTCTGGTGAGACCAGAAAATGCTCAGTTTCCTTATAAAGACAAAAAGATCTATTGCCCTGTGGGGTTTTGTCACCGCTCACTTCCCTCTGGGCTCAGTCGTGTGCTCGCACCCTTGGGCTTGCCTAGTTGTGCTGCGGAAAAGGAAGAAATTCCGTGTCTGCAGTGACAGCTGCTTTGCAGTTCCCCCACCCTACAAGACGTTTGGTTTCTTTCAGAAGTTCTGCCCTTTCTGTCGGCCCTGCAACCGCTGAGTCTTCGTTGCTCTGACCCACTGCTTGAGGAGGTAAGCTCAGAGCAACTGGTGGTTTTTGACAGGCTGCTCTCACTGAGGATACCAGCAGTTTAACTGCACAGGAAATTGTGGCTGCTGTGAAAAAACATGCAGGTTCTCTATCAGCATGAAGCATTTTCCAGTAGTCTTGTGCGCGCCATTTCTACTGACCTTCAGGAACGTGTTTGATAGATTTAATTTGGCAGAGTGGTTTTTGGCTGAGTAGAATGGTAGTCTTGGACTTGGCATTGGCTAGCAAGGGCATGATAAAATAAGAAGCCATTATTTAGATTGAAGAATGGATCCATTTAAGAAGATAATTTTAATTTCAGTGATGAAAAACACTGATTCATAAGTATAATGTATTTTGGCTCGTAGTGCTTACAGCGTAATCTGCTGGCTGTTAGGATGTTTATGTCAGGTTTTAGAAATGTAATTTTACTTTCCAGTGGATAAATAAAACAGATTCGTGATAGAGCCTGATTGCAGTAGGAACTTCTGCTTTTAAAATAGTGACATAGCGGGGGGGTCCTAATGTTATATTTGCCTCTTAAGATCTTGACTGGTGAATCTGGTCAGGCTTGTCCCTTGCTTTCTTTGAGATTTCAGCTCAGGCTCTAGATGAATTGTGAACATCTACAGATATTTTAGGCGGTAGTATTGTGAACAGGAAACTCCAGGCTTAACTGTCTTCTCTGCAAGAGCAGTAGCCTTGCTAGTTTTGTCATATAGTGATTTCCTTGGCACATGGATTTGGTTTGAACACTGATCCAATGGAACTTTAGGTCTTTGTTATCACAACCAAAGCCTCAGACCAGGCTGGCTGACTGGTCTCCTACTGCTGCAGGTGTCAGGTGAAGGTGATCTCTAACAAATGCAGCTGGCTGCTCAGCAGACGGGGTTCAATCATCTTGCTAAAAGCAGATCTCACCCTGACACCCCTCCCGTAGAGGAACTCCAGCATGTTTCACCTTCCTCCCCTCTTGCCTGCCCACAGGAGCAGACTGTTATGAGTAGACAGGAGATGTGGAAACCCCCTCTGTGGTGGGAAACTCCACTGAGAAGTGATGCTAGAGCCAGGAGGGACTGGGAAGTACCTGCCTGCTTGCTGGCACCATGAGCGGGAATTTCTGCTTCCGTCCTGCCCATAAGGTCCAGATTTACTTAGCTCAGAAGCTGAAGGTCAAAAAAAGGATGTATTATCTTACTGGGTTTGAATCTTCTTCCTCAACTGCACCAGACTGTCTCCTTGGACTGAATTTTATTATGGTCATACAATGTTTGTACTTAAATCTAGCAGTGTTGCTCTTCTCTTGCTCACAGACCCTGCCACACACTCCATTGTCTCGTATTTTGCTCTCAATTTTTTTGACCCCGTTTCTTTCTGATTTCAGTCATGAGCAGCTTAAAACAGCTATGTAGCTTGGAGCAGAGTTGTCTTGATAGAGAACCTACTGTAAAAGTCATTACCATATGTTCTTTATAAAGCATGAAAGAACTAGGAAGAGCTTGAGTAAAGGGGAAGGAAGGAGATGGGGGAGACCAGGAGAGTAAAGTGCATTCAGAAATGTAGCTCATTTTCATACCCAGCTCCTTCATGCAAAACAGCAGACTCCAGTGAAATGCTGATGCAAAACGTAAAATATCTATCAAAATGAAAAATATTTGGGAAAAAATCTGAAACAGTGTTTAGGTGCTGCAGGACGGAGTACAGGATGCTCTGTGCATTTTTGCAGTTATCCAAGGGGAAAGCTGTAGGATGGGAAATAAATTCCTGCCCCTTGATGTAGAGTGTCCTGGATATGGAGGCTGTGCCAACAAGCAGGAGAGTGGCATGTGAGAGGCATGAGAGGGACGTCCAGTGACCAGGCTTGGGGACCATGCCATAAAGCCAAATCATTCTTCAGAGGAAAGGGGAGCAGGAGGACTGTGCCTTCTGCTGCTCCACGTGCTGCTTGAGCTCCCCACTGCACACCACAGCTCCCAGCAAAGCACCATCACAGGATGGGGGTCCAAGCAACAGCTCGGCTGGGTAGGAGGGCTATGTTCAGATGTGCTCTTCTTTTTCTGGTCTGATTTTGTGGGTGGGAAGGGCCTGGTCACTGCTGGAATCACTGAGGTGTCCTGCAAAACTGAGGGCAGAATTCAGCTCCTGGCATGGGAGAGACAGCAGCAGATTCATAAATCCTTGTGGAACCAGGAAAATGCAAATATGTGTTTGTAGCTAAAAACCTCCTTTTTACAGCTGGAACATGTTTTTAATATTTTCTGTGCACAGAGGAACTGTTTGTCTGCAACTGAGCTGGAAGCAGAGGCTGTCTTCTCTTTCTCTTGCATCAGCTACCAGGCTTCCACAGCACATTTGGGTCAGTGCTTCGTGACCTGACCTCTCACCCTCAGGCTGAAGCACACAGGAATATGAAGAGAAGATTTTATCTGTCTGTCCAGGGTTTTATCTGCCACCCCAACTGTGCTGGGGCAGAGCTAGGATATATTCTCATAGCTATGTCCAAAGCAGACCCTGCAGAGATGCTCTCCTCTTCTCCCACCTTTGTTAGTGAAGATGGAACTGGGTGGGACAGGGCTTTCCATGCCAAATGGGACACATCTGTTGAATGACTGAAGCTGTTTGTCAGTTTGAGACTCAAAATGTTCCTTTATCTAGGGAAAAATGTTCTCACTTTAAAGCCAGCTAGCCTATGTTGTTAAAGAAATGAGAAAGACTAGTGACCCAACAAGAAATGTAGGGTACTGGATCTTTTTTTTTTTAAAGAAAAATTCTACAGACTCTGATTGAAAAATAATATGCACCTAAATGCTGTCTCCCTGGTAGGATGTATCTGACAGATACAAGACACATAAGGAGAGTATTTATAGGTTTAGAGCTCTGCTTTTTCAATGTCTTAATTTTCTTGAAGGATTAGCCCTTCCTGCCACTGAGTGGTATATTGGAAAGAGATCTCCATCTCTTTCCAGACCCTGTGGATTTTCCCATCCTGAGCCCTGTTGGCCAGTATTTGATTTAGGACTCAGACATCACACTGACAAATAAGGTCCTTTATGAAATGGAACATTAACAAATAACTCATGGGCACTGCTGTGTTCCTTCTGAACAGTGACAAATGTATTTTCTTGGTATTTTTTTTTCAAATTGTATAAGAAAAAAACCAGATGAAGTGCAACATCTTAATAATCCCAGTGCCTACATACATGGCAAGATTTGCTGTTGCAGACACCAGTCTTTTAAAAAACCTTTGAGGCAAAGATTGTCATTTATTGTGGGCTAAATCACGGATCTTTGTAACGTACTAGGGAGGAAGTATTTGCCATTTCCTCGGAAAGACTCCTCTCGGTGTCTTGAATGCTGATTTAAACAGCAAGATGCCACTCGAACTGAAGGTACTGTGATCCAAGTTACCCATTGTTAACAGAGCAAAGGATGTTTCTGTCTACTTTAGGATTTAGAATTTAGCTCAGTATCTTAGAGTATTTTTAAAATTTCCTCATACTTATTTGTAGTTATTTCAGTAGGGAGTGTCACAGCCCAACATGCATAACATGAAATACTAACTTTTTTTAATGAACCACCTCATGTGTTCGAAAAAGTTGCAGTTTGTGCTTCTTAAATGATTTTGAAAGTCCTTGTGTAAGAAATGTGTCTAATTGGCATGTGGTTCCAAACATGTTTGTGTTTGCTGGTATTGTCAGCCACGGCGAGCAGCTGTCTGAGTAACTCACCAGCATGGAAGAAGAGAGATATGGACTCTAGTTTTCATCTCAGATCATGAGCAGAAAAAGAGCTGTCACCAAAAAAATGCATTCAATCTGCCTGGAAGCTGTGACACCAAACAAGAATAAAGGACATCAATGGGATTGTTTGTTTGTCTAAGAAGGCTGCATACCCCTGAGCTATCACTGCAAATGATCACTGGCAGCTCACTTCAATTCGGCATTAAAGCTACTATCCTGTTTTGCTGTGGGTGCAGGGATGCAAGAACATTATTTTGATCTGTAAGAGAAGTAACAGCTACTAATAAATATGTAGCAGAAAAGCATGATAGCAGCAAATATGCTGAGACTGAAGTTCAATTGAGAGATGAGCTATTCTGGATTATGCTAGAGAACATGTTTGGCTGATTGCCAACAGGATGGCTTTGCCTGCTCCATTTTAGTTGAAGGTTTTTGCTGATGAGCACAAGAGGAAACTTTCAAATTGAGGAACTTCTAAGCCACACTGCTGTAGTTTTATAGCCTTGATTCTTCTTTCAACATGAGATCTACTTTACAGTTGATCTTTTTCTCACCCTTTAGTGACCGTGAAAATGGCAAAAACTTGTCTCCAGAAGGAAAGTATTAGAACCTAACTCAAAAATCTTCTCTTGTCTCCTCCTCAGCCCTCCACACTGTAGGAAATCAGCTGAGACAAATCTTTTGAACAGAAATGCATATGGCTATATGGACTTATGTGTGGTATCTTCTGAGAGAAAGGTAGAGGGAAATATCTCTGGGGAGGAATATCCTGTCAGGGATATCCTGAAGAGTGACCAGGAATAGGCAGGTATGCAAAGGTGCATTAAATGTGGGACAAATATTGAATATGTCCAAGGTACTCTTGTTTTCCCTTGTACTTTTCTGGCCTTCAAGGTGCTCCAGATCTGTCACAAGAGTTTCTGCACAATTCTAAGGACTCTTCTCTCAATCCTCCCTGCTGGTGGCATGATCCAGGGCAGGCTGTGCCTTGGGGGAGGATTGCTGGGGCTGCCTCTTTCATGTCAGCTGGGAGGGAAAGTCTATTGCAGAAGAGAGCTGGGGAAGTATTCCCCAGCCCTTACAGAAAGCTGGATGTTGGAAACTGAATTTGTAAGTGAGATAAGAAAGAGAAAAGGAGCTAGAGCTACGAGGTCTGGCAAAGTGAAGGGCAGAGTTTTGTGTGCAGGGGGACAGTCTCACACTGCCCCATGAAACAGCTGACAGCGGTTTTGCAACAGCCAGTGCCTCTTATTTCATCACTTTCAGAAAAAAATAAGCAAGTTTGGAGAGAAGATAGCAGGAAATTTATATATGCCAGGGAACATGTGTCATGCCACTCTCCAACAGCCAGACAAGTTATCATATAATTAGCGAAGTACCTGGGCATTAACAAAGTCAAGCCCTGATGGTAGAAAGTGAGTAAATTTTAGTAGTGTCTTTGACTTTCTTGAAACCAAATTCACAGTTAAGTTGTTCCTGACTAAATATGTTTGTGAAAGGCAATGTTGTCCCATGAAATGTGCTTTTTTGCTTTGGGGAAAGGTACAACTTTAGGTCTATATATAAAGTGCCATTTCACATCTTCAAGGTTTTCATTGCCTTGCTTGCAACAGAGCCTAAACACCAGAAAAGTATCAGACAAGGCAAACATTTAATACAAGTCTTGGAAACCTTGAGGTTTAAATGGCTTTGCCATTTATTATTTATAGTGCATGGTGGGTGTACACTTTGCCAAGCAATGCATAACCAGGCAGCTCCTCTGAGTATGGCTTCAAAATCAAAAAGAAAATGAAAGAACATCAATATCCCCGTGTTTCAATTTAGCAATTATGTTCAGGTTTAAGATTATTTTAGTTCTTCCTTTATATTCCAGTCTAAAAATAGTTTGTTATTAGATCTCTTAAAACATCAGTGTGGTCGTAGGTTCTTCTGAGGATAAGGTCAAGTAAAAGGAAGCTTTAGGGCATGGCTGTGACATATTGGAAATGATGGCAGGGAAGGGAGTGCTTTGCTAGAGGCTCTTTTGGTACCAGTTTGCTTGTATTGTCAGCAGCTTAGGTGAGAACCTCTTCCCTTTTTTACACCAACTGGTAACTCAGCAGTTTTCTGAGGAGGAAAGAGTGTATTTGCACAACTTGATGTTTTTCTTTTGCAATAGTGGGTTTATGCAGCTTGCCAAACTAGAAAGAAGTGTTACTTCCAGGCAATGTTGTAATCCGGATGTCCTGAAGCCATCTGAATCTCAGACTGTCTCAGGGAGTTTGCTATTTTCCTTCTGAATGTTTATTACCTTCCATTTATTTCTTGTTGGCAGTTCCACTGCCTTTCTTGCCCTGAGCCAGGGAGCTGTCTTCCCCTCCTCAGCATCCTGCCTCAGCATCTAAGGACGTGCCGACTTTCACCTCATTCTCCCTGAGACACTTCAGCTCTTTCACTGATCCTCCATCGCACCAAGTTCAAGATCCTTCCTCCCAGCTGCTCCTGATCTTCAGTATCTCATCTGTGCTGACAGCCAAGCTGCTTGTGTGCAGTCTGTACCAAACTCCCCTCTGTCCTGCCAAACCTCTCCCCTGCTCAGCTTTTCTCTTTGCTTCTGGCCGTACATCACTTTGCTCAAAGCCATTGCCTGGTTCTCACCTGCTGGTTTTCCCTTTGCTCCTTCCTCAGATGGCTCCTAAACAAACATTCCCTCCCAGGGAGCTCTTTCAACTCGTTCACATTGCTCGTCATCATTGCCCATCCACATAGTCTCCTTTGCTCTTATATCACCCTCTGCATTTTTTTCTCTGCATTTGCCTGGTCATAGTGATTTTGCAAACAGTTTGGAGTGAAGCAATGCTTACAATGCCTTGTGAGTTATGAGTGATTGGACTATTCACCCAGGATTGTTGGATGCCCAAAGCATTTTCAGTTTCCTTGGGGGATGGTGAAGTGCTGAAAGAGATTGAACCCTAGAAGCACATGACTCTGCTTTTGGCTGGTTAAATCAGTAAAAAATACTTGGCCTGACCTCTCTCACTACTATCCAGAAGCATTTTACTCCTCTCTCTGTGCTTAAATATTATAATTTAATGATTTAAGCAAAATAAGCATTTTAAATACTGAAAGGTTTTTTTTTGAAAGGGGATTTTCACCTTTTTTTGCCATGTGTTGCTAAAGCTTTGGACTTTTACTCACTTGATTTCCTTATGTTTTGTTTTTCCTACTTGAACAATTTCAAAAATGACAGTGATTTTTTGTTGGGAATAACTCTGAAGCCTTTAATCTGAAAATTCTGGTGCCTTTCTGAATCTCACTGTTGTGAAACCACAGTGGGGTATTAATCAACAACACCCAGTGGATTTAGGTACTGGAACTGACAGGTTGAACTCAAGAGGCGCTATGAGGGTGAAACTGCAGGAGAAGCTCAGTTGTGTGTTGGAGCAGGCAGTGACCATCCTTCTGTCACCTGAGGACAGCCACCCCTCAGGTGATGGAGGAGCAGTCCTTGTTCCTGGTGATGAATCTGATTGCTCAGCTAGGCGTAGTTACCTTCCCAACAGTGGGTAATGCTGACCTAAAGAAGCCAAAAGGGGTCATTACAGCAAAGCCCTTCATCCTGTTATTAGTATAAATGTCCACATATGTAAACATATGTACTACTAATAGGATTCTCTGTGTTTAACAGATTACTTAATTACCTATCAGAGGTCATAACTTCTTATGCAATCTGGAAGAGGCCATTTTACGTTGATGATACTTTTTTCTCAAGGTTACCTTGCAAAAGTAATGTTATAGGCAAAAGCCTGTAGTGTTTCCTACCTCTTAAACCTGGAGCAGTCTTCATGCTATTAAAAGTTGTGTTGCAAATTATATTGCTTGATTAAGTGACTGGACTAGAAGGAATGACCTCGCAGTGGGATATGGACTTTCTGGCTGATAGTGTAAGATTTTCATGTGGCCAGGTGCATTTTAGTTAATCCACAATTTGTAAAAACACACAGCAGGCAACAGAAAAAGATTGGCAGTGAGGAATCAGAGGCAGAAAAGATGCCAGGACAGACTGGGGGAAGAATATGGATCTAATTTTACCCTAACATACATAACTCACATTGCTAGTGGACCACAGGGGTTTCTGAAGGTAATCCTTGGAAGTATGGTGGTTAGAAACAACTGCAAGGGCAATGGCATTATGGATTCTGCTGCACTTCTCTATTTATCAAGGTTAGAGTGAGTGAACAGATTTTTTTATTGCTGTCCTCGTCCTAAAACCACAGTGATTGGCAGGAAAAGGGTGCATGATGCTGTTGGGAGACAGCAGACGAGAAGTTAACCACATGAGTTGCTTTGGGGCTATTTCAAAGCCGTGTCCATAGTGGTTTTCACAGACACAAGGAACCAATGCATCAGTTCTGCAGAGCATTGACTGTACATACCTCTATGCTTTACACAAATTGCAAATATAAGGATTTTTTTTTTAATTATACAGTGTGAATTTTAGTTTGGGAATGGCATATTTCTGGGGTTTTTTTCCCTCATTTGATTACTGTATCTACAGCAACCACTTCCCAGGATCAACTCAGGTTTCCATTCTATTCTATTCAAATAGTTGTTTGGTTAATTAATACTTAAAGAGACATAGGACACTATAGTCATTCTCACAAATATAGAATAATAGATAGTCTGTCTCCTGAACAGTTTCCTCATGAATATATGCAAGGGACAGTAGGTGCATGAAAAAGCAGATGGGGATAATGTGCATCTTCTGGCAGTGTATTTAATGATGCCATAAAAGAAAGTGAACTTTCCCTTCCTGGTTATTAAGGAAAGTGCCTGTAAAGTGAAAGCCTAATCCTTGCTCCTGTTTTATATCTTTGATGAGAGGAAAGGCAGGAAAACTCCTACTGGCCACACATCCCTAAAGCCACCCAGCCAGCCTCAGGCACTAACTTAGGCACCTTGGGAGGAAAATCCTTAAATTCCCCATAAATCCAGGGAGAGAAGTAGCTGACTTTTGGGAAGCTCCTTGTGAAGTAGCTTCTCTCAGTCCCTCCACCTTGTCAGGGTGAGCAGCCTTCTCATTAGGTACCCAGAGGTAAGTGGTGCAAATGTCTCCTGAGGTTCTGGCTCCATCCCAGTGCCCTGGGAAGCACCCAGGGCTGCTTCTCTGCCAGCACTGCTGAAGAAATGACTGGACAATTGTGTTTCCAAGGGGGAATAACAAGAACCAGCACCATTTAGTCCACTTTCTCCATGAGAAATGAAAGTCAGCAGAGGCAGGATTTAATTCTAGTTAAATTAGTATAAATAAAACTGTTGTGATTTTGAGCAGGGCCTGGCAAAACATCAGGAGGGACATGGAATTGCATCTCATCTGCACAGGATTTCATCCCTTTCCTTGATTTCAGGATACAGAGAGGAACTGGGTTTTCAGCTGTGGCAAGCTGCTCCAAAACTTTGAAAACCCAAGAGAAAACCTCTCTGTTTCATCACAGCTGCAAACCCATAAAGCACCAAATGAAACAATTGTGTTCTTCTTGCAGACCTGCCACTCCCAGAAGTCAGGATGGCATCGACAGCGCACTTCTCTGAGGAGGAGATGGCAGAGCTCCGGGAGGCCTTCAGCAAAGTTGGTGAGCCAGCACAAGAATATTGTTTATTCACGACAAATTATTTGGAAGGCAAAAAAGGTTTTATTTTACATTAAATTGAGTATTCCCTGTGGGAAGGAAGAGTGTGGAGAGGACAAATATGTAGATGGATAAAAAATTTGTAATCTCTTCACAATGACCTTTCAAGCCCTTTCTACTGTGTTTTCTTTCCAAACCTTTAGACATCTCATCTGATTTGTCTCCTTTGAAGTCACACAGGCCCATCACTGTCTACCCAAATTCTAAGAAAAGGACTTTGTGTTTCTCACAGCTCACTCCTATCAGCAGCTCTATCAGCCTCGCTGGATTCTGCACTCATCAGCTGTCCTTGCTGGTTCAGGTGGTGGTTGGTTGATTTCTGAGCCCACAGTATCTAGTCTGGCAATCTTAAAAATCCGGTCACTCTGAGTGTCCCATACACCCAGTGCCCTGAGAAGGCAAATCACAGAATCCTAGCATGGTTTGGCTTGGAAGGGACCTTAAAGATTGTCTGGTTCCTACCCCATGGCCATGGCAGGGACACCTTCCACTACATCCTGTTGCTCCCCCAAAGGCTGGAAGGAAGCTCTCATTCCTCTCCCAGACATTTCCCTCTCCAAGTCCAGATCCTTTTGTTCCATGCCATGGTGAGATGGATAGGATGCTCTTTGCAATCCGTGTTAACCCTGCTACTGATGCTGAGAGCTGAGTGGCTTTTTGCAGTGTGTGACTCAAATTGCAACTTCCTGTGCAGGAAGTCAGTTTACACTGCTTTGAAATCACCTCAGCCTCCAGGAGGGGGAAAAGAAGCCTGCAGAATAAGAAAGACACAGATACTCAAAAGCCAAATATAAATAACCATATACATGTGTGTATATATATATACATATATATACACCATATAGCTATATGTACATTTATCTGTGTCATAACCACAGTGTTTTAACAGGAACTCTCCACGTGATAAACTCAGTTTGCTTTTTTATCTGTGGAGTTTTTCACTAAGTGGAGAATAAAGGTCTATGAACCTGTATTGGTGATCTTCTCATCAAATGCTACCCTGTACTGGTGATCTTCTCCACCAAATACTTGCAGGAAGCTCAGCAGGAGTATTCATGTTAGCACCATCACAGAGAAACACAGAAGGTTTTATCTTGAGGATGACCATATGCAGTTCCAGCCTACTTCTGGTGTAATTAGATCCAGAAAACAGGCCAAAATCACAAATTATATCTATGGATAAGTGCATATGTGTATTGTGTCAACTTTATTTTCTTCAGCTGTTCTGTGGACAGGATGCTCCCTCTGTAGATCACATTTGTCAGTGTGTAAACCTTGGAATGGCAATTATATCCATTTAAACCTAGCTTTGTTATGATATTTATATGTCCAAACACATAAATTCATCACTGTGAGTTTTTGTTGGTTAAAAAGTGATTGTAATTCTTTCTTGGGTGTGAATAACACCAAAGCAATTAAAAATACCAGACTTCAAGACAACAAATCTTTGTATATAATATACCTTTCCTTGGGCAAAATAAAAACAACCTTTATGTGCACAAAATGTCACTGGGCTGATGTAGAATGTGAAAGTTTGCTTTAATCTTTGCAGATATCAGCGGGAATGGCTTCATCGATACCAATGATTTAACAGAGGTGTTGAAGGCTGCCAATCTCCCTCTCCCAGGATACAAAGCCAGAGAGCTCATTCAGAGTCTGACAACCACGGGGAATGGCAGGATCAGTTTTGATGAATTTCTTTCAGTAAGTAAGGTGTTATTTATTTCAGTCACTCAAGGGGATCCCCAGGGCACAGCAGAGGCACAAGCACAGGGTCTCATGGGCACCTCATTAATCCAGTGAGTCTCCTCACAGGAGAAGTTGTAAGCAGAAAATAACCAAACTAGAAATTCTGCAATTAACTGGGACAAGTTATGTGAATACAGCTGCCCATTGCATAAATGTCATACCTTGCAGTTTGGTTGATGCAGCAAGATATGAGTTTTTCAGTTATACCCTGCAAAAAGATGATGTTCTGGCTAGATGATTACAGAAAGTGTAAGCAGATCGAAACTGAAAACTTCATGGGGCACTTTTTAATCAAAAAAATTATTTTTCTGGTCTGAACTGGGTCAAAAGCAAACGCTAAAATAGTGGAATTTCCCTCAGGATGGAGAAGTAGGTTTTTACTTGCTCCTTCTTCAAATCCATACTGCTGTGCTCCAAAGTAACATTTTTATTACTTAGGTGATTTTTGTTCCCTGATTTGAAAGCATAAAAGCTGAGTTTAATCCTTTTGTACCTCAGCAGATTGTACCCAGAAGCCCACTGAAAATACTAGAGCTGCCCTTCCCTGTTTATGAAGCAGAGGGAATGTGTCTCCTGGCCCAAGAGATCACTCTTTTACCTTGGTTTAATCCTCCAAAATTCTAAACTCCTCTCTCCTGCTTGAAAGATTTTCCGAGACCTGAAGAGCGATGATGTTGCCAAGTCCTTCCGGAAGCAGATCAACAAGAAGGAGGGGATCTGTGCCATCGGCGGCACCTCGGAGCAGTCCAGCGCCGGCACACAACACTCCTACTCGGGTGGGTGCAGCTGCCCCCCTGCCAGCAGCACAAACACCTGCCCACTGCTGTCCCTGCTCACCAGGGAGGCAAGGCACGGGTTCCCCACTGCTGATAACCCATTTCCCCGCACATCTCAGCGGGCACTCACTCATTCTGTAAACTCCCCTTGCAACCGGATAGTTCCTGACTTTTTGCCATGGAGGGCACAACTCCATCAGGGCTTTTCTCCCAGCCTGCTCCTCCAAGCTGAAAGTTGGTTGCTTTTGCTACCTCCTGGGTAACACAGCCCACTCTGAAGCAGTTCCATGGGGAGGAGGTCCTACCCTTGGCAATCTTCTGCAGGGGCAGGAGTGGGGCACTGACTCTCTCTGGGGAAGGGAAAACAGAGGATGCTTCCAAGGACTCCATCCACCTTCATCCTGGAGGGCATCCTCGGAGCTACTGGGAGCCATGTGAGCTGCTGCTGGTACAGGATAGCTGTGCTTCAGCCCTCCTGAGCTGCAGACACATCTGCCCATTACCCTCTGAGGGCTCTTTGTCAGAGCCCAGTCCTGGCCAGGATTTTCCAGATATTCCACATGAAGAGGGCGTAATGTACCATACAGAATTGTTTGAAGTTATGTGGGATTTCTGTTCAGCAGAGTGGTGCAACAATGCATTCAAATTACAGTGAAAGCACAAATTACCACTTGCAGAGCTTAACATCTGCACCCCACTTTTGAACCACATGGACTTCATCACTAGGCTCTGTAATATGACTGATCTCACGACCCAGGCAACCCCAGTGAGTGGGAAGGGGTATTGAAGGAGTATTAACCAGCTCAAGCCCATTGCTGTCCTCAGCTCCTTCGCTCGTCTCCTGAGAGCCTCTTCCATGCAGGGTTTTGTTAATCAGTCCCACTGGTGGGAAAGGCTCCCCCAGGAGTTCTGCCTTTGTCAGTAAAATGATGGTAGAGGCACTGCACAGCAAACTGATGGATTTGATGTTGTGTCCACAGAGGAAGAAAAATATGCCTTTGTCAACTGGATTAACAAAGCCCTTGAGAAGGACCCTGACTGCAAGCATGTGGTGCCAATGAATCCAGAGACAGATGACCTCTTCCAGGCAGTTGGTGATGGCATAGTGCTTTGGTAAATGATACCTTTCCTTCTCACAGATGGGAACCATGACTCTGCAAAAACTCACATTTCTGTTCAAACACAACCTGCTGAATTTACATAAAGCTCAGGAGCGTTTGCAGACTCAGGGCTTTGATAATACTAGGGGTTTTCTGCTTCTTTTATCTTCAAAAATATAAAGCATATTTCATGCTTAATGAGAACTTTTCCTTGCCTCTAGACAATTAGATGAAGTAAGTGAAATTTGAGGAGCTGCTTGGTTTTATTTTTGCCCAAGGACTTTTCGTGCTTCACACAAAGTGGCACAAAATAGTGAATGCTTCCACAGACATTTTCTGCACAATAAACTTCTCACACAACTTCACCTTGTGGCATTCTTGGCCTCCCACCTAAGTACAACCTGTGTGTAGATTATAATTGTTTAAGTATTGAGTGTGTGCCTCTGTGTATATATGAAGAAGCAGAGGGTGATAATCTATTTTTGTTAAGTAACTCTCCAGCTCTTAGACTTGTCCTGCAATGCAGAGAACCTGTATTTTGTGCACACATAGCTTAATGCATTTCTTGTTCCTTTTTTATTTTATTTTATTTCCAGTAAGATGATCAACTTTTCAGTGCCAGATACCATTGATGAGAGAACAATCAACAAAAAGAAACTCACACCCTTCACAATACAGGTACTTAAACACAACAAAATTCTTTGCTTTTCCCCTTAGGATGGTTTTGTGCAATCACTTAGAGGAAAGGCTGGTTCTGCCCAACACAGTTAGGCAAAGTTGTTTATGGCACAGTGAGATGCTCAGGTCCATGTCATAAAAACACAAAGACTTATCTTTCCATTTCTTTCCAAACATATGAGCAACCAGACTAACCAAACACAACAAATCAGAGCTGTAGATGCTTTTGTGGTAGATGCCCTATGATTGCAAGAGCACAGTGATAATACAGTGACCAGTTGCAGCTGGAGTAGCTCTCAGAAGGCTGAATCCCTCTTTTAAGGCATGACAATGGACCTGACCTCACAACTGCTGTTGTTGCAGTCTGATGTCCTCACCCAGATATCAGCTGTGACCCTGGAAGTGCAACATGCCTGAAATTGGACCATTGCTGTTGCATGCCTTTTACAAGCCAGTGTTTCACCTTGAATACTGAATCCCTCCTTTATTTCTATCAATCACATGTACATATATCTGATTTTTAAATGGACAAAACGGGTGTTAATTTTCTCTACTTAAAGTTTATTTTGTTTCTCACACAGCAGTATGTAGAGAGAAATTTTTATATGAACAACATCCATGTACCTGGTACATGGATGTATAAATAGATATGAACCTAACCCAGTTTAGCCCTTATGAACCTAACCCAGTTTAGCCCTCAGCTACTCTGATTTGATGGAACATTAGCCAGACTCAAGTAAGCTCAGAAGCCATTAAATTGGATTTTTATGCTGTATACCTCATTTTTCAGTTCTAATCATTTTGGTCAGCAGCATAACTTAATGATGCAGCTTAGATCAATCCCTGTCACATGTAGACGTGATTTGATCAATATAGCTTCCACTTTAAGTTAACCCTTTTACAGCTGTCTGCTGGAGAAAAGGCAATTAATTTGAAAATGGTCCAATTTTTCTAGCTTATGAGAATTTACACTATGTCTCTCTCTGCATTTTGTATCTAATCAAGATCTCCCTGTCATGACAGCAGTGACGAAATTCATGTGAAAAACTGCAAATCTGTGTGATAAATTATATTTTCCAGGCTTCTTTGCCTGCCTTACTTGCCCTCTGTTTACAAAGCCACCTTTTTGTATAGTGTAAACCTGAGGATCAGATTTTCTTATTCCCTTTATTTTAAATGGACATGAAATGGCAAAGGAACACAATGTTCCTGAAATATCACTTTTATTTCTGCCTGTCACTCTGAATCACTGAATCCCTCAGCTTCCTCGGCATACTCCAAAATCAGGAGCCCATACTCCAAAGTTCAAAAAGAAAATGTCCAGATATTACCAGTCCTGACCTTGGCTGAACTGCAAGGCTAAAAACTCATCAGGTTTGTTCATACTGATTCCTGGGACAGTGTGCTCTTTGCAAACAGTGCCAGCTAGCAGCTTACTTGTGTCTTA
The DNA here is from genome assembly GCF_963513975.1 of Fringilla coelebs. NCBI lineage: Eukaryota > Metazoa > Chordata > Aves > Passeriformes > Fringillidae > Fringilla > Fringilla coelebs. Next base: position 62,164,179 of record NC_140029.1, on the reverse strand, counting down.
GGTGTCAGGGCTTTTGCAGAGTGCTTAGGGAGAGGCAAGCCTGGAATATCTGCCAGTTGATGGGGCTGTAGCTCCTTTCCTCCTCCACGTGTGCAGGACTGAGCAGAGGAGAGTTTGCCCCAGATGTAGCTCCATCTGTACTTGAGCATGAGCATGAGCTCCAGCATTAGCCCTGGGGAGAGCCTGGCCTTGGTAACCAGCACTGACCAGGACATCACTGTGAATGTAGATGTATGCTCTGAGCTCCAGTGCCTTGTGACGTGACATTTGCCACCTCTGCCAAATTGAGTTCTTTTCTGTCTTTGTGTTGAGACCAAGAATCTGCCTGTAAATCAGGAGAGTCTACATTCCCCTGCCCCCCTGGCCAGACATGTATCCTGGGCTGCATCAAAAGGACTGTGGCCAGCAGGTCCAGGGAGGTGATTCTGTCCTTGTATTCCACTCAGGTGAGCACCCAGAGCACCCACCTGGAGCCCTGCCTCAGGAAAGACATGGTTCTGTGTGCTTAAATGCATTTACAGTGAAGCTGACTGCAGATTTCACTCATTTTGGCTGTGCTCCCTTCCTGTAGCCTCAGCTCTCAAGTTCTGCATCATTCAAAAGTTCTCATCTTTCCCTAGGAAAATCTGAACCTGGCCCTGAACTCTGCTTCAGCCATTGGGTGCCATGTTGTTAACATTGGAGCTGAAGACTTGAAAGAAGGGAAACCTTACCTGGTTCTGGGTCTTTTATGGCAAGTCATCAAAATTGGGCTCTTTGCCGACATAGAGATCAGCAGGAATGAAGGTATGTATGGCTCTTCCTTTCAGTGCTCCACTGTCATCATGGATTTAGGATAAAGCTCTTAAAAAAAACCCAACAGGATTTTAATTTTTTCTTCAAGTATTTGATGTCTGTTTTCTTGACTGGTCTAGTTTTCCTTGCCTTTCACAAGCTCCAGCACTCAGAAGTCCAAGGCTTTCTGCAGAGTTGTATGTTCAGAGCCTTTTCATGCTCATTGGGTCAGGAATGGTGGTCTACATCTAAGTATATTGGTGTCCTGGCACTAAATCTGGGATAAGCAAATCTGCATTCAGGAAGCCTGGGTCTTTCTTGCTCTTGATTGCCAAACATCTTTCTTTGTGAAATCATAATTATAGAATCATAGAATAATTTAGGCTGGAAGGAACCTGTGGAGGTGCACCTTGGAGATCTGACTCAGCCATCCAGCCACCTGCTTTCAGCAGTACAATGACTTAAGTACAACATCTTAATGTCAGATGAGGTAGCTCAGGGCCTTTTCCTGTGTTTTCTGGGCAGCCTGTTCCAAAGCCCAACCACTCTTGCTCTGAATCTTTTTTTCTAGTTGGAATCTCCCTTCTGGCACCTTGTGTCCACAGCTCCTCATCCTTTTCCTGTGCATACTGGAAAAATGCAGATCTGGCCCCTCTATAATGGTTGAAGACAATACTTGCTCCCCTCTCAAACCTCTTTTCGGGCTGAACAATCCCAGTTTTCTCATCCTCTTCTCTTATATCACAAATTTCCATCCAAACATTTTTGTGTCTTTCCACTGAACCCCCTTCAGTTTGTCAATGTCTCTTTTGTACTGGGGAGTCAGGAACTGGACACAGCATTCCAGGTGTGTCTCACCAATGCCAAAATTCTCCATGAAGTAGCTTCATCACGAAGGCTGTGGGTGTACCTGCAGTCCACACAGCACCTCACCTTGCTGCTTTGTTCCCCATGCCTCTGGACAGTCCCTCACCCAACAGTGACACTTTTTCCCTCCAGTTTCTGTGCAGGTGTTACCTTCATTGCCTCACCCCTTTCACATTTCTGTCCCTTTCATTGCCAGAGCCACCAGTTCCCATTCCTTTGCAGGTAGCCTTGCCCTGCTTATTTGCTTATTTTATTCCTTTCTCGTATTTTCTCCTTCACTTCTCATCTAAGATTTCATCTAAGGCTAGACAAGCAAAGAAAATTTTGGGTTTTTTCAGGCTCTGTCTTTCCCTCATAGCCCTTCTCTGCAGCTGTTTCAGGTAAAATTCCCCTTTATTGAACATGAGACCTGTATTTCCAATGAGCTTTCATGAGCACACGATATCAAGGCAGTAATACATCCCAACCTCTATGGGAATTACCTGGGATGCACTCAATATCATGTTGGATTTTCCCCATGTCATATCAAATGGTGGCTCAGAGTAGCTTGGAAGACATCTAATCCACTCAGGTTCTCATCCTTGGTTCATGTAAGCTTTTAGCTAATAGCAGTTATTCATATTAATTCCCCAGTGAATGTCTTTGAACATGGCACTATTAAATTGCATTCCATTTTTATTACTGTCATCTAGTTCATTCTGTCTGGTTTCCTGATCATCCTCTGTATTGACTATGCCACCTATTGAATATCATCTTCACATTTTTAGCATGTTGCAAGTATTTGTGCCAAGGAAATTGATGCAAAAAAAAAAAAAAAAAAAGGAGAAAACATTAATCCAAAAATCAATCCATAATCAACTCCACAAGAATCCTTCTTCCAGGATCCTTCTGGCAGTGTCAACACTGTTCTCTTAATAAAATCCTCTGTCTTCAAATGCTTCCATTATCCCCCTCTGGTCCAGTTTAACCCCATTGCACCCTATATCAAATTATCTGTGTAGCTCCAGTTATAATATGATTCCACTGTTTCATTTATGGAGCCAATCCATAATTCTTTCAAGGTCTGACAAAAGATACTGGAAGAAAATCAGAGCAATGTAACACACTCTCCTTTTTTTACCACATTAATAATTTCCATGTTAGTTCTTCTTTGCAAAACTTCTTTCATGGTCCAAGGTTTCAAGGGTCAATCCTCCCGTCCTCTCTGTTCCTTCTCTTATGAACATAATATCAATTTGTCTGTGTGAATAGAGTATCTCCTCAATTGACAGATGAATTAGCCCTACTGGCCCACAAGCCCTTGAGGTCATGAGCAAAAATTCCAGAATGCCTGTGTGAATCCAGTTTCAGTGTGAAGGTCACTGAGATCTCTTTCATCTAAGCTGCAAAAAGCCCATGTTCATATTTCCATTCCAAGCTTGCCCCTGTGCTCAGCATCACTGTGTCCAGCTCTGCACTTCTCAGCACAGGAGAGACTTGGACCTGTTGGAGTGGGTCCAGAGGAAGGCCACAGAAAGGCTCAGGGTGCTGGGGCACTCCTATGAAGGTGGGCTGAGAGAGCTGAGATTGTTCAGCCTTGAGAAGGTTCCAGGGAGATCTTATTGCAGCCTTCAGCGCCTGAAGGGGCTTATGAGAAAGATGATGACAAAATTTTCAGCCAGGGCCTGTTGCAATAGCAAAAGGGGTAATGGTTTTAAACAAAAGAGGGTAGATTTAGGCTGGGTATGAGGAAGGAATTTTTTGCAATGAAGGTGGTGAAACACTGGCAGAGGTTGCCCAGAGAGGTGGTGGATGCCTCACTCCTGAAAACATTCAAAGTCATGTCAAATGGGGCTCTGAGCAAACTGATTCAGTTGAAGACATCCCTGCTCATTGCAGGGAGGGTTGACCAGACCTTTATACTCATGAGCAGTTCTTGGACCACACTGAAATTGTCTTCCACTTGAATATGATCCCGTTCTAGGAACACAAATTACAACCTTGGACTTTCTTAGTGAGGCCATTCTTCTGTTTCCATCCTCTGTCATGCTAGCCCAGCTTGAAATTTGGTAACATTTTGGTGACTCACATTTTGAAACTAGGGTAGGAAAATGTAAAAGAGAGAAAACAGTTATACATTTTCCTCAACAAATATTCACATCATTATTTTTAATTTTTTTTTCCTGCATAGCCTTGATTGCTCTTCTGAGAGAAGGAGAGAGCCTAGAGGATCTGATGAAATTGTCTCCAGAGGACCTGCTGTTGAGATGGGCAAACTATCACCTGGAAAATGCAGGATGCAACAAAGTCAACAACTTCAGCTCAGACATCAAGGTACGAGAAATACTGACCAATAAAAGCAAAACAGCAGCTCTACACCCAAATTCCCGCCCTCCACACAGGGATTGTGCACTGGAACACTCCAAGCAGCTGAGACTGCTCTGTCAAGCACATGGAGCTGGGTACATTAAATGCTTTCATTGGAGTTTCCCTTTGCACTCAGTAGTATTCCTCCTCTTCCTCCTGACCTCTCAGTTATCACTGCCAGCTCCTGACCAGATGCCTGGGAAAGGAATGGCTGCTGGCTCTGGACAGGGCATTGGACACTGTATTTTCAGCTCCTTGCCTCTATTGCTCACCTCCTTTCCAAATCTCCCTAAATTACTCGTGACCTAACTTTTGTTTGGAAAAGCCTGGACCTTACTCAAACATGTAGTGAAAGATTGGGCATTTCCAGTTCCCCCATTTCATCTTTCCTTCACCTGGGCTATGTGCTCCTCTGTCCCAACACTTGCTCTAGCCCTGAATGCAGTTTTCTGTGAGTTTTAATTCACTGGGACTATTGGAAATACTACAGCTAGACAGGGAGACTCTTGCAAGGGTAGGTCTGCAGTCTGGGCAGCATTATTTCACATACTCAGGACCTCTTGGGCTTGTGGGTGCAGATTTCAGCAGAGCTTTCTCTGCAGGACCTTTGTTGTTCCCCGACAGATGCAGCTGAACCTCAGTGGTGCTCACTGATGAATTTCAGACACTAGAACCCAGTGTGAGGCCCAGACAGCATCCCAGATCCGTAGAGGCTGTATAAGGGAGCTGGCTTACAAGAAAGCCAGGGGCTGGCCAGCACACCAACCTCATCTGACTTGCCTGCTCCCAGAATAGCATGGGAAAAATCCAGCTCCTGAGGTCCCTGGCTGTAGGCTTCACTAGGGACTGAAGCATAAGAACAAACATTTAATTGAAATACAGAAAAAAACCCACATCGGAAGGCAACAGGAGGGGTAGAGAGTCACATTTGGTAATGTAATTTTTATTGTGACAGATTTTTTATTGTAACCCAGGTTGGCTGAGTGGAGGTGACTGGAGAATATCCATGGAAAGGGAAGGGAATGGAGTCTTTCCCATCTTTCTGTGTGCTGGCCAAAAAAACTACGGTTCAGCTGATTAAATCCTGTCTACAACTGGAAGCTAAATCACAATTCTGGTGTTTACAGTAGGAAAATAAGGCACACATTTACAAGATTTCAGTGTTTACAGACATTCTCTAAGTCTGTCTGTCTGCCTATCTCACTTCTGTTCTAAATAACCACTTCCTAGATAGGGTGCATAGTAATACAGATGTAAAATATTTTAAATAATTCAGGTAGTCTGCTTAATATTTTGAAGAGCACCAGTTGGGTTAGTTAGTCAAGTGCCTAAACATTAAAATGTAGCTTTATTTTCATTTCTTTGAGCTCTTTTTGAAGTGAGTTAATATTTTCCACATATGAAAGCAGCGTTATATTTCACAAAAGATTAAAGACAAAACGTGATAAGCCTTGTCTTGTTCCCGCCCTTTTGCCTGAAAAATGCTGATATTGTTGTCAATGTTAACTTTTGTCCTTGAAAACTATGTTTTCTCTCCTCAACTGTTTCAGCCTTGCTTTGAAATCCACTTTAAACATCTGCTTTCTCCTTCTGCATGTTCTTTTATTTAAATGCTCAGCAGCCTGACTTCTACAGCATTATAAAGGTATGCGTTTTCTTACCTCTAATTTTACCTTCAGATTAAATAAATTCTGATATCTTTTTGTTGTTGCTGCCCTTTCTGTAAGTTCCACACACAGCATTTTTGTCTCGTGTGTTGGGCACTCTCCAGCACATATATATTGTGCTGGAGAAGGGGAGAAATAGATCTGGCAGACACAGCATAAAGTAGGAATTGCTAAGTGCTTCCAGCTTAATTAATTTAATTATGTAGCCCAATGATCGATGTAATAAAAATGAAGCATGCAGGCACATTGTTCAGGGGAGCACTGGCAAGCAAAGGGCTGAGCTTTAGATGCAATTTTTCTTCCCTTTAATTTCTCTGTCTGTCACAGGACTCAAGAGCTTATTACCATTTGCTGAACCAAGTTGCCCCCAAGGGAGATGAAGAAGGCATTCCAGCTATTACTATTGACATGTCAGGATTAAGGGTAAGATGAGATAAGTTTGGAGTAAATGCCAATATTTTCTGTCCATTACTTGCATTCCTGGCTGCACTGGGATGTCAGAACCAGCAAATTCTTTCTTGCATTGCAACACGGTCTTGTAAATCAGAAATAAAATCTTCCAAAGAATTATAGAAGAAGAATTAAGTATTATGTGTTTGGATTTTTGTTAGATAGTAACTCTGAAACTTCAGCAACCATTTAACCACACTGATAAATTACCAGCACGTAACAAGTGTATTTAAATACGTTTATCTGTGAACATCATCAAACCATCACATTAATAAGGGATGTGGCTGTAAAGCAATATGGTGAGGTGGTTGAACAGCACTTGAAAACACAGATTTGCCATTGTGAAAGTGGGAACGGGAATCACTGTAAATCCATCAGGGAGCTGCCTTAGCAGCAGGCCCAGGTGGGGCGGGTGAGGCTGATGTCCCGTGTGTGCCGGCAGGAGAAGGACGACGTGCAGCGAGCCGAGTGCATGCTGCAGCAGGCTGAGCGCCTCGGCTGCCGCCAGTTCGTCACCGCCACCGACGTCGTGCGCGGCAACCCCAAGCTCAACCTGGCCTTCATCGCCAACTTGTTCAACAAATACCCTGCCCTGCACAAGCCAGAGAACCAGGACATCGACTGGGGCTCCATTGAAGGTCAGGAAAATGCAAATATCTCACGGCGCACCGTGATCTTTCCCATGTGTTTTTCCTTCTGTTCGTGGTTCAGCGCGCTGTAAATTCAGTTCGGGTTTCCTCCCAAAACACTTACATTACTGAAGTGTGGTGTTCTGCAGGCCTTTGATTGATGTGTCTGTTGTTTTAGGTGAGACAAGGGAAGAAAGGACATTTAGGAACTGGATGAACTCCCTCGGCGTTAATCCACGTGTAAATCACTTGTATAGGTAAGATGAGGCATTACACTTCATTCAGATGATAAATACAGCCAGCAGGTTGTTTGCAAGAACATAAAAACTTCTGGGCCCTGTAAGAATATATGCTGCTTTGTGTTTCCCAGAAAACTAAGTTTACCTCTGCTAATAGTTGAATCATGTTTCTTTCCTCTGTTCCTTGGACAATGATGTATCTTTTTTGTTGTTTTCAGTGACCTGTCAGATGCCTTGGTTATCTTCCAACTCTATGAAAAGATCAAAGTGCCAGTAGACTGGAACAGGGTGAACAAACCACCATATCCTAAACTGGGTGGCAACATGAAGAAGGTACAAAAAGTTAGAGTAGCTCCAGTAGTGATGCCTTATCCTCAGCAAATGCCTAAATTAAACAGCAATGTGGGTATTCATGTTGCTCTCCAGTCCCAAGGATGGCACCTTAAATTATTTTTGTGCTTAGTCAGTGGGTAATTTTTCATTCTGAAAAAGAAATATACATTAGACTCACTCACTCTGTTGACGGGTGAAAAATATTTGTTAAGTAAAAAGACTTGGCAACTTTTGTATCAGTATTTAGAAACTGTATTTGCAGATCACTTTGGTACTGCTTTGGGCACTGATTGTAATGCATCTGGACCGTGAGATGCATGGCACCAGCTTAATTGCAGCTGTCTGGATCATTGCCCTCCACATCAAATGAAGACAGTGATGATAAGCATTCTTGATCAGATGCATTGAGAACCGATCACACAGTTGCTGCTAAATGCAAAGCTTTCTCCCAGCTATCTGGATGAGTAATTGCATCCAGAGTGATCAACCAACCTAAAATATTGGCTGTGACACTAATCCTTTGTCTCTGTGCAATGCCATGGTGCTGGAGCTACTGCCCATGAGCCATACACTTTTATTTTCCAGGATAATCTGCTTTACAGGCCCTAATGAAGTATAGCATTTTCTTCTATGTTAAATGTTCAGAATGGTATTTTTGGGGTGGATCTGCCTACTGGTAGTCAATCAGCTGTTTTATCACAGAGCCCCAGTGTTCCTGTTTGGCCAGGAGGATCTGGGCTGAGTGATCCAAAGAATTTAAAATAATAGTGTCTTGTCTTCTTTCTTTTTTTTTTTTTTTTCCCCTATATTTTTGACCTTGCCATTATCAGCTTGAAAACTGCAACTATGCAGTGGAACTGGGAAAGAATCAAGCCAAATTTTCCCTTGTCGGCATTGCTGGGCAAGATCTGAACGAAGGAAACCGTACGCTCACGCTGGCCTTAATCTGGCAGCTGATGAGAAGGTAGGTCAGGCAGCCACGAGCCTCAGAGCATTTTGGTGGGCTCAGTTTGCATTGCAGTAGTTTCCTGATGCTCTCAGTTTTGGTGGGCTCAGTTTGCATTGCAGTAGTTTCCTGATGCTCTCACTGAGGAGGCTCCACAGGCTACAGCCTTCTCACTCCTCTGTTTGCACTTCAGTGCCAGGGCACAGTGACCTTCTGCTCACTCCTACTTAAGGATGTGATCAGAGCACATCTTTCTGGGACAAGAAACAAGGAATTGATGCAGTTTTGTATGCTTCCTGAATGGGCATAACTCAGTACCTCTCCCCATTTTAATGTAATTCTCTGTGTGTGCATGTTGCTGTGTTTAAGAGTGCCATAACTGAAAGTAAAGAGCCCCATTAGTTAGGAACTGAATACAAATTGAATTCAGACTATAGAGAAAGGTAGAGGTTTATCAGTAAGGTAGTAAAAATAGGGATGAGGTGATTACTTACCATCAGTTTCGGGTATCTTTCCAAGGTGTATGCTGATATATAGGCAAAAATATGCAGGCTTGTTTTTATGCAGAGGGTCAATCTTAGGTGAGCAGAAGGATTCCTTTCTATCTCTAAAATCAGTGATTATTTTTTAAGCACTACGAGAATGAGTAATTTACAATGAGATACATTGAGAGGAATTCCAGGGGTTTTAAGTAACCAAAAATTTTAACATTCCCAAAACAGTGATTAAGGAATTGAGGATGAATTAAACTCCTTAGATTAATAATTGTGTTATAATATAAATCATATGCACTGTGAGTATGTTTGAGGCAGAGGAATATCAGGTCATTGGGACAATCCCAGACAAGCTGTGCACATACAGGACAGTTGTGAGGTTACAGCAGACTTCGAGCAAATATCCTGGCTTCCCTCTTAAGGTACACCCTGAATATCCTTGAAGACATTGGTGGTGGAGAGAAGGTCAATGATGAAATCATTGTCAGCTGGGTCAATGAAACACTCACTGCAGCTGGGAAGGACTCAACCATCTCCAGTTTCAAGGTACAGGTTTTTTCAGAAATCTCTGCTCAGGAATCTCCTATTCAGAGTGCTTGAGTGTATGAGATACAGATGTGTGTATGAGATACAGATGTGTGTATGCATATACACACACACTGTTTCGATATAACTCACTACATTGCTTGATTATTTTTCATTCCCTTTTAAAAGCTTGTTCAAATACACAGGTTTTATTTAAGGGACTTGTGAAAAAGTAATAGAAACATTATATGAACACTACAGGAAACACCTTGAATTCCAGTTTGGCTTGGGAAATCAAAGGACAGAGACAGGAATGATGACTGGAATTGAGAAAGAACTGCTGTGCTGTTGGTTGTGAATCAACAGCAATTACAAATGGCAGTATTAAAATGAACAATAGCAATACATTTATAACCTGGCAGTACCATCCAGGGGTACCTTGTCCTGTTTTGCAAGGTACCACACAGACACAGAGATGGACCATTTCTAGAGCGATTCCAATTCCCCTAACCACATAGTATCTAAGTGTGGTGAGATACTTCCCAAGCTAGGGAACACTGAAGTGGATATAAATCAGCAGTTTGCAGCAGGCAAGCACAGATCCATCAAACTTCATGTAATGAGTTCAGGAGTCACACAGCTGGTCCCTCTGACCCCTCCCATCAGTAGATGTCTATCAGTGTCATCTCCCCGCAGGAAGCAAATGCAGTAGCCCTGCACCCCATCTTTTGCTTTAATGACATTGTGTTCTGTGACAAGGTGACCTGCTTCTTGGATGAGGGAAAGGCTGGGAATGTCATCTACCTGGATTTTAGTGAAGCCTTTGACAGTGTTTACCACAACATTCTCCTGGAGAAACTGGCTGCACATAGTTTGGACAGTTGCACTGTTTGCTGGGGAAAAGCTGGATGGCCCGGCCCAGAGAGTGGTGGTGAACTGAGTTACATCCAGCTGGCAGCCTGTCACAAGTGGTGCCCCCAGGGCTCACTTTTGGGGCCATTTAACATCTTTCTTGATGGTCTGGACAAGCAGATCAAGGGCATCCACGGTCAGTTTGCAGAGGACACCGAGCTGGGTGGGAATGTCAATCTGCTGAAAGGCAGGAAGGCTCTGCAGAGGGATGTGGATAGGCTGGATTGATGGACAGAGGCCAATTGTATGAGGTTCAATGAGGCCAAGTGCTGGGGTCCTGCACTTGAATCACAGCAGCCCCAGGCAGCACTACAGGCTTGGGGAAGAGTGGCTGGAAAGCTGCCCAGCAAGAGAGGACCTGGGAGTGCTGGTCAAACAGCAGCTGAGCATGAGCCAGGGTGTGTCCAGATGGCCAAGAAGGCCAATGACATCCTGGCCTCTATCAGCAATAGTGGGGCCAGCAGGAACAGGGCAGGGATTGCACCCCTGTACTCAGCCATACCTTGAACCCTGTGTCCAGTTCTGGGCCCCTCACTACAAGAAAGACACTGATGTGCTGGAGTGTGTCTAAAGACAACAAAGCTGAGAAAGGCTCTGGAACATAAATCCTGTGAGGAGCAGATGAGGGGGCTGGGGGTGTGTGGCCTCAAGGAAAGGAGGCTCAGGGCAGACCTTATCACTCTCTACAGCTGCCTGAAAGGAGGGTGGAGCCAGGTGGGGGTCAGTCTCTTCTCCCAGGTAACAGGTGATAGGACAAGAGGAACTGGTCTTGAGTTTGCAAATGGCCAGGGAAAGTTTAGATTGGATATTAGGGGAAGATTCTTCCCTCAAAGGGTTGTCAAGCCCTGGAACAGGCTGTCCAGCAAAGTGAGTCACTATTACTGGAGGATTTAAAAAATCTGTAGGTGTAGAGCTTAGGGACATGATTTAGTGGTGGACTGGGAAGTGCTAGATTAAGGGTAGACTTGATCATAAAAATATTTTCCAACCTAAACAATTCTATGATGTTTCATCCCTTGGGTAAAAAGAAAAAAAAAATTCTTGAAAGAGTTTTTAATCTGCCTTAGATAAAAAAATATTCTACGCAGCCCTTTGTGAAGATCTAAATGGTTTGACTGAACTGTCCATTGCTCTTGAGTCTAGACTCTGGCTTTGTGGGAGTTCTGTCATCCTGTTCTTGCATTTAATTTTATTTTTTGTCTATGCAGGATAGCAAAATCAGCACCAGCATGCCAGTCCTGGATCTCATTGATGCCATTCAACCAGGGTCCATCAAGTATGACCTCTTGAAAACAGAGGACCTGAATGATGAGGAGAAACTAAATAATGCTAAGTATGTTTCTGCCAAGTGGCACTTAGCATGAGTTACCTGCTTGGGTTGGCCTAACTCTGTCTTTAAAAACTACTCTGCTGTCCTTTTGATCTGGAACAACCTCATGTGAGAAATACCACCCGAGTTAGAAGCATGCAGGCTGGGAGTTAGGTAGTAAAAAGAGTATCAATGGAAATACAGTGTGCAATGTTGTAGTTCCTGCTTCATAAATCCCTTGAAAGGATTGAAATCACTTGGTTTCACAAGCTCCTATTTTCTCATATTAAATTTAAAATTCTTTCAGATATCAGGGAACAATGCCAACAAATAGTGAACAGGGATTAGTGACAGCTCTTTAGTCACCTACAGGTAGAACAAGGGCATATTTAAGAGAGAAAGGGGAGGACAGGATTCATGCCTGAAAAACTGGTTCTCTAGATGTGGATATTGATTTTTTTTTTCCCTGAATGCAAATGATTTCCTAGCAGAGGGTCAATTCTGGGGGCATCTCCCTCTCCTTTCAGAGTCAGATAGATCACCTCCTGGTCTGATCATCAGTTTAATTTCTCTTCTATGCAGTAACTACGAAGGAGAAAAGGATGACTGTAAAGCAATCAGAGTTGCCATCATTTAAAGACTTTTCCCACTGTTCTTTTTTCTTCCATTTCCTACCATCTGTTCTCTTTATTTTCTTGCAATCCTGTGTGTGCTTTTCTGTGTACCTTATTTCTTCATTCCTCTGCTGTTCTTTTCCTCATTTCCCACCCCTGTTCCCCCACGTTCCCAATGCTTCTCTGCATTTTGAGGAAAATTTTACAAATGTATGTGCTCTGAAGTGGAAAGAACCTGGGATTTTCTAGCTTTTTTAAAAAAATAGATAGAAGAGAAAAATTCACTGAAGAACAGCCAGTGGCTCTGAGTAGGGAGATGGGAATGTCAACTTGCCCTTCCTGGGTAGGACTGAAATAAGTCCCCAGATGTTGATTTCCAGCAACATAGATTTCCACTGACATCAGCCTTCTGCTTCTATCCTTGCAAGTTTGTTTATGTGCAAAGTCTGAGTCTCAGAGATTGAGGGGGAGCAAGGTCATAATGGCTGGTTTTGAGGATAACCTTTTAGGGGATGGAAGATTAAATGTTTCATACCAGGATCTGACCTGCAGTCTCCCATCCTGCAGGTAATCAGTGCTCTAACCATCAGGGAATGCACTCTGCCTTTTATTAGAAATGTAGTTCTTCATGAACCTGTCTCATACATTCCTGGAGGAAAGTTTCACTTTGGTAAATCAGTGAAACCCACTCTGGTATTGATCATGCTACATCATTATTGCTACTGCACTAATTCCTGTCTTTATTTTTTCCTTTTTTTCTCCCATCCCTGCAATGCAGATATGCCATCTCTATGGCAAGAAAAATCGGAGCAAGAGTCTATGCCCTTCCAGAAGATCTGGTTGAAGTAAAACCCAAAATGGTCATGACAGTGTTTGCTTGCCTTATGGGAAAAGGAATGAAGAAAGTTTAAAGCACAAAAGACTTGCACTGATGCCTCTTATTCACCCTTTAGATACCTTCAAACTGGATGCCGTTCTCTGTACCAAAAAAATATGCAGGGTGCTCATGCTGTTAAGTCATGAGCGTTAGACATGGTTCCAGGTCATACAGAAGTTGTGTATTCACATGAATCCAGGAAATACTTTGTTGCTTGATTTCTTTGCCTTATTTTTCCACTTTGCTAGCTATAACCATTCCATATTCCTAAACAAGTTTTGGACACTGAGGCCTAAGCATGTCCTTTCATTAATGGTTACCAGGGTTTTCTGCGGATGTCATCCAGTGACAGACAGCTTTTAGGAATATGAAATGTTATACTCTGCTTTTGCCTGAAAATATCCTCATGCTTTTCATAGCATTCCTGCCACACTTACCTTCAGTTTACACTTGGGATAACAAAACAGGTTTCCTCAAGCCAATGCCAGTAGTAGTGCCTATTTCTGGAGAGGCAGGATTCTCTGAGGAAATACTTGTGGAAAGAAGGAAGTGTTTGGTGTCTGTGATGTGCTGCTGGTATGTAAACTGAGCAGTACTTTTCCCTGCAAGTTATGCCTCTGCCATCCATGGCATTACAGATTACATTACTGCTCACCAAAAAAAGCCACCCTGCAGCCTGGTCCTCCAAGAACATCCAAACTCTGGAACCTTTGCAACAAACATTCTCCAAGGGATAATTCATTTTTATGTCATAATACACTTTAAAAAGATTGCAAAGCATGATAGAAATGAAAGCCATGTTAAAGAAACTAAGGGAATGTACTCAGTAGCAATACAATGAGAAGTGAACAAAGGGATGCAGAATGATGTATTTATGTAGACAATAAAAATTAAACTGTTAACTTCACAGACTTGCACTCAAGAGACCGTGACTCTGATTCAGGAGAGCATTTATACCTGTGCTAGCATAAAAAACACATACTAAAATGCTCCCCTGAACCCAGGCTGGGATCCTCAACAGAGCTAAATCAGCTTTGCTTTGCAGATAACAAGGCACTGTAAATTTGCCTCAGTTGAGGTCCTAGCCCTGCCTATGGATAGTCATATTTGCACTGAATCTCTTCCTTGGCATGCGATATTTTCTGAATTTTACAATGGTCTTACTTGCTGAAATGCAGAAGGAGGGTAATTTTGCCTTAATGCAATCCCGTTGACACAGGTCTCTCTCCCCCTCCCCTCCCTTTCCTCCAGCCCTCCAGAATTGCCTTAACAAACAACCAATGTTATATGAGAGGAGAATTGGATGAGAAGTTTGTCAGAATAAAATGTTGTATGAAGCCAAAAGTGCAGTCCTTGTTTTTAGTAGTGGATGTGCTAGTCAGTGTGTGTCATGGAGCCGAAATGGGGACAGAGGTAAAAATAATCTGTGGGCTCACTGAGAATGTGTCTTGTGCATTGTTATTGAAACCACAGATTGCAGAGAATGGAAAGAATTATTTCCTAGGCCATTTGTGAAAATGCCCCTTTGAGACACTGCCAAAGACAGGACATTGTTCTGGTTGAACTTCCAGTATGATTTCCCCATTTGGTGCACTGCCCAACATTCTCTTCCTTTGCCCAGGTACCCATAAATTTTGCTTCTTTAAGCATTCTGCAGTCCTAATATGCTGCTTTGTTTCTGTGGGAATGGCCAGATCCTGATCCTGATCAGACCTGACTGCCCAGTTCCTCTTAGAATTTAATGCAGGATGAGAAAAGTACAGCATCCTAAAATCCATTCTGTCTGGTCCCAGTATTTCCCAGTGCTTCCAGAGGAGGAGAACATCCAAAGTGCTGTACAATGGAGATGTCACCCCAGCTTATTGTCCAGAAAGGGGAATTATGAGACCATGGCCCCTACACTGCTTCTCCTCTCTTCAGGTGTAGCAACTGCTGTTGCCAGAGAAGAGGGGTGGCACTGAAAAGGCAGCTCCTCCCCCTTTGTGACTGACTTGGGAGTCCTTCAGAGGTAAACCAGAGGGAGGAAACTGTGACTGCAGAGCTCCTCTCAGGTGGGATGACCATGTTTTGTGTGAGTCTCCTGCACGTGTGTGCGTTTGCAAAATGAAGAGGCCGTTTTTTGTTGGATAAATGGTGTAGGTCTGACAGGAGTGGGCAATGCTGCCTGAGGACAGCCCTGCTTCAGGCTCCTTGTTTCAGGGAGATGGTCTCACCCCGGACTCAGGGGCAGTCATGAAGGATGAAGTAGATGACAGACCGGACATGGCAGCAGAACCAGGGTGAGAAGGATGGCTTTTCCCTTGGCCCCAAATGAATGCAGCTGTTTGCCATCCCCAGAGAGTAGAAGGAATTTTCAGGCATTTTCCATTCACTAGCTCTTAGCAAGTCAGCTTTTTGCACAAGGGTAGGATTTTTAGAGGAGTCTGCTGAGATGTGCAGAGAGGAGGCTTCCATACATCAAGTGTGGTATTCACATGCCCTCTGAACAGAGAGAAGCTGTGAGACAAACAGAGAAGAAGGAAAACACAATTCTTATCTCTCTTGCTGTGCCTGTGTTGTGCTAAAGTAGAATGCAATATGGAGATTGTTTACCCAAAGTGAGGATGTTTTGTTCCCTTGACCTATCAGGGCCAAGACGCGTGTGTGTGTGTGTGTGTGTGTGTGTGTGTGTGTGTGTGTGTGTGTGGGACTGTCATGGGACAGCCACAAGAGAATCAGAGATGAGTGCGGTTCTGTGCAGTTGTGAGCAAGAGTGAGTGCATGGCAGATTCTGTTTAGATACAATGTCCATAGTACAGTATCATAAAGTAATTCATTCGCCTTCTGATGATGGAGGCAATTGCATCATTCTCTCTCCCCTTCGGAGCTGTCTTTGATTTACAATAATCATGCATTCCCACTAGGCAAGGCGTAGGACTTCAGGGGCTCTGGGGACTGAAAGCTGCCGCTGCCTCATGCTCTGGAGAGGGGCCAGGTGATGTCCAGTGTTACTTGAGCCATGTTTTGTGCAAGGGGCTGCTTTTCCTCCTCCTCAGCGCCCCAGCATCCTGGCACGCATCCCTGCCGGGGCCGGCAGCGCTCTGCCCGCAGGCTCCGGGGACAGCGCGGCCGGGCGCCAGCCGCACTCCGCAGCGGGGACGGTACCACGAGATGGCACTGCCTGCTCCCGCAGCTCCCACTCCGGCTGCAGCAGCGCCGGCAGCGCCGTCCTCTGAGGAACGGAGGAAAAACTGGATCCTGAACTCTCGGCACAAAGCCAGCACTCGCCAGTGCGCGAAAGGGAGTAAGGGCGGCTGGCAGGGATGCCGCAGTAAAACCCTCCCAGATCTTCAGCCCCGGCTCTGGAATCTCACTGGAAAAACGAATCTGTCACAGCCCCGAAGGTGTGGGAATAGCTGCATTCTGGTACAGGAGTATAAATATTTTCACTTTTCAGTGCATTTCTGTTTAATCGAGTATTCTTACTTATTTGACGTACTCGAGGTTTTGCTTTCATGAACTGGTAATAGCAGCCTGCAATAAAGGTCTCTCTCAGCAGATGCTGAAGGGGTTAAGCCTATGACAAATATCACTAAAAATACCAACCAGGATCTGGAATTTTTTGCTGTTGCTTTCCTCAAACTTTTTCCATCCCTCTTAGAGAAAACAGCTGTCTTTGGGATTCACTCCCAAATCAAGCTGGCTTTGTAAGCACTTCCATTATTGATTTTCATTGCACAATTAATCATAATTTTCAATGCTTCAAAAAGGCTTAGACACTCACACGAATAAAAATAAAGCATCAGCATTTAGACTAAATAGGAGAAAAAACCATGAGGGCAATCAATCCACATGCCTCAGGGTATACTCTGATCACCAGATGGACTTAGAAGGAAATGTCCCCCCACAGAGTAGTAAAGCATAATTAGGTGTATGATGAGGATTTTACACCTTCTTGTAAATCATCTACCCTAGCTAGTAATCATCTGTTCTAGCCTTAGAAAGGGGACAGCAAGCAGTTTGGCTGGCTGCTGTGCTCTTGTAGAGATAAGGCTGTCTCTATTTCCTCCAGAACTAGGACTGAACCAAACCCCCAAACTGACATCATTCATCTTTCTAAGAGCAGCTTAATTCTGTTATGAGCCTAATCACAAACTTCAAGTCTTGGTGTCCACTGCTGCCTAAACGAGCAGCAGCTTTGAACTGGCTTCTGCTTGGAAAATAGGACCTTTGGAAAACAGGTCTCTGTCAGCTGGCTGCAAAAAGCCCAGGAGCAGCACTGGTCCCACAGCAAGTACCAGTGACTGCTGCTTTCAGCTTGATGGAGAAACGGATCCTGGTGCCTCCAATGCTGCAAACCCATCTGCTGAGTTCCTCAGAGTCAGCTCTCTGTCTTCTCCCACTTCTGGCAGCCTCCTCCACCATATGAAGAACAGACTTGCCAAGAATTTGGGAGCATTTTCCTTCAGCCACTCAAGCCCAGTGCTTCTCAGGCAAGCAGCAAGGCAAGCAGCAGAGAGCAGCGCCCCTGAATGCCTAACTCTCATTGCCTGCTGTGTGGTGAGCCACTTTGGAGCTAAAATTTACCCACAAACATAAAAAGCTGCTCATGAAGCAGGACATGAATCAGAAGAGCACTGTGTACTGGTAAGGTGGCATCTGTGGACTTTGTGCAGCTTAATGTGAGAAAACTGTGAATTAGGGCCAAGCTCACATTATAATGCTTTACATTTTTTTTATAATTGTCAGTCAGTGCTCAGTGGTGGTTCTCTTCTGCCACCAGGAAAAATGTGTTATTCCCCTGGCAATTCCTTTGCTGCTCTGAAAGTAACACACAGCTCTTAGTTTTCACCTTTATATATATAGAGGACTGTTTTACATTGCATCTTATTTACTTTTTGTGCCCTGATAACTTTTCAAAATGCTTTATGGGAAACCTAATTTGATCCCAGAGAGCAAATTACTATTACTATTGCAGATCCATGATAAATTGTCCAAAGCTGAGAAAGACCAGAATTCACATAGGCCATCTGCTCACTGGTGTTACTACACTATGCCTGAAATTTGTGAAAGGAGCAGAAAGCTACACAACAATCCCACCTAGACACACTGAACTCCTTCAGGACAGGCACTCATTTTGTGCATTTGTTAAGGATCTAAGGAAATACAGCAATGAATATCTGTAAATGCACAAAGCACAGGGAGGAGCACTACACATCCACTCTGGAAATCTCCTAGCAGTGCTTCATATGTGTGGTGCTCTTTTGATTCATGCAGGCAGAAAAGCAATGTGAAAATGAAAAGCAAAACACCCTGCATGTCTGAGAGGTGGTGAACAAGACTTAGGAGCACCAGCCTTGCCATGCCTCCTCCTCAAGGCCTGTGTTTTCTTGGGTGACAGTGAAACCATCCTGTGGTTTGGTAAGGTGCCAGTGAAAGGCTCAATCAGCCACAGCAGGGAAAAGAGAGATTCCTGAGGAAGGAGGCAGGCCCTGCCCACCAGTCCTACATCCACTGCTTGCTGCACTGTCAAATCGCAGTTGGCATTAGGGAAACGTGGCCTCAGTGTTCCATAATGCTTCTCAGACCTATCTGGGGTGATGCTGTCCATGCAGTGATCAGATCCTGCATACCAGTCAAATGCCTCTAGAAAATTTCCAGACTTGTAGAAACTTCCCAAATTTGTGGTTGGAGCCAAATTCTGGAGCAGCGATGGTTGTCTCTGCAGTGCGGATCTGCTTGCACAGACTGATGGTTGTGGAGACCACACCAGCTGAGAGGGGTGAATGAAAGAGGACAGGACTCTTGCTTGATGGGGTTTCTCTTCACCAGCATCCTCAAACCGGCCCTGGCACCTTTCAAACAGGTCCCAACATTCTCCAAATGTCCAAAGGAAGGGTCCACTCTTCTAATCTCTGCCAGATGCCGTGCAAGCAGGTCCCAGCATTTTCCAAATGTCCAAAGGAAGGGTCCACTCTCCTAATCTCTGCCAGATGCTGTGTAAGAAATGTGAGCAACTGCAAGGAGTGCAAAGAAGAAAGCAAATTCTGTTGATCCAGCCAGAGACAGGCAGAACACATCCCTGCTCCAGGGCTAATTGCACTCAGGGTATGTGCACACATAACCTTTGTACACAGAGGGGGAGACAGGTGTGCATCCATTCACGTGCAACTTGGCCAAAGTGTGCTCCCTGTGGGTGGTACTTGGACACCTTCCTCAAGTGCTCAGAAGTTCTGCTTGGAGTGCTCCTGGGATCTCTTTGATATCCTTTGTTTACCAAAATAAAACTTGCCTTGCAAGTGCTCCTTGCACTGGCAAATTAGTCAAAGTGTACTGGCAAAAAGACACGAATCACTTGGACAACATGTTTGGGTGGTGGTTTATAACAGACCTTCAGGAAGCAGAGCTCATGAAGAAAGAGTTTAAACAGTACAAACACCTCCCCAGTTACCCCAAACCATGAATACACTATAGCAACTCTCTGCCTGCTAACCCAGGAGAGCTGACTAGCTAAGAGAGTGAAAAAAAAGATTTAATAAATAAAATAGGTTGGCACAACAGAATCCTCAAAAATGCCAAGGAAATATGTGTTTCTAGCCTCTGCTCATACCTATCAGCCATGATTGAAACACACTGCTGAGGTGTGTTTCCTCACAGGTTAATCCATCATTTTCTAGCACAAGCAGCATCTGATTTTTATACTTGAGAATGATGCAAGGGAGAAACACCAGAACAACAGAAATTTAGACATAGTCCAGATTTTCCCCTCCTGGTGGTTTCATGGGCTGCAAAATTGTTTCCTGAATAAAATAACAGAGGTTGGTGACATTGGCCATGTATGCAAATGATCACAGTGCCCTACAAAGATTAATTGGTTCATGAATAAAGATGAGGAGGTGAGGTGTGCAGGAGAAATCATTTATCAATTATATGCCTTGGAAAACTGAAAGATGATGCAGCCTTAACGGCTGAATGGGTTTGAAAGGGGGACTTGTAAATTGAGTTCTAATTCTGTTCTGCCACATTCACAATAAAGAGCTGTTACACTAATTGCATCCTTGTGTGGCTCATGAGCAACCACCCTCAGCTGCATCACACAGTGAGCAACAGAGATCAGAGTTTAGTTAGATTTTAGTCATCTTCTCCCTCATGTGGGAAGGATGCTCACTGGTTACCTTTGGCCCCATCAGTAGTGATAATGCACCAAAAAATTAGCAAGAGCCTATCAGCAATTTTCATGAGATTATTTTGCATTTGAACCTGAATTTAAAGAACCAGTAAGGACAGCACAGACTCACTTGGCTTTTATGTTCTGCTTCAGTCACACACATGCATCAGCATGATTACCCATCCCTGGAGGGACTCCCTGATTAACTGGAAACAAGAGGATTCTGGAGGATCAAAACCGTAACAGACTATGCTAATCCCAAACAAGGAAAAAGATCTGAGGGATGTGGTTGCTGATAACAGCTGACCTCTGCTCCTCCTGCCCCTTGTGCGTGCTCGTTAACAGGTTTACTGTTACAAACAGACAGCACCAGCCTAGCATGGGCTTCAGCACACACTGAAACATAGACTCAGATCTCAGAATCTTGATGAGACTTGTTATTTAAAATCTTGCTGCTGGATACTGTGCAAGCCCCAGGATCAAAGAGGACAGTCACACTTAGGTCACTGTTGAGTACAAAGGAAATCTCATGACACTTGGGTTGCTGAAAACCAGGGGTGACACTTATGAGAGTCACTGGAGATTACTCAGTGGCACTGCTACATCTGGCTGCAGCAGTTCAAGAAGTTTCTCCTTTGACTTGTTTTATCTGACAGCTTTCCAGGGTCTGGCTCCTTTCACCATAAAGAGCAGCCTGCAGGAGCCTAGGCACAGCCCAGTATCCAAGCAGGTGCGGAGGGATCTTGGGCACTGATAGACACCCTGATTTAGCAGGGACACGGGTGTTGGTCTCTGCTGCTGCCACCTTTTGGGCATTGACATCTTAAACCACCACACAGAGATGTGCCAGAGCCTGGTCTGGCTGAGGTACAGCACCCAGTCTCTGTGCAGGGAACACTGGTGTTACTACATGTGAATGTGCAGAGGGAGAGGAGAGACAGCATTCAGCCAAAAGAGTGGAGACGTCTCTTTAGAACTGCCTTTAAAGTGTGATAATATTTTTAAAAGCAATATAATAATGGCATCAGGAAGCTATTCCCTCCTGATTCCCAAATGCATATTTTTCAACAAAGAAATCAAGAGAATACTTTGTTAATTATCTGCTCTGAAAACCAAGACCTGCTCATCTCTCTTTAAATGAAAGCCTGTGCATCTCCCAAAGGGACCCTAAAAGTTAACACAAACCAGCACAACTGAAATTGTCCCCCATTAGTACAAGGCCTCTGGTCATATTTGCTATGGCAACACTTGCAAGTATCAGGTCAGCACAGCCCATGGACTACCCAGTAGAGAAGGAATAATTATTCCAAGTGCAGCAAAACCTTTGAATTCTGACAGAATTTTTGACCAAGCAGCTCTTTGCCAGGGAATGCTGAGTTAGCAGAAATGAAAAGGGCTGTTGGGAATGATCAGTTTTGATGAATTTCCCAATTAGAAAAAAATAGATTTGTTCAAGAAAGGAGGATTTCAAATCTCCTCAAATTCAACTAAAACCTCATCTTGCAACAGTTTCTAAATTGAGTCTTATTTCCTCCAGGTTTTAAAAGCAGTCTGTGGAAATGCAAGTTAATTTTCAAAAATAATTAAAATGCCTTAGAAAAAAATCAAGCAGCACTTAAAACTCTCAAAATAAAATGTTTTTATTAACCCAATTGTTTTGACAGGTGCCTTTCACAGTGTTTTTTAAGACTGCATTTTTTCTTCCCAGATAATCTGAGATATACTTCCCAGGTTCTCAGAAGCCCTTGAAGGTTACTAGAAGATTTACTCCTGCAGGTAGTTTCCTCAAACACCATTTTTTTTCCTTTTTCTTGTATGAAAAAGGAAATATTTCCTTTGCATTGCAGAAACCAAAGAGCAAGTAGGAAATCAGTAGCTTTCAAACACTACGATCAGTCTCTTTGTAATAAACTGGAGAATCTCCTGGAAAAGCCACCAACACTAAAAAAAGTCTTACAACTGCCATTTGTCTAAAACTCTCATCTTGGGTAGACAGTAGAAGTTGTCCCCTTTTCCCACTTAATTAACAACCTAAGGCATGTAGGGATATGATCCTTTCCTTTCCCTCAATAAGAGCAACCCACTCCATCAGCTTTTCAATCTCTTCCGTTAAACCTAGCTCAGCAGATCAAATTTTTCTTCATTTCTGTGCATGGAACAATTCCACATGAAAAATTGTCTGGATGAGCAAGTTTTCTCTCCTGTATTTTATTTTTATTTGACAGCTTCCTTTTGCCTTTGTGAGGAAAGAGCACCTGAACTGCTGGTTTAAAAATCAACCCTTCTGGTAGAGTGCTGCCCATTGCCCTAGCTGGCCTCTGCACCTTACCAGAACTTCCTGTTTGTTTGAACAACATCTAAAAGGATAAAATAAAAACTAAAAAGTCTAGGTAAGGCATCAGTGATTTCACTTCCCATGAGCCTTTCTTTGTCTTTCCTCTTGGTGACTGATTTGTGCTCAACTCCAGTTTGGGGGATTTTCAGTGTTGGTGTATTTTCTCAGAGACATTAACCCCAGCATACCCATTGGGGAGCATGATATATCTCGGTTGACTTCAGTCACCTGAAACTCAGCTGTCTGCCTTCTTAGGACAGGGCTGCCCTTCTGCAACAATCAAAACAAGCCAAAAAAAACAAAACAAAACAAAACAAACCCAGGGCTGTGTTTGTCTTCCAAAGGCCTGGCTGCCTGCTTAGGTGGAGAATTGGCTCTGATCCAGACCACTCCAGAGCTGTTCTAGAGGATGTTCATGGATGCAATCTAGCCTGCATTACCTAACCTTAGCTCCAGGGCTTGTTCCCAGCCATTTTTTACCACCCTGGGTATAGCTATAACTCCAAGCTACACCTAGAGCATCAAATAATTTAGTTCCCTTATTCACATCCAGGTCTTGGCTCCCTGCTATCCCCATTATGTACA
This sequence comes from Fringilla coelebs, assembly GCF_963513975.1. Taxonomy (NCBI): domain Eukaryota; kingdom Metazoa; phylum Chordata; class Aves; order Passeriformes; family Fringillidae; genus Fringilla; species Fringilla coelebs. The sequence goes on along the minus strand of NC_140029.1, from coordinate 62,141,130 downwards.
TATTGATTCACTCCTCAGTCCTCTTCTGTATGAATGCCCTCTGGAAGAGGACTTAAACCAGGATAATAAGCTGTGTCTTAATCAAGTTTGGATATTTTGTTCAAGCATGGAACAGAGATGAAGATCATCTATTCTGGGCTTATTAAATTCACACAGCTTTTCAGCATGTCCTGTACAGATACCTGTGGATAGAGATAGGAGACGCAAATCTTGGGGGCATGCAAAAATTAATAATAATTAGATGAAGAGTCACTTGTACTTTTTCTTGAAAAGTAACTCATATGACATCCCTAAGAAAAATACATGGATGTCAAAGCACCACAAAATCGTACGTTGCTCCTTGTTTTCTCTCCTAGCAAATGCCAGAAAAAGAAGGTTTCTTGTTCAGAATTTTTCTCTTTGGACTTAACCTCATTCCCACTGCTTTGAACCAGATTCATGCTTGGCTATGATGCCTTATAAGAGAGCTGGATGCATAGCATGCTGCTGGAACTCCACAAATATTAGAGGATTACAAAAGCTTTGCTTTGTGCTTGCTGTTCTTTCTTATGTCTGTGGTTTGTAGCTGCAATAAAATAAAAGGCTGAGATGACAAAGTGATTTGTCAATATGAAAATGTTCAAAATGTATTTTATCCTCTTGTACATGGACAACAACAATATGAGCAGCACGTCCTCAGAGAGCTCTGTCATATTGACTTAGCCACCAGGAGCTCGGGGTTGAAGTGAGAAGCAATATTAAATTTTAACTACTCTTTAAATAACATTTTTAAAATCAATAATGTGGGTGCTGAACCCTTGTCTTTCTGATTGCATTTGGTTTTGTTGTGAATCCCATGAAGATGAAGCTTTACCTGTTCTTTTTTACCTTTTTTGTCTTGGTTCCAGAGAAGCATGCCTTCACTATTCCACGGTAAAGAGCTACTGATGCTAATGGGTGTTCTAGTGTGTGGTGGGTGGGACAGGGAAAGTATTGATGCAAAATAATTCTGAGTTGCATGAGAAAACATTTGTCAAAGGCTGGCATATATTTATTGCCCTTGTAATTGGATACGTGGTTCAATTTACCATAAAGATGGCGGGGGAAATGAAATTATTTTAAGTCTTCTTTGCATCCATAAATCCTGTGTTTTTAATCATATTAAGACTACTCTTTTTGGTCTAAGTGCAAATCAATTCTGTTCATTCAGTACTTTTGAATGCCAATAAAGGGCATTTGGAAACTTAATGGGGAAGATAATTTGCTTCATTTGCCTTAAAACAAGATCTTAAATGAATTACTTCTTGAGGTAGAAAGAGAAACCATTTCAGAAAGTGCTAACAATCTGTTTTCCTTCCAATGAGCTTTTATGATGGTTTTTCCAGGCATAAATCATTTTTGAATAACCATTTGGTATTTGTACAATGTTTCAGAAGCAGCTTTATTGTTACCTCTTGATAAACTTCAGAAATGCCCTGAAACCAAATGCTTTCTTAAAACACGAGAACATATGTCAGAGATGAAGACAGGCAAAGTGTTTTTATTTTCTGCATGTACCACTGTTTTAAAAACCTGAAATGTTTTAATAAGTAGAACTAAAAGGAAAAGTTCCTCATGTGGTAATTTAAAGCAAAGCTGAACAACCTAGGATTAAATGCAACCTGCTCCCAGAACTAAAATATCAACACAAATAAAATGTGAATTATTTCTCATAACTCTTCTGTGATTTTGCACCACTCTGCAGACCTGTGAGAGGTGAACACCATTGAGTTCATGCATTAAAAAGAGGATCTTTACTCTCCCTTTGTGTTGCAATCATATTTTGTTGCGGATTGCTATGGAGGTGGGACGGTTAAAGTAGGGGGAAACAAATGTGGTTTTAGGTTTTAGGTGAATTCAATGGAACAATATTGCTCTGTGCTACTTGGAGATTTATTTATTTCATGTTTAAATAGAGATTTATTTATTTCATGTTTGAACATCTGACTCTTAGAGAAGAATATGGTGTTTCCCATTGGAAAGCAGGAGCCTAATCCCCCCAGCCCCAGTTATGAAAATGGCTAAAAGAATGAGATTCATCTGACCAGATGGAATTTTTACACAGCTTTATGTAGGAACAAATCCCCTTCACCTTTCTGTACAGCTAGTGGGGAAAAATATGTGTATTTAGAAGGCAATTCATTTCAGGTTAGCACACACATCTAAATTAGCTCAGGTTAACCCAACCCCTAAAGTGCCTGTTTCTCTATTAAGATAGTGCCTAGCTGAGATGAAAATATCAAACCCATCTAAGACTAACTAAAATGTAACTTACTCACTTACAGGGTAAGATCTGAGTAAGGTAGTGTGGGCATGGCAGTGGGACTTCTACCAAGAAGTCAAAGGGAAAGGGAAAAGATATGGGAAACAGGGACAGAGCCCAGTAGGTCTCTGGCAGAACACTGGAAGCAGGAATGGCAAGGCTCTTTTCAAGGAGAAATGGAAAGCAATTAGTGAAGAGGGCATGAGAACAGAAAGAAAAGAGATGTGTTTGAGATGACCGGGTCCAGCTGTGCAGGGGCAGCAGGCAGGGCAAGGAAGCTGGGAGTAGAAGGCTGATTCTGAGCTTGGTATAAGCGTAATAATTAAAGCTTTTGTCTGTGTGTTTTCTACGAAGAATGGGAAAGAAGACAGATGAAGGAGGGTACAATGCCAAATCAAAGCAGGGGAACTGAGAAGGACAACAACTACAGTTTTGGCTGTTGATACTTGCCACACTAAAGTGCAGGGGCAGAATTTTGATCAGCTTATTCAGTGTATTCAGGTCTTATCACAAGAGCTAGAGAGGAATTGTAGCACCTGTTCAGTACTCACCACACTCGGATGAAATATTTGTGCAACAAATGGTGGGGTACAAGTACACATCAGCTTCCCCATGATGGTGCTCTCAGGATGTGGGAATCATGCAATGAAACCAGATGCAGCAGGCATTTTCTTGGCTCCTGTGTGAAAAGCTTCCCTCAGCTATGAGCAGACATTCATTTTTAAAGCAGCCTCAAACACACAGTTCAGAGTGCACCAAAGAAATAGGCAAGCTGCCCACCTTGCCTATCCCTGATTGTTTTTTGATGTTCTGTCAAATGATGGCGGAGGCAAAAATAAGGTTGGCATGTTGTTGGTTCTGCATGAGAAACAACAGTGATTGCTTGGAGCCTGGCTAAAAGTAAAGATGAATCATCTGGTTGCCAGATGCTGTCAGGTTTCTGCTTGAAATCAGTCACAGCAACAAGCTGTGACAATCATGTTATGCTGCTTGAAAACCCTAGTTTTGAGGGCCCTGCCTGTTTTCTTTTCGGGACGGTCTTTGCAGACAGGGCTGGCAGGGACTTTGATCGTGCCTGGCTTATACAGAGCCACCAGTTCCACGTGATTAGATGTGGCTGAGAGCCACCCCAGCCCAGGAAATGGAAAGAGGGGTCTGACATTCCCCTGAGTCACCTTCTTCTACACACACTAATTATTTTAATTACCTATCCAATTTTTTACTACATGACTTGCAGGACACTGATGATCAGGACTCCATGCAGAGTGCTGGTTTTTTCTTTCCAGAAAGTGAATTTCACTTTTGTCACTAACAGTGGCATCAGGCACGGAGTAGCTAGGAAGCACCATGTCATGTACAGCATGTCCAGACCACGGTTTTCAGACAGAAGGGAAATACAAGTTACTGGACAAAGATGGGGAGGACAGTGGTGTAGACCATCTGAAACAATACCAGCAGAGGGACACAAATGAGGAGACCAGAAAAACTTGACTAAAGTAGGAATGCACATCTACAAAACATCATGTTTGGATTTTGCCAAACCTATGAGGGATTTTGGGAGACTGGGAGGGCTGATACCTCTGTTGAATGGTGGCTGAGAAACTCAGGGGACAGTAGGAGAGCCATCTTCCTGTTCTTAGCTAGTTTTCAACTGCTGCTGCTGCACTGTGGGTTGGCTGGGGCTGGTGGCTGTGGTGCTGGTGCCAGCTCCCAGGAGCAATCTCAGTGTTCAGCAGTAAATATTAGTTACCAAAGCCCTGTACCATCTCTTTCATGGATTTTACTGGTTAGTAGAAGCAGAAGCTGGAACCAGATTCAGCACCTTCACTATTGGATTGTCTTTGGGTTTATGGCACCCAAGCCAGGGAAGATGAGAGCCTGCTTCTTCCCTTTTGCATGAACTGGAGCTGTTCCAAGTACCTGTGCTTTACCTAAATCCCTTTGTTTTTCAGGGATGAAGTTTTGTGGGCTCTCCCACAAACCGAAGAACAAGTTGAAGCTCTTCAGGATTTACTGAACACCACTGAGGTAAACAGATTATTCTGTCTCTCTGAACTCTAGACCAAATTTTCCCCCCAAGTGCCCTAATACTGCTTCTCCCTCACAAGAAAGATCTAGGCCACTTTCATTCATTTGTTCTAATGCATCAGCTCAGGAAAGGCTTGGTTTTAATTCTCTCTACCTTCTGATTTACATGTGTTTACATGTGTTTACATAATGTTTCAGCAATGAATTATATTGGAGCTTGTATTTCTGTAATTGATTTTGTATACTAAGGTACGGCAAAACTGGGAAAACACCAACACACAGCAAGTAGAAATACAGTTTCTACGGAACCTCAGCACTTTTGACCAGTGTGATCATGACATATATATGTGGCTTGCACACCTTTGAAGATCAGGACTGGATTTTTGTGGTATTTTTTTAAAGGTAGCATCTAGAAGATAAAAATATCTTAAACAATACTTTTGTATTATTATTACTTCTATCTTTCATTAGATAAAGGAACATTTAATCAAACTGAGACATCTCTTTTCATGCCCAATCACACCCTCCCAGTTTGAAGTCAACACTGCAACAAAGGTGTAACCATTCCTTCAATCAACATAATTTACAGGATGATTGAGGATGGGTTTCATATGACTAAGAGCTTTTAAAGGTGTCTATGCCCTGTCTTTCTCTGTCTTTCTCGGCTCCTACTTGTTTTACAACCACCCTAAAATCCTTCTGCTGTCCCTAGCATCTTCTAATCCTTCCCTTAAGTTCTCAGAAATGTTTTTATAGCCTTCCTTGCTCTTTTCCACCTTCCCGAGTCAAGTCACATATACATCTCTTTTTCTGTACCAATACAAACCTCTGCTCCTCCATCTTTTATTTACTGCTGTGATTCTTCACTTTCTTGTACACAGGAGCCTGAAGAAGTCAGGAAGAGAGGGCTTGTGGTGTTTTCTTCCAAGTGATTTATGGGAATATGCAAATCAAATATTTTTCATGGGTTGTAAACCAGACAATTTGTTTCCATTACTATAAACTGGGGACGCTATAAGAAAAAAACAGAATGGGAATGACAATGGGAATGGGAAAGGGAAAGGGTAGACACAAACAGTATCTCCCAACCAATTTTAATCGTTACCATTTATTGTTCAAACAATATTCCTTGCGTAACTGAACCATAACAGAAAAAAACCCCATTATTGTCTGGTGACTTCATGCCCTAAAAATGCATCCAAGAATTATGCTGACTTTTTTCACATTCTAAATGTATGCCCTAATTTACTGCTGTCACCCCCAGATCTTTTTGTATAATTGGTTCTGAAGTTTCAGTCTTTTATTGAATATGCTGGCTTCTGATTTTATTATTGTAAAATATTTAATTTTACCAAGAACAATCTCATTTTCTTACTTTTCTCCAATTTCTAATCTCTGTATTGCTTCTTCAACTTGACATATTCAAACCCCTTCTGGCACTTATTTCCTCCCTGATCAAAGTCATCAGAGGATACAATAACTACAAAGACTGGTCTGATCTTCATTAATTCTCCAAATACCCTCAGGGAAAATAACTCTCAGCAGACTTGAAAACATGTAATATAATAACCAGCTAAATATATCTATTATACTAGAAATACTATCTCAGAAAAGGTTATGTTCTTGTCTTTGTTCTTGATTTATGAATTTCTGTGCAGAAGTCATTACAAACCTTTCTTAAATACACACACTTCAATTCCAGAAGTAGCAGAATGCTACACATCACAAGGAACATTAAACTGCTTGTTATGAGCGGCCTCTTAAATGAAAACATATGCTTTGATTATTTTCAAAATGCTTATTAAATGTTAGTAAGAATATTTTTTCTTTCCTCAGTTAAAAAAAAAAAATGTTTTTGGAAACTTTGTAGGTCATTCTCTGGCAACCTGTTGTGGTTGAAAACATCCAGAAGGACAGAGAAGTCCATTTCTATGTCAGGGCATCCAGCATAAATATCATAAAAGCTCAGTTAAGGCAACTGACCATCCAACACAAGTATGTATTTTCTTTTTTGTTGTCATGAATGATTCTGTAAAGTTGTTTGTAATTTATTTAACGGGAAGTTGTGCTCTTCCTTTGTTATTCAGAGTCTTGATGGGAGATGTTCAAGGAATTATTGAAAAACAGACTGTCAATGACACAGTCAATGCTCGTGGATCTTCCTCATACTATGAAAACTACCATTCAATGAAAGAAGTAAGCTGTTTTTCTTGTCAACATCTGTAGATGCAAAGGGTGAAATTTATATCATGGTTGAGAATGGATATAAAGGGAAAGAAATCATCAACAGTTAATAATTACCACTGTATTGCACAACGATTGAGTTTTATTTATTGTGATGCCTTCATAGAGATAGAAAGAAGCACCAGACAAAATCTCTCATACGTGTATTGCCTCAAACTGTCATTCAAAGCCAGTAAATAGAGAAGCAAAATGAAGTCACAAAACAAACATGTAAATATTTAAAACATGAAATCAATAACAATTTAAACAGATAGAACTAAACAGGAATTTCAGGGCTACATTTAGATTGTGTTGTGACTGCATCTTACTGTTGGTTTTAACAAAAATTAGAGTCAGGCATGTGGTAGGTGGGTTGAATAATTAGGTTTTTTTTCTCATCAGATAAAAATTTTGGCAGGTAGAATGAATTTTAATCTAGACTACTTTCAGAGAGGACGGAAAACAGTAAAAAGAAGATCCACTTACTAACTTCACCCTTGCAGATATATCGTTGGATGGAGGCAGTAGTGAAAGTCCACTCCGATCTCCTCCAGAAAATATATATTGGATCATCCTATGAAAAGCGACCGCTTTATGTGCTGAAGGTACGCATGTGACTTACTGCAAAAACTTCCCAAGTACTACTGTAAGCAAATGGTGGGGTTTGGCCAGGACATTTCCTAAAATCTATACCTACATTCTTATTTTTTTGGTGATTTTTAAAGTCCTAAGCTGTTCTAATAAGATGCAATACTGTTACAAACACATTTGACCAGATTAGGTTCCTTTCTGTGTCACAAAGAAGTTACCCCATCTAGGCCATCATGAAAAGGCATGAAATACTGGATATCCTCTGTTGATGATCAAACCAATCTAGTTTGTTGCCCTGCACAGCTGATGGCAGATTCACCTGACCTCAGCTCTTGCTGCAGTCTTGGTGCCTGTGTTGGGACTCGGCAAGCAGCCTGAATGGCTCTGACTCTATGCAAACGTAACCTGGCCCAGGATCAGTCTGAGCTCTCCTTGCAAGACAGATGCTTCTTCTTCCATCTTAGTCACTTTCCACTTCCACTTTTATGTGGTACCCTTTACAATGGTGACATTTGCATGCAACCTCTCGTTTGTCAGATTTCTAAAAGCAAGGAAAAATCAAAAAATGCCATATGGATTGACTGTGGTATCCACGCTAGAGAATGGATTTCTCCTGCTTTTTGCCTGTGGTTCATAGGTCATGTGAGTACATAATCACATCTGATTACTGTTTTCAAAGCAAAGCAAAAAATCTTGATGCCATTTACCTTTGTCCAATTGCATTGTAGGATCCATAAAGCCTTAATCCATTTTCTCCAACATATGATATTTATGTTTAAGCTGCAGGCACAGCAGTGTGTATGTGTATGTGTGTGTGTGTGTGTGCCAGTAGATAAGGGTGTGTGTGTGAGAGACAAACAGAAAGTCATTGAGAGTAAATACAAAGGAGCTCAAATGTATTATCAAGCATGAAAGAAACCTCAAAGTATGTGCAGCAAATTCAACAGATATTTACTGTTATGAATGGTCAGGGCTGGAGAGGGCATGCCCGGAAAAGCAAGTGTGTGGTAATCTGCTAGGGCCACATCTGTGCTGACATGCGGCTTGCAGGGGTGCTCTTGGCTCCGAGTCACGCAGCACATGGTGACTTGTGTCCATGTTACAGCAACTGGCACTGCCTGGAGCAGGTCAGAAGACACACAGGGTGAGCCCAAGCTATCCTAGAACCCTTGGCTCTGTTCTACACGCCTTCCTAGAGCAATAGGTACCCCACACTTGCCTGCTCCAGACATGGCACAGCTCCACACCAGCAATCCTCTGGCTGTGATGCATCACCTACTCCTGTGTCTGCTGCTACTGCTCCTCCTGACTCCATGTTTTTCATTTGTGCTCCTGCTTTTTTTCTGGATCTGCAGAGAATAAAGCTGCATAAGCCACCTTCTTCTGAAGGTATTATCCCTGCTAGTGACACCCTCATGTCAGACCTCCAGAAGATGACCAACAACATCCAGCTGTAGTACCAGTTCATGGAAACTAGAAAATCACTGATGGGACGGGCTTAGATCAACCTGCCTTGATGTGTGGCCACAGACAAATAGGCACATCTATCTTTAGTATCTTTATTATCTACACTGTCCAGGAGAGGGAACTAAGGTGCACCAAAAGAAACAACATCCACAGTTTACAACTGGATTTTAAAATACATTGCCTTAGTCTTTTTGAACTTAAGGCATCTCTACTCAATTCCTTACGCTGAGCTGCTGACCCAGTCCCTTGTATGGACCATGAAAAGGCTTCTGAAGCCTTTCTGGTCCAGACAAGGTTGCCCATTTTGCTCAGTTAATGTTCTGAGACATTATTTATTATTAATTTTTCACAAAAGCAAAGTTCACAGTAAAAATAAACTAGATGACACTGAGACTTCACAGTCACCAGTACTGTAGTCAGAGGAATAACATAGACGAGTCCTTGAAACGTGAATTATGATTTGGCCATGATGGAACTAAATAATGTGGATGATGATGATAACAGAAATAACAATAAAAATATAATAAATTTGTTTATTTTTGTTATCAGTCACAACTATGAAATCTCAATGCCTAAAATATTTGAAAGGATATTGCAGGAGTCAGGGACTGATACAGCTAAATGTACCTTGTGGCCCACTGATAATCCCAGCTTGCAAGGTTCCACTGGATATAAATGTATTTGCCCTTTTCATGCTGCTCCAAATAATTACCAGCTGTGCTGTCATTTTGCCAGTGACATGTCCCTGCAGCATTTTTCAGAGGTAACAAGCTGAACATTTAGGTTCTCCATTCCTTTGATCTGGTTTAAATTCAAATTTTGTTTCTGTATCTCTTCATGAAGCAATGCCTTAAAATCTGACATTAATACATATCTGCACACAAGCACTAAAATCATCAGCTCTCCCTAGCAAATCCTAGACATTCTTTATAATGGGTCCACTTTTTATAATTTAATTTTGTCATTAAGATTGTAGAAAGATTGACATTTCTCATTTAGTCAAAGGAAGCCCATTGCCTGAGGATAAGTAGGAAGGATTAAAAATGAAAAAAGGTGATCTAAGTAAGCCATGAAAAAAAACAAGGATGATGAAGGACTTAGTCTATTCTAATAGTAACAAACCCACTCATCTAGATTAAAATTTATTTCTTTGTCATGGACCAACAACCAGGTTCACTATCACTAAAGCCTTCAAAATAAGCTGTGAGGCAAAATTAGCAATGTAGATCATACTGACTCTTGTCATATAGTTACATTAAACTCACAATGCAACCAGAATAAATAATGTTATGTATGGCAGCCATTTGAAATATTACTCATTATTTTGGAGCTTGCTGTATTTTGGGCAGGAGGGACGGTTTCTATTACTTACACAGGCAGCAAAGGCTCAAACCTTCCAACTAATAGGCTTCATTCCTGTCTCATGACCACCCACGAACACTAAAGAACTGCAGTGTCTCTGACTGATTGTATCAATTTTTCCCCATGGCACTTCTGAGCAGAGAGCTACTTTGCTATTTAACCATTTCCATGATGTGATGAGCCTTATCAGACTCAGGTAGACTGCTCTGATAATTGCACAATTATTTTACACATGCCACCAGGTACCTTTGCAGGAAGGTAAGAAAAATAACAATTACAAACACTTTTAATATATTTCCCCTGTGCTTTACAGGCAATCCATGTGCGTGAGAGAGATCAGACCATGACAACACTTCTGGATCACTTTGATTTCTACGTCATGCCTGTGATAAACGTGGATGGCTATGAGTACACGTGGAGCCACCCTTCTGTATGTAGACCTTTTTTGAAAGGTTGTTCAAGGTACTGATTTGCTATTTATGGGAATTATCATTGTGCATGGTCAGGGCATAGTTATCATCCTGAAACTGCACACCCCAAACTCTTATTCTGTGCTTGGAATTTCTGCATCTTTCCCCACAGAAAGTTTGATTTGTGCTCCTAAACTCACATACCTGGCCAAACAGTATGTCTTATGCCCTCCTTCCACAGTCCAAATTCCATTGAAATCAGAATGTGATCACTTCTGATCCTACCCAACATTTCCTTTTATCACCCAGCCTTGCTGGCGAGCAGACTGTGGTTTTATGGTCTTCACTAGCACAGGACTGTAAAGGCACACATGAGAAGTCACATTTAACTAATGAGTGAGGTGGTGCATTGACTTTTCCAGCATTTTTCCCTGAACATGGCTTGTGTGTCTCTTTCCATAGAATCGGCTGTGGAGGAAAAGCCGCTCCTCGCATGGTAACAGCAAGTGCATTGGTACTGACATGAACAGGAATTTTGATGCACACTGGTGTGGTAGGGCATATTTTTCTTCCTATTGTACCCCTGCCTCACTTTTAGCCATTAAAATTTTTGATTTTGAAAACATTTTCATCTACTATTCTGCAAAGTTATTACAAAGAAAAATGCAGTTGAGTACCTGTTCTGAACCGGTGATAACTCTCCCAGCTTTAGATAATTCTTTCTGGGACTCCGGATTTTTCATCCCCAGATGACACGCCATGGAATAACCTCTTCCCAGCACAACAGGGCTCCTTGCATCATGCCATGACACACCTGGGGGTGGCTGTTGGTGGGAAGAAAGAAAGAAAGAGGGAAGAGGTGGTCCTTGCCATGTCACCCAAGGCCTGTTGCACTATCCAGCTGCTCCACTGTGGTGTACAAACTGGTCAGCTCAGTCATTCTTCCATAATGCCTAGCTGACCAAGATCTTTTGGCCCTTTGTGATTCTTATGAAGACTATATCATATTTAATTAGTGCAGGCACTTTAGTAGTTGACAAGTTTTTTTTCAGTCTGCAGAATAACTGCCTTAAAATGTTACCCTATGGATCAGATCTGACTTCACTCAGTGCTGACACTAAAGTCCTATATTGGATTTCAGTCATTGTAGCCCATTGCTAAACCATCCATGGCTGCTGTATCAAGAAAAACATGTATTTTTTTTCCCCCTAAAGATCCTGAGTGCTTCCAGAAAGTTATTTGGTCTTATTCTGAAGACAGAAGGGGTGAATCCGATTTGTCTTCTTGATAATTTGTTCCAGCATCAATTTTTCTTAAAAAATTTCATTTTTATTTGTTTCCTCAGCTTCCCATTGGGAGTTTGCTTTCCCACAAGATTAAATAATCATGTAGAATTGCCTTTTTCCCGTAGTACTTACAGATTTTAAGATATGATCTCGTAATCTTGTGATGATTTTAAATGAAGCCTATTCATCCTCTCCTCTAAGACTTCTTATCCAGTCGTTGAATACTTTTTTTTTTACATCTTCTCTGTGATTGTTTGTAAGAGTACAATAGGTGAGAAATCCTGGAAGGCTTGCAGAGATTTCCACAAGCATGAAAGTTCTTTCCATAGCATGGTGGAATCCATTATTTCTTGTGTATTAGCATCATACTCTGCTCTTTCATTTAATAGTCTTGCATTTTTCATGAACAGAAATGCAGAAGGGAAGAAGTAAAGGAGTAAAACTGTGCCCTTTTTTTTGGTTAAAGGTCCAGGAGCATCTCACTTTGAATGCCAGGAGACATACTGTGGACCCTACCCAGAGTCTGAGCCTGAAGTGAAAGCAGTGGCTCGCTTTGTCAGAGACCACAAGGACACCATTAAAGCCTACATCACCATGCACTCCTACTCCCAGTTGGTGTTGTTTCCATATTCTTACACTATGAACAAAAGCAAAGACCATGAGGAGCTGGTAAGTCCTCCCACCACATGAAGTTTCACCCTTATTCTAGATCTAGTCACCCATCTTGGTCAGTCTTGTAATGAAGGAGTCACTGTGCTGTGAGGATCAGGAATTAGGAAATTACATTTTTCTTGATGTTCTTAACAAATTTTAAAAGTCTGGGCTGGTGTAGTAGTGTGTAAGTCAGCAAGCTGCTTCTGAAGACTACAGAAAAATGAAAACATTTATTCCATATTGATTATATATCAACAACACCTAACATGTTGAAGTTGCTGCTAAAAGAGCAGAATCCTGTTGTTCTGGACATCTTGAAAAGATATATATGTGCAAATTCTTCATTATGTTTTATGGTTTGTATAAACTCTGAAATTAATTGTGTGTGTGACTCTCAAAACCACCCTTTTTACATACCTAAGCAATGAAGTATTCTGGTGGACACATGCTACTTTTATTAAGGCTTTTGCTAGGGATACTTATATAAAATTGTCTTAGTGGTAGGATGGGAAATATATCCTGCATATGTAGAATTTTACTTTCTTGAGCCACCAAATGACACAGCACAAACTCTCACTGAACACAGTAGAGTTCAAAACTGAACAGTTATTCTTTCCCTGTAAAGTAGAGAGAGGTGCACTGATTCTGGGCATTTCAGTCTACTTCATGCCTTAACAGCAGGGTCCTCTAAATTAAAATATTTTCCTGCCATATTTGCAAATATTACTTAAATAAAGAGTGATTTAAGTACTATGGCAGAAAAGAAAAAATATGAGATGAATGAGAACAAATGGTTTGACAACAGTTTCCTGCCAGAAGTGGGGATAAGGTCCCATCTATACTTTTTTTATCTGTCTACAGCAGAAATGCAGTCTGTAGCATGGGCATATGATGAAAACTTTTACCACATTCAGTGAACCTTTGATATGATTATTTAGCTAGTGTGAAATCCTGAGCACAGTGTAAGTAAATTCTAACTGCGTACATTTTATCTATCGTCACAAAGCCTTAAAGGTAATAATGTTTTGTTTAATTTCAGCAAAGTCTGGCACAGAAAGCAGCTACAGCTATAAAGAGGACAACTTGGAAAACTTACAGACCTGGTGCTGGTGCACAAACAATCTGTAAGTAAAACTTTACGGCAATGAAAGGCATGACAATATATCCTTGCTAGGATCAGAAGACAGCTTTGGACAGAAAAAGTTCTGGTTTCAGGCAATTTATCTATTTTCACTTCCTCACTTAGATTTAGCTCCTGGAGGATCTGACGACTGGGCTTATGATCTTGGCATTAAATATTCTTTTACCTTTGAGCTTCGTGACACAGGAACTTACGGATTTTTGCTTCCTCCTCGAGAAATCAAGCCAACTTGCTTAGAAGCACTTTCTGCTGTCAAAGAGATAGCTCAACACGTTCTACAAAATTTGTGATGTTGAATATAATTTATTCCAGCATGACTGCACTTAGTTACTCACGAAAATATAATAAAAAACCAGCTTGCTCCTTTATTAAAATACTTTGTACCCAGGCAAAACCCCAGAATGACTGCACCCCTTGTATTTTAGAACACATCAGTTTTTTTCAGCCATACTTATACACCTATCTCTACAACAGTAGCTCAATGCATCACAAGTGTAACAGAGAGAGCGCAGTGTAAGGCGGGCACACATGTCCCACTAGAAGGTGGAAATTCCAGGTGAAAGGGTCTCTGACTCCCTCCACAGAAGAGATTGCCCCATTTAGGTCATTTGTGTTATTACAGGATTTGGTTACAAAGAACAGCCCCGCTTGCCGTGTCCCCTGTGTGACAGGAAGGGTGGTCACAGCAAGGCGAGGACACACGAGTGGCCAAACCACCGAGTGGCAGTGCGCACAGGCTGCTCCACTACAACCAGCCAAGTCCATTCACCCGGCAGCCACGCACTGGCCTGAAGACTCTGAAAGATGATTATAAACCAAAATTGGGCAAGTTTAGTTAAGAAAAAAGGTTTTTTTACAATAAGGGTGGTCTGGCGCTGGCACAGGTTGCCCAGAGAGGTGGTGGATGCCCCATCCCTGGAAATAGGGATGGACAGGTTGGATGGGGCTCTGAGCAACCTATTCTAGTTAAAGATCACAGAAACAGAGGTTCATTGAGGTTGGAAAAGACCTCAGAGACCACTGAGTCCAAGCTACAATCCAACACCACCCGATGAATTAGACCAGGGCACTGAGCGTCATGTACAGGATTTCGTTAAACATCTCCTGCTACAGTGATTCCACCACCTCCCTAGGCATCCATTCCAATGTTTAATCACCCTTTCTGTGAAGAACTTTACTTCTCATGTACAACGTGAACCTCCATTGGTGCAGCTTAATACCATGCCTTTTCGTCCTGTAGCTTGTTGCCAGGGAGAAGACCTGGCTAAATCTCCTTTCGGGTGGTTGTAGGGAGCGACAAGGACACCCCGGAGCCTCCGTCCGGCCGAACTCCCCGAACCCCCACAGCCACTCCTCACGCAATTCCTTCCCCCGCGCCCGGCCCGCCCCATTGCCCCTCCCCCGGGGCGGAGCCGCGCGCCTGCCCCGCCCACCCAAGATGGCGACGCTGCCGCTTCCGCCCTTCCCGCCACCGCCCTCCCAGCTGCGACGTCATCGCCGTCGTCATCGTCGTCATCATCGGCGGCGGCGCGGGCGGCGCGAGGGCCGCCGGGAAGGGCGCGCGGAGGCGGTGGCGGCGGCGGCGCTCCCACGACGGCTGTCCCGGCGCGCGGGGCGGGAGCGGCGGGTCCGCGGGGGCGCGCGCCGCTCCGCGCGCTCCTCCCCCTCCTGCCCGCGCCGCTCCGCGCTCAGGCCCGGGAGGACGGACCCCCCCCTCGCCCCCTCCCACCCTCTCCGCCCCGGGCGGCGGCGGAGGAGGCGGCGGGGAGCGGCGCGGCAGCGCAAGGAACAGGTGAGTGCGGCGGGGCGGCCGCGGGCCCGGAGGGTGGGGCGGAGAGGCGGGGCGGGTCCCCGCGTTCCCTTCCCCCCGCGTTCCCTTCCCCCCTGCCCGAGCCTGGGCCCCGGCCCGTGGCCGCCGGGCCTCGGGCGCGCTCGGCCTGCGGAGCGCTGCGACGGGGAAGGGCCGCGCTCTCGCCCGGCTTGGTGCGGGGCCGGGCGCGCACGGGGGCCTCCCCGAGGAGGGGTGAGGTGAACGCCCGGAGGCGCCACCCCGCCTTGTGCCCGGGGTACCCTTCCGTCAAGTCGGTGGTCGTGCTGGAGTCTGCTTCCCGTACAGTCGGATATTCCCTGATCGTGGGGGTTTTTGGTTGGATTTTGGTTTTGTTTGGTTTTTTTTTCTTTCACTTCAGTAGTGCTCTTCTCCCACTTTCTGGCAGCAAAATAGTTTCTGCTCTGTGTGCTCAAGAGGGACTACTAATTTTGCTTGTATGAATTCATGCATCACCATCCCTTCAGGTAGCACCTGCAGCTAACTCCCATCCCTTCCAGAACTTGTAGCCGCGGACGTTGGGTTAGTGTTGTGGGTGGTCTACTCAGGGCCTCGCCTTTGGCTTCTTGATGGATTCTCACTCCACTGTTGATCTCTTGTCAACCTTGTGCAAGAATGCTTGAAGGTCAGGTGTTTGGCTCTCAGTGAGTTAGCAACCAGCGCTTTGAGGGATCTTGGGCTGGTGATGGAACACTCACGGTTCCTCTGTGCAGACGGGAGTGGACAGACTCAGCCAATTCACCTGAAAACTAAAGATGTGTGGCTTTATGTGGCTGTGCCCGAGATAATACACCCTGCTTCTCAGCGTGTTTGCTGAGAGTGACGGCACGCTAATGGGCTGATCCAGCTCACAGATAGGAGGCAAAGGCAGAGTGAACTTGGACCTGTCCATACCAGTCTTCACAGACTGTCCCTTAGTCTGGAGATGCATCTTCTTTGGGTGTGAAGGTGTGGAATACTCTATATTTCTTGATATGGTACTGGGACCTGATGTTTTTATTTACCTGTGGAAAGCCAACCATGATTTTATACTTGTGCAAACATAACTAGCAGTTGCTTATTGCTAGTAATGGAGAATATCATACGTGAAATTAGAGGGATAGGTTCAAGTTACTATGGTGATGGGTTACTAGCAAGGAGTTTTTCAATTTGGATTAATTTCTAGTTTTCTGTCAAACAGGCTTCTCTGTATGAGTATTTGACCGCTCTTTTGGAAGGTTCATTATGAATGCATTTTACCATTTTTAGTAATATTTTTAGGTAGTAAACCCCTGGAGCTTCTTCAAATACCACTATATTATAGCGATGTGACACGGAAATGTTAACATTGTAATAGGACCCAAAATATTTTCAGGTAAAAGCTCTTAATTTTAAAAAGTGCAGGGAACCATTCTCAAAGCTGTTATTCAGTTTTCAACAAGTATTTAGTTTATCAAGGAGTGCTAATAATGAGTTTGTACCTGAACATCTATAGGACTTCAAAGTAATTTCGTTTGTTATTTGAAATGGCATATTATTTGTCTCTTCACAGGTAGGATTTTCTGAAGTGATGTTGTGCATAGCTTGTGTGTGGTGTGGTGTGCATGTGCATTGACATGCTTATGAGTGATGTCTTGGACTTCCTAAAGAGATTTTTATCTCCCTCAATGTTTTTTGAACTTTGCTTTTCTGTTACATCTCAGTTTCAAGGATTCATTTTTTAGGGGGGCTCTATTAGGTTTTTCTAACAGAAAACCAGGCGTTTCAGATATCTCTTGATGATGACTTAAGTAGTATCACACTGATCTTGAAGAAAAAGGTTAAGCATGCTTGACACTAAAATATAAGAATGTTGGTAATAAAAATTACAGAATTTCAGTGAATGCTGTGAATCATATCATGCCTCATGGATTTCAGTTCATTGGTCAGTGCTCAATAGGTGCACTCACTTCTCTCAAGTCTGTCACATTGTAGTTGATTCATGTAAATAACACTGTGATATGTTCTCCTTTGAATGCTAGTGTAATTAATGTCATTAACAGATTGTCTCTCACCCTGGGAAAGTTACTTCCTTTAAAGAATAACATAGATGCCTCCATGAATGAGTTATCCTAGTGTTATGGTATTTCTAATTTATTTTAAAGGTTGTCATGGATCTTATTTATGCATGGAAAAGTGATAATTTACAGTTACAATTTTAGGTATAGAATTTATTTTAGGAAGATAAAGTTAACTTTGCTTAGTTTCAGAAACTCTGTTCTGTTTCAGAAGTAGCAGAAAGTTTAGTGCCCCTAAGTAGAGTCAGCAGTGCAATGTCATGTACCTGAAATAGAGAAGTGTGTAATATTCTACTTACTTTTTTAATTTTTTTTTTTTTTTAATCCTGGTAGTAATTATTTGAAATGTTGAGAGTGCTTAAGGCTCAGTCCATACTGGTACTCACAGCTGTCTAATTCCACATTAGTGTTTGATATGGAGATGGTCATTCAGAGGCACAGACATCTGATGGGAAGTCACTGTACTGGCCATCATTGTGGGATTGATAGCAGGGCTGTGATCATCAGTGGTAAAACAGCAGAAGGTGAAAATGTTTCAGAAGGGGAATCTTTATGGGGTGTTCCATTTAAATTGTTCTTGGTTGTCCATTAATGTGCAGTCTGAGAAATTTGGAAATTAAACACATAATTTTTTACCCTTACAGTACTTGTTTATGAGCAAGGAACCTTCTCAGAAACAAAAAACCTGTCATTATCCATCTGAGATTTTCAATATTATTTTAATAGTATCATGATTTTTCCAACTCACTTGGTCCTCAAAGAATGAAAATGGGACTGACTGCATTTGCAAACACAGTCTCTGAAATGCATAGTTTGACAAAGTGAAATTCCTCAGTTTCCCTCAGAATAATGTGTCTGGACTCTAATCCTGCAGCCTTTCACAACATCTATGTTCACTGAGCAGTGGAATTGCAGTTCTTGTTACACGAGCGAGGCCCTCATGATAATGTGTGCATACAGAAAGTAATATGCTGTGCACTCACAGCATGCTGGGTTTGTTTCTTTAGAGTAATCTGTCATGAAATATCTCTTCTTCTGTTAATAAAGGATCTGTTGTTAATTGCAAACTGGTTGATATGGGCCAGGCTATGAGGTTAGAATTGACAGATTGCTACCCAAAATAGCACAGGTTTTTGTTTCTCATTTTAAGTTGTTTTGGTTTTTTTAAATAGGGGGGTTTTACAAACCTTAGAAGATTTAGGGTTGAATGGTATTCTTCTTAATTTCCATCTGCAAAAATTCAGGGAAAAAGGTGGTTGGAATTAAATTATCTGTTCAGTTAGGATGATGTTGCCTTATCATCCTCTCCGTGTTTGTAACTATCCTTTTAAGCCTAGTCATCATCATAACTTCCTATACAAGTTAATTCCAAAAAGACACTAAATGCTGGGTAAAAAATAACATTTAAAATGAAAGTTTTGCCTCTGTTTCTTTGAAAACAAAAGTACATTGGAATTGAGGCAAAATGAATGTGATTTTTCTGTATGCTGCTACGATGTCAGTGTGTACTTGTGTATTAGACTCATCTGTCCTTCATGTGTTGAACCTTCTCCCTATGCCATTGCCAGTGTCATTTATCTAACTATTTTTATTTCAGATATGGCTCTTTTAACTGTAAATATTGAATCCAAATTAGGCATTTGTTATATGATTGTCTTATTAAAAATGCTTTTGCATGTGTCAGTTGATTTTTATATCTTCTATTGAAAGAACATGATGGTGTGAAACTGTAGAAATTTAGTAGTTTTTTTCTGAAATTCTGTGAGAATCCTGAAATGGAAGGGTGCTCAGCTAGGTGAGATGTGGTATTGTTTTGCTTTCTAACTTTAATGGTTTATCCTGTCAGACTTTTTAACTATTGCTGCACATTGAGCTGTCCACAATGACTCCTAATTATTTTTCTCAGAAGACTGGACTAATTTGGTCTCATCAAATATTTAGACAAAATCATTTCTCCTTGTGTGCATTGCATTATATTTATTTGCATTTCATCTGCTGTTGTATTACTCAATTCTCTAACTCAATTAGATCTTTCTAGAAATCTCTGTTCTCCACAGTTCTTACTAACCCAAATAATTTCATACTACTGGAAATTCTAATGTTTGATTGTCTGCTTCCACTAATTGATGTTAACCATTGTTTTTAATGTTTGGTATGGTTAACTTCTACCCTCCCTGAACATCTTGGTTAATGTCTTGATTATCTGAACCTTTTTTATGAGATAAAATTCTTCAGATAATCAGAGGCTTGGAGAAGGAGTCAGTAGAGCCGAGGTCTACTGAGAAATCTCAAATACACAGTGTAAGCTTTCTTTCTTCCATTGTTTATAAAGGAGCTACAGTGCTTCACAAGAGCTTCAACACAGCATTTGTTTGTAGAAAATGCACAGATGGCAGACTCCTAGGGAAATCTTGTCATGGAGATAACTGTAGGGTTCAGATAATAAAATGTCCACGTTTTTACATGATAATATTTTGTTTCTCTGAAATGTAACCTTACCGTATGGAAACTGGGGGAACGTATTGCTGATCAGATGGTGAAAATGTGTATTAATCCTCTCTGGTGGATGCTAGTTTAAATGTGTATTACTCTGGCTATATGGATGAACTTTGTCATTTGTAACCTGGTTTTGTATGAGATAGTTTGTGTGTGTTCTAAATGTGGTGATGCGTGCTGTGCCTAGGAGCAGAAGGGTAGGAGATTAGTGTCTGGCTAATCATGATCTACTGATAAATGAGGGTGATGGCACATTGCAGTACAACAAAGAGGTGTACTTTTGAGCTGTATATAAATTGCTGAGCACCTGGCAGGTGTTCCCAAATTGATTTTATTTTTGTTTTCATCAAGTAGAATGTAAGGAATGGGCATTAGTTTTTGAGGC
This sequence comes from Fringilla coelebs, assembly GCF_963513975.1. NCBI lineage: Eukaryota > Metazoa > Chordata > Aves > Passeriformes > Fringillidae > Fringilla > Fringilla coelebs. The sequence continues at coordinate 62,120,942 of NC_140029.1, read as the reverse complement.
CCATTTTGCCCTTTTTGTACAATCTATCTGTAGTCCTAAATATATATATTCCTTTTTTCCTTTTTTTTTCTTTGATTATGGTTTGTTTTTTTTTTTCACTATAACTCCTTCCTTTCTCAGGTAAGATAAATTGTGACTTCTTGTTTATCAAATTTATGCTATATTTCCTTTAATATCTGTTTTGCTTACTGAGAAGGAGCTACTTTTTGAGCAGATTAAGAAGTGCATCATCATTATGGAGTTGTCTTTTTTTTTTCCTAAACTCATGTAATTCCAAATAGTTGTAGAAATCAGACTGATAACAAAAACAGGCTGTGGATGATAGCAAGATGGCTTTCAGTAGGTTGTCATGCACAACAAGGGGGAAAAAATATAAAGCTCTCATTTTTTAAAATTTGTTTCAAAACTGGGAGGTGTTTTTAGTGGTTGGAACTGGTTTCTGAGAGGTTGGTGAAATAACATTAAAGGTTCACTTTAAGTCACTTGAGTTCATGCACCAAAATACATGATGAAAGAAAGCATCTGTCCTCTGTGGTGTTTGCTGCCTAAATGAATAACATGTCATATGATCTTTCCCAAGGGGAATCTGAAGAATCCAAGCAGGTCATGAAATGAAATGAAAAATTATCATTACTGGTGTTCAGCTGACTAGTTCAAGTCAGAAGCATTCTGTGTTATTAGATACATTTCACTCATTTATGACTTCTTTTTCTTTCTTCATCACCTCTGCAGCAACTCTTGCAACGTATTTCATACTATTTTATTCATGTGAGTTCAATGTCAAAGCCCCAAACTGAAGGATTTTACAGTTTTGCTTTTTTTTTTGGTTGAAGTAGTACAAAATGTCAAAAATTAGAAGGAAGGTCACAGTGGAAAATACCAAGACCATATCCGATAGCACATCCCGAAGACCCAGTGTGTTTGAAAGGCTTGGACCCAGCACTGGAAGTACTGCAGAGGTGAGTTGTAAAAGTGTTATTCTTTTCCTCCCCACCCCAGCATCTTCTTTTCCAGGATTTATATGGTGGGAAAGAGTAGCTCACAAGCAGCAAATGCTTAGAAGTTACTGAGGTTGAGTAAAGGTGAAAAGAACTCCTTAACGCATGGATGTTCAACATGCTAATGCTAGAATTTTCAAATACCATGTGTTGTGCCAGCTTCTGGATGGAGCAGTAGTACTGTGCATATTAATAATATTTCCACCAACCTAAATTTTTCTCTGCCAGACCTGATGCTCTTTGTTGATTTTTTTTTTTAATCAATTATATTGCTGGTGGACAGAAATTGCAGATAAATGGGACTTAATGTGGAGTCATTTGTTTGTTCTGCCGCACTCACACCTATGGTATTTCCAGAAAGGAGTGTGAAATTCACCCAGTAATGTCTGTCTCTTAGACACAGTGCCGTAACTGGCTGAAGACTGGCAACTGCCTCTATGGGAACACATGTAGATTCGTACATGGCCCTTCACCACGAGGTAAAGGCTATAGCAGCAGTTATAGAAGGTAAATCAAGAACTCACTTTGAATTCTTCACATGCTGTAGGAAAATAGCTTTTGCAACTCTGTCTTTTGTTCTGTTGGTCTTTTTTTTTAAAGTGAAATGCTGTGGTGTGCCTAATTGTGTGTTATATCAATAACCAATTGCCTTATGAAGCTGCTTAAAACAATTATTTTGGCAATGTGTAGGATTTTTGTGTGTATACAGCTTTAAAAATTGAATAGTCAACTGGATGCAGATTAACTATATATTACTTGAAATAGGAAGTTAAGTACTTTAGAATTTTTTTGTTTTGGCATAGTGTCACTGCAGCTTTCTGGTATAGTTTTCTGTCCTGTACTAAAATGCTGGTTTGCAATTACTTACAGCAGTGCTCATGCTCAAAGCCCTTCTGCCTTTGCTATGTTACGTGATGAATGTCTATCGTTTCTCTCATGTTGTGAGAAAACACTTCTCTTCAAAACGTGGCTTTGTGACTTTATCTATCAGATATTGAAAAGTGTCCTGTATCAAAAAAGTTACCTAAATTTTCAAAAGAGAATATTTTTAATTATATGTCTCTTCGTATGTTTCTAAAATTTAATTTTTTTCAACTGTCCTTTGTGTGGCATAATATCTAACTTAACTGAAGCCAATTATGGCAGTAAGCTTGTAGGGTTCTTTCTATAAAGAACAGAAAGATGTTATGGTTTTAGCATAGTATCTCTTTCTGTGAAGGCTTCACAATTTACAAACAGCTGTCCTTCATAATGCCAATATTACTTATAGATTATGGAGGGGCACACTGAAGCATCAAAGAGTAAAGCAAGAAAAGGAAGGTTGGCCTGATGTTAGGGTTCTGTGTTTGGTTCCTTTTCTTATTCGTATGGCTTGCTCTTAGGATGATCTTGACTTTGTTTTATCTTCCATTGATTCTAAGGTGGTAGCAGCTGGGATACAAAATACATAATACTGAGTTTAGTGTTTCTTTTGGTGTGTAAAAAATTTTTCTCTGTTCTGCACTGAATGTTCCAAATGAATAAAGTAAGTGATTTACTGGGATTAAATTTTAAAACAGTTAAAATGTCACTTTCTCCTTGCTTTTAGTGTTTGGAACATTCAGTGCATCTTTCTGCTTGGTCATTTGAAGAAAAGTGACATTTCTTTTAATGATTAAAGCTGTGTTTCTGCTTCACTGTCACTACTGACATTTAAGAAAAATGTTGATTTCCTTCTTCTTATTGCTAACTTTTTTAGTAGGAGTGTATGAAAAGTCAAAGGACAAACCTACCTGCTTATTTGCTTGGCACATTCAGCATTTAATAAAGGTGTTCTTAAAAGTAAAAAGAGGGAGAAAGCTCACCACCCCCACACACCCACCAAAACAGACAAATGAAAGAGTTGTGCCTGTCTTCAAAAGCTTCCACTAATAGCTCTTGGCCAGGCATAGAAAAATCTGGTACATAACATATACATAATAAAATGGTGGCATTTTCATGCCATTTAACATTAGAGAGATTTTCACAAATGTTATCCAGGCATTTCAAATGCAATTTTATTGGCTTCAGGCAAGCCAAACTAATGCTGCTTCTGCATCAGTTCAGTTAAAGCAATATTCTTGTTCAAGTGTCTGGGATAGCCAAATGGCAGCGTGTCTGCATATGTTCAGTCACACCTGCCAGGGAAGTCTCATCTGCTTTGCAAGGAGTTGAGTAGGACAAAGCATGTCTTGCTGCTTTTCTGTCTTCATACCTCCTGCCTCAAGTTCCATACCTGCCTGCAGTCAATCCTGTTGTTAATTGTTTTTTCTGACCATAATATCTCCCAAGTTAAAAACATCAGCAGACAGTAGGAAAACTTGACTCTGAAGTATGATAAAGATTGTTCCATTTTAGCACTAATGCTGCTTCTCACAGCATGAGTTTTAATCTTGCTATAAAAATAAAACCTAACAAGTTTTTACATGAAGCTTACTTGATGATAGTACTGAGAATTCAGTGTTAGATCTGCCAGTCTTCCCAACATCAGAATTAAGTAGGAGCTAACTAAGAGCTGTGTGTAAACATGCTATCCCGTGAGTAATTTTGCTCTTTCTGCACTTGTAGATTGTTGGTTAGTTGCTTGGCAGCTTCCTGGCTAGTTTCTTCATGAGATTGTTGGGATCTATGCCATTGCTGGGCCCTTTTCTTAGTCTGACTGATCCCAAACCAAGCCAGCAGTTATACTAGGAAAGAATGTATGGATTTTGAAAGTTTCAAATATGGGATGCTAGAAAACAGGGCAGTGTTTTTTGAGCAGTTATAACATGTGCATAATACAGAAATATTGTTCATCTGCCTCTAGGCACATGTGTGCTCTCACACAGGCACACAGAGGTATCCTCAGGTAGGTGTGTTGCAAGGTATGCCTGTTGCTGGATGCTTGTTCCTGACACTAAGAAGTTCAGGAGCAAGTGATGACACTGTTATGAATATGCATTTCCTAAATGCTGTTGAACATGGAGAACTGAACTGTTGCAGGAAGTAATGCTGTTTGAAATCACTTAACTGCCTTTGAATTTGAAATGAGGAAATTCTTCATTTCAGGTCTTATTTAAAATATAGGCCCAGCTCAAAATATTAAAAAGAAGTTGCATAATGCCTTTTGTGGGAAAGGTTCTGTGGCAGTTGCAGTCTAGCCACATCATCTTAGGCTGCAGAGGTAGTGTCATGATCTGTTGAAGTTCAACAGTCTTTGCCCATGACCTGGAATAACCAAAGATCCCTTTTGGAGTGGGCTGCGGGAAAGTTAACGTAGAAATGAAGCTGTGGTACACATAAAAGAAAAAGCAGCTAGTAGACCAGCTTGTATTTATGTGCGTTCAGCCAAAGCATCTGAAAACAGTCATAGCTTCCTGAGTAATTATTTCCTAAAATTTGACTAATTGTCAGTCTTATTTTATTAGAATTTTTTGAAGGTTATGCTGTCTTTTGGGGAAGAAGAGATAGGGTGATTACCATGACTTTGCTTTAGTGTTCTCCTAAAGCTGAAAAAAGCTGACCCAGTGACAGCAAAACCAAACAAAAACTTGTCCAGCAAACCCCAACCCCGAACGTGTACCTTTTAAATTTCTGTATTTTTTGCTATAGCTTTTCTAATAATAAAGTAGATTTGAATAATGCTTTAGCACGATACCTTTTTTTCAGCGTGGGAGGGAACAAAAAATTTTTTGATTGGGGGTGAAAATTAGATACTTGGTATCCAATTGGTTTGGATACTTTGTTTTTTACTCCAGCCTGTAACTTTAAAAAAAAAAAAAGTATTAGAATGTCAGATGTCACTCTATAAGATACATGAGCTGCACCTAGTATGTTCTCTTGATTTCTCCTTCAGCTAATGGAATTTTTTTCCTGAAGGTATTCCTCTCGAGGAACAATGTTACAAATATATTATTGATAATCTTTCTGCCTTTTAGTTTAATTTTCAGTTTCACTAATCCAAATCCTTTATATTTGTGGCTTAAATATTATTAAAAATTAAGGTGTTGAATTGCACGTAAATGCTGAAAGTTGTTGAGATAGCTGATGGTTGAAATGCTTCAGAGAGTTTTGGTAATGCAAATTATTACCTTTTTAATATGGAGGGAGGGGAAAAATACTTTGAATCATAACCTTTACTAAATCCAGACACTTTGAAGATCATATAGTCACGCATGCAAAGAAGATAACTTATTTATATTTGTATGCTGGCTATTATTTGATCCTTAGTGATGAAAAAAGCAGAGTTCTACTCTTCTGTACATTTCTTCTGATCTAGATTGACCTGTAATTACAATTTCATGGAGAATTCAATGCTATGAAAAATGAGAGCAGTCACTGATCTTTGTAGGTCCTCATACATTTAACCCTGTGGTGCAGTTTAAAGAATTAAATATAGGAAACAATGCAAAGGAAGAAATGGAAAAAAATGACTTTTTCAAATATCTGCAGATTGAAAATGAAATGGTAATTAATTTTTAATGCATTGACTGTGGAAGTTTACCCTTTATGTATAAAGTGACAGGAAGAGTGGGAGAAATTACTTTCTCAATGGAAACTTATTCAGTCTGAAAAAAAAGAAATGCAAATTTCCTTATTCATATATTACGTATAAGTTTTCTAATCAAAAGACAGCATTAGTATCTCTTTGTGATTCTTTAGTGTCAACTGATAGGCACAGATGTAGTACTTGTATACAACCATTTCACAGAAGACTCTAATTATAGCTGACAGCCATCACAGAAGTACTAAACTCAGTATCAGGACAAACGTATATGAAGAGAAAATTTGTTTTCGTGAACTGAAAGGTCATCTGAAACAATTCCTGCATTCCTTTAGCTTAGGAATTTGTTTGAATCATAGAATCACAGAATGTTTGGGTTGGAAGGGACCTTAAAGATCATCTGGTTCTGATCCCCCCTGCCATGGGCAGGGACACCTTCCACTCCAGCAGGTTGTTCAGAGCCCCATCCAGCCTGGCCTAGAACACTGCCAGGGATGGGGCGTCCACAAGTTTTCTGGGCAAGCTGTGCCAGTGCCTCACCAATGCAATGGTTATTCTCTTCTAGCACATAAGGGGTGAATGAACTCATGAATCCATACCGAGAGTGACAAAATTATAGTAGTGTAGGATGTTCCTCCTCCCACAACACAGTAATCTCTTCTACAGGAACTGTATCGTAAAGGTGCATGACTAGCAGAGTTTATCCAGTATTTTGTAATTAAATAATGAAATAGTTATTAGTACAAGATAGAAGAGGCCTCCAAGAGTTAATTTCTGGTTCATGGTCTTGCAGCAGTGTTTTCCTGTGTAGCAGCCTCACCTAGACCATGGGAGGATGGTGCTTAGGTTATCTCTGCTTGCAGACTTCATCCACATTCAGAGTTGTGCTTCTCTGTGACTGTCATTGCTAGTCTATAGTAGTTTGATTCTGCATTAATTGTGATTTTACATATATATATATATATATATATATAGAGAGAGACTTATATTTATGTAATATATATAAAAGTTGTTGCAGCTTAGATTTAAGGAGAAGACTAAATCTTCAAATATTTGGTAGGAGTGATTGTGAAACACATCTGCATGATGGTCAGAAAAAGGTTATTTATTCTGGATGGGAAGCTGATCTAGAGTAGTAACTGAGTAATGCTGTATATACATACAAATATTTTTTCTTCTTAGAGTCAAGTCTTCCTTGACTTTCTAAGAGGGTTGGGGTTTTTATAATGCTTAAGCCCTTTAGAATGGAATATTTTCTTACTCACCCACCTTGCCTCTGGGTGGGAGGTTTAGATTTTTCTGGATATACTAATAAAGTAATAATTAAAAGATAATATTCCTTTAAAAATAGTCCTGTAGAACTGGTTTTATTTTGTTTCTGTATTATACAGGTCACCAGAAAGACCCACTGGAGATCTTCGGGAAAGAATGAAGAACAAACGTCAGGATGTTGAGGCAGAGCCACAGAAACGAAGTACAGAGGAATCATCCTCTCCTGTTAGGGTAAGAGTGGAGTTTGCAGAACTCCAGATCCCTCAGTAAAAATTGGGCAGTGTGTCCTAGAAACCTTATTGTTGTCACTTGTAATATTGAAAATGTTTTAAGGAACTGATCATTTTGTACATAGCATATCACATTTTTTGTTATAAAGTGTCTTAACAATTGTACTGTTTTGCAATTTTGTAGTGCTTTCTGGTCTTTTGGTTCCAAATGATTTTTTAAACCCCAGAGACTTAAAATGTGTTATAAATACTGATAAACAGGTATTTAATAACAGTGCAGACTCTTTGATTATTACCAAGAAAGTATACTAACCATTGTTTCAGTCGTCCACTATTTTCTCCCCAACATTTATTCATATCCCTTGTATACATGCATCCTGACTTAAGCTGTTCACCCCAAATTTGCTTTTGATGAAACCATGCAATTATGATTGTGCTGGTTCATTTTGCCTTCCTCCTCACATACTCATCAGGCACCCCAACTGCTTAATTAATGGATTTTGCAAAAAATTCATTATTGTTCTTATTTTGTAAACATCTTTCTGCAACCCTGTGGCCCTCAAATATCAAAATTTAATTATTTTTAAATTGTGTTATCTGTTTCTGATGTTACAAACAAATAGGGATAGAGTTCATAGTGTGACCTTGTACTTTTGTAGCAATAGCACCACTGTGTTTCTGCACCATGTTTAAGACCATCTTCATATGAATAATTTTGAAAAGGTTTTATTTGTAAAAAACTAGTTTTGCTTCTGCAAATATTGACAATGTTCTTTTATTTCCTCTTGGTCTGTTCCTACTTGTTGTGTAAAATGAATCATTTATGTCAGCTGTAAATAAATCAGCAGCAGCTGCTATCATTAAATTTAACAGAATGGCTTACCTTCCAATCATGTTTTCAGTTGCTGTTAATTTTTGTAAACCCTCAGTCTTTTTACTGAAATGTGTTTCTTTTATTTTCTAATAGTTTGAATAAACTGTTCAGTTATTGAGTACATGGTTGGTGGGAAAATTTTTTTTCCAACCGTCATTAAAAATTTACTGTAACTTCTGTCCTGGTGCAACTCTAATTTTAATGTAATTCTTACTTTTGATTAGTTAACCTTGCTTTTTATAGTGTTCTATTAATGTAATAATAAAATACTCTTAAACAACTAAAACCCAAGTGAAAGTGAACTGGAAGCAAGAATCTAAACGAATTGGAGAATTAGTGTTAATGTATCAAAGAATTATTTATAGATCAAGCATACAGCAGAGTAAAAAATGCTCTGTTTCAATCTCATAAAATGGAAGATTGAGGAAGCAGCTGAAGTTTTGTTTAGTTCCATGGAGGCAACTCTCAAAATACAGGATATCAAAGAAAATATTCTGGAACAAGTAGATGAAGAGGGACAGTCGTCAAGAGTTGCTTTGCAAAGAACCAGGATATCTAAAAGGACAGAAGACTCAAGTGACTGAACTGCTAAGAAAAATCTTGCTCCATTGGTAGAGCTGCTGTTATGGTGGAGATCTAATATGTTATGTTTCAATATTTTAATAAAGCTTTTGGGGTAACAGCAGAACTTGATAAGAAAACTTTGAAATAATGAAAGGTAGCTTGTTCCATAAAAAGTTTCATAATTTTGGTTAAAAAAAAAAAAAAAAAAAAAAAGACCAATCAGAAACATTCCTGCAGACAAAATCTGTGCTTCACCAGACTACTAGGCTGAAACTTCGATGGAGAGTAGTGGTTAAGAGAGAACTGCCTGATATAGGTCAGACTTGTTTTGAAACAAGACTTCTGAGGCAGATGTGTAGATAGTCAAAGAACAGAAGGTATAGTATTTTAGGTTTAGAAGCCAGCTAAAGGGAGAATTTAGATAAAGTTGAATTACACAGAATGCTATTGTAATTCATTTAAAGAACTATAACTTTAAAGAACGTAGAAAAAAGTTGGACATACCAAATGTCAAACTTTGCAGATTTGAAACCACTTTGGGATTACTGAAGTCTGAGGAATGCCATGGGGGTTGGGAAAGATAGTTTTTGGCAGTACAATGGCAGATGAAACTTGGTGTTGGCAAGTGCAAGGTAATGCACAGTGAAGAAAGTATTCAAAACAAGAAATGAATGAATTTTTTAAAAGTAACTGAAACCACTTAGTAGAAAAATAAGTTATTGTGGACAGCTCAATGAAACCATGTGTTCCAAGTGAAGTCACAGTTGTAGAAGCAAACATTCAGGTATATTAAATGGAACAGAAAATGACTGATAATATGCTGTAGAAATTCATGGTCCAGTTTTATTTGAAATGCTGTTTGGTTGTCATCACCTGTATGCAAGAAAATACAGTCAAAGGTCTTCTTGAAGTGGGCAAAGAGGTGAGAAATAAACTGGAGAGAAGAAAGGACATGGGATGAATGTATATAATGTATGTTTGAGAGAATGTGAGTTAGATGCGTCATATTTGTACTTTAACCCAGTAGAAAGGGTGGCAAATTTGGAAGTGACAAGGGGAAATGCTATTTATGTTATATATAACAATTCTGCCTGGTTGCCAGAAGATAGACACGCAAAGCTGAATAGGTTCCACAAGAAGCTAAGACAGTATAACTAGTATAAAATCTTTTCAGAAGAGATGTTTTATTCTTTGGAGACATGACTAGTACAATCTGTATGTATTTAGGAAGAAACTTCCTATACTGACAGTTTATAGACTATATCCCTTTTTATTTCTTCATGCTTTGTGTTATTATTTGCAGAGACGATATGCCGTGTTATGTGGACACCTACATTCAACTCAGTTGTTTTTGTGTTTCTTGGATTTGTGTTTGGAATTACTTGAGCACTGTATGTTAGCGTATGAATCATTATACAAATAATTAGACGAGGTGCCTGCTCTTACTATATTCAGTTGGAAATTTTTATTTTAAATTAATGAGAAGACAGTTACATTGGTGGTATGAAGTCTTACCTGAAGTCTTAATGTGGAAGGTGTGTGTGATTTGGAAGAAACAGTGGGAGTAGCTTAATGTACATTTAGGAAGGTTTTTGTAAGGAATGTGTATCACTTGTTTCGTATCTGTGGAATTTGTCGCTGTAGCTTTTATTTCCATTGGAAATAGGACTCAGCATTGTCTTCCATCTCCGAAATGGGAACAAATACCACTTAATGTCAGGGAGGCTTCAAATTCATTTACTTATGTGTTTCTGTAGCATGGTAGTAGTTATAAAGATACCTAGAGCAAAACGGTACTGTGCTCGGCCAAAAGGTTGTAGCTGTAATAGCTTACTGTAAGTTTAAAGGAATCTGTGCTTTGGAATGAGTTTATTTTGCTGCTGCATGTATGTGTGCAACCTGATAAGGTTCAAACTGAGATTTCTGCAATGCAAGAATTGTAGGTTCTATCAGTCTTCTATTCTTTCCATTGGTGTTGGCAAAGTAACACTTCTTGGCTAGAAGCATATTTTACAGATTGGATGAGTCCTTTTGTACTTGGCCAGGCTTTTGTGACAGTAGTGGGAAATTTATTCAAGTAGACATCAAGTCTTGTGCTGTAGAGTGCTGATCACATGGGGCATAGAACTTCGACTTGAATAGACCTTAAATACAATCTCACAGAAGTCAGCCATAATGTCATGAGTTTTTCCCTTTCTTATGTGGCATCTCTCCTAAACATCAACTTGAAACTGTAAACATCTATCCAACACCTGCTATGTTTAGCTGTGAGCATATACCTGAAAACAGCATAGACAAAGTCTACTAAGTAATTTCCTCTTAAGACAAGTGACATTGTTTTTTAATAAATAAGTATATAATTATGTAAGTATAATGGTTTTCATCTATCAAATGGCATTTTTCAGAGTCTGCAGAACAAGAGTGAATATACAGTATCTTCAGGTACCAATGACAGTCATGCTATTGGCCTTTAAAAACTTAACTTACTTTATTCTTGGCTTGTTAAGGGAGACACAAAAAAGGTCTGTAAGGATATGAAGGAAATATTTAATTCCCATAGTATGAGGGAATCAAATGTGTTACAAGTGTAACAAGTAAAATAAAAGGAATATGTTGAAGATTTTTCAGTGAGAAAAATTAGGTATGTGTTCTAAACCATCATAACTTAAATTCTTGATTAGCATGCCCCAGGAAAAATATACTCAATTTCTAAACTGATATTTATTTTTCAAGGTGCAATGTTGTCAAAGTCTTTTTTCTTGACAACTAAACAACATTAGTGTGAAATACCATGCTTGCCATATATTCAGTATTTCAGTTTGATAGCTGTTTTTGTTCTCAGTTCTTCTGTAGAAATATGATTGTGCCACTTCCCAATCTTTCCACTGAAAGGAGTAAACACAGGCTCTTGCAAGATGCTTGTATTGGCTCCTAAGTCTGAAGAGGTAGGCATGATACATACAGGTTGTATAGTATTTTTAACATGGGTTATTAAATTGGACTTGAAGCATTGACTTGCTGCACGTTCTTTGATGACAAGGTATTTGATGAATTGTCTTTGGGAGTTTTTTTTTAATTGGTGTTGAGAGTTTGTCCTACTGTTCATATTTCAGTGTGCTAGTAAGAGGTAGTGTTGAATTAATAGAAGCTAGTATTCATATTTAAAAAATTATGGTTTTTATGTTACAGGGCATAGTTGAAGTATGTAGAAGTATACAGCCCACTTGAACAACTGTATCTTTCATGGAGGGTGGGCTAGAAAAATAAGAACAGTCTTATGAAAGAAAAGAATGATTGCAGAGAAGCCTTGTTATGCTTACAGATTTTTGAACTCAGCAGAGTAATTTTCTTTTAAAGTAATTTGCTTTGGGGCATAGTAGAATTCTGGCCCTTAGATTGAATGTCTTTGGTACATGTTGAGACAATGGTTTAGTGGATGTAGTCTTGTGTGCAGTTGATGTCAGCAACCAGCATGACTCAGTAAGTTATGACCTTCTGCATAATTTTAGAGATTTACATCATTAAACTAGAGATAAGTTTTTAACATTGTTACTGAATAAAAAGGAATAGTTGAATTTTACTGATTTTTGAGTGACTGCAATTTTATTTTGTTTCCTTAATGTGTTTCTAAGGTGATGTTAAGGTTTTAAATTAAATCAAGATCTAAATCCCAATAAGGAATAGCTAGTGAAATTCTCAGGCATCTCCTTTTCTTGATGTTTCTCCCAAATACCAATATGAAAGAATCCTCAGAAAAACAAAAGAGGGCACTATGTGAGCTGAGAACAACAGGGCTATGGGACAGATTTTGCTGTTCTAGTTTCCTATTTAATAAATTAACCTGAGATACTTCAAGCTTGAAATTTCTTCTTCTGCTAGTAGTGAAAAAACTTTGTTCTGTATTCCACTTGAGCCCAGGTACATCACACAGAGTGTTGCTTCAGGAGATGCAGAGGTGCAACTATGCAGCTCTGTACTGGAATTTAGCAGGGGCACAAGAGCAGCACAGCATCAGTTGACTTGAAATTATCTTTTTTCTTGTAGGGATAGTCTCTGGCTTTCTTAGGTGTTCACAGGACACGGAAAATGGGTGCTACTGCATTAGTTAGACTTTTCTTGGAGACGGTGAAAGTCCAACACAAAGCTGTCAATGGAGCTTGATTTGATTGCGTTGCTTTAGAATTTTTCCCTTTCTGCCAGCAAAGGGTCTCTGGGTTTTTTTATTATCTCCTCTCCTTCCACGTTCTTTGTCCTTTGAAGAGTTAAATGCTTCCACTTCTGAGGCTCATCTGCCTTGCATATAAATATTCTTATTTACAGCTGAGAATTCTTGCTCAAGCTGTTAAAATTATTCTCTTTAAATGTTCATTAAACTTCTGGTCTTTAGAACTTAATCTCTTGTTTCAGTGCCTATTTTAAACTTTATTCTCTGATATGTGCTTGACTCTTGCCCTGCCTTTAAGCCTTCTTATTTTATTAATCCTTTCTTCTCTTTTCCTCATCTACTATTTGCATTCTGATTATATGAAATTGCACTAGAACATGTAGCCTGTGGAGTCTCTGCTTGTTTAGGAAAGTATTTGTTCAACAGGCTAAAGGGGAAAATGCTTTTTGTACTATAAAAAAAACCCAGCCAAAATACCATGTAAAATACACCTGCTTCTTCAGGCTTCTTTTAAAATAAAGTTGTTTACTCTAATGCAGCATTTTTCCCTTTGTAGAAAGAGTCCTCACGAGGAAGACATAGAGAAAAGGAGGATATTAAAATTACAAAGGAGCGAACACCAGAAAGCGAAGAGGAAAATGGGGATTGGGAAACAAATAGAGAAGGTATGTATTGAACTGACAGTCCCCTGATGCCTCAGAGAACTGTGAGGTTTCTGGGCTGTGTGTCAAAAGGAATGCTTCAAGATTTGGTTTCTAAGCAGAATACTTTCATGCAGTAGCCGTTAATTTTTGTTTTTGAGGAGAACTAACAAGTTACCTGAGTTGGACTGCTACAGTGGTTCAGTGGTTAAACCAACTAGCTTTAAAAACACAGGCTTTTTTTTTTTTTCCCACTCCTGACTACTCAGGCAATGAGAAATTTTAGTATAGTCTACTCCATGGTGCATCATTCACATTAAGGTCACTAGATGAATCCAATTGCATCTAAAGTAATTTTGGAACCTGTTGGTCTGAGAAGAAAGTGTAACTCCTTTGAATTCAAAAGTCAGCCATTTTTGTTGCATAATTTTTAATGGTGTAAACTGTCATTATCAAGTTCTCCATTAGAATAACAACAGTTGAAGGTGGACATCAGTGAAATATTTATGTTCTAAAAATACTTGAAGAATGCTAAGTGTCTTGCATTACCTTTGTAGTCACTTCTGTATGAGTCGGTGGGTGGGAGTTTTTGGGTTTGGAGGACTTTTAGTGCTTACTGAAAGTTTCATTGTTGCTGTGGGCACCTTTTTTTTCCTCTCCTAAGTTTCACTTCTGTTAAGAGTCCAGGTTAACCTGATAGTGATGTTACAGGAGCTTCTACTGAACCATGGTGTTTCTGTAGTGTCCTGACAATCTGTGTTTCAGAAGTAGTTACAATGTTGCAAGAGAAAAATGGCAATTCTGATCCCATCTGAGGGAATTCACATATAATGAATATATTTGCAATGAAGTTCACCTTTTATGTAGTTCCTGTATGTAGGAAGGGAGTGAAAGCTAATAACTTTTTAATGAGGTCGTCTTTTCTCTGACAGATATTTTCCCAAAATGCTTTTTGAATATTAGACTTAAATATCCATAAACAAAATTAATATAAACAGAGTGAATAAATTCAATTTTCAGTAAGATTTCAGTTTCCAGGTTGGAAGCTTGAGATATTAACTGTCCATGACTTAATGAAAAAATGTGATAAACAGCATTTTTTCTACTGTGAAAACCAAACAGTCGTAATGTTGTAAAACCAGATGTAAACTCTTGAAGTGTATGTTCATCCAATGAAAGGATTAATACATAACTCCTCTCTTATTTTAAAATCAATGTTTACATGTAATTAATTAAGTATATAAATTGATTTGTAAGACATTGTATTAAATAAACCCTTCTAGTATTGTGCATCACTATATGAATCTGTTTCATGTGAGTTCCCCAGTTAAGTAGTGCTCTACATATTTTCACTCCTTGTGAAGACACACAGTTTTAATTTTTTTGCCAAATTTCCTTTGTCCATTCATGCAGTTCTTAAAAGTCATGGAAATATTTATGGTTGGCATCTAGTATGCTAAATGTTATTGTTGTATTTTTCATAAGAAATTGTCTACTAATCTATTTACTTTTTTTTTTTCCTCAAATAAAGACTCTGATAATGGAGATGTTAACTATGATTATGATCATGAGCTGTCTTTGGAAATGAAGCGCCAAAAGATTCAGAGAGAACTCATGAAATTGGAACAGGAAAACATGGAGAAACGAGAGGAAATAGTAATTAAAAAAGAGGTTTGTATTATGTAAATGTGAAATTAAAAAAACCCAAGTCATCAGCCACTTCATAGGCTTCTAATTGTTTCCCAGAAGACTTAAAGTTTTTGGGCCACAAATGCACAATTGTGTTACGTGATAGTAAATATCTGGCACCTGTATAATTAGTATGTGACTTGAGTGCTTGAAGTGAGTATCTGATGAGTCATCCAGCACAGTAACTAAGTTTTCTCCTTTGTGAAGTCAGCTATTAAATTAGTAGGACTTAATGCATTTTAGTGATACAAAACTAGTAAGATCTGTAACAGAGAAGATAGGTAAAGGAAAAAACAAGGCATTTCCCAATCTCATATTCCAACTTGCCTAGTAGTAACAGAATAGAGTGACAGAGACAAAGCTGTAGCTGTTAGAAACTCTAAAATTTTGGGGAAGACTAAAAAAAAAAATCCTCTAAGGATTTTTCTTTCAGACAAATGTGTTAGTTGTGAGCATACTGATTTTAAACCTTAAGTTACAGTTTTTGTAACATATTACAGAGTGCATCACTTTCTCTTCCTCCACACTTTATCTGTTGTCTTCCTTTTATGCTGTTCTTTGCAAATAATGTGATGAGGTTGAAGGAGAGATGTACATGGTTCTCATACTCTCACTTGCTGAATTTGCATGTTTGACACACATATCGGCATACAGTTACACTTTTGAGCATCAGTATCTTACTGGTTAATTACATTCTTTCCCTCAAGATTTCTCCAGAGGTGGTTAGATCTAAATTATCACCATCACCATCACCAAGAAAGTCCAGCAAATCTCCAAAACGAAGGTCCAGTCCCAAATCATCATCTTCAGCTAATAAGAAAGACAAGAAAGCCTCTACTGTCTCTTCACCACTTTTGGAGCAGCAGAGGTCAGTACGTAGATGCATCTTGCAAGATAATGAGAACAGAGAACCACACTTACATTTATTGCTGGAGTTTTCTTAAATAATGTTTTCCATTTTCCTTCCTTTCAGTGCCCCTGATTATATAAATTTAGAAGATCTTTCAATTGTGCATTGTGAATCATCTTATGCAGATAATTGTCATATGGATGTTGTTTTCAGTTGATTATTTTCATGGTTTACAATTGGATCTTTTCTCTGAATCCTCAGAATCTTTGTGAGGCAATGAGAAAGTACAAACCATTGAAAAGAGGAAAACACTTTTGTTTGAAATGCTGCAGCCTGTGAAGTAGCCTCTCTAAATTGAAGCTTTTAAAATTTGACCAACTGCACATTCAGTTGGTATTGCATATTACTGTTAAAGATAAAAGGTGTGACTTTTAAGCAGGGAATTTCTAAGAATTCAGGAGAGAATAGGAAGTGAGGGACGTGGGGGGGTGGGGGGGGGACAGGGAAGAATTAAGGATAAAATATGTAAAAATCAGAGAATTTTAACCAGCTGCAGTGCCACCAAAGTCAATCTCCAAACCTGCTTCTAAAGTTCTTGCCAACCACAAGATATTTTGAATTGTTGTTTGCCGCTTTTAGATAGGAAAGAAATTACTGTAGCAGTGTAACCAGACACATCTGTGTTTGGGAAAATCCCCTATTTGACCTATTTGTTAAAATCTCCTTTAAAATAGGGACAGAATGACATTGTTTCTGCTACAGGAATGGTTTAGCATGTGCTGGTATACTACTGACATATGCAGTGATACCTAGTTGATAGGATTTATCTTAGTGGTAAATTATGCAGAAAATACATAACATTTCTTATTGTGAGATGCATACTCAAAAATGTTTAGATGCTTCGTCCTGCCAGGTAGTTAACATGAAATTGAAAACATGAGTAGTTCAAGTAATTTTGTGTGTGTTGTTGGGGTATTGCATTGCAGAAACGGGAGTATAAATAGACATGGTACTGTATGGATTTTTACTTCTGATGTACACAGTTCATGTAAGGGCATTTTCTCTTTGAAAACTGGTTCTGTCTGAATAAGAGCAATTTCTATTTTTGTTCACTTCCATCAAGAAAAAAGGCTATAAATCGAGGAGCTCAACATAAATTTTTACCGTCTCTATTCACCTTTCTGTCAAGTTCTGCTATCCAATGGTGCTTGCTAAGGGAGTTGGTAAATCCCATCCTAAAAGCTTGAAGGCCTTTTATGTTATAACTTTCCTGTCAATGATTGAGAAATTACTATTTGAAATAGTTGTCAACTCTTTATTTTTATACCTCCCCCGCCCTGTAATTTCTCTCTAGGAGTTCTAAAAGTAGCCAGAGTAAAAAGAAAGGTCCTCGTACCCCTAGCCCTCCTCCTCCAGTACAAGAGGAAACTCCCCTGGGGAAAAAACACAAGGAAAAACATAAAGCAAAAGAACGTTCAGAAGAAAAGGCAAGGGACGTGAAAGAAAGAGGGCGTGACTTTGAAAGGCACAAGGAGAAAAAAGAGAAGCAGAGGTGAGTTATATTGCATTTTTAGCTTTTAACTCTAACCTTGCTTTCAAAATTAAGTTTTATAGAACACTGAATAATAAGAGTGGTATTACCTACTTTCCCAACAACCTCTTCAGTACTCAATTAAGTATTTTCAGTGTGTTATGTAGATGGGTTGATAGACTATAACTAACAGATTCGTAGGTTTTAATTGCATAACTTAGTAAGTTTGCAAAATGAAAGTTTGAAAGCTTCATTACTCCTCAAGAATTTGGATCTTCACCTGTGGAACAGGTTGTTTGCCAAAATCTTTATTGAAGTCATTCACTGGTCTGATTGTATGCTTTTCTGAAATCTTAGAGGACTAATATCTTTACAGGTTGTCAGTGCGCATTTAAACTCTCCCTAATCTTCAGTAGGTTAAAGTATTTTTGAGGTTGTCAAAGACTAGTGACCTTTTAGAATTGCTTCACTTTTGCATATATACATATTTATATAGTTACAAAATGGTGGACTACTATGACTATTCTATTATTGCCTGGAGCATACATGTCCACTTAAGCTGAAAGATACATGATCTGCATTTTTATGTCCTGAATTTTCTTGATGAAAGTAGGGTACATGTTGTTAAGTCATACTTTGTAACTGGCATAGCAGACTAATGATTGGAAGCACAGTGAATCATCTATTTTTAATTGATTAAATAAATTCCACCATACTTAGTTGAAAGTATTTTATTTCCCTCACGATTGCACACTCCATTATTGGAAGGAAGACGCAAGCACTAGAAAGGTACATTCTAGGTAGTGCTGAAAGCACCATGACAGTACTTGTCTTATCATGGTGCTATAACCAGGTGTTGCTGTGGTGACTACAGCCTTGTATTTCACTGTTGGAATTTTGTCTTTTCTTTCCCCTACATAATAAAAATGTAGTTGTAATGTCAAATCTCTGTGAGGTACGGTCAGTGAAATAGTTGAAGGTTTTGATGGATTACTTTCATTGACTTGCTGCTGGGATTAGCCTTTAAAAATGTGTTTGAGCTTGAAGCTGTATAAATAAAATTCTGATATTACAGAAACTTTTTAATAAGATAGCAAAATATTTCTCCATTGGTAATAATTCTGATTTACCTCCACGTGAAATGTTAGGTAAAATTACAATAAGGTTTTTTTGGTTTTACCTTGTTCTAGTTTTTACAGTCCAGTGTAGCAAGAAATTTAGTGCATATCTTGCATTCTTGAGTTTTGCTAGCTTAAGGTAACTTCATATGTGAAGTCGTAGGTGGAACAAATGATTGCATAACATAGCTCTTGATATGATAATCACAAGCTCTGTCTTGGAGGTGTCTAGTTTCTTAGAATTGTGCTAATGCCGTCTTAGCCCTGTTAAACAAGCTGCTGTTTATGTTTCCCAGGGATCCGTCTGAAAGCTCCCGTAGACAGAAACGTTCTCCTAGTCCCGCAGATCACTCTGGCAGTAATTCTTCCCCTTCCAGGGAGTACTCGCCACCTGCTGCAAGGCGAAAGCAAACCTCCCGAGCTCCAGCCAAGTCAACCACTCACAAACATAACTTCTCACCCTCTCGCAGGTGGGAGGTCAATTCTGTGGATTTTATTTCCTTTAATAGTTCTGGTTTGGAAACTTCCTCTCTTGGTTTGAGTACTTGTTTATGAGTCTGTTGTGAATGTTTGTGCCTCAAACACTTGAGCTCTGAGACTCTTTGGTTTTTGTTTTTTGCAATGTTACTACAGGGAGGGTATCTGTCACATCAGGAACGCAAGTCACGGTGAAAGTTTCTGTTTATCTGTTGCTCTCAAGTGTTTTGCCTTCAGGTAGAATTTCAGAAGTCTGATATGCGATACAGTGAGCCTGTGAGCCTTCGGGAACTTTCTTCTTCCCTTACCTTGGAGCTTTCTTCCTCCCTTACCTTCCCCTTTTTAAAAAGTGGAATATGGGAAAATATTTTACCTTTGAGATTGGAAATGGGCAGAGTTTCTCTGTTCTAGAATGGGTAAAATGATACACAGGTCCTGGTTCTGCACCTCTTTCTTGAGAAGCAGGCACATCTGGCTAAACAGTACTGTACAAAGCTTCTTGCAGGAAGTTTTAGGGAAGGTGTCATATCTGTTAGTTCTTGAGGCTTTGAAAAAAGTGTTTTATCATCCATTAAAAATGGAGTAGGCTCCTTATTTTGGCCTGAAAGAGTGTAAGCTCAGGTTTAGAATGGCAGTGCTAAATACTACTGTAGTCCCATGTTTGTATAATGGAAAGCAAGGCATTCTTATTTTCTGCACCTCTGTTGAAGGGTGAGGGAAGCTCCAGATGTCATACATATTTCTGCAGGCTGATAAAGCAAGCAAAATAAAACCCATCCATTCAGCAATCCAAAGAGTTGTAAGTAAACTGTTTGGCTTTTGTGGTGACTCCATTCAGCTGGAAGAACATTGGATTGTTTTATGGTAGATGTGACTGCTGGACATTTTTGCTATATTGGATTCTTCATAGGGGAAGAGAGTTCTTCCTGGACCAGTAGTGTGGAGTCTGCAAAATATCTCTTCTGTGCTCTTTTCCCTGTTTTTTAACTGACTCTAGTGTCCTGGTTTCAGCTGGGTAGAGTTAATTTTCTTCCTAGTAGCTACTGCAGTGGTGTGTTTTGGATTTAGCATGAGAACAATACTGATTACACGCTGATGTTTTAGTAATGATTACCACAGTTTCCCACACCCTGCCAGTGAGCAGGTGCACAAAATGCTGGGACGGAGCATGGCCAGGACAGCTGACCTGAACTGGCCAAAAAGATATTCTATACCATAGAACATCATGTTCAATGTATAAACTGGGGGAGTTGGCCAGAAGCATCCAATTGCTGCTCAGGGACAGGCTGGGCATCAGTTGAGGTGAGCAAATATGTTGTGCATCACCATTTCTCTTGGTTTTCTTCTTTTTCTCTCTCTTTTTGTTATCTCCCTTTTGATTGCTCTTTTTGTTGCCATCATGGTTATATTTTACTTTATTTTAGTTTTTAAACTGTTCTTATCTCAACCCACAGGCTTTACTTTTTTCCCATTCTTCTCCCCACCCCATTGGGGGTGGGTGAGGGAGTGAGCAAGCAGCCTTGTGGTACTAAGCTGCTGTCTGGGGTTAAAGCATGACATCCAGTATTTTGTTCATCACTGCCTGCTTGTAGTGAATGTTGTGCAAGGGAATGTTAAGCAGGGAAGATAAATGGGCCTTCTGCTAGAAGCAGGGAAGGGTATTTGAAATATTTTGTATCCATACCATTGAAAGCCTTCCATGCAAGCCAATCTTGGTCATTCTGTGTCTCAAAATAATGATTTTACAGGAAAAAACAAATGTGGTCTTAGTTTAAAGACAGTAAGTCGTGAAAGTATTTTGGATTCTGTCAGTCATATCTAGCCCTGACAGAATTTTACATTTACTGCTTTGGAAGTTTTACTACTAATTCCAGATTATCTGTTTAATTTGCATGTGAATTGTCATCTTAGAGGGATGCAGGCTACTTGTTTCCTCAGAAACAGTGAGATTTTTGAAGATATGTTGTCCAGGTGTGGCTTTTTAGCTCCCACTCTTCTCCTTGTCATCTCTGGAGTTTTGTGAAGTAGAAGGGATTTGGAGTTAAGGACAGTATATATTTCATGAGAAAAGATACTTGCAAGTTACTTTGGTGCTGACGAGGGAAAAATACCCCACTACTGAGCCTAAAGACTTGAAGTGTGTTTTTGTCCATGTTAGTCATATTATGAGGAAATTTTTTATTGTTGTGTAAATTATCTTTAGTTGGTAACAGAATTTTGAAGATCTGAAATATTTTGTGTACATTTTCTTATTCTATCAGTTGTGAGTTTTCCAAGTTTGTGTAAATATTCACGTTGGCTAACATTTTAAGTAGGTATGCATATGGTTTTTCTGGATCTAAGAATGGTTTAAAGATCAATCCTTACAATAAAGGAAGTGTTTAAGGAGTATTTAGAAGTGTGTAAGGAGGAGACACTGTTGCTTTGTAAAAAAATTTAATGCTGTTGTAACCAAAAAGTCTTAGCTACAACTCGTAAAAATTATCTGTAATTTTATTACAAACTCCAAAAACAATTTTATATTGAATAAAATAATGGTTCTTGTTTGGGAATGGGAAAGAAGATAATGATTTTTTTTTTCTGACTCTCCCTTCCCTTCCCCTACATTCTGGTAGCTATGTAATATAATTTGGATTGGAGAAATTTTTCCTGGGCATTAAATAAATAATAATAATTTAAAGATAAGCGTATTTTGAAAACATATACTTGCTACCCTGGAGGGAAGCCAAGTTTGATGTTTTATAGAAACAGCATGTATTTTCAGCAGAGGATGGAGAATACAAAAATTACCGCTTTTTTGTATGGTATGTCAAGAACCTTTCAAGTTAAATTATTACACATGCCTGTTTTAACTCTTCCTTGCAGGTCTGCTTCTCCATCAGGTCAGCATCATTCTCCCATATCCTCCAGACATCACTCCTCGTCCTCACAGTCAGGCTCCTCTGTTCAAAGACATTCTCCTTCCCCACACCGCAAAAGGACTCCTTCTCCATCCTATCAAAGGACAGCTTCCCCGCCTGCAAGGCGGTCATCTTCCCCCTATCCCCCACACTCTTCCTCTCCACCTCAGAGGAAGCGAAGTCCTTCAAGACACCGATCTCCTGCTAGAGACAAGGGAAGACACGATCGTGATCGGACTTCACAGTCTCACGACAGGCGCCACGAAAGGCGGGACGGTATGAATGAAGATAGCACTTCAGAATCGTTTTTATTTGTTTGCAAATTGCATTTTGAAACTTGATTTTCAAGTGGTGGCATTGTGTGCACCTATCCCAGTGGCTAGGGGTTGAAGAAAATACTGGCTGTATTTTACTCTGCCTGTGCTGGTGGTGCTGTTTGCACGTACTGTGTAATAACATACTCCAGGCAGAACTGCTTATGTAGGCTCAACTGATTGTAAAGGTGCTTGTAGGTATCTGTGTAGGTGTTTCTTGTGTAATGCAGTAGTGGTGTCAGTAGGAAAGTGATTTTCACGGCAGGCTACACTTAAGTAACTATTACTCTTTTCTGTGAGGTGCCCAAATCCAGTCCCCACTGATTGCTTTCTGTTGTCTTTGTAATTGACATTGTGAGATGTCTGCAAAGAAAAAGTCATTTCCTCTATTTGAGTAAAATGTGATGAGCACATATGCTGTTTGCCTCGAGAGACAGATTACAAAGAGTATGTATGTCAGCTGTATTTTAGACTGGCTTAAACTTATCTTCTTATTGCAGTAATATTATAAATGTGTTGTAGAAAAAGCCCAAAACAAAACAGACCCCCAAACTCAAACTAACAGATTTCAGCAGGGCACTGGGGCCTTACAAGTAGTCTAAATATAGCACAAATGTTTTGGAAGTGTCTCTGTGTGTGTGTATAGAAAATAAGAAGAATCCCTGATCGGAGGAGTGTGGTATTCGCATGCCCTCTGAACAGAGAGAAACTGTGAGACAAACAGAGAAGAAGGAAAACACAGTTTTTGTCTCTCTTGCTGTGTCTGTGTTGTGCTAAAGTAGAATGCAATATGGAGATTGTTTACCCAAAGTGAGGATGTTTTGTTCCCTTGACCTATCAGGGCCAAGCAGTGTGTGTGTGTGGGACTGTCACGGGACAGTCATGAGAGAATCAGAGATGAGTGCGGTTCTGTGCAGTTGTGAGCAAGAGTGAGTGCATGGCAGATTCTGTTTAGATACAATGTCCATAGTACTGTATCATAAAGTAATTCATTAGCCTTCTGATGATGGAGTCAATTGCATCATTCTCTGTCCCTCACCAACGTCAGAGTCATCTTTGATTTACAATAGAGGAGTAATGATCCTACCTTAAAATTTTTGAAGTGCTCTTGCTCTTTAGTATGTTTGACATTTATTTTTATTTTCTTACTGTTTTTTGAATGGGTAAATATCTGTAGAGATTCATATTCAGAATAAGATTGTTAAAACTTACTAAATGTATAGATGGATAACCCAGCATGATCTTGTCCTATTTATGTATTAATTTTGATTTGGTAAAGGTATTTTGATTTTAGTGTTATTTGTGTGCTAAATATGCTTGCTCAGATTTAACCAGGTATATAACATTCCAGGTATATAACATTCTTTCTCTTTTCCCTCTTGTTTTACAGAAACAAGAGGGAAAAGAGAAAAAGAAAGAGAAACAAGAGATGATCGTGACTATGACCAAGAGCAGAGTACCTCCAGGGACCATAGGGATGACAGAGAGTCTCGTGATGGAAGAGATCGGAGGGACACAAGAGACACCAGAGATCGGCGGGAGCCGCGGGAATCCAGAGATACTCGAGATTCCAGAGACACGCGGGATTATAGCAGGGACACCAAGGACAGTCGTGACCAGAGAGACTCACGCTCCACGCGCGACTCCCATGACTACAGAGACAGAGAGAGTCGAGATGCCCATAAAAAGGATGACCAGTATCAGGATGACTTGCGCAGCTATGGAAGATCCCATGGCAGAGAGGAGAGCTCTCGTGCTGAAACAAGGAATGACTCCAGAAGTGACTCCAGAAATGAGAGCAGAAGTGATAGAATTGGCAGAAGTCGAGGCAGAGGTCCAGAATTATCTGACAAAGGTATTGTGTAATTTAAAAAATTCATGTGTCCCTATCCTTGAAGATTGAGCATTTGCATTCATACTGCCTTGTTTGATATTTGATATGCAAGTACTGCCAAATAGTTCATGCTTTTAAAGCTGTGTTCAATTCTGTTGTCATTAAATTAGAACTGTTATTGGAATTTATAGCACTTCTGTCTTCTCCATTCATTAAAGTGGCGTAACATTGGTATTCTGCCATCCCATTTAAAAACAAAGCCTAACTCTTACATCACTCTATTTAATGTTTCTGCAACCCTTGGTTTTCCTATTGGCTACAAACACAAGAGGCTGATGTGTAGTGGAAAATTCATAGGGGGTAGTGCATCTCAAAGCACTGGGCAGCAGGTTTCTTATGCTCTTTCAAAAACAACTGCATAGCGTGTGATGCCTGGAAACCATTTCTCATGCAGACTCACCTCTCCCTGCCTCACCACCCTGCCTCATCTGATTTCCAAAAAAGTGTCGCTTTATTCTTTAAAATGGTTTCTGAAGTCTGATGCATTAATAATAATAATTATAAAAAACAACAAATTTTAATAATCTATAATTTATTTTGCTTTTTCAGGCTTGTTGTAACATTTTCATTAGGGAAATTATGTAGTTTTTACAGGGAGAATGATCTCTGCTTTCTCTGCCTATTCTTGCTGCACTATTAGCTAACAGCCTATTCAGAACAATTGTGAACTGGCTTTTGGACTGATACTTCTAGTCAGGAGACCTCATACTATGACAGGGTATGAGGATTCATAAAGTCTTGATTTTGCAGTTTGCAGATAATAACTTTTAAGCAGTTAAATGAAATTTGAATTATTGGTTAAGTAGAGTTTGATGTTACAATCTTCAGCCCATGAACAGCTAATTCAAATTTATTAGATGTTAATACATCAGTTGGTATAAAATATCAGTGGATTTCCTCACCTGTGGAAGCTCATGTTTTGTGTTGCTCCATCTCCATTAGGAAGTCGGGGGACTAGAGGATCCCAGGCTGATGGTCACAGCAGTAGTGGAAACTACCACGACAGCTGGGAATCGAGGAGCAGCTACGCTGATCGGGATCGCTATGACAGTCGGGATCAAGCAAGGGACTCCTCCTTTGAAAGAAGACATGGTGAACGAGATAGGCGTGACAACAGAGAAAGAGGTATTTTAATGCCTGGTTTTACTCATACATCTGTAGTCAAATGTGCAAGTATGAATGTGTGTGTTTCCCTCCTTTTTCTACATTGTTCTGCCCCCACACTGACTCATAAATAGCTCATCTGACACCACACACTGATACTACTCCTATTCTTGATATAACTTCTGTTGAAAGATCATTCATTGGTATAGTATGCACGAATTCTGTCCCCTTTTCTCCCACCCTATGGCTAAGTTTTGGCATCTTCTGTGTTTATTCATCCGAGTAGTTTTTAAACAAACTAAACTTCAAGGGATTTCATTGTACAACTTCATTGTAAAATGTTTTTGCCTCCTCCTCCACTTCATGGTACGTAAGCATGTCAAGCTTAGAGTCATGATTGCGTTTTGTTACTGATTCTGTTTGCCTATATAGAAACATTATGCTTTTGTTCTGTAAATTGCTTGAGTGTGTTTTGGGGAAGGCCTAAACTAGACTGGCAGTTATGGACTACTTACTACCAAAGTAAGTGACAGTCTCAATTTATGCTTAATTCAAATATTTATTGTCTGGGGAGTTTAATAGTGATGAGTGCTTTGCTGTTGTCAATAATTAGTAACTAAGTATTGATACAGATACCAGTGATCAGGAAAACAGCATGCAAGACTTATTTTGACATAGTATGCAAGATGTCAGACTTCTGTACCAGAAAGTGCACTCTGTTGGTTTAAAGGAGCTTCGTACCCGCTTACACTCTGGAATATATTTGTATTGCTCACCAATTAAGAGAACAGGAAGAGTCAGGGAAATGAAAACAGCATGAAAATTGAAAAAGGAGCTGTGAAGACTAAACATAAAATTACAGTGCGTTATTTTCTGTCTTGAGTTTTGATTTACAGGTGACAGATACATTCTAGCTGCTGTGTAATTTCAGTTTTTCAAAGAGCTATTTTGTATGCGACTTCAAAAGATACTTTTTTAGCCTATTGAAACAGATCTGTTGTTGCTTGTTCTTGTGAAAAGCTCTGCTTCAGATTCTCTCTCATCTTCAAGGCAGGATTTCAACTGACATAAACTCCAGGCTTCCTTTTTCATGTCTGCTGAAAAATCCTGAAGACTGAACGTGTCCTGGGGGTTGACTTTTGCAATCTGGCTTTCATCTTTTTCACCTCCCCAGCCCAAATAAATCCTACAGATATATACAATATAATTCTGTGCCCTTCACATCCTAGCAAATTCTTAATTTATTAAGAAAAACAACAAACATCCACCCCCAAAAAAACCAAAACAAAATACCAAGCCAACAGAAAAAACTTTGGAAATAAAAGCATGCAATGACAACAAAATAAATTTGTAGGGGGGAAGTTGCTTTGAATTGATTGTGTTTCCCTTTGGGGGGGGAAAATATACAGCATAAATTCAAAATTCATTGTCTTCTTCTTTAAAAACTTAGATCACTTTTTGTAATGATTAGTCCTCAGAGTTACAATTCAAGACAGCTTCCCTAATTAGACTGCAGTTTTAGTATCTGTCATTCTGACAAAAATTGAGATATGACCTGATTGTGTGATATGCAAGGAGTATGATTTTAAAATGCAAGCTTGCAAATTTCAGCTGTCTTTATTCAACTAAGGCAAATATGCGAGTGTTCCAAACAACCACTGGAACAGTACTTCAAAAAATGAAGTCACATAAGAAGTGCTGACTATCTGCATTTAATTGTGTAATACACTTGCAGTGTTTGATTCACATAAGACTTTCATGTGGATGTTTTGTCACCAAAACTGACATAACAAATAGGAGTTACAGAACTTCTTTATCAAATCTAATACTTGGTATGCAGAGTAAATCATATTACAGTGCTGTAGGCCCCATCAAAAGAATGTGAAACCTGTTCACAGAACCGATTGAGTGGATTGATGGTTTACCTTTTTTAAAAGGCAGAAATGTCACTCAGCTTTGCTTTTAATTTTACGTGGTAACAGGGGAGCACTAAATCATTGTTAATTCACTCAGGGATGAAAATTGATTAAACTGATGGAAATGCACGTTTTATTGATTTAGTTCTGCCCAAACTGTGCCTGCTCACGCCTAGTGGACATTGTCTCAATTTACAGCGAAGTGCACTCAGCCTCTGAGTAATGGACTGAGAAATACCAATCTCTGTTCATGCCATTTTTTCCCTCTTTTGTGTAGTGTTTTTATATATGTGTTGTAGGAAAATAGTTTTATTGATTTGTTGTGGCTCAAATACTACTAACATGGGCATAGATATTGCTATGAAGTAGTAGAAACTTATAGAAATACTCAAAAATATCCAAAATATAATGAAGAATACGTAGATAAGTCTGTGGAAAGTAAATACAATTGGACAAATCAGATTTCACTGTCCTTCTGGATCAGTCATTTTCTACATGTTTAGTTTTCCCTCTGACTGTAATCCACTGTCTGAACAACAGCAAACTCAGATTCTAAACTGTAAGACTCTGCAATGAACACAAATGAAAACTTCTGCCAGCTCTGCTTCCCCTATCTCATCTTTGCATCTCCCTGTCTTGTAGATTTGGTTGTGCGTTTCTGTGCAGGGATCTCATCTGTGATGAGACAAGCCAGTATTTCTAATTTTGCAGAAACTTTTACTCTGTGTTGTAAATAGTATGAGTCTTTGTAAAGTACTTGACTCCTAATAGATTTAGGAAGTAAAATCTTTGTACAGAAGTCTTAACATTTCTTATGCATGCCATTCCCAGCTTTTTTAAGATCTTATATCAGATTTGGAATCATTGGGTAATGCTATAGTAAGAGCTGCATTGTGAGGCATACATTTGTCTTTTGAAGCCATTCAGAAGAACCTGGTAGAAAAGTAAAGATTTTTTTTGGCAACTTTCAGTTAAGTAAGCAAAGCCCACTTTTTAAATATTGAAAAATTCTTTCAAAATTAGTTCTGTTTTTTTGTCTTCCTTCCTCCCCAAAGGGAATATTCAAGTTTCTGCAGGGAGTTGCTTTTCATTTAATGCAAACAAGATCTAGATTGTCAAGACAAAGGCTCTTTTTTTATTAGTGCAGTAGAAGCTGTATATATCCATTTAGCACTTGGTAACCAAACCTGCTTCTGTTCGCAGATCAGAGAGCAAGCTCACCGGTACGGCACCAAGGACGGAGTGATGATCTCGAGCGGGATGAGAGGAGAGAGGAACGAAGGGTGGATCGGTCTGATGACAGGAGAGATGAAAGGGCCCGGGAGAGAGAGCGGGAAAGAGAGAGGGACCGAGAGAGAGAAAGAGAAAGAGACCGGGAAAGAGAGAGGGAGAAAGAAAGAGAGTTGGAACGAGATCGTGCTCGGGAACGGGAGAGGGACAGAGAGCGGGACAAAGACAGGGACCGTGAGCGGGACCGAGACAGAGACCACGACAGGGAAAGGGAACGAGAGAGGGAGAGGGAGAAGGAGCGGGAGCGAGAGCGGGAGGAACGAGAAAGGGAGCGAGAACGAGAGAGAGATCGAGAGCGGGAGCGCGAAAGGGAGAGAGGTCGAGACAGAGACAAAGAAAGAGACCGCCAGAGAGACTGGGATGACAAAGAAAAAGGAAGGGAAGACCGCAGGGATAAGAGAGAAGATATTCGAGAAGAAAGAGGCTCAAGAGATGTCCACGAGGAAAGAAAATCCAAGTGAGTGGATCTAAATGCTACTTCAGTCAAAGAAAAAAAAAGTCAGTCTTTTACTGCCCAGTTTGGTAAGGTAGTAGACAGGGGAGTATCTTAAGGAAGAAGACAACCTGATTATGCATAGGGTTGGTCTGGGGCTGTCTCCCCTGCATCTCTGTGGTACATGCTGGTAGCCCCCAAGTTGGTACTATGCTAGTGAAGTTATTCCAGTGTTTTGTTAGTGCTGAATCATGGAACTGGTCATGAACTAAGAGTTGAGACTGACAATGTAATTTTCCCTTTTAGGTATGCTTGCATTGTCTTGCCTTTAATAATACAATCAGTAATGGAAACGTAGTAGAAAACTGTGGTACGCTATGAAGTCTGAAATTCAGATAGCAGCCATCTAGGTCAGGGTTTGTGACTTTGTTAATTAAATTTCTTTGGAACATGCATTACCCTTTGCACTACCAAATTTCCAACACCAGAAGGTGTTGAACACAGTTGAACACGTTGAACACAACACCAGGGAAGGCGTGAAAAATATCCCCAGTGTTGTGTTGTGCTTCCTTTAAGTTCCATTCCTTGGAATGGCAAGTTAGAAAACTACAGAACTTCATGACATCTTTAAATGTCTTCTGTATGAGGTGCTTAGACTTCAGGGAATTGTATTGATGATAAACTCAAAGCATCGTAAAGAAATTTGATGGTCCATGTTCCTTTTGCAGGAAGCGTCACAGAAATGAAAGCAGTCCAAGTCCCCGTCAATCACCCAAACGCCGCCGTGATCATTCTCCTGATAGTGATGCCTACAACAGTGGAGATGATAAAAGTAAGTGGGAGTGGGCTCTCTGCAGCTGGACACAGGTTATCCTCTGTAGAAAATAACTTGCAATTTTAAACAGAAAAAGCATGGGGAAGGTTTTGTAACTGTTCTCCTTATTTTTCTGAGCACTACAATTTTTCTTCATCTTTATTTGTAACTTATCTTCATTTTGTTACTATGTGTTATGTCTGCCAGGTGATAGTGACTTCCATATCTTCTGTGTAAGGTGCATGTTTACGAAATTGGAAATTGTCTTTTGCTGCTGCATCAGTAGAAAAACCTGAGAAATCTGACTGAAGTAATGAGTTATGTGTTTTAATGGACATTTTTTTTGGGATGCAGAAGACAGCAAATGCTCACATGTTCTTCCCACACAATAAAGGCTATGAAAAAATGTTCTTCTTAGAACAGGATATTCTTTTTCTCATTTCCCTGTCATTTAGAAAAGAACGTTCTTTTTCTCATTTTGCAGATGAAAAGCACAGACTCCTGAGCCAGGTTGTGCGGCCACAGGAATCCCGGTCACTGAGCCCCTCTCACGTCACGGAGGAGCGGCAGAGCCGCTGGAAAGAAGAAGAGCGAAAATCGGACAGAAAGGAAAGTTCCCGGCGCTATGAAGAACCAGAGTTTAAAGAGAGGGTTTCTTCAGCAGATAAGCAAAGAGAGCAGCCAGATGCTTCAGAAGGTTCCCGGTCCAGGGTTCAGGAAAATCTTGGACACCGTCCTTCTGAAGAAAGAGATGCTTCTGATAGAATGCATGATGACAGCAAGAAGAAATCTAAGATACAGAAAAAGGCCACAAAGAAGAAGAAAGATGATGACAGTGGGGTGGAAAGGTACACTAATGAACCAGCAACTGAGGAAAGCCAGGTCTTTTCCCCTAAGAAAGGTCAAAAAAGGAAAAATGTGGAGAAAAAGAGGAAGAGATCCAAGGGTGATTCTGAAGTTTCTGATGAAGAAATTGTTCCACATCATAAAAAGAAAAAAGGCCCAAGAACCCCTCCTGTGACTAAAGAAGAATTGGTTGAAGCACCACCTGAGAAAGCAGTGGCAGAAGCCCCCACAAAAAGAGAAGATACAACATTTAGTGACTGGTCAGATGAAGATGTTCCTGAACGTGGTGACATTGTTGTTCCGGAAAGAACCACTGAGGATTCCCATAGAAAAAGTCACAGGACAAGGGTAGAAAAGGTGGAAGCCCCTCATGTTACTATAGAGGATGGACCACACCGTAAGCCTGTGGACCAGAAGCGCAGCAGCAGCCTCGGTAGCAATCGGAGCCATGCCTCCAGCAGGCTCAGATCCCCCTCCAATGAGTCAGCGCATCGCAGTGGAGATGATCAGACTGCACGGAAGAGGATCCTCCACAGTAGCTCTAGGGACAGGGATAGGGATAGGGACAGGGAGAGGGAGAAGAAAAGCCTAGAAATCACTGAAAGGAAGTCCCGAATTGATCAGCTGAAACGAGGGGAACCCAGTCGCAGCACATCTTCAGGTAACAAGATATATTTTAGTGAGACTGACCTATCATGCTGTGAACAAGTCCCAAATTGTTCTTCATGGCTCTAATTAGTGTGATAGGTGTGCATTTCATTGTAAAACTAGAATGAATTAAGATTTCTGCTAGTGTTAATATATTTGGAAACTGTTTCTCAGTGGGCAGCATTACCATTTTGTTTACACCAAAACATTCAGTTGGATTTGGTGCATGCTGTCTGGGAAATAAATTAAATTGTAGGACAGAAAAACCTCATAGAGAAAATGCTTGTGCTAACAGAACATTGGTGTAGTTTTTATCATCTAAATAATGTTCTTAAATTCGTTATTAGTGTTAATTTTGGTATGGAAATTCCTGAAATTATGCAAAATGAGGTAAATTTTTTATGGTTCCTGTTAGGCATAGTTTTAATGAACATGGAAATTATCTTCATTGCAAATCAAAATAGTCACTTTTTTTATGTATGTAGTTGCCGTGAAAAAAAACCATAGATAAAATATTTTTAAACTGAAAGAGTATCAATACAAAAATATCTTCTTCTGAAACCATTTTGGCTCTCTTTCTCCTCATGGTTACGTGCCTGAAATTATTTTTCTGAATTCGTCATTTGTTAACTACGGCAGTCCTAGATTTTAGAAGACATGTTACAAAAATTTTGAATTTTGAGTTGATTCTTTTTTCTGGTTTTTTCCCCCCCATGCCTAAATTCCTGAGTTAAGATTGTATACCTTCAGTTGGTTTCTCTCATAGTAGAAAGTAGCCACTAAAATTCTTTTTTGGAAGTGGCAAAAGTTACCTCGTGTTTTTAAGTAAGGTTAAATGTTCTTAAGCAATGTGAAAGCATTAATAATTTAAAGATTATGCTTTTGAGAATCATATTTTCATTGCTGAATCTTTAAAATGCTTTGATCTAGTAAAATGGTATTACATTTATGTGTCATAGTCATGCTTATATATATATATATATATAATTTTTTATGCAGATCGTCAAGATTCAAGAAGCCACAGCTCAAGAAGAAGTTCCCCTGAGTCAGATCGTCAGGTTCATTCCAGATCCGGGTCCTTTGATAGCAGGGAAAGGCTTCAGGAGCGAGATCGACATGAACATGATCGAGAACGAGAGAGAGACAGGAGAGAGGGGAGACAGAGGGACTGGGACCGAGATGTGGACAAGGACTGGCCAAGGAGCCGGGAGCGAGAGAGACTCAGGGAGCGAGAGAGGGATAGGGAGAAAAGACGGGAGCTGGAGAGGGACAGAGACCGACAGCTGCCTGATCCTGCTGAAAGGGAGAGAGAGAGAACTCTTGACATCTCCTCTCAAAAGGAATCAACAAAGCACAGTGAAACAAAACTGGACAGAGATCACGAAAAGGAGTTTGATGGTGTTTGCAGGGACTCAGCGGCTTCAGAGAAGGAAAAAACGGACAAAGATTTAGGACCTTTACAAGGCTTTGAAGATGGAAATGAGGCCGAAAAGGTAGAGAGTCTAGAAGGTGAGCTGTTCTGGGAAAGAACCTGGACTAACAAGTGTTTTATTCTTTCTCTTTTAGCATAGTGCTAAATAGAATAATTTTCTACTGAAAAGCTTATTGGCTTCAGCTTCTCTGCTGTGGAAGCTGACAATGAGAGAAATCTGATGAGCACCTTTCTTACTGTTAATCATGTTAGTGCTGTTTCTCACTTTCTAGAGAAGTCTTGAGGCAAAGAAGCATAAGTCATCTGAGATAATTTCACCAAACTGCAGTGTTTCTGAATACGCAGTTTACTAAAAGATAACACCAAAATTTAATTGCCTTGTTATATCATTTTAAGATTTATTTCTTATTTTGGGAGTGACAGGTAATGAGTGAAAAAACAAAGAATGTGGACTTGGAACTATTTCTTGGGGTTTTTTTCTGCCAGAGCCCAATTATTATGGAACTGTTTGTCTGATTAGTAGGGGAAACATATGTATGGTTTGGCACAGTAGTCAAAAAATAGCTTTCCTGAGGTAATCTTATAGGTCTTTCCAGATCTAACCTTATCTGAGGTGATCTCAGTAATATCAGCTGAAAATGCAGCTTCATTTTCCTGGCCCTAATGATACTGGGGTAAGTGGGCTTAGAAAGGGGTGAACACTGACAAATATCTAACAGTTTGTCACGTAGATTAGAAGCTTGAGCTTTGCAAGAATAGGGAGCTAGGAAGTGCTTTTACATGAACAACATAAAAGAAAGAGTCTAAATCCAGAGTAACTGGCATATGTTATGGTTATGCTCATTGTGTTTGCCATTCTTAGTAAGAATTATCTGTTCTGTTCATTGTTAATTTGGGCAGTGAAATCAAATGATGTCTCAAGAGCATGGTGAGGAATATTTAGTGCTTAGGTCTTGTACCTGATTACTCACAAAGTGGTCTTTAGAGTTGAGAGATCCTGTTGGGAAAGTTTCATTTAAGGAGATTATCCGTGGAGTGGAAGCACTTGACAAAGACAGTATTTGAAATGAGCCTGGAAAAGCCTGATTTTGCTACAATAGGCAAAATTAACTATTTTTAAACTAGAGGAAAAGCATGGTGTGATAAATCTGAGAGTACCATGTAACTTGAGAAAAGAGGCAATGAAAGGCCATTCTTGGGGTACATGGCCTGTTTCCAAGAGGGCACCTGTAACCATATAGGCTGTGCATGTTAAATGTGTTCTCAGGTCTAGCCTTTCAATTTTGATGTGTATTCTTTTGTGTGTTTTCAAAGGTTGTGTTCTAAATTCTGTGCAGGTTATAATCTGTAGGATATTATGGTATATTTAGGATTTCTTACTTTTTTTAGAAAAATATATTTTGTAAAGTATTAGATGGCATTCCATTTTATTAAAACATATTGTGTATAGCATGGTTATGATTTTCTAAGGTTTAGTATACTTCATTATCTTCATTATTTTGTAACTCCTCTTTGCATTGCTCCATTCAGCTGATGAGTGTGTTGAGTTTTTAATGCAGAATTAATATAAAAGTACACTTCCACATAAGTGGTGAAAGATAGTCTAGAAATTATCAAACTTTTACTTGAAATTCAAAATATAAAATAATTCTTAAAAATTACATATTGAGAACCATTAATTGTATTATTTTAAATTTCTTAATATAGTAAATTTTTAATGGGTCCAGGCATGTAGTGCTGGTGAACTAGTGTATCTGGTACATCAGTGTGGATGCAGCAGATGGATCTTACAGGCAGTGAATATTTGAAGTTATAAGACACAAAATGAAATCTAGTGTGGATCACATTATTCTCCTTTCTAAAAAGGAAAAACTTGTTAGAAAATTTGTTAGATGGGCTGATGTTAGGAAGGTATGTGGTATTTACTTGGGCAAATTACTGTTGTATATTGTCTTAACAAAATATGTCAGGATATTACTAAATTATCTTATTGTTTTGAACCTAATGTGTTTGCTTTAGGAGTGGGCTTAATGACTTCTGAGATGCTATATGCTTCCTCCAAAGCATTGCCAGATGGTCTGAGTAGTTTGTTTATGCTCTACTGGTTTGTCTTTTACTTGCTTTTTCCTTGCTGATTTTTAGGTTAGTTGAGGTGACTACTTTTTCTTCCCCACAAAGGCAAGCCAAAAAAACCCCCCAAAGAACAGGTGGGGAACTTCAAATGGAAGCAGTTTCACTCTGGCTAAGGGAGCTGGAAGGTATGAGAATAGTCATCCACAGAGGAGGATCCCTGTAAATTCTGTCCAGTTTGTGTGGCAGAACTCATTGTTAGTACCCATGGTGGAGAACCGTAATAAAGCCTGAGTTTGGAGCAATGGAATTTTTAAGTGCTTGAGTCAGATCTTTCAGTCTTGGAGGTGCGAGGATGTCCCTTTTGTGAACTGCAAAATTCAGTGTTTGAGTGTCTTGTGTTTACAGGTCCTAAGGAATATGTTTCCATATACAGCACAGGTATTTGTGTGTGCAGATAGTATGTGGATGGAAAGGAGGATAACAACTACAAGAAGTTTGGCATGGTTTTCTAAAAACTCTTCTTGTGTCTGCTACAAAGAGTCTAAAATTCTGTACATAATTGTTTCATTCAGGATACATGTTACCTTTTGTATTTTGGAGTTTTGTTACTTATTTTAGGACCTTTGAACTGAATCCTGATTTTAGATTAATGTGCTAAGCTATTAACTACATGTCAGATATCAGATAATCAACATGTATGTTGTGAAAATGGCCTTCTCTGAGCAGTTTGACTAATAGTACACCAAAAAATTGACCAGTGTATGTAAAATTCAAACTGCCACAATGTGTATAGGAGGTAAAACTTCACTGTTTCTCTGGGTTAATACCAGTTTTTATGTTGAATATACTTGTTCCTAAAAGCTAACAGTTTAGTTTACTAAGCCTTTTTGTTTTCAGGCAGTGTACAGCATATTTTGAAAACAAAAATGATTGCTTTAAAGCTACAGTATGTATCTGTCTCTGTAGGAGGAGAGGATGAAACAAAGACTAATGATGTGCAGTCCCTGGGGTCTGGTGCTGGAGAATACGAGCCTATCAGTGATGATGAACTGGATGAAATTCTGGCAGGTGATGCTGAAAAGCGTGAGGATCAACAGGAGGATGAGAAGATGCCTGGTAAAAGTATATCAATCCCCTTTTGTGATTATTTGAGTATAAAGATTAGATCCGTGTGCATATAATGCTGTTGTGATGTTGACAGTATTTCTGAATTAGGAGTACAGTCTGTGAGCAGATTTTTCCTGTGCTTGAATGCTTTCCAAGTGCATTGGGAAGAATGGAATTGCCTAATTGTCCTAAATTCAGCTGGGTAATCTGGGCTCTGTGAACTAGCTTTCTGAGCATTTAATTTGAATCCATCTTAGCATGTTTAGTTGTACTGTGACTTTTCTTAACACATAAGTAATATCTCCAAACCTGCTGGCTAAGCAGGATCTGAGCAACCTTTCACAAAGGGATTGCAATAAAAAGAAAGCAGAATATTAGGCATGGGTTGGGTTTTTTTAATTCATATAGCTTTTTATTTTTATTTCTTTTTGTATTTCTGCCATTTTCCACATATCCAAGTGAGTTTTAACATTCTTACATGAAAAGTCCAAGAGGTCTGCAGAGCAATGTTCATCTAATATATATTGCTTTCAGGAGACAGCCATGTGCACAGCATGTGAAATTAATCAGCTGTAGTAAGGGTTGGTGATGTGATAACTCATTCTCTGTCAATGTTTTTGCAGATCCAGTGGATGTTATAGATGTAGACTGGTCCAGTCTTATGCCAAAGCAGCCAAAAGAACCACGTGAGCCTGGGGCTGCTCTCCTAAAATTCACTCCAGGTGCTGTTATGTTGAGAGTTGGCATTTCCAAGCGATTGGCAGGACCAGAGCTCTTCACCAAAATAAAAGAGACGTGCCAGAGAGTGTTAGAAAAACCTAAAGGTAACTTCTGCAGGGATTAAACTGGTTTTTTTGTGTAGTGAAAGAGTCCTTATGAAATGTGCATTAGTTCATTATTTTAGGTTTCAAAGACCATAGAAAGTGTATAATTAGTATTGTGTGAAAATTTCAGAAATGTGATACAGCAGCATATTAGTCAGATTAGTGCTTTGATTCCAGCAGTGGTGAGGAGGTCTAGACTAATAAACAAAACAAAACTGCTTTTATCTTGGTGGAGTATTCTTTTTGTGAGACCATTCATGCTTTCCTAGCCTAAAGTGTACTAGCAGTTTCTTAGAGAGCTAAATATCTTTTCCAGTGAACTGTATTATTACATAGTAGTAGTATTTCAAGAAAGAAATAAGATTTATTATTTTCATAATAAGGATCCTTTCTAGAATTCATTGATAGGGGTTTTGGATCAGAATGAAGGCACTAAGTTAAATATGCACATTATACCTCTACTAAAAGTGGGAAATAAAATAATTTACAGGTTTGGAATTGGAACAAAGTGTATGTCATAAGACATGCATGACAAATGGCATAGGCATCAATTGTACTAGTGCTGTTTATTACAGTTCTGAGTGTTAGCTGGGCTTTTCCATGAGAAGGATTACTAATTTTTCTCTTTCACATCTCAGGAACCAGTTGAGCTGCTTGCCACAACTTGCATGGCAGAATGGTTCTTTTGGGACTATGAAACATTTGCTTTCTATGCAAATTATTGCAGGATCTAAATGTTAGAAAATTGTGGCTTATAAATAATAGTATTTGTGGAGCTCATGTTTTTTTACTTGGTAAATTCCAGTTCTTAATTTGGAACAACGCCTTTCACTTTACATTATTTTTATGCAGTTGTCTTGTTCTGAGAGCCTCACAGTCTCAGATAAGTGGGGGGGGGGGGAAATCCAAAACTTTTAGCTGTGCTAATCTCCATCAATGTCACTGTTTGCTTGACCCATTTAAATTATTTAACTGTATGAATTGTGAGCTGTTACACCTGCTCCTACTTTTTTTTTTTTGAGTTAAATAAAATACTGAGTCTTCCTGAGCATGCAAACTGGTAAAGTCAAGGTATGAATTGTGTCTCTCTCCCTGTAAGCTTTAATTTTGTTTCAACAGTTCTCACGAGAGATTCCTTGCAACAGCAATTGCAGTGCAGGATCACTCCACCTGGCTGTTTAAAATGATACCTGAACTAATCTCAGCAATCTTTGCATGCTTCCCTAGAAATAAAGTCCTTAGCAATGATAGGAGGCTCTCCAGCACTGCCTTTGGACTGTCTTAAGTATACTTCGGTTCAGCAGAATCTGAGGATGGGGGAATTGAAGTGCCTCTCTTGATTTCCCTTTGGTGTGTGTGTGCAGTCTCTTACACATCAGAGTTCCTACGCTGCCAGTAGGCTTTCAAGTGTATGCACTTCCTCTGCAATCTGCCAGGTGAATGTTCTCTGTATAGAGATTACACAGCCACAGCACATATAGTCTAAAGAAAGGCACAAATACAGTGCCCTGAAAACTAAATGAATCTGAGCTAGGTGTGCTCAGTTTGTGTAACAGTGAAAATGTAGCATTTTCACTCTGGACTTCATGGTTGTATAATTTTTCTGCCTATCTTATTCTTAAGGTTGGTGTTCCCATCTTTGGTCTTGTTGAGCAACAAATTGAAATATTTCTGGCAATACTATTAAATGCAGAAAGTAGGGAAATGACACTTTATTTCAGGGTATGCTTTTTAAATTATTTTTTCTTTGGAACCAAAAATCTGTAGGATGTGATGTGATGGTATTGAGAATTTTAGCTGACTTGCCCTCTATTATAAGCAATTGTTCCTCTAAGGATATGGACATGCTTACTTGCCAGATATGCTCAGCAAGCATCTGGCATCTGAGAAGACTCTGCAAGCTGTCCATGTTGCCCTTGAAGTGGCCTTTTTGTGTCTCGTCACTTATTTCCATTTTTTGATTGTCCATTGAGGTTGCCTATGACTTCAGTGCAGTTCTCTTTAACCTGCCCTTCATTTCATGTAACTTTCTTGTTTCTTTTCACCTTGTTTAAAAACTACTGAGTTTCATCCATGTTCTGAGTGGTTTAAAACAATGCATCTTTGTCCTCTTCTGTGTTCATACTGCAAAACTGCTGAAGCAGTCTCTGCTGAACACCCAGCTTTACTATATAGAGGCAGCTGAATTGGACTCAGCCACATACCTTTCCAGCTTTTTGTCTCTTACATGATAATCATCCTATCTACTGTAAAATGGCTATAAATCAATGAGCTCTGGTCCCGCCCTGTGTGCTCTTTTTGTCTTTGCATTTCATAGAAACAGACCTGTTGCAGAGCAAGATTCACCTCAGGATCCATCTTTTCTAAAAGTGTTCTTTCTGCACATTGTTTCTTCTGGTAAATGTGTTGAAGGACTGGTCCTGTCACCTTGAGTTCTGTTAAATGCTTTAGTGAGCCTGTAGGAAGGGGTAGTCCACTGGCAGCTGCTGACTTGTTCTCCAGGTTCGTCTACCACAAATGAAAAAATTATTCTAGATAGTTGTATTTCACTTCTGCATAGCCATACAAAAACAGTGTTGACACTAGCACAGTTACCTGATGTCTTGCAAAGAAGTGAAACTTGGGCTACTTTATGATTAATGCAAGTGGTAAGCAAATATCTTTTGTCCGTCACATGTCTGACCATAAATCATACCCCGTCTTCTGTCCAAAGCTGTCACTTGATTTTTAGGCTTCCCAGTGATTGCTATCTCAATATTGCTTTCCAGTGCTGAAACTAAATACACGGGTATCCATCCTTCCCTTTCAATGGTGCAGGACTTATTCATGTTATTTTATAAACTGAAATACTCTTTTTTTTTTTCTCCAAACTTTGATATTGTTTAGAAGACAGAAATGCAAATAGTAAAACATTAAAAAAATTCATATGACTGTATGGTGCTGTTCAAAATACCATGTATATATTAATCTGCAAATCTCAATTCTTTCTAGATGCAGAAAACCTTTTTGAGCATGAACTGGGAGCACTGAACATGGCTGCACTTCGACGAAAAGAGGAGAGAGCAGGGCTTCTCAGCAATCTGGGTCCTTGCTGCAAAGCACTGTGCTTCCGCAGGGACTCTGCAATTCGCAAGCAGCTCATGAAGAATGAAAAGGCAAGTGGTCTGCTGACAGTGCTGGGTCAAAGTGTGGGAGCACAGATGCCCCTAAGCAGAGCTTTTCTCTGGGAGATAATTTTTGTGTTTGTTGTTCTGCAGGAGATCTGGTCCTTTAAATAATAAACTGACTTTTATTTAGAGAGGTTGCAAGGTATTTCTTTTTTATGTAAAATGAGAGATTTATTTAAATTTGAGACTAGAGCTAATGCCTGTTTCTTATCATTTTGGTGTTTAAATTCTGGAGATATATTTTCTATATTTAGAGAATACATAATAAAAATAATTAGGTTAAATATTATTTCAAAGGTAACTGTTGAATGACTTTCTGGCTTAAGATTCCATGTGCTTTTATAAGAATTGTAAGAATCCAAGTTGAAATTAAAACTTCTGCAGTGGGTTTTATGATTTTGTATGCTAGTAGAAAAATCATTAATTCTCCAAGTCTTTTCTAGTGGTACTATTAGTATGATTAAACCTGTAATTACTGAGAGTACTTGAGGTTAATTTCTCAGCTTGCATGTTAAAAGACATTGTTTTCAGTTCTTCCTTTTTTTAAATTCCATTTCCAATTTCAACAGGGTGCAACAAAACAAACTTACACAAATTCTGCAGCAATGGACAGCGACTTGTTACGGTTGAGTCTACGGTTATTCAAACGAAAGACTGTGTGCCAGGTTCCCGGGCAGGAAAAGACAGAGGACAGCAAAATTCCACAGCCAACTCTCCAGCAGGAAGTGTGTGTGACTTGAGGAAATGGCTGCAGTGGCACTTCCTTGATTTTGAGTTGATTTCTCACTACCAGTGTTGGTGTTGCTGTTTAGAACTGGTGGTTGTAAAGTGGTTCTAGAAGATGAAAGGAAATATTCCATTTGTACACAGTTAAGGGTATTGGTTTTAGATGTGAATAGGAGTGAAAAATTAGGACTTCCGTGTGGAGGTCTCTGCAATTTTTGTAATATTGAACCTTACACTGTAACATAAACCTGTTTTATGGTGCATCAAGTGTAATAATGTGAAGATGTCTGGGTTTAGCAGTTTATAACATCAAATGATATTAAACTGAGGAAAACTGTCGGTGTATCTTTTTCCTTATTATGAATGGGTATTTCCACTACCACCTTGGTCCCTCAGTACACTTCTGAAATTTGTTAAATAGCTGTGAGTCTGTTTGCCTTCTTTTTTCCAAATCCCTTTCTTATAGTAGCCTCTAGTGTGGATTTGGATCAAACTCTAGCTCTTTTCCATCTTTAACGTAGGTTTCCTTTAATGTAAAGGAAATTTCCTTTAATTCCTTTTGGACACAAAAACTTAGTCCCGTCAGTTAAAGCTCTCTTTTTTGTTGATTAAAGTTAAAAATAAACCAAACAAAAACAACAACAAAAAACCACCAAAACTCAAATTATTTATGACCAGCTTCAGGTGTCTATACTTATGAGACTAACTGCATTTTGGAGATGCTGCCTGCTTTCAGAAGGACTGACGGGTGCATTTTGAAAAACACCGGAAGAGAAGCGCAGTCATTGGTCACAGCCAGCAAGACTTTGTGTGGAAACCTGCTTTCCAAACCTGATTTCCTATTGCAACAAGGTAACCTACCTGCTCGGTCAGGGAAAGCCAGTTGATGTAATCTTCTTGGATTTCAGTAAAGTTTTTGGTATTGTCTCTCAAATATCCCTCTGGACAAAAGGGATATCCAGGACACAGCTGGATAAGCACATCGTGCAGTAGGTGAGCAACTGCCTCATGGGTCAGGTACACTGGGTTATAGTGAATGGGGTGACATCAGAGTAGGAACCTGTCACTGGTGGGGTTCCACAGGGCTCCATCTTCAGCCCTGTGCTCTTGGTCATCTTCATTAAGGGCTAAGTAAGCTTCCCAGTGAAACTAAGTTGGGAGGAACTCTTGATTCCCTGGAAGGCAGAGGGTCCCTGAAGAGAGACCTCAATAAATTAGAGATGGGCAATCACCGCCCATATGAAGTTCAACAAGGGCAAGTGCCAGATTCTGCACCTGGCAGAATAGGACAGCCCTGGATGTATGGACAGACTGGGGAATGAGAGGTTGGAAAGGAGCCCCATAGAAAGGGTCCTGGGGGCCCTGGTTGATGGCAGGTCAGCAGTGCCCTGGCAGCCAGGAGGACCATCCCTGTCCTGGGGTGCATCAGGCGCAGCATCACCAGCCAGGCCAGGGAGGGATTGTCCTGCTCTGCTCTGAGCTGGGGCTGCCCCACCTTGAGTGCTGGGGGCAGGTCTGGGTGCCACAATATAAACAAGACATTCAGCTATTTTAAAGAGTGTCTGAAATGAGGACAGTGAGGATAGTGAAGGGCCCTGAGGGGATGCCATAGGAGGAGCAGTTGAGGTAATTTGGTCCATTCAGCCTGGAGGAGAGTGGAGACCTCATTGTGGTCTTCAACATCCTCTCAAGGGGAAGAGGAGGGGCAGGCACTGATCTCTGGTGACCAGTGACAGGACCAGAGGAAACAGCTTGAAGCTCAGATGGGAGGTTCAGGTTGGATATCAGGAAAATGTTATTCGCCCAGAGGGTGGTTGGGCACTGGAACAGGCTCTCCAGGCAAGTGGTCAGAACACTAGGTCTGACAAAGTTCAAGAAACATTTGGACAAGGCTTTCAGGCATGTGGTGTGATTCCATAGCTATACCTTGATACTGGATTGATTGTTCTCACACAGGTTGAAAATGAGGTTTGAACCACTAAATTTTTTGACAAGTTTATATCAGTTTCTTATCCTTGTTCTCTGCTTGGAACCAGCACGCTGTGGTGGGATGTTGAGTGTGCTAACAGCAGGTCTGTCTCACATCTGTTGTGATTGCTGACAGTTGTATTGGCTTCAGGCAGAGGCCTAACTATGAACAGCAGTGCAATTCAAATACAGAGATTTCTTACTACGATGCTTTCTGTAACACCTAGTACCTAAATGTTCTTCCACTACATTTAAAGAATTGTTGAAGAAGACATGAGGAAGTTTCTAGTTCTGTTTTTAGTTCTATTTTTCTAAGTGCCCACACAGGAGTGTATAGTATTCATATCAAGTATAAAAAATGTGAGAAAGCTCTGCCTTCTTTTTTTTTTAATTCTTACTAAATTATGTGACTCAGGCAAAACTTCATTTTATGTCTTTCACTTGCTGGACATTTTTAGCTTGCTAGCTATTATTTGTGATGTCATTGATGATTTTATATACACTTATAAAAAATAACGTGTCTTAAATACTGTAGTACCTGAACAAGAGATAACAAACCAATTCTATTCAGCATTTAAATGTGCTCTCACCTGTTTTATGGCTACAGTAATGCTGCCTTTAAGCTGAAAGTATCAGATCATTGCTACCAATTATGTTAAAGCCTATTTTAACCTCTGTCTCTAAAAGACATAAAAATATTTGATAGCTAGAAACAGCCTTATCTAAGACCACAGTACACAAAATAGATCAATGGTGTGGCATTTAATTATACTGTGCTTTAAACCATCTTCCTGTAAAACAGTCAAGGTGTATATATGCACTTAGTTTGGAGAAAAATATTTCACATTACCCTAGAAAATGCAAAATAAAGTAGGTCTGATGGGCTACTATGAGTTTCTCCTGAAGTGATAGTGTCCTGTCAAAGCCAGTGCTGAGCTGTACCATCATTTGCTGGGATTGTACAAAGAACAGTGCTGAAATTGCCTCTTACACACCTTCACTTTTATTCAATTTGCAGCACTTATGACTGCAAAAGTATGTTACAGTACTGGGAGAAAACATATGTGTTCCTGTGGCAAGCACTAAGATTTTTTTCAAGCATTTCCCTTCACCTGGCAGGGATTACTATACAGGTAGAGCCAGTAAGTGTGAAGGTCCTGTGTATGAGTATTTTGGTCTCCATCATTTTAACTAAAAGTAATGTTTAGTTTGCAGGGAATATAAGTTTAAAACTATCAGGTGGTTTTACAATAGCTTTAAGAAAAGGAGAATTGCCCACATCCCAATTTCAGGAAAAGGCATGAAACTTGTCTGAGTTGCAGACCTTGCTTTAGGACCTCCCATCTTTGGACCCTCCACACTTCCCTGCGTTGATCATCATTTCTGTGATGGGTCTTCTTGCATCTTTTTCTCACTCCCCATTTCTCTCCTAGCTTAATTTTGTGTGGAAAAAGAATGGGTGGAAGAATTTTACATTTTACATTTCACATTTTGCAAGGCTTCAGGAGGATACACAAGAGCCTGTAATGTATCCAGCAGCGGGGCTAAATACATGCCTTGGGTGCCACTTTGTGCTCTGGCTTCAAGTCTGAAAACATGGAGAAGCATCTCTCCCTACTCAGTTTCTCCTTTGAAGCTGTGGCAACGACTTTAAAGCAGTCCCTGAACCAGATTAGAGACGTCTGCCCTCTCTGCTGCTAAGCCCATGCTGTGCCTAGTTGGATGATAAATTAGTTTGAAGCATCCCTGAGGTGCCACTGGCACGTGGCGCTGCGGAG
The DNA here is from genome assembly GCF_963513975.1 of Fringilla coelebs. Taxonomy (NCBI): domain Eukaryota; kingdom Metazoa; phylum Chordata; class Aves; order Passeriformes; family Fringillidae; genus Fringilla; species Fringilla coelebs. The sequence continues at coordinate 62,076,798 of NC_140029.1, read as the reverse complement.
CAACGAGCTGTGCCTGTGCTGGTGGATGAACCCGGCTTTTGTCCCAGTGAAATGCTGGGCCCAGCTCCTGCAGCCAGAGCAGATTCAAAGGCAGAGCAGATTTTTAGAGCCTCGAGACACAAATGGGACCATGACCTGTATCTTGGGGTAGTGTCACATTCATTATCCCAAACAGTACTTTAGGGCTATTGCTGCTTCAGCTAGTGGAGGGAGATAGGGATTTTGACAGTGGGCCATCTGCACAGTGTACTCAAAAGGCAGAGTTTAAACAATTTTGCTAGATTAAGGCTTTTATTTGAATTGCCTTGACACAGTTGTATTCTCCTTTTCCTGCTGTAGAGATGCCCTTCAGCAGGGACCAGTCTGGCTGGAGCTGGACACAGCCTGTGTGTTCAATTCCAAAATTTGCTACCAGCTAAAAGAGTTCAGCAACCTCTTGTTTTCCAGTAGCAAAGTCTATTTTTCAAAGGGTCCTTTTACAAAGCAGCTGTTTTTATTGTGTAAGTCTTTGTTTTAATGCCAGCTGGAGGCCCAAAGTTATAGAACCAAATGCTTGGTCTCGCTGCACACATTGTAAAGTGAGTAAGGGATTGTTGCAGTGTGGTGTCCAAGATGTTTTTGGATGCAATTTGGATTTGGATGCAATTGAGGGTGGAAAATGAATTGTTAAAATAATAATTAAAAGCTCTAAGCAAAGCTCTAAACTCCAAAGTAAAGCAGTGTGGCCAAACATCAAGACGTGAGGAGTTTCTTCAACAACTAGCCTCCAGAAAATTTGAAAATTTGTCCCATCAAACTCCATAAAGGAGACCAATCATGTGGGAGAGACAAGTACTAAAACAAATGCCCAGAGTTTTATGGAAGAAGACTGGTTTTTGTACTGAACAGCCAGTGTTATTGCCTCTCCCCTATCAGCAGGGATCAATTGATGAAAGGGAGAAGATAAACATCTTCTGGGAAAGCTTAATTTCTTAATATCAGCTTTCACTGCTTGCTTTCTTTCATTAGTGATGAAGTTGAGGTATTAGCTATAAAGATTGAACTGTCAGAATACAAGTTAGTACAAACTGCTGAGGTGCAGAGCAATGTGCTGCCAGATTTTAAGTATATGTTCACGTGTAAAAGGGCTTTCTCATTGACTTAATAATTCAATTCATTGTTTGGCTATTCTATGAGTAGGAGGAGTGCCTGGGGCATTGCCTGGAAAGTACTTGAGGAAGGGAGTAACAGAAATGGGGCACAATTTGAGTAGCACAGGTTGTAGTTTTCAGTCCAGGAGTGTGGCTTCACACTCCTAAAAGCTGGGGTCTCGCTCATCAGAATGAAGGAGGCAGAAGGACCTAGGTGTGCTCAGTGAGTACATAAAGCACTGGTGAAATAGCTCTGGAAATAGGCTGTGTGGCTGTAACAGGGTTCCAGATGGGTGTTTCCAGCAGGGAGAGGAGTGGTTTTACTGCTCTCTGTAGTACCTGCAGATTCTCACCTGGTCTGGCCTGGTCTGCTTCCCTGTGCTTTCAGAAGCTGGATTCAGCCTACAGACTCAAAGAGCCCCGAACATGAGGAGAAACACAGAATATGAATTCTGTCTTCTGATAGAATGAGAAACAGGGAGAAACAACTGAAGGTCAGAAAAAGAGCAGTGGGGGCCTATGCTGCTGATCCATACTTTTAAGATGGCTACTGAGATCTGAATAGGTGCACACAAGGTTTACCTTCTCTCGGAGTTGCAGAGGTGCTTTGTGCCAGCACGAAGCATACAGTTGGCTCTTATTCATCGTGCCTGCATCTGTGCCTTGCGTGCTCACAGAAAATGTGCTAGCAAGAGGTTTCAGAGGGCTTCTGAAATGTCTCGCACAAGGTTAGCAGGAAAAAATTAAGATGTAGTGAGTGAGGAATAAAGAAATGACATGAATTAAAAATTAACAAGGAAACAGAAGGAAAAATAGAGGATTAACTGATCATGTCTCATCACAAACAGCTCACAGTGGGTGACCTCCCTGTACTTTCATGATTTGGGAAGGAGCTGACTGAGAAGCAAGATGAGAAAATGTGCAAATCACAATTACAACTGGAGGGAAACCCAAGGAGATGTGTTTGCTGCCATGTGGCTCATTCATTTAGTTAATTTCAAGTCCTTCTGCCAGTCAGCATCAAGATGTCCAAAAGTGACTTTATTTGGTTTGCTTGACATGGGTTCAGTCACAGGGGTCTTTAGGGATGGATTCAGTGAGAAGCTGCCAGGAGCTTCCCCCATATCTGGCAGATCCAATGCCAGCTGGCTCCGGGACAGACTCCCACTGGCCAAGGTTGAGCCCAGCAGTGACAGTGGTGGTGCCTCTGGGATAGCAGAGTTAGGAAGGGGAAGGAAAAAGCCTGTACCATTGGAGATGGAGAGAGGAGTGAGAATACATGAGGGAAACAGCCTTGCAGACACCGAGGTCAGTGGAGAAGGAAGGGCAGGAGGTGCCCCAGGCATCAGAGCCGAGATTCCCTTGCAGCCCCTGGTGCAGACCATGGGAAGACAGCTGAGCCCCTGCAGCCCATGGGTGTCCTTGGAAGCAGAGATCCACCTGCAGCATGTGGAAGAGCCCACACTAGAGCCAAGGGATGCCCAAAGGAGGCTGTGATCCTGTGGGAAGTCCACGCTGAACAGCTTCCTGGCAACACCTGCGGTCCTGTGCAGAGAGGAGCCCACACTGGAACAGGCTTGCTTGCTTGCAGGACTTGCGACCCTGTGGGGACCCACCCTGGAGCAGTTCTTGAAGAACTGCAGTCCATGGGAAGTTATCAGATTGAAATTAACAGAGGACTGTCTTCCAGAGGAGGACCTCACACTGGAGCAGGGGAAGAGTGCAAGTCCTTCTGAGAAAGAGGAGGAAGCAGGAGCAGAGACAACAACCGATGAACTGACCACTGCCCCCATTCTTTATTCATTGGTGCCACTGAGGTGGGGGAGATAGAGAATTCAAGAGTAAAGTTAAGCCCAGCAAGAAGGGAAGAACGAGGGATGGTGTTCTAAGACTTGGGGTTTATTTCTCATTGCTCTACTCTGATAGTAAGTTAAATAAAATTTCCGCAGCTTGAGTCAGTTTTCCCCTTGAGAGTAACTGGTGAGTGATCTCTCCCTGTCCTTATCTTGTCCCACAAACCTTTCATTACATTTCTTCTCCCCTGCCCAGCTGAGGGAGGTGAATCCAGTGGCTTTGGTGGGCACCTGGTGTCCAGCCGGGTCAACCCACTATATTGACATAACTCTGAAGCAGAAAATTTAATCAATGTCCATACCTTGTAGTGCCATAAGTTTGTGGTATTGGTGCCAGAGGGAAACCTATAGTTCACAGAAAAGTTCCATCTGATGTAGAGAGATATGTGTAAAGCCCAAAATAGAAGAATGTACAGAAAAAATTACGTATGCAGAAGTAGAAACTGCACAATGAGTAGATTTCTAACGTAAGAAAGTTTATTGCAAAGCAGGTGAGAACTTGGGGAAGGCACATAAGATCTTAAACCAAGGATATTAAAATCCTTGGGAGTGTGCCCTTAGAAAGGAAAGGAGTAATAGTAGATACTATTAAATTATGTGAAGTAGTAGTCCAGAAAAAGAAGCATGGAGGATACTTTTTTTCTGCTCCTTATGACAAAGCTCTGTTGATATTCAGTAAAATTGAAGACTGGTAGAACTGAACAACGAAAAATAAATTCTTGTTTTCCTTGCAGTGCCTGATTATTTTTAGAGTTCAGAGTTCAAGCTGTAGGACATGGCAGAAGCTAAAACTTACCAAAAATTTCAAAAGGTTTAAGCATGCTGTGAGCATATACAGCTGTTTCTGGGAGGTAGACTAAGACTGTGTCTAAACCAGCTTCTATTGCATAAACTTCTGTACAGTGGGGAAGGCTGTCAGGCGTTGTGAGCTCCTGGTATCCAGCAGTTAGTTTCTGTGTGAGCAAGCTGTCCTAACTCCTGAAATGGGATAGCTGCCTGTTGGGAAAAGTCCCTGACCCAGCTGCCAAATCACATAGAGCATTTGGTTGGGAAAAATTCACATTGGGGTGAGCCAGGTTCCATCACACAGTCATTCAGACTCAGACATGTTCCTGCACTTGGGAACCTTCCTGGGCATGTTTGAAACTTTCAGGGTATCATATGTGGGGCTTAAACAGCTCATCTCTTGGAGACTGTAAGAGCTGCTGAGCAGGCTATGTCAGCCTGTGTCTAACTCTGGTAGAAATTAGGAGACTGTCTGATGGTTTTTGAATTTCCCTTTGAGGTGTCTGGTTAGGACCACTGTAAGAGAGAGAGGGATAAATTGACAGATAACATGCCTGACTGTGACATTTTCCATGCATGATCTGAATTTCTATTTTTTTTTTGTTAGGGAACTGGCTTTTTGTGCCAGCTTATCCAAAAGCAAGTTGTGCAAATAATAAATGCACTGTTAAATCCACATTTAACAGCAACTATTCCGTTCTCCACTCCCCCAAACAGTGGCACCCCTCTTTGAAAATCTCATCTGATACATGAACTGTCAAAACATAAATGGGCAACTGTGACTTCTCTACTGTCTGCTCTGAAATGATAGCATAATCTATTTGCTGTATTCATGCCCTTAATTTCCATTTTTATTGCTATAATCTTACCCACTTTTTTTTTCTTAGTGCACAAATTATGAATATGGCTTTGCCTATTTATCAGTAGAGTCTAAAGTGCATGCAGTGTGTGATGCACAATCCTGTCTTGTTGTTTGGTCTAGTTAATGCTGCACTCATAACTACACATAAAAAATGGGAGTGCTGCCTGATGACAGCTTGGTGTAAATCAGGGTATCCTCTGGCCAAAGTGGAAGTGTGGAACCTTAGCAGATCTGAAGCTTAAAACAAAAAAGAAGAGGGATAAACAGTGCTTTAAAAACATTTCTAAACCTGTGAAAAACAGAGTTTTGCTGCTGTTCTGTTTGTTTTATAGGTTTGAATGGACACATGAGACTTCTCCTGGAACATAGGGCCAATGGCATCGCTGTTTACACTGAAACGTCATCATGGGAGGGCTGCGTAACCACAAGATCTGTTCGTAAGCAAATGCTCAAATTAGGGTCCCACCTTAGCATCATTTTAGGAAAAGCAATTTAAGTCTGTTCAAATTCAGGAAGAATAAACCAGCCTGCTTTTGCTTAAATTGCTGGAGCCTATAACAAAATGTATTGCATAGTTAATAAATAAGGCAACTGGATAGAGTTTGAGAGTCAGACTTTTTTTTTCTGGCAACAGGCATATATCAGTTCTAGGCTCAGCTCAACCATGCACATCTGGATAGAAAGGAAATATCACATTTATGTATGGGAGATTCAACTCTAATTTTCACCTGTATAAACCAATGTGAAGTGTGAAGAGAATGACATGATAAAATTGATGTACTACCAAAGTGATAAATCCAATATCTGGAAAGATGTTTTCCTTCCCTGCTTGCTTCTGAACCGTAGAAATTGGTTTTCAGCTCTTCACCCGAGAACAGCAGAGGAGGATTTATCACGTGGGGTTATTTTTTTCTTTAGAAGTATTTTGTGTTGCTCTGAAAGCACCTAATCACCACGGTATTGATTTCTGTATCAAAAGGGAATATTAGTTAAAGAGCAGGAGTTTTCTTGGCTTTTGTCACTGATTGTTACTGGAACACATATATATATATATATATATTTTTACTACAGCTTCCAGAGGGTAATTTCTCTGATCTGGCCGTGTGATACAGGCAGTGGACGTCCTGCCATCATGCTTGAGCCTGTGGGGTGCCCCTGTGGTGGTCTTGGTGCCACAGAGGGGCCATGGGCTCAGTGTGCTGCTCCTGGCTGTGCACAGCTCCCAGGAGAAGCACCAACATGTTGGCCATGGCCCAGGGGGCTGCACACCTCAGGCTGCCTGTGGGCAAAGGTATCCTAAGCATGTTTGGAATCAGCATCTTTAGGAGGATTTACGTGATGTCACTGTTTTAAAGCACGGCACAAAAGCACAAGGTCTGCAGCTATAAAAGAAATATTTTATCTGTAGACATTAATCTGATAAATGCTGACATGGTCCCATAAAGGGATGGAGGAGAAATCAATGTAACCCTAAATTAATTTGAAATGTTGGGGTTTTTTTCCCCTTGCTTTTTCAAGACTAGGGTAGCTTTGTGATTCATCGATCAAGAGCTGGGAAAGTTTCTTTCCAGACTTACAGAATTAAATTTCATGCTGCTTTTGACCTGAATTAGTGGTGGACAGAGCAATATAAAGCCTGATCCCAATTATTTCTTAGCTGTCACCACTGGCCTGCTCCATCCCTCCAGTGCTGACATGTGCTGCTGTTTGTAGGCTGGCTGCTGCACAGAGGCGTGCTGGAAAATGAGTCATGGAAGGGTTACTAGATGGCAATAGAAAGCTGTTTTAAACAAAAGCATTCAAAAAGCCAGTAGAAGTCTTAGGCATGTCTTAAAATACATTGTAAAGAATATTGCAAAGACCATTTTAGAGATATTGTAATCTTTAATATGGGTTTCCTTCTAATTGAGTCTTAGACTCCCACTGGTTAAATGACTGACTTTCTATCTACATGGTTAAATGTACTTTTTTTTTCCAGATAAAAATTTATGAACACTGCTCCTGTTACAAATCCTGAAGTACAATTTACATTGACAATAAAACCTTTAACAATTGCTAAAACAGTTAACCAGCACACTAGAACATTCCTCATCATGGATCTAGCCTAAGGAATTTAACTAACAAACATGTTATTAACCACTGATGAGGAGCTGTTTGGAAGAGATCATTGCTTAATTAATCTTTGTACTGAGCTAATAAAAGTGTTAAATGGGCCTCTCTGTTGAACTGGGTTGTTAGTACAGATTGCAAGTTCCCTCGGGGGAAATCCGAGGCCAACATGGCATTAAAGTTAGCCATCCAACAAAGAAGATATTTTAGGCATTAAAAACAACAAAGCCAAACATCTCCATTAATAATGTTGTAAGGTTCAGTGGCTGTGGATGTACGTGTGTATATGAATTACTGTGCTCTTTCCTCTTCTGGTAAGAAAGCTTTGTCAAAAATCTTATTTAGATTCAGTGTTTTTCATCACTGTTCTGTTGTGGCATAAATTAAACTTGTCGCACTTATCTGAAGGAGGCAGGTTCCACTGATCAGGAAGGCAGAATCTGACACAAACTCTAATGTCATCTGCTTATCCTAAAAAGACAAACAAGATCAAAAATCCCTTCATATTAATGAACTGGATAAACCCTCTGCTTGATACAATTTGATGTCACAGTAAAAGGCGGTGTGACCAGATTGCCCTTGTTCTTCACAGCATTTTTAGCAGTGAGCGCTCAGGTTTTAGCCGTGGAGCAAGGTGCCCATACTTAATATTAAACATTTGTTTTGGAAGGCATTATAATTCCCTGCACGAGAAGTTACCCACTGCCTTGAGCTCCCTTTTAACACACACGTTACATCTTTTGGGAGAAGAGAAAGATTCCATGAAAAGAAAGGTTGGAAAGGAATAATTTGTCCTTGAATGTCTGGTGTTAGTAATTCAGAAAGGATATCAGTCTGCCACTAGAGTCACTTCTCCACTCAGAGGTGCTGACACGTGTGTGTCTGCATCCCATGATCTGAATATCACATTCGGTGTGTGATTACATTTGTTTTGTATGAAATAATCTCAAAAACGACTAGGCAGAGAATTTATAACATGAAAATGGCAATATGACAAAAATGCATTCATGCATACCTGTATTTTTGATGTTTAGGTTTTATCTTGCCTGAATTCTTGCTGGCTTCATATTTAATATATTGCACACACCCCCCTGGCAAAACGTGGGTGTGCCTAGGTGAGATCAAATCCTTGTGTGCCTGACTCCTCTGTGACCAGCCTTTGACTTCTCACAGGTTTCTTTCATGGTCTTTTGCTATGCACACTTGAATACTGATAAGAGCCTTGCACTTTGGGAGTATGGTCATAGCAGAGATCATCGCTTAGTGGTCCATGGACTGGCTTCTCTGTGTTGTCTATATGGTCTCTAATGCATCACATTGAAGCACCAAGGCAAAACCTTCTTGATTAGCAAACCCTTGGAGACCTCTAAATATTGCCTCACTTCATTACTGCTGCAAAATGATCAATATGCCTCACCAAAATTAACTGTACATTGGACATCTCCCTTGCCTGATTACTGTGCATATTTTATTCCTCAAGGATAATGGAGGTTTGTTCCCTGCCAAGATCTTATCCTGGTTGTAGGCACAGCTGCAGTGTCTCTGTGCCTGTGGTCTTTTTGGGAATGGGCCTTAGCTGCTAATCAGAAGTAGTTTGTGCAAGTGCATGTGATTTCTGTTTGGTTAGTTTGAGCTGAAATTCACAAATGGAAAGTGAGTGATTAGAATAACACACCCCTGTGTTTTTTTAAACATCAGGATGAGGGCTGTAAAAACTCACTCCTGACAGTCTACAGCACATGTTCACAAACCAGAGATGTTTTTCTACCCCTCATTTCATGCTGACCTTTTAATGCAGTAACCGAAGCTAATGCTGCACGTGCAACATCATAGTGGCTGCAATGCAAACATTGGTTTGGTTACAAATAATTAATATCGCCCTAGTCAGACATTTTCTCATTTATCATTTCCAGTTTCTTCATGGTTATTAAATGGCCACATTTCAAGTGTGGACAAGTGTCCATGATGATATACAGAGGTCTGTTAAGTGGAAAACTTAGAGGTGCCTTTGTATTACTCAGAGCCCTGAGGAATACTGCTGTGGTCATGCTGCCTTCAAAGATATATTTGACCCATCCTGGGTAAGCACTGCTAAAGGTTAGAATAAATATGCATGTTTTCTATGCTTATTAAGCCAAACTCTAGACATTAAGAGAACACAAGAGGAGTTTCCACTGGTCTCCCAAGTAAAACAGTAAATTGCTCATGCTGGATGCACCTGCCTGCCTCAGCTCCTCTCCACTCATCCATGCTGCTGTTTTCCCATACATGCATTCATAGAAATCCATTTGCATGGAAATACAGCTCACTAGTGAAGACTTTGCATTGTAAATATTTTCAGCAGTGCTGCTTCCTGCTGTGCATCAAGGTCCAGTAAGGCGCTCCTTCATGTAATGGCCTGTGGGACCCATTCCATGTCCTGTCCTTCTAGTCTCCTGCTTTCCATTGCACCTTCTTCCATGAGCAATACCAGGGCCCTCTTTCTGCAGCAGAGGCCAGCTGAGCTGCTGCAGTAAGTGCAGGAACCTTCTAGACACAACACCACAAAATTGTCCAGGTGTTGTCCTCAGTAAGATCTCCTTATCAATGTTATTCCTGCAGGATCCTTTCTGTACAGAAGGAGTTAGATTCCAAGTGAGTGCAAGCTTCAGTGGGGGGGTCAGTGACAAGGTCAGAGAGTACAAAACTTCACCCCCTCCCAGCTCACCACCAATCCTAACCTGTGATCCTAACCACTGTCAGCTGGGTCTGAACAGTGACAGTGCTAGGGAAGAGAGGAAAATGAAAAGCAAGTGACAAGAGTACAAACAAATGTGTGGGAAAAGAAAGTGCAAGAGCTAGAAAATTTAGGAGCACATATTGTGAAATTTCTATTCATCAGGTAGTAAAAGTCTATGCAGAGAAAAATAATTTGCTTTCCAGGACAGACCTAGCTCCCAACAAAGTCATGTTGGATTCAGGGACTTGTCTTTTACAAGATCCTTTTTAAGCAAAAAAATGCTGTGTCTTTTGACCAATAAAAATCTGAACACCATGATCAGGAATCCAGCTGAGGATATTCTTCCACTCCAGTAGTCCTGTTTGTCCAGGACAGGCATCACCCTTTCCCTCTTTGCTTTCAGACCCTGGTATTTAATTTTCTCAGTTGCTCAGGATGCTCTTTTTTTTCCAACCACAGCCCGACCACTGCAGGAGTGGTCCCCATCTCCCTTTTACCTCTCCTGTTTGGGCATGTTCCCACCACTGCTGTGACCTTCAGAACTGATGTATGAAGCATCCCTGCACGATCCCCTGACACTAACTGTGAGGCTGGGCAATAAAATGAGGAATTTACATTCTGAAGTTAATGATGAGGAGTGTGAGCCTTCTGAACATCTGTTTCCCCTGTTTTCAAGGGGGGCTTCAATTTATTCCGGGTTCTCAGCCTCAGTAAGGTTCTCAGGCTGTTGTCAGTAACCACCCCTGGGGAGGGCTGCGGAATGAACTCCCTCTAAACTGTGGTACATCTCAGTTTTGGGGATATGGTTGAAACAGCCATGAGGGTCAGGAGACAGCTGGAGACCCCTGTAGGGATGATGAGAGAAACACAGGGAGAGCTGGGATGTCCTCAGGTCTGAAGCCGGACTCAGGGCTGCAGAAATAGGAGATTGTTCTCCAAGTGTTGTGGTCTCTTCTTCAGGGCACCACTGTCCTGTCTCCTCAGCTGCATCCTAGACTGGGAACTGTCGCCCAGGGAAGAGCAAAGATCTGACCTGAAGGTGAGAGGAGAGCCAGAAACTTCGGAAGTGTCAATTTCCAGTGGATAAAAGGAATAAGAGGGAAAACACAGTAGGACAAAAGCCCCAGGATTGCACGTGTATGGAAAAGGAAGTAGGAAGAGATGGATGAAGGGAAACTCTGGATAATGATCACTGTTTGGAAATGGACCTGGGCATAGGGGCAGAGTGCTGTTCCCCAGTAAAACACAGGCAGGGGTGAGGCTACCCAAGAGCAGCCATCCCCTGACCCTGTGAGTGAAGAGGACAAATGGGGAGCCCTGCACATGGTCAGGGTGTCAGAGCAAAATGTAGAATGGACTCTTTATGGAATAAAATGCCTGAGTGGATTACAAAGGCAAATATAACAACAAATCATCCTGGTGCCCCTGCCTTTGACTTTCAAAGCCTTATGAGGGCACGTTGTTCAGCTGCTACACCCCTCCCTGCTTCAGTGGCACTGGAAGTAACCTTCCCCTCCCAGAGTTCCCCACTTTATTGCCTTTAATAACCTCATGAAGGGTAATGAAGCATTTTAAGTTTTGTGTCAAGCTGACAGGTGTAGTGGGGGCGGGAAAGGGGGGCTTTGGGAAATTGGGTCAAGGCTTTGAGATGTCTTTGAGCAGGGGCCTGGGGTGACATCCCAAGGCTCAGCCCTGGGGTCAGGGTGCTGCTGCAGCAGTTTCAGCTGAGAGCTCCCTGCCCTGTTCAATGCCAGTTCTTCATCCTTTCCCAAATTCTCTTTAGTGCCTCTGTGACTTTCACGTGGAAATTTTGGGCTGAGACAGCACAAGGGTGGAGGACAGAGGATCCCCCGAGCCCCACACCTGCTGCCCACGCACAGGAAGAGCCAGAGGTAAGTTTGAGCATTCCCCTTGTCAGAGGAGTTCCCCCATGCCAAAATCTAAGAACAATAAAAGCTGGGGGGAGCTTTAAAAGCCTGATGCCAAAAGTGACTTTCATCTCGCTGCTTGCAGTCGTCCGAGCGCTGTGATGCTGGTGCACTCCCCAGACTGGACCTGTGACAGCTGGATTCAGGCTGGAGGTGGGGGAAGCCTCTGTGGTTTACCAAATAACAGGGAGAGACAGGAAAACCAACGTCACACAGTGTCTGGTCCAGGCCAATGGACTTAACCAGCTCCACATATTTTAGCATTTGTGGTGGATTTGCTTTGCTTTTAAAAGGAGACAGACTTTCAGGCTTGCAGCCATTTTGAGACTGAACACCCCACACCACTCTGTCCTCCCCATCCTATGCCGAGATGTTTTTTTGACCTGCACAGATTGTCTGATGAGGATTTGGTTCCAAAATGCCGTCTCCAACATCCAACAGGATGTTGTAATAAAATGTTTGGGGGGTTTTGGCTGTTTCCCTTTTAAACAAGGTAACCAAGAAACCCCAATTTTCACCCTGAAATGCTGATTGCATTAAGCAGTTCAGTCCATCAGGTTCCCAGTGACACTTTCTGCCTGTGAGTTTCAGATAAAAGACAGGGAACTAAAGTAGCTTAGTGGATTAAAGGAATTGCCTTTCCCACCTAGACACCTCGGCTGGAATCCGATTTTGGCGCTCAAGTGTAATTGCCCATTTGCTCCGGGGAAGGGAGGTGGGGACAGACCACGTGAATTTGTGTGGTCATCTGGCAACCAGGGGTGGCAGCCACTGGCACCAGGGCCGTTGGCTCCCTGCAAGTTGTTCCCCCACCACATGCTCCCTCCAAATGGGATTTCCCCACCACTGAAAATGTATTTATTTATTGGCTATTTCATCCCCTTTGGCATGAAATAACTACCCCTCACAGCAAATGTGGAGAGGCTTTTCCCTGTACCGAGTAGGCTGTGACAAATTCTGCCAAATTTATGTTCATGAAGAGTATTGCTCAGACAGAGGAGGTGCTAAATGGTTAACCTTTCCATCAGACCAGGGAGAGGCTTTGGCTGTGAAAGCACCAGTAATTTACCTTCCATTAAGATGCTGCAGTTTCCCCCTATTTGAAAGCTGCAAGAAATTGTTTTCTAAATAATAAGACTTTCTCTGTAAAAAAATATCATAGGTAATGGAAAGATTAAAACGGGGGTTGAGACACCACCAATCTATATATTCAATCAATGTCAGATGCTTTATGCAGTTGTCCTCTGCTTCCTGATACATGTTACTAGGACCGTACCAGAAAGCTCAGGAGAATTTCCAGGAATTGCTGCTATTTAAAATTTCTTTTTTTATTATTATTTTTAGTCCAGCTTTCAGGTCTAGAACAGAATAATTGAAAGTTGTCCAAATTACTGAGATCAGTGGAAAATCTTGCAGAGAACGCATTACTTTTGGTTTACAGTCCTAGGGCCACTTTCAAGGGAACAACACAGTTCTCAGGGCTGTTCCTTTCACTCTTCAATGTGGCTGTAAGAAAAGTGAACTTTCTTAAAGGATGCTTGTTTCTGTGTGCAGCTGAGGCCCATCATTCCTTATATGCCAAGACATCCCAGAGCACCTGAGAAAATGTGTCCTGAAGAGCTATCTCTTAATTGTTGTGTTCTCCAAGGTGGAACATCACAATCCTGTCTGGTAGCAGCACAGTGCAATTTTCATGAGTGTAAAATTTCTCCAAGATAGTCAGATTTTGATTAGGAAGAACAGAAGCAGCCAAGCTGAACCTGAACAGTCAATATCCCCACTTTGCAGACTTCCTTTTTCCCCTATAGTATCTAGGAAAACAGTCTGTGAAGTAGGGAAGAGGAAATCGCCTCTTACCTCTGCAAACAGAAGCTGGTCCCACTCTGCTGGCTGAGGCACAAGTGAAACACTGTGTTTCATGGGAATGATGTGTGGCAGAGGAGAGAGACAGAAATACCACTTAATGTCGAATTAATCCAGCACGATTTAATAATAAGGCACAAAGGAACAGAATTGTCATTTGCCATCGGATTTAAAATGCTTTGTGTGTAAGCTGCCCATTTAAACCCTCTTAATACACTCTCCTGTTAGCATTTGCTACACATCCCAGTTTTACTTCCCCTCGCTTCTGGGCTTTTCCTGACCCAGCTTTCATCAAAATGTGATTCAATTACAAAAATGGGTTGAAAGTTGCTGCAAGAGGGGTCCTCTTCTCTCCTATCTCAATATTTTCTGTAAGAGTCTAGAAGAAGGCTGACCTTGACATAGGACATGGTGTCATTGCCTCTTCCCTTTGCTATGTGGTAGAACTCCCTCTTGGGAGGATGCAGGAGGAAGCCTGCTCTGCAGCCCTAAACAAGGGAAAAGTTTTCCTTGATGCTGAATTGAGCAAATAGGATGGGAGATTGTTCTTGGGTACTATCTTCAGAGTTGATTCTAGGCTGCAGCCAGAGCTGATGGGAGTCTTTTCCCCCTGGTATTAGGGACTTTGTTGTCTGTGCTGATTTTCAAGTTTCTGCAAGAGAAACCCCTAGGTTACAAAACAGAAACATTTGGGAGTTTCTTGACAATCAAAACTTTTCAGATCATGAAAAATCATTAAAATAATCATGTACTTGAACACGTGTATTGAGTGCAAAAGCTGTTTTTCACTGGAAAACATCAGGGACGGTTTTCTTCACCAGTCTGGCAGTTCAAGTCACACATAAGCCTTAGCTCCTTTCTTACCCCGTTTCATTTCCAGTTGTTTTGCCTCTTTCTGCCCAAGTGCCCCTCTCCATCTCTGCCAGTGACAGAGGTGGTCAAAGGGTCAGTGCATGGTCAAAAGGTCAGCACTCCCTGGCTCAGCCCCTGCAGAAGGCTGTCAGCATCATTTAAATGTCCTGGAAACCAGTGGAATTTTGTGGTCCTCTGGTGTCAGGGGAAAACGAACTAACAGATTCCCCATTTACTTGTGGAAGCAGGAGAAGGGTGGAGCTGGAAACGGGAGTAGAGCACTGAAATAAGGGAAACTTCCAGGCCCTGCACAGCTTCTTTAGCAGGCAGCAATGGGTCACTCTAGCCCTGTGTCGATCCATGAGGGGCACCCTCATAGCCACTGTCGACCCACTCCCCTGCCCTGTCCCCTGCACTGTCACATAAAGATCCCCAAGATCCTCAGCTGAAATATCAATGTGCCAGGATACATTCCAGGATACATTACCAGGATACATTCACCCGCCTTACTCACATCAGATTAATTAGCTAAAGAAATTCCTATTTACCCCAGTCAGCCACCGAATAGAGTTTGTTTAACTTACAGCATTGAAATAACCTGGTGGTCCAGAGGGTTAAAAAAGAGCAGTGAGTAAGTACTTCCAAATTGATGCAGTGCCCTGAGAGCACCTCTGCTGCTAACAAAGCGCATCTCGAACAGATCTGACTGTGCTACGGCCCAGCAAAGTGGAGTGGAGTGGATCTGTCCCAGGTTACCTGCAAAAGAGACTGAAGTTCTAACACAAATTCAACACCCATCAGGGCTCTGATTACATTAGTCACAAAAGCTTGGAAAACCATTTATAAGGACTTTCTCTTCTTCAGGAGAAATTAATTGATAGGATCTGCAAACATGGAAAATCAGATGTACAAGAAGCAAAAGCCATTTAAGTTCTTTTCTTTGCTCAACTTTCTCTTGGTGTAAACCGGTAATACTAGCAACAGCTGCTGAGTGTGAATTAATCAGGGTGCTGTGTTCCTCCTCCCCCACTTTCCTTGCCCTGGCCTTTGAGGTAGAGAAGTCCATCCCACCCCTGGAGACAGGAGATCACCACTCCAAGGCTGGCAGCAGGAGACGAACGGGACTGCGATTGTGAAAAATGTGCAGGCTGGGAAAGGTTGGATTTCCCAGGGGGTTTGAGGACACCCATGGGTGGTCTGAGTGCTCCTGCAGGTGAGATTAGGGTGCCATAGGTGCCTCCCACCCCAGCCTCACCCTGGAGCACCCAGACTCGCTCTGTGCCAAATTTTGCCATAGGGATGTGACCGTGCTGTCCCCAAGCCCACGCCTCTGCCCTCCTGCTGAAGGGCTTCAGCTCCAGGCAGGCTCAGCTGCCTGCTCACAGGGTGGCCAAGCCTCCTCCAGTAGTGTTTTGGAAGAACAAAAGTGTGCTTATTTTCTTTGCTAGAAGGAAATATATTCAGGAGCCCAGATCACCAGAGGGGTGAGGTCATCCCTCATGGCTTCGTCTCACTTGTGCTTGTGCACTGGAACACCTCACCCTCAGCAGGCACAGCAGAAATGCAGATAAGGTGGCAATGCCCAGGCTGCACACTGGATCAGGAGCTGAAGGATACCGGGATTTTAAAAAACCTGAAGAATAAAAATTCGAGGAAAAAAATTTTCCAATCTGAACTTTGAGACTGCAATTTGTCCCAGCTCCTCTTTTCTTATGATGGGCCATGGGCCAGGATGGGTGGTAGGTGTTCTTTGAGGCAGGATGACTCCTCCTGGACTTTGATTCAAAGCCACCATGCCAGAAGATGCTGCTTCATGCCTTATCCTCCAGTTCTGCTACTTAGCATTTCAGATGCAGGGGCATGGTTTATAGCCTAATTCCAAAAAACAAAGACTTGGCATCTATTTTTTATGCTTTGTTAAGTAGCTGCTTGGATTTTCATGATTCAACTTATATTCATGGGGTTTTAGGTTGTGTGCAGCCATCCAACAGCAAGATTAAATAAAAAGTGGAGTCCCTTTATTGATTTGCTTTTGGTTAAAAACAAACACATCATATATAATTGAGACGTACACTGCTTGTAGATAGTAGAGAAGACATTTATAAAGCCATCAAAAGAAATAATTAAACTGAATATATCACAGCCACCTTTCTGAATCGTTCAAACAGGGAAGTTTACACCTATAAAAGGCTGGTACTCCTTCTGACAAACTTTTAATACGATAATTTGATTTGACTTTAAATGCCTGGCATATTTTAACCTTGGAGATAAATGAATCTCAGTGGGATTGCTGAGTAATTAAGAAAAGTGTGTCTGATGGGCTTGCTTCATATGGAGAGGTGAAATAACACCGTGAGAGTCAGCTGATCATTTGATATCCTTACATTAAACAAAAAAAAAAAAGAAACAAGGCAAACCCTGAGGCATGCCATTGTTATGCTGTGTGACAGGGATTGCTTTCGAACAAGTCGTGTTTTCAGTGTTAGCTGTATCATGGTTTTTAAATTGCCATTTAAAATGTAAGCCAATGAGCATTCTGGAAGGAAGTCTCCTGAGACCCCCTGAGCCGGAGCAGGGTGGCCCCGAGGCCGGAGGTCAGGGCTCATCTGCTCACCGGGGCTTTCCTTGATTGGGGGCGACAGCCCGGTGGGAAAGCGGCAGTGGTGGAAGGGCTTGAGGAGGAGCAGTTTGGGGTCTGCTGGCTAATTACTGGCAAGAGATCTGCAGGAGCTGTTTATTTTCTAGTAATAGGTCAAGATACAGTCAGGATGGTCTTGAGAACTCGCTTTAGGGTTTTGTGCTGAGCCATCTGGATGCTCAGTTTTACTGAGGGCTTAGACCCCTGGTAAGAAATATCAAAAAGCGGCTGAAACACTGAGCCCCCAAAGAAAGGAAATCGGGCTTTGAATTACTGCCCGAGTGCGGTGTGCCGTGAGGATCAACACACACAGTTTTAGTCCCAGTGCTGCTGCACACAAATCACACTGGGAAGGCTCCCTCAGCTATTCCTGCCAGCAGAGGGATGCTTCCACATCAGGACGTTTCACTCCAAGTAGTCGCTTTGCAGGGAAAACCTTGGAGAGCAGGCTCTGGGAATTTTCCCCCCAGCGTAAATCAGCAGAGTTACACCCCAGCCTGGGAGCTTTCAGCCTTGGTCTCTGCTGGCTGCCCAAGGTCAGGCTCTGCTTGCCCCTCGGGAGCTGGCTGTATCACAGCCAGGAACGTGTGGTGTCAGCTGGGATTTGTGCTGACAATATTGCTCTTGGTTTCAGTGAGCCTCCTCCAGCAGGAAAAGCATTCCAGGAAGGAGGTGGCTGTATCCCCAGGGATGATAACTGATCTCGTTGTGAAAAACATTAGTTGTTCTCTGGAAAACAGAGCCCCCATAAAGACATTATGCAATTAAGGCCATTGCCCCTTAAAATTATTATTTTCCCCTCAAAGATGTTGTTATTATTGGTGGAGAAGTGGCTGCAGGAGCAGTCCACTTGACAATTGCATCTGAGAGCATGGGGCAAAAGCACCTATTTATTGACTATATAAATCAAATTAATTTAGTTACATTTACAAACACAGGAAGAAAAGCAATAAGGTCTGTCATGTGGCTGTGCCCCAAAACAGGCAACACTGTCAGTATTGAAACTGCTCTCTCCAGGGAAACCAGAAATGTGATGTGGCTGCGAGTATTCATTTGGTTGTTGTCATTTCCAGTGCTACATATTTTAAATTTACTTCAAGCTCTGTTGAAAGCCTATAATGGTGAGGAATTACCTGCCCAGAGGGACTCTGGGTGACATACCCACCAGCACGAAGGGAAGTTGTGCTGTCTTGCTCCACGGAAATAGTGAATTAAGGGTTTATAACCAAGGTTAATAACTTCAGATATATCTCCTTCTACCACACAAGGAAAGTGAATTATTTATAGGCAGAACTCCTGCCCCCTAACTCTCACCTTCTGCCCCTCTCCACGGCTTTACCAACATCCTTTGCCTTGTCCATGACTCAAGCCACACCTGAAACATGGCACAGGATTTCTCTTCCACCTGGGATGCAAACAAGAGATAAAAAGAGGTCATATTTGGAAAATCCTCCCCAGCATTTCTTGCTGTGGTATTTGCCACGTTATCCAAGGCCAGATGGGCTGTGTGATGCAGAGCCTGGACACTTCAGCCTGTGTCTGACTGGTGAGATGCTAATCCAGGGGCGTGGGGAGACAAGAGTCCCTGCAGAATGTAGCCCAGAGGGAGCTGGGGGGCTTTCACTGCCCTGGGCACCTGGCAATTGCAATCATTGCTCTGCTTCATCTCCACTTCATTCAGCGCAATCACAAGCTGTATATTGAGCTGAAGGACAGCCCCAGAATTTGTTTCAGGGAAGACTGAAACAAAGGGGAGCCACCTCATTTTTTTCCTCCTGAGATTATCCTGAGGGTGAAATAAATAGTCTAAGAGTGAAATTTTACCATCAGATATCTGTCTACACATGCCACTGGTGTCATGGGGGCACCACATGTGAGCACAGGAAGAGGATCTGGTCCTCCAGGTGAGGCCCTTCTTCAATATCTATTTTTGTGTGCAGTTTCTGGGCAGATGAGTCCCTGCACTATCTCTGACTTCAATAGCTCAACCTAAGCTATCTGTAGGCTGGAAAAATGCCACCAGCTGCCAGGATGCCTTTGGTACTTGTGCAGATGTGAAAGGACACATTCCAAGCCAGCTGTTCCAGGGTGCAGCTCATGCAGGACGGGTGCCTCTGGTGACACGCTGGGACACGGTAATCATCTTAACAGCCCTTGGCACTGGATACTGCCTCTCATCGCTCCCCAGTCTCTGTGCCATTAGCTAATTGAGCTTTGCAGCAGGGCCTCAGGAACACTGGCTTTGGCACGCACATTTTTCAAATGACTAAATACAGATACTAAATACAGGAAAGGCTACATGTGCATCTTGGCCTGTGGTCACCTGTGGGATGTGCGAGCCTTTAGTTGACAGGAGCTGGTGAGACCCTCAGTGAAGGTGGCCCCTGGTCTCACCAAGACTAGAAGGGAAGATACTGCTGTAATCTGTCCCAGAAACTCTTACGAAAATGATTGGAAATTTAGAAAAGGGGTCTGAAATTCAGACACTTGTCCAGCCATTCCCAACCTGAATAATTTATCGTTCTTGTGACACGGAAGAGCAGGGACTTCATTCTGTCTTGCTGAGTCGTTTGGATACAGCCCTCCACCTCTTTCTCCATGCCCTCCTCCTTGGTGGGGGAGTCAGGAGCAGCAGTACCTAGTTCATCAGGGCTCCTCTGCAGCCCCAAAAATCTTCTCACCATTTGACATGAGCGCCGCCAGTCTGTCTCCTTCCTGCTATCTATCCATTCTTTTGCACGTCCCAATGCGTGTGCCTCTGTGTCTGCTCCAAAGCAGCTGGACTGAAAAAAGCCCACTGGGACTCTGGCAGGCTCCTAGGGAGGCTCCCAGCATCCTGATTGCACACCAGCACTGGAGCTGAGAGCACACTGAGGAGATTAAAGGGCGACAGCACAGCTGCCACCAGCCTGCGTTGCTGACTGCCGCTTCCCCTGGCTCAGCACGGATCTGGGAGTGAAGAGAGGGCAGAGACAGCCTCTCAGGCAGGCCTCCCAGCCCCAGGAATGCTCCTCATCCCTAAAAACCTCCTCAGAGTCAGAGGTTGCCTCTGAAGAAGCTGCTGCTCACACTGTCAGCAGGAAAAGGAGCCTCCTCTGTGCATCACTTCAGGCTCCAGGAGCTGCTTCTCCCCAGTGCCAGGCAGGTATGGTCCCTCCACCCAGCCACTGTGGCCCGGGGCAGCAGAAGTCTCCAGTGGGCACTGTTAGGCTGGCAATTGAAAGCAGTAGGTCTTTATGGTAATTTGGACACCAGGCAAGCACTATGAATAGGAAATGATGGCAGTTACTTTATCGAGTAACAGCATGAAAATGTGAAGTGCCTTTATTGAGCTGCTGGCTTGCTGGTGAGAGTTAAAGGAGATGCTCTCTCGGGTATAACATTTGCAGAGAAGTGGCATGAGATACTGCCATAACCTCCTCCGTTAATAAGCGAGCAGAGCAAGGCAGAGAATACCTAATGCAGCTGTGTGAAAGGACAAAATTAAGACGGTAGAAGCAGCAACATTTTTCCCTCGGCAGCAGATGTGCCCCAAGGAGAAATGAAGAATTTCCCTCTTGACCCAAGAACTAGAAAACTCATGTCATGCTAATATTAATATAGGAAGGATGGCTTTGAAAGGAAAAAAAGAAAAACACATCTTGCCACATCAGTACCCTCCTATACCAGCGACAAATTTAAGTCTCTGCTGAAGGGAAGATTAACAGACCAGTGACCAGCTCAGCAGCTGTGCAGGGACAATGCTCTGCAGGTGTCCAGGGGGTACAGAAACGACTTTTGCTCTGTGACACATGGGGGAGACCTGGCCCAATAGTGAAAAAAAATGGCAGCATGCATCCCCCATTATTCCAAGGATGGTGCTGGATTGCAGCATTGCAAAGCAGCTCTGAGGGCAATGACCATGCACGGTTGAAGCTGAGCTGCCCAGAGGAAGCAGAAAGGCAGCACTCAGGAAACACTGGGAAAAATGTCAGAGTTGCAAAATTGGTTACAGTTCAGCAAATTCTGTTTTCTCCCAAGTTTTGCAAGATTGTCTGTGGCATTTATCACTGATATCTTAATTGGCGTGTTATTTAACTGCTTTTGATAGTTCTTGCCCAATGAAAGCTGTTCTTCTGAGAAAATAAAAACTGTTGAGACATTTAGGATCAATTTCTGCTTAAAGCATGTGTACAGTTCCAGTGCAGCTATTGCTCATATCGATGAATGTAGTCAAAATGGATTTCTGAAAATCTATTTGGCAAAATAATTCACCACAGATAAAGAATTTTGGTAAAGCAAACAACTTCTGACAATGCTTTGCTTTTGAAAGAAGAGAGATGACTATTAAATAAGAGAAAAAATTGTGCTTATATTCTCACCTCCCACCACTGTAGTCACCCGATAGGATGAGAGGAGGGAGTACCTCCTTGCACTTTTCAGGGAGATCTGTGATTCTCCTCCATGCCTGCAGGCAGTTCTGGCTTCCTTGTAGCTGCACTCGTGTTAACCCTGCCCTGCAAGCAAAGTGGAAGTGTGGAATGTAGACCCCAAGGAGTGGACAGGTCATGCTTGTAACCAGAGCACCATGATGTCTCCTTGCTTCTGTACTCACTGGTGGCGAGAAGCAGATCAGGTTCAGCAAGAGAGGAGAAGGGGGAGGAGGAGGTAGAGAAAATTCATACAGAATCTGCAAGAGTGACCTGACCTTGGGCAAGAAAGGTGCTTTGCAAAGGAAACACTACCTGTCTGTTGGGTTTGGTGGAGGAGGTTTTGGGTAAAAACTGGGAGAATGCAGAACACATGCAGAAAGTCTGTGATGGCAGAGACTGCCCCAGCTCAGTGAGGGAAAGCACAATGACTTTCTGAAGTCAGAAGCTCATGTAGGAAAATAATTCAGACTGAAAATATGATAAAAAATGCTAGTGGTAAAGATACATAATCTTTGAAAGAACTTGTCAGGAGATGCCACTGCTCTCCTTCATGGGAATCTTCAAAGCCAGACTTTTTGGAAAGAATGGGCTCCAATCAAAGCACAAAGCAGTCAGTGTGACACATGCTTTACAGGGGCCAGGCTGGAGGGCTGCCACCCTTGTTCCAGATGTAATAGCTGTTGCTGCTTCTAAAAGGCTCTGATTCCTTGTGGATGTGCCCTGCAATGGCCCAAGGTGACAGCTGTAGGTGCTTAGGGAATGCTAGGAGAATGGACAGCAGGTGGTGATCCTTGTCCACAAGTCAACTCAAAATGCCATCTCCTGTAGCCACGGCAGGGGACAGGGCGCTGGGCTGGAGGGGTCATTGCACTGGCCTAGTGAGACTTTTCAAATCTTCTGGCCTAAAAGACAACAAAAGAAAATGATAACAGTGCCAAAACCTCTCCTCAAAATCTGCTGTGAGAGCCAGGAGAGCACATGAAGCTTTGTACATTGTTTGGATCCAACGGACGCAGAAAACTGCCTGATGTCCCAGCCAGGTGGCAGGTCAGATTGGCCTGGTTCCTTTCTCAAGGAAATACAAAGCATGGAGCCAGAGGATGTCCTGCATCAGCCAGCCTTGCCAGAAATCCTACCAGCGCTCAGAAACATGGGCAGGCTGGTGAGGGGCCTGAATGGACACTCGAGATACCCCCAGGCAGCATCTGCTCTCCTGGTTTTGGGACAGACTGGTGCTGGTAATGTGGCAGGTTAGGTTTCCTCTATGGCTGTTGAATAGAGAAAGCAGCATGTAGGAAGGTGACTCCCAAAAGTGCCCAGTCAGAAAAACAAACAAATCTGGCTGAAACCCAAAATCTCAGGTTGGGTTTGGACAGAGCAACCCATCTCCTGGGCTATCATTCTGCCAAGTCACACAGTGCCTGGACACCTGAGGTTTCCCAGGAGGAGTCTCCTTTCACCTTGGCAGCTCAGACTGAAAAACTGGACTATTGCTATTATTGCTATTGCTATTGCTGCTGTGGTTGGTTTTTGTGCCTGGCTGATCCTATTACTGTGCAAACCTGAGGCAGCTGCAGCAGCAGCTCAGCAGTTAGAGCATTATAATCCCGTGCATGTTACAGTGATGCCGCTTGAGCCGCTAATTTGGCAAAATCTGGATCCTAATGGAAGTTTAGATCATGGAGACTTCTGCCACTTCCCAGTTGTCTGCTACAGAATTAACCATCCTAGAAGTAACAGTCACCTGGAGCCACCAGGAATTTGCACCCAGCAGTGAAACGGGGTCCACCAAGAACCCCTTGCAGGTGAAGTCGTTTCCCCTCTCTGTGGCTGCATCCATACAGCTAAATAATGACATTAGGAATGTCACCCTGCTCCATGGTGTGAGGTCAGGTGGGTCAGCAGACCTTGGACTCCCAGGCCTGGGTGAGACCACCATGAGCTCAAATTAATGGAGTTTTGCTGGCCCAGAGCCTCTGTATGTGAAAGCAGAAGAAAGAACTGGATCCACACCCACGTGCCAGATGATGCTGCTGATTCTTTGTTTGTAAGAGAAGTTGCTTGCACAGACAGCTGCTGTGTCTTGGTGGGTGCAGGATCCCTCATTAAGCAGTTGCTAAAAGTCCTGTGTTGAAATGCAGTAAGCAGGTGATGTGTGGGAGTCTCTGGACAAAATATGGGCAGAAAAATATTTTCCAGATATGCCACCATGAATGTAAGCTCATGCACTGAGCAGGAGTTACCTTCAGATGCACTGAATGCTCATTTTCATCCTTCCCCACAAATATTGGTGGCAGACAGATGCTCCTCAGAAGTCACATGTAGCATGATGGACACAGATGAACACAGGGATTTGGGCACTGCAAAGGTCCCTCACCCATCCTTGAACGTGGTCTTTATCCTTTTTGTACACCAGCCCAGAGGCACTAACACATTTTCAGGTTGAAGATAACCCTGTGTGCCTGTGGAATCAGGGATACCTCTCCTGCCAACCCTGGAAGGCAGCTGGGTCTCAAGAGGGGGTGGATCACAGGATTGGCAGAGCCCTGAGGTTAGCAGGACTGCAGGGATGGGGGGTTCCATCTCTGCTGCTGGATGTGGTGGTGCTCCCCAAGTCTAGGCATTTAGTCAGTTGTCAAAGAGAAATGATCTCCAGGGATTCAGGCGGCAATAACCAGTGTAAATAGCAAGGACCTTGAGCTCATTTGTGGCTTTGACAGCAGAATATTTGCACTGGTAACGTGCAGACTGAAATTCCCTGGTATCAAGATTTGTGCAGCTACTAATTACAAATCAGGAAAAAAACAAATAATAACTTGCTGGAGGCTCACAGTTACTTTGGGAACAGAGAGAGAAAGAATACGTTTAAGCAAATCGATTCACTCACTTGTCCTCAAGTCTGTCTGAAAATATTCTCAAAGTGTCACTCAGCACTGCAAAAATTATCTCTCGCTCTCATTTATAACCAAATGCTAGGAACTGAGGGATACATATTCCTCCCATCCTTAATGTTTTTTGGGGGTGTGTAGTCAGCTGTTCCAGCATTCACAATTTTCACTTATTTATCTACTGAGGTCTTTTTCTTCTTTTTTTTTTTTTTTTCCCATGCACAGCCTCTGCAGTCTGGCAGAGGCAGGATTGCAGTATTGATTTAGGAAGAGGCAGTTGTGACAATCCAGTCCCAGGCTAATTCCCGTGCTGTACGGGGGCTGCTCTGTCCGCAGCAGCAGCCTCACCCCCAGCATGGGGCTCACTTTTAAAAAGAAGGAAAAAAAATTAAAGAAAAGCTACTTTTCTCTGTTCTGCTTTGAAGGGAAAAAGGATTACCAAGGCTAAATAAGCCATCTGAGTACTCAGCTAGCAAGCCTAAATAGTACCCTGATAGGAAGTTCTGGCAGAGAGCTAATTAAATTAACTCTCTTTGATTTATTAACAAGCAGAGCAACACATCACACAGGATTGTCCCATGAAATTAATGTGCTTTCTGATTCCCTTAGCTGCTTCAGCTCAGTCACCTCCCCAGAAAACCCGGTTACAGGGACTCAAGTTTAATGAGACTCAATGGCTCGAGAAGGATCCCTGCCCACCAACAGAGATACGCACTGGCAATAATACCTAAAAGCATGTTTATTTTCGTTGCACTTCCCTAATTCCTTTTTAATGCCTAGGACTATCTAATGGCTAATTCGTAATTTCCTGCTCACTGATATGCAGATGAATGACAAAGAAAAGCCTTCTGCATGTTTAATTATTCTGTTGATTTAAAAGCCACTTTTCCCTCAGTGCAAGTTTCTCTGTGTATGTGTGCTCTCATGCATCACATATTTCATTATTTTTAGAAGCATGCTCTGTGCCTTTTTATGCTCCCATAGTTTCAGCATCCAGTAATTACCATGTTTTGTTTCCAACAGACCCGATCCACCAGCAAGTGTAAATCAGAAAAACATCGCTGTCTCTAAATGGAGTTGTTCCAAGTTACACCAGACCTGAGACCTGACCTCTCCTCTTTTCAATGATGGAGAAAATGTTATTTGTGTGCTGGGACTCTTGGGAAGTAGCAGGATATAAAATTTAGAAAACTTCAGAGCAGTGAAAATCCAAATTGAAGCCTGTGAATGCACAGGCAGTAAGAATCTATTTATGTAGCAAGCTCTACTTCTGCTTAACCCCTGCAAGGAGCTGTAACTCTCTTTGCATATTTGATTTTCCTCCCTCAGTAAAACATAGTCTTCTTAACCTATTTTTGCTACTTTCCAACAGTTTCACTGGAGGGGTTTTTCCCTACGCCTTACATTTAGCTTTGCTATCTGAGCTCTCCTTTGTTAAATTAAGGCAATTAATAAATGGAGATGTTAAGCAATCAATTTTGCCTGCATATCTCCACAGCCTTACGTATGACTGGGTGTAATCACAAGATAAATGCAATGTGCTGATGTATGGTAATGTTCAATAATACATTCTCCACCAGGCTCAATTCATCAGGGAGTTTCTGGAGGGGAGGCATTTGTTATTGGCTGTCTCCGGACCTCAAGGATAACATTCCTGTCCTTTCCATTGGCCGCCCCGCTGCTGCAAGCCTCTTCCCGTCTTATTTTGATGATGAATATGAAGGCATGCTAAGCTGTGCCGGAGAGCAGCTCTCGCCGACTGCACTCCCACCCCGGGCTCAAGGACTCCAGAGCTCCCCAGCTGCTTCCCCTGCCCACTGCCAGCAGCAGCAACAGCAGCAGCAGCAGCAGCAGCAGCAGCAACGCCAAAAGTTGTGATGCTTTTCTTCACCCAGTGCTTTGGGGCTGTGTTAGATCTTATTCACCTGCGGTTTCAGCACTACAAGGCAAAGAGGGTTTTCTCAGCTGCCGGGCAACTTGTCTGCGTCGTCAACCCAACACACAGCCTCAAGGTGAGTTAAAAATATATTTTCTCTTCTAACATCTCCTCGTCGTCCCCACTGCCGCCACCCGTGATTCCCCACAGGGAATGAAATTGTGCTCTGGCAGCGAGGGGAGAGTGCTGTTAACACATTGCAGCCCCGGCAGAGAGGATGTTTGCATTGTCTGAATGCATGATTCCCTTTGGAGCAAAGGAGAAGCAACCCGCTGCTCCGAGCGGTCGTGGGAAGTCGCGGCTCCCCCTCCCCAAAGTTTCCTCTTCCATTTCGCCCACACGATGAGCGTGCATGTTGCAAGCGTTTAGTAAAAATGACTGGAAAAGTTAGGTGGATGAATTAATGTCCCTTGCTAGTGAAAGGATGCTGTGTGGTCTCCCAGGCTGACACACCAGCACGGAGGGATGCTGCCAGGCTGAGGGGAACGGGAAGAGGGGGGTGGCAGTAGAGGGATCTCCTCGGCTGCCGTTTGCTCTTTCAGGGGAAAACCAGCTGTTTCTGTCTCCTGGGGGGAGTTGGAGGCATTCCTCTGGCGCTGAAACTGTCCTTAAGCTGTTTGCAAGGTGAATCTATTTTAGGAAGGAGGATACATTTGCTTTAATGCAAAACTATTTATAGTCCCCATAAAAACACTACTTTTACTTGCACAGTTCTGAATTTTCACTGACAAAGTGCCAACAGCTCCATCTACACTGGAGCCTTCATGTTTGTACTAGAGAAGGAGCAGCAGGGGGAGAAAGCAATCAGGAGGCTTTAATTACTTTATCACACTGGTGAATGACCAACTTTAATGAAGCGGCTTCTGTTTGGCAAGAAGTCCTTGCTGACCTGACTCCTGAGGTAGCTCCGCTACCCTGGTGCAAGCTTAGAAATTAATTTGATTCAGGACAAGTTATTTTTGGCTCTGCAAGGGTCCCTGTGAAGTACTTGGAGGGGCTGCAGGAAGCATCTTGCCTGAGCTCTTGGTCCCTGGGACGTCCATTGATGGGGTAAATCCCTCTTCAGAATAGCATCACCTCACCAAAAAAAAAAAATAAGGGCACGTTTCCCACAGTCATCATCCCCGTCTCAGGCTGTGCTTAGGCAGAAGGAGATTGTTTCTAGCAGGGTGCCGGCTGCGGGAGGATTTTCCCGCAAGGCTGCGCTCTGAGCACTGCCGGCTGGGGCAGGCGCTGCCCGGGGCTGAACCGCTTGGGTGCGGGCTCGCCTCTCCCGGCACCGCGCTCCTCACAAGGGGAGTTAAAAACACACAGCCCTGTCATTATCTGAAAGCGTCTGGTTGTCTGAATGGGTAAAAGAAATAGCTGCGTTCCTAAGTGCACGGGGAGATTTTGTCAGGGAATTCTTCTGTGCTCAACCCTTTAATGTGACTGTCTCCTGCTACTTTCGTCTATAATTTTAATTTATCTTTTTTTAAAAAGTGAACAGAAAAAAAGGCTCTCAACACACAACAGGTCCCAACACAATTTCAGTGCCAGTGGAACTGTCTGATAAGGTCCCATAAGCACACGGGGGTGACTATTGCTCCACTGTTACCTAAGACTAGACCCAAGTTTGTCATTTCAGGTCCTGCTGAGTTGCAGGTTTGCTATGGTAGGAGCTGCAGCTGTGTTAAACATATATAGGGCACTTCAGTTTACTAAAATCCCCCGTGGCCAAGCTCGTCACTGCTCAGACTGAAAGCTCCTCAGAAAGATGACCAATCTCAGTCCTGCTGTGGCAGCCTTTGAATGCAGACATTGGAAGCAAATTCTCTTGGAAACAAACAGGACCCTCTAGGAAAAGGTCTGCTGTGTCAGTGAAGCCCCAGTAAGACTTGTTTTGACCGAGGTGGGAATTGCTCCCCTGATAAGGCTGCATTGGGAACCCAAAGGCACAGGTGTCTGTCTCCACAGGAGCCTGTTGAGACTCCGTTCAGATGAAGAAGCTGATGAGAAATCCTCTGCTGTGATAAACCCCCCTGACTGTAGAGCAAAACGTGCTAAGTGCTCCAGGTTACCCAGCTCACAACCAACCACATAAATAGGGTGGGCTTTAGCTCTGATGTGCTCCCCAGGTGTTCAGCTTCCTCCAGCTGCGTAAGGAATGCATCACCACTTTGTGGCAGCATCCAGAGGGGATTGGGTCCCTCTGTGCCCAGCGTGACACAAACAGCTGCTCACCCATAGCAGCCTGTGGGCCAGCTGGAGCCTTCTGCCTCCAGGCAAGCAAAGCACCTTGTCCAAAGCCTGGTGTCAGACTGAAGCCAGGTGAATGTGCTTCTTAGGGTGCCCATTTCTCCCCCAGGGAGGCACAGGGAGGCTGTTGTTGCTCTCAAAAGGCATCTAAGGGACCATGAAATGTGAAAGGGCCAAAGTTATTCTTCTGTGGTGATTTACAGTATTATGACTACTTTGATGTTTCTTAGTCTATTATTTCTAGCTGGGTCTTTTCAACTGTAACATTTTGTTGACAGCCCCCAAATCTATCTCAACAATTGACAAGTGGAGTGAAAACTGTATTAAGGTTCGCGGTCGATGAATACAAACCTGCTAGGAAACAAGGGCTGGGAGCAATGTAATTTCTCTCCTTTTTCTTCAAGACTTAAACGTTTGTGCTTACTCCAAAATCATAAGCCCTTTGCAAAGGGGTTACTTTATCCTGTATCTCCACAGTGCTGGTGCAAGGGGACTCCTGGCTGATTGGTGCAAATGATAAATGACAGGCATCTCACTCTGGTGTGATTATGCACATTGAGATCCTTCACACAGGCCAGGTCTTCAATCAGTGCCAACACACATAACTTCATTAAAGTCAATTGCTGCAGGACCTCCATTTTCACTCCTTCCACCCAAGGGAGTGCTCAGGGATGTAGTGGGACTCAGCCCACACAGGAGGATCTGTGGCTGGTGGTCACGTATGTGTGTCAGACACGTGGCATCGCAGAAAGCACTCACTGAGCAGCAGAGGAGCCCCGGTGCCCTCCAGGGAAGGTTGCACCAGCTTCTGCTGTCACAGACCCACAGCCAGGCCAAGGGGGCACTCCTGTAAAGTTATTCCAGAATGCTGCCATCATCATCACAGCCTGGGCCTCTGACAATGACCAGAGCCTGTCACTTACCTCTTCTTTTAGGAGAGATCCAGAGCCGGTAGAGAGGCACACACTTAGAGAGAAACCTGTGTATTTCTTCCCACTGAAAGGCTCATTAATTGGGAAGGCTGATGAACATTTCTGTGTTTCTTAAAGGGCAAGATGGTGAAAGTGTCAATACAGACACCCCTATTGATCTGCTGCTATTTTCCCTGCACTCAACAGGCAGACATGGGTGACTCTGAGAAAGAAAGACAATTTTGCTACTATCCCTCTCTGTTTTGTCCATTTGGCAGGAGTATGAATGGGAGGGGGTGTTTGTTTTGGAGCCTTTGTCCTTCTTGCTACTTTCTGCTCTTTGTCCTCCTACAAAGCTTTCCCAATCATAGCAGCATCTCACAGCTCAGTGCTATGCTGGGATCAAAATTCACTTGCCAAGCAGAGAAAACCACTTACTTACCACACTTCTATAGGTCACCTTCGTCCTCAATCATATCACATCCATTACTTTGTAACCTGCCTTCTTTCAAGCGTGTGGTCAATCTGACATCTTCCCTTGGAGAGGCAGAGCTGGGCAGCAGAGCTCTCTAGCCAAGTGGCTGCTCCCTCCAAAGCCATACCAATTAAAGGAGCAACACTTATGCTGCTGGCTGCAGGTCCCAGCATGCAGGGAAAGTCTGAAGGTCCTCCATTTGCGTGGAAGAAATGGGCTGGGTTTTCTGATCCTGCAGAGGTGAGGCTCAGTGAATTCCTGTTCATTTGCCCCCTTTCAATAACAATTCTCCCCAGAACTGCAAACTGGAAAGAAGGTGAAGTTGGGGGGATATCCTCAGTCCTTAGCATCAGTTCCTGTCCTGATAGCCAGTGTCATATGACAGGGGACAACAGTGCAATCACATTCCAGACAGGTGCTGGTGCTTCATGAGATGCTGCATATGGCTGAGTAAAACAGATCTTCTTTGTTCAAGGAGTTACTAGCTTTTTGCACACAATTTTTAACTCTTTGGGGAGTGTGAAAACTGTTCTTTTAAATACTAAAAAACTGTGTTTACATTACTTTTGTAAAAAACACCAATCTCCACCTCTGTAGGACTTCAAGGAACTTGTTGAATTACAAAAAAATTATTCAAACAAGGTCATAAAATAGTTCAATCTTAATATTCTAAAAGAGTTGTAGCATGATTATGGATCCAAGCTGTCTTTCAGCTAGTTTTTAAAGCAACAAGCAAATCTGCTCTGACTTAGGGAAGGGATTTGAATCCTCTTATAACAGTTTGGCTCTGCACCCAGTGGCCAGCTGAATAGCATTGTAATCCACTTTATCCCCAGGAGGATTAAAGTGCTAGGGTGCATTACACCCCCATGGGATCTATTTATTTGGTGCAAGTGAGGAGAGCAGCTATGAAACCTGCTGCTAAAAACACCCAGATGCCACCGTCTCAGCCCAGACAACCTCAGATCTCCCACGCAGGCTGATTTGGGAACAAAGTGGTATTTGTGTCCAGCAGGATTGTCACAGCTGCAGTGAGAGGATCTGCAAAATGCTCTGCTACCTGCAGACCTGGTTTCCTGGCAAGGTGCCCGTTTCCCACCCCAGCTGTGGGCTAGGACTTTGTGAGCACAGGGCACCTAAGATCTTAAATCCTTTTGTAGGGATGTGGGTAGCAGCAGGCAGGGCTTTGTCAGCCCTGCCTCTGTTTGAAGGAATTCCAGCTGACCTGGTCACCCCAGGAGGCTCGGTCTGTCCTGAGATGTGACTTTAAGGGTGCCCTGCAGACAGGAGGCACAGCCAGCTCTCACAGGCAGCTCTCCCCGGGGCCTCTCCATTCTCTGCTGCTTCCTGGCCCAGACCCCCTCTCTCCAGAAGCCATTAACCTTTATCCTGCAGATCCATCCCCCTGCAGGGCTACGGCAAAGGGCAGCACAGCCTCCACTGCCAGCGCGCTGCAAAGGGGACAGCTCCGAGCTCCTGCCCGGTCCCACAGAGTAACAACCACGGTGCCTCGGGGGACAGGGAGGGAAAGAGCCCCCACCTCAGAAGTGTCTGTGCTCATAGGCTCAGGCTTCCTTCTCCTCACCTCCCAGCCCAAGTAAAAAGTTAATTACCGCTGTTAACTGGCCCTGCGTGTTCTGCTACAGATCTGGAGGGGGATAGAGGGGGCAAGCACTGAGTCCTTTCCTACTCACATTTGATTTTGAGAGTGAATTTGAGGCAGTAGCACAAGGGTAATGGTTTTAAACTGAAGGAGGATCGATTTAGATTAGATATAACGAAGAAGGTTTTTTATGATAACGGTGGTGAAACTCTGGCAGTTTTCCCAGAGTGGTGGTTTATGTCCTGTACCTGGAAACATCCAAGGTCAGGTTGGACAGGGATCTGAGCAGCCTGATCTCGTTGAAGGTGTCCCAACTCATTGCAGAACTAAAACTGAACTGGATGGCCTTTAAAAGGTCCCTTCCAACTCAAACTATTCCAGGTTCTCTGATTCTGTATTGAATCTGACCTGGTTGCAGGACATTTGAAGTCAAATGTTATGAATGGAAGACAGTGCTGTTATTTTAATATTAGAGAAATGTCTCTCCCCTTGACAGGGTGTTTGACAGCAGGCTGAGGAGTAGCCATCAGACTCTGCCACATATGACTTTGTAATCCACCCACTCTGATATGGTTCAGTATATCAGGAATTTCTCAGTGCAGCCCTTTGTGTTAGACATAATAGCCCAGGTAACTCTCTTGGGAGAAATACCGTCCCAAAGGAAATGCTGTGACTAACACAGAGGGTGCAGAGGTAAAAGGGGCTTTTTAATAGAGGCTTGATTACATGAAATCAGTGGCAAGGTCTCAGTCTGCTTCTCAGCAGATCAAAGGCACACTGAATATGGTCCTGCAAGTCCCTGCAGGTGCTAAAATGTCCTCAGTCAGGTTCCCAGACATCATGAATTTTGCCTCAAAGTCAGAATTTACAGAGTATAATTTTTTGTTTAACCATTAAGATTCTCACCTTGTAGCAAAGAGCTCCCAGCATACGCAGCTGGGTGACATTTAAAACCTTCTTTTTTTTTTTCTCAGCAACAATCTGAGGTTCTTAAGTAATGCAGGGGATTGAGTTTAAAGGTAGCACATCGGATCCCAAGAGCTCTGGTAAAATGAGGGAGAGGAGCTGCTGTGTCCGCACCCTGCCTCCCTGGGACTTTGGTTCTTCCTATGCTGTTTGAAAGCCCATAATTCTTGTTCTGCCTGGCTCAGAGTTGAGACTTCATGTCTCCTTTGGCACCCCCAAAGTCTTCCCCTCACAGCAGGAAATTGGCATCCCTCACCTGAGTGCTCAAGAGAGAAAAACTGAATCCTGCAATAATTTCACAGGGTGCCAGTGGGGGAAGGACAGTCTTTATGCAGCTTTACTGGGAACTGAGTGAGGAGGTGAGGAGCAAGAGAGGACACAGCCATGCTCTCTTGGCTGCAGGGGGCCTGCTGCTCCCCTGGCACCGTGACCATGGGAGCAGTGGCCGTGATGGGCTGGGAGCAGTGACCATGATGGGCTGGGAGCAGTGACCATGATGGGCTGCCCTTGGCACCGCTGGTGGCATTGGCACTGGCACACATGGCATGGCACAGGATGGCACAGAGCCATGGTTCTCTTTGGAGCCCCTGGAGATGGGTGTCAGGCATCACATCAGCCACCAAAAAGGAGGAATTCGGGAATTCCTTTGGAGAGCTGAACAAGGTTTAGGCAATACACTGGGCCTGCCTTTGCTGTGGTTTTGCAGCAGAACTGAGCAGAGCTGAGCCACTTCAGCTTCTGATGGAGCTAGGGGAAGCCGCTTGTGTCTAGCTGAACATGACAACAACTTCCCAGCCCACCTCTGTATGCATGTGGTGTATTTGGAAATAAAAAACATGGATGTTCAGTCATTAAACACCTTACCAGGCTGCATTCTTTTTCTTTCTTTCCATACCTTGCCTCTTTTTGTTAAGTATCTTTTCTTCTCTGCTCTTGCTCTTTTTCATGGTTCCTATTCCCTGCTGAACCAAAGTCTTATAGCAAAAGATTCTCCTCATCTGTCATTCAAAAACCTAATTTGGGGCTTTTCTTGCTGCTGCTGAAAGGAAAGCATCACTAACTTCACCACGACTTTGGATGTCTTACTTTCCTCCAAGCTGTTTCTGAAGAAATCACAATCATTCAATCCTTGGCGTCGCCAATTTTGCTATTGACAGATGAAGTTTCACTTTAACATGATCACAGGCAAGGCCAGGAGAGCTGCAAAAAGCAGTGAAACATTGTGCCGCCAGCTGTGGATGCAGCTGGCGAGGAAGCCGAGGGATTTACATGCCTGCAAAACTTAATTGCTGTCCTGCACTGGCCTGGAGCTCGAGCAAGCAGGTCCAAGTGAAGGAGCCACAGCCCTTGTTGTCCAGCCAGCATAGTGAGACATGGAAATGATGTCCCAAAAAGGAATATCTGCCCTCTGCTTTGGTGTGGCACAGCAAATCCACTTCCAGCAGGGATTTAAACAGGCGGTTTCGTGTGCATGCCGCCAAAGTAGACACACGTCCCTTCTGCCTCCACGCCGCAAGGGCGAGCAGCTGGGCAGGGAAGTGGCTCAGCTGTTTTTCAGAACCTCACACAAAGCTCTTAGCCCTTGGGATTATTTATGGCTGCGCTGAATGGAAAAATTTCTCTTGTGCATGGAGACTTCCTGAAAATTGCTCTGGGTGACCTGCTGCTAATAACCACCTGCAATGCTTCTGCTCAGCTCTCCCACAGCATTCTCCAAAGAGGGAAGAGCATCTTGGCACTGCCAATAAATTTCCTGACACGTGTGCAGTGTACAATTTGAAGTACTTTCATTTATTTAGAGGCATTTCTGAGCATCTTATATAACATTAATGGATTTATCTTTAGCTCTGCCCTTTAGTCTCAGCAATACCATGAAAGCATCACTGGAGGAGAGCAGCAGAGACCTCTGAGCACTTTGTGTGTTTATTTTGGTGTTCTTTTTTTTTAAAGACAGAAATGTTTGAAACAACTTTGGTAAGAAATTAACCACCTATTTCCATACCAGATGCAGTGCTTTCAATTCTAATCCTTTCTTCCAGAGCAATTTCATTCTGAACTGATCCAAACTGAAACCCTTTTTCACTTCCAGATTGGCCTCCTCAGTAAAAAATAAATCATTCAAACAGCCTTAGAATTTCACACATGGAAATATTAGGGTTCAGAGTAGCTGATGAAGTGCCCATCAGCTCCTAGTAAATGCATAGCTGAGAAGAGGCACGAGTCCTTGTGAATATTTTAAACACAAGATCACACACTCTTTCGCATCAAATGCCAGCTGAAATGTAAAGAGAAACAGAGAAATGGAGCATAAATAAGACAGAAAAATATTAAATTGGTAACATCTCCTTGTGCAGAACACAAATGCTATAGATGAGCAAGGAGGCGGATGCTACAGAGCAGAAAACCACATCAGCAGAGGATGAAAATGTTCTTCCACTCCTGGAAATCACCATGTGGAAAATAGGGAAAGCAATAAGCCTAAAACTGGAGTAAATGACCACCACACAGGGATTACGTCGGGCAGCTGGGGTAAGGGGGTGGTTACAGTCACCTTCAGGCTGAAAATGAGAGGCTGAAATGGGAACAGCGGGATGGTGGCAAGCAGGGTGATCGTGGCAGTACCCTGGCCTCAGCAGCAGCACTCAGGAGCTCAGTGTCAAGAACATGCACAGATAGAGATGGAAAAATATGGATGTTTTGCAGGATCAGACACTCAGACATACTTGCTCTGAAAATTATCAAATTCAATCCAGCAATGGACCATATGAAAAACCTGCTGGAGTTCAGGAACCTCTTTTCAAGGGTTCAGGGCAGACTGAAGACATCCTCCTCCTCAGCAGGGATGTCTGAGTGCTGCATTGCAATGTCTGCTCAGCTTAGGACACCTGGCTGCACACAGGGAGATGCTCTCTATGCTGGTTGGACTCCCCTGTATGAAAAGGCACTCCACAGGCCAGGGAAGTCCTGGGAAGTGCAGGCTTTGCTTGTAAAAGGAGGGCAATGCTGTGAGTTCCCTGCTTTTTGTGCCTGAGAGCTGAGGTTCTCTCTCAGCAGCATCCTTAGCAGTCTAGGATCAGCCACATTCTTTGTTCCCAAAGAAAGACTGTTTTTCTTGCTACCAACAACCAAGGAAGCTGGAAGATAGCTTGGGATGGAGATGTGATTTTTTTCTAGCTGAAGTTAAATTAAATGAACCCCTCTGGTACCCTACAGTTCCTTTGACTCATGCAAAAGGAAAACCAAGCAGGATAGTTGTCTCCTTAAGACAAATCCAAAAGTTTGGTCACAGTAACCCCAAATATTATGTTCGCTGTTTAATACAGGTTCAGGTAAGATAACTTTCTTTCCACTCCAGAAAAGAAAGCTTTTAGGGAGATTTCAGATATAGCAAAAAAAAGGTCTGGCAACATAACTGCATGCTGGAGCTTTCAATTTATTTCTACTACAAGGAACTCATCACCAGGAAAAAAGTAGGGAATTACTTTTTGAACTAGTTGACGACAGAGAATTTCAGGCAGAGTGAGTGAATAAAGCATGGATTTTATTAGCTTTTCCAAGTAAGACAGAGGGACAAAGGGCAACTACATGGTAAATAAGCTGAACATGAGCCAGCAATGTACCCTTGGGGCACAGACTAGCCTCATCCTGAGCTGTGTTAGCAGGACTGTAAACCAGCTGCAGTGCAATTTCTGAGATCACATCTGCAACTGCCCAGAACTCCTTTCCCACCTGAAGTGTTCTGACCCTGCAATGCTCCATGAAAACAGAACTTGGTGCTACCAGGCACGTGCAGCAGTGTAAGGGTGATGAGAGCAATCTTTGAACGTTTGCCTCAACAATGGCCAAACCAAAGTCATATCAGAAAAATGTATCTGAAAAGAACAAAGGCACACAGAAAGTCTTGTGTGGGATGCACTTGGGAATCCAAGGTGCAGCACAGGAGACTGACACCAGTGAAAAAGTATGGAGCTACAAGTATCTGGTAATTTAAACTCATCCAAAATGCGAATCCTCATGGTGCTCCAAAGCCCAGAGACATCACCAGCTAATGAAATCAGTCTGGACTGGAAAGGAGGTCATTGTGGCAGATGAGGGATGGCAAAAGACAGTAAGACATACTCCAAAATATGCTTTGGGTCAAGCACCCTTATTTCTAATCACAAGCAAAGCTAAATAAATTCTCTGACAATGAGAAGACAGATTGTTCAATATCTACCAGAAAAGACTCTGTACCATGGCACAAGTGTAAACACGCTCCTAAAGAGTGCTGAGTGGAGAAAATAATATGGAGCAAGTCACATGGAGAAAATAATCCACTTGGACAAATCTTCCTCTCATTCTCCTTGTGGGATGGCTTCCAGCAGAAAGAAAATTCCTGGGCTTATTCAATTAACTGCTTCATGATTACTTTCCCCCTATGGTAGAATCCCTGATGCTTCAGTCCTGCTTTTGGATGTGCAAGCTGTGTTAATTCGCTGTGCAAAGAGGCACAAAGCAGAGAGGTTACTTAGGTAGTGCAATTTCTGTTCCCTGCCTGGATTCTGGGTCTGCTCACAGGCTCAAAGGAGTCTGTTTCTGTTTGTCTTTGATCACTGAAAGAGGTGTAGCCCAGATTTTGTTGACTTAGGATGAGATAGCATCTCTAGAAGTGAGGAAATGCTGATTTTCCCAGCCTTTTTAGGCCAGCTCATGTTTTGCAGTATGCAAGTCTGTGGGTGACCTGTGTTTTGTTGGGGGGCTTTGCTGGAGTGAAATATTGCCATTCCCCATGACTTTGTTGGTTCCTTAAAAGCTGTCATAGCTCTGCTGCAGTGGCAGCAGAGGGGAAACAAAGCTTGGTCCTCAGGCCAGCTCCAACCCATTTCACAGCCTTTTGTGGGTTTATTAAAAGAGTTTGCATTTGTCTGTCAGACTAGAGAGACAGCTGAAAGGCAGGTACATGTTTTCCTTTGCTGCCTTGGCAGTAGCTGTGTTGGTCCTGGAATCAGGAATGTCCTAGCCCACCACAGCAATGTTCACCATAAGGTATCTGACAGCAGCCCAAGACACAGGTCCTTCAAAAATGTTTTGTTTCAGGTTTGTTGGCTTGGGAGATACGTTCACATCTTATTTTCTCTCCTCCCACTCCTAGGAAATAGCTGTGATGTGGTCAGGGTGTTGTCTGGCTCATTCAGTTTCCTCTCTGTCATCATTCTGGCAAACAGTTTTTGGGGATGTCTTTACCCCTGTTGAGCCAAGCAGTGTCCCATATAAATATTTCCCTCAACACATCAACTCAAGAAGGTTAAACTTCTCATTATTTGTGCTTCAGAGAGTGGCTGAAATTACAAGTTTTCCACAGCCACACACCAGCTCAGCAGAATGCAAACTCAAAGAAGGCAGCAATGCAGCAGGAGCACATTCCTTACAAATAGGTACGTGCCTGCCTGCAGACAATTCATAGCTATGCCCAAGTCAAGATTTAAACTGTGTCAGGAAAACAGATGCAAATGCTTGCA
The DNA here is from genome assembly GCF_963513975.1 of Fringilla coelebs. Classification (NCBI taxonomy): domain Eukaryota; kingdom Metazoa; phylum Chordata; class Aves; order Passeriformes; family Fringillidae; genus Fringilla; species Fringilla coelebs. The sequence continues at coordinate 62,039,131 of NC_140029.1, read as the reverse complement.
GTAATTCACCATTCAGTAATTCACCCCATACAGCCAAACTGGAATCCTTTGTCCAATTACTTTTTCTGCCTGGAGTCTCAAGGGTCTAAATCACATGGGAAATGATACAGCTTTAAAAGAAAATTAAACTTTTTCTGAGTTTCTTCTGCCATAGAAAATATTTCAAAAAAGAGACTCAAAAATATTAAGGTCGTGAATGGTTGCACAAACATAACCACTGGTTTGTAAATAACTGATTATAAAGACTGAATTTTGTTTCAGGCTGTTGGTAAAAGATGAAGGCACTATCAGAAAACAGATCTGAAAGCAGCTTAATCTCCAGAAGCTTCACAAGGCAACTGGAGATAATTTATACTTGCAGCTAAACATGAGCTTACTGGTATCTCTTAATAATTTTTAAGCTTTTAATGATTTTTAATAATAAACCAGTGATTAGAAAAGAACATCCCAGTTCACAGATAAATCCAGGCTGTGTCTGGATATTTTGCTTATTTGCTGCTTTAACTAAAGCAACTTCAATTTGCCAGCGGCCAATGAACAGCCGGTAGCAAGAGAACTCAGTCTGATGGAGCAGATGTTGGGAAAGGGAAAACCTTTTCATTGCTCACTCAGAGGGAAAATCTGCCAAAAGCAGCCTTTCAGCATTTTTAGTAATAGTAACTTTTGCTTCTTGGCTTTTAGAAGAAACTTGCAGATCAAGTAGCTTTTGTGGTTTTTTTTTTTTTTTTTTGTGGAAAAGGACCTTGAGGCTCTCTACAGGCAAATCACACAGTGGGTTGCAGCCTCCTTTGGTCCTGGATGACCCAAAATAACAGCTCAGGTGCTCCAGAAAGACCTGTGCCACCTGGTACTTGCAAATAGCTGAGTATAAAAGTTGAGCAAAAATTTACCCTCTGCAGCCAAGAAGTCCTACAATTTAGGTCTGGGTTTTGTGGGTAATTTTTTTCCCTGTTGGGGAACAACCCTACATCATGGTGGGCATCCCCAAGATTTCCCCAAGCCCCATCCATCTGTTCCTGAGTTCATGGGCAAAATCAGGTTACAGGGAACAGTGACAGCGTGTGCTTTCCTCTGTACCCAAAACTGCCTTTCCCTCCATGTCAAACAGAGCCTTCGGGCACACCAACAGCCCTGGCAGGCTGCCTCCTGCCCCTCCAGGTCTTGGAGCTGGGGTGCAAGAACAGATGGAGCAGAGGTGCAGCAGAAGCTGGATATGAGCCAGGCTGAGCCTAGGGGATAAATAAAAGCATCAGGGGGGTGCTGTGTCTGAACTAATAAGCCCTGCAGGAGGCAGGATCTGTTCAATAGCATCCTGACACGGCCTTGTGCTCTATCTGCCTACAAACCTGACTGGCCGTGCCATGGGCACTCCATCATGTGGCTGGAGATGCAGGAGCCATCACCTAGCTGGGATGCTCTGCAGGAATCTGTGTCTTTGGTTTGTCTCTCTATGAATTATTAGTGAGGGACAATATTCCCTGACATCAGTTAAGTGGTTTGGGGTGGAGGATAGTTAAATCACTTGTGTAGGTTACCTTTCATTGTGTGTGCAATGGGTCCATCTGCAAAACTGATACTGTTGTCAGAAATACTGTGAAGTTGCCAATCTTTTTGGTGTCAGTAAGGCCAAAGGATATGCTCCACTGATCTCACCACTGTAAATAGGTAAGAAACAAAGTGAGGATGCTGAAGCTTAACTGCAGCCATCTGAGTTGATAATTTTTTTTACTTTAATCCTTTAATGATTATTACCATGTAAGTAGAAAATATAAAGCATTTTGGGAGCATTAAGTAATACTTGGAAGGCTCATTAATCCATGGTTAATATGCAGCCACCACTGAGAAGGGAAGGAGCAATCATGCCACCTCAGCATCGCGCAGTGTGCCATTGCCGCCCGGCTTCGGGAGGGAGGCAGAGGATGGAGGATGCCCCCTCAGCCTGGCACTGAGGGAGGAGGCACAGCTGGACAGAAAATGAGGGTCTGAAGGAGATGCCACAAGGCACACACATCTCCCTAACCTCCCTGGTTGCTGTGCAGTGGGGTTTGGGGGCAGATCTGTGCCAACAACTTGACTCTTTCCCCTAACACAAACAGAAAAGTTGGCACCTTTTTCTTTCAGCTTCCAAACTTTTTCTTTCAGCTTCCAGCCACCTAGCTGGATCATAGCTGAAGGTTGTGCTTTGGAAAAGTGTGTTTCAGTGCAGCAACCTCTGTGCTTTTCCCTGGCAAAGGCAAGACCCTGGGGAGCTCAGTCATCTAGGCTTCACCACACCAATGGCTTGATAAAAAAGAAATGTGTGGAAGTATCTGCCAGCCTTATCTTCACCAATAAACAAAAATGGTGTTCATCATGTTGGGTTTTTGTGGTGGATCCCTGTGCACAACAGTGATAAAATTATGTCTCATTCAGTCCTAAGTATCATGAGTTGCCAGACCTGAAGAAGAAGTCTGTGTCAGCAGTGCAGCCACCCAGTCTCTGGGCTTTAATTATGGAAAGGGGAGTTAATTCTCATACAATATGTACAAATATCAAATGGAAAAAAACCTTGTCAGATCAGTGATCTTCAGGAAGTTCTTAACTGGCAGACATTTCAAATGTGTACTGTGCACTGCCTTAGGACAGGGCCAAAGAATGGAGGGGCATACCAGGCAATGGTAGGTGTGCATGTACTACACAGTCAAGAGCAAGATCTTTCTCTGTCTTGCCAGAGAATTTAATTTTCCTGATTCCTATCACCACAGCAAATGAGTAGGGAGACTGTTGCAGTTCCAAATGATATTTTTTCCGTGCATTATCTTCACTTTCAGTGTGCAAGATAAGGCTAAGGCTGACTGGGACACAATACAGCGTCATGGCCAAGTCTCCACGTGGGAGGTGGTTGCCCTAGCTGTAAAGCAAAGAGAGGTGCAAGAGCAGGGAGCCTTTTGTTTTGATGGGTTCGCACCTCACACCCTGTCCCTAAGGTGAAGAAGGAAATGAATTCATGTGCTCAAGGGGTAAATCCTTCTCTGGACAAAACCAGCAGGGCCCCCTGATATCTCAAGCCTCCAGCTGTGCTCTGTGGCTCTCACATGGGTGCTGCCCGTGGTGGTAAGTGACCTGTGGTGCTCTGCAGTGCTGGCTACCACCCCAGACTTCATGGCCAGGGAACAGGGAGTATGGACAGGTCATCTTCAAAATATAACAGCGTGCTGCAGGCCAGCCCCCTCCCTGCTCTGGGCTGCCCTTGTGCCTAATGTGGGTGTGTCTTCTGTCTGCCATGCCTACACTAACCCAGGAGATATGCCCAGGGAACCAATAAATGCCATACTTCTTTGTGGTGCTCCTGATTTTCCAGAATTTTTATCTAAGCATAATCTATTGGTGTTATTTAATTACCATAAAGCAGCTGCCTTATAGCATGCAAAATATATCTATTTGCCTTAATTTTGCAGTATGGCAATTACCTACCAACAAATGATTTAAAACATATTTACAGGGGGAAATATCAGAGATGCTTTATTTTTTCATGCCCAGTAAATGCACTCACAATAACCAATTTGGTATTTAATTAACTCGCTTATGAGCTCACCTTTGAGAAATATTATTTGAGAGAGCATTTGGCTATGATGCTTAGGCAGGCTCTCAGAGGGAGAATGCACCAGCTGCAGGTCAGCAACAATTTTTTGCTTTATTATGTCAGGGTGTTTTGCTGTTTGTATGGACTTAATGTAGTTCTGGCCTTCACATCATTTCAAAGTTAAACTATGAAACATGCAGAAAATCAATATGTAACAGAAGAATGTTCATTAAGAGAGCCATAAATCAACTCTTCTGCAGACAGAGCAGGTGCCAAAAGCTTTCATAAAGCTGCTGGCCCGTCATGATGAGAGGAGAGGAGATGGTTACCATGAACAGCACATTTCTGTGCTTCAGAGCCAGGGTTAAGTAATACATGCACACTAACAAACATTAATTAGGAAGGGAATTTGCCCCCATCACGACCTAGCAACAGTGTCCTTCTAGTGTTCCTTCTGCTGTAACTCCCCAGATGAGCTGGAAATTGCACAAGTTAAATGGCTCTTCCATTTCTGCTCCTATTTGAAATTTCACTGACATAACACAGGGTGAAGCTCTGGTGAGGGTACAGAAATTTTCTTGCAGGCTTAAATTCACATCCATTGAAGCTAGAAGAGGATCTTTTGGCAACCTAACCAGGCTAACTGCACAAATCCAAAACCAAGATGCTTCCTCAGGAGCTCAAGGCCATAACTTCAGCTCCCTGATGTCTTTTAGAAAGTCCTCTGGTTTGAACACAATGACTTTAATCAATAGAGATCACATATCTATGGGCGAAATATGATATTTTTAGAAGTTGTACTGTCAGCAGAAAAAAATAAGGCTGTATTTGATTACCTTGGAAGGCTTTGGCAAAGCTGGGAAGGCATTGTTCACTGTTTTCCTCTTCCTGAATGTTAACAAAATAGCAGCAAGGTTTGTATCAATTTGGTATAGCTTTGCAGTAGGCTTATATTCCCTTGGTGTTTACTGCATCAGCCTGCTCCCTCCACAGCCCCTTTTCCCTGGGCTCTCTCTTCTCCCTACCAGCTTCTGCAGGTGCAGATACAGCTCATCTTGACTGCTGGATCAGCGCTTCCTGCCCTCTGAGGCTTTGTGAAAGTCACCCCAGCTTGCAAAGCTCCTGACTGATGCTTCAGCACTCTGCAAAAGCCAGTGATGTCTGCACACACCACCTAGCCCACAGCAGTCCCAGCTCTCCCCACTGCTTTCCCAGGTAGCTGCAGCTTTCTGACCCTGACCCATTTTGCTGGATTGCTCCTTTACTATTCCCCAGTCACCTCCTGACCTGTCCAGCTGGCTTCCCCACCCAGGAAAGGGCAGGGAGCACTCTCCCAGCAGAGCATCTGCTCCTGCAGGCTCCTGAAGCAGGCCTGGCCACCCTGTATGGTGGGGATCAGCTGTGGGCTTACTGCTCCCTTCACCCTGACCTTACCAGCCTGGCAGAATTAAAATGCCTTAATTCTACTTCTGTGCTAATTAAGTTTTGAAGCTCCTGTTTCAGGGGACTGGTACTAGATATTCTTGTACCTTTTTTTTTTTTTACCTGCAGTATAGAGTCTGTGGCTCATTGATCTGGAAAATACCGTGCTTGTCTTTGGCAAATAGCTAGGCTTCCATAAAATGTCCCTCAAGTAGAAACTCCCAGTCGGCTTATAAATATTGTCACCTGCATTTTAGAGCTGGAAAAACCAAGGCCTTTCTGAGGTTAAAGCAAGATCTGTGACACAGAAAAGAGAAAACTCCAGTCTCTTTTCATTAAGATGTTCTCAGTAGTTTTGTGGAATGAGAGATGAAATCTCCTCTGAAGTCACAGAAAGTCTCACGGGCTCAGCACTTAGAGGTTCACACCTCCCATTAGCTGAAAGAAGGGGTTTTTTTTGAAGCTGATCAAAATACATTTGACGTTGAAGTTACGGAAAGCCATTAATTATTCTGGTTTTGGAGATAATCAGTTGAGGCACCTGTTCATACAACAAACAGCAATACAGTGCTAAAAAAAGAAGAAAAGTAAATGTAAGCTGATAGCATGTATAGTGAGGAAAAGGTGTCCTTTGAAGGACAAACACTATTCTTTATCTCACCCCAAAGTCCATGGGCTTTGTGAGAACGTCCCAGCTCTTGTCAGAGCTGTTTTGCTAGCACAATCTAGGAAATAAATTAGGAAGTTATTTTCAAGTCTGTGCTGCATCATCTCAAGATTGTACTAAACTTGTTATACAAAATAGAAAAAAAAGAAGACATTGCTGAGTGCCTGAGGGCAAAAGTGCAAATTTCATGCAAGATGCCTGTGTTTGTCCTCAAGGGCAGTGCTTGGGCAGTGCCTGTGGGATGCTGCCTTCCTGCTGTGCCTCTGCTGCCGCTGGTCATGCAGGGGAGACCTACAGCAAATGCCTTCTGCTGATTATTTAAGAGGACGAGAGAAGTTTTGATGGAATTAAGTCTGCAGTAGAATTTACTTTGGATTAAATTGCAGCAAAGTTGAATGTTCCTTTTGAAGAACTGGGAGAACGTTGTGCCCGTTTCCTAGAGGTTTTATCCGCTTTTGAATCAGAACTGGAGAATGAGCAGTCCGAGTGGGAGATGGTTTCGATGCCAAAATGTAGGGACTGGGTTTTGTTCTCTCCCCTGTGGATGGGCAGGCAACAATCCCAAGGCATGAGAGGTGCATGGCACCAGCTCTGGAGCTCAGCCTGGCACTTTGGCCATTCTGCAAACTGAGCTCACTGGAGAGCAACAGGGTAATTGTCCTGGAAGTAGACAAATCTGCATTTTTCTCATCACCCGAATTCACAGAAATGTTGATGATACTGCAAGGCTTGTACTTTTCTCCTGTCTTTTTCTTGCTCTTACTGTAGCCAAGTGGTGTGCTGTTAATGGGCATGCATCAAACTGCTTGAGACAGCATGTTCAGCACTGAGAGCAGGAAATAATCATTTCAGGGCCACTGCTAAGAAAACCTGTCGAAGTGTCTGGGGGCAGAGTGAATATCTAGTACTTGGGGATTAATTATCTGGAATTTAATGAGGCCAAAAGCTAGGTAGCAATTAAATGTCTGTAGATGGAGAGAGTAGTTTCATAAAAGACTTCAGTGGTGAGGCTGGCTTAAAAAGATTTTGCTCTCCCATCTCAGGCTGTTGCCTAGCCAGTATTACTGGCTTTAGGGATATGCTGTGAACCAGATTGCTGAAGGGATCTGCATTGCAAACTCTTTTGGGGGATTATATGTGAGGTGTGACATTTCAAAATTAGACTTAGGTTTCTGCCAATTAGAAGGAAAGAAGATGTGTGTGTGTATGTGTGTGTGTGTGTGCAGCACATATGCCCTTACACACGTCAACATAAACGTGTTGCAGAAGTGATATTTGCACAGTATCAACATCTAAGACTGGTGGGTTATGTATAAATAAAAGAGGAGTGGGAAGTAACCTGTTTCCTGAAGTTAGATACAAATTACTTCTTCAGCTGGTTAGGGTTAGCTCTTGCCACAGCAATTTCACTTTGGACAGATGTAGCTAGGGTGGTGCAAAAAGAGCCAGGGTGTGAGCTGATTGTTGGGCTGTGTGGATGATCAGGAGTTTTATTTTCATATGTACATATGTGCATAAAAGGACAGTGGTTTTTAACAGTAAATTTTACTTTGATAAGTCAACAGGAAGTCCTATTTAATTCTAATTTATGTTAAGGGTGTAGCCAGGTTGGGAGTCGGTCTCTTCTCTCAGGTAACAAGAAACAGAACAAGAAGAAAGGGCTTCAGGTTGTGTAAGGGTAGATTTAGATTGGATAGCAGGAAGAATTTCTGCCCTAAAAAGGTAGCCAAACATCAGAACAGGCTGTCCAGGGAAGTGGTTGGGTCACCATCTCTGTAGGTATTTAGAAGAGATGTAGATGTGGTGTTTAGGGATGTGCTTTCGCAGTGGTCTTGGCACTGCTGGGCTAACAGTTGGACTCAATCTTAAAAGTCTTTTCCAATTTAAACAATCCTGTGACTCTAAGAAACATGTGAACAGTTCCCATCTTCTGTTTTTAAGAAAAACATGTTGGACAGTATAACTCCTGACCACTGCATGACCCACCACACAGGTGTCTATGTGGCATTAGCCAAAATCCAGTCCTGTTCTCTGCTTCATCCAGTCCAGTCTTTCTGCAGAGTTCGTGTTTCCCTCTGAGTACAATAACAATATCACTTCGGTTATTGCTGTTGTAGCAAGCAGATCAGACACGCTCCCTGGCATCTCCATACAACATATTAATTCTGATTATGTAAAATATTACAGCAATTATTGCATCAAGCAAGAGGCAGACAACAGGATTAAAACACTATGACATGACACATATAATATGAAATTATAGACACATTTCTTGACTGGGTATTATATTAGTTTGCATATGGGACCTAGAAAAAGACTTGCAGCATCAAAGATCATCTTATTTTTAAATCAGGAATCAGAATATAGCCACTTTGGGCTTGAGCAGAGCCCTTTCTTGCCACTTATAAAAAGACTGATGGTTTTCTTACAGCCATGAACCAGCTCTCCATCACATATTTTGTTTTTTAAAGCTGTAATGAGATCAGACATAGCTCAGCTTTCCTTAACTCTCCGCGGGCTTGTATCAACGCAGATGTTCATTAAGAAGAGATAATGGTTTAAAAGCTCTAATTTTGTTGCCCTCTCTGCCATCTAAACTGATCCTAATGTGATTAGGAAAGTCCTTTCTTACTTAGGCAGGGTCAATTTGTCTCCGAGGAGGTAGGGAAAGGAGACATTGAGGGTGCCAGTGCTGGCTCCGTGCTCAGAAATGTTATCGTGGCGGCGAGCAGACTTGTTAATGCCGCGTCCTTCATCACACCCTCGGGCAGGGGAGGGCAACCCACTTTAGTCTTTCCTTATTTATCTGCATTTATCTGGGAGCAACGGGCTGCCACATTTCCACAAGTGCACTTTATACAAAAAGAGGCTCCCAAACCTGGTGACTGACGCTGCAGCCATCACATCTGATTTATCTCAGCTTCACCTCAGTGGAGGACCACAAGAAACCCAGGGAACTGAGAGCAAGCTGCAGAAGTGTTGGCACAACAGGCTTGGTTGCCAGAGCTCCTAAACATTTCGTGTCACATGGAACCAGACAAGAAGCTAAAAGAGTCATAAGGAAGTTTAGCCTAAGTTCAGAGAACACCAGGGTGCTCCCACGCCCTGATGAGCCCGTGTGAAATAATAATAGCAACCAAAAAAGGAAGAAAGTTCTAAAGATATGTTGGTGCAGGGTTGGCCAATGGTCCAAGATTTGGCTGAAAGTACAGGGAATGCCACAGGCAGCAAGTTGCAGGCTGGAGGGTCATTAAGGGCTATGGGGTCATGAGAGTTTCAGAGACACAGAGTGGGGAGGGAGCAGGAGGGGTGAGGGCAGAGCTGTAAGATGAAGCCATCAGAGGAGATATACATGATGTAAGCAAGGCTGAAAGTGCCTGTGGTCAGGCCTCATCTGCTCTGTTTTGGGACAGCCTCACACCAGGGATGTATATGGAAAGGTTACAGGGCTGATCACTTCTCTCCTGCTGCATTCACCTACAGCAGGCCTGGGTGGAGAGAAACACCACTAAGCTTTCATATGGGCACTCTCATCTGGCCCTGGGGTGTGAATTACCACTTCCCTCCTCTGTAGTTCCCCATCAGATGTCACAAACAAACTAATTTCAAAAGATGGTGTTACTCTGTTTCTACCTCTGGCTTTTCTTGCCCTTTGTTGTAAATTAACCTTGTCCAGCAACTAAGTACCTGCAATCTGCTTGCTCGCTCCTCACCAGCAGGATGGGGGAAAGAAGCAAAGTGAGAAAAACTCAGATCTTAAGATAAAGATAATCTAATAAGAGAAAAAAGAGAGAAAACAAAGAACATGTGATGCAAATACAGTAACTTGCCACCTCCCACCAGCAGACCAGTGTCCAACCAGTCTCCAAGCAAAGACTACTTTGAAAAGAATACCCTCTGCCCAATTTATTGATTAATATGACATTCCAGAATACACATTTGATCAGTTGAGGCCATCTGTCCTGGCTGTGTCCCTTCCAAAGATCTCAACCAACCCCAACAAACTTGTGGGGGGGAACCAGAATAATAAGCACAAACCTTGATGTGGTGCAAGAACTTCTCAGCAATAAATAAAAGGTTTGTGTTTGGCCAACACTTTGATTTGTGTTCACAAAGTCCAACACCATAAGGGCCTCTGTGAAAGTCAATTCCATCCAAGTTGGACCCAGTAGTCCCTATCTGATTTCACTACACACCCTCAGTGACTCCTCCCTTCTTGCACACTGTTCTTTTCTGGTGCCAAACATAAAGGAATGCCTGACTAAACGGAGAGCCCCATTTTACCCAGTGGGTGGAAATAGGCATCCTAGAGCAGATGCAAAAGCAGATCACAAGGTGAGTTCATGCTATTCACTCTGACTGTTGGGAGATCCTGTATTGACTAGGTAATGAGCAGATGTCTGTGAAGCTCAGATGTTAGGTAAGGTGGATCAAACTTGTTGCCTTTGAACCCTTTCAGTGATCTCAAAACTCTGAGACACAGAACAAAAATTTTTAACCATATTTCTCTTTTTGACATCATTGACACTAATCCGGTAGACTGTTACTTTCCACTTTCCAGAACAGTTCATATCTTCAAAAAGTCTTTTGCTGTGGCTCTTACTAAAATCTGAATTGCTGCCCTTAAAAAGAGTCCACACCATGATACACTACATGCATCACTTTCCACTTGTGTACAGGGGAAATACATCTTTGGCTGTGTTTTTAACTCATATGCCTTTGTGGTCATCTTCAACACCAACAAATAACAGTGGAAGTGTTTCATGCTCATTAGCTGGAGAGATGACAACAATTCAGAGGGAGAACAGGAACAAAGAAAGTGGATTTCCTTCTATTGGCCATCCTGGCTTTGTGCACTGGGGAGAGGATACTGGGGAGAGTAACCCTCCTTTTCTAGGTCACTTTGTTCAGGCACCTTTTGCTATGCACAGAGGTTCTGTAAGCAGGATATCCACAACTTTGAAGTATAACACAGTTATTTATTGGTTGAAACAGACAAGGGATCTCTGGGATTTAATGTGTTGCCAGACTGAGCACTAGAATGCTCAGTGCCCCCATCAGACATCTGAAGAGTCCTTGCTGGGCAAGTTGTCAGCCGCCAGGCCAGGAAGGTTTGCACTTGTGACATGTTCTCAGTGCTGCTGAGTTTCCAGTCTCCAAATCTCTTTGTTGCCATCTCGGATTTTATCTGTTATTTTATCTATTTATTATTCCCAAGCTGGTGGTTTTTTTTTTTTGAGTCCTGTAGTTGCTAACTGTCTACCTGTCCCTACAGAGCAGAGTAATTCTCTGTAATCAATACACTGAGATATCCCAGGGTTTCAGTGGTCCCCCAGTAAATAGGGGGTGGATAAGTTCCTGTGAGGGATGCTGGCTTAGCCAGTGTGGGGGAAAATTGTGCTATTTCCTTTACCTGTTCATGAACATGACCTGCTGGGGACTCAGGGCAGGATCCAGCTCCTAAAATACAATTAGATGCTGTTTGGTCTCTGACTCCAAATGACTCACCTGATCACTTGGAGTCATTAAGAATCCCTGTACACCAAAGCTGCTGCTGAAAATGTGTAAATGTGCCCACTGTGCTTCTTTGCCCTGGGCTGATGTCCTCAGACCATCTTGCTCAGCTCTGCATCTCCCACTTCTTTTTTCTGCATCTCCCACTGATTTCCCTTGGTGCAAAACCAGATAATCCCACGCTCCCCAATGGGCTAGGTCCTGTATTTAATTTGGGGGTGTACACAGCACAGACTGACAGTCTAGAGGGCAGGAGAAGACACAACTCCCTAGGAGCAGTTTCAGTCTATGTTTCATCCATTGTTTACAGAGCAATTCAACAAGTAAGAAGCCTCTCCCAAAAGGGAGGGAGCTGCAATCTGCTGCTTCCCACAGGAGTGCCCTAGTGGTGGAACAGATTGAAGCAGGGATCACCTTCCACTCTTTCTTTGGAAGCAAGGTCATCATGCAGGCAAAACCACAAGCATCTTGGAATAGGAAAAAATTATTCAATACCTATGTCTCTTATGGAAACAGTGAACCACAGCCTGGTTATTCTCTCTCCTGTAAAACACAATCCACAGAAACTAGGGCTCAATCCTAAATTTATCTTCCTTCACGTCAGCACACAAACTGTCAAAGCCTCTGCTGTCCCTATGTCTTCCTGCTCCTAGAAGCACAGCTCTGTGGAATGGCTGCAGTGGAGCTGTCCTGGCCTTGTTTTGCTAAGAATTTGAGTTTACAGCAGTTCACCCTTTCTGCACAGTGCTTTTTCAAGGAACCTGTTCTGCTCAAATCTGGAGAAAAACCAATAGCAGAAATAATGAGGGTGGCACAACAGTAAAGCAGCCCAGTGAGAAATGCAGCACTCCAGTGCAAACGAGACTCATTCTGGCCACTCAGCACCTGCTCTCCTCCCTGGAGCCGCAGCTCCGCTACCAGCGACGTCTCCAGAACCTCGAGGTGCCTCCACTGATGTCACCTGCCCACAGCTGAGCCTGTCCAGCTGAATGTGACCCTCACCAGGTGTCTGGAGCTGTGTGGATGGGATTCAGATATATAATGAGAAGCCAAGTTTACTTGAGATACCCTTGCTCCCGAGTGCCAATATCAGGGAACAAATGACATGAAAGGAAATAATGCGCTCCTATGACTACAGTATACATTTAAAGTTAATTCCCTGTAGCTGAAACTGATTGTTCACATAAATCTCACTCTGCTTTTAAGCTAGGACATAACCTCTGCTTAATTGATATTCGTGCCTGAAGATAAAGAAATCAATTTGGCACATTTAAGGAGACTTTAGGTTTTTTACGTAGAAAAGTCTTTCTCTGGTAAATGAGTTTGTCTTTTTATAGGCTCAGGTTTGTGAAACAGAAGATAAACCTTTAACAGTTACATGCATAGATGTAGCCTTGGTAGGTTTGGAAACCAAAACACCTTCTGCATGCATCCTTTCCATCAAATGCCTGTGCACATGTAAACTTGCACAGTTAGTTCCCATTCTGTCCCTCACTGGCTCACTGCCCTAGGGTAAGATGTCCCTTTGTAATTGTGCACACAATCAAGTCCTGAAGATGCACCTGCTGAAGTGGGGGTGTGACACTTCCATGCCTGTTTTATCGTTCTTTAACCATTGCCCATCCAGAAATATCCTCGGACTCACGTGAAAGTGAAAAAATTAGGTAGGAAAGCTCCTTTTTACATCAGGCCTGCAGTGTGGGAATATCAGCATTAAAAAATACAACATGTGGGAAAGCTCAGCCCCAATTCTGACTGACTGGAGTTGGGATGTGGTTAGCAATGCATGCCTACAAGCACGCCCTTCCTTAAAGCTCTGAATCAAGCAAGTGGAAGAGCAAGGAGTGTGTGCTAGATTTTGAAATGAGCTTGTACAGCAGGTTTGGTGCATGGTTATCATGCCTTGTTACACACACTGCCTCATGTCCTACAATTTATGTGCTAAGTATTTCTAATACAGCAACCACATTGATTTCAAGGGCAGTTTGCAAAATGGTGTGACTCTGCAGCTGACAGGGAAGGTAAAACCTGAATGCCCTCTCCTAGACATAGAAGGGCTGCAGTATGGCTGAGGATTTGAAATCAGTCCAAAAGCTGCTGACAAAATGTGCACTTGAAGAAGAGAGGCTCTTTACACAGTGCCTTATGAAAACAAACACGTACCTGACATGTAGCTGCATCTTGACATAAGATGCCAAAAGAAAAAGCCTTTCACAGGAAAGTGCTTATTATTTTCACTTTCAAATGACCAAGTGCTTAGGAAAGGTGTCAAAAGGAGTCCCTGAAGGCTGTCAGTCTCTGTGCAGCCATTAACCTTCAAGGGCTTGGGAATCAGGACACAAAGTCCCCTGATGTGAATTTTTACCTCTTGCTTACACATGCTGAGCCACCTCTGGGTGTGGGAAATTCAGATGAGGCTCTATTTACCAAACCACAGCTGGCCAAGGCCACAAAACCAACTTGCAATTATCCATGCAGTGCGATGGGCAGCATTCTCCCCAGATTTGGCACATACCAGCAAGCATTCTCCTTTATTGCCTTGGAGAGACCAGGAACTGTTTCCACCAGACACAAAGCAGAGGCCACTCAGTGTGAGCTGTAAATTAAACCACATGGACAAAAGATGTTCCACTTCATCTCAGGGCCAGGAAATGACCCCTGATTTGTTTTATTCACCTGTATAAAGGTAGCCTCTGCTGATAAATTAGGGATGAGCTAGTGTGGGGCCAGATAGATGGATCAGGAGGAGAAAGACTCAAAGGTTTTGAAGGTTACCAGGGAGCTCAAAGGTAGGAGCAAAGTGGGATTCATCTCACCTTAGTGTAAGAACTGAAAACCTAATAACTGCGTCTGAGCACAGCTTAGTCACCCTTAACTCCCCTTACAGGCAATGGAGAGAAATAGCCAAGTGAGAAGAGAATCAGGGCAATGCCAGACCAAACTGGGAAGTCATTTTAGCTGTAGCTCTGCCACTCTATGGCTACAGATGATTTACCTCAATCCTGATGCTATTTTGTGCAGTCTTTTCTAAATTTTCCACCTTCATTCCTTTAACTATAGTCACCTGTGTAGGGTCTGTAGCAAGGAACTCCAGCAAAAGGGCATTTGCAGGTCAGCTTAGGTTAACACCACTGTCACCGATTTTCATTTTCACCCTTAAGAAAGAGTTGTAGATTACCTTGCTCCCTATTTTAATGTAAAGAATTCTTCCTAACACTCTTTTTAACCTTGGTTTCTCATCCTGAAACATTCACTCTCCTCTCATCTTCTACCAGAGTGACCTTAATGTCCACCACTTGGAGTTGTGACTATGCCTTGCCTTTTCTGGTCTCTCTTGTACTGTCCTTTCTACCTCACTGCCTGAGTTACACGACTTGAAAAATAGTAGCCAGCCATCACTGTCACCTGGTCTTGGCACCTTTTAAGTACAAAAGAAATTAAATATTGAGCAGTAATAACTGAAATTGATACATGGATCAGTACGGCAGATCATGAGACTACAGGGGAGCCTTGAATTACAAGTGTTTTATCATTAAACCATTCTAATTTCCCAAGACCATCTAAGTGCTCTGTACCCAAAGGCACTACCAGGCCCACGGCATTTAACACAGCACCAAGTCTTCTCCACAGTCTGTTAACGTGGATGATCTCTGGCTGGTTCAAGGCACAGCTGCTGCAGACCCTGTACAACTCTGCTGCTGCTGCTGATTGCCATTCTGGTAAAAGGAGGAAAGCAGCATGGGCCCACTCCTCCATTTACTTAATGTGTCCTCACTAGCATTGCCCTGTAATATATCTGTTACCAATCAATACTTAATATCATTTTAGCGAATGGTGCTGGAGCAAGCCCAAAAGCTAAAGCAGATCTTCATGTAAAACAGGCTGCAGAAATAAATGGGGAGAAAGCTCATGTGGAAAGCAAAGTAGAGATGGTACTTTGTGTCTGCAGATCTACCCTGTGACAGAGCGTGGACAGACCTCCAGGAGTGAAAGACAGCGGGACAGGTTTCCATCTTAGGACCGGAACAAAAAAGAACAAGTCAACTAAAGACTAACTATTAGTTGATGAAGTGGCAGGCAATTAGAATTTTCTTTCCTTCAGTACATGAGACAAGGCCAGGGCACTGTGTCATGCGATTGGGAAAGGCTGGAGAGTAGGTTGCAAGGAGGAGAGCAATGTTGCTGGATCAGGGAAGGCTGACCCAGGGTGCAGCTGGAGCACAGGCTCAGACCAGGATGGGTGTTGTGTGCTGAGCCATAGGGTGTGATGGCCCCACAGTCTGTCTGGGGGCAGGAAGGGCTGAGAAGAAGCTAAGCATGTGTGTCTTGAGTTTGAGACTCTGCAGAATTCTAGAGTCTAATTTTGCCCTCACACAGCTCAAAGTTAGGTTATCCATTACATTCTTCAATATTTCCCCTAAAACTTGGAAGCTATTGGTTTCCCTGCACTGAGGATGCTTTTGAAGGAGACTGGCTTTGTTACTTGACAGCAGAGACTGCTTTTCCATCAGCATCACACTAAGAACACAGAAATCTGTCATGGTGGCTGCTGTTGGGAGAAAACTGTCCTATGCACTTACCTCCTTTGGACTCAAAACCTCTTTGGTGGGCAGTTTAGCTGCAGGCAATAACAGAGGGAAAAGAGCCAAGTAAGTACATGGCTAACTGCTCCTTTGTCTCTATGAATTCCAGCATGTGGCAGCTGGATTGCACTTCCAGGTAGCAATGGGAGGTAGCCTCTGCCAGTGGAAAGTCCTACCAGCCTCAAAAAATTTGGGCCCACAGCTCAAGGTCCTGATGTCACTGAGCTTTTCCTGCATATAATTCTAGAAAGAGCCTCTGGTAAAGGCAGTGTTCATCTCATCATCAATTCAGTTTTTGCCATAGCCCTGCTAGGCTCTTAATTTCTTGTGTTAAAACAACAAATGAGATGACCCAACTGCAATCTCTAATAGGTATCATGGGTCAGTAATAATTCATTTGTTATAGTGCCTCTCACCCGAAGGACAGAGACGAAAATTTGTCCTCCTAATGGCAAGAGCTGTAAATTAGCTTTATTTCACTGTTAAATCTAGCTGCCTGAAAATTAGGATGACCAGTCCTTAGCTGGGAAGAAAATGTGTCAGCTCAAGGGATTTTCTGCATTAGGCAAATAGGCAGCTCATAATCACCCATTAAACAGTCACAGTGGCTGTGTCCTGACACCCTTGCTACTCAGAGTCTGAGTGACTGCTGATACACTGAACGTGGTGAAACTTTGCAAGCCTGGTGCCCACTTCTGGGCCAGTGACCCCAGCTCCACTTCTAGCTTAGGAAGAGAAGTGAACATCTCCTCCAGGTGCTCATGGTAATTTCATCTTTCAGGAAGATAGACATGTTCAAGATAGGGATGATGAATTTCTCTGTGAAGGTACATCTTATCTCTGTTATTAAGAGAACTTCAGATGTGCAGGTCAGATTTGAACATGTTGATCTTTTAGACATATACATTTAGATGAGACAAATCCCACTCAAAATTTAGCAATTTGTCACAGGTGTTTTCTCAGCTGAATATTGTTATCTTTATCCTTGAAGTATTTGCAACCCCTGTGGGTCTAAAAGATGTTATTCTGAATTAGCATGGACTCACTGTGGAGTTGGAATTTAAAGGGTAAGCCATCACTGCATACTTATAGGGTGCAAAAGAGGGAAATGAAGGGGTTTAAAAACAGATGGAAGCTCTGTTGACAGGGGCATGAAGGTGTCTAACAGCTTTCAATGAGCAAGAAGCTGCTGGTGAAGTTGTAGAAACACTTGAGTGGCTCCTCCCGGGAGTGTGGGTGTCCCTCTAGCAGTCACTTCACACATTATTCATGTTTTTGGCAAGACAGACTGCACAAAACACCACACAGCCGTTCCTGCTTGTTAAGCCTGATCCCAGAGGGCTGCCCAGAGCACTCCCAGCTCTGTCTGAACCCACAGGGGATACACTGCTCACCCCAACTGATGCAGTTCCTTGCAGCAAAGCCACGCTGTTCCCTGCAGGGTCACAGCCCAACAGGCTGCAGGGATGGCAGCAGACATCTCAGTGGGCAGGGAGGCTGTTGTTTGCACTGTAAGAGGTGGGGAGCAGGTGTTCCCTCCATCCCATCCCTGAGAATCCCTGCTTCCTCTGTGCAGTCCTTTGGGAAAAAGGAGAGAAGTCTGTCCTGGGAAAGAAAGGCAGAAACACCTTCGATGTGATGAGTGGTCTGTTGTCTTGTTCAATTATGTGTCACACAGAAAGCTCTCTAAAAAGCTCTCTATAGAACGCTGAAAATAAATTTTAGAAATCTACCCCACTGTCAAATCCTCAAAACCCATAAGTTTATCTGAATAATTGTAAAATTATTCACTTTTATGATGTGCAAGTTATAGAATATTGTACAGCCAGACAAGTTTATAAGAACCTGTATTAAGCTGCCAGCATGGGGAGGACCTGGCAGAAGTTAAAACACAAAACCTTGCCACAAGACAAGTGAGGGTGTGACAGCGGGCATTAAAGAGTGAGAATGGCTTTGAATAAGAAATGTGGTCCTCTGCCTCCATTTCCTGGTGCTCCACTTGCACCTATTTCCCATAGGAAATTTCCTATCTCCACTGAAATAGGAAATTTTAGAATGGAGAACCAGACAGACCAGAACTGATAGAAAGAGCCTGTGGTGCTGCAGCCAGAGCTGCATAGTCTATGCTAATGAATTTCTTACTTTAAGAATAACTAGACTCTAGGGACTGCAGCTCTGCTGGGTAATGGTTCTCTCATGTCTGATTGGGCCTGTTTTCCCCATGAACAACCTCATCATTCCCTGGTGATACCCAAGCAGTCAGCCTCACCTCCATGCCTGGTAAAATCATGGAGCAGATCCTCCTGGAAGATGTCAAAACATGTGGAAGACAGGGATATGATTAGAGACTGCCTACATGGCTTCACCAAAGACAAATCATGCCTGACTATTTTGGCAGCTTCCTTCAATGGAGTGGCTGCATCAGCAGACAGGGGAAGAGCTACAATCACCATCTACTTCTCTAAGGGTTTTGATACAGTCCCCTACAATAGCCTTACCTCTAAGCTGGAGAGAGGTATGAGTTGGATGGATGAGGAATTGACAGGATGCCAGCATCCAAAGAGTAACAGCCAATGGCTCAACATCTAAGTGGAAACAAACAACGACTGGTGTGTCCCACCAATCCATTCAGGCACCAGTACTCTTTAATATCTTCTTCAGGGACATAGGCAGTGGGATCAGGGCACCCTCAGCAAGTTTGCAGGTGACATCAAGCTGAGTGCTGAAGCTGATTCATTGGAGGGAAGGGATGTTATCCAAAGGGACCTTGACAGGCTTGAGGAGCAGGGCCCTGTGAATCTCATGAAGTTCAAGGGCAAGGCCCTGCACCTGGGTCAGGTCAATGCCAGATATCAATCCAGGCTGAGTGATGGATGGGTTTGGAGCAGTCCTGTGGAAAAGGACTTGGGAGTGCCTGTCCATATAAAATCAGATATGACTCTGCAATATGCACTTGCAGCCCAGAAAGCCAACCATATCCTGGTCTGTATAAACATAAATGTGACCAGCAGGTCAGAAGGGGGGATTCTGCCTGTCTCCTCCACTCTTGTGAGATTCTACCTGGAATACTGCATCCAGCTCCAGGGGTTCCTAGCACAAGAAGGATGTGAACCTCTTAGAGCAGATCCAAAGAAGGGCCGTGAGGGTGATCAGAGGCTGGAACAATTTTCCTATGAAGACAGGCTGAAAGAGATGGGGTTGGACAAGACAATGCTCCAAGAACATCAGATTGCAGCTTTTCAATTTATAAAGGGGACTGATAAAAAAGATGGAGAGACATTTTTTACCAGGGCCTGTAGTAACAGGACAAGAAGTACCAGTTTTAAACTGAAGGAGGGCAAGTTGAGATTAGACATAATGAATAAAATCTTTACTGTGAGGATAGTGAGACAGGGGAACAGGTTGCCCAGAGAAGCTGTGGATGCCCCATCCCTGGAATTATTGACAGCCAGTTTGGATGGGACTTTGGGAAACCTGGTCTAGTGATAGATGTCACTGTCCATGGCAGGGCATTAGGACTAGATGATCTTCAAAGGTCCCTTCTACCCCAAACCTTCTGTGGCTCGGTGGTGCTACACTCCCTCTTGCTGTCGGCACATGAGGTCAGAAGGGCAGGTGCCAGCAGGCTAGGGCATGCCAGGGCATTCTCCCCCAAAACAGCAGAGCTGCAGGAGGCACAGCAGGGAGACAGACTGACTCAGCCTCTCCTGGATAGGATAGACAGTAGCATTCTGTAAGCAGGAATGTTAACTTAGAAGATTGCTGATGATTTTGCTTTTCCTTTTTTTTTTTTTTTTTTTTTTTGGTTAGGTTTTTTTTTTAATAAAACCCTTTAAATTTTCAGTCTATTAATAGGAACGGAACATTGTCTTCTCAGGCTAAGCTGAACCTCCCTTTCTGTTCTTTCTTTCTTTCTGCCTGCATCCTCCCCACATGAAGAAAACTTCTAGAAGAACTATTCTTTGAGAATTTGAGGGGGAGGATGAAGAAGGAACAGGCTATGATTTACACAAAATTAAAAGAATATTTGAGACACAAGACAAATGTTCCCAGAGAAATGCCCCTTTCCTTACTGCAAAGAATATGTCAATGAAGCATTTGCATACATTACACCAACTAAATTAATTTACCCAGACTTGCCATTTGCTTTTCATGCCCAAAGCTAACAGCTCACATGGATTTTCTGGGTTGTTTTGTGAGGTTTTTTCCCCTTCCTTAAGCCTGACTACACAAACTCAAGACACACTTTCATCTGACAGTGGAATAAGGATGAATTTTGAGTTGCCTTGTGACAGGGAGACTTTTCTTTCAGTGCCACACTTACATTGCAAGGTACCCAGAGCAAGGGCAAGCTGAAAGCCACTTGTGGAGAATGGGCAGAGATGTACCGTGGAACAGAGAGATACTCTGAGCTAGAAACAACTTATTTTCCCCTCTTCTATAACCTGAGCATGACCCCACACACCCCAGGCCATTGTGGGTGGGTTTGGGGTGCCCACTGCTTGCTGGCACCAGCAATGCCTCAGCAAGAAGGAGACAGACATTAAGACACTCTTTCATTTCCTCAGAAACAGCTCTCAGGAGAAAGTCTTAACCAAAAATGTGGAGTGCTTTATGGCTCATACATTGCTCAGTGGCTGCTACAGAGGTGTAGGCACAGGCAGAGCCTGGGAGACAGGACAGGGAGACAGGCTTGGCAGCACTGAGAGCTCTGTCTTCCCTCCTCACTACACCTACCTGGCCCCAGCCCACTGTCTGCACTCCACTGGGACCAGTCTGGCTCAGGCTAAGCTGCACATTGCCCTGTGACAGTTGTCAGAGCAATGTGACATTGACCACAGAGAAAATCCTTGGCCAGGAGGGGTGCACAGATGGGATTGGAGACACTGGTCCCACCAAGAGAGGCTGTGGCTGGTTCAACAGCCACCACCTCATCCCTTCTCTCCTTCCAGCAGACCACTAATGTTTGTGCCATCCTTTGGCACTCCTGGGGTGCATCTCTGAAAGAGCAGTTAATGGATTTACATGTCATATAATTGTGATAGCTGGAGATTGTCTGATGGAAGGGGAGAAATTCAATTGTCTCAGGGTGGATTTGGTCTAATTATCTCAGATGACACCAGCAAATCTGCTTCTCTTGGAGACACGCTGTTACTGTAGTAACTTGTAAATGAATATCAGATGATGAGTAATTTAGAGGCAGTCTGAACTGCTCAGTTTATGAGCACAGTGGGCAATCATTCCTTCTTTCTTTCTTTCTTTCTTTCTTTCTTTCTTTCTTTCTTTCTTTCTTTCTTTCTTTCTTTCTTTCTTTCTTTCTTTCTTTCTTTCTTTCTTTCTTTCTTTCTTTCTTTCTTTCTTTCTTTTTTTTTAAAATTCTTTTCCATATTAATTTCTTCTTCAGTGTGAATGTAAGCCACAAAATCAACAGGTCAGACATAGGGCTCTTGTGAACTCTCCCTTCCCTATCAGTCAGTGCAGATGCAGCTTGGAAGCGCTTTATACCACTACGCTTTTAATTAAAGCCTATAAAGGCTTTGCATTTTGTGAACAGGCTTTATCCCAAATACAAAGTGGATAAAGGATGAAGCAAATCTTCAGATAACTCTGCATTTTTGATTATCTCTATTGTGCATATGCAGGCTGCTCACCCCCTCACCCAGAGCCAGGATCAGCAGTGTCTCATGAGCAAGCTGCCGATAAACAATGGTTGCACCCTGCCCTTGTGGAGAAAGAGCTGATAGGGTGTGCCTTGGCTTCTGATACTTGCCTTGTGTGGCCAAAGGGGATGGCATTAGGAGGCATCACCCTTGCTTAAATCAAGGCATAAAATCTTCTAGGCCATAGAGAAGATGGCAAGCGCCTGCACACCCCAGTGCATCAGCAGTTGCAATGCAGCATCAGATACACTTTGCTGCGGTTTGCTGTCACTGCACTGTGCCCAGCCCTAAAACATAGCAGAGAGAATGCAAGCTGCAAATCAGGTCCCAAGGGCATGTCCCAACCTCCAGCCTAGCTTTTTATTTTGAGTAGCAAATAACTGCCAGATGTTCCACAGGAACTGCCCACACACACGGTTTTGCTTGCATTTAATCAGTCGATTTTATTTCTCAAAGAGAGCACGGAAAGTGATCTCAGGTGAGATCCATCAAACACTGCAGCTACATTGGGAGAGTTTTCCTGGGTGTCCATGACCCTGCTGCAGCTTTGGCTGAGGGTCAGCAGGGTGGTGCATCTCCCTTCAGTTTGAAGCACAGGAAGTTTTGGTGCCCATCTGGGCTTGGAAGGGTTCATCCAACTTAGGTTTGAAGTAGGAGAGCTGGAGAGCATGACCCTGCTCCATCCTACCACTGTCCACACCGGTCTCTCTCAGAAAGCATCGATGGACTGAAAGGTTTTAGTGTGGATCCTCTCTATATTTCATTATAGTTACATTGTTTTCAATGTATTGAAGAAGATTGAGTTTTTTGAAGTTTTTTGCTTGCACTTCAAGCATGCATGACAGCGCTGAAAAAAAAGATTTTTAAAAAGAAAGCAAGGGGACTTAATTTGAGAATAACATCTTTCTTTTCACTTGGGATACATTTAAAATAATGAATCATAGATTTGCTAGATCTTCCACAAAACCAATGTTTGGGGTTTTTTTCAAAATACCTCTGTATATATCTTGATTCGTCTCGAATTTGGGGTTGTCTGATGGAGAGAAGTGTGTGGTACAGCGTGAACATGTACTAAAGCTGCATTTTCTCTGCATAGTCAGAGGTGTGCAATTAGCATGAGGACAGCCATTAACACATCCCGTGTGCTGTGTCACCAAGTCATGCCTGATTATGTTGCAAAGTGAGATTAGTAAAATGAGCTTGGAGTTGTCCTTTCACTGCCATTTGATAGTAGGGAAAACAAATCCTTCCACTGCCAAAGCTGCAACTAATATTCAATACTTAAGAAATTCAACTGATGCATTCATAATGAACAGGATTTTGTGTAATTAAAATTTTAAATAAATCCCCAACATGAGCCCTGGCTTGGATTTCTTAATTTCAGATATGAAAGTACAGCTTTTGACAAAATAGGTTGAGGGGGTTGGGGGTTTTTTTCTTCTTTTTTCTTTCATCTGAAAGTCTTAAAAAATCGCATCAGCATATTAAAAAAGAGCAGAAGATAAATTAAAGGAAGACCAGGATTAAAAGACTCACTACTTTCTTCATGTCACCTTTATAGTTCTTTTGAGCTTCTGTCCCTGTAAGGTGGGTGTAAGTAATGTGGAGGTGGATGTTAGTGGGTGGCAAAGCTTTTGTGAGGCAGAAAGAAATTGAGGATTAGAAAATTACTGGAGGCAGTTTCCATACAGATGAGAAGAAGCAGTCAGTCCCTGAGAAGCCAAGAAATAGGAGGAAGACAGTAAGAAAACGGAATAAATGGCACATTTCGCTGGCAAAGAAAATGCCGATTTGTTTCAGCAGAAGCCCTAAAAATTGCCATGGTTGCTAAAAGTTGCTGAAAACCCTGGAAGCTGCTCTCTCAAAGCAGTCTCACAGCTGCAGGCCCAGGTCCCTCCTCGTCTGCAGAAATCTTTAGGTCAGTGTCAAAAATCTGCTGAGTTTTCACTGCTCATTTCCAGTGGCTCACACACCTACAGGGTGACTGCATCTCCTGCTGCTCCTTGTCACAGGCAGCTGGGTGGGACTGTCACAGGGACTGTGAGCACAGCCCCTCTCAATCCCTGGCTCTCCCCAAAGGGTGCAGCTGCCATGAACATGTCCAGCTCCTACCAACTCTCCTGTAATCCAGCCAGGAAAGCTGTGGATGAAGAGGAAAGGGTTTGGGTACATGGAAGGAGTAGTTTCCTCTTGGGAGGAGGATTAGTTTGCAATGTCTCAGGGTGTGCTGAGCTTGGATGGGGTAGGGAGGGAGCCCTGTCTTCTGGTTTGGGCTGGGTGGCGTGTGTGGTGGCTTTGCTTTCATCTTTGCAGTTTTCTGTGTGCCCTGCTCAGAAGCCCCACCGTGGTGGCCTTCAGACCACACCACTGACTGCCCCAAGCAAAGAGCCCCGCGAGTGGGTGAGTTGGTGAGCGTTTGCAAAGTGTGTGTGACCACTGGAGAAAATGCAGTTGCATGGGTGTGAAGTGTCTGGAAAAAGATGATTATTTGCAGCACCTGCTTTCCTGTCAGAAACACTTCTTGACTGGGCAGTGAATCAGTCCCTGTCCTCCCTCCTTGGGATGTTCTCGGCACGCATTGGCGCTGTTCACAGGGATGGGAAAGGCTGATTTTTGCACATGATGTGCATTACAGCAAGTAAAAGTACAAATGAGGCATCCAGGTTTCCAGTATAACACTGAGGAACATTGGAAAGTGCTGAAAGGTGACACTTAGCCTTCACTCTGAACACCTGAGCAGTGTTTATTCTTCTACAATGGTGGTGCTACTCGCCCTCCTTATACTCTAGGTCAGCAGTGTCCAGGCCCTCTCCCATGGGATAGGAGCACTGCTTTCAACTCTCCCTCACCCTGTGGGATTTATCTTGAGCCAATTAACCATTTTTAAGTCAGAACTTCAACGGCAAGACACTTAGCTGCACTTGCTCTCCCTGCTGAAGTTGTGCCAATGTGCAGCAGAGAAGCAAGGCTTGAGGGATGGGGGTGTATCTAGTGTCTGCACCAACCAGGGCCATGAGCTCAGCCAGCAGAGGTGCAGAGTGGGTTGCTGCCTCTGTTTCCACTATTTCCACCACAGCTGATCTAAAGACTTCACTAGTTCAAAAACAAAAAGTCCCTCAGAGCATGAGGAGCAATAGCAAAGCCCTTTTTCCTGGGTGGGTGCCTCAGCTTTGCACCTGCAGACTCAGAGATGTGTTTGTATATTCTTTACCTCTTGGAGGTCTTCAACTCTTGCATCTGCCCTTCATCCTTCCCCTGAATTTTCTGTCAAGTCATTGGAGCTGTAATGATGGCAGAGAGCCACAGATTTACACCCTCATGTGAGCAGGCACCCATTTCTCTCTCCATGGGCTGCGTTGTCTGCAGCACACCAGGAGAAGCCCATTGTGGTACACATCTTTCCTGAATAAAATTGGGTTGTCCTTCTGTTTCTTGCCTAGAAACCAGTTAAACCTCTGTGGGTCTGTGCTGAGGATGGGTTTGGTCCGGGCTGCATGTAGAGAGGGTATCCAGCAGGATGTTCTTTCAGCACCACTTGGAATCAAGTGAACTGCACTCCAGGACTCTTCATGGGCTGTAAAAGGAGCTGACAGTCTTCAGAGTTAGGGACTTACCCCTCGAATATCAAAGGTAGAGCAAATGTGTCACATCTAAAGCAATTTGTTGCATTTTTAGCAGAAACCCTGTGTCGTAGTCCAAATCTAGTCATGGTTTGGATGGGGGATTTTTTTTCCATAAGAAAAGCACTCTGTGCTTATAAATTGGTCTTTGCCAGGTTACTTGGTCTTGAAAAGAACTGCTCTGTAATAAGCTGCATCATTAAAAAGAAATTTTTCTGTGAGCAGCAGAGCCTGGTTTCCTGCGGTTTGGTGCCTCGTGGTGGGATTATGTTGCATCTAATGAGGAGCACTCTGGCTGAAGCCTTTTCTCCTGTTCATAAAGACACTGTCTCCTGTGAGTTCTCTGGTGTCTATAATCCATTTGGGATCAAACTGCCATTGTTCAGGTTCTCTCCTGTCTGTCAATGTAATACTGCCCACGTGGCCAGCTGTTCCTCCCTGGGGACGTGAAAGGGTCATGCTGCTCTACCCTGGTGCCTCTTCTCTCAGAAATGGTTGAAAATTAAAGCATTTGAGAATTCCATCCCATCCATCCAGTCCATTTCAATTTGAATGAAATTGGCCAACAGGCTAAAAGATAATTGAGAATAATACTGGACTGACACAACAATATAATAAATCTAATTTTATTAGGTAATTGGGCAATAAATGGTAGAAAGTAAATACTGGAGCAGATTAAACACGGAAAAACTGTTCATAAATATTTATTCAAGCATTTAAATACACTCAAGGTGACCATTTTTTGCCTGTTTTGCATTACAGTTTTAGCATTTCAATCCACAGCCATATGAATGACCAGCAAGAGCACAAACACCCTGATAGTTACACTCACACCTCAAAAGTAAATGTAAAATAATATTTTTCTCTGAGACTTTAAAAAAAAAGTGGCAAGGAATTATTAAACATTTCTTTCTAAATATTACAAATTTAAAATTTTGAAACAGAAATGTGAAACAGTTCAGAAGCCAGATTTTGAAAGTGGTTCTTACCAAGTCAAAGAATAAAAATAGATTGTGTGGTTTGTACTGAGTTTCCAAAATTTCAATAAACCTGAAATGAACAAAGTTAGACCAGAAATCCTTTGTTGAAGTGGTTTGTGGAAATATTTCAGAAATGTGAGTTGTGAAAAGGAATTCATAATTATGCACCCACACACAAAAATTCCTGAGTTTAGGAAAGAAGACATACTGTATAAGTTGCTCATTGTAATTTATTTTTCCAGTTCCTGAGCCATAGAGACATGCTTGTCATAAAAAGATTTTTGCAGATATTTGTATTTTCTTACCTTGGATGCAATTTAGATGGATGAGCTACCATTGTTCTCCATGTTTCTCAAATTAGGAGAATGCATTTCTAAATTCAATTTCATCCTCAGTGGAAATGGCTTCTTTCACTCTGGTAATCTTTGGAGAAGAATTATACATAGTCTATAAAGCTTCAAATTTCAAAACCTAATTTTGAATGTTAGTCAAGAGGTTAATTTAAGATTCATCTTCCAAAAGGGGAGTTAAATAAAAGTGATAGAAGGCTGGAACTTGTCGAGTGGTTGAGAGGTTTATCAGCATGTGAGTACGAGTTCATTAGTTTTAATTAGTATAATCACTAATTTTGCATTAACAGTTTGGTGAGAGAAAGTAATTGCTCACACCCACTGTATTAGATTGGGAGATTAGAATTCATTTTATGAGGCAATTAGCATTTCAGGAATTTTTTTTTAAAAGGCTTTTATGATCTGCCATTGCAGTAGCCTCCTTCACCAAAGAGTTTAAATTAACCATAACTTTCATCCTAATGGGATGCAAAAATTAATGTAGAATTAAGTGTGAACCAGTAGTCCCACTGCGATAAGCAGGCAGCTAAAGCCACAAACCTTGATTAGTTTATAATGACCTGTTTTATTTCCTAGACAATGATAGTCATTTATCTGTCCTCAATTCATTATCTTCTCGAAAAGTTTATATTCTTGAATTTTATACAGCAAAACAAATAAAATATGAGGAAGGGAAAAAGTAGAACAGTACTACTGAAGTAATAATTGGCAAAAGAAAAAAACTGCCAGTTTCAATAGTAAGGCTTAATTTGTCAATTATTCTTCATATCAAATGCCAGAGGAAGAAGAAACAGCTCCCTTTGACATCCAGTGCCTTGGGAAGAGCGGTGAATTTCACAGAAACAGCAATCACAACCCTGCTCTATCCATCATAACCTTTGGCAGCTACTGACACAATGAGGACAGATGGAATTGTCATCCTGGCTGGCAAGGAAGCCCTGGTCGTCTGAGATTTGGGACAGTTTACCCAAGAGATTGCCTTCCAAAACATCCTGTAAAGAAATGTGCAAGTTCTGGTGGGAAAAACTGCTTACAGCAAGGCTGTATTGAAAGCTTTCATGGTATCCATAACAGGACAAAACAACACATCCTGTGCAGCAAACCTGCCACCCATTATATAGGATTATGCTTGCCCCTGGATAAAACAAATCTCTGCTCAAAAATCCCAAATCTGCTATGAGTTGGATGGGCCATGGAGGAGAACAACTGTTAAATGTTAGAACTATAACATAGTTCATGCAATTTTGGGTACATATATTAAAAGAAGGGGATGTGGGACACTGTTTAGGGAATTACATTAATCTTCCTCGAACATATGTTAAAGCAAAATGTATGCATATATGTATGCCCTGCTGTAAGGGACATTAATGGATGTAAGAGATGTACCTTTATAAGAGGAATTCAGAGAGACAAAAATGTTTAAAGGGCTAAAATTCAGGCACAGCTATAGAGACTGGATCTCAGTCTCTCTGGCATCAGCTGGTGTCACCTTCAGAAGCTGAACTACTCCAGCTAATCTCTGAATCCTGCACTCTAAGGGCTCCCTCGCTCTACAGGCTGCAGAGGCAGTCCCAGGTAACCAGGTTTCTGTCTTGGATGGGTAAAGTAAATACTTAAAATTGGGTAAGATGAATCATGACCAGCATGCCTGTGCCTTAGGGTTTGTCTCTGCACACAGTTACTGTGGAGAGACATTACTCTTCCTGAATAGCATTACATGTGAATACACTTTTGGCTGAGTAAGACTTATTTCTCTTCAACAACATCCTCCTGAGAGAGGTAGAACAGTTTGCTTTTTAGTCCTCACGTGGAATTCTTCTGCAAGAACTGCTGCCTTTTTAGCGAGCTGCCCTACCTTAATCCAAATTTACTTTAGTATAAAAATGCCCTAAATCTGCCATCCAATCACCTTTGAGAGAAATTTAAGATTTATGGTGGTAAGGCCATCAATTAGGCACAAATACATTGACCAAAAAAAATAGTGTTGGTATCATATACAATAAAAACTGACATTTATTTCACAAATTATGGGTGTAATAAAGCCTATTGTTTCAGGAAAAATGCCTGTATTTGCCCGTATGTTTCATTAAAGAATAATAATGCCATACATATTTCATTCCCTTGTTCTGAGCAGCAAAACTCTTAACTATATAAAATGCCCCATGCTGTCCTTGCTTTGTTGGGCTGTTTTTTCTTTTTAATCAGATTTTTCCCCCTGAACTAATGAAATTGCTCCTTAAACACATACATCATTTTCATTTGAAGTGACTTATCATGGTTCAAACAGTTTGCCTGTACTCCTGGAGAACAAGGCAACTGCCAATTCCTTGTGCTGTGCAGATCCAGGTCAGGACTGCCTCTGATCCCCAGTGTGCTGAGTTCTCTGCACCCCTACTGCTGCTGCTTTTAAGGGTGACTGATGTCTGTGGGGTCTGCACCTCGCACATCTGCACTGCTTTTTGGCCCACTCCCTCTCACATTTAATTTCTCTCTTCCCGTAGTATGCGCCGACCCGCTGTGCAGCTGCGCAGGCGTCCGCGGAGCAAGGCATCCTTCCTCCCTGCCATCACCACGGCGAAGCAGTGCACGACCCCCAGCTGGTCCCCTGCACGTGCCCGCTCTTCTCCTGCCCTTGGGAAGGGCATCTGGAGGTGGTGGTGTCCCACCTGAGGCAGACCCACCGCATCAACATCCTTCAGGGAGCGGAGATCGTCTTCCTGGCCACGGACATGCACCTGCCCGCGCCCACGGACTGGATCATCATGCACTCTTGCCTTGGCCACCAGTTTTTGCTGGTCCTCAGGAAGCAGGAGAAGTATGAGGGGCACCCCCAGTTCTTCGCCACCATGATGCTGATCGGCACGCCCACGCAGGCCAACAACTTCACCTACCGGCTGGAGCTCAACAGGAACCAGAGGCGCCTCAAGTGGGAGGCGACCCCCAGGTCGATCCTGGAGTGCGTTGACTCTGTCCTTTCGGACGGGGATTGCCTTGTGCTGAACACTTCCCTGGCTCAACTCTTTTCTGACAACGGAAGCCTAGCGATAGGAATTGCCATAACCACCAGCAAAGTTCACAGCTCCGAAGCTGAAATGTGATGGGGAGGAGGAAGAGGAGGAGGAACGACAGCAACAACAATGGTGCTCTAGCTGCCTTCTGAGAGCCAGAACTCGTGGACTTTTTATGGGGGGGTCTCGGGTCTTTTATGGTATTTAGTACTTGTCCACAGTGGGCATTATGTAAACATCCCGTGGTTACGGTCCCGGTGTCATGTATTTACCGTTTTGCTAATACAATTTTATGAGAAATTTTAAAGAGGCTAATCAATTTATTGTTGCCCTCCAGCAGCACCGGAAACAACACTTGTAAATGAAAAGTGCACCCAGGGTGACCGGCAGAAACCTTTGGTC
Organism: Fringilla coelebs; assembly: GCF_963513975.1. Lineage (NCBI taxonomy): Eukaryota > Metazoa > Chordata > Aves > Passeriformes > Fringillidae > Fringilla > Fringilla coelebs. The sequence goes on along the minus strand of NC_140029.1, from coordinate 62,009,363 downwards.
TGACCATGCTATGCAAATATGTTTCCTTCATTGCCTGCCTAATGGACCAGAGACCCTGTGCCTGATGAAAAGTCAAATATTCCACTGGGGGACAAGAGCACCCAGGCTTCCATATTAGCTGTAGTGATTTAACTCCTGTATTTTGGGCACAGCCAAGCCCCGTGGGAGCTGGCAGTTTCAGAGCTCCCTTCAGCTTCTCAGGAAACAACTTTCTCACCCAAACAGTGAAAGCTTAGAAGAAAAAGTTACCCCTCTGCTGAGCAGTGGGCTTGGAAGCCTCATCCTGCATTAAACTGGGAATGACAGCTAGTGGTTGGTCACTGAGAGCATGGTTAGATCTCGCTCAATCATAAACCGAAATCTCAATCATAAGCAGAAGGGAGAGGTTGCTAGATGGTCTGGCCATAGGATGGATATAACCATACCCAGCTGTTGGGGCATGCATCTTTTTAGCTGCTGTTTCCTTAAGCATTCAAAAAGAGATTTTCAGAAAATAAAGCATAAGAAGGGTCTTAAGCTGGATACTGATTTTGCTACTGAATTCTGCGCCAGTTAGACCCTCAGTTTGTGCTGCTAAATATTGATGCACAGCCATATAGATAGGAGACCTGTTTGCAAATTGGCTTTGAGATTTGATGGGCACTCCTTTAAAAAAAAACCTCAAAGTTTTTTTTGCTTTGCATACATTTTGTGGGGTGGTGGTGAGGGGCGACTGTTGTTTTCTTCTCCTGAGGGTGTTTCACAAACAATGATGGTCACAAAAAGACACAGGCTTCTCTAAGAGCTTCTCCCTTGAATGGTTCCTTGGGGGAGAGTTGGAGGCAGGTGCTGGCCATCTCCTGTCACTCATCCCCATCTGCAGTCAGGCCTGTTTCCTCCACAGCCAACAGCAGCAGTGAAATCCCATTGCGGTAGGTGACGTGTCAAAGGAGGGGGCTCAACAAGATAGTGTGACACATGAGAAGCATGGGAAAGTGTCTTTTCCTGTTTTCCCTTCTGCCTGTGTGTGGCTGTGGTCTGGCTGCTCCCAAATGGTTTTTCAAGAAACATCTGGTGGGTTGGGTCAGTTAGTAGCTAGAGACTGAGGCTCATAACTTGAGAAAACCGAGGAAGAGGGGGAAACAAGCTAAGAACAGTCCTTCAGTGTCTCAAAATGCATCCCACTCGAGCTTTGGGTAGGCAAAAACACTGATGCTGATCTCTCCCACCCGTTGCTCTCCTGAGGATTACTATAAATGATGCATGAAGTAAAATGAATTGTAGTTTTCCTGAGATGAATGTCATGCAGGTAAATGACTTCTGAGGCATAGCTGCACCTCACCTCCTTACCTGGATTTTCACAGCAAGTCAGAGAAGGGTGAGGGTCTCTTCAACAGGCTGCTCGTGACCACACAAGCTGAGGTGTGAGGAAGTCTCAGTCCCTGTAAGAAGGCACTGGAGCAGAGCTTCCCAGCTCTCCCCTCTCTGAATTTAGGGGGCCAAGGGTGGCACAGTGATTTGCAGTGCCTCACTGGAACAGGCAGGCTTCAGAGCGGCTGGCTTTTTCCCTGCGGTGTTAAATATTCAGGACCAGCAAATGCTGCCCTTTCCCTAAATGATAGCAATAAATAAATCATTGGTGTTTTTGTGGACTGAAACTGGCTTCTCCAGCTCCTCTAACAATGGTTCTGCTGCTGAATTAAAACAAAGCAAAAGCAATAAAACCTCAATAAAACCAGTTCCTCTAGTTGAAACTTCCTGAGCTCTTTGTACAATGGGCTAGAGACCAAATGTAATGATGCTTTTGTTGCCTGAGCACAAGTTGTAGGGTGAGGAATATTATTTAGTTATTCATTTTTTAATCTATTTACTTCTTGCTAGTTGGCACATTTTTTGCTTGAAATATCAACTGAAATGTAGGTATTTTGGGGCATGGTCCTTGCCCCAAAGGCAGGATGAGTGTGACAGTATCAGCTCTCTGGAATGGGCATCTCCATCTCTTGCCAGCACCCTAGTTTTGAAGGAGGGATAGTGGAAATGCAACCTTCCCAACATAGCCTTCCACACATCCCATGCGTTCTTCTCCCAGAGCTTTCTAGTGACCACACCTACAGTTCAACTTTTCCATTTTATTTTCAGCCTTCTTCCCTCATCTGATAGCTGCCTTTCTCAGCCCATTTTCAAGCCCTCAGCTGTGGTTTCACCCTGTGACTCGCAGAGCCCATGGCACTTCTTGCCTTCTCACATTTGTACCTGTTGGATGCTGTTTAAATTGTTCTCACTGCTTTCTGAAGCCAACCAAGTAACATCCTTTACCTGTTTTCTCCACATCTGCAAAGACCCAGCTCTGGCAGGGATTTCAGAAATTCAGATTCATTGGAGTACTGATGAAAATTTGTTCAGTCTGACTCTCAGTAAAGAAAAGGAAGACGTATTTTGGGGAGAAATGAGATATGGTTGCCTAAATCCAGCTTTCTCAACATGAAGTGCAAAAGTTTTAATGTATATTTAAGGACTTGCTACCATAGAAGATATTCTAATTCTGTCATAATTCAAAGCCTATGAGCAACCTTATACTGCCATAAAGCAAAGGTGAAGCAAATATTCTGCATGGTAGGACATAAATCCTAAAATACTGGCAAGTAGGATCAACAATGAAATTCAATTTGCAAGCATTCTTTCAGTGCTCATGGTATAACACTTTTTACAGCTCTCCTTATGGTTGAAAGGCAGCTGAAGCTTGGCTTCTTAAATTTGATCTGAAATCAGGGCTTCTAAAACTAATTTTGAACTCTAATATTTTACATCTTTACAATGTATTAAATCTGAATTCCTGCCTTTCTGTGAAGAACACAGCCTTACATCTCTTTGAAGTAAGGAAGTACCCTTCATGTGGTGCAGGAGAAAATGAGGTCTTTCAAAATTGCTATGCAGCTGTTGCAAAATTCTGTTTTCCCAGATACCTGAGAGTGGTGTTCCATCTTTGTTTTGGTGGGGTTTCAGTTGTCTTTTGGTTTTTTACAAAGAAAAAATATTGGCTTTGGGCTTGTGGTTTTATTTTTAGGATTTTTATATATCTCTGTTCACAGATGGATTTTCTTGTGCTTAGTTTAGTAAATTGCAACAATAATTTCATCAGGCTGAGACAGATGGATTGCTACCAGACCCACTAGAAAACCTACTTTGGTTCATCTGCACTCTCCATCAGACACCATGTGAATGTAAATGTCAGATCTGCAGTAAACCAGCATTAGTGCTTTCAGCTCAATCCCATTATGAATTAAGCTCACATCATATATCCATGACTCCTTATAAATCAGCTGAAGCATCCTGAGTCTCATCATCTTGAAGATGACAGAGGATCTTGCTGAGCCAGTGCTGGCTGTAGGGCTTGTTGAGAAGTAGGGCAGTAGTCTTCCCACTGGGCTTGATATCATACCCTCTGTTCATACCATCCTTATGAACACAGGCCAGTAAGCTACTGAAGGAACAAGAGGTGGTAAATTCTGGACAAGTTAGGGTTATAACAAAATTAGTCACTTACAATAATTTGCTGGATGCTACTGCATGGCTCTCTCTTTTGTGCACTAGAGGAACTAAATCCAATTGACAGTACTGTAGTACAGGTGATTTATCTGTTTTTCTAGCCCAACACATGCCTGACAAACACTTTAATTGGAGAAGAGTCTGTCAGAACAGACTCAGATGTGCTTCTTCTGCAATTGAATCAGAAACAGCTTCTCACATGGAAGAGCTGCAGATTTTGAACTGTTTGGACGCAAGCATAAGTTGGGTTTTTTCGGGTTTTTTTTTGAGTTCAATAAACCCTGCCTGCTCACACCATCAGAGTGAAGGGTGGAAAACAAAGATTGCCATGTGTCATCACCAGAACTCTTCACACACAAATATGATTCACCTTCTGCAGAGATGAGCCTGCAGAAACAGAGAGGGTTGCACAGCAGGGTAGCACAGGACAGCACCTGCAGAGGTGTGCACATAGAGCAGAGGGCAGAGCTCATCCTCCAGACAGAAACCACTCAACAGGAACCCTCGGAGTGTGGTCACGGTGGGACTGCTAGGAAAGCCACTGCACCTCCTGGTGTAGCAGACAGCAGGAGTTAAGGCTCTGTGTAGAGAGGTTTCTCTTCTCATCAGCACCTTCCACCTGGCTCCCAGGACATGAGGGTTTCCCCTCTCCAGGGAACCTTGTCTCTGGAGCAGTGCAGGTGATCAGATCAGCTGGGTCTGCGTGTGAATGGTCCTGCACAAGCATGCTTCATTGTGAGTGCAAACATCCAGCCCCAGTCCTGCTCAGCTCCTTTGGGTTTGGTGGGCACTCAGCTACCTGCAGCTGCCAGTGATTCCTCCAGGTCTGGACACCTGGCAGTTTTGCTGTCTTTTACCTGCATGGCTCCCCCCAGGGCAGTAAAGTACTTGCTGAAAACCACACGAAAAAATCTTTGGCTGAACATCCCATTAAACGTCTACCTCATACCCCCTCCTAGGACGACAAGGAGTCATTCTTTCTTTCTCCACACAGGCAATAGACTAATGCATAGCTTTCTTATCTTCCTTTGGGCTCTGCCACTCCAGAAAACACATGTGAAAGATTAGGAGGCAGTGATAATCTTCAAGGGAATAATGAGGACTAACTTTCATTGCAAAGATGTCTTTTCTCACAGTACTTTCACAAAAGGATGCTAGGCTCCAAGAAAGAAACTAACAAACTCTAGTGGAAGGCAAATAGGAAACACCAATTGCAAAGCCTGCTGTCCTTCAACCAGAATGAGCTTTGTGTCTTCCAGGTAGGGAAAATCCTCCTGAGACACTGACTATCTGAATACATCACTTAATCTTGTAGAAAGCTCCAGGACAGAGAGGTTCTTCCTGTTGGAAATTGCATCAAGTAACTTTATTGAAGATAAATGGCTTTGAACTTTCATAGCAACAGTGATGAAGTGCTTCAACATCCATGCAGCACAGACTGAAAAATCAGGGCTTTTAGACAAAGAAATAAACTTATTCAAATGCAAACATGAGATTTAGGGCAGAGTTTCCAGGTGATCTTAAAAGCACTTTTCATATTGCTGAGACTGGATGTCTGCATAGCAAGAGATATCTCGCTGCCAGCCAGGTCTTATTGGCTTGAGTTCAGGAAAAACTCAGATATTCTTTGTTTCTCTGCTAAGTGAGACCACTTTAAAAAGTAAAGCAAAACACTGTAATGCATGAAATGAGTCTGGAAAGGATCTTTGCTTTCATATCAGACTGCCTGGCGAGCAGACCAGGGGGAGAGGACTACATCTCCCACCTGTTCAAGGTGAATCCAAACTGACAAGCAGAGTCTATGTAGAATTTTTCTTCATGTTTCAATTTCTGCTTCAGCCACTGAAGATAACAGCTGCCAAGCTGCTGGCTTGAAGACTTCGATGATTCTGAGGCTGTTCTCTAAATATCTGCCAAGATCAACTTTTGGGCTGAGATAGCATCAGGGCATGAGACAGGAAGGCTCCACAGAGGCTCTGCAAGGCTCCTCAGCAAGAGGGCATGGAAGGGATGCAGGCAAGCCTTGCATCTCTGCCTGTGCCTTTCACAGCAGGACCTCTAGGTACACCCACCGGGATCCCTCTGGGTCTTTCCTGACAACCTGTGATAAATAGCTGGGCCACAAAACTGGATGCTACCATTCTAGAGTGGTTCAGTTCAACAGCAGCCAAAAGCAAGGTGAGTTCCTCCCTTAGCTTTGAGAATTAAAACAGGATCTGGCACATCAGAAACATTTGGCCCATTCTTAGCACCATTGGGTATTTCCTATTTCAAGACAGACATTCCTCTTGGCTTCTGGCAATGACAGTAGAATACAAAACATGGCTGGGTGCTACTGCAACTTCCACAGTACAGTTCTGATCCAGAGAGAGATCTCTGGGAACTACAGTAACACAAATGAATAATTGTATAATATACTGACATTAAATAATAACACGGTGAGGGCTGACAACACCTTTAAAAGTAGCAGCTGATATTGAAAGGGGTTGTTACCTAAAGTGAGCTTTAGGAGAGGCCTGTGTTTTTGCCTAATTGAGATGTGGAGGGAGACATCCAGAAGAGTGACAGTGTCAGGACAACTCTGATTACTCAAAGAAATGCTGAACAAAAAAAAATCAGTAACAAGAGTCCTGAGTGAAACAGAAATATATTGCTGTTGCCTCTGGGCAGCAGTTTCTTGTGGCATGTGTCCTTGGAAAAGGGATTCCAGTAGGCAGAGAGAGTTGAACTTCAGCAGGCCACAGCTACTGCACTGTCACTTCTAGAGTTTTTGCTAAGAAATATTTAATCAGGACTGCAAAAAAAAGGAGAGTATAAATATCCACTGGATGGTGTGACCAGTGTGAGAGCTGCCAAGGAGATTTATCCAGCTTCCTCTGGTTAAGCCTCCACACAGCTCCTCTGCTGGATTGGCAGAAGACAGGGACAGCCCCAGGTATGAGGAGGACTGGCTGGATTCCTGGCAGACTGTAAATTGTTGTTGCAATTGCACAGTGACTGTGTGTGATAAACTCCCACGCTGAAAACCAGTGAAGATTAAACCTGGGCCCTCCAGCAGTGTAGGTCTGCACTGGCTGATGCTGACAGCCATGCTGTGGATTGTGGCAAACTCACTGGCCTTACAGCCTATGTGCAGGACTGGCACGTGTTGGTGGTTGTGTATATGCTGAAAAGTCATGTTGAAAAAGGATTTCTGCATGAAATATGTCCTTAGTGTGTTGAGGGCAATCATACTGCCTGTGCTGGACCACAGCTCACCCATGTGTCCTGATTGCTCTTCTCTCTGCTGGAAACATGGATGAACCAGAGCTGAATCATGAGCCATGGAGATGTCCAGCCCTAAGCCTTGCAATGAACACCACAGGGGTGTGCAGGGCCCATGGCTGTGCACAGAGGGAAACACCGAAGAGCACTGACTCAAATACAGAGGGATCTTTGTATATGAGCCATAATGTCATGTTTACACATATCGGAGGATTTACTTCTGCAAAACACACTCATCTTCACTCAGTTTGTCACCTAAGTGAAAGCCCTGCCATGACTTATGAACTTTCCATATGCAGTGGTGGTTGCACTTCCCACCCAGCCTCAAAGGCTGGCAGGTGAGATGGGCTCTCAGCTCCTCAGGGACATGACTTTCCTCTATAGGCACAGCATAGCTCTTCTCCAGACTTAGTGACGCTCCCCTAGGTGCAGACTTGCTGCAGAAACCCCCTCTGCACCATCTGAGATCAGAATGATCTGTCCCAGCCCCAGAGCTGTAAAGCTGTTATTTCACACTGCATTTGCTGTGGGCTCTGTGGTCTGACCACAGCACGAGCACCAGAAGCCATCCTGCCACAGCAGTCCCACCGCTTGGCCAGGTTCCGACCCTTGCTCAGCCATGGTGGGTCAGCTGTCCATCCTGGAGCTAAACTAACCCTGCACATGACACTCATCTACGAGGCTGATGTGCTGTCTAACAAAACAAACCCCATTCTCCTCTCCTGTTTGCCCTGAGTACACACAGCAGCCAGTTCTAGAGACAGGTCTGAACCATCACAGTTGAGTTAGAAGCTAACATGCAGGTGAAAATTGACAGTAGGACTAATGATAGCAAAATTTAATTCAGGTGCAAGCACTAGTGGACTTCATCAGCAGCTCGAAATAAGAATGGGAAATGTTGATGCTGATTATGGTAAATGGGGATTATGGTAATTTATCCAAACGCAAAGGTGACAGGAAAAAGGCACTCCGAGGTCAAGAGGTTTTTCTGGAGCAACCTTTAGTTTTGGTGTTAATGCCCTGGCAGAAGGCTGACACAGCTTGGCTTTTAGACCAGTCAGGTTGAACAGCAGCCAAGAACAGCTTTTATTCATTACATGTAAACTGAGCAAATTGCTCAGGGAAGGGAGTCAATAAACATGGAGTCTCATGGCACAGTTTTCCCAGAGTGACTTTCAAAGCATAATTGCATGTTGAAAGACTCGATGGGAGTTGTCTCTGATCAGAGAAGCACTATTCAAACTGGACTGGGTCACTTACCTGTACACAAGTGGGAGTGTGTCAGAAAAGGGCTGTGTAGTTAAAGACTGCTTTTGGCTCGGTCCCATGTGAGGCTGTAATTGGGAGAGCTTCAAAAATCTTTGGCCTCAGGCTCTCTGGGAAAAGGAAGAAATAATAGTGGTGATAGTGGGAAGCTTCTTCATTGTCACTAAAATCCCTGTGCTTACTGCTCTCTTCTCATCCAGTGGAGATAACCACATTGAGATCTCTTCAGCTAGGAGAGATTTTGATTGTGTCCATGGAAGTGCATGACTGATCCTCAGTCCCTCAGACCACAGCCTTCAGGCTACAGCTCCAGCTCAGTGTCACGGGCTATGGGGTCACCATTCACAAGAAGAGCTATCCCTCATTACCCCACCCCCAAGCTTCTTCCCTGGAAAGCAGCCCTGCCCCCACAAAACTGTACTTGTTCTTCCGCAGGTAACAATCTCATCCCCTTCCAAAGCTTTAAGGCCCTCTCTGTAATTCCTTTAAAATTAATATTTTCCAGCTGAAAAAGTGAACCCGAACCACCTTTGTATTATGTCAACATAATTGCACAAATGTTCATATCCCCAGAGGGGTAGGCAATCCCGGGCTTCTCTTCAGCCTTGTCTTAGATGCCACATGTCATAACACAGTGTCATTTCCCAGGACAGACACGCTGAACCCTGAGGCAAACCAGCACAAGGCATCGCAAATCGCGCAGCTGTCGGAAAACCAGCCAGAGGCTGAGAGGCGTCCTTCCAGCTCCAGCGAGCTAATAGAGGCATCACGGAGTGCACTAAGGAGTGCTCAGAGCTGGGCTGGCAAGGTGAGCACCCCTGGAGCTCGGCAGAGGACTGTGGAGGAGAGGGTTTCCTGGAAGATGACAACTGCATTATTAATGACAGTTCAGGTCACTTAAATGCTTAGATTATCCTCTGAGACACTGGGGTGTGTCCATCTGTGAGCACCAATGACAGAATTGCAAAAGCCCATTTCCTCTTTCAAAATTCAAGCAGTTCACTGTGCTACTAGGTCAAGAAAATGAATCCTTTGAGAAATTGAAACTGTTCTTTTTTTTGAATAGACGGTGCAAGGCTGATCCTTACAGAACCTCAGAATTGTTTAGGTTGGAAAAGACCTCTAAGATCATTGAGTCCTATCATTAACACAGCATTGCCAAGGCCACCTCTAAATCTCGGTGCCACACCTCAAATCTTTTAAATACCTCCAGGAATGGGGACTCAGTCACCTCCAATGGGCAGCCTATTTCAATGTTCTACCACCCTTTCCATGAAGAAATTCTTCCTGATGTCCAACCTGAATTTCCCCTGGTGCAGCTTGAGGCTTTGTGCTCTCATTTTGTTGCTGGTTGCCTGGGAGAAGAGACCAACCCCACCTGGCTACACCCTCCTTTCAGGCAGTTGTAGGAGTGATAAGATCAGCCCTGAGCCTCCTTTTCTCCAGGCTAAACTCCCCCTGCTCCCTCAGCTGCTCCTCAATGGACTTGTGCTCCAAACCACTCCCTAGCTCTGTTGCCCTTCTCTGGACATGCTCCAGCGCCTGAGAGTCCTTCTTATAGTGAGGGGCTCAGAACTGAACACAAGATTCAAGGTGTGCCCTCACCAGTGCCCTTAATAGCAGGGGAACAATCCCTGCCCTGATCCTGCTGGCCACACTACTGCTGATACAGGCCAGGATGCCATTGGTCAAGAAAAGACTTGAAGACAAGCACAAATAACCTGCCTGAACTCAGGTAAATTATGCCAGACTGGAATTTAAGTAAAGAAAATAGCATAGGGATAGGTTATTTACTGCACAAATCCTAAGCAGTGTTTTTCTCCACATGTATTTTGACACATATTTGTATTTGCTGTCATTTATACGCCGCTGTCTCCCCAAATATTTGTCTTTGTCTCAACATGCTACATTTCATGAAGTGCTCTAATTGAACATGCAATGAATGGTACCTCAGAGAGAATTTCTTAATCTGAACCAATATAATCTTCTAGAAATCCTCATGATGATGTATAACAGGAAAGAGCAGCAATAAACCTTTCTATGGATATCTGTAAAACATTTCTCAATGTGTGCCATGCAAATCCTATTTAACATTCTCAGCTTGTATCACCTGCTTGCATTGGAGGGCTACTTTTATGAGGAGGGTGGTGCATCATGAAATGAAATACTAGGAAGAAAAGAAAAATAGCCAAAATGGACTGCCTGCTAAAGCTTGTCTTACAATTTATTTGCTATATTTAATCTTCTCAGTCACAGTTGGTTTGAAGATAAAAGTGTCACCATCACCAAAGGCAAAACAGAAGTCCCTGTTCTCCTGCTTGGGCTGTCTCTCATGAGCTGGATTTAGGACCACCTGCAATTTGTGGCAGGAGCTTGAGAATCTGCATAGGAATCAGAGTTTTGGACCTGTGTCTAGCCCAAAGCTGGTCCTGTGGGGAAGTAAAGAAAGGAACTCTTGGCATTTTCTAATCTTTCTGTCATGTCATTAAATGGAAACAACATGAATCTGCTCTTCATTTCTTGCATCGATTTTTGTCTGTTTGGGGTTTTTTTCTTCTGGACAATTAACAGGGAATATACTTTAATGTTACCACATAAATTATCAAAGACCTTCACAGATTAATTACTTGATTTCAGGTTGGTTATTTGCAAGATCAGATTTGGGCAGGATCTCTAACCCTATTGCCTGTCAATTCCTTTTAGTATCATTTTTTTCTTTCTTTGCTTTCTTATTGCCAAATTCTGTTTCAGGCTGTCATGAAGCTTGATAGGAATTGCCTTGAAAATTCAGCTGAGTGATCAAAACTGACCAGACATGCAAGATGAATATTCATGGTTTATTGAAGCAGCCTCCACCTCAGAGCAGGATACCTTCAGCTGACCTGTTGTCTCTCATACAAATTACTGCCTCATTACCATTCGTTCCTCTGGAACTCAGCTGCAAGGGACATCAAGCTCGTGCTAAATAATTCAGAAAAAAAGTGAAAGAGAACTGGTCCAGAGTGGAGGCACCTGAAATTTCCTGCTGTATCTGCAAATGGAAGTGGACTTCAAGGGACTACAAGAACCAGCTTCTCCCATTGGACATGGAGCATGGGTGTTGCCCCCTTTGATTTTAGATGAGTGGAAGGTAAGTGTCTGTATTTGCTCAGGTCACCTATAGTTTCTCTTGTGGAGGATGAGGTAGGGCACTTTGAGGATGTGATACATTTCAGGTATTTAAACATCGACTTCAGGAGGCAAGGAATAAAATCCTTATATTGCTCACATCAGCCTCCACTCTTTTGGGGCTCAAATCTCCAGGAAAACCAGACTGAAACCTACCCCAAACATCACTGGCTGGGAGCAAGGGGTACTTTGTGCTTGCACTCCTCCCAGACGTTAAAATTGCCAAGGAAGCCCATTCATTTACCAGCTGGCAATAACAAAAATTACCAAAGGAGCATCCTGGGCTGTGGGTTAGCACTGGGATCCAGTTCAGCAGCAAACAGAGAATTTGGTTTTCACTGTCCTCACATCTCTGGCCTGCCAGATCAATCCTAGCCTTTCTTTCACCAAGGTTCAAACAGGAGAGCTCAACCACTTTCAGGATTAACAACTTTCTTCACAATAGACACAAAAAAAATTGCTGATGATGGAGGAAGGAGATGTGAGAGGTGATTTTCCTCCATTTACCCATGAACAAACACACTGGTGGTTGCAGACACTGATTTGCAGAGAAGTGAGCTGTGCCTTAAAACCATAGGCAGGAAGGGACAGAGCGCCTTTTGTGAACCAAAATGATGTTTGGGGGAGGCATTGTGGTAACTCCTTTAATGCAGCCAGATTTCATGTGCAGTAAGAAGCGGCACTAAAAATAGAGCAAGATGCTAATGAGGGCCTGGCGCACACCATCTGCACAATGAGATGATGATTCTTTTTGAAAATGCAATAATTTAAGGGGTTGTTTCATTTTGTTTCTCTCTGCTGCTGCAAAATGTTCAGAAACATGAGGCTGTTTGGGTCTTCATTCTTTTCTCCTTAATCTTAGGAAAATGAAATTGTAATGGACAAAGAAGAAAACAACTCGAAGCAAGAGTTGTTTTATTTTTCCCAAGGCTGCTCACATGTGATCAGCAAACAAAGTGGGTCGGAGCAGGTTTTCATAACACTTCAGGTGGATTTCCACACAGCCCAAGATGGGAGTTCAGGATATTTTTTACAAAGCAGGACTTTGACTCTTTTCACAATTTGTTGCCTCTGTTGCAGGCACCACTGGGAGCTCCCTGTCTTCAGCTTGGTCATCTCTACACCCAAAACCTACCTGGCAGCTCAGGTCAGCCTGGGACACCTGCTCTTTTGGCACACCACTGATTCCTTGTCTGCTCCTTTGGCTCACACACAGACTTTCTCTGGGGATGGACATCCCACTACCCTGGGAGGAAGACAAGGCAGAGGGAAGGACTTGCTGATGTCTGCTAGGAGCAGGAGCACAGCAGAACCCAAATCCAGGATGGGATGCAGCTGCTGAGCCATCCCCAACTCTGGTGCACCCAGGTAAAATTACCCAGTGGTTTGGGCATGATAAGGACATTGAGGAATACAGGCCTGTGTAAACTACACTTCTGAAGAGAACAAGGCTGAAAATCGCAGCAGGAAGATAAGTGCTCAGGAAACATCTGGGTTTTTTTCCTCCCATCAGAGAAAGCCAACTACCTGCCTGTTAGCAGTCTATGTTGGTGGACCATAAATGCATGCAGCAGAGCAGGAACTGTTTTCTGTGCTTTCTGGCACAGGCACACTCATCTCACACACTCACTCATCTTCCTTATTTATAGGAATAATTGCTACTCTGGGAGGGAACAAAACAGGTATTGTCTCTTAATGCTCCCATTAAACAGAGCACACAGATGGTAATTAATATATCGTAGCATGGCTAAATTGTAAGGAGAAATTACTGCAACAAGAAGTCACCCCAAGAACAGCAGGATTCAGATCAGTGTGCATTTCAAGATCAACTGCTTCTTCATTCCTTGAAGAGCTAGGGACCAGCTATTCCACATTATGGGAGATTTATTTGTCTGCTTTCATGAGTTTTGTGCCACAATAGAGCTTTGTTATCTTTAATAGATTCATGTGCTCCTTCCCTAGTGCTTTGTCAAATAATAATACTTACAAGGCAATAAAAGGGAAAAGAAAGCCCAAAGTAAAGAACCACCCCCTGTACCATAAGTCCTGGGTAGGTGAATGTGTGTGTGCATTTGTGTGTGTGTGTGTAGGAGAGGGGTTGTTTATTGCACCGTCCGGTGCAGAATTAAATAATATATGTACCATCTACATGCAAATGTATCCTTCATTTAGGTAATAAACTGCACCCTTTTATAATTTACCCAAACAAAGGAGCTGCGAGGACACCGCCACTAATCTTCAAAAATCATCTGTGCCTTTTCAAAAGGGATTTTTGTCTTTCTGTGAATTGATCAAACTTGACAAGTAATTTCAACCTAATGTTCACGGCTACCCTCCTTTCTCCTCACCATCTGTAGGTGAGAAATCCTATTTTCTGGAAGTGACAGAGTAATGCAGGAGGCTGCAGACATCTGTAGAAAAAAGAAAAAAAAAAAGAATTGCTTTTCCCAGAGCTACAGGCACACCAAGGGTGGATTCAGAAAGGATATGAGTGGTTTCTAACAAATGATAAATTCTTTATGCCTGCAACTGCCCAGATGGAGTCACGTATTTTAAGCCACTAAGTTTAATGAGAGCATCTGAGAGATTAAAACGTCTCTGTATTTAAAATACTATCGTAGAAATGCTTCACTGGAATAGCCTTGCTCTTGTTAACAAATAAAGACTCTCAGAAGAAATTAATTCTGCAGACTTATTGCATCAATGAAAACTACGTTATAGACAAAGAGACTGAATGCAAACTCAATTTGCTTTCAAATTTGTTTATAAAAATACCAGCTTTGACTGAAAGCTGATCAGTCCCACATCAAGCAGTAGAGGTGAAAGAGAAAAAAGGTCAGTTATCGTGCCAGCAGGATCACTGACATGACTGAGACTAATCCAAAACAATTACAAGGGAATCTTGTGCAAATTTTGGTGTTTTCTCACAGAAGTACAACTCCAGATTTAGGGTCCCTTTGACCCATATCAGGACACTTCAGCATAGCCTCCATGCACCGGTGGATGGAGATTCTTGTATCCCTAGGCCAAGAGAATCCAGCCTCAAACATAAGCACATCTGTGTGTAACACATATAAATACACCAGTGCTGGGGGAGTAATTATTTTCTTTTTACTATGCATGTGCTTTCTCCCTTTCTGGATCACTGCTGCTCCTGAGAAATTGTTCAAGGTTATTTTCCCTAGCAAGTAGGAGGTTTTCATGTGATATATCAGATACCCTCACACCCAGCTCAAAGTGAAAATATCTTTTATTTAGATAAGAGGAGCCATGAGTTTCCTCAGCTGCTGGGTCCTGCTGCATGTGCCTTGCCTCCAAGAACCTAAAGGCAAGCTGTCCCCATGCCAGAGGCATTCCCTCCATCCTCCTCTCTTCAACCCTCTTCTGGGGATGCTTATTGGCATCTCTGGGACAGACCTGCCACACATGAGCTGAAGTGCTCTTGAGCAGGAGGAGGTGAAGTGGTGGCCAGCAGAGGGGAGATAAGGCTCAAGGCCAGCTGGAGGCCAGGTTAAAGCACCTGGCTGGGCAAGGCACAGGGGGCAGCTGGAGGGTGGCAATGCGCTTCGGTGTCACGAATACTTTTGAAGTTACGAAATCTGCTTTAATTTCCCCATTAGGAGAAATCCCATAGCTTCTGATGGTTTTCACAGAAGAGGATTATGTCAAAGGAGATTGAAAAGGTCCCTTGGAAGATTGAAAAGGTCAGGCTTTTCAGGTCTTTCTGTATTTCTGCCTCTTTGTTTCCCTCCCTCAAGGATTTAACCAGACGGTCCACCTCAAACTTCCCTGACACAGAATGGGGAAACAGAGTCAAAATCAATACATGATCACAAAATGTCTTCTTCAGGAAAAAAATAATAGAAGCTAGTAAAAAATACATTTTTTTGATTAAAAAGAAAAAAATCTCTGCCACTAGCCTAAATGTATTTTCCCAGCCATCCCAGCAAAAAGAAAAGTTAAGCTTCTTTCTGTTGTCAGGCAGCTGGACACTGTGTTAGCTCCTCAACCAAGACAATTATCATCATCTCAAAGCCTGGTCATTGCTGGGCAATGCAGGTCATTGGGTTTTCTGATTGCACAATGAAGAGCTGATCCCTTAGATTTGCCCTGTGAGGGCACTGGCTGCAGTGAAGTCAGCACAGCGGGGGCAGACTGGCCATGCAAAGACAGAGATGAGATTGGGTTTGGTCACAGAACTCAGCAGAATGGATTTCTGAGGCAGGAAAAGGCCAGGTATGTTTGTTTCTACTTCAATAAGGGGGATGAGATTTCATTTTCATTTTGTGTAAATAAATAGCTACTTGCCAAAATACATTTTTGGCCTATACTGACAACATTACTTTTGCACATAAAACAGAATAAAGCATTTATAATAATTCATCAATTTCTTGAATCATTCCGTACTGAAAATACTAACAATTTTTCCCTCTAAACCTTTGGGCTTCCTGAGGTTGTGGGCTCAAACCCATGGTGAGGCCAGAGAGACAGCCTCCTCTCCTCTCCTCTCCTCTCCTCTCCTCTCCTCTCCTCTCCTCTCCTCTCCTCTCCTCTCCTCTCCTCTCCTCTCCTCTCCTCTCCTCTCCTCTCCTCTCCTCTCCTCTCCTCTCCTCTCCTCTCCTCTCCTCTCCTCTCCTCTCCTCTCCTCTCCTCTCCTCTCCTCTCCTCTCCTCTCCTCTCCTCTCCTCTCCTCTCCTCTCCTCTCCTCTCCTCTCCTCTCCTCTCCTCTCCTCTCCTCTCCTCTCCCTCTCCTCTCCCTCTCCTCTCCCTCTCCTCTCCCTCTCCTCTCCATCAATCCTCCACCAAATCAGGCAGGACTGGACCTGCTGTTCTCACACCAGCAGAAAAGGTTTATCAAGTTTTCCAGATCGTTTGGGTCACTGAAGGGAGGAGGGCAAGAGCTCAATGCCAACAAAACTTTCATTTTTCTCTGAAAGGAGAGGCAGCAGGCTAAGTTACTGCCAATTTTCACAAAGCCATTAAAGTCCAGCAGTATCACTAAGATAGGATTCAGTCCACGGCTCCTCATTATTCAAAGGGATGGGAGGATACGGAGACGCCAGAGTAATCGGGAGCAGACAATGAAAGTTGTCAAGTCCGCTCTGATTAAAACTGCAAATCCTAGCACCCTAACCCTAATCCTCTCCTGTGGAAAGGGGAGATTAGTTTGGGTCCCGAGAAAAGATAACTCTATCTTTTGCTGAAGTTACATGTTAAAATTCAATCTTCTCTCAGGAGACGGCAGGCATGGATATTGCTTTTTCGCTCCCTCTAATTAGAAAACCATAAGAAAGCAAACGCTGCTGCTCGCACAGTGACTGGTGTAGCGGAGCTCTCTGCTCTCTGATTGCTTCATTAGCACCCCAAGACTACCAACACCATCAGGGAGGCCAACCATAAGGATCTTTTTCCAGCCCTTG
This sequence comes from Fringilla coelebs, assembly GCF_963513975.1. NCBI lineage: Eukaryota > Metazoa > Chordata > Aves > Passeriformes > Fringillidae > Fringilla > Fringilla coelebs. The sequence goes on along the minus strand of NC_140029.1, from coordinate 61,992,720 downwards.
GGGGTTACATGGTGTTTTGTAAGACACTGAAGCAATCCATAAGCTTTTGTTTCCATGTACACAGGAGTGAATCATCAGCGAGCCAGCATGCTGTCAGAGAGAACACCAGCATGCCAGGGCACTTCAGCCCTTCTGCTCCTTGGTTCTCTAGTCATTAGGAGCAATTTTTCAATGGGATTATATTCTGCATCATCTGCATAACCAGGGGTGATCCTGACATCTCTGAGGCTCCCAATTCAGCCAAATCCTAACATCCCTAAAAGCTGCCTTTAACGTCAGCAGGACAGGCTGTGAAGGCAGCTTTCTCAACAGCACTCTGAAGTGATGTAATTATGTGCTCTGTAATAAGGAGCTCACAGCCCATGGCAGAGCCTGAAATGGCCAGTGTCCTGTGGGGACAGGGACAGGGGCACCCCCACAACACAGCTGGCAGCCAGTGGGGTGAGCATCCAGAAGAGGCTCAGTGCTTGTAAGTGGAGGACACTCCCCTCTCTGGTGTCCTCCTCCATCCTCAGTGAGAGCCCTGTGCATCCTCTCCTGGCTGACACCTGGCAGGTGTGCAAGGCAACTAACAGGGAAGGACCATACAGAGCACAGGGGCTTTTTCCAGCTCCCACTGGGGTCAACACTTCCTCTTCACAGCATGGCAAATCCTTGATAAATTTCCTTCTTTCCATTTTTCAAGCCACTGTGCCCACCAGTGCCTCCATATGGGGCTGCTAGGTTTCAGCAGGAAAAGGCAGTTTTGGAATACAAGGTGGAGAAGAGAAACCCATCTGGAGAAGTTCAGTCACCACAGGGCAGGGGACTGTCACTGTAAGGGTCAGCAAGGCCCGCTGAGGAGCACCAGAATGAGTCTCTACCTGTGAACAAACCCTTCACAAAGCCTGGAGAAGATGACAGAGTAGCAGCCTGCATTGATGAGACACTTTTTTTGTTAGCCCAGCTGTGACTGTGCTCAAATAGTGACAATAATAAGCCTCTGCATCTTGGTTTCCAAACCAAACACAGATGAAACCTTTCTGATCAACTGGAAACCCTGCTGATGTCTTTAAAACATGTCCATGGGAGGACTACAAAGCATTAGCAGTAATATTTATTTTTCACAGCATAACTGCATTTTAAGAAGGGGAGGGCAACGCTCATTAGCAGCACAAATGTACCAACCTGTATTTTCAGGCTATTAATATGGTGGCTAGAGTTAATGGAAATATAATGGAATGAGATGCTTTTAAAAGTATGGGATTTAGCACAGTCAGGGAAAAAAAATCATAGGCATTAAGGAAATTTTAATGAGAAAATCAGCTTGCAGTAATTTTGCAGGCAATGACTATTTCCTTGGTTAGACTACCCTGAATAGCTTTGTCTTAGTATGATGCACTTGCAAGGCATGCACACGAGGGCAGTGAATGATGCATTCAGGCCACAGCTATGTCCTGGAAAAGAAACATGGTTTGATGTACAGAATATTGTCTGCCTGGATGAAAGGCTAGAGCCTGACCATGATGGTTTCTATCCCACAGTTCCAAGTGAGGTTGTTGGTGCCTACCTTATAACACCCTGTAGGTACAGAGGATCAGGAAAATGCCTCCCTTGTCCCACAGAGACTGCATCACCAAAATCCTCTGCTCGGAACATACCTCGCTAAGCTCGCATGATTGAAAATGTATGGGGGCAGCATGGTTAAATCTGTGTGCATCTTAAAGGACATAGCCTCAAAGAGACGCTTCGTGCTGTTCCTGGAGTCTGACATCTAGAATATTCTCTCACCCTTCTTCAGCTCTGCACTAGTTATGGAGAGAAAACTTCTCCCATGAGGCATATTGGCTCTGGTCCCTCATAAAGAGCTGGATCACGGTAGTTAGCCAGGGAAGAAACTCCCTGTGACAAAGACTTAAACTGCTGGTGCCAGCCACTACGGGTCCAAAATTCATAAATTTTTGGAAAAGGAAGGAAATAATCTTCTAGTAAGAGGTCCTTGACAAAATGAAGGTCCATTTGATTTCACTCATTACTCTGGCACTGACCTCAAAACTTCTTGCTGAGCTGTGGCATGCACTTTAGGAGAACATCCAATCGCTTTCCAAGGTCACCAGCGAGAAAATAAGACTGAAGGCATCCAGGAGGCTTGTCACTTATGGTGCCCTCTTTCTGAGTACTGGTCATGCTTTGCATAAAAAGAAAACTTCAGCCCTGTCAGACTGAAATGATTTGTTAATTTTATGCTCAGTGTTCTGCCTCCACTATTGCTGCTCACTCAGACAGCGTGTGAGCCTCCAGTGTGGGAGCTGTGTGCTTTGACAGACTAAAGTCCAGGAAATGTTATTACCTGAGCTTGTCTTCTTTTTTTCTTTTTTCTATTTTTTCATGGATTCTTTTTTTGTTTATTTGTTTCGTTCTGGATTTAAAAGGATTAAAGTGAAAACTCAGAGCCAAACCTTCATGCCTGAACTTCAGTGACTGTAATACAGCAAGGTAGCTCTGACCATTTCAAAACTGTATGAAACCCATGAAATCAAGTGGACACCTGAAACACTCAGAAGTCACTGGAGGGACCATCCATGATTTTATTTTTCCCATTGGGTTTATTCTGTCATTTCTGGGGGAATTTTTTCTTTCCAACATACCATGAAATTTAAAATTGAAGACCTACTCTGAGGAGCAAGAAGTGCAAAAAATGTAATAATTTATCTGAGGTGCTAAAGAAGTGAAAAATTCAGCAAAGATGGCTTTTTGTCATCTGCCTTTGAAACTAGAGTAGATTGCTCTGAAACATGTATAATTCTGCAAAGAGCCCTTAGTGCCATTTGGAGTATTGCTTCAACCTTGGCTGCTTGCAACATAATTTCCCCAACATTTTCTACCTAAAAGCAAATTTCATATGAGGAAATGACACTGCAACCTTGGATCACACAGAAACACTTTTCAGCATCAGCAGAAGTATCAGTCTCACAGGCATCAGGGAAGTGTGGGGTTGGGCAGAGCTCTTCCCTCTCCACGCACATGGAGCCAAAAGGGATGGAGCAAACTGTGTCACTGTCTCATGACCATTTTCTTGCTACCTCTCCTGCAAGTATTACATTAGTGAAATGTCATCCCAGAGAGTTTTGGTTTGGTCCTTGTCACAGACAGCACAAAAACAGTCACCTTTCTTTTTTATTTTTCACTTTGATTTCACTCACTGAATTTTCTGTGGACTGAACTTGTTTGCTTCAAATCCTATATCAGCAGAGTACACAAACGTGCATTTATTATTCAATGGGATATTAATAAAATGTCTTGTAAACACTTTGAGGATGGGAAACTGTGTGCTAAAGCTATCTCTTCCTACAGAGGAGGGAAACTAATAGTAGTGTGTGAAAGATAGTGAACCCCTTCAATTTTTTGCTGTTGTCAGCTTTTGTCATGCCGAAAACTTGGACTTTGCAGCAGCAAAAGTTTTAGCATGAGGAATCAGAGAACTTTCATCCAGCTTTATAATTTAAAATGTAGATGTTTAGATCTAAAGCAATTGCTGTGGCTTCCTCGATTTCCAAGGAAATAAGCACTTGGGGGGTTCGGGCACACACCCCCAGTGTAGGCAGTGGGGGCAGCAAACCCCCTGGCATGCTGGAGACCAGAGTCTCCACATGGGTCCCCACAGCCTTACTTAAGGGTAAGCCAATCTTTTCCTTAAAACTTGAGGAGCACGTGTCTCCAGCTTTGAGCTCAGGCCATTGATTTCTTTCCTCAGTGAATAAAATGAAGCCTGTTTGCGGACAGCGGCGGCATTTCTGCCTCTGCATTCCATCGGAAAGAGGCAGGTAGCACCTCCGAGCTGCTCAGCTCCTGGGACTTATCTGTGCTGTCAGCTCACTGGGAAGCTTCAGAGTGCTGTGTGAGTATTATTGGGACTGGGGGCTCAAGGCTATCTGTTGCCAGTCCTACTGCTGCATGCTTGAGCGCACAGCTCCACTTTGTAAACATCAAACCCCCCATCTTGTACAGCATTACATATTTGTTTATTTATTGGTTTAAAGGATATGGAAATTAATTATATTGAATTCCATGCATTTATTTGTCTCTGTGTGTGTGCACACGTGCATATACATATGTATATAGGGCTTATATATATCTTATATATTTACGTGTAATAAGTTGGGATTACATTAGAAATGGATGATCCAGAAAAACAATTAGCAAACTATTCATCTTCATTTTACCTCTGATACATGTATTTGCACGAGTGCCTCATTTCCACTCTTGCTGTCTGCATTAGTACCAACATAACCTGGGAAAATAAATGTGAGATGGTGAAGTTGTGGTCCTGAGGAATTAAGAGAGTTCAAATGACTGGGAAAACCCCAAACATAGTACCTCCTGGGGTATTTACAGGGCACACATATTGGTTAGCTAATTAACAGGAGGGTCAGAGGCCAGGCAGAAAGAAAAGCTGTGGCTGCAGGTGAACAATCCCCCAGCAAAAAGGTCATCCCAAGTGATGCTCAAGCTCTGAGAGGCTGCAGTGCCCAAGCCCCAGGACTCATTTCCCAAAGCTGAATGCAGCAGGCAGCTAGGTCCCTTTCTGCAGACCAAGAATTTGTCAAAGAGCCTGGCTGTCTTCCAGGGCATGTCAAGCCCTAAGGTAAAATGGATGGGTCTTCAGACTGTTTTGCATGTGTTCAAATCCCTTTCCTGGAGACTGTTACTGGGGATAACTTTTATTAAAGCACTGTAAAAAAAAAAAAATGTTACCAGGCAGCTGCCTTTTGGTCTCTGCCTTCACCCCATCCCTCCCAGAGCAAGTGGGTGCTGGCTGTGCCTCTGGCATAGCCATCAGGCTGGAAGCAAGTCCTAGGGAGGGCCCACAGCTCCCTCCCTGTCCCTCTCCCTTCCTTTGCTTTCTTTCTCTCTTGAAAACCATGTGTGTTCCTATCCAGCAAAGTAGTGGAGCAGCACAAAGCTGTGACTGGATGCTGCTGTGGTGGGACAGTCGGGATCTCAAAGGAGGGACTAGATGAGAGAAAGTTTGGAAATCTGAGAGCTAACATACCAGGAGGGTGCAAATCCTGGGAAAGAGGCTTGTAATCAGTTCCTTTGCCTAAATTCATGCCTTTCTCACACATCCTGCAAATCACTTCTCACAAGGCCATAACTGATATGTGCTTTGTCTTTGGGGTAAAGACTCCTTGCAACCCATAGTAAATCACAATATAGGAACTTTTCTGACATGATGTCTCCCGTATCATGGAGCACTCAGCTGGGTACAATGAACACAAGGGACTTCAGCCATGCCTGGCTGCTTTTTCTATTCAGAAAAATTAGTACAGCTCCATACCTGAGCAAGTCTGTCTGCTGGGAACTGAGGAAGTTTAAAAGAAGGTGGCAGGTCTTATTAGAACAGCACGGCCCTCTACACTGATACACTTCTGAACCACATCTGAAGCTCCACTGTGTTGGAATGACAGCCCTGTGGCTGCACTCACCCTGCAGATTTGCCACAAGTTGCAGTGGTAGAAATCTCAAAGCTAGATTATTAAGAGGAAACATTTCAAACAGGTCAAGGCCCTCCCTTTTGCCTGTAAAATTTGTCTCCATGTTTGCACTTGCAAAATACTTCTCTCTGTACTTGCATCTCTTCCCACTCCCATTTAGTCCAGCAAGTAGCTGAAGGTAGCAACACTTTCATCTGGGCTTGCTTTTCAATCCCAAGTGGAAGGAGTCCGTGCAAATTGCAAGGCTGACCTTCTGAAAATGAGGCCTTGAGTTACCCCACGCTTGTATTTAACTTGCAATTTACCACATGGAGGGAAGATAAATTAGGTAGGTTAATTAGGAGGCTCTGGAATACTTTTGATCATTGTGCCATGCAGTTGTAGATGCGTCTTGTCTTTAGGATCCTGAATATGCTGACATGAAGCCTTTTCTGCATGCCAGCCTCGTGGCATCTCCATCACAATAAAGGAGAGGGAGGGCTAGATGGAGTAGCCAAGCAAATCAGGAAAAACAACCAGCTAAATTGAGTGCTTTCTAATCTAATGCATTTAAGTCATACTCAATAAAGCTTGCCAACAGTCCCTGGCCTCTCTGCTGCAGAGTTCACAGAGGCATCTGATTAGAATAACATGTGTCTTCTAAAAATCCTCTTTAAAAAAGATTTTCATTCTGGATAGGGAATACATAATGAATTGGAAATGTCCCCTTGGGAGTGTAGGGTGAAGGGGGGCATTCAGCAAGCCCACCCAGCCCCAGAAGTCTGACTGCTCTCTGTCTGCTGCAAGATGGAAAACCCATCAGTTTCAGCAAGTTTTTTATTCCCTGCCAAAAAAAAAAAAAAACCCAAAAAAACCAACCAGAAATAGCCCTGATCAGTTTTGTATTCAACTATCTTCCTGAAATTATGTGAAATCCAAGCCCATTTTCAAATATCAGCAATGGCAGTGGCATATCCAGGAGTCCCCAGGAACCTCATTCTTCAGAAAAGTGTCAATTTCAACAGGCGTGTTTTATGACTTGGGGTAACTTGTTCAAGGTAAGGCTTTTGAGATTTAAGGGATGAGAGTGGACAGGATGTGGGGAGAGATTAGAAATATGGTGATAAAATGGATAACCACTATATCATATCATGAGCAGAGGGGCACAGCCAAGCTATGACATAGGTTGTCAAGAGTAAGAGGAAAGAGGCATTTTTTCCTTTTTTTAAAGACAAGTTTTGTGTCCAAATCTTGAAAACCAGACCACATGATATGTTGTAAAGAGTACAGATTGTGCAACAAATGCTTTGTCTGTGACTGTATATTTGCCTGGAGCAGCTTCATGGACTGTGTGCATCCATGCTCCCTTTTTTTTTTATGCTCCCTTGAAGAGTCTGAGCTTTTTCCACTTGCAGAATAGTTGGTGTCAGTGCCAGGAAAAGAGTACTTTCCTGGACAGTCTTGGTCAGGAAAATGCTAAAGTTCCAGAGATGTTCTCTAGCAGTGCCACTTGCTGCTTCCCCCAATGCCATTTTAGCAGAGCACATCAGCCTGAAAAATGTCACAAATGGACTGCCAAACCTCCTTGAGCAGGATTGTGTTGGTGTATTGTATTTCATGCAGGTGTAAGAGCCAAGAAACCCTCAGGGTGTCTCAGACCACACCTGAGCAGAGCTTTGCTGGCAGCAGTGATGATGTTCAATGAACCTTCCCTTATTGCAGTCCTATTTCTCCAGACTTCCAGCATCTTTGCAGCCTGAGAGTCTTAGAGCACAGGTGATGGAGAAGCTGTTTCTGTCCAAGACATGCCTATAGGTATAGAGGAGAAGGGGAGAGATGGGTGGATATTTTAGAGAGGTCCATACTGGCCTTGATTGGACTCAATGACCTTAGAAGTCCTTTCTAGCCCAAAATAATTCTGTGATTCATTGCCCTTGTCCAACAACTTCCTGAATTGCTGAAATACAGCAAAGCTCAGGGCCGTTTAGAGGTCTTTACACCCAGTCAAAGCTCTAGGTCTGGCCTGGTGGGGTGGGATAACCTCCCTTTTCTAATCCAACTTCACTGTGGGAGGTGATGAAATCTGCATGGTCCTCTGCTCCTTGCCCAACACCCATACCACTGTAAAATCCAGTTGATGATAAAAGGCTAAGATAGCTGAAAGCATGTACAGTCAAAAGAGAATTTCTGCATACTGGTGCATGAGAAGAGTCTGTGATATCACCTGTATTCTTCAGTTGCATCTGCAGTCCCCATGACCTCACAATTCCTTTGGAAAATTGGACAGGAATGACAACATACCTCATGATATCTGATGCCTGGAGGACCACTGAGCTGTCTTGGACTTGCAAATACACTTAAACTGAGCAGTAAATCATTCTTAAAACTTGGTACCAGACTCTACTTTTATTTTCTCTGATAAAAAGGTTTCAATGTAGTACTGGTTTTACCAGGAATTAGACTGACAGCTTTAGTGTGGCATATGTCATTTTGTTGTATCAACAATTAGGTATTTACAGGCATGTCATTTTGTGCCTAAGGCCAGCTTCTCCCAAGCAGGGAGGATTTGCACATATGATGCAGATCTCCATAAACAAGGAGCTTAGGTGGAATAGCAGAGCACTGCAAGATTATGCTCAAGTCTGAATGTACCATGAAGAATTGTAATTTCACTGGAAGATTGTGCTCAAGTCTGATTCTACCATGAAGAATTGTAGTTTCTCCTTGCTTGTTCCATCTTGGTACAGCAGTGCACTACTCCTAACTATTCCCTACAGTGTGTGACACAGAAAATAATTTTCCATTCTCTTCATGGAATTAAATTAGCACTGTTACCATTCCTCCTTCAGAATGTTTAAGAATATATAGGGAATCTGGTTTTAACCTCCATATAACACACACACACACAGAGGTTTATACTTCCAGTATAAGAGAAATTTTCTCCAATCCCCTGGTTGCTTCCTTGTCGAGTGCTCTTTTGCAGTGCATATGAAATCTCTGACTTTTAAAATAGTTAAAAATAGCTATGGGTTAAGAGCACTTGAACCTTCTCATACTCTTTGAAGACTAATTTAGGAAACCTGACAGGGTTGATCATTTTGTTCCTGATCAGTACAATCTATTAACAGCGTTGGCGGTGAAGTACCAGCTAGACAAAGGGAAAATAACTGCTCTCAAGTAAGCTGTTGAAATAAAAAAATATTAAGCAAAAGGCTTGGACATAATTCAGTAATGACCTTCATCAGCTGAAATGTTTTTGTGTTTTAAGTGAATTAATGAGATATAATTATTAGTGTTCTTGGAGGTGGTGATCAGAGAAAGCATTTTGCATAATGCAAACAGAACAGCACAAATGGAAGCCCTGTCTGTCTCAGTCAGACAAGGTCTCTTTTGTTATAATTAAATGTTATCACCTTCATTACTTCTTAAAATGTGCTTCACAGTTTATACTTTGACATCCTCATACCACCACACCATTGCTATTTATCATACAGTCACATCTGCCATAGCAATGGAGGTTTTGAAAGTGTTTTACCTGACTTTTAACAGATGGATGTTAATGGGATATTTATTTACAGAATAAAATTAAATTGAAACTGAATCTTAATGCACAATTTACATAATCAGCTTTGTTCTGAGCTGGTGAGCTGTTTTTCCAGCACTTGGGACCCTTCAGCCACAGCTGCATCAAAGAAACAGCCACTGAGAATGGAGATTAAACAATTTCCTAAAGCTAAAAGTCTTGATGAGAATCTATTATTCCATATTAGAGTACCATAATTTCTCCAGACACTGCCATAAGATCAAAGATGTATGTTAGAGCTTTGGCATAGCCCACAATCAAAAGGAAGGTGTTCAATTTGCATTTAGAAAACATTTCTGCCAATTATATTTTTCTGATGATTTGAAAGTTTGTGATTTTACCTTTTGCACCAAAAGCATTAAAAAAAATCTATGAAATCAGAGACATAGAAAGGCTGAAAAACCAAAAGGTATGTATTTGCCTGAGAAAAGAAGGGATTAAGTACCTGAAGTCTTTTCTTCACCCTTTGTCACAATGTTTCCTCTCACATCCACTTAAGAGTCAAGATTCTCCTTAGCCTTCCTTGTCTTGCTGACGAATTTATAGAAACATTTTTTACAACAGTAACCATAATAAGTTTTATTTGGGATTGACCCTTTTAATTTTCTCCCTGTATAACCTCACAACACCCCACAGGTCATTTTAAATTGCCTGCCCCTTATGGTCATAAACTCACATTTTTTTCCTTATCTCCATCTAAAGCTTTCTGTCAGCCACTCATCAACTGATGTGACCATGTCTCAGGCCTCGACTGTCCCCACCTAACCTTGGCCACTCCAGGCTCTCTGCAGTCAGCAGGGAAAGACCTGCACCCTCTGGCAATCCTGCAGAAGGGACCTCAGGTGGCCGTGGGTCTCAGTTACTGCTTTCATGTCTAGTGTCTCACCTAGCTGAGATGAATACTGCTTTGAAAAATGTGGTGAAGTTTTAAAGCTTCCTGCTTTAAAACCAGCCAACAGCCACTGTAAGAAAGAAATTCTTTATGAAACTTATCTGAGGAACTACTCCCCCTCTTCTTTGCACCTCACTGCAGGAATATTTTGAGTAGTCTGTGCCCAAATTGGAAGCCAAAAAAAGAAGATGGCTACTCCAGGTTCAGCACAAAGGTTGAGTGAAAGACTTCCACTTTATCCTGCATTTAAATATACACTTATGTCTAATTCTGATCTAAACTGGAATTGGCTGGGAACTGGCTGGGAAAGAACAAGCTGGGCTGCTGAGAACACCAACCAAAAGTCTGCACCACTATGGAGAGGATGGCTTTTGGCCAGCACAACAGCTTTTGTAGTACATCCTCAGCTTCGTGAAATCACAAGCATAACTCTGGGAAAACTGTCTTCAGCAGTTTAACAGGGGCAAGCCGGGGCTCAAGGAAGCTCATAACACTTTGAAAAAATTCTGAAATTGGAATTTAGGGATGAGAGGGTGTGGTGGGGCTGCTGAGATGGGGACAAAAGGCCAGGGTGGTTGTTCTATGAAGATGGTACGAACCCAGATGTGTTAGACTGTCTAGTAAAAAATGAGAACAGGACAGTCATCATTTCCACAGAGCCAGCTAGAGGCAATAATCCAATTCACAGGGAAGTAAGAAACTGATGGTGACCTTGCCAAAAATCCAGATTTCCAAAAATAGTACTGATAAATGAATAGTAAAAAATAAGGACCTAATCAGCACCAATAAAGAGAGAGACCAAAAGTTTGTCTCTCTCCAAAAGTTAAATTATGCACTATAAGAATGACATCCATCCATCTCAAGCCAGAATAGCTACCAATTTCCCAGGGACTTGTAAACCAGTTAGCAGAATAGAAAAATGTATTAAATTTACTCAATTTTTTTCCCAAACCTGCCTAAATTTTATGTTTATTTATAAGCTCTTCCTGTAAATTCCTGCTGTTGCACTTTTCTTCCATTTGTACCTGAAATAGTGTGCAAAAGCTGTCAGTCCAACAATTCTCACCCGACACACTCTAGATATTGAAACCTGTAGGATGGCACCCCTGAACTGGTGAATGGCACTGGCTGGGGACATGGAACAATGCAGAAAAGGGGCAGTGCTTAGGACCCTCCCCATGCAGTCCTGTGGCACTCTGCAGGCCACTGGGTCAGATCCCACATCTGTGCCCTTAGCATTAACAGATGGAGCAATGCTCGTGACCATCTGCCTTTCCAACACCCCCAGAAATGATCCTCCACTGCTGTCACCAACTTGCTCTGGTTTGTGACCAAATCAGCAGAGTCTGGAGATCTGGTACCTTCTGGGATTGTGAGAGTGTCCTAGGGTGACTTTATGGTGCTTGTATCCCCAGTTGTTTGCTCTGCTAATGCTGGATATTAAGTTCTTCACCTTTAATACTGAGAGCAAAGTGGGGAGAGAAGTGTGGAGATTGTTATCAGGGACTCACTTGCTCCCCCACATCCTTCTCCTGGGCTGTGTTGACTGCAGTATGGACAGACAGCAGGAGAGAGCTCCCCTTTGCTTTTTTGTTAGTTGTTTTTTTAGCTAGCTGAGGCAGAGAAGTTCCCTGGACTGTGGTTTTTTTTCTTTTTCTTGGAACTGTTCAAACCTGCTCTGGACTGAAAACCCAGAAAAACACCAGGAGCTCACACCTGTGGCCCACTGGGACCTGGGACACAACATTCCCATGCCAGAGGGACTGATAAGAGACTGAGCGAGCCGAGCCACACCCCATGAAAATGACTCTCTGAATTTGCCATCTCTTCAGAACAGTGAGAGGTTCCATTGTTTAATATTATTCATTTTTCCATGTTTGTGAGTACTTTGCTGGTTAAATAAAGTTTTTTCCACTTTTCTCAAAGGAGGTTTATGTCTCCTGAATGGGGAGGGGGGCAGCAGGGCAGGGCTGCTTGAATTTGCTTTCTAGAGGGACCCCTTTGGAGGTTTCCTCCCAAATTTGCCCTAAACCAGGACAGAGAGTTTGAACAGCACAGAGTCCTCTGCAAGGTTAAGTGCTGGGCAGTCTTTTATGGGCATTGTCATCTCACTTGACAGACTCGAGAAAACTTGAAGGAATCATAAAGTCAACTTCTTTCTGAAGGATGCCAAAAAATATTTACCAGGTGTAGACTTTTTCATAACCAGGAAGATCAAAGATCCAAAGAAGTGATCAAAGTGCAAAGGACTCACAAAACCTAATTCCTTCCAGAAACATCATTAGCATTCAGGAGAAGTAGTGTGCTCCCCTCAGGATCCTACATGTGTGCATGATATTTAAGCTCTGCCCAAACTATCTCAATTTTATTCACAAAGTAATAATTTCTCCACACAATAGAGAGATCTGAATCAGCTGCTTAATGAAGGCATTGCACAGAAAGCAAAGCCAGGAACTGGGACACACTCCCAAGCTTGTGCCACTTCACCACTTGATGAAACATCTCCTCTGTCTGGAACTGCCAAGTTTCTCACTCAGAGAGCTCCAAACCAAATGTCTAAGTTAGAGTTAATTGTCCTCAAAGTAATTATAGAGGCAACAGAGAGAAGCAAGGGACTCCAGCTGGTGACACAGCCTACTTTTAGTCTAATAGGAGCGAGATTAATCACAGGCTGAACACGCCCATTCCTTCCTACAGGACAGAAAGGAAGCCTGGGGAGACTAGCTGACATCTGGATGTCCTGTCCTGGGTGGACACCTGACATTAGATGAGATGACTCCTTCCAAACACCTGGTGGAAATTTGCACTCCCAAGAGTCTTTCTTGCCCACATGGCAGGAGTCAGTATTCTGACCACTGGCAAAAGGGCAGTTTATTTCTTCTAAAGGAACACAAATGAGTTTGTTAAGATATGAAAACATGGTCAGAGCTTTTTGCTTCTGCTGCCCTCCTCTGAACCTCTGCATTAGGGTCTTCCTAGTCCTGTTTCTCCCTCTTTCCAAACATTATGTTCAATGTTTGGTAACATTGGACATGTTACCAAACACTGGACATGAACATGTTCCCCAGCACAGTGCTGAGGCATTAACCTGTTAATAGCTGTAACCCAGTCATTAAGCAGGAGCAACTTGCTGTCTGCACATCCATCTCTTAATGAGCGCTGTTCCTCTTCTCCTCACCTGATTTTCAAAGATGCAGCCCTACCCACAGCAGTGAGAGCCAGCCATTGAACTTCATGCCTGAGGGATTTGCCTCGGCATCCCAAAGCCTGAGCAGCAGAAGAAAATACCTGTTGTTTTAAGCCTCTGAAGTAAACAGTCATCACTTGCACGTGGCATGGTGTTGTCTGAGTGAAATACAGGGTGAAAGGTAGTTCATGCTTTAGGTAATTCCATGGCAAATCACTTAGAGACTTTTAAACTAGAGTGACAGTCTGCTTTTGGGGTCCTGTTGCAGCAGACAAACCTCGCTGTAACCTCTCCTTTGCTTTGCAGTAACGCTCCTACAATTGCTCTGCAGAAGGCTCCCTGCAGCTGTCCTGTCAGATTTCTTAGAGACTCCTGTATTCTGCCTGAAAGATTGTGACAAAGTGCGCTGCATCCGGACTGTCCCAGACAGAGGAAACGCGTTTCCAGCCGCTCTGGCCACACAACTGAGACCAGACCAGAATTGCAAACCTGAGCAGATCAGAAGGCTCTCCTCTTCTGTGTCAGCAGACCACTGCAGACAGGCCTGTCCATTATAGTGTGAGTAGATGGCCTTCTAAATACTGGCCTAAACCATGGAACAGCCATCAAAATGCTGCTTTTGGCAACCTATGCTCTTGCAGGTAAAATCCTGCTTCATCTGACTATCCCAGAAATCAAGAGGGACCTCACTGCTCTGTGCAGGAGAAGTCCTGCTGCCTGCTCCGTTCTCTCCTGTTGCCCCCACCATGATGTTGAGAGGAGAGATCCTCCTTTATTAATCAAGGTTTTTTAAGCAGAGTTTGAGAGTGTGTCCTTGGACTACAAGCTGGCACACTGTAATCAGAGTTGAGATCCTCAAGCAATACCCTTCTGAAAATCTAGGCCTTGTTATCAGAAACTTAAAAAAAAAAAAAAGGCTGAAAAACATGATTCCTGACACTAGGCAAATTCATGGCAGTCACCTACGCCATCTAACCAGAAGGTGAAATATATCTAAGTAGTGCAAGAATGTTTCAGACAGACAGGATGTTCCCCAGAAGTCTTCAGGCTCTATTGGGATTTTATTAGGTTTCCTGAAAAAAGGAGAGAGGCTTTCTGGGAAATGAACTAGCAGTTCTAAGTCCCAAGCTTCACATGTCTCCAAGCTGATGCTCACTTTCCAGCTTCTGTCCTGCTCCCTCATACATTGGGGAAGTGATGGCAACGATCTCCTTTTCCAGCACATCCATTTGAGCCGCAATGTCTGACACAGTGTTTTTCACAGCATTCAGCTGCAGCTTCAGTTCATTGTAATCCTCTTGGAAGGATCTGTTCACGTCATAGAGATTGTGGCAGCTCTGTTTCTCCCCAGGAGGATGGCTCATTTTCAGGAAGGTGTGGAGGAGCTCACGTAAGTCCTGGAGAATCCTGAGGATTTCAAGCTCTCCCGGCGTACTTGGGACAGACTCACTCTTATTCTGAGTTGGAGTAGTGCTCTTCCTTTTCCCTTCATGTTTCTGCTGGGGGACTGGGCCAGGGTTACCCTTTTCCACAGCTGCAATGGTGTCAATGTTCTTCTGAAGATCATAGCAGGGATCTTGGCTCTCTTCATGGACTGTGATGGCTTTTTGGCCTTTCCAGGTGACAGGGAGTGCTTTATTCTCCTGCTGGAAATCCGCAAAGATTTTATTCCTTTCCTGGACTGCCTGGAGAGCTTTGTTGCCCAGGCTGAGCTGAAAGCCTGTGCTCCTCTCTTGGAAGGGAGCAAATGGCTTATTTTTGCTCTTGAGGCTTCGCTGAATAGCATCAGTGTAAATTACCTGGACAGATTTGTTCTGTGACTGGAGATATTGTAGGGCCTTGTTTTCTTCCCAGAGCATCCTGTTTTTGATCCAGAGGACTTGGTTTTCCTGCCAGAGTGCTCTGTTCTCCTCCCAGATGCTCCACTCATTCTGTGCCTTCTTGCTGAAGAGTTTTTGGTGTGAAGGGAAGGGTGGCTGGCAGCAGATGTCACTCACCCCCTTCCCATCAATAAAGACAAACATCCCAGCCCTTGGCTCCACCCCAGGGGTGATGCAGTCTGTCCCAGGCTCTGTGTGCTGCATGCCCTGGCCCTTCTTCAGCAAGCTGAGGAGGACTGCAGGAAAGAGCTTCTTCCAGGGCTTCTACAAGAGGCCACTGACCACTGCCCAGCAGCAGGTGACACAGCGGGGCTGGGGAAGCTCAGTTAGGACTAAAAGAACAGGGAACACAAATACATAGATTTACTGCCAAAATCCCAAATCAGAATTAAACTACATCGATGACAGGACAAGCAAATAAATCGGTCCTCCCAGTTAACCATGTTACCCCTTTGATGCTGAAAGGTAAGGAATCCACCAGATACCTTGTTGATAGAAGCTGAGAAAATTTGCATTGGTAGATAAAGCAGCTCTATGGCAGCACTAAAAGCTTTCTTATAAAAACCTGCACTTCCCCTTTATCTCTCCCTTTATTTTTACAGACCCGTAAGGGAGCAAAATGCAAGATATTTTCTGCTTCAGAATAGCCTGCTCCCAAATGACTGATGCACAAACACATTAAAAATTGTTATGAAGCTCAAACAAACTTTTCAAAATAAGACATTTTTAAAGGTTCATAGAAAAAAATCTGGCCTTGAGAGCAGGTTTTTCTTGCTAATGCTGAGTAGCCTGTGTTAACAGGATGCCCCAAAAATGCAGCGACAGTTTTGCTTTTTGATCTTAAAATCCACAATATGCACAAACCAAAGCTTTGGACATCAGAGCTTTGTGTGGTTTTTTGACAAGCTCCCATCACCACAGTCCAAAAACTGTCACAACCCATAGATAATTCTCCATCTTTCATTCTCATTTCTCCCATCACTCTTACTCTTTATATCCTTTGATAGCTCTGTCATTTTTCTTGCATTCTAGCCCTGCAATAGTGATTGCTTATCTTTTTCCTGCAGTCCATCTGCCTTTTTTTCACATCATCAGAAAACTCATCTCTAAAATCCATACTGCAGGGCCAAACCTCTAATGTTTCTCATTTCAGACACAGAAACCTCAGACTTATCTGCTGAACACTCTCCCCTCCTTTCCTCTACCCAAAATATTGCAGCTTAAATCACCTCCTAACCATGAGAGAACTGGGGCAAATTCAGATTTCAGTCTTTTACATGATGGGAAAAAAAATAACAACCAACCAGACAATGAAAAATTGTTTTGTGACAAAGAAAAGCTTGTTTGCTGCAGCTTAACCAAAAATATATGTATGTGACTTTTATGATGAAGTTATTTGATCTGAGGTTGAACTATTTTTTATAACCAAATTGTTGGAATTCTCAGGGTTTCTGCGCACAGTTCCTAGCAGCACAAATGTGCCTTTTTCTAGGTTAAATAAATAAATAAATAAATAAAGTTACTGGTCAAATTTCACTCAGGTGTATTTCTCTCCCCCTGCTGAGGTCTCCCAGCTTCCCTGCTGTCCCTTGGAAAGCCCAGTTCTGCCTTTCTGTCTGCGAGGAGAGTTTTACCTTCGTGAATCTTGCCCTCATCTCTCTATCCCAAGCATTAAGCAGAGGGTGACCACCACACAGGAGCCCTCACAGCCTCCAGCTCTGCCATCACAGTGTGTACCCCCTGTCCTATTGCTGCACTCTCATTTTCAAAACCTGCTGCTCTCCCCTTTCCCTGTCATTTCCACCAAACAGCCCTGCAAGTTCAGACTCATCCAAGTTACTTCTTAGAGCCAACATCCAGAGATGCATCCTGCACCCTCTTCCCAAGCTTGTCCAACCACTCATAAAATTACTGCTTCATGTAAAATCCCAAATTCCTGCATTTAGGAGAGGGCTATTGCAATATAGGTCTGTTTGCACTAACATTTGATTTTATTGCAACCTGTTTACTGTCTGAATTTCAGGGCTGTCTTCCACATCATCTGCCACTTTATCTCATGTCACACTTGTGTTTTCATAGCATCGTTCTTCTGCTAAAAAGGTATTTCCCAAAAACTCTGGTTTGAACTTTTTTTTTCCACTTACACTATGTCCAGAGCCATGCATTGCTCCCTCCCTTACACCCCTTCCCCTGCAGCCTTTCCAACACATCCCATTCCATTGAGGAGCCCAGTCCCATTTTTATCCCCAGAAGCCCCAAAATGGGGGCCTGGTGAGGGGTGAAGGGGCAGAAGGCAAACCAGCCACGGAGGGAGCAGACCCCTGATTACCCAGGGAAGATGCAGAACACATGCAGCAACAGAAGCCCAGACCCACGTGCCTACCATGGACAAGCAGCTACAGTTCTTAAAGTCACTCACAGAGAAAGTGTTTAGATTGCACATTTTCAGGATAAACAGAAATGTATAGTATATACGACTTGGAAGGACATTACCTGGGGGACAATTAAACTTGACAGTGGCTCTGTCAGCTCTTTTGCACCGCCAGGGAGACGCTGACCCACGCTTTCGGGAGATGCTTCAAGATCTCACTGCCTCCCATTTAATTTTTCCCCCCATCTCTGAATAATCCCAGGAAGTGCTGGGCAGCTGTGGGGAAGCCACACCAAACCAAGAGAGGCTGGGCAGTCTGGGAGCACACCATTACAGACCCAGCAATGCTCACCTTCTCAGCGTGGCCAGCGGTGCTCCTTCCCTCTCCCCAGAGCCGAGCTGGGTTCCTGGGGTGTCCAGAGGAGGTGGGGTGCACGGCAGGGGACAGGGGACTGAGGCTGGTGTGAGCACTGGCAGGGACTGACCCAGAACAGCCACCTGCCCCCGACCCTCCAGGGCCCGGCAGCCCCTGCACACCCTCCTTGCACAGCTCCCTTCGGCTCTCCTTCCGCGCTGTCCTCGCAAGATCGGCTTTGACTTCTCCAGCCTCGTTCTTCTGGGCTGTTTCTCATGGAAATGACCTTTCTGCTAGCTCGGCTCCCATGCCCTTTCCTGAACCCAGACTTCCCGACCTCCCTTTGATGCTCGTAACTGAGAACAGTTTGGACAGATTCTTTCTCCATCACACCCTCTTAAAACAAATTTTGGTTTTATTCTGAAGCTTCAAATTCTGTTTGTAGCTGAACTGATACTGTTCAAAATCACTTCCTTGTATGCACTGTGAGAGTTGAAGTTATTTTCTGAGGGCAGTGTGAAGTTCTTCTTTGACTATAAGTTTAAGAGCAGACTATAGCTGAGTGTTAGTAAGAAGAAAATAGAATATAGAAGGCATTCACTCAGGCGGGTTTAGATATTTTTTATATCAGCCATTTCTTCCACATCTTTACATTTCTAATTAAGTCTTTCTTATTTGCTGCATCTTTCAGAAGTGGATTTTTTTTTTCCTAATCAAGATTCTTGAATAACAAATACAGCATTTCATTTATTTTTCTGTGAAAACTACCAAGTTGACATCACCCTCAAGGTGACTGCTATTGCTTTAGGAACTTGGAGGTATAGTTCAGCTTTGGTGTTATATGAAAATTGTAAACTCTGGTATAAAATCCTTCTCCATAATTGCTCCCTTGCTTATATTTAATCTTAGATGACAAAAATACATCACAGGTTACTATGGCAACTCCCCAGGGAGTATCCTTCTTTATTTGAGCTCTGGGATCCTGTACAGGAAAACAGAAAAATGTCCTCAAAAGAGAAAATATTTTAGCATGGGCTGTTTGTGCTTGGCCTGCCATCAGATGGGAATTTAAGGGTGCTACTCAGTGCAGACAATTTTCAGGAGGGGTGACTGAAATGTCCAGTCTGAACTTCTGCAGAACTGTGACTGTGGACTCTGAAAGTGACCTTTGATGAACATTTTAAGTCCTAAGAGCTCTTAAGCAGCTGCTTAATCGAGAACCATGGAGAACTAACTTTATAGCGAGTATATCTTTGCTTTTCTCATGCAGTATTTTCCTTTAAGTTTTGTAAAGTTCTTCTGCCAAGTCAATTTCTACTGAAAATTCTGAATTCAAATGCCAATACATTTGGATCGAATTTAATGAATATCATCAGATGTGTTTATGCACACATCAGAATTGGAAATACTGCAAGAGTCCACAGCAGAATTTTTTATAGCAGCTACACTGATTTCTGAGTGGGACTCTCAAAAGGACTGAGATGCCATTCACAAGATTACAAAGGCAGAAATAATGCTGAGTGTGTTCCATTCCCTGCCAAGAGACAAGTAACCATGCTCTGTAAGAAGGGTTTGAACTAACTTAGCAGCTGAGTGTTTTGTCCACAGCTTCAAACCACTCAATTTCTCAAAGATGTTTCACTGTACAAAGAATTAAATATTATTTGGAACCAAAGCCTTTTTTCTCCTTCCTACCTGCACACCTTATGCCAAGCTGCTCAGCTGACTTTGCTGTCCTTCTTCTTGGAGGTTGTCTGCTTCTCGAAAGGATCCAGTGAGGAGTGTGTGATCCTAGACATACTCACATAATATTCTCCATGCTGCGTGCGGGGGTGCAAGAGGTCACCATCCAGTGATGGGTTGAAAGCCAAGGGGAAGAGCAGGGGATGAGCTGCTGCCATGAAGATTTTGCAAGAAGGGCTCTGAAGACCAAATACCAGCCCATACTTTCTATTAGATAGTGGTGTGTACCAGCAGTAGTTGTCAGCCCTTTCCATCCCTTGCTTTTGGGTTAGAAGATCTGGTGAAGTGTCTAAAATGAAAATAATCTGTGTGAGGGTTTTTCAGTAAAAAGCATGCTGTATTCCCAAATCTTTATTTGATAGAACCAAAAGTGTCTGCTGCCACTTTCTGCCATGCCAAACACATCTGTGCTTTTGAAATGCCAGCCTCTGTTCATGCCAGTGCAGGCTGGTCTCACCACACACTCATCCACTGTTCTCCAGGGCATTAAGCCTGGATGTGAATCCCACCTAGTCACTAAAAAGACTGTTGCATACCTGAGTGCTCTTGAATCATCTCCTGACCTCAATTGCTGGGTAGGGAGTAAAAATTATATTTTCTCAGTTTCTGAGGCAGTGAAATGTCTGGTAATATCTCAGCATTGTATTCTGCCCAGGAAGAGACAGTCAGCGGTGTGAAAATCAGTAATGAAAAACTCCGGATCAGTTTTTTTTTCAGGCAGATAAATGGCTTGAGTGGCACACCTCTGTCATCACCTATTTGGACTAATTGTCCTTCCAGGGACACCATCACAGTGCTGCTGCCAGTGTGCCTCAGTGTCACCCCCCCAACATCCAATGTTGTGCAAATCACCAACCCTGCATTTTCCTGTCAGCACTGGGTGAGCTGAGAGCTGAAATGAAAGGGGGAAATATCTACTTTCATATCTTCCCTCTGATCCTGATTTTGTTTTAGACAAAATTAGGGTAAGTCATCATTTCCTCAGGTTCTCAATGAGTTTGTGATGCTGGCTTTCTGATGTAAGCTGTCAAGAGAATTTAGTTCTTCTTTGTGAAGTGCCTTGAACATGAAAGCATGACAGCAAAGAAGCCCTACACACCACTCTTACTTATCCCCCTGATTGTAGTACACTCATGGTTTACAGGGTGAAGCAAAACATTTTACTATTGCTAGTAAGTGACATCTTACAGACATGTCAGGCTTTGTGTTGTTCCACCTTTGATCTCATTCTCACTTTGCTTGCTTTGTACTTTAGCTATGAATATTTTTTTTTTAAATCATCAAAACCCATGTGCAACCTCTTGGTCAACTCTAAGCCATTTCCTGTCAACGCTGTCCCTGCGTGTTGCGCCTCTGTGAGCCTTGCCAGCAAAAAACAGCCCAATTACCATGTCACTCTCCTAGTTCTGTCTGGACAGATCAAAATTTACAGAGCACTCCATGCTGCTGAAAGAGCCCCTTGTTCACTGCTGAGCCAATACCAGCAGAAATGATCAGTGGCACACTTGTTTCTGCTCTGAGCACAGCGGGGCAGAGCTGACATTGCCCCGGAGGAGCTCTCTGCCCTCCCGTACACAGGGACAATTTGGAAGGGGATGTCACCTCAGTGTGCCAGGTGTGAGTGTGGGGTGTCCCACCTGGCCTCCCTGGGAGCCCTGAGAGGCAGGACTGCCAGCAGGCTGAGCTGGACGTGCTGTCCCTCATCTCTGACAGCCACACACCCCAAACAGGCGCCGGTGCTCAGGACACAGAGCTGGGCCCCAGGGACTCGTCAGCCAAGTGATGCTGCAGCCCTCACCACTGCTCTGATTAGGTCTCTGCTGACTGCACCTGAGCTCTGAGGTCCTGCAAACAGGTGCAGTGTTCGGGAGTTGGGGGATTTCAGCTCATTCTGAACACAGAGCAGCTCTTCCATGTGACAAGTCTCTGGGTGAGAGGCAAAGTCATGGCTCCATTCCTGATTGACAGGGAGAAAATTAAGGGTTCAGGCTTATTAAGCAATCTCTAACAGTGATTTATGGGGTCCTGTACATTTTAATCTAACAAAAAATTTTAAATCATCTAATTAGCTAAGTGTGTAATCCCTGTATATTAATTGTCTATTAGCCACTTCCTAATTATAATGGAATGCTTATCAAATAACATGTGATGGCCACGTAGCACCAATTTAAGTCATTATCAGACCAGCTCCTACTTTAATAAGGATCTGTTCAACTGGAGTCTAAGCATTTCATTTTATTTTAAAAGCTCGACAGAAGAGGAAGAAATCACCTTAAAAAATGATATTCCATTAGGACTTCCTAGACCCTTTACTGTAAACAACACTACATGAAGAATCAAAAAACCCATGTAAAATATCCAGGGAACTATCAAGGAACCTGGAAACCCAGATCTTGTTTTTAAGTTTGTCCAGGAGATCCTTGGTCATTCACACAGTCCTTCCAGCATTTTTGCTTGGCTTCCTCTTTGTGGGGATGCATCACTCCTGAGCTTGGAGGTGGTGATCCTTAATTATTAACCAGCTTCTCTGGGCCCATCATCCTTCCAGGGAATTCTTCCCAGCAGATCCCTGAAGAGATCAAAGTCCGCTTTCCCAAAGTCCAGATGAGTTTTTTGTGTGATCTCCTCGGTGTCCTAAATATTCTAACTCCATAATTTTGTGGTCACTGCAGCCAAGGCTGCCCTTGAGCTTCACATTCCTCATCAGATACTCCTCCTGGTGAAAACAAGGTCCAACATTAGCACCTCTCCTCATTAGCGCTTCTAGTGCTTGGAGAAGGAAATTATTATCAGGGCATTCCAGGAATGTCCTGGATGGTTTATGCCCTCTTGTGTTACTCCCCCAGGACACCAGGGTGGTTGGAGTTCTTTATAAGGACCAGGGCTTGTGGAGCTGAGATCACTCCTACCAGTCTGCAGAGGAACTAATCCACTTTCTGCTCAGGCAGCCCATAGCAGACCCCTGCTACAATGTCCCTTGTTCCTGCTCTCCCTTTAATCCGGACCCATAAGCTCCAAGGTGGCACCTGCTCCATCCCCAGGCAGAGCTCCAGGCACTTCTGCTGGTCATTGACATGGAGGGTGACACTTCCTCCTTGTTTCCACACCCTGTCCTTCCTAAAGAGCCTGTATCCCTTCATTCCAACTCTCCAGTCACAGAGCCCACCCATCCCAGCCCTGCAGGCACACACAGTTCTCTAATTCCTCTGGTTTATTCCCCATGCTGCTTGCATTCAATAGAGCCGTTTAAGCTGGGCCCCCATTAATCCAATTTACCGTCTGGAGTGGCTGGAATCACACTGTGCTGCTCCTCAGGTGCTCTCATGCTGACCTGTGACCCCTCTCCAGGCCATGAGCATCTCTGGCTGGCACTGGCATCACCCTGGTAGGAGTGGGATGGATTGAGGTTTCCCTCCCCTGGCAGCATTAGTTTAAAGCCATCTTCACCAGCCTGGCAAGTCTATGGGCAAAGACGCTCCTCCCCTTCTCTGGCAGATGAACTCCATCAGCTCCCAAGAGATCAGGTTTCTCAAAGAGACCCCCATGATCGAAGTAGCTGAACTCTGGTTGTGGCACCAGTGCTGTAACCATCCTAAGATTTTATACAGATTCTCCCCACACTGCCCTTTCTGATTGCTCATGTGTCATCTTCCAATAAATTTTGAAATAGCTTGCTCGGAGCTGTACCCGTGTCCCAATGGGCAAACACTGCTGGGTACATCCCTCTCAGTCCTTGTAGGCATGCAAGATTTGTTCTCCCATGTTTCTTTATCGCTAGACCTGCAGGAGCAGACTTCTAACAAGGCACAGGACCCATCTGGCAATCTTATTAAAAATCAGATTTGGCTTTCAGAATCAATCTTTACCCAGTGAGCTTCTCAAATGGTTGTGCTGTCACCTGGTTTCTGCAAAGAGCTCTGCACTCAGCTCCCAGGACCATCCTTCCACAGCATTTTTGCCTGTTACAATGGCACACTGGAGCTGATGGGCTTGTGCAAAGCAAGCATCTTATGGAAGATATAAATATCTTGAAGGATGTCTGAAGCTAGTGCTAGACAGTGTAATTTTGCCAAACTAGACATGGAAAAACATTTAAAAAAATATAATATAGGCTCATAACTAAACTTAAATGTGGAATGGTACTGAAACGAGACCATTTCGAGCTCTGTGGAGCACTGGTTTACCTTTTTCTAGCACATATCATGCTTTCATGGGCCATGGCAGACTTTGCTTAGAGGAACACAATTTTAACATCTGCTCTTCCCAGGGTATAAATTGGTGCCAGAGTGCTCTTTTAATGGTATGCCAGAAGAAGAGAGGTTTAAACAATGAAATAAGAGAACAAACAGTTAGAACCCAGGTACTGTTGTGAAGCACACCTAGGAACAATTAAACAGGCAAATTTAGAAATGTTATGTAACCCCTAGGAATGATTTTATGCGGGAGAAGCAGCCCCTTTTACCCATTTCCCTCAACTTTAAACCTGCAAAATCTGTCCTGAGATGAATGGGGGTTACAAAAGTTACCTGGTTTCCCAAAATTGCCTTGTGCAAATTTAGGGTCTGTCCAAGTGCTCTGCAGTGGCACTCGAAAAATAGCTGGAACCAGAACACACATCCACCCAGAGAAATGCAATGAGAAAGAAATAGGTTAACCTGTCTTCATACATGTCCAGAGGATATCATTAACATTAATGTAGTCATAAAGCAGCACCTGCTGGCTCAACGCAGCACATCTTTGCCTACTACCAATTAACTCTTCAAAAAAATAATAGAGAACAGTTTTTGCCCTTCTGCCCCAAGCACAAAAACTTGTTCTCTGTTAAGCATTATTAATTATAATGTCCCTGCTGCTTTGCCTCACTGAAATGAACAGCCCCATTAGTGACATGAGCTTCATATCAAGGTGTATCCCAGCAGGAGCAAGTGCAGAGTTATTGGGCTTTAAAAATATTATACTGCTTTTTATTACTATTGTTGTTCCTTACTTGTTATAGAGCTTTCACTCTTAACCATCCAGAAGGAAAAAACCCCCCACATCTCGGTCAAAGCACAGATCCCACCTAGGCAAAGGCACAAATTCCACGAAGATGTGCATATTACGGAAAAGTCAATGATTCAGCCAGCAAAGTCCAAGCAAAAGGCTTGGGTGTGGCAAGTCATGAGATGAGATGGGCAGAGACACTCCCCAAAAAAGCTGTACCCATGATCTGCGTGGCTAAATGTGAGCTGCAGTCGGATGCTGATGGGAAGAGCGGAGGTGAAGGTGACCCTTCCTCTGCGGTCAGGTGTCAGGCGCTGTGACCGTGCTGCGGCACATCAGCTGGCTGCTGCCAGCTTTCACGGGCCCTGGGCTCTCCTCCAGGCTCCTTTTAGCACCAGCTCTTCCCCCGTGCAGCCACCCCTCGTGCAAGGTTCTGATGTGGTGTCCAACGAGGTCACTCACAGAGATACACAAGCTCTGTATCTCTGATTTACAGTGTGAAGGTCACTGTCTCTTCTGCAAGGTGTCTCTTACAGCCCATTTCACGTTCTGTGGCTGAGCTGCCAGCCCTGTCTGAGCAGACACCACCAGCTCTGAGCACTCCTGGTCTGAGCAGAGCTGGCTGTACAAGAAGCAAAGCTAAACCTGTTCTGCTTAGGGAAAGGACAGCTCTTCCCTTTCCACCTGTATGCAGGGACGAGGTGGCAGATGTATGTGATGCCCATTGAAATATTTTACATGGTATTTAACCTAGGTATTTTGGCAGAAGCCATAATCCATCTGAGCTGTCTGTACAACACAAACATACAGTATATGGCAGCCAGCCCATTAACTGAAGAGCTGTTTTGCATAACACAAACACTGAGTTTACCCATTGTGCTTGTGTTACCCTTCCCATCTTACCAAAGTCACTTTCTGCATAGAGAGGATGTCAGGAATATGATTTACTGGTTTTGCTTGTCAGTGCATTGCAGGTGAGCACAGACCAAGTATCATTGCTGAATGGACGAATGCCAAGGACACTGATTCCGGTATTTAGAATAGAAAGACAGCAATGTGCAACTAGTTTCTGTCTAAAGCCAAGTTGCCATTAGCAGCTTGCAGAAAGCTGCACGACTGCTCCTCTAAAAGTGTGTCTGATTGCATGTTTATTCACAAGTTTGAGCTGCACAGAAAAATGCAGTTTTTCTGGCTGCTGAATCTCTGTCAGCTCTCCTTTTATGAGACACTCCAGCTTTTCCAGAGCCATGAAATACTTTGTATCATTTGCTGCTGGGATTGTCACATCTTCTATATCTAACAAGGTACCTGGAGGCTGTCCTTCTATCCCTAGCAAAGATTTCTACCTGACACTAATAAGAAGACAGCATCCCAACACCACCTTTTTGAGGCAGAGAGGGGCACTCCAGTGACCTGGGAAGCCTCATCTGAAATAACTAAGCCAAAGCCTGCCATCATCTTACAGACAAGGTACATGCCATCAGCCCGTATCTCCCTCACCTTCCACCTCAATGCTGATTAATTTCTCCAAGTCTCATCCCAAGAATTGCTGAATGACAGAAAAAGAGATATTTCTGTGACTCACAGGCCAGTTTTTGCAGTGCATCTTTATCTGCTTTGCCTGATTGATCAAAGACACCATTATCTGCTGTACTCTGCAATCTCATTGACTGGGTTCAGCCTTGCTAACTTCTCACCTTCAACGGTCATAAAGCTTGCTAAAAATAAAGTTTAAAAAAAAAGAGGTTTTTGGGGTTTTTTTAACTGGGTTGTGGATCTTCATAGAGGTCAAATTTCCTTCCCAACCCTCAGAGAAACTACTTTCTTTCTGATGACAGTGGATTGTCTCTTGCAAATAATGATGACATCTGCCTAATTATTTGTCTTTATTTTTTCCTTCTCTTCGCATCAGCTCTGCCCCACCAAACACAGAGCCCTAAGAAACCATAGCCAGCCATCTCCATTTATTTCTACACATATCCCCCATATTTCCTCTTTTGGGGAAGCCCCAGGCAGTGCTGTTTAAAGGCAAAAATTTAGATGCGATAAACACACTTGAGCAAATGAGATCAGAAATTTCTTGCCTTGTTGCTGCAACCCATCATCCTTGATGCACAGCTGCCACCAATGCACAGCCACACGTGGGTGCTGGCAAGGGCTGAGCTGCAGATCTCCTGGGAGACCTGCCAAAGAAACTGCTTCTGAGATTCAGGTGAATGGTAATGCCATAATGGGAACTGTTATCATTCTGTGGGATACCTGTGTTCTTCCTGAGGAGAACATAAAACTGGAAGCACAGGAACTCACAGAAATCTGAAGCAGCATTCCTTCCATATTATGCATATGAAACATCAATACCTGAGAAGTGACATCCCACAACTTTTTTTTTTTCCCCAAACAAGAGAATCACTGCAAAACTTCCTCAGTAAAGAAAAGCAGATGTGGTTAACAAAAGAACTAAAATACGGTTGGAGCAAGTAGTTTATTAAAAAGATGGTTCTTTTAAATGCCTTGTCATTTGCAAATACATTTAAAATAAATGATAGAGATAGCAGCTCTTCCTTGTACTGACATCTTTTGTACCGTGTCTGAGAAATCACGGGTGCAAGTTCACATACATGTCACTGTGCAAAGTGCTCGTGGTAATCATTTTCACGGGGGAAAATAAGCACTTGAAGGCTCATATATTTTATGTCATGTATTCAGTTACTGCACACATCAATCAGGTTGTCAAAGCTGTTTACAGCCCATGACTGGGTATTTCTTGCTTTTGACATATTATATCAAAGAGAACCAGAACCCTTGAAACATAATTTTATAGCTCTCTCTCCCTCTCTACTCACAGCTTTCTTCCCCCTATTCAATTCTTCTGGTAAACTCTTTATATCATTTGCAGCTCCTTCAGAACTCCACAGTCACCAGCTTATTAGCAACATCAAGATCACATTATTCCTCTTCTGAGATCCTGCCCTGGGTTTTCCCCAAAACTTACAAGGACTGAGATTTGCAATATTTAGGAAGGTTCAACTACCACATTCTTCTAAATTAAATTGCTCTTGTATTCCTTCATGCATTTGCACATCACTATCTAGTTTCTTCCATCCAATTTCAAAAATGTACTGTTATTCTTTTTTCTCCATGGTCTTAATTTTTCTTTTTACTTTTGTACTTAATGACTTTATGTTTGGCTGTTGATTACTAGCTGTGTCTCCTCTGGGGTTTGTTCAAAGTTTAGAACTAGTCTAAGATATTAGTCCCAAAAGAGGATGTGAGAAGGAAGAAGGGTTGAAGGAACTATATTTTTTCTTGTGAAAATTTAGAACCCTGGAATTAGAAATGACTCTTTTTTCTATATTTTTCTGCCAGAAAATCATGAAGAAAAACCAAATTTTCTCTCCATGTATACCACATGTAACAAAACTGGGATTTTGGAGTCATGTATTTCATGCTATGAAGATACAACACTCACTAGCTTAGTGAGTACCAGCACAGGAAATTTCTAGCACATGCACTGGAAAGATATAGGTTCAGATGTGCTCTACACCACCACCAAATGAGATCAGCTCCACCTGACAGACTGTCTTTAAGAGACAGACACTGGACTTGACAGCCAGCCCATGAAAAATGAAGAGGTGTGATTTATTCAAAGGACCAAATATCTCACAAAACTGGGCAGGGGGAAGGAACGAAAATGCAGGAGGGAAGAGGACTCAGAAACAGTCCAAAACTTGTGGAGGCAACTGCAGCATAAAAGCAACCAAACAGAACTACCCCAAGAACTTGGTCATAAAGTTTAATGGCTTGTTATTTACACAAGGCCTTCAGTAACACAGTAAGACCTGCCCGTTTTCCCTCACTTCACATCTTTACTGTTGAACGCTTTCTTTTCTGTCTCTCTCTCCATTTTAGTTTAAATAATATATCTGGTTTGAGTGTGACTATAAAGCAGACCCTTAGCAGGGACAGTTGTGTGTGCCAACTGGAAATGGCTCCACTCCCATCCTTTCCCAAGGTCATTCCCCACCAGCCACACCTGAGGACAACAAGCCTGCAGTGCTGTGATCACTCAGGAACGTGCTCCAAGGGCAGCAAAGAGACAGCTTTCCCCAGTAGCTGGCATGCAGTAGGATTTCAAGTCTTTGAGGTGTTGTCAAACATTGTTTTCCTCCAAGACACTTATTAAACACTAGATTATAGAGTGCCCTGATATGTTTGCATGAAGGACATTGTGAGACTGACTGACAGACTGATGGGATAAAGATGTCAGAAAAATGTTCAAAATTTACTTTTGGCAAAAAGTCGAGAAAAGGAAAGGGAAAGCCATCCAAATCTTGCTGCAAATAGGCTTTCCCACAGATTTAATGGGGAAAATAAAAGTGCAGATTCCACGACCCTTCTTTGAATCACATTAGTGATTTGCGATGCTTCATCATTCTCTACATCATATGAACTGCAGACTTCTGATTTCCCAGACTCTGCTAATAACAAGCCCTGTAATTAGGAATCTGTCCTTTGCAATCAGCACTGCAGCTTTCTGTTCATAGGAGAACAATTGGGGAGTGGGAGAACCACTCAAGAGCATAGGAAAGCTGTCGCTAGTGTAGTGTAGCTGGCTAATGGTTTCAAAAACATTATTAGGTATGTAGCATGTTAATAAAAATGTTCTTGCTCATTTGTCTGTCTGATTGAACCCACACAAGTTTTGGGTGAGAGCTCATTTTCTCAGACTCCAGTAGTTAAGTAACAGATTTCTTCTGATTTCCTCCTCCCTGCACCCATGAGCCATTTGCCTGCATGACTGGCCACAGACTGTTCCTGCTCATTAGGCAAGATTTGCTTTTGAAGTTTGGTACAGCAAGATGATGTAGAAAGGCATGATGGAGAGAAGCTGCCTAGGGATTTACCCTCCTATTTTATCCTGTTTTTTATGTTGCCCATGCAGTTTGCCGGTTTCTGTTCTTTGACTTGAAAAGAGGGGCCCAAGCACGTCAGCAGGCAAAAATCAGACTGTTACTTGATGATCTTGGAAAGCTTTGAGAGGCAGCAATAAGGAGGCTTCAGTGTAAAACCTTGGCCTGTTAAAATCACACTAACATCAAATGCGTGAGGGATTTTTCATCCAAAGGTAGAGACATTTTGCCAGTCTTATAGCAGCCATTAGAAGCAAAAGAGCAAAAATTAATCTGATTACGCTGCCTACAGTAAGGCAAAAGTCTGCTGCTCACTGCATTGCACTGTTGAGATCACAGCAACTCCACAAACCATTCTGGTGGAGTTCTTCTGGACCCCATTTTATGTTGGAGAAGTTAATTTCGCCACCAAGTTGTCTCTGACTACGTTTTAAAAATTAATTTAATGCCAGTGCATCCCATTCTTCACTCCAGCAAAATGCCTTTGGAGAAAGCAATGACAGCTCTCAGACATAATTTTCTGCCCAGTACTTGCCCAAGAGTCTCTTCATCTCTGAGGTTCCTGAAGCCAGGAGGGTTATTTTCAGGGACATACATATTAAAATTAATGCTAAATCCAAAGGACCGCATGCTGTGGGGTTTGATTGGATTTGGACAAAGAATGTCACTTTCTAAAGTTAACCCTGCCTGTAGATCATTTTTTTTCTCCACCTAATCATGATTGTGAGAACGTAAATCATGCGAATTACAATGAGCCGAGTTGATGAAAGTGCGCCGCAGGAACTCCAGCTTCAATCCCCTTCCAGGTCACCACTGGAGAAAGTCCCTTCCCTAGGGCTTGATTTCTGCAGCCTGGCACATTCCCTCCTTAGCCACACTCTTTTGAGGGAGATGAGAAGTACACAGACCACCTTTGCTTCTGTTATGTCTCTAACCTGTCTCTCCTTTTAACAGGAAAATGAAGCCCCATAGGCGTCTGAAAAGGCTTCCTGTATTTTTCCTACATTCACTTACAACCGGGCTCTTAATAATTGGGTATAAAGTGAAAATCCTCAGGAGCACAAGAGCGAAGTCTGCAAGTGCACGGGAATTCAGCCCTCTCAATATTTATGTTTAGCATTAAATACTTCATGCAAAAACAATGACTTTGACTCCCAAGGCCTTCCTCTCTTATCTCAAAAACTGTTCACACATATGCTGCGGGATCCCTATGCTAATATAAAAAGGGGATTAAGTTGTAGGTGTAGTAAATCCTGTTTTTACACTAAATAGGCAAGAGCTAACAGAGGGCCTTTGGATTAAAAATAGGTCCCTCTTTGCTGTGCAGACTAAAGTATTCTTACCTCTGGCTTCCCTGCCATGCAGGAATTGACTTTTTCCTGTGAGAAATTGAAGTGAATTACAAAATCTATAGTGTATTAGAGGTATGTTCTGTAAATTAAACGATTTTGATTTAAATAACTGTATATTAGGGAGTGTCCCCTGCCTCCACAAACCCACTCCTTGTTTTGCAGTGGGAATCTGTGCCCCAGCCCATGTATGACAGTTCAATTGCATAAGAAATTTTTGTGCCCTTAAGGAAATATTGGGGACACAAGGTGAAAGTTGACATCATGACTCTCTGAATAGGAGGTGAGCACTGCCCCTGGGCACAGACATCATCTTTGACCATCATCTGGTGTTTTCTCTCCACCTTTGGCAGCAGGATCCAGGAGGAGGAAAACTCCTCCAGTCTCACCAGATCAATTGTTACTTCCAGGACCACACATCAAACTCAGTGGCATTTTGGCTCAATTTTTATGGCTTGTCCCACGAAGAGGAAAAGGGGGCTGTGGTGCTGAGCTGAAGGACACAGAAAGCAGAGGGCTCAGCAGGCAGCCCAGCTGTGGGACCACTGACCTGGTCGTGTGGTTTTCTGTTTCACCCATTTTCATTTGTTCCTTTAAAACATTTTTTAAAACACCAAAACGCTGCTGAGCACAAGGAAAATTCCTCTCTCTGAGTCTTGTGAGACCAACCCCTGGGTCCACAATGAACATAGTCACCAGAGTGGAAAATACCCCACAGAGTTTGATGGGGGGACTTAAAGGAACTGACTGCAGAGGGTAAAGCCCAGCTGGAGGAAGCAGACGTGGAGCCACAATTTCCTGACAGCACCAGTACCTCTCACAGCTGGACTCAGGCAAACACTCCCTTTAAACCTGGCTTCCCTTTCCTTTCAAGAAATCTCTGAGAGAAATGTAGAAGCAGATTTTGCCCAAGTCATTAGCCTTTTCAACTTCCCCAAGACCTTTCAGCTCAGACACTCAGCTGCCAGAATAAGCAGCAACCTTATTTCACCTCTGGATGGTAGAAAAACAAGGCACATACAGAAAGACCTGAACTCAACAAGCTGGAGAGCCCTTTTGAGGACAGCAGGGGTTACTGACACACTCCTTCCCCCAGCACTGGCAGATGGATGGGGTGAGCATGTTGGTGCGCTGTAGCCCTTGGGGCAGCTCATGCCTGAGAAGGCTCAAGGTGCAGCACACAGCAAAAAAAAAACAGCAAGGAACACTTGGGGGGAACCTGTCCACCATGACTTGGATGATGAGATAGCCAGGCTCTCCTGGTAACAGAAGAGCATTTCACCCACCTGCCCTCAGGGCTTGCCAGGGGCAGGGTGCCTCAGGC
This sequence comes from Fringilla coelebs, assembly GCF_963513975.1. Lineage (NCBI taxonomy): Eukaryota > Metazoa > Chordata > Aves > Passeriformes > Fringillidae > Fringilla > Fringilla coelebs. The sequence goes on along the minus strand of NC_140029.1, from coordinate 61,960,690 downwards.
ACCAGCAGTATGATCCTTCCTCCAGACAAGCTCGCAGGCTGGCCTCCCACTTCCAGCGTGCCAGGCAGGCGTGACATCGCTGGATGTGGTCTCATATATCCTCCACCACTGCAAGTCCCTGTCCCCTCCATCCCCCAGCCCTGGCCAATCTCACACAGCCCCACAAAATATCCAGGCAGAGCTGCAAGCTGGCAGGAGCCCTCACCTCCTTGACTGACAAATGTGGCGTGGCAATGTGAGAACTATGGCAACAGAATCCCCATAGAACCCCAACAGAACCCCAGGGAATCCCCAGTGGAATGTGCAGGGGTTGGGGCCAACAGCCAACAAAACAGTGAGAAGAAGAGTCCCAACAACACCCAGGGACACTGAGGACAGAGAGGGTGCCCCAGGCACCTCCCGGCAACCAGATCTCTGCCTGGTCCTTGTGGCAAGGAGTCTCCTGGGTATTCCTGCCCAAAGAGGTAAGCCTGTTCTGTGGCACTTGTGCAGGGTTTGATGGGGACAAAGCTTGTTTTGTGGCTAATGGATGCTGCTTTTCCATTTATCCCCCGTGTATCCTTGTTGAACCCAAATTTGCTGTTCTTCTTTCCTGGTTTCCCTTTCATGTGGGAGATGAAAACCAAACCCCTGATCAAAAAAACCCCATCCTGTATGGAAGTTAGGAAGGAAGGAGGAAGAGGAAGCTGCAGGATGCCCCAAGGGCCATCACTTCCCTGCAGCAGGCAGGGGTAGAGACAGAAGAGTGGGTAATGGGATGTGGAGAGATAGAGTCAACCTCCTCCCTCAGACTCCCAGCCATCCCTGAGATCAGACCTCCCTGAGATGTAGGAGCAACAACTGGCCAGATCATATTGTAATATACCTTAATAAAAATTAAACATAGAAAGGGAAAATTAAGAAAAGCATTCTCAAATACATGTTGAGCCAATCCATGTGAGAGCTGGAGCCAGTGCACCCTCTGCTCACTCCTCTCTGGCTGCAGATGCTGCCTCAGACCCTCAGGCTGGCAGGCCCTAGAAATGGCACATGGAGACAACATATCCTGGCAGGTAGCTTCTTGCCAAGGAGCCTATGAACAGGGCACAGGTGAGAGATTTTTACCTCATCTGGCAGGACTGTGCCTCAGCAGGGTCAGCGCTGACAGCATGGTCCCTTGGCATCTTTCTCATTCTCCAAGTTCTCTTCATAAAGAATATTCACATTCCTTTACCTCTTTATTTTCTTCATCATAAATTTCTACTTCAGAACTTGCAGCTTTAATACAAGAGAGTCCTGTGAGTACATGTATATTTACCTTTGACTTAACCTAACATTAAGATATCTGGATGTGCAGCATAAATAAGAGGCTCTGTTGAATAGCGTAAGGATAGTGTATTCTGTCCAGGCAAGGAGGAGACACCAGAGAGCTTCTCAGCTCTCTTTCTCAATACAACTGGCTCTGTATAGCTGTGATTTTTTTCTGCTCTAAACCTACAGCAGTTGTAGTTACTTGGTATCACTGCAAATTTCACCACTGTTTTTTGACCGGGTGCATTGTGACTATGACTTTTAGTTCTACGTTTAGGGGCCAATGGATTAGTTATGCATTATTTGCCACCTCTTAGAAATGCTTCTTCTCATCTCCCCTAAAATATTTGGCTGCTGCAGAGGGCAGGACAAAAGGCAGTGGAGCTGGGGCTCCCCTTTTGTACTGCAGGACATGAAGCAGGAGAGACTGCTCTCCCAAAAGTCCTCTGCGTGGATCAGGTCCTGTGAGCCAATATGAGGAAAAATGTTTCTACCTGCAGTTTGCTGCAGTGTTAGAAATCAAAACCACAGCCAGCAGTAACTTCAGCTCTGTGTTACCCGGAGCCAAACCCAATAAATCCCGGGCGTTGCTGTCAGATGAGTCCTTTACTCTTCCAGAGCATGAAAGAGACAGAACCACTGGCAGTTAATTGGGGATTTCTGTGCTCTCAGACAGTCCAACTTCAGACCACTCCTTGTGTCCCACACCACAAGTCCCAGGACACACACTAACAGCCATGAGTTGTGGCTGGAGCTGCTTTGCTTTGCTGGGCAGTGTAATTGCTGTGCTCTGGAAGTGCCAGGCTTTCTGAAGAGCATCCATGGACTCTGCTCCTCAGCTGTGTGGCCCAGGCAATGGCCCTCCTCTGCTCCTCAGCTGTGTGGCCCTGCCAAAGCCAGGTTTTAAATCCCAGCAGCAGAGGCTGGTAGACTGATTCTGCATAACCCTCTTAAGCTGTTGATGCTTACATGTTACAAATGTAATTTTTTCTGATTTACCAGCATAAATGGATTCCATTCCTAATTGTGGGTGTTACTGGTTGCAAGCAGAGGCAGCTGGTTCTCATCCCTGCACCTGCAGAGCTAGCATGACCTCTGAAACCTTGAGGCTGAGTGAATTCTCTGAGGCCTGGATCATCACATATTTGCCATATATTTCTATAAGGCTACTAATGGCCACTGCATGTTACAGAGAGATAATCATCCACTCAGCTGGAGCCAATGTCACTTCTGTGGTGAGACCCAGGCTTTTGGATGCACCCCTTCAAATGGAAAGACACTGCTGAGATGAGTGTTGCTGGCTCTGCCAGTGCTTACAGGACTGGCAGGATGCAACAGGCACAAGAGCTGCACAACAGGAGACCACTCCAGAATCCTCTGTGTGATTTACACTGACCAATTGCTTTCCAAACGTCTTTCAAAGTGCAAAGTACAGAAACAGAGTTATTTTAGGAGATTGTTTTCTCTACAAGAGTCTGGTTATAACCCAGAATTTGGAGACCTACTCTGGAGGCAGCTGCAATGGCAGAAATAGATGAAACAGCCTGCTTGCTTTCAGTAGGCTTGTTTGGCAATCAGAGTGCATCAATGTGTTGGGGTTTTTTAGAGACATATACATTCTACTGCGTTATGTTATGTATTTGACTGTACATAATGTGTGCAACAGTAACAACAGTACTGAGTGTATAATGGGCACACTACCCTCCCTGAGCCTGGAAATATTTGCACACCCATATGTACACATGCACAAACACACTGCCTCTCTGACACTTGAGGAAAGGTGAAGTCCAGTACCCCAGCCTGCCCTTGGTGGGTGGTGTTAGGCTGTAGCTAACACAGCATCATGGCACCTGTGGGGCCAGCAGGTGCCTCTGCCCCAACAAAATGGGGAGACTGCAGTGATGCTTTACAGGAGACCCCAGTCCCTGCTGGTCTGTGGTCTGACAGCTCCTGACATCAGCTATTGCATTGGAAAGTCCAGCCAGAATGTCACATCTAAACAAAGTCAAAGCACTGTGAGGCGCCTCTCGTTGCAGTGGGCTGTAAACTAGGAGATTACAAATCCCACAGGATCCAGCAGGCATTGCTTAGAGGGAAAGATTCCCTCTACCAGCACAAATATCTTGAAGATTGCCATGGAAGGCAGAGGCTGGCTAAACTCTGATTTACATGGCATTCTCTCCAGACCTGCTGTGGTGCAGAAATTCCACTGCAATGTCTGTGTATGGACGTTTCTCTAGTCTTGTGTACACAGCACTCCTCTACCTTTTGGGCTATGTGCAGGGGTCTTAGAGTAGGAATTAATTAAGTTGACACTTTGCAGTATGACACAGAGTTTGATTCTCATTTGATGGCACTGCACTTTCTGTCCTCTGCCTCTGCCTGGGGAGTTAAGGTGTGCAAATAAAACCATTTCCCCTGAGATGATCCTACAGGGAAGGTGCTGTCTCTTTTGCAGCACACCGCAGAGCTCCTGGGATACCGGGTCCCCCCAGGTGCTGTCAGTGAAAGAGCTTGACAGTATTTTCCTGGGCATCCTTCCCCCCAGTGGGGGACCCCAACCCAAGAGATGTGACCACAGAAAGGGACAAGTCAGCTTGATTCTTAATGGGGGATGAGGGGAGAGCTCAGAGTAAGGAAAACAAGGCTTGGATGGTGAGGCTGGTGGGAATCCCTGCGTGGGGCTGGGCAGCTCAGTTTGTAGCCTCACCTTGCTCAGGGAAGTGGCCCAGGATGGGGATGGCTGGAGGGGCTGCTCTGGCCTCCCCTGGACATATCCAGCCTGGCTGTGTCTGAGAGCACAGGAGTGGTGGGCTGTGAGATGAGGCATGACAACAAGAGCTACAGAAATACCGGGGCAGCGGCGCCAGGGAGGCAATTCCGCCGTTATTAGCGCAAACACAGCCATCGCTCTGCCTTTGTCTCCTGATGAATCAGAGGAAATTGCCTCCCCAGCCCTTCGCCTTCCAGCTACCTCAGCTGTGTTTTGTTTCTCCAAGATTCAAATATTCTGACTAGATTTCAGCATATTATTATGAGAACAGAAGAGCCATAGAGAAAGTGAAGCTTCACAGAGGAAATAGCCAGTAAATGTTGCTTTGAATTCTCTTGCTTTTTATGACAAACTCTGATGTCAGGGACAGATATGGCTTTGGAGAAGATGTGTTGCAGTGCTGCAGATGTATTTGTGAATACTTAGTGACAATTTCCTGTGACATTGCAGTGGGCAGCTTATCATCATCAATGAGATTTCTAAACCTGCCTTTTTGATGTAACTGATTCTTCTATTTAATGCCAGTCCCCACGAACTATGAGCTTACAAAACCAAGAGCGCTCTTCTTTGTGCACCAAGCCGATCTGGCCAGATTAGCAAAATGTTCTATTTGCATTTTGCAAATATATTGGACTTTGTAACAAAAATATGCATCAGGTCAAGTGAAAAGTGCGACAGTTTGATATCAAAATCCCAGAATGGCTCATGATGGAGAGGGTGAGGCAAACTTCCAAAGCGGGAATATTTAATTTTGGCACTTTCAAAATGTGGCATTCCATCCCTCTAATTTGCCATGGGCTTTTTGTTTCAACCATTTCTTCTGATGAAAAGAAGCGTGCAAACCAAAAAACCCCACTCCATATTTAGAATTCAATAAAATACTTCATTTGATCCTCTTCAGTTCCTTGGAAAAGTTCAACATGAGCACTCAAGTGCTGCATTCCTTCAAACTGTGTGGAAGCTGCTGATCTGGGAGTTGTGCAGCTTTGATGTGCCGAGTGCCAAGAGAGGGTACTCTACAAGCTGCTGTAATTCAGATTATTTGGTGAGACTGTCCTGATGTGAAACCTCAGTCTGGCAGGTACAGTACAAGAACAGAGACAGAAATTGTCTGTCCTGAGGGCTTTACCCTCCTGATCTATGAATCCCATAGGGTCAGGGATATGTTTTTGCATGGAGTGACGCAGAGAGAATGGGATAATCCATTCAAAACATTTTTCCACCACTGGAAGAGTAGTTCTCCACACTTCTTGTATGAGGTGATTTTTCTCTTTTGTTTTGGAGAAAGTCAGGATAGGAAGAGTGACAAGGCAATGTAGAAACGATGTATATGAAGGATGAGATTCTGCCCTTAGGCACTGCTGCTGCTGCTGCTGCATGGGGCCAGTCAGGGAGCTAAGCCCTCAGGTTCATGGCTTGTGCTCTTCCACTGGGTTTCAGAAATGCTCAATTGTGTTTTTATCTATTTCAATTCCCCATTTTCAAGGTTGCAAGAGAAAATATTTTAAAAGCCTTACTAATAATACATTATAAAACATCCTTTAAAACATTCATGAAGAGGAAGAGCTCCAGGAGAGCAGTCAGTGTTACGTGATGGTGTGTGCAGGGACACACATGGGTGAAACACTGTGCACAGACACAAAGCCAGGACAGCCCTGGCCACACAGGCACTGTGAAAGTGGCACCAGCTTGCCCCAGAGCAGACTCTGAGCTTGCCCAGATCCATGCACTGCAGTCCCTGGCAAATGGCAATTGCAGGGCATTGCAGCAGGGACACAGATGGTCCTGAGCTGAGGGAAAACCTGGCCAAAACCTGGCCAAAACAGCCAGGTGAAATGTGACTTCCAAGCACAAGGTGGAGAAACATGATAATTACCCTCTGCTTGGCCATGGTGAGGCACATCTGGAATGCTGTGTCTTGTCTGGGGCTCCCCAGTGTGAGAGACACACTGGAGCAAAATGTCACCAAGGCATGCAGAGGCTGGAGCTTATGTGCACCACAGGAGGTTGAGAGAAATTGTTCAGCTTGGAAGAGAAAATACTCAAGTACCTCTCATTGCTGCCTGAAGCTGCAAAATGAAAGAGTGAGGACAAAACAGACTTTTCAGAGCTGCACTGTGGTGGGATAAGGGACAACAGACCCATACTGGAGTATGGGAAATTCCCATTAAATATTAGCAAAAATATTTTCAGCATAAGGGTGGTTAAATATTGGAGTTGGAAAGGTTTTAGAACGTCAGCTTTTGGAAATACTTAAAATTTGCCCAGGCACAAACCCAAGGACTCTGATCTAGTAGACCTGCTTTGAGGAGAGTCCTGGACTCTGGTGGTCTCCAGAGGCACCTTCCAGCCCTGTTTATTCTACAGCTGTGACCACAAAAATTCAACAGGGAAAGTAGAGTGACAGCAGTACAAAGATCAGCAGAGCTAAAGACATAGACATGTCCTAAAGTATGATTAAGCAGCAAAGGGATATAAAAGTCTATTACAAGAGAAATGGCAGAATTGTTCATGAAAAGCAGAAATGACAGACTTTTCCAAAACTAGTTCCCTAAGGAGATTAAAATTAAGCAATATAATTGCATTACATGATAATAAGATACTCTGTGTCCCAGCAATGAAAGATGAAGCTATGTTCTTCACAATCAGGAGTTGCCAGCTAATCTAGACCAACGAGCAGTAAGAGAAACCTTTGAGGGTCTTTCTGGGTCATTTGCAATCAGTTTTCACCGTTACCTGGATCAGAAGGAAAGTTCCAGAAAACTGAAAAGAAAATTATCCCCAGACTATGATCAGAGGAGAATTAAAGATCATCCTCAATGTGAATTCAACACAGAGTTAGGGAATATGGCTTTTTCCAGACCAAGCAACTCAGTGATTTCTTTTAATAGATATTGTACAAGTTTGATTGACAAAGGTGAAAATGCTGATACCCCATACATGAGCTTCTCTGTAGCACTGGAGCTCACTGTGCAAGGCACTTGTACCACACAAGTAAACCAGTTTAGCCTGGTGGATTCCAACAAGCTGAACACCGTGTCTCGGACTTACAGCCTTCAGAATGCAAGCAATGGTGACAGAGGATCATTGCCAGAGCACCTCAAAACAGCCCTGGCTGGGACCCTGCCATGGGCAGTGTCGTCACCTTGGACAGTGCTGTGCTGGTCCTGCTCTGCCCTCACCTGCTCCCTTCTCAGAAATTATTCCACTGGGCAGCCCAGCCCACTGAGCCATCCCAAGGGCACCTGCAGTGCCTGGGTGTGAGTGTGTCTGTGGCTCCCACAGTGCTGACAGAGACCCCTCTGCCGAGGGCAATGGGACATTTTGGGTCTTGTGCATTGATGAAACGCCTGGAAACAGCCATCTCAGTCTGCAGTCAGAGCAGAGGAGCATCATTCCTGATGGGAATTGACAGGGAGGGGCAGGCCAGGAAAGAGGAGGTTGCAAAGCACTAGTTCTGCCAAACTAACCTTATTATTTTTCCCTCCTTTATCTTTTGACATTAAACAGATTGAGTGGGAGAACGGAAGATGCAGACACAATTAAGCAGATATTGCAAACAGGAGGGTGAGTTGCTTTTTATGGCTAGTTTATGTTTCAGACACACAACTATACAGAATAATGCAATAAGAAAAACCATGCAGTATTTACCCTGGGTTTATTCACTGCAGGTCCTCTGAGAGCTGCTTTTGTTTGTCTTTATTTAATTGGCATGGTCGGATGGCCACCAGCAGGTCCAATTAAACAGATTCAATAGATTCCACTGTACATTTTTATTTTTTTCTACATCTGCGTGTAGCAAAAACTGTCCAAAATAATTTGTCTGAGTACTAGTAATGAATATAAAGTGCACTCTATTCCAGCCTGCACACAGTAAGTTTCAGCTGTACAGCATTTTACAGCCAAAGCAAACTGGGTTAATAATGAAAGCACTGATGCGATCTTTAGTACAGCCTTAGTGGGGAAGAGGGTATGTGTTATGATATGAGATATTTGGTAGCTCAACTTTGGGCATATCTGAAACACAGATAAACATTATGTCATCCTTTGTAGCTATCTTAAGTTCTGGCCTGAAGTGTTAGGTGGGAACAATTTAAGAAAATCCCACCAATAGGACCTGAGCATGCCCTCAATATCAGGTATTTGTTTAAGTGCTTTGTTGAATTGGTGCCTAGTAGATCCTCTTGAAAAGAAAGTGATTTTCAATCTAATAAGGTTATCTTAGTGTGAACATTTTAACTACATCAATCAATATGCCCATCAGGAGTAAATGACTAATGGGATTTCTCTTTTCTTTCTTTCTTTGTTGCAAGAATGATGAATTGACTTTGCCTGTTGCTAAAGATTCTCATCTCCTTAATGCATTGCAGATATGTTTAATGGACACAAGCTGTCAGGGTCTTGCAGTAACCACTTCCAACCAAAAACATTTCCCCTTCGGATTTGGTCATCATATCCCAGCTCTGCTCTCACAGTGGAAAATTTGAAAAGGCTGGAAGAGGAATATGTGGCTTCTAAAGAAGCCTTCAAAATGCAGAGAATGCAAGATTATATTGAGCAGAGTAATCTTGCTCTCTTCTACAAAGAGACAGCTAGGAGAACCAGCAGAGGTTATATCTGTGATGTGGAGCCTGAAGAAACCTCCTTATACCTTCCTGCTAAACATGCAAAAATTACAATCGAGTTTCCTGAAAGACATCTGAAGAAGGAAAAGCTATTGAAAGGTATTTTTGAGCAATCTGTTACAGGGAAGAGAGAAGTCAGCTGTTCTGGAGTTTTCCTAAGTTGCTCTCTGCATATCATAGAATCATAGAATGAATCATCATAGAATGGTTTGGGCTGGAAGGGACATTAAAGATCATCTCATTCCAACCCCTCTGCCATGGGCAGGGACACCTTCCACCAGGCCAGGTTGCTCAGAGCTCTATCCAACCCTGCCTTGAACACTTCCAGGGATGGGGCATGAACAGCTTCTCTGGGCAACCTGTGCCAGTGTCTCATCACCCTCACAGCAAAGAATTTCCTCCTAACACCTAATATAAGTCTCTTTCAATTTAAAACCATTCCCCCTTGTCCTGTCATATCTGGCCATTGAAAAAGTAATTCTCCTGCTTTGTTATAAGCCTCCTTTAAGTACTGAAAGGCCTCTAATGTCATGTCCTGTAGCCTTCTCTTTTCCATACTGCACAACCCCAACTCTCCCAGCATGTCTTCATAGGATGGAACCATCTGTTTTCACTTTGTCTGGATCAGAGTTGCTCTATTGCATGTAAATGCCAGCAAATTAATATTAGACACTTACCTCTCTTATAAGACTCTTCAAGCTCTGTTTGCTTTGGGTAGATAAATAGGTACACAGGTAGATAGATACAGGTAGAGATACAGATCCTTCTTTTATCAGCACCTGACAGCTCATTAAGTAACCCAGCCAGGACGGGGTCACAGCTGCCCCTGGGAGTGGGTGAGGAAGGGACAAGTGCTCCATCAAAAGCCGCTGGAAGGGGACAACACAGCTGGCTCCCTACACAGGGAGAGTCTGGCTTTCTGCAGCACAGACTGGATCACAAACTGGGGTCCAGGTGGGACAGCTTGGCATTATCCTAGGTCTGAACAATTTTTTTAGAGGAAAGATCGGACTTTTCCTTCTTGGAGCATAGTATGAGCAGGGATTCTGCCTGCTATAGGAGAGCCCCTGGCGCAGGCAGCATGAAAAGAGCCAGGCTATTCCTTGAAGTAAAGGGTTACCTATTTCCTAAGGAATTCATGCATTGGTCCTCCTTGGGGGTTATCAACAGAAGTGTTTTCTGCTCACTTTTGCATTTTTCTCAATGCAAATTTGCCAGCTCCTAAGAATGAGAAAAATAAACTGTTCACACGTGTAAGGTTAATGTCTGAAAGAGCTTTCCACATGGAAATCAAGTATTCTTATCAGGAATACATGTGAGCTGCATCCTTGAGGACAAATCTGTCCTGGCAAGAGGCTGAGAGTCTGAAACTCCCACAAAAGACAGGAAGCAAATACGTGCAGAAACCTCTCAGAGCTATCCTAGGCAGTCATTTCTTGGATTTGCATATCACAATTAAAATTCAGGTGATATATGAAGTTTGTTTCAGTAGAGAGATAGTATGTAGACACAGGAAGGTTTACCGAGGAGAGTCAAACATGGGAATGCCTCATTAGGGACCCAGTGTCAACATTTAATATGTCTTCAAGAATTTGTACACTACAGTGTAGATGGGGATTTTTTGGCTTCTTTTGATTGCTTTTGATTCTTTTTTGTCTTTCATAAGAGTGGCTTGTGTAATCTGAGCAGTAACCTCCATTTCAATGCTTTTTCTGGCTCCCTGTCATAGCTATCTATACCTCTCTTTTTTTACTGTGTCTTAGTCTTCCACATTTTCTTTTCTAGCATCTTCTCTGCCACCCAACTGCCCTTCCCCAATGCCTCCTTGTCCACTCTCTTTCCCCAGACCCCTGTGTGTCCACAGGCACCTCTCTTCTCTCCCACCTCCTCCTGCATATTCCTGCCCTAAATCTCTTCCCTCTGTCCCCTCTGATTTTTTGGAAATAAGACCACTTGGTATGGATACACTGAGGTGGGTGGCACAAGGGCTGTGTGACCTGAGAGAGCACAAGGTGAGACAAGGTGAAATGTACAGGTGACCCAGTAGGTGTGGGCTGTCTCAGCACAGAGGGGGAAATGTGCAGCCTGGGGCCACTGAATTAAGGCAAGCCTGGAGGAGAAAGGTGCTGCTCTGGCAGCAAATCCCTCATGGCACCACACTTGCTTGTTAGGACATGTTTGGGCCAAAATCACCCTTTTGGGATCAGCCCTCATTCTTGCAGCACCATGACCTTCCCACAGAGGGGCACCCCAGTCCTCTTCACCCCATTGCTCCTGTGCAGCCACAGGGAAGGTAAAACACCCATGGGAATATGCCCTTCCAAAGAGTCTCTAAAATAAGGAGACCCAAGCTGTTTACAGAGGAAACCTGAACAGAAAGGCAAAGTAAATTAGCTTGTTACTCTTGCCTCTTCCTCTGCAAAGCCTGCCCTCAGTCTCCAGCAACCTTTTTTTATGGTTCATTTTCAGGAGCTTTTTCTTTGCTCTCCCTCAATTTATTATACCATTAAAACCAGTGGGGAAAAATGTTCCTCGTTAAGGTGAGAAGGTTTTATCTGAAATACAAAATAATGAAATGGCAAGAAATCTCAAGGCAGAAAAAACCAACCAACCCGCTGTTCTACACAAAAAGAGGATCTTTCTCTTATTTTTAAAGAAAACTCTTTCTCTCCTGTCCAGCAACACCGACATATTCTCCATCAGCTCAGCCCACAGGACCTGTGCCAAAGGAATGCAGGTAAGCAGAGTAATTGGTAACATTTTTCTGTACAATTCAGTCACGTTAGGCTGTATTTATGCCATACACGGGCAAGCAGCAGGAACACTGAGCAACTGGAAATTTACAGTGTGCCTGAGACACTCACAGCCTGGCAGCCTCTGCTGCGCCCTTGCTGTTAATAAACTGCAAGTTATGTCTGTCCGAGGGGCTGTCTTCGGGCCCCTCGGCATCAGCTGCATTAAAAGGGATGCTGCCAGCTCTGCAGAGGGCTTTTTAAATTTTTTATTTTATTTTGCCAGACAGATAAATCTTACACAGCATCTCTCAAATCAACCGAGATGTGCGATTTTTATTTTACAGGCTGTTCTTCCAGCTGAGGAAAAAAAGTAGGTCTGTTTCCCCAGGCACGGTAAATCAGCACAACGCCACCCTTCCCGGCGCGGGCGCTGCTGCGGGAACACGGATTTACACCATCTGGAGACGCGGCCCGCTCCTGCCGGCTGCCCGCCGCAAGCACCGCGACACGGCCAACCTCCCTCGCCCGGAGAAGGCAAGGAAAAGACACTGAACAGACGCTCTTGTGAAGAGGCAAACAAAGACCAAATTCTTTTCCTTTAAACAGCGCTCAGTTCATTAATAACAATCTGTATAGGAATATCCAAATGATTTTTTTTAAACTTCTTTCTTCCCTTGGCACCCAGGGAAGCGGATGCAAGCAGCTGTTTCAGGGAAAGCTGTTAAATCGTTACAGGAACACACGGCAAGGTGTTTTTTGGATTATATTTTATAAATTGAATTCATAGAAATTGTAAATATGCTATAGATTTTTAATAAATTTAAATGTCCAACGCTTATATAAATAACTGTTCTAAATTCATAGCTTCCACTCTGAAAGAGTGCAGACTCTATTTCTTCCCCAAATTTTGAAAATGTTGCGGACTGAAGTAAAACCTCTGATGGCAAACCAAGGGAAATCAGTCTTAAAAGTTGCCTGGTTAAAGTCACAACACAAATACAAAAAAAAAAAGGAGATTTCCCCCATCTGAAGGTTTGTGAGAGGGCAGCCTGCAGTCAGCTCCCCGAGGGGCTGGCAGTGATTTGGGGTGCGTGCAGAGAGCTGCCCAGGCACCACTGAGGCTGTGCCCCAGCCCTTCGTGGGCAGGCAGGTCGCTCCCTCTGAGCACATCTCCTTCTCAGGCAAACACCAGCTTGACCCAGGGAGCATCCCAAGTCTCCCACCTACAGCGTGGTCCCAGGAACAAGCATTTCCATGGGACTTGGGCGTGATGCTGGTCCCAGTTAACCCTCACACAGTCCTTTACTGGGCCCCTCATGTGCAAGGCAGAGATGATGGCATTTTACTGCCTCAGGAGAGCTGGCAGAGCAAACACACAATGGAAGCAGCCCCTTATTCCTCGTAAGTTTTCATCCACAGATGCATTAATTTGTGTGTGCTGTGTCCAGAATCCTTTACAATTCATAGGTAACTAATAAGAAAGCAGTGATGTGAAAAGACCTTGTTGAATTACTAATGGATACAAATAAATAAATAAAATTTTAAACACCCTTCACTCCTTACCTTGAATCAGATCACAGTCAAGCCCCGAACAAAGTTTGTTCAGTATCTCATATTCATTATTTTGTGGTTTGTTTTTTTTATTTGCCAAGGCCACAGGTATCTTTAAATTAGTACATCACAGGGACTGTAAAAAACATTATCTCTACATTACACAGACAGTAGTGGCTGGACACCTTGATCGTGTGTTGTAGGCTCAGAATGATCTTGTACCCTGACTGACAACTTCAGGGGAAAGGAGAGTGGAAGGGTATATGGAAAGCCTCAGCTGCTGCTGGACATGCTGAGGACAAAGAGGGGTGTCCCAGCAGAGTCCCAGTCCAAGGGTGTGCAGAGGGACACCCCATTGCCATCAGAATGGGAGGCACCTACTGCCATGTGCAGAGCTGTGTGAGCCGAGATCAGCAGGAGGGCGAGTCCAGGACTGATACAACCTCGTTTTGTCCAGTGGCAAGGAAAGCAGTGAGACCACAGAAGAGTCTGCACAGCTGCCACCAGCACTCCTTGTCCATTCTGGTGTGCCAGCTGTTCCCCTGCTCCTCTGTGCTGACCTTGGCTTTGTGAGGGCAGTTCTCTCCTCTGCTTGTGCAGAGCTCATTTCACAAGGATAAGTGCTGGCATGACCTGTGTCCCGAGTTCTGTTCCCTCCTCTGAAGCAGGTACCCTCCTGGTAAGCCAGGGCAATGCTGAGCCCCTCACCTGACAGCCCAGCAGCTGAAGAGCATCCTCAGGAGTGCTCTGAGGAAATGTGACCCTGCCCACCCTGTCCAAGGACAGGGATTAGCTGATTTTGCTGTGACATGCCCCGGGAGGCTGCTCTCCATCACCAGCCAAGCCATGATGCCACAGCTGAGGGATGGCAGCTGCTGAGGTGGGAGGGTGCCCAGAGGGGCTCAGCACCTCCAGCCTGGGAGTGCCAGCGTGGGCTGTCTGAGCCAGCAGGGATGGCTGTGACCCAGAATGGAGGAACATTCCAGTCTTCAGCTTCTTGATTTAAACAGGTCTCCTCAGGCTGATGGTTCTCTCTCTTTCTGCCTGAAAAGGGGAAGTTAATTCACTTGAAATTCACCAGTAGTCCAATGGTGCTGAAAGTCTACCATAAATGTGCAAAAACTCCTCCTCTCCTCCCTGTCTTATGCAGCTCACCAGTGAGGTGAGCTTCAAGGCCAGCATCTCCTTCCAGGCTAGCACAACTCCTCCATCTCCAGACATCCAGTTTTCAAAGGACATTTGAGGGCCTTTTGAACCATTCACAAATGTGATTCGAAATCAATCTCATTGATTGCCAGGAGCTCATTACACACCTCAGTGTTTTAGGGGTTCCTGGCCCAAGTGTTTCTCCATGAGCTGAGCACAATGTTGTCACCAGGCTGTCTGAGCCCAGGAAGGTTCATGAAATGCTTAGCTGGCAAAACAAAAAGCATTAGCTTCTTGGCTACAGCGTTCTGCCAAAAGATAGGCAGGTCGTGCTTCAGTGCAGATGTCTCAGGGAAAAAATGTGCAGTGCATTAGAGAGCTGTGACTCATAGAATAATTATCCTTGTTTCTCATAGTTTATTAATAATTTAAACCCAATCTTGATGTTATTGATCTATCATTGAATTGGAGATTTATTTCAGATCTGTAGTCACTGAAGCAGTAAATTTAATCCCCCTTTCCTCCCGCCCTTCCATCCACTAAACTCACTTTATAACTAAAACATGATGTTTGGGCTGTTTCAGTAATAGCACAGGAGAATAAGAGCTCAGAGGCAGTGGGTGGCAGGAGCAGCCTTAAGCCCACATAATACCAAGGGAGGGCATATAAGGTTCTGGTTTTAATGCATCATTTTGACCAAACTATCATTTTCACATGGTCTCAGGGATGTCAAAAGGACCAGAAGCTACTTGCTGGTTTGTGCATCACAGGCAGATCCTGGATCAATTTTTCCAGTTTTCATCTAGATTTGGTTATCCATGCCCACAGCTGGCCATCAGTTTTGCAGGCATCCCCCCAGCTGTGTATCCCACTCATACTCTCTGTCACAGATACGAGCTCACCGAGGTAAAAGCGCCTGCAACACGTGGGCTGTTGCAGGGCACATAAGCTCTTGGGCCTGATAATAATCTTACTTAAACTGGCAAAAACCTGAAGCAGCTGCCTGTGTGTCCCAGGAGCATCGTGAGTGTAAAACCCATTTATGTGTGTGAAGGATCAAGCCTGGAGAGCTCTAATGTGGAGACTCCTACAGCAGCGCTCGCTGGGCTGTGCCATGCGTCGGCTGAATTCAATAATACAGCAGCAAGACTTGGCCTTTCAAAAGGAGCCAGGAATAGAAAGCAGCATCCTTTATGGCTGTAATGTGCCCAGAAGAGTGATTTTTGTAGGCAAATGAAATGCATTTTTTATTAGACCAATTGTAGCGTGCAGTTGGATAGGAAAATATGTTCTTGGCTGTACCGACTCTTTCTCAGGTCTGGAAGAAAATAAATGTGCCCAAATGTGAGTCTGTTCTTTTCCATCTATATTAATGGATACAATTACACATGTTTCCATCCTCTGCCAGCCTATCCTTGCTGCTGATCTTAGACCCTGCAGCTGGAACCACCACAAGTGGGGTCTCTCGGCCACCATGGGGGCCCCTGAAGCTGTAGAAATGTGTGACGTGGCCAAGCTGTCGCAGCCTCGCTCTAAAACTCAAACCTGATGGGTGCCACAAAACAGAGAGGATGTGTTGGTGTGGTCAGTGCTGCATGCACCCACAAGTGTGTGCTCTTAGCATGTCTGGTGTTTCTTGCCCAGGTAGGAGACAATCCTAGAGAAGAAAAGCAGGAAAACAAGGCACAGAAAACTCCATGTAGTCTATGTTTTCCAGAGGTATCATTTTAATGAAATAGTCACAGAGCTCAGCTTTCCTTGGTTTGGATTGGGGAAGTTTTGTGTTTCAGTTATGTTAGCTAAACCTGGAATAAGACCAGGGGAATGCTGCTATTTCTTTAATCCTGCGGGACAAGGGATGGTGCCAGCAGCAGCACATCAGGGTGGAGGTGCTGAGTGTTGCAGGGCTGTTGGGAAAGGAACAAGCCCAGGGGAGTCCCTGTCTGGAAATGCTGCTGGATGGCTGGATGGCTGGGTCCCTGTGTCACTGGGTCCCACCTGCACTGATGGGACCATTGTCACTGGCAGGTAACAGCCCCTGCAAGGGCCAGGCTCACTGCCATCACACCTCTCTCTTCTTTGAGGCCTGAGAGCTGCTTAGGTAAGTTTTCACCTGAAGTCATGAATTCCTGGGAATGGGAGCTTTCCTGCAGCTGGAAAGGAGTGAGCTCTCTTCCTCCCTGTCCTTGATGAAATAGGTGGAATGAGCAATCCCAGGCACTGTGCCCATCACCAGGACAAGGCTGCTCTGAGCACCTGCCTGTGGTGGGAGCAGACCCGGTGCCTCTCTAGACACACAACCTCAACTCCCAGGTTAGTCCCACAGCAGGCAGCTAGGGGAGGGTGCTGTAAATGCATGGCGAGCCCCGTGGCAGGGAAGAGCAATGCATCTGACTCCAGGTTGTCAGAAGGCTCATTTATTACTTTATTACACTTTATTATATTAAAGAATGTTATACTATACTAAAGAATACAGAAATACTTGCTGAATGCTAAAAAGATAATAATGAAAACTTGTGACTCTTTCCAGAGTCCCAACACAGCTTGGCCTTAACTGGCCAATGAGGCAAAACAACTCACACTGGAGTCCAGCCAAGCAATCACCTTGGGTAAACCATCTCCAAACACATTCCACATGAGCACAACACAGGAGAAGCAAATGAGATAAGAATTGTTTTTCTTTTCTCTGAGGCCTCTTGCTGCCTTTCAGCTTCCCAGGAGAAAAACCCTGGGCGAAGGAATCATGTTCAGGGAATGTGAATGCCACAGGAGGGTGTTTTGAGTACTGAGCAGCCAAGTAGAGAAGCTGAGCACCACTTCAGGGCTTGGTCCCTCCAGAAAAGGCCATTTAACATGTCTAGGTCTCACTGCACCCAGGTGAGGTGAGGAAATGTCTTTGCTGCCCTCTTAGGGGGGGTAATGAGAGAGCAGTGTCCACATCTCTTTCCCCCCAGGCTGTGTGCCTCCTGCTCTGACCTGCTTGCTGGAGGTGTCTGTTTCTTGCTGCTGACAACATGAGGCTCCTCACTCAGGTTAACTCAGGATGCTGACCTCGGGCCCTGGTTCAGCTCACACAGGATGTGTTTGTCTTTCTGGGCTGCCAGTGCACATTGCTGGGTCGTGGTGAGCTTCTCCTCTCAACCAACACCCCAAGTCCTCCCCAGGGCTGCTCTCAGCCCACTTTCTGCCCACCCTGTATTTGTCCTTAGGGCTGCCCTGACCCATGTCAGGGACCGTGTCACCCATGGGTGGGACCTTGCACTGGCCTTGTTGAACTGCAGGAGTTCCACAAGGAGTTTCACATGGAGCCACCTCTCAAGCCTCTCAAGGTCCCTCTGGATGTCATTTGTCAGGTAGAGAGTGACTGTCCAAAGCAGAGGATGTGCACTGTGGTGAAGTGTGCTCCAGCATATTCCAGAACAAATACCAGGCAGCAGGAGTGACGCAACTGTAGAGTCACTGCCTGTGCCACTTCTCTTTGCCCACCCCAAACCTCTCAGTCTCCCATCACTGGGGTGCAACAGCTTGAAATCTGCAGAGGGAGAATTCCTGGAAATCTGGCTCCAAGCCTTGCCCTGCCCTGCAGCTTGTCCCAGCAGCCCTACTTTTGCTTGCCAGGCATTTGTATAAATAGGATTAACATCCACAGTTACAGTTAGCCGGGTTGCAAATTACACAGGCTATCAAGGCTCGTGCTTCAGGGCATACACTGATTACCATCAGAGGGGCAAAAATGAGTTTTTCCAATAAGAGAATATTGCGTGATTGACTGGGAACATTACAGGGCAGAGTGGATTAGCCTTTGCCATCAGTATCAGTTAGATGTCATTACCACATCAAAGCACCAGCCGCTCCCAGTCCGGCAGGAAGGCAGCTGGCTCTCCAGGAGCAGGGCTGCTGGTTAAACCCGACACAGATTTTGAAGCTGTTAATGAGATGTGCCTCCAGCAGGCTGTGCTCCCTGCTCTGCTTGCCTGCCTCCTGGGCTGCACACCTTCAGCTGTCCAGAGGAGCCTGCCCATCTCTCCTTTGCCTCCTGGGGTTTCCTGGCTCTGGTGGGATCACAGGCTATCAGCAGATCTGGGACTCGGAGCAACCAGAGGCTGGGAGGCACCTCTACTTATAGCCTGCTGACCCCATCCTCATGGTGTTTCCAGAGGAGATGAAGTCCCTGTTAGCTTTCTACTATGGATGCTAAGCTTTGCCCACTTCCACATCATCTCATTTCCTTCATCTTGGCAGCAAGTGATTGTCTCATTTGAATGGAAGAGCTAGAACTGGCAGAAAGTCTAAAATAAGAAACATATTAGCAGCAAAACTTTTAATTCTCCTTTCTAAGCCATTTCTAAATGTGTTAGTGCTTATTTATGGAACCTGGCTTGGCATTTAGACAGCTCCTTTTAGTGCTAATAGGGTTGATTGCCGGGTTGGATACTACAGCTTTGAGGAAATGGCTGCTCGGTATTCAGAGATGCCAAGTCCCCTCGGCACAGAAACACCCACCTTTCTTCACAGGAAATGTGCTGGTTTTTGCAGCACAAATATATTAAAATAAGGCTGTCACAGGAGTCACAGATGCCACCCCAGCAGCCCATCCATGCAGGAGGTGTGTGGCTGTGGGAAGCCAGGGCTCAAAGCTCCCTCCAGCCGGGACAGGGCAGTGCCAGCCTTCGTGATGGCAGCTGGGCTGGGGTTTGCTCCACATCACTGGCCTGGCTCTGGTGCCAGGGGGCACCCAGGGGGTGGCAGGACCCCCGAGAGTGATCCATAGGGAGATCTGAAGAGGAGGATAAGGGGAGAGGGTAAACAACCGGAGAAGAGGAGAAAGAGGAGGAAGAGGAGGAGGAAGAGGAAGCTGCCTGGTTTCCTACCCTTGCCCACTTGCATTTCACACTGAAATCCAAGACTCTTGTCTTCCATCCAGAGCCAAGCAGAGCAGGGTCTCCTTCCTAATAGAAATCTGGGGGCAAGGAATGTGGGTGGGCACTTTTTTCCCTGTAACAGTCATTATTAGAGTAGTTCCTTCAGTGTGTGTAATGGACCTTTTTGTGTTCCCTCTCCTGCAGATCAATCAAGAGGACAGATGTCTGATTGTCCTCCTGTTCCAATGTATATCATCATTACTCCTTTGGAGCTGCTGCAAAATAGCACAGGTGTCAATAAAAATAGAATTTGGACTTTCATTTACTTTCATTTAGGCTTTATAGGTGCAAATGGTGGGTTTTCAGAAAATAAGCCTCACCTTCACATTACTGAGCATGTGATGTCAACACAAGGCTGCTTGGGTGAGGCAGCAGCCTCCAGAAATAGGGTGGGCTCCTAAACTCTGAGAGTGTCAAGGCAGCCTGGCTGGCTAAGCTTTGCCAGTGGCTAGCCAAGTGCAATGAGGTTACCCTGATCTGGGGAACAGAGATATTTGAGCTCAGGAATTTCCCTTGGGTGTGATTATCCTGTAATAGCCACTATCCCTCATTCTCATTCCTAGCTGGGAAGGAGGTGCAGTGTGAGTTCACTGGTTTGTGGCCACCAGCTTGTAAACTGCCAAGGAAGGCATGGCTTTTAAGGCAGCCTTGGAAAAGTGCACAGGAACACAAATGTCCCTGTCATTAAGGCACTGAGGTTTCAGTCAGCAGGGTCACTTGCATGTTGTGTCAGTGCAGCGTCCAAGTGTTTGTTTTTAATTTACTGGGGGAAAATTTAACAAATCACCCAGATTTTAATTGATCATGAGAGCCACTGCTGCACTTTTTTTCCCTCCATCTCTTGTTGCTCATACCCCAGGCATTCTCTTTCAGTGATGCCTTGGAACAATAAACCAAGGGTGACCCAGGCCAGACAAAGTGAGATGCACATGAGAGGTCTGCATGGAGAACAAGGTCGCACCCCGTGCTTACCTGCTGCATTCCAGAACAACTTGGCCTCCAGCTATGAGGCCTTGTCCATGCAGGTGAAGAATTTTTCTCTGGGAGCTAAAGGAAAATGTGATGCAGTTGTCTGTGGGTCTTGGTGGGAGACTTTTTAAGGTGAAAATTGTGCCTGATGTGGGAAGACAGGCAGGAGCACCAGACGCCTCAGGCTTCATTTCAGCCATTCCCCTTAGTGAGATACATGGCCTGGTGTGAAATGCAGGACAGAGGGATGACTGCAAATGGTCAGCCCCCAAAGTACACCTGGCCCAGCATTGTGCCCTGGATGAGACCCAGCAGATGCTCAGGAAGCAATACAAAAATAGAGCAAACATTTGTTTTCACTTCCCAGAACACTTTCCATTTCCCCAGTGGTCTGTGACTCAGGAACCTCCTGCGCTGTCGATGCCATCTCTGCCTGTAACAGCCCTTGATGGATTCCTCTTCTATCGATCAGCTTACACCCTATTGAACCAACACAAACTTTAAACATCCGCTGTGCCCTGTGGCAAGGACTGCCACAGCTAAAACTCTCCTTTGTTTGTTTTGAACTTGTCACTTGATAGTTTTCTTTGATGTTCACTCTCTTCCTTTGAAGAGCACTGAATAATATGAACAGCTGTTCCCCAGTCACATCGCTCTTCCTTTCACAAAACTCGGTCATATTTCTTCTTCTTCAGTCATTTTCTCCTCCAAGATAAAAAGTCTTAATCTATTCAGTCATTCCCTGAATGGAGGCCCTTTTGTGCTTTTGATCATCTTCAATTGCCTTCCTCTGTAACTTTTCTATTTCTTCTGTATCATATTTGAGATCAGTGAATCAGGACTGCACAATGGCATTCACGAGAAGGGAGACCATGGAGTTATACAGCAGCATAATGATTTCCCCTGTTTTGCTCTCTCCTCCTCTCCTAACAATTTCGAGTTTTCTGTTTGCTTTCTTGATTGCTGCTGAGTCTTGAGCTGACATTTGCATAGAGTTATCTGTTATACCCTGAGGATTTTGCTCCCAAGTGGAAATAGCCAGCTTGGAGCCCATTATTTTGCATGTAAAGCTAGGATTGTCTTTTGCCATGCACACCGCTTTACATTTATCTACATCAGATTTTAGCTGTGATTTTATTACCCTCTCGTTCAGTGCCACAAGGGTCTTTCTGAAGCTATTCACAGTCAGCCCTTGGCCTCATCCACCCTTAATATCATCAGCAAATTTCTCCTCTCCCTGCTTGCTGCTATTTTGAGATTATTTCGGAATATTTAGACACGAATGTTTTTCTGAATATTTAGACATGGGACAATGTTCTGGCTAATTTAACAACTTACTGTCTCAAATTTGAAGTGTCAGCTCCCAGGGAGAGGGGGAGGAATGGCACTTCCCAGGCTCTTGGGGAGAGCAGCTGGGGATAAATGGCATTGTGCCTAAGCAGCACTTGTAGCTCTCCCCTTACAGATAGGATGGGGGTGATGGCACTTGCTGTGTGTGTGTGCCCTGTACCAAACCAGCCCAAGGAGGTGAGCAGAAGCCCTGGGCCCCAGGAAAGGGTGCAGAGTGGAAGCAATGGATGGCAAAGCCTTTCTCTGGGAAACCCTTTGCACACAAAGTTGTGTTGAATAAACAGGAGCTCACTGGGAACTCCTCCTCCCAAAAAGCTTGTCCAAGGGAGCCCAAGGCCAGAGTCAGGCAAGGAGCCTCTCTCCATGGGAGGAGAACACAAGGATGATGGAACAGTCCCTGCCCTCTGCCCAGGCAAGGTGAGACCCACTCTGGCTGTTGGGTGAGAAACAGCCAGAAATGGCCAGTGAGGAGCACGTTCCCAGCAGTGTGTGTTCCCTGGGAAGCAGCGCCTTGCAGCAGTGCCTGGCAGGGGATCAGTGCTGGGCAGCAGCACCAGGGGCTCCTCTTTCTGCTGGGGGTGTCCTTGTTGGGGGAAGAGGCTGCACAGCTGCCACTGCTGTTTGTAGGCAAACAGGGCCAGACTGAGCCTCTCTCCAGCACCACAGGGGAGCACGAAATTAATTCACCTAGAGATAAAAAACAGGAGAGAGTTCCTCATTCCTATCCAATGGCACTACTCAGAGCCACAGGCTCACACCGAATATGTTGTCTTCTCCTCTCTGGTCCTAGTAAATTCATGTTGCAGCCTCTAGAGCCAGGCAGTGCAGGATTTGCCAGCCCTTTGGTGAGATGCCTTTCAGAAAAGCCAAGTGGTTTTCAGAAAAGCGCTCTGTGGAAGTGATTTGATGCTCCCACACCTGCAAGGGGAAGAGGGAAGTGTCTTTTTTCTAATGACAGAGCAAAAATTGCTTCAAAAGGCAGAGGCTCTCCCCTTTTAAGAGCTTTAAGCTTGACCATCAGGAAACCAGAACCCTTTTGATGACAAAAGAAAAGAACAGGCATCAGTGACTCAAGCACAAAGTGTTTCTTGAGCTGTGTGAGCACTTTTGGCAAAAAAGGTGTGTGTGCACATAAAAAAAGGCCAACTGGTTTCACAGATCACCCTCTCAGTAAAGAATTGTTTCCTAATACCAGTCTCAGCTCTCTGGCAGTTTAAAGCCATTCCCCCTTGGTGTATCACTCCATGCCTCTGCCAAACGTTCCTCTCCAGCTCTCCTGAGCCCCTTTTTAGGTACTGGAAGGTGCTGTAAGGTGTCCCTGGAGCCTTCTCCTCCCCAGGCTCTCCCAGCCTGTCTCCATAGGAGAGATGCTCCAGCCCTCTGACCACCTTTGTGGCCCCTCTTTGGAACAGTCTTTCCTGCTCTGAGGACCCCAGAGCTGGATGCATCCCTGCAGGTGGGCTCTCACAGAGCAGAGCAGAGCAGAGCAGAGGGGCAGAGTCCCCTCCCTCACCCTGCTGCCCCCACTGCTTTTGATGCAGTCCAGCACAGATTTGGCTTTCTGGGCAGCAAGTGCACATTGCTGGGACATGTTGAGCTTCTTGTCAGCCAACACCCCCAGGTCCTTCTCCTTAGGGCTGCTCACAGTCCACTCTCTGCGTGGGAAATCCCCAGTCAGGAAGGAGGAGAGCTGGCTGTGAATGCTGCCATTGCACATGCTTTGCAAGTGCAGGCTATTTTACATTCCAAAATGCAAATTTTCCAATTTCCCTTGAAGATTCTTCATATTAATGTTGTATTAAAAACTGAGTGTGTCTTGACTTCTAATGTAATTTCTCAGGGTTTTCTTTTTAAAGAAGAGACAGGAGCTGCTTTATTAAAAATTGTTTTTAAAGTTTTGAGCCTTTTAAAAATTCATAAATCTTTTTTTTTTCCTCTTCCCCCCCCCACTTTCTCAGTGCTTCACAGGATGTTAAAAGAAGGCCAAATTCCCAAGTTGTCCACATTTTCATATGAAAAACAGCTACAACTTTCCATTGAGCTCTTAAGAAGGAAGTGTAAACATGTCAGCTGTGTTTGTGTGGGAGCACAGATAATTAAATATAACCTACATTTCCTGCATTTTATATATATATATATATATATATATATGCCTTTATGAGAACAGTCTAGACCTACAGCAGCTGATCAGAAGGAGCAGCCCCAGGAAAATGGGACTCTATCCATACTGTGTGGGCATGGCTGTAGCACGAGCTTCTTCCTGGCAAAAAGGGAGAGTGACCATCCCATGGCAGTGGCAGGGAAATTGACTCTACCCACATCCATACCATTCACCTCTCCTGCCCTCCAAACCAGGCTGCTCCATTCCAACTGCCCAGCAGGAGGGTCAGGTCCTCAGCCAGGAATCACAATGAGAGTGCTCCTGGTCCCAGCCAACTGTTTAACAGCACAGGCAAAAGCTTTGCAGGGCTCAGCCAGGTGAGAAAGGACATCACCACTGTGTCCAGCAAGGGATGGGGTATCCTGGGACATCCCCTCCAACCCAGCTGCCAAGGGAAGCAGCACCCCAGGCCCTGTTGTCCCAGCTTCTGTGACCTTGGAAGGGCAAGCAAGGACTGGAGTTCTGCCCAGTGAGCCAGGGGCTGGAAGGGATCTCCTGACAGCTCAAGCCCCTGCAGCATGGCTCCTCTGCTCCCTGCCTCCCTCTCCCCTCCCTTCCCCAGCCAGACAGCATTGCAGTTTCTGCCAGCATGCAAGAAAATTACCTGTGATTTATCACACAATCAGTGATTTTGTTGGCTTTTTTATTTTGGACATAGAAGCACGTTATACTGCTCTCCCACACTGAAATATAGGGGTAGCAAATCCACCTGCCTGGGACTGTCTGTCTTTTCAACCTCATAAAAAGCCTAGAAAATGAAAGCAGGAGCAAAATAGTCAGTTTGTTGCTTTTTGTGTTCCCCTCTATCCCTTACAAGCAGGAAGGACTTCTTAGCCATTCTGCAGAGCCAAAGCCTGCACCTTCAGGTTATTAAACTGGTGCTACAGCTGGAGTCCCCCACTTGAAGCACACAGAGTGCCTCCACCTGGGAGCTGCTCTGAAGGAGTCCCTCAAGTCCCTGCCACAGACCCAGCCCGAGCACAGTCCCCTTCTGCAAGTGAGAATTGGCTGCTGCATTACCACTGACCTCTCTGCTTCCCCCTCTCCTAGGTGCTCTCCATTCTTCCCAGAGAAGCAGGGGGTAATGCTGCTCATTTCTATTACAAAGTATTAAACCCTGCTCCCTTGTAACGCTGGGAGCCAAGCCCTAAGCAAAGAAATGTTTCTATATTCCTTGTCAGTACCTTGCAGGATAAATTACTATTGTGTCTGATGAAAAGAGGGCCCTTAGCAAATTATATCATCAGAGAGCAGCTAATAACATAGAATAAAAAGAGTTATCTTTGTACATGGAATGTGAAAACAGAAATGAAGGATGAGTTTTCCTCAGTTATTTGAAAGGGTTTAATTAACAGTAAGCAAATAAACAAAATTACCTTGAGCAAGGTAGAAAGCACAGAGTGTGATGGTCTTGCAGAGCTCTGGGGTTGGTACCATGGAGGGGGGAAGACAGCCTGTGGCATCACATCCCCATCCCCTCTGTCTGGGCAGGCATCCCCACCACACTTCTGCATGGAGCCCCAGGTGGCCACGATGGAAAAATGTGAGCTTGTTACCTGCACCTGGGAGGGGAAACTGCAATAGAGCTGGTTAGCTTCAGGTCAACATTGCTGCTGGATTGTTTCTCATCTCCAGTGCGTGTTCCTCACTAAAAGAATGACTGAGGTGACCAATTTCTTGCAGTCTAAGTTGTTATATGAGGTGAGTGATGACTTTAGTAAAAGCTGCAAGCATCTGAGCCATCAAATAATAATTTTTGACATCCCATTTCCAGTCTCCAAAGTTTCCCTTCAAAAAGCTCATATCTGGGGGAATCACTAAATCCCATCTCAATTTTACAAGTCCTCCTTGTGCTGAGGCTAATTAATGGACATCTTAAATATCTAAGCAGCTATTACAAATCATTTTAAGTAGCTTTTGCAATAAGGCTTCCATCAGACTGCTGCAGTGCTGCCGTTTGCCTGCAGACACGTTGGTGTTCCCTCCATCACAGGGCAGCCAGGTGTGATGGCCTGGCTGGATCCAAGGGGATCCTGAGCAGCACCAAACCATCCCCGAGCTGCCACCGGCCTCTCACAGCGCTGCACACTTCCCACCAGTGTCAGCCACATGCTGCCTGCTGCCTCACCTTGATGCCTTCAGTTTTAGCTTTGATATTTTTCATGTTCTCCACTGCACTCATACATAACTCTGAACTTCACATAAAGTGTTAGCAAGTTCTCGTCACAGTTCAGTCAGACAAAACAATCCTTATCCAGCCTGAGAACCAAGGACACCGTTGCAGCTTCAGGCCCAGAAAGTGTAAACAACAGTGAACTGAGGAGAGCAATCTGGGAGGATGGGACTTCAGACTCTCGAGCTGTAATAGGACAATTAACCCCAACATGTAAATGGACCAAAACTTATAAAAGTGTGAAAACTCAGTACCCAGGGTCCATCTTGGGTGGAGCCATGGCTGGGCTCTTGCACTGCCCAAGGTGTATCCTTTAAAGGCCATTTAATAAATCCCTACTTTATTCCCTTAACACTGTCTAGCCTCTGTTTAGGTAGCCTCACAAGGCATCAACCTCTGAGCTGAGGCTGGCTGCTGCAACACACCCAGCCTCACCCAGGTCCTGCAGATTAAGGGCAGTGCTAAGTGACCACTCCGATATTTGTGAATAGAATGTGATAGTTTTGATGGGAGCAAAAGAGAAAACTGACAGCTTGTCCTGCTTATGGACAGGCTCAGGCTTGCCCATGTTAGATTTTCTTTTTTTCCTGTTGTTTTCTCTGAGCTGCAGCACGAGGTAACACTGAGGGAGACCAAGCCACTCTTGCAGCCTGGTGAGAAGCAACTTCTTCATGCTTGGGCAGGAAAACCTCAATGTAGCACATGCTGTGAATTTTAAAAGCTCCCCATGTGCCACAGCTGGGGGATGGTCCAGCACCCAGAGTTGTCTACGCAGGCTGTCATGAGATGGAGAGCATCAATTTGTATTTGTACATGTAAATATGGGCTGTTTTCCCTCACATGCTGCCTTTCCCTCTCCTCTGTAGTTTGGCAGGGCCATTTCCCAAACCCAGCCCCGCACACAGCCATACACACATGCATGGATGCCTCTTTTTAGGGACTTGTGGCTGTAGACGTGCAACAGGAAGAGAGGGACTGTGGAAAGATGACCGGGGTACAAAAGATAACAGTGTGGAAGCTGCTACAGAAAATCCAGCTGCTACTCCCGGGATGGAGCATGGTCAGCCTACCCCACCTTCCACACACAACACAGCACAGTCTAAGGGGGACTAAAGGGAGGGTGGAGTGGAGACACCACGGCCAGGCTCCCGTGAAAGCCTTGCATTGGAGGGAACTCAGTGGTACTTTCAGCTGATAAGCCCCTGAAAACAGCAGCTGAAGACCAAGGGAGATACAGGAAGATGTCCTGCTGTTGAATCAGCAATTGTGGTGAAATCACTCTCCTTGGACTGACACATGTCCCCATCACACAGGTCCCAGCTTTTTTGGGGTTTTGGCAGACCAATCAAACACAAAGGGTTTGAGTTAATCTCCCCTTTTCACATGACAGGGATTTAAACACACACAGCCCATACTCCTCCCTGCCCTTCAGGGACTCCTGGTTCTCCAAAGGGCCATCCAATTTCTCTGGTGTGTATTTACCAAAGGACAAAAACTTACCAAAAACAGCCCCTGACTTGATGCATCTGGTCACAGAAGCAACTCCTAAATGGAAAAAAATGGAAGTTTGGTCCAGTTGCAGACAAAATGTGGTACCTGGGACCAGGAAGTGGTTGGGTCTAAATTCACCCAGCTGTGTATTTCTTAGACCCACATAGTGGGACCTGCCTGGGGAGGAAAGGAGCCCCCAGAAGCACTGATCTGACCTGACTTCAGCCAGCTCTCCCACAGGCCTCCTTTCCAGTCCATCACCATGGAACAAAATGGCCACGCCACCATTAAGGTTCAAGGGGGCTTACTGTCCCCCAGGCACAACAATCCTGCCTGTTTCCATGCAGGGTCCCAGCTCCTGGTGAGCACTTGCTGCGCTATCCCTGCCTGGCCAGCTTCTGCCTACCAGCTCCTTGGAGAGCAGCAAGGAAACCATCCAGTGGAGATGAACCTGGGGCTGCTGCTGCATAGGACTGGTCACATATTTTCATGCAGAAAAATAACTTGTTTCATTCAAGACCAAATTTCCTGCCTGTGTGACTCTTTATTAAATTCCCTCCTGGGAAGCATTAAGAGGAGTTGAGATCCTGTCATTGAAGGGTAAGAACAAGACTCACAAATCCATTTTGAAACACTGTTTCTTTTCAGAGCATTAATATTAAATGTCAATATAAGCACAAAGCTTCTGATTTTATCTAAACAGCATTTCACTTAACATGAAACAAGCACATGTGAGGGAGAAGAACACCAAAATCCTTTGGTATATTTTGTCACCCACTCAGACCCTTAGAGGTGGAAATGCTGTTCTGGCCAGCGTTGAGCCCTGCACGGTGCCAGTGTGACTGTCCCAGCCCACTGGTGTGTAACCCTGTCCCTTACTAGAGGCAAACACAACTGGTCAGCACTGAAATCACATCTTGCCCAGGCTTACTTGGGGGCTGAGGCCCTGGGGGAAAGGATTCAGGTCATCTTCTCTGGTGCAGGCACAGACCAAAAGTTGCCAGCCCTCAGGGCAGTGCTCTGTGAGTGGTCACAGGCACCTCGCTAATGGAAACAACCTCTGCCGTGGCTGCTCAGGAGGGTGGCAGTGAGGCAAGGCCCCAAGTGTGCAGAACCAGAAAGCTCTGGCTACTGTTCTTTGACTCCCAAAATTCAGACTTCTTCTCAGGGCCATCTGCTCTGCTAGATAAGGAAGTCATCTTCCTTGTCCCGTTATTTCTGGGCAGTCCACTCCCACCCGAGCTGGCTCAAGTCGTGAGTTCAGTCCTTTCTCCTCAGTCCCCTTGCGCTGGAAGAGGATCAGCTCCCAGGGGAAGCTGTAGGGTTAGTGTGCTCCACGAGCATGAAGGGAAAGGGCACCCACGGCAGGTTGCACAGTGGAAGGCTGGGTTACAAGAGATGCAGGATGCTCTCCCACTCAGTCGCCCCTCAGAGAGTTTAGCATTAACATCCTTCACTCTGCACGGGCTCTCTTTGGAGCTGAAAGATCCAGAGCAAGCCACCTACTTAGGTGGCCAGAAAGCAAAGAGGAGCTCCTCCAGTCTAAAAACATTAAGCTCATGAGCCTGCTCTGCAATTATCAGAGTTGCAATACTTTTGGCAATCTCCTTCTCAGTGATATCACTCCTTGCATTTTGTTATCTCCTACCTGCATGAAATACTGAAACGCAAGAAATGAGTGCTCACAGCAAGCAGTCACATCAGCATTTCAGACCAACTTTTCCCTTATCAGGGTGGTAACAGTCACTCTGCAATGGAAACAAAGCTCCTTTCTTCAAGCTCACAATGCCCATCTGTACACCAAGTCCTCGTAAGCAGGTTTGCCTCAGCAGTCAGCACGTGATGGATCCCAATGTGACCCGCAGGGTTACACACCAAACGCACAGTGCCTTAAAGCACATGGCTTCCACACTGCGGCTGAGGAACTGGAAATTCGGGAACTGCTTGTGCCAAGTGTGCCCGACCAGCTTGCTCTGGCTCTCAGCCAGAGACATCTGGGCTGGTGCAGAGGGGATGGCAAAGAGCAGCCTGGGCACAGGGAGCAGGGGCAATCCAAGAGAGGGAACACGAGGCGTCTCTTGGGTTTCCAGACTCCATCAGATGGCAATATCCATGGCTTCGTGGCACGGTTGGCCACCACTGAAAGGAACCAGCTGATTCTTTTTTCCTTTTGAGCTATTTAGAAGTCTTTATATCAGACCTGACTTGCTCCACATATTTGGTTTTAGGGCTCAACAGGGATGAAAATGTGCAAGAGTAGAAAACAGCATTTGTGGACAGAGGTGGATCCACCTGCAGTCACCAGGATTTGCTTCAGCAGCACAGACTTTTCCCCTTTTTCACAACCACATCACTTTGTCAATACCAAATATGCAGTTTGAGAAAATAACTACTAGGTTTTGCTTGGAAAACACATGGCACAGCATAAGATTTTGCTGCAGGCATCACTGTTGTCCAAAAGCTGCCCAGGCATTCATTTCATTTGGATGCAATCCAAAGGGCCAGACCCCTAGAGGAACCTCCAAGTGACCAGGAAGCTCTAGTCACACATCACTGCCCCATACCTCTCAGACAGAAGCCAAATTCCATAGGAAGGAGAGCTTTTACTTTGATAGTTCTATTCAAATGACATTGTGAAAGCCAGAGGGTGAAGGGAAGCTTCATGCTGACGTTACAGGGGACAAACCACAAGCTCCTGTATGATGTGTTTTACACCACCAAGGGCCAGAAGAGCACCACAGGGTAATGAGAAACTCTGGGTAGATGAGTCTGTGAGTAACCAGGCAAGAACAGTCATCAGACAGTAACATTTGTGTTTTCTGCCACCAGCTCCCAAGCTCTCTTAGTAAAAGCCAACTTAGCTGAAATATGTTCCTGTATTACAGTTGTGGTTTACAGTTGTGGTTTCTTCCTTCTAACAATACTGCAAGGAAAGAGACCATTTAGTCACACAAGACTTCTTGTCAGTAAAGAAAATACAAATTTACTTTTATTATAACCATAAAGAGGCATATATTTAACAATTAGCTGTACATTCAGCACTCAGGTATATCTGTGTCAAATAAACTCAATTCTCTTACTGCTAAAAAAAGAACACTTCTCAGCAATGCACAACCTGTGCTTATTAGGATGTTTATTGTCTCTGTATTTCAGTTATCTTGACAGACAAGCCTCAGGATACAGAATAAAGCTTTACTCTTGGACCAAAATAGGAGGAAACATTTTTATTTAAAAAAATTAAAAACAGCAAGTTTCTAGTCAGATAATATAAAGCATCTTAAATTAATCTTTTGAAACTATTTACACTATTTGTAAACGTAAATATCTGAAACTGTACATGTTTAAACAAATGTTCATTTAGCAAACAGGCTGTATAAACTGATTGCTCTTCTAATCCTCCCACCAGCTGTCCTAGAGCTGTCTGGGTACTAAGAGAGAAAAAGATCCCAAGCACAAGAGCGACTACTGCCATGGTTTACCCTTCACAACTCTTCTGTACAATGTCTGCATTAAGTTAGTCATAACTCTGTACAGTGACCATGCAGTCCTTCTGAAAAACCTTGTAAAAAACAAATATACATATATTACAATGCACTGGACATTATTTTACAGACTGTATTTCTATATAAGTAAAAGGAGGGGGCAAGTTTTTCTCCTTATTAATTCCTTTACTTAATTTTTAAGGAGTCATGTAAGGTCCTATTAGTACCATTTATGTATTTCAGCACCACTGCTGTAACACTTCTTGTGGTAGCTTTCAATCCTACCATCTTATACTGTAGTCTTGTTATTTATATCAGGAAAATTATTAAATCAAAATATCACCAATGTGCAAGGAAATTTCTTCATATTCAAAAGTACGGAATAGGCTTTATAAATAAATTAAAAATCTGTCACAGAACCCATCACATTGTCATTTTACAGTGCTGCACAATGAAGATTTACACACTGAGAGACCCTGAAGTGTTCATTCCATTAAGAGCCAGGCATTTAGCATCCAGCTTTCCACACTAATGTCCAATTAATGCTCACTCAACAGCGTGCACTGTTTACCAGTTACCGAGTACTTATCCTCTCTTTACAGAGCAGATTTGACAGCCTTGCACATCAGTTTCAGGCATCCCCACACCCCCTGATTAGCATTTTCTCCACAGCACAAAGACTGTGCAAGCTCCAGACCCCATTCCCACTTTAAACAATGCGACACCACCATCTGATCTTGAGAAAGGCAAAAAAACCAACTCTGCCCTAAAATTAGACAGCTGAAAACCTCAATGCTAAGCAGTGCTGTAAAGCATCTGAAAACAGGTAGTTTGCTCAGAAACAACAGAAATTATGTTGCACAGCTTTCCATTGCAAATCCCAAGGATCTGAGACACTTCACATGGAGAAAGGCTAGAGTATGACATTTCAGGTCAGGCCTCACAGCTCCCAGTCACAGGAGTGTAAGAAAGACAGCCCATCCAGTGTTTCAAGAAACACTTCACATGTGGGAAATTAAGTTTTCCCAAGCAAGAACCTCTGAATTACTTTCAAGCATGTGGTGGATTACCAGGATTTTCAGAGAAAGTTAAAGAAAAACTCAGAGCACGCCTGCTTAAGTCAAATTGTCATACCAATATGGTCATCTCCCAAGTCTCACAAATATCTATTGCTGCTCTCATTTGATTCCCTGCACTGTTTTTCCAGCATCGCTTTGAAATTGTGACTTTCCATTGCATATATCAACTCATTAAGAGAAAGCAAGAATGGTTTTTACATTAAAAAAAAACAAACAAAAAAAGGTTTTCAATTTTGAAAATACCTAGAAAAGGCAGTAACTGAGCTTCCATAAGAGTGATCAGCAAGGGGGTTTTTGTTTCATTTTCTTCTGCCCACCGCTCAAGCCAATGAACAGGAAGACGTTTACCAAATCAACAAACCTGTTCAATTTGGTTTTTTTCCCTAAAACAGGGTTAAGCAGCCTGGATAGTTTTGATGCAGACTGGACTGCACAGGGATCCTTTGTTTACTTCAAGCAAATGTCTCTGCATTCCCTTCACTCCCTGGCATTTGGCTGACGCGTGTTCCAAGCAGCCTCGCTGTCGGGCTACTTGGACATCGACAACAGTAAGTTCACCTGAAAGACAAAATGAAAGCCTACGTTAGACAGAGAAGCCAAGTTTTAGAACTGATGTGTCATGTTTTAACCTTTAAACAGGATTCATAGGAAGTACATTAATCAGAAGACAGTTACAAAACAACAGTCAAAATTTTCAGTCAAATGCCTACTCACAGGCTTTTTAAAATGCAACTGATGACCATGCTGACCTCTCATTTTGGCAGCCACCAACTACTGTGATAAACTTCTCAAGGTGACTTCAGGTGTTGTCAAGAAATTCCAAAAAACAGGCACACTGGCAAACAATGTTACCATTCACCTCAAATATCTGAAACATACTTGGAATCCTCCACAGTACTTGTTTCCCATAGATACAATATGGTTTCCTACACACTTCAGTTTGTAGGATAAGTGATCCTAAGGTTTATCAGATAAATAATTAGAGGAAGCCATCTCCTCCAGGATAACCTCACCTCCTTATGGTACATCACTCCCACTCCAGGACAGTTATCACACATGGCTGTGGCCACACGCACTGCAGCCAACATCCTCTAATCCATAAACTAATTACCTGTTTAAACCATCCTGTGATAATCAAGAGTCTACCTACATTCCTAGACTACTAGGGTCAAAGTGACATTTTTAAAAGCCTACTTGGTTTCTGACAGAGAATCCTAATAGAGGGAATTCTTAACCCAAACTATCTCTGAGACTACAGACCACGTAGGGTTACACTTCTATAAACACCTGCACATTTTCTCACTACAATTCACTTTAAATGCACTCTAGTAATTCATTCTTGTGCTTCCTAAAAGTAAAAGCTGCTGCTTTTTGTATTTGTCAAAAGAAAGACTGCCTTCAAATGCAGTTTTTTTAAGGCATATTCACTGGCTTTGACACCTTTCCAAGAAGACAATGCCAGGAAATGGCAAGACTCTTCTACAATGCTGTACGACTCAATCCCCAGCAACATCAATCACCACCTTGGTTTAAGAAAATCTATTAGACATTCATTAAAAAAGCCCAACCAAACAAAGTCCTCTCCTAGCTGAGAGTCTTAAGATCAGATAAAGCCCAAAGTTTAATCATCCAGGATTAGGGGGGATAAGAAATAAATAAGGATACTGAACACTGAAAATACAAAAAATGAAAAAAAATCGATGTTTATAAAAGTCAGTCACATGAAAGAGCAACTGATAAAATAGGGACCTTCAATATATACCTGTTCCATTGAAGGACAAGCTATGATCTGGAGGTCTTCATTACTAAATTCTTCCTTTAACAGAGCATGGAGTTTCTGGAACATTTGCTGAATGTTATTCTTTTAAAGATAAGAAGAAAAAAATCAATATTAAAAAACACAACACCCATCTTAAACCAGAACAAACACAATGTACATGGAATAGCTATTGAAGTGACCAAGTAGGGAGAAGCAGTCAAGCTTAAAGAGCTTTTTTTCTAAAACAAGCCCCAAAACAGCTACAGGAATCCACGTTAGTTATGAGATAAAAACTTCAGTTAGATGTGCTAAAGTGAAACACGGAGTCCTACAGACTTAGCCTGGAAGTTTAAAACTCAAGCTTGGCTCTCCTGGTTGCTTACAGCAGGTTTTCCTCTCAATCTGTATCACCCTCTCTGCCTCTGGTGCTCTTGCCTACGCACAACTGACCGAAATCAACTGGTTGGTGTGGGACAGAGTTAATTTTCCTTTTGGAAGCTCATTTGGTGCCAGGTGGAAGATGCACACAATAAAGAGCAGCAGTTACTTCCCTGTAGTATCCATGTGTTGCACAGTACAAGTGAGAGCAGTACAGCTGTTTGGATTTGGCTTTTTTAAGCTAAAGCTATCACCATGAAACATCTACAGGAAAACATGGCAGCAATACTCACCCTGACTGGCTTAAACAGAATTAATTCTGTATCTTTATTGGACAAATATAAGGACATGCTTCGTAAAGTTGATGGCAACTTTGTTTTTATTGTCTTGTAAGTGGAAGAGACCAGATCATTGATCTTTGCTGAAAGTAAAAGAAAATTTGTTTAACAGACTAAAATGGAGTTCTGCTAGCTGAAACCTACACTCCAAAAAATCACCTCCACTCTCCTGGGGCCGATCATTACCAGAAGTTTGAGTGGAAGGGAGAGAGGGGGCGCTGGGCTGTGCAGTGTAAAACCCATCACAGGACCACAGCCTGCCAGACACTGCTTCCCCTCCCTGCAGAAAATGCAGCCATCCCATTTCTGAAAGCTACTACATCCTCCTGAGGTTTCTGAAATCACAGCCCTCCAATAGCAACTAAGTTCTACACAGGCTACCTCCCAGGATACCTAACTGGAAAAGCAGCTGCTGGGAAACAGTGCTAGCAAAGAGATCAGAATCACAAATCCTCCTAATTGGTTATAGGCCATGTCTGTGAGAGGAAAGGCTGCACAGAAATCTGGATTTTGAATTAACCAGACAGGAATCCTCTGTCAGACAAGATTTTCTTTCTTTATTGCTAGGAATTTTAATGATTTTACAAGATCATTGCCTAAAGGCCAGGGGAAAAATACATTTTGTAGTTTTAAAGTACTGAAATCAAAATCCTATGTGGGTTTTTACCCCCCTCAACTTCCGCCACATCTAAATTTTCTGCCTAGTCCCACTTCCCAGACAAGTGACTCCAGGAAACAGCAGAAACTCTGCTTCGATTTGCTTCTACACACATAATTATCTCCAAACAAACATTAAAAAAACTCCTGAAGAAGAGGGAGATATTAAGTAGAACCTCAAGTTAGCCCTTGAGAGTGTCTGACCCATGGAGCAGCACTGAATTATGTATGAACATGGCTGGCTTTGCATCTTAAGAATATGATGCAATAGAAGGTTCCAGTGAATGATTTGGAACAATCAGAGTTTTTCATCCAGAAGCACAACTTTGTAAAGTGAAGAGCAAAACAACCAAGGAGCATCTAAAACTGCTCCAAATGTTCCTATGAAGTGTTCACATTTGAATTTTTAAAAAAGAGGGAAACAAACCCAGTTTCCATTTTTGCATGGCAATGGGAAAACTCAAAACAAAGTAAATACCAAATGTACAGACAATAAGGGCTTCAATGAAGATTCATTCTTCCCTACACAAGTAGAAGCTTTATCCTAATGTAATTAATTAATTCCTTAAGCACATTCTGTAAGCAGTTGCAGAAATGCTGTTTACATGCAAGAACAATTACAGCTTGAGAAATACTCAAGGCATTCATCTACTGCACCAATTAAATACATATTCTGAAGTTTGACAGGTTTTTAGAGCTGCCTTAAGACATTTCAAATGGCACACAGGCTCAAATGGAAGCCAGGATTTGCAAGAAAAAAGTAGACAGTTCTTATATGTAGAATTTTTCAAAATCAATCACAGTCTCTCAGTCCAAGTTATTCTGACCACCTCTTCAGATTCCTAATAGTAACATGAATATAAACCAAAGTAAATACCTGGCTGTGCCCAAGGTTGCTGTGAAAGGCTGTAATTGGGACCTCCTTGAGTGGCCATGGTTTTTAAAGCAGCCACCTAAAAGAAGTAAAATCAACAAAATTATGTTTCTTTCAGTTGAGTTCGCAACAAAATAACCAACTAAAAATTGCACAACTCTCTTGAGATACCACAGTGTACAGAATCTCCACTGATCTGTCTCTTCTATGACCTGACTTAACAACACACAGGGGAAGCAGCTTGACAGAAATGCAATTCAAAATTACAACCGTGATCAATTCTTGAAAGTGAAATTCAAAATGGGATTAAATTTACAAAGATGCTTAGGCACCTAAGGATACAAAACCTCAAAAGAGACTTATCCTTAAGCAGCTTAGTCAAATTCCCCAGATTCCCAATGAATCACTGAGATCACTCAGACAATCTATCAATCTCACCAGTTACCGATCTATATTTTAGGCATGCCACTGACCCCTACCCCAGCATGACAGGCATGAGTAAATTTAATACTGTAATCTTCTAAATTCTTAAAAAATCAGCAGCTGGGATAGCTGCAGTCCATGCAAAGCTGTAGCCCCAGTTTCTAGGAGGGCATGTCACTTATTCTCAGGACCTAAGGTTCAGAATAGATCCTGTTGAGAGGTTTTCTCACTACGAATCCTGGCCTCTAGAGCAGGTTCTAGAAAGAAATGCTTTGTAACAAGACATCTAATACTCTAACACCTCCCTCAAGAACACACATGACCCAAGACTGTTTTTCAAGGCTTACAAATGCAATCAAAGTAGTTCCTGCAGAAAGAGAAGCTCCTGCCAACCTTCACACACTTGCTACAATTCAAGGAAAAATTAAAGCTTCCTGATCAAAGAACACAAGGGTTGCTTGTAAAAACAAGCTATGACATGTTCCTTTAACCCCATTAATCTCAAAAATGCCTGGAAAATTGCTGTTGGAACTTAAAGGAAAGCACATTATCTTCAGCTAATCACACAGCACTAGCAGATTGTCTAATACCCAATTTAAATACCAATTCCCTTATCCTGCCAGTACTTCAGTTAGGTTAACAAACAGACACCACATTTGTACCTTTGTCATGAACTCCTCCAGTTGGTCTATAAACTGTTTGGTTTGCTGCTGAATAAACTGCTCACAAGCTGATTTCAGATGACGATCTACATCTTTCTTGGAGTCGATATAATGTTCTCTGATTTCTGGAGTACCCTTGAACAGAGAACAACAATTCTCTTCTTTTTAATTGCCAGAGATCACCACACACTTTATGACCCAATTTTTCTTAATGCAATAAGACTCTGCATTACCTCCAGTAAGAACTGTATCAAGGCGTTGTTGCTGTTCAGTCTAAAAAATCTTGAAACTGCCTTAGGATTCAGGATTTTAAATGCTGCATCTGTGAATCAGAAAGTCACTCACACTGTAAGTCAATGCCACTCAGCTCCAGGAACTACAAACTATAATCACTCATTTATGCATAAATATGGCCCAGCATGAATGATTATGACTGCAACATTAATGACTCTAGCACACTCAGAGTGGATGCACAAGTGCACATGCACAGAAGCACACAAAGCTTAATTCACTACTTTTCAGTGGCACCTATGGTACACCTGTACCTAACAGATGAACAGTCTAAACAGATAAGTACATTACAAGAAACTAACAAGTTGCTGATATTAACTGCAGTGCTATAGCCATGAGGTCTCTTTTTGTGTGAGGTCTCTTTTTCTTCTTACTGTAATCTACAAGTGGAAAACTTACATAAGGTATTTAGGCATTTACAAACAAAAATTTTGCACACATTGCCTGGGAAAACCAACTACAGTTGCATGAAATAACTTTTAACTGGCACTTTTTTCTTCTGTGCTTAGCTGTTTTACTTAGGACAAAACAACAGAACATCACGGTTGATAAACATTCATGTTTATGTTCTCTACACAAGTCTCAAGAAGGAAAAGCAATAATGTCTGTAAATAACACAAGATACTGAAATTACACCTATAGTCTCAACAGGATGCTGTCACACTGAAATACAATCAAATTGGGAAAAAGAAAATTATTAGTTACAGTATAGCTTTTTACCCTACTGTCAGCCATTTATCATCCTACACATCTATCTTTTTTTTTTTCACTTCAAAAGGAATTCTGCACTCTGTATAAAACAGGAGGAGGGAAAAAAGAAATAAAAGAAGTATTTTCTGAGATATTAAATAAAAATAGAATGCCAAATATATAGGTTTGTAGATTTTGCACTGAAATAAGAATCTGCACTCTTACTCAGTGAAAGGTGAACACAGAGCAAGATTATTTTTGTTCTCTGAATTTTTTACCAGCAATTTGAGGAATTCCAAAGATTTCCCAAATTCTTGATCAGAAGACTATGAGCTAGTCCTTTTTCCCACCTAATATTTCAGTTACATGAACCTTAACATTATACTACTTCAAAGAAATTATGACTTTTACCGTAAGCAGTACCACTTCATCTGTAAATACCAAACTAAATCTTAAACCTGTGTGCAGGAAGTTTAGCTAGAACACAGTAAAACTATTAGCCATAATATTTTTCCTCAACAACTTATCCCAAATATAAGACCCCTACTGGCCTATGCTACATCACAGTAAGAATTAAGCACAACATCCATCTTTTCAACACCACTACCACCACCACCCAATACAAAGAAAGTGTTTTCCATTACTTACCGCTACCACCTGCAAAGCACTGGCTGGCACAAAAATTTATTCCATTAAATGAATATGGAGAACAAACTTGTGTGTCAGCCAGGACAAGACACCAAAAGGATGTATTTGCCCTTTAACCTCCAGTCAACTAGAAACCACTCAACAGGTAGGAGGTTTCATTGATGTTCAAATGCAACAAGTGAAATGGTTAGTTTAAGAAATGCTTGCTTCAGAGTTAAGACTGCAGCATATTAGCAGGAAAGAGAAGTTATTTCTTCCGCTTTCTCTTCTGGAATGGAAGGAGAGAAACCTGACATGCTTCCAATAATTTTTCCCATTATCCTTACAACTTGGAAAGTGCATGACAGTTGAATTTTGTGTTAAGAGTTTTTTCCCTGAATTTTATAAGGGAATAATAGTACAATTTCAAAAACCATGACCATGGCCACTACTTCTATTTTCCTACGAGAGACATGCTCGCTACATAATACCGTAATACTGATACTGTTCATTGAACTTGTAAAATAAGAAATCCTTCTCAAAACAACTCACAGAAAGGTCCTGGAAATCTTAATTTGCTCTAGCTAAGTTGACTATGTATTGTTAAATTCCCCTGCAAAGCAGCAGTAAGGAAAGATATTCCTTGAACAGGCCAGAAAAGAGAAAAGACAATTCCGTGCAATAGAAATGTAGACTATTTAGCTGTTCTTAAAAAAGACTGGATAAATGAGTTAGGTCAGCAGTGAAAGCAGGCAAACACATTTCATACAAAAATAAAGAATTTATTAGAGACATGTTGAATGCCCTGAGTAGGAGAATGGTTCTGGGTTTTTTTTCAGAAAAGCTAGAAACAAAGCAAGAGATTAGAAAAAGCATACAGGTCATTGCAAGTGAACATAAAATAAACCCAAAATTTTTGCTGGCACAAAGGGAGGACAATCCCATCCCATTCTGTAGCCAGCATCTGTTTAGTACCTCTAGTTTTCTTAAGGTCCAGGGAAATTTCCTTAATGGTGAAATCAGTGTGGAAAGGAGCAATTTGTTCACGAAGAATCAGAAGGTGTTTTATTAAGAAAAGCTGTCCATCAACCTGGGTCTACAGCACAAGAGAAAGAACATGCATTACATGTAAAAAAAATACCCGAACAATTAAATAAGGAGCAAAGTTTCAATGTTTCCACTTTTATTATTTAACAAGCTTTTTCCATTAGTCTGTAGTGTGATTAACGACACTCTGGGATCAACAAATCCCACTTCTGTACAATTCCTAATACACTGCACTACAGAAGCATTACTTCTACTTTAATGGGATATTTCATTCCCATTTCTTAGAAGAATTAAATTACACAGCCATATTACTAAACATCCTCATTAAGTAAAGGTATCCACTATTTGAAAGATACAAATTTATTCTTCTTCAGAGAGAGGAATAATTTCGTTTAATTCATATAATTTATAGTTGAAAAACATGAGGTTCTAAATTTGTTTTCATCATTACAATGACTAAAAAAAGTCAATGTTCCTGTAATAATCTTGATTAACTGTGCTGTTCTGTGAAGGTCTTACAACGCATTTTTCTCATGTCATTAAACACAAAGCTTAGTTAATTCCTAAACAGTACAGCAAGATACAAAAAGAAAAAGAAGGCCAAGTTCAGTCCATCTGAATGATGCATTTTGCACTGCTTGTTATTTTAACTACATGCTTTATACCACGTGCGGGTTTTAATCTTTAAAGTTCATTGAGGCCCCTTGAGGTAAAAGGAGGAGGACTATAGAACTCAAATTTGCTTTTGCAAGCTGGAGGAGGACTTTCCTTGATATAATGTTTGATAAAACAGAAAAGAAGAAAATCAGATTTAAATCTGCAGTTTCAACAAACAGAAATTTCACTAAAAATGAGTGGTGGAAAGGGCTTATTGAATTCTTTGGGGTTGGTTTTGGTTTTTTTTAACTCTTATATGCATCATTTTACCAGATAACATTAAATTAACATGAATCAAGAACAAAGTGGTAAAGATCCTAGTTCTTGGCCAACCTCTTTAGGGTTCATTGCAGAACAAGTTTCATTCTCTGCAATACTTTTAAATCAATGCTGGCCAGGTATTGCTGGAACTGGTATTTAACTGTAGAATTCTGAATCAGTTACACAGGAAATAGTTATCTACTCAAGCTAAAGGGAAATGTAGCTTGCATTCCTTTTTAAAGATGCTATTAACACATTTTTTAAAGGACACTCAAAAGAGACACTTTAAAACAGATAATTTGCAACCATTTTCATTACTAAATATTTACTGCTTATAAAAATCCAACAATTTTAGCCTACAAAGACTTTTCTTTTTTAATTCACTTCCTGGCTGTTAGGAATTAGCAAATTACAACAGGATTTAAAGGAACTGTGACAGGGAAAAAAAGTTTACTCCAACTACTTAAACATAGTTAAAGTGCAAATGACTTAATGAATCTGCATTGAATTCTGAGCAACACACCATATCAAACCTTTAGATAATACAGTTCTGAGCAAAGAATACTTAAAACTTCTTCCCAGTGAACATAAGTTAGAAAGATTTTTTAAAATTCAAACAATAGAGGCAGAGAAAAAGAGAAAAGAGTAACAGACAGTGAAAATAAATACAAAGTCCGCTAGCAAAAATTTCCTTTAGGCATCACTTCACTGAATTCTCATGAGTTAGAGCAGCCTGTAAACATGATTGCTGCAATCTGTATTCCACCTTTTCAGACAGGCTACCATGTGAATCATTATCTTTGCCCTGCAATACATTAACCATAACTAAGAACTGGCAAATCCATCAAGTCTCTGGGGGCAGAGCAACATGCTTTAACTAAGATTTTAACAGAATTCTGAACCACTGCTTCCTGACTTTAGATATACAAGGGGCTGGGGGCTGTGGAAATCATACCCAAAGCACAGATTCTGACCTTGTTTTTGCTGATGGAATCAGCAGCTCCCAGCAGCGACTGGATGCAGGCAGATAAGGCCTCTTGTGATAATCCCTGAAACACTGCCCTCTGCAGGGAAGAGGAAAAGGAAAAAAAGACCAACAAAAGAGGTGTTATCAAAGCTTAGGCAGATTTTTAAGAGTTGCACTTCGTGAACTACGCGTTTACCAGCTTACTAAACTCCAGATCAACTAGCTACAAACATCTTGGCTAAGTGCAGGGACACAGGATGGAGCATTCACATACAAAAGTTTGCTACAAGCACACAGGCTGGATGCAGGTACCCACACAAGCCTGCCCAGCTCACCCTGCAGCTCTGAATTGGCACCTGGGTAGCGACACGGTCACTGACACCTCACACATTCAGAGCCAACAGCATGAATAGTGTGTGTGCTGGGTAACCTGACCAGACACTCTTTGTGTGTCAGGGCAAATACCTGTGCGTGCAAGCTACACCTGCAACAGACATGAGATCATTCGAGTGAGCGTAACCTCAGGGAGACTCAAATTACCTCACATTTGTGACAGCTTAGTAAACAAACATGACAGCTGCCATGGCCCAAGGGACATGGAGCAAGTCCTTAAGTGGCAGCAATATGATCCTGTGGCTGAGCCAGCCATAGGAACACAGCTCGCTCCCACCAGCACTGCAACAGAGCCCTGACTGCCGCAGACCTGCCAGCACCACTTCATTCACTACTCCCCATCTACAGGGTGCAGGCAAAGGGTACCAGTTATGCTACAGTGTCTCAGGGGAAAACTAAATTAACCTCTGTGCAGATACACTGTAAACAAGCCTTGCAAACAAGGCAGAAATCACCTCACTTACAAAGGACTAGCTGAAAACAAGGGCAAATATTCATCTATTTTAGAGGGATTAATATTTCAAGCAATAAAGCATTAGTATTTTCTGGCTTCTTTTTTAGTAATAGCATCTTGGCAGGAGTTATGTGTAACACACATCAAAGATATTTTGAAATCCATTGAATGTGTCTAATAAAGATACAACACATGCAGAAAAGCAAAAACACTTGCATTAGTTTCCTCAGAGACTTAGCAGCCTTATATGCTGTTAAGTGAGCAACACAAAACAGATTCTAACGGGAAAGTCTTAAAATATGTGTTAAGTATTGCTTTTGTTTCTGATAGACATGCAGATTTCCACTGTCTTAAACTTTGGAAATGTGTTCCTACATCTTGGAACATGAAGAGATGTGCCACAAAAAAAATTCAGAACATTTTCAAAATGTAGAAGCAGCACAGTCACCATTTTTAAGACCAGACACATCACACAAACACACTGAACCCAGTAATTTCAGCAATAAAATAATTCTCTGTAATTGACCCAGAACTTTCTATTTTTTCTCGTCCTATTCACTCAGATTTTGTGAGACCAGTATTTTGAACATCAGACACTGAATTATTTCTGTAACAGCAAAAGCAATAGATGTACAAATCAGTGCCATTTTTCTAATTCTACAAATATGAAATTGTCTTAGAAATGACGACCTAAATTTGTCAGTTTGTTTTACATAAAGATAGCAGCAGAAAGACCAAGAGGTTAGAGGCCAGTAATTGTCCATTCCTAGTTTGAATTAAAATATTTAGACATGATGCTCTACACACTTTATATCTTCATCTTAAAAATTAGATCAAGAAATTTTTGCATACATCTATACATCTGTACAGTTTGGAGAGACACACTAGAGTCCTTCTGACAGTAGGATACCACATTCCATGCAGATCTGCAGGTGAAATCGTGCTCTGATGCCTGGGATTAAGGGATTCAGCTGAACCTGTTTAAAAGCAAAACACACACATGAAAAGCTTGCCCATCTGTCCTTCCAACCAAAGGAGACTGTAATATCAACTGTAATATAAAATTGCATTTTATACTCTCTACACAGAAATGTGACATTTTATTTTACCCAAACAGGTTAATTTTTTTTTTTTCCTTCTGACCAGGTCAGTACTAGATTTCTGATGTGAATCAAGCACAAGGCTGTGAAAGACATGAATTTGCTTTCAGGGGTGGCCCAGCTCGACCTTTTTAAATGAGTTAGTGTTACAAGCATGTCTCCAATGACACACACTTCCCACTCAGCTAAACAGCTGAAATGATCAGTTACTGAAAAAAAAATAGCACAGGAGAAAAGAGGAAAAAGAAATGGTTAGAGATCCTGGAATTACAGGAAATGCTAAGGAAAAAAAAAGGAAAAAAAACAATATTTATTCACTCTTTCCTTTCTGCTGGGGATAATCCTACATGGATTGAACAGTTGCAAAAAATATAGGGTTTAAACATAATTTATAAGCTGTAAAAATAACAGCAAAACCAATTTTGTCAAGAGGTTGTTGTAAACATAAAAAAGTGCTCCTCCTGGGTAACCTTCATAATAACACAGTATGCTCAAAATGGATTTTCACAACACCTGACAGACAGAAGTCTGTTTTCATTTTGTCCTTAAATCAAGTTGGGAAACAGCTGAGTCAATAGCATCAGAACTCTGATTTCAAATACCAACCCTTTAAAAAAAAGTAAAATTTTTGTAGTTTCACCTGAAGATGGAAAATGCACTTGTGTTTATGTGATCAGTGAAGAAATCATCTG
Organism: Fringilla coelebs; assembly: GCF_963513975.1. Taxonomy (NCBI): domain Eukaryota; kingdom Metazoa; phylum Chordata; class Aves; order Passeriformes; family Fringillidae; genus Fringilla; species Fringilla coelebs. The sequence goes on along the minus strand of NC_140029.1, from coordinate 61,916,673 downwards.
AAATGATCCACTAATATCTTTCTACCTCTTGCAACTATAAATTTATTGTCACAGTAATTAGAAAGCCTGTGAAATCTTATGATATCAGTTTGAGGTTCCTAGGCCATTTATTAGTCACTTCAGCTACTCCTACAGGTCCTGAAATGGGAGAGGCACCTCTGAAGGACAAATAATCCAAATTATCTCAGACACATATCTCCAAATTATACCATATAGGTTCCTTCCATCTCCTGAGTGCAGGTGAGATTTAAACGACTTGCAAATTCCATACACCTGGGGTGAAGTACAATGAACTCCATTCTCAACGGGATTTGTGGAGCCCAGCTAGAAACACCTCTGCAGACTTTCCAAGCCAAAAGCAAGAAACTACCATGTAATCAAAAGGAATACAAGAAATGAGCGATAAAGAACTGAGAAAGATGTGCTGGGTAAATAACAACATTGTACCACTCTGAACAATAATAAAATAAAATGAGAAATTCTTCATGGATATTCAATAGTAATTTAAAAATTTCTAACACTCAAATGACTGGCATCAGAACAGCCACATTTTATGAAATTTTATTCCAGTTTGCTATAATTTACAGACACATGGGTCACATGCTTAAAATGTCAAGGAGTAAATTCTGAATTATTTTAAATACTGATAATTTAAGAGACATGCCTGACACACCAAATCACCTTTCCCATTTTAGCACAGCTAACAAACAAAAGCATCCTCAAATACATGTCTTGATGGCAGGGACACTTTTCAGGGGAGAAAACAAAAGCTCAGGTTTATACAAAGTAAAATAGATGCTGTTGGTTGCAAAAGTAGTTGCTTCATATAACAGCCTGTACTAGAAGCACAAAGAAGTAGCACCAAAAGAACAACATCAGGCTGTTTCTCATCTAAAATACAAAACTAAAACTTTGAGACAAAATTCACCTCTAAAAATTGCTTATGAATTTGTCTAGGAAAATAACCCATGCAAGTTTCTCACAGATGGTTCAAGTTAATGCTCACATTCCATGAACTTTATGCATTAATTTGACAACATGAGATGTATTCCATACCAGATTTAACTAAGCTGCAGGACTCGGGATCTTCTAACCGGACATCTGAAAATGAAGCCTCAGATGGCAGCTTCTTCTGTTCCTCTTTCAAACTCTGTGCAATTTGCTGCAAAGAAAAATACACAATAATATTTTAATATCACATAACACTGCTTTTATAACAGATATTGCATGCTGAATTGCAAAAGAAATCAGCTACACTCAGCTCCCAGTGTTTCAAAGACATTTAGAAGAAATAGGCAAATGTTTCCAAAACAGTGGCGGAAATATGCATATGATAAAGATTCACAAATATCTGTGTAAAGTATCTGTGTAAAGCACTGCTCTTTCCATTTTGCCTGCGTTACTGATCTCTCAATAATGACCTATAAAGCCACTTAGAAAGAAAAGTTCAAAATAGGGTAACCCAGTTCAACACTTACTTGGATTTTAAAGAGATCATTTTTTATGGCTTTATTTCCATAAATGACATGTGCAGATGGCCCAAAAGTACTGTCTAGTTTATTCCCTGCGGGAGTTCAACCAAATGCCTTCCCCTAACATTACTCAACATTTCCACACTTCAACCTTTTCCACTACTTGGTTGGCTTCAAAGCAACAAGAGGCAGCAAGAATGGGCAAAGAACTGCATTAATATTTGAGCAGAACAGCACAAGAAACATTTCTGCCCTCTGCTTTTAACATTTTAATAATTCATTTACTAAGACAGAAGGTCTCTCTAAATAGCAAGGTTTTGAGGTTTAAAAGCAATCAAGTAGCAAAATGAATCTCAAACCAGGCAAAAACTGAAGTCTTATGAGGGCATATGAAGAGCAGCATAATTTCTCAATTTGGAATGAACTTTCTCTTCCTTAACTGAAGGGCCACAGGACGTTTGTTAGAAAATAAGGCCTCATACGGACCAAAGAGGAGAATCACTTGCCTGAAGATGTTTACTAGTCCTTAAACTTTCAGTACAAAGAGCATGCACTCAACAGACTCACTAGCTTCAGGGTTTAAAACCCCATGGATATTCAGGGTTTAAAACCCCACAAAATTGCCAGAGTACAAACTGTAGTATAAATAAAAGCTGCAGATGTATGTGTATGAAGACAATATCACAGCAACATGAGTTCACTGCTGGTAATTTTCTCACAGTGTTTTCTCTGTTTGCAGGCAAGCCTTGAGCCCAGTAAGGTACAGTCACACAATATTAATGTCTTTCAGCCCACAGGAAAATACATGTACTTTAGGGAGGGAGGGAGAAGAGAGAGATAAGACAGACAGACAGATAGATAGATAGCTTCTGTATTTTTTATAAGTAATGTTCTGATTCTGAAGTCAAACAGCAGCTTCTCTACCAACTGGTCAGCTGGAACTAAGTCCTACAATTTTCTAAACACCGCCAGCTATTCTGACAGCTAGGTGAAAAGCAGAATACAGCAATAAAATTTGGATCTTGCCAGTCCATGTTGGAAAGGCCATTCTCAGTCACCTCAGTCCTTTGACAGCTTGGGCCTCCCATTATAAAGTGAATGGCAAGAGTTATTTAGTTATTTGAAGGGGGATCTTTACCATGCTTTACTGCTTCCATGTAGTCTTCATGCAGTTGTACCTTGTTCTAGACAAAAACTCATTAAAGGTTTCTGATTGGGCATTTATTTATTTCTGTGAGTTGTTTCATTCTGAAACTTTCATCAATAGAGTAATAACCTTTAAAAGTAAGTAGAATTAGTTTGATCCATTTCAACAAGAACATTGACTCAAAGGGCTTGGAATGACTAAAAAATGGCTAATACTGATAAGAACTTGAAAAGGGCCTCTGGAAGCCATTGCTAACATGTTACATTATCTAAAGCAAGTCTCCTCTCACACTGTCTGAGCACAGGGTACACACATGCCTACCAAAAGCTAGTTGACTGGCAATTCTTAAAACAAACTTGCAGCTAACTGGGACTGTCTAAAGCATCTCTTCAATTCCAGATGAACTAGAAAATACATTGGGTAATACCTATTACTTATGAATGTAAATAAAAATTCAGAAGCTTCAAGTTTTGATAAAACTGTCAATTGTGAGAACTGTTGCCATAGTAACTAAGTTTAACATAAAACATTGACATCTCGTTCAGGGCCATAATTTAATCAGCAGGTGTCAATTTAAAAATGCCAGTAACACTAAGTACACCTAAGAACAGGAAAACCCAAGCTGCAAAGCACCGTACTGCACAACTGCATACACTGCATGCACAAAGTCAAGGACAATAAAAAAGCTGAGGCTGTACCTCCATCATTTCCAGCTTGTCAGGATAGGCGAGATCGCCCGGCGCGGGCTTGTAGCCGGTGATGTCAGTCTGAATGTAAATGTGCGTCCTATAGACAAGGCGCTCCTGCACATCTTCCAACATCTGCTTGACACCAGCTGCAAATGCACCCAGTTGTTCAGCTAACAAAGGTAAGAAAAGGCACAAACTTGTTAATGACAAAACAAGCTTATAGAAACACAAGTTTGAAGTATCACATATAGGACCATAAAAACCTGGCTTGCTGCCGATGGAGTCGGGCTATTTTTGGAACAGCGGCATGCAGACAAATTTGTGACAAACAAGGAATTTACTGAACTCCATGCTGCGGTTGCTATGGCTCCCCAGATTTTCATTAGGCTATGAAAATGCAACCTCACACTGATGACATCAGATGCCTTGTTAGAATTAAGGGTTCTAATTATTTCAGACCTGGGTACATTAAATGGAATTTTGGTGGGAACAACAAAGCAAGGTGGCTTTGGTTCCATCACAGCCAATACCCATGGTGTGACTGTTGGGAGCTGATAAAAACAGATAAACCAATGCAGCTCACATCAAACTGAAGAATTATTGTATCAGCCCAAATTTCAGTAGTAGTAAGACACTTCTTATGATAAGCCAAATGATTAAGTCAACAAATTTTTGCTCATTCCCAAGAGTGTTACAATTATACTTCCACAAAAGTGAACAATTCTTCATGATTACTGGCACAGCTTCAGTGACAAGGAGCTACACTGGGTGATACACCAGGTACCAAGGACAATTTCTATTTACTGCCTGGTGCAATAAAGACTGTGAAAGGATTCCATTATGCACCGATCATACTATGAAATGAGACACCAGGTTGGCTCACTCCTATGAGACTTTGGGCTCTGCATACTTGCAAAACTCCAAAATCTACACTGCCACTTAACTCCTCTGCCGAAATTACAATTTCTAATCTGGGAAACATGACATTAGGAAGAATTGAAAAAAAAATCAGTTTAATTTCCTTTATCATCATTATGCAGAAAGCTCTACATGGATGATGCATTAGCAGGGCCAAGTGAAGTAGTTCGTTAATTTAAAAAGCTAATTTAAATCAACCCTGGTGCATGCATATACACTGGGTGGATGCTTGCTAGCATTTGTACAATCTAGAGAAAACATGACTAACATCAATACATTAATTAAAATTATGCTATGCACAGACCCAAATATACAGACTTTCACTATAAATGAAAAAGCATAATTAATTTTACATAAACATGTCAAATATGAGATTAGTTTAAGATCCACTAGAAAGAAATAAACATATAGAATTTCTGAATATGCAATTAAATAATTTTATCAGTTAAGAAGACACTTAAAAACAATAATCTTAAGTCTATGAGTTACCATTGTTCTGTACATGATCCTCAAGCATCTCATTTTTGAGAATCCCACAGAGCTCAGAAAGTGTCTCTAAGTGAATGACATGGATGATCATTGGCCTCAGGACATCATACAATGAAAGACACAACTTCTCCAAGAGTTCACTAAGAAGAAAAAATAAAACAAAGCAAAATACTTTCGGGATCCCCAAAAACCAAAAGAAAATTTTATCACAAACATAGATTATTTTGTGGCAAAAATTTTTGAAAGGAGGGAGAGAAAAAAAGTGTCATAGAAGACTTCAGACAAGACTGTTTAAAACATAAACCCACTATTTCCTACAAAGTAAGAAAAGTTTTCCTTTTAAAAGATGTGGCATATCAACTGCTTAAAAATGGTGTTACAGTTTTTAATTAAATTTAAAATAAAATTTTAAAAATCCAAATAAACAAAAAAAAAATCTATACAAACCAACAACTCAACCTGTCACAAAGGGAAGACACTGCAGCCTGGTTTACTTGGCTTCTGTGAAAAAATAAATGCTCCTGCTGAGTTCAGAATCATAACCCAAATTTTCCCTTGAGAAAAGGCTCATCTGATTGCAAGGATTCAACAGTGTAATACAGTCAGGAGCACACAAAGAGGGATGCAGGAGGAGAGCTTGCTAATATTTTCTGTCATAGCTACCAACATTTCAGAGCACACTTTCCAATCTAACTCAAGTTATGACATCAATGCAGTGGCACACCACTGCATCCACTGAAGAAAAAACCATTGAAGAAATCCCACTTCAATGGATTTTTTTCTTTCATGTTCGAAGTGATGCATATCTTGGTTAAGACACCAACAGCACTCACTCTAGACATTTTTACCATTCTCAATGCTCCCCTCACTAATCACATATTAGGCACTATTGCTATTGCCAGTAGCTGAAAATTCAAGTAATTTCCCAGTCAGAGTTGGAAATAGAAACATCAAGAACACTGGAGTAATTACAGTGTGATAAAGATATTGAGTTTACTGCACAATTTGGTTTTTTTCAAATTCACAAAAAATGTCTATTAATAGGGCAATGACACTTCAGTTCCTCGGACAGGGAACAAAAATGCTCATGAAAGAATACTCAGAAGAAACACTTTGAAGCCTCTTCCTTGGCAACCTATAGCACTATAAGCAACTTGATAAAACAGAAACTCTCCATGTTAAAAGCAGAAACAAAAAAGAAAGTTTCACCAGCCTTATTACTAAGTACAATACTCAATCTCAGATCTCTACTCTTGGGTAGAATTTCGGTAAACTCTTATCTCTACATAGACACCTGGCTGTAATTTCTTCGGAGCACCTTAGCACTGCAGAAAAGAAAATGAGGTGATGTATTATGGTAAGAGAAACCTAATAGAGTAGCTACTATTTGAAACATTTCTAAAAAAATATTTTGTTTAGATGTAGGCAAAAAAAAAAAAAGGAAGGAAGTTCTTAGGAGATGAGGTAATTACATTCCATCAAAATTTAAAAAAAACCCAGAAGTCTATTATCATTCTTGGTGTGAACAGCACTAGTGACAAGATTTCTGGCTGAACAACATTTTACACTTGATTTCAATTAGGGATGCTCAGTCCAGGATTTGGACTGACATAGCTAAACTGATTCTTAAGCAAATTTATTTCAGTCACCTCGATTCTGAGCATGCCCCACACGAGGCCACAATTCCTCAGAAAAGACTGGGCCTACTCTGGCACTGTGGTTTATCTCTAGTGAGGCTTTATGCAGTTTTGGTTTCCCTTTAGCTTTGAAGGATGGGGAGGGTACTGGGCAGTCTTTTTTTCAGGTTACACACTTGTTTAACTTAAGCTGCACCCAATTTAAAACATTGCAACACTCAAAACCAGTGTCTTGCTTAGTCACTAATAAGTTAGACTTACACTAATAAGAATACACTTAAGTTAGGAACTTCATAGCAAGGGAACATGACCTATACAAATTTCAAAATCAAGTATCAGTACTAAAACATACCAGAAAACTGAAGGAGGGGCATAATCTGTTCAAATGCTTTACCATTACAGGTTGTAAAAAACTCAACAATACTTTTACATTGCAATTACTGTGTGAAGCAGCTCCCTGTCCCTCTTTTAGGTTTAGGCACGGGAGACTGGGACACTGTTCTTGTCAAGCATCCACTACCCTGCCTTCTGTTCAGCCCAAATACAGGCAACATGCCAATATTCCTTAACAGTAAGGGCAGCTCATTAAATCCTTCCAGAAAAATAGCTGGAGTTCATCAGCCTAATTTCAGACTGAAGCAAATGAAAGCACTAGTGCAACAGGCTGTGCAAAACAGGCTGTACAAAAACAGCTGAGAGCTGTAGACTTCTACAGCTATTTTCAAAGAACCTGAATATCTTTAACTCTTTTAGACTATCCACAGAGCATTTGCAAAGATTATTTATGGAGAATGGGAACTATCAGCTTTGCTTGCAGAAAGAAGAAAACATAAGAACATCAAATTCTGATGCTAGAAGTGATTGAGGTGTTTTTTTATCTTGCTAGTTCTCACCAAACCATTTGAACATAGCTCTGTTGGCCACAAAATATTGTCTGCTACATCACAACACACTAAATACAACATCCAGTAAAACAAAACCAGCATCTACCACCTACTCCAGTTTTGGTGTTGGTTTTGTGAAGAACTCATTGTAAAGCTGGTGTTCATCCTGGCATACATGGACCATAAAGGCACAACCACTTCGTACCTGTATTCAGAGAAATACAAATACTTGATTATTAAATTCTTTTCCTTGCATCAGAATCACAAGAGCTATTAGAGGTATGATTACTATGTATTATATACTGTGTTGTGATTATTACGATTAAACTGAAGGTTTGTAAAATTCAAAAGTAATGAGATGAACTCTAAGACTAGGGGCTGAAAAGATGTTACTAGCCAAATAAAAGCTCACTGTACAACTTATGTCCCTTTTTTGCTTCTGAAATTTAAGTAACCACATTTTATGTTTCTTTTTTATCCTCCCCCCTCTGTGAGGTTTGTAACAGGGTGGAGTCTTTACAGAAACAAAACATGTATGGCTTGAAAATATTAGTAGAATGCTAATGATTCAAACTCACAGACAACAGTAACAATTCTGCATGTAAATGACTGAATTACATAAGTTCATTTTTCCTGGGGGAGAGAGGATTAAAACATGACAAAATCTTCACAACACATGACTACTTTACCTACCAGAGCACAATGATCTCTGTTATTCTGACTGGTTAATTCTGTAACAGTGCTAGCGATACTTGGACCAAGCAAAAGCTCCCGCTGGTCGAGGTAACACTGATGGATTTCATTGAGAACTTGCTGATACCTAGCCAAGAAATTAAAACAGTAACTGCATCCTGAAGATCATTTTCTGGCACACATAAAATGAATTCTAATACCCTCTTTAGGTCTATGTAATTTCAATTTTTTAAACTTTCTTTTAAACAATAATGTGTTTAACAGTACCTAAACAAAAGCAAATATTTTCAAAACTTAAAACTGTTGAAGATAAATTATGTAGACATACTCACTCTGGCATTTTTTCAGATCTTTGCTCTACTTGTTCAATAAGAGTCTACTCAAAAAAAAAGAGAAAGAAGTATTATCAGTAAATTACTTTTTTGTAGTAATTGGAAAAGAGTTCGTAGTATTTTTCTATGGATGCAATATGCAATCTTTGGACATTCACACTTGCACAATATGCAATCCCTGCATTCACACTAATAAATTCAAGCCTCATTTTCATAACTTCCTTTTTAAAAGTTAGTTACCAGCTACTTACTCTGACTTTGGGAGCAGCTGCTCTGAATTTCACATAAAACAGCGTGAAGGCATTGTCAGAATTTGGCACAGCTGAAGGATCCTGAAAGAAGAGATGAATAATTGGTTAAAAAGCAAAATACTATATTTGGCTTCTAGTATATAATGGCTGAGATAATTAGGCTCTAAAACAGGGTATTGGCTGTTTATGCTTATGCTTCCAGTGAAACAGCTCTTTGCCACTTCCCACCAACAAAGGCATGCTGGTTTCAGAATTTAAAGTCAGATGGAAGAACAAAACCCAACCCAAGCATTTCATCCAACAGCCTCTACAGGAAAAAGAACATTTTCAGTAATTATGACATTCTCCATTAGAGACAAAAATTTTCTCTGGACCTGCCAGAGAAGTAGTGATTGTTGGTCCTTAATATGTCGTACTAAAATTGAACAAATTTCCCTTTTATCTGCTGGTCCCAAGGCAGAGAAACTAAATTTCAGCTTGCATTCAAGCTACAACCAGAATATCAAGTCTTGAGGCAGCTCCCCCTACAGCTCCTCAGCCCAATGGGGCAGAACAAATTCTAGCACTAACAAAGCAGAGCAGAGACCCAGTTTGAACACCAGCTTTCCTCCCCTTATTCCTACTGAAGTGAGAGAGAAGAGATGGTCTTCTTCAGAAACATGATGGGGACAGGAAAACACCACCATCCTCACCTCCTATTTACATCCCTGTGAGCAACCTCATCATCCTTCTATAAACATACATCAAAACCTCCACTCACATGTGTGCATCACCAAAGAACATCCAGGTCTCAGTCCCTTTCCAGTCCTGACAGTCTTGTTCTGTTACAATAGGAAAACTCAACACTTGATCACAACTAAAAAACACTGGTCCAGTACTGCACTTCTAGCAGAAGGAGCCATTTAATGTTTCACAGTATACAAAATATCCCCAAAATCCCCATGTAGATGGGAAGGAAAAAGTCATCCGACTCTTAAAAGACGTATCTTTCCTAACTTAAAACTCCTAAGCAGCAATTCAAAGTCAGAAATTAGGTTATGCACTTCTTTCTGTAGACATGCTTATTATCAGAGATGTTCAATTTTGTTCAAATTCAGCTCAGTCAGGGCAATCCACTGGCATCAAACCAAGCTATGATACCTTTTTTTTTAAATAAAACCTAGTTTTGTACCAAACACAAAAAATGTTCAATGCCACTTAACCAAGATCTTCACTCCATGAATATTCTTCCACAAGTTTCCATGAACACTGCCTAAAATTCCCTTCTTTTTGGTGTGCCAGTTCTCAATTCTAGCATCTTTCAGTTTCACTGATTATCCCTCAGGACACCAAGTTTGCCTGTAATAGAACTGTGCACAAGGTACACAACAATTATTTGGAGAAAGAATCAAAGTCCATAGGAAGAGACATTCCCCTCTCCCTTCTGCTCTGCCAGAATATTGCAGCATGAGACTATCAACATTTTAACGAGACCAAAAAAACCTCCCTGCTCACATTTATGCCTACATCTCCCTGGAGTGAGGGGGAGTAAACAGCTGGACAAGGTGTCTCATCCCTGGGACACTCTAGCATCACTGTCAACACTTAAAACTGAAACAAAAAATACTCCCAAAAACTAATGGGAAACTGGCACAGTTGTTATCTGCAGCTACACAAACCACTGCAGAATAAATGAACATTTACATGACCAAGAGCACCCAAGAATACTTACTAGAATGTAAAACTGAAAAGATCACAGTATGAACTCGGAGTCGTGCTTTACAATTACCATCCAGTAACACCCAGCTCCTGTACACTTTTTTCAAGTATTCCTTTTAATCTCTCTCTGTCTCCAAAGCAATCCACCTCCAAAACAAAATAGCACAGTACCTCTATTTCTCTTGTGCACCTTCCACATTTGGCAACACACCAACAGACAGTTCAGAGCTCCAGTGCACACTCTGGTTCAGGAAAGCAACCGTCTGGCCATCTGGTGTCTCTAAAACAGTCCTTCATCCATCCCTGGCCTTCTTACTACATTACTGCTTGCCTACTTCAATTCACTGACTTCATCTTCAATTTCCCTCATTTTTTAATTATTACTACTTTTAAATCTTTTGGATCACTAGATCTCCATCATACTTGGCTGAGTATTGGACAACCTACACAAATACCATAGTGTTTACACTGATCTATTTTCACAAAAATCTGCTGACACATCCCACCTTCAAAAAAATAAAAAGAGAAGTCCTTGATGTTATAGTAGACATTCCAGTACAGCTCCACTTCCCACTTGCTGGTTCATCTTACCCTTTTCATTAACTGGGTTGTGAGGTTCTGTAGTGTATTCACAGTGTATGTCTTGATAAGGTGCATAGCTTTAGAAAGGCATTGTTTAAACTTTGTCAAATATACAGGATAGTCCTTAAAATTTGGCTGAAAGAAAGAAAAAAATCCATTTTAAATAGAAATAGTAAGAGTCAAAATTTTATCAAAACTTAAAATACTCACATAACTAGCCAGCTTGTACAAGCTAAAAGCAGTATTTTACAAAAATCAGGCAGAATAATAAGTATATTCAATAAAAATTTCCTACATTTATAAAGCACCATCCTTAACTTCTTCCTGTATTTGGCATAGAAAACCTTTTATAGGGAAAATAAAAAACATTACAGAAGTATGAACACATAATTGTGACATTTTAACCAAAAATACGGAATGACTTACATGTGATGAAATATATGCAATACAATCATCAAGCTTAGCCAGCATGGGAATGAATCCTTCACTGTTCACGGACAGCGTAGGGGAATTCAATTTCTTTGGAAAACAAGACAAAGCATCATTGTAAGGAACCTAAGCGCATTACTGTTGGTGACTAAGTTCAACAGACTGGTACACTTTCATTTTCTAAGACTATAACAATGAAATAATACTTACAGTGTTGATATTTTCCAGCTCATTAAAGTAAGAAAGTTTCTGCTGGATGTTTTCAGCCAGGTCAACAAGTTCTGACTATTAAAGAAACATTAAATAAAAGAAAATCATCAACCTAGCAAGTGGTTTAAATATATATACACATAGACACACACGTGTGTGTATAAAATTATTAAGTCTCCCTTTCATCTTTCAGCACACACCATTGTTCAATAGCTCCAAGCAACTTGCAACTAATTAAGTACAACAAAAGATGCAGAATACAGCAGTGCTCTCTTGCTCTTTTGCCAGAGTGTATTTAAAATAATATATACTACAGGTTTGTCAGTATCCACTGACAATGCTGCATACAAACAGCAGTGCTGCCATCAATATTATGGGGAATTGTAAAAATCCTGTATCTCAGGATTGGAGTTTTAAACAGTTGTCTCTTATCCAGTCTGACTATGAAAAAAAAATTCATTGTATCACTATTGCAGCAGTTCATCAGGAAAAAGAAAGCATCTGGGAAATAAGCTCCCAACTTTAAGGATCTTGCAGAAAGCAGCTCAAAATTTCTGCAAATTATATGAATTATTAATTCCAATACAGTTTGCACTTGTCAGGCATCAGTTACAAAATCTCTCCTCAGCTAACTTTCCTCATTAAAGCATATATTGACACATACTGAATATTTGACTGCAGAGCCTGACACCCCAGTTGCAGGTGAAACACTTCCAAAAAATTAGGTCCAAAGCAAATGGATGTATTGTTAGCACAGCTCACACATTTTCCCAGCCCAAGAAAAAGACACTGTCATTTAAGATGTCTTAGCAGTTCCCAGTAATCCTTCCATCAGAGATTACCTGCTCTTTCAAAAGCTGTTCACAGGCCTCATGCAGTGTTCCTGTCTTTGTGGACACAAAAAGATACTGTTTTTGCAGTGACTCCAGGTGCTGAAGGGCACTATTCACATCATTCAAGATAGCATCACACTGCTCCTGAAAGCCAGACAAGTAATCCCTCATCTGTCTAGAAAAAAGAGAATCAACAGATAACAGAAGTAAAATTTCCCTTTCTGTATTTGCAAATCCAGCTGCCTGCAGAGACACTGCCACCACTTTGCTCCTTCTAGGAATAGGAGATCACTTGCATCAAGCAAGAGTGCACAATAAGCAGATTTTCATCACCTCAGAAATAACAGAGCAAAAGGGTCTGGAATAGCCACTCCATTTCCCTGACAATCCTTTTAGCAAGCCTACCTACAAAGCAGCAGCTTGCACCACAACTGGTCTGGAGCATGTGAATACTGTCTAAATGGGCAGCACAAACACACTGACTTCTGCAAGCAGCCAAATTCTACCTGACTTGCAGGCGTGTTAATTTGGTCTCTTCTATGTAATTTTCAGTTTCCATTTAGGAATTACTTTTGCTCTCCTGAAGTAGCTGAAATTATGTAGAGGATTCAAAACTTACTGTGAGGACTGAAAGAGGCTTAGATTAAATAGATCCAGTGTCTAATATCACCAGATTTGTCCAAGGCTCAATGCAGACAAAAACTCTAACTAATAACTAGATGTTATGTCAAGCATTCAGCTTATCTAAAGCATATTAAAAATTAATTACTCTTGGATGTCAGCTAAAACTTCAGAGTTCTACTTTACCGCATACAAAGCTGCAAGTAATGCAATTCCCCGTATCAGGCAAGAAATTATTCATTCTCCTTCTGCACCTTTGGCCTCCTGCAGACAGCAGCATACTGGCCATCCTACAAAGCACTGTGCATCCATGGCACACTTAAGCACCTGTGTGCACCATTACAAACATGCCACCTGACAAAGTGCAAGCCTCCTACTCCTTTTAGGTTCTTAATGATCAGGTCACAGGATCAGTATATGCCTCACCCTCTGCTTTTAAGAAAAGTCACATCGTCAAATGTCAGAGCAAAAGAGAAAGAAACAGCCCAAAGAAAAGCAGAGGAAAAACAGAAGAGGGAATACAGTAGTATCTCCTTGTGGCAAAGGGCAAGTTTGTGTAGTCTCAAAACAGAAGCCAGTTTCTATAAAAGCCACGAGCAGATCTAGCTAAGCCATTCAGCTGTACTTCGGATTACCAAGGAGTAACTGTCAAAGTCAGTGGGAAGGGGCTCTTCTGAGCCTGATGGAAAAGTCAGTTACACAAAACCAGAGGAGAATGGCAAGACTCAAAACTAGAGTTGAGCAAAGTGTCAAGGAATGCAGGGAATACAGATACAGAATGACAACCACAGTCACTGGTGAGCCAAATGGTGGGAACAGAAATGACCACCAGCCACATCTGGTTACACAGCCTCACCCTCAGAGGATGACAGCAATTGAAAAATCATAGGAAAGCTCTTAGACTGCTGTTGTCTACAGCCCTGTCTGTAAGCCAAAACTAATCTCCATCTGTCTAAATACACTGGGCAGTTCAGAAGGAAATCTGCATTCCCTTAACTGCTCTGTCACTTGGGCAATGGCCTTTGGGAGTGAGGCACACAGCCTTAGAAAGCCTCAGCTGCTCCAACACATTCCCCCACTCCCCGCCAGCTGAATGTGAACACGTGGTAACATTAATGGACAAGATGAAGTCCTTCAAGGGTGGAACTGCTTATAGTGAAAAGAACTGAGGAAGAGCACGTACCTATACTTGGCACCTTCATCTTGATCCATATGTGTTTGCACCTGAGCAAACCAGGAGAAGAACTAGAAGAGATTTTATGGCGTGAACAATATAGATATCACATGCAATCAATTAAAAAAAAAATCAAATCTATGATCTATGAAATGAAGATGAGCTTTTGTTGAAAACAGAGCTGTTTCAGAATTCAGTTATTAATCTAGGAAACTAATTCCTCACTGTGGGTCCCTTCCAACTGAAATACTCCATTCTTTTCCTTCACTGAGTTAAAATGGTAAAGACTGGATTTCATCTGGCTTTATTTGCACAAGAACAAGAGTATCACATTAGATAGTGGGTGTTCTTCTACTTCAAGAGCAACACCACTTTACTGAAAGGGTGCCTTATTCTCACATTAGATTCCACTCCAAATGCTAAACGTACCTATCACTTCAGAGCTAAGACTTCAGTGTTGTTTTCCCCCCAAGCTCCCCCCTATGCATCTTGAAAACAGCCTGAAAGCTTTAGCAAACCCACCAAAAGCTAGGCGAGACGCGCAGAAACTAACAGAATTCCCTGAAGATCTTGGAGGTCATTCACTTACCTGCTGTGCTGTTTCAATTCTTTCATCCTCCATCCCTAGTGTTGCAAATCCCTTCAAAAGGACATCCTCTGTGGATTCTGGCACCGCAGCTGTCAGCAGAACAGGCAGCGACTGGGACGTCAGGCTGCACAAGTCCTCGATGGGCAGCTGCTCACAAAACAGCACAAACTTTGGTCAGATAACTCACTGAGAATCCCTTCATATGTGCAGCTCAACTATAAAGCAATCCAAAGCAGTAAGATGAGAAAATTACAGGCATCTACTTTTGAAGAAAAAAATGCCACGGACATTTTACCTATCAATATGATAATCATTGAAACATTTTAAGTTGAGAAAAACCTCTGAGATCACTGAGTCCAACCATTACACCAACAACTACAACATCCATACACTTAGAAACACCACACAGGAACTGTCAGGGCTCTTTTGCCAGACGTTCAAGGAAAATTCAAGATTGCTGTCATAATTTATTCAGAAGACAAGGAATAGCTCTGCTGAACAAGAATTATTTTTTAGCCACAATTATTTTGTTTAAGCAAGAAAAACATGCAAAAAATTAACTTGAGATAAATTGTATTTAGGTATGATCAGAGACTATAATTAGCCTATAAGGAAGAAATTAATTCATGAAGAAAAATACTATGATATACACTTAACTAATTTAATACCCTCTTCAATTACATTACACTGAATTGTATGTTTTCTGAGAACATCAGTAGGGTAAAACTAGAAAACACTGCTTAACTACAAATTGGTATCTCTCTAGAAAACAACTCAGTAAAATATTCCCTGCCTGGTAATATTAGTCCAACAGAAAGAGCTATCAATATTTCAGCTGTTTGAGAAAAAACAGACTGCCATACATTGTCCAACTTAAACACACCTCTCCACGTGCCCCCCAAAACAGGGCTGACCCCAGCAGGGCAGCCAGGGTTTCTCTGGTGTCTAATACAGAGGGAAAGGTGAATCCATCAGAGCCTGCTGTTTCAGGACAACACTGTCCCAGGTCTCTGAAGAACTCAATGTCTTGGCTTTGCTGCTGTCCTCACTGGCAAATACAGTACCTGCCTTGTTGCAAAGCTGGTTTAAATCCTTAAAAACATTCTCTGTTATCAGGACATCCTTCTACAATCACTTTGGATGCCTGCCAATATTTACTTTTTGCATTCTGTTTACACAAAAAAAAAAGCAACCAGGAAGGATTAAATGAAACAGGTGTATTTGAGGAAGGAATTGCTTTACACTCTGCCTTTTGCAGTTCTGAGCTTTCAGACCCTTGCTGAGAGCAAGCTTTGTTGATTTTATGGCACTGTATCTTACACTACGATCCTGTTTAAATACAAACCCTCTCTTGAAAAGTTCAGTTAGGAAGGCAAGCATTCTGTTCCACCTCCCTTTGCAGAAAAGGGAGCATTCATAAGTAATCACCTTGTCAGAGTTTGGAATTTTACAGCGTGGAAGACCATGTCCTCTATGGTGCTGACAAATTATTAACCTTTTTACCCCTGTTCCTGGCTTTCCTCAGTTCGTTCGAGAGCCTGCAATTCGTACCAGGAAATAACGTTGGCGCCAGCAGCTATGCATTAGTAAGGATCAATTTAAGATCAAAAGAACGAGCGTCACGACTAAAGTTCCAACTTCAGCAGGACAAATGCCGGTGGTCTGAGGGAAGCAGCGAGGGTGGGCAGAGAAAGCCCGTGGATTCTCAGGGGAAAGCTCCCACCGCTGCCTCACAAACCCCTGCCAGACAGGGCGGCAGGAGGCTCCCCGGGAAGGCTCCCAGAGGAGCGAGCCCTCCCGAGAGCTGGGGGGAGGTTGGGGACGCGGCTGTGGGCGCGACCCAGAACGCAAAGCGCGGCTCAGCCCCGTGAAGCCCGGGAGCGGCCGCGGCCCCGCAGGCCCAGCCGGTCTAGGCCGTCACCGCCGCCCGCCTGGCGACGTGGCACCGCGGCCGCTCCCGCCCTCGCTCCCGCCTTCCGCCTCTCCGGGCCGGGCAGCGCCGCCGCCTCACCTCGGCAGGCACCGGCAGGTTCTCGGCCGCCGCCTTCAGCTCCAGCACCGAGTCGGTCTGGCGGTCGCTGAGCGGCGCGGTGGGCTGCGGGCGGCGGTCCCAGAGACTGAGGCGGTCCCGCACGTCCCTGCCCGCGGGCGGCGGCTCCGCGGGCGGCGGCTCCAGCATGCTGCCGGCGGCGGGACGGGCGGCCGGGCCGGGACGGGCCGGGAGCGGCACCCGGAGCGCGGCGGAACGCCGGGAGCGGGGCGGCGCTTCCGGGGGAGGCTCGGAGCGCGCCGCGCCGCGTCGCGTGGCAGCGGCGTCACGGGCACGGGGCAGAGAAGTGCGTCACGAGGGGCGGCCGGGGGGCATGGCGCCCCCTGGCGGCTGGGAGGATCCACGGGATCACAGAGTGGCCTGGAAAAGCCCTCGGATCGTCCGGGCCAGCCTGTGACCAAAACCCACCATGTCAGCTACACCAGGGCACTGAGTGCCACATCCAGTCATCCCTTAAATAACTCCAGGGACGGTGACTCCAACCTTTCGGAGAAGGAACTTCCCCTGCTGCAGCTTAAGGCTTTGGCCTCTTATCCTGTCACTGGTTTCCAGGGAGAAGAGACCAATCACACCTTGCCACACCCTCCTTTCAGGCAGGTTTAGGAGGGGTAAAGTTCCTCCTGAGCCTCCTTTTCCCCAGCTTGAACACCTCCAGCTCTCCCAGCCCCTCCTCACAGGACTTGTGCTCCAGCCCCTCACCATCCTTCCCAAACCATGGGGCCCAGAACTGGACAGAGCACTTGAAATGCGGCTTCACCAGTGCCAGGTCCAGGCAGAAATCCCTGCTCTGACCCTGCTGCTGATACAAGCTGACACAAGCCAGGATGCCATTGGGCCTTCTTGGCCACCTGGGCACAGTCTGCCTCACAGCCTCAGCTGTGATCCTGAACTCCTCTTTCACTGTTTTGGTGCCTTTGGGACTTAGCAGTCAATTCCAGTCCATCTTGTCCAGTTATACCTCTGCAGCTTCCCCACTTAGTGTCCCTCCAAACTTACAAACTTCTTGCAGTAACTGAAACTTCAAAACTGAAAGCAGTTCAAATCAGCACACTTTTACATTTTAATGCTTTTAATAGGCTTCAAAAACATACTTTACTTTTACAGCGTACAAAAATATTTACACTTTTTTTTATTAAAGCACAGAAACAGTTTTAAGGGGAAATGCTGCACATCAGCATACCCCTATATATAGAAAATGTTTTACCTTAGGAAAGAAAGTGCCTTGTGCATTTAAAAATTCTATTTGTGAATTCAAAATTAGTAATTTTAAGCAATTAGAGCAATTTTGATATCTCAATGAAACTTCTTAAAGTGGAATGCATGATTCTACAAAAAATGTGCCAAAGATTAACACAAGGCCACAAAAATCCAAAGCTATGTATCCTCTGTAAACACAGAAGATACATCCTACAATTTGTGTCTCACATACTCCTTTTTCCTGGAATTCAACAACAGCACTTGAGATGCTTGATGTAACTGTTGAGTTAACGGCCCTGAAGTTTTTATATACCTTTAAGTCTAAAGGTAATGTTTATAGAAGCTGTGGTTGATATCTACATCAAGCGTTTCCTTGCATGCAACGGCAACTTGAGCATCTTTGGTATCTGAAGGTGTTCACTAGTTCTGGACTTGGGGGTCTTTTTAAAGGAGGAAAGTCTGTATAGTAGATGTACTTTTAGAGGGGTTGGCTCTTGTCCACATAGGCACCCACATGACAGAGCCCGACTGCTCAGTGTATAACAGCCAGTAACCAATAGTTCTTCCCAAGGATGGAAGAGGCATGGAAAGTTTCTCTGCAAGATCAGCAGATGGGCATGAACTTGTTTGAACTTCATTCCTACTAGCAATTTCCATATGAATATGTTGAAGAAGCACTTATGCTGAAATCAAGACTTATACATGGAAGAGAAAAAAAGAACTAAACACTTTCTTCGAGCTATGCAAAACTGTCAACTGTAGCAACCACACTTGCTAATGAAGCTGGGTTATTCCCAGAAAATTATGCAGACATCTTAGGACTTAGAACACAGGAAAGCTTCAAAACCAGAAACAGATTTTATACTGCAGTAGTTATTTTGCCAACCTGAAAGCCAGCAAAGATGTCTTGTGACACTTCCAGTTAACTGGAAGCCTTAAGCAATTACAATCAAATTGTATACATGTCTGAAAGCAGGAAAAGCCCAATTCCTCAGTTCAGCTTATCTTCCCTTACGGAAATACTTTTTTCCTTTTTCTTCCTTTATGGAAATCTATGGAAATACAGGAGAAAAAAACTTTTCCTTTGACTCTTATAAAACACTGTGCTTTGAGACTCAGATGCACCAAGTTGCATTGCGGATCTTTACATTCAAGAGCATTGAAACAGTTGATAGAAGGTATTCCACCATGTTTGGTTCAGTCTGAAAAACAGTGCACATCATCCACTGAATCATGTGCACAAACCATGGTTACAGGAGCCAGTTTGCCTTGAAATCACTTCCAGGTTCTTCTCATTCAGTCTTGCAGTGACCTCTTCCTTTGGCCAGCAGCTCAGACAATAAAGAGCAAACACTCAAGACAACTTGCACATTGCTCTAAACTCAGACTTAACAGAATTCTGTACGCAGCTCTGCATGTCAGGCATCCAATTTCTTCAGCTGTTCGTATGTCAGAAAGAACTGGCACAGCTGATTAAGGAAAACTCTTTTCTGTTCATGGAGTGAAAACTGGTCCCTTCACTACTGAAGGTTAGCTGCATCTGTGTGTAACTGTGTTCCACTCCTTGTTCCTTCTTTTGTCATGCTGCAGGTTGGCCACATTTTTACACAATACTAGGCAGAATAATGAATCTTGCTTAAAGGCTGGTGATACAAAATACTTTCCCATCCATCTTCCTCAGGATCTTAAACCCAGGACTGAGGAGGCAGTCCTGCAAAAGCTGCCATAAAAATACTGCAAAAGACCTTAAGACTCTTTAATCACTTAGCTGTGATGGGCTAAGAAGGTTTGTTTACTGTAAAACACATTTCTACCAACCCACTTCCCAAGGCTCTGATCAGCTGGCTCCTGAAACAAAGCTAAAATTGGGAGACTAAGAGAAACAAAAAAGATTGCATCAGTAAATGCCAACAGTTTCCCCAGTTCTGGAAATAGCCCCCACTCCTAATTCACCTGGTCAACTTTGATTAAAACTAAGCTCATAACAAAGAAAATGGGCAGGTATGAAATTGGAAGAAGAGAAAATTATTTTGCAAGATATTTTAGTGTTAAGTCTGTGTGAATCAAATTCCATCTGACTGGAAGCAATTGACAAAAAAAAACCAAAACAAAACCTGTCAACTGCATAATTTTCCATTCATAAAAAAGGGAATATCTGTACTGATATGACACTTCCCACACTGAATTCTTACTTACTAAATTCTGTAAAAAAACAAAACTTGCGGTTGTATGGCTAAATTAGTTGTTCTGCACACCTCTGGAAAGGATACAATGATATTCCAAGGACCAAGTCTTAACCAGTTTGGCCAAAAACCTTTATACAGAGCAAAAAAGCCTTCGTTCTTCCATGTCTAGGGAAAAAAAAAACAAACAAAAAAAACCAAAAAAACCAAAAACACATTTAGGTAATTCTTTTTTTGTGAAAAATCCAGACAGCATCTCAGCTAACACGACTGTACCAGACAAGGGGGTGTCTTAGTCCTGTAACCTTAATTTAAATTTATTGCCTGACAAGAAGAAATACATTTCATTAGATGTAAACTTGCAGTCAACATTTGACAGCCCCTTGAAATTTGCTGCATGTAAACCTGTAACTAATATTTGGCAGTCCCTTGAAATATTTCAATTTGCTTTATGGACCTCAGATTTCCCTGGACAAGGTGACTTGGACTGTTCAGTCAACAGCTGGACAGCAACAGCTTACTATCCATTTTTCTCTATGTACATGGCCATCATGGTCCCACCCCATACCAAAGTTAGAGACTTCAGAAACCAAATTGAAGTAATCAAAATCAGAGGCTAACCTTGCCTCTGGCTGTACTATGCTTTCCATTATGAGTAAGCAACATAGAAAACCATCTGTTTCAGAAGATCTTGTTCTTAAAAGACTGACCCATGAAATTATAATTTCCTGTCAGCCTGACATATTATAAAGTTGAGCAAGACAGTGCTGCTGAGAGCCTTGCTCACCTCATCCAAGCACCCAAAGAAAGTTCTGCAGCAGACACTTTCTTCCTGCCTTTCTCTCAAGACAGTAGATACTTTTCACACTTGAGTGCATTAGTGACACCATAGTCCTTTTAAATATTATGGCAAAAAGCATGTCTAAGTTACTAGGGAAAACAGAACAATTTTGAGCTCCACAGCAAAAACCATTGCTTGGTGGCAGCAGTTTCTATTTATGATGATACATGAGCTACTTACCTGTAACAAGCAATCCAAAGTGCCCTTGTAGGCTGAGTGTCCCCCATGGTTTTGGCTTTTCTGATTCATCATACGTGTTCTTACAACATCAACTGGGTTGGATGCAAGGGCTCCAGCTAACCCACAAAGAAAACTGGAACTAGTAAAAGAAGGGTTTAATGAAACCTGATCTACCACACAGATATACAAGAAATCCCCCTTCCAAAGGAACACACAGTAATAATGACTGTTTAATGCTTTTACTAAAAAAATTAAATCAGCTAATGGATGTGAAAAGTTACTTTTCACTTACTATAAAAACATAATTTTGAAAATTTGCTATATAGCCCTTATTTACATTGTGCTTGGAAAGATGTTCATGCCCCAGGGAATAATATTTGACTGCAAATTTCTTCTAACCTCAATTTGCACAGTTGAATGATTCAGACCACCCACAAAACAAATTTCCACATTTCAAAAGAAAGCTAAATTCAAATGCTAAATAAAATTAGCTTCCATGCTATCATTTGAGATGCTATTACACTAAAAATTATAGACACATCAAAAGTATATGTATACATCTAGACAGATGATAAAAAAAAATCAAAATACTTCTCTCCCCTGTAGCAAGAACTAACTGATCATGAGCTATACAACCAGTTATACAAACTTACAGGAAGTGAGTATATACTGTATCTCCCATATGTCCAGACATAATTATGTGCTTCTTGGTAAGGTCATACACTGGCAGCTCTACTCCAACAACAATAGCAGCTCTCTGTGCTGTCAATGATACTCCCTGGCAAAAGAAAGGATATAGTTGAAGTTTAAAGTCGACTTTGTGCACTGTTAGAAAAGCCAAGCTCTTACAATACAAAGCAAAACCCCACAAATATGTTAAGAACCCTGCAAATTCAAATAAGGCTAATTAGTACAAGTCTTAGATGTATGTGCTCCAAAACCACAAATTTGAAATAACAAATCACTTCTCCACACAGAATGGCAATTTCAGATTCTTTAAGTTATTTTCCATCCCTGCTTAACATCTCAATTCTTGCATCAACAGTCAGCTAAAACCTCAATTTCCTTTGCTGCTGGCTGAAAAACTGACAAAGTAAGGAGGACGAACAGAAAACTGGAGATCAACAAACTTTGTGAGAAAAGCATGCTAATAGGAAAACATTCCTATTTTCCAGCTGTTTCAAAACAATTGTCTATTTTGGCTCTTCAGTTGTTCCACAGTCATTGACTACAACTGGCCTAAGAGACAACCTCTAAGACTGAATATGAGAGCTCCTGAGCTAGAAGGGATGCTCAGCAGCTCCTTCACTTGCAAATGTTCTTCAGTATATGTTTTAAAACGGAGCATACAGATTGAGAGGTGTCAGGCAAAGGGTTGTTGAACTGTTTCTAGAGCCAGTCACCCTAATTGAACCCTGTATTTGTCCTCCCTCTCCTAAATGGCAGCTAATCCTCACACACAAGGCTGGCTGTGACCCTTCACCAAAAAGCACTGAGACACCAGCAGTGAAGCAGTCATGGCAAATGACAGACATTACATCCTCCATACTTCAGCTCAGACCAAGACAGAATACATGACATTCAACTGAACAAGGAAGTGTAGTTGAAGTGTAAGATACTGTTCAAAAAAACTTGCCTTCCATAATCCTTTAGTGCCTTCCTTTTGGTAGATCTCTATGAAGTTGCCCATCATTCCTCCTTGAATCGTTCTACCTTGAGCTTGCATTCTGATCTGAGATTCATTTGAAGATACAATTAAAATAAATACAATCAAAAAAAAAAGAAAACTAGATTCAACTATTAAGTTACAACTGCAAATAGTAAAGTCAATTTCTCTTCGAGTAAAAAAACAAGAGCTGACATTATCACAATTATATAGGTGCAATTTTTTGCCTTTACTATCCAAATGCAGCTGCTAATTTTGAAGTAGTATGTGGTAGAATTCTTAGCTGCATTAAGTCACTTCTATTTCTGTATGGGTACACTGCTCCATTTAGATAAGACTGGCAGATGGGTTCTGCAGGATGTCCTTTACAGTGTTCTCACAGAAACATGTTGAAATGAAAGGTTAAACAGATTAATGTTTCAGCCACTGAGAACCATGGTCTTCAAGCCTGTAGATTTATAAGAACATCCTTAGGGACCTCTCAAGGTAACTTTCATATAGAAGTTGTCAACAAGTGACTTGGTAACTGGATATAATTTTAGGAAGTAACTAATTGAAGCCACACTTGAAATACTAGCTTATGTTTGAAATGCCACTACATAACCACACTAGCACCATGAAGGACAAAGCTTTTTAGTAGTTTCAGTAAAACAGTTTTCTTGACTGCCTTTCCATTAGGAGCACCTTTGTAAGTCACAAGCTCCAGTTCTATAAGATAAACCCATCAACCCTTTCAAGTAACTGACTGTGATTAAGCTAACAGATTCTTAAAGAAGGGGTTGTTTGACTAATTCACTTCAAATGCTGGAATGCCATTTCCTTGGAACACAGGTTTGCAAAGCCTCTCTAGTGTTAAGGAATCATACGGTACAAGTAGCATTCACTGGAGTTCTTGTCTCTGAACTAATCTTCACCTATTTTGAGCTCTAGCAACATCCAAGTGTAGTGTTACCAAGATGAAATATGCAGCGTGGCTTCCACACAAACACCACAGCATTAAAGTTATTCTTCCCCCATACTCAGAAACACGTGGATCTAACTACTTCCCCAGCCTTCACCTTCCTCACACATACTTCCAAATTATTAGTATGGACCAGAAGGAGATTCCAAGAATTGAGGATGTTGCTGATTCTTTAGAAGTTAAGAGATGATAATAAATAGGCTTACAAAACAAATCCTAGATTCATCAGGAGACTCTGCTTTTACTTCAGGAGAGAACAAAAACTAAGAAGACAAGCTCTACATAATTACCTTTAAGACATCTGTAGGGTTGGCAATAGATGATGAGATTACTCCCGAAAGAACACCACACAGAACATTCATCATGAGGGTTTCATCTGTTTCACAAACAAAGATTTTAGCTGCAGATTTACAAAACTTAATATGCATTAGGACAGGATGATACCTCCACTTATTTAACCAGAGAGTGCCAGTTACAGAAGCCATGAAACCTGCTCTGATGAGTTACCCTTGCTGACTAACTTTGTTGTGGCTGGTGTGAGGAATGTCTTCTCGGTAGACTTATTCAAACACAACAGTAATATGCCAAATGGAAACAATCAGCTTCAAGCAAATCAGTCCTCAATTAAATAGACAATGACCACTCACCTTCTGGATTCTCAACAAACATTCTTTTTAAGCTCTGATAAGTGCCTATTTTTATAGTTCCATATGAAGCTTGTCGTAGCATTGCAGGTGCAATCCTGTGAAAACAAGCAGCAACTATGTTTATGCTCAAGATCTCAAAAACTCATCAGAAAATTCTTCCTAGTGCAGAGATAGCCAGCAAAAAAAGGTTTGTTCATTTAAATCAACAATTTAAACTCATTATAAACAAAACAAGCTTTGGGGCTTCTTAGGTTTTG
The DNA here is from genome assembly GCF_963513975.1 of Fringilla coelebs. Classification (NCBI taxonomy): domain Eukaryota; kingdom Metazoa; phylum Chordata; class Aves; order Passeriformes; family Fringillidae; genus Fringilla; species Fringilla coelebs. The sequence continues at coordinate 61,892,043 of NC_140029.1, read as the reverse complement.
GTTTGTGTTTTTTTTAAATAGAGCCTGCAAGAACATGAAAGGATTATTACTATTAGACTATGCTTCAACTTGTAATCTATAAAATAGCTGGCAGTCATGTCTGAAATGTAGTTCCCCCACCATCCTGCATCTTTTGAAGTAAAGCATGCTCATTTATAGGCAAAGGGAAATCCAATTTTAATTCTGAGAGATGGAACAACTATAGCAGCACTGTAGAGAATAACCTTATGCTTAGGCATTTTGTTTCATGTAGGTTTTTTTGTTTGAGGGTTTTTTTTTTTTTTTGAAACATGAAATGCTATGGCAGTGTGCAGCACTGAAGATATCAAAGCTGGGTCCTCCAACTTCCAGATTAAGACTAGCCAAATACCTTGCAATCCTGAAGCCAAAAAATCCACATACAATGGGCTTATACTTTTATCAATAGTTCATAAGCCATTAACTGAGCTGCAACTCAGTTAATCTTACCCAGAGTATAAGGCTTTCAACCCTTCTTCTCTGCATATTCTGACCAGTGCATGCACCATTCCACGGTAGCGGATCTCTTTATACTTGGCATCATTAACTTGACCTTGAACCTGGAGACGTGTTTTGGTCAGATCAATGGGGAAAGTACCTTAAAGGAAAAAATCAGTGAGAAAATTAACAAAAGGACCTACCTAACCAATGACAACAGAGAGCATCATATAAGAAACAGCAACATTTATTATGTATCATAATATATAAAAGTACTCCCATGGTAAAGAAGATTTTCTTGCCAAGACTTTCTTTTAAAGAGGTGATTCACATTCTATCACCTTGTTTCTTCTAAAGGCCTGACAGAGGCCCTGCCTACCTCCTGTGTTCACATTCATTATATTTTCAGGCAACACAGCATGCCTGGCTGTAAGCAGTCACACTGAAAAGGATTTTTCAATCCAAATCAAGCACTGAGTTTGCACATGTATTCTACCAACACCTTTGAAGAGGACATCATTGAAGGCAAATAAATTCTGTAGGACACACTATGCTGCTTCTGGACCAGTATCTGAAAAAGCAATAGCAGCAGTACCTATTTCTGCTACTGCTTTCCTGTAGCCCACTGCTATGTTATGTTCAATTCATATTCTCCATACGCCCCTTAAGAAAGGGATCAGGAACTGTATCCATCCATGAAAGGACCACCTCAACATTCCATTCTCACCTAAGTACTAACAGGAGTCAGGATTAACTACATCTGTTTAAATGAGGCTTACCAGACAAGCAAAGCTTTCATGAATTGTATGTCTTCCTTAAAAGCTTTTGGCATTATGGGCCATATTCAGTCAATTCAAATAATGACAGGTTTCAAACTCAAGTTTGTACAAATTTCCTAAGTAGAAACCCTTCCCAACCCTGGAATCATGCAAAGTCAGATTAGACAAGGCTTTGAGCAACCTGATCTATTGAAGATGTCCCTGCTCAAAGCAGGGGAGTTGGACCAGATGACCTTCCAACCCAAACTACTCTATGAAAACAAAATATAGCAGCTTTAAGTGTAATTTTATACTGCATCTACTTTATTAGACACACTTTTCATGCAAGCCCACCACATGCCCAACCATGTCCTGCTACAATGAAAATCCAGATTTCCTTTATTTTTACATACATGCATTCCAAATATATCTCTAGAAAAATGTTGACATTTAAGGTTTGCCTTTAGAGGAGGCCTAAAACATCAGATGTGCTGTCTCACTACAGCAATTATTCTGTGTTGCTCACTACCGAATTTAAGTGTTGAAATCTAAGCAACCACTTACATTCAAGAAAAAATTATTTGAACTGCATCATAGATACTCAGTAAAACTAAGAGAAAAGTCTGCAAGTTAAGAGTGTAACTAGTCTACTGCAGCAAAGCAGAAGCTGTATCTACTTATGACCACTGTCTAGGAACAGATCAAACACCAAATAATAATACACAGAGGCAAAATACGTATAGAAAACAAGATTCACCAGGGAGGAGAGTTTACAGACACAAGTGTTCTGACATTGCAACAGAGATAAGAGAAACTCTTCAGTCAGCATTAAGCAAAAAAAAACTATGCTGCAGACCATGATATACCACTGTGTCACTGGCAGCATGGAAGCAAACTTGTTTTACATAGACACTATCCAAGTAAAGAAAATATCATCAACAATTAAAGCAAATGCTTACCACATTCTGCAGTGATTGATGCTAAACCCCCATAGATAAAGGGCTTCCAGTTCAGTGCTGGCATTATTGGTTCCTCTTTCTGTGAAAGAGGAAGATTTAACACTACTGTAAGTACATGTCATAAATATTCATGCTAACACTTCGTAAAAACTTTGTGTCTGGTCCATTTAAAATGGGCCTTTCAAACATGAGTAAAAAGTAAAAAAACCCCACATTTAATACGCTTGACAATAAGAAGAGACAGGAATATCACAGGAAAGCATCTGGATTCAAACCAGTGTCTGCTATGTGTTTGGGCCACCACTCTCCTCACCATGAAAGGTTAAAGCAGGTCATCTCCCAGGCATAATGTTAAGGAGCACTGCAGTGAATAGCCTCCAAGGCTTTTTATAAAGCTAAACTAGTCTGACTACAGCCTGCAGTCATTACAGAACTTCCTTTTTTCCAGCTATCAACATTATTTAGCATGAGCCAAGCTGGTACACTTGGACAGAAAATAAGGGTGCATACACCATTCTGCTTCCATTCAGACCTATTTCTGCTACCAGTGTTCACAATATTAATTCTAGTGAATGCTACATGAAAACTGTGTCAATTATTGAATTTGACAAAGTAACCACAATTCATAATTCACTGTAGCACATGTTTTGCAAGATGTTGAAGTAATCCAATTATGTTAGAAAAGAGATAAGAACTTCAAAACCAAACTAGTCCAGCCGACACAAGATTGTCCTTCCTAAAAGCAAGCATGTCTCTCAGCATCTTATTTTCCCCCTTCCTCACAATATAAATAGTTTTCATTCCCCATTTTCTATGAAATCCCCCTAAACATTGCATTCTACAGCTATTTTTGCCAGTTAATTTTAGGGGAAAATTGTACTTGAAAATATCTCCCTTAGCACTTACACTCCCTGTTATTCTTCTCTGCTTTATCACCTGTAGTGCCTAACCGGAAAATATCACAAATACACCTGTTACTTAGTCCTGCCTTTTGTACAGCTGAACCTTCTTTAGTCACTTCCTCTAAAAATGCCAACAACCTAGCACCTAAATGAATTTTCAGAGTTGCAGACACTCAGCAGGCCTGAACAATTTCTGCAGCTCTAATTTTCCTTTTATCATCTCTACTTCATGATGAGTTACCTGGGTCTGACACACAAGGAAAAGAAAGAAGTTAAAATCACAAAATTTTGCATACTCAACACCTAAATGCACAGAAATCTTTCTTATTCTTTAGACTGCTGCAAAGAACATCATTAAAAAAAAAAAAAAAGAAGGCAACTAAGGTCACTCCACTATACTGCCAAAAAGAGTGCAGTACAGAGGTCAGGACACACAGGCTTAAACCATGCCAGCCTTTCAATACAAAGGAGGCAGAGCCACATGGATATGGCACTGTATCAGAGGGAGACCAGTTCCAGCTCCAAGTTCCTCATAATCCTGTCCTGCCATGATTAATGGCAGATCATTTAATTAACAGACACCAAGCCAAGCTCAGTTTGCCCACTATCTGCTACACACCTGAACTTTACTCCTGAGAACTCATCAAAACTGACAGTTAAGCCCCCTAAACATACTGAAACAAGATTTCATCTATCACAAATACCACAAAACTAATAAAACAAAAATAGATCATTTTTCTGTTCATTTCATATTTCACTCTGCCTAGGCATTGAAGGCTACTCACTTTTTCTATGTTATTCTGAGCATGGTCAAATAAAGTTTTCAATTTGCACACAGATTTACAAATATAATTTGAAGCTTTAATATATAAATAGGATATTCTAATGCAAAAATTTTATAGCACACTCTTCCTTTGACAGATCCCAAGGTGAAGGTCAAGGTCTGTACATCTGAAAGGCTTTCAAGTCTTATCTCCTGCCAGTATGCTACACTAACCACATGAATCTTTCAACTTCTAACCTCCAGCCCCCTTCTTCAAGATGTCCATACTTTAGGAAGAAGTATGAAGAAAAAGAAAAAGATAAAGCAAAGAGGTAGAGTTTTTCTCAGGGGAAAAAAAAAAATCAAAAAGACACACCATCCAGTAATTTCGCCCCATGACCTCAGGTGTCTTATTTCCCGCTTAGATTCCAAATTCTTGGTTTGCTTCTTAGTCAGAACTTCTTGCCTATATCAATAAAAATAGTAAGTGTCTCCTCAGAACAATTCTGTATCAGCTGAGTGAGTGGCAAACTACTTAAAAAGAGAATCCAGCCATCATTTTAGAAAAAAATCAAAGTCTCCACTTTTACTAGAAAGATACTGGCTGTACAAAATACACGTTGCCATACCCTGAACATCAACGATGACAGAGGGGATACTCGATCCTGTAGAACATTGGGTTGAATTAGTACAGAGATTCATCCACACCCTTTCTGCAGGGGTCAGAAGAGAATCCTCTTTCTTTTAACCACAGCATGACTGGACTAAACCCAAAAGCTCGGGTTCCATGAAAGAACGAATTACTTAAATAACTCGATATTTCCCCGACGGGAGCAGGCTTGAGAATTCCCACATCGAAAATACCGCTAGCGTATTAAGCACACAGTACACTCGAGCTTATAGCAGTTTTAACTACTTAAAGCGGATTCGGGTCTAGGGCGGCAACCACTACTACTACGACTACGACACAAGAAAAATAGTCTCCCACCCTCCGAGACCTGAGAAGGGCAGCCGCCACCTCCCCACTCACCACCGAGCCCTGCCCGACCCCAGGTCCTGCCGCACCGACCCCGCCGCTCCCAAACGCCAGCACCGCCCCCCGCGGCCGCGGCGGCTTTTGGGGAACGCGGGGCTCCGCCCCGGGGCGGGCTGGCCCCAGGGGCCGAGCCGGGAGCGGGGTGTGGCACGGACGGGCGCAAAGCCGCAGTTGGTTTGAAGGGGGCTGTTATTAGCCGGGGAAAAGATTAACCACGCTGACCTTGCAGTCAGAGGTCTCCCCTCGCTGCTGGCCTTGGAGGGCTGCGGGGCTGGCGGGGCAGGCCGGCATTTGCCACTAGCATTCCTGCCCCAGGAGAATGGAGCGGCTGTATCGGGTGTTTCAGCGCTCCCCGGTTAACGAGCAAGTCACTTGGCCCTTAGAGTTTCTCCTCACCATTTTCTATAAGGACACTGATTTTGCCCCTCGGTTTACGATCCTATGGGGAGCAGCGACACCGCAGCAGTACCGGGGCACAGGAACCTTTATCTGCGTGCTGTGTGGAGGAACAGAAAGGGGCAGGGTGGGCTTAAATAGCTACTTTGCTCTTAAAAATACCCTCTTCAATATTTTTGGCAGAACGGTTACACAGGTGATTCGTCGTAGTAATATTACATCGTTCTGTGCTGTCGTAGTAGTATTACACAGTTCTGTGCCATTCTATGTTTCTTTGCATTACCAGGGCAGAAATTATGGATTCAGTATATATGCTTTACATGGCTTTGTTCATACACATGCAGCGCCTGTCCAGAGGGAAAGACGCTATCCGAATGGGCAGGTCTCTGGTCGCTGTACGGGTGGCACTGACCAATGCATGAAGACTGGACGAGAACCAGAAATAGTCTGGTCCAGAGCCCAGGGCTTCCTGTGAAATACTTGCAATCAGCTCTTTTGCTGCCCCTAAAGGCAGAGTGTTCTGGCAACTCGGTGCTTTCTGTTTCTGACTGAAGAGCTGCCAGGAGTGCTTGTAGGGACCTAGCCCCACGGTGCAGCCCTGCTGCTGCTGTCAGTCCGCTGCCTTACAGGCGGATGGCATGCCTTACCCCCGAAAGGGCAAAACACCCTGCGGGATTGCTCCCCGCGCCCATCTCAGGGCACGGCTGGAGGCTGAGAACCTTTATTTAAGCTTACTGGCTGGTGGAAAAAGAGGGTGACACCCACTCAGCCCTCATTAAGAAGATGGATGTGGTTTTGCATGCAATCCTCAATAAAGCATAAGGAATCCAAAATTTGGGTTCCGGTATGCCACAAGTGCTTCATACAATGAAATAGTCCTCTAAAGCGATCCGAGTCCATTACAGACTTCCCACAAATGTTACGTTTCTGTTGTTAAAGAACGGGTAGCCTACAAAGCTCATGCTCTAATCACAATGTTGCAAAGTGTCTCTGCAGGTGGGCCTCATAGAAGCTAGCTACAAAGTCCCGCCTCAGAACTGGTATTCACGTTCTAACCCCCTCCTGAAACTCCCAGTACCCAGCTAGTACTTTACCGGTTTTATATCTACAGCAAGTACGATCTTACTTCAGATAAACTTTGAACGGCTCCCTTTTTTCTTTTTGCAAAGAGATCATTTGGACTGATTCTAACATTGAGTGATTTTGCACTTTGGTGCAGCCACTTTGGCTTTCTGACTTCTCAAGTTTCTGCTTTCTTTTACAAAGGACTTTAGTTCCACTCTGATCTTGAGTAGGGCAGCTCCTTCTGTAGGCAGATGGGTTTTATTACCTCTGATGAAAATCAGCTTCTGCTCACATGTTATATCTTGCACCCAATCACATTTCTTAGTTTATTAACAACCTAGTTGCTAGTTCTCAACTTTTGAATACAGAAGAATTCAGGTTTACTTTTGTTGCTACTGGTGACTTTTGCATGGGTCCTCTGAATAATGTCTTCTGTTTTATTCTCAACCAGATTCATACAACGTGTGAGCTACGTAATGCTTTTGTCAACAGACAGCAGGCTGCTTTTGGCAAGCTGCCTTGAACCTGGCTTCTGCGTCATACCAGCACTGACTTAGGTGCTCAGCATCTTTCCACATGCGCTACTGATTACACAGTCTTACAACAGCTTTATCCAAGTGCCAGTTCTTTCCCATGGGGCTGTGCAGGGCAACAATTTAATTAATTAATTAATTAATTAATTCCCTGACCCCTAAACTTACTGCTCCTAAATTTCCTCACACATTTTTTTGTTTCTTTTTTTTTAAACAAAAAGAAGACAGCCCTCAAACCATTTTTCAGGGGACCTCTGCTATTTGTGCATTCATTCCTGTTCTGCTACTTCCACTGCTGCTTAAAATGGAAAATCATTTCACTTCTGGTCTCTGCAGCGGTGAAAACAGGTCTGCCAAGTCTCCTACTGCTTAAATGAATGGTTAGTGGAGAGACACAGATGGCTACAGGTATTGTTCAAACTGCCTTGTCATTTTGTTGCTAGTTGTAACCACGGGAGAGGTACCTTTTTCCCTTGGAAACTTCCACAATTATTAGTTACATAACTGATTTGCATTTTTCATGTTCCATTGGCTGAGTGATGAAAGCAAGCCTAGGACATGGGAGTCAAGAGCTCCCTGTCCTGGCACAGCCTCCTCACCTTCAATTGTTTGCACTTTCTCTCTGAAGAGCATTTCATCTGACCCTCAATCATACAGCAGATGACTTTGTTGGGAAAGTAGACACTCAGTGTGCTATTGGCACATGTAAAACTGTAAGACATAACAAATAATACTTCCATTATGTTTGCCAGGGGCAAAGCCTCAGCCTGGAACACCACATCCAGTTATGTGTGGTGCATTTCAGGAGCGCTGTACAGAAGAACTAGGAAAATAAGGCTAGGAATACAAAACACAATCTGTAATGAAAAATTGAAAGAAAAAGCCAAAAAGAAAATATTAGTATAACATGATCTTCAAGACTGAAAGTTATCCATACTGAGGAATTTAATTCTCTGTTCTCCACCACCTATATTAGACATACAACAGACTTTCTAATGGTGTGGACAGTGCTAGATGAGAATGACTGTGGAGTTTGCAGTACCTTCATCATCACTAACTTTTAAAAACTGTTAAGCAGCTGGTTTTGAGACATAATTACAATCTGGATTACCTGGACCAAGCATTGGGATGGACTCTCAAGGATCTCTCCAGCCCTTTTTGTCTGTAATTATTCAATGCCGTTTCCTCCTCCAGCTTCTAGCATATGTTATGTACAATGACAAGACAACTGAAGTTTCTAACTTAGTAACATAATCTACTGTGCAGAGACCAGGGAGAAAGGAAAGTGAAATCAGGAGTAACACTAAATGTTATTTTGTAGTCTTTTTTTTAAGAAATATTTTTTTTTAATCTTATTTGGACTCTGGCATTGGCAGGAGCCAAAGGTCTTTACTGTGTCATTTTTTTGTGGATATAAAAGGGTCATGTTATTTGTTTTTAATGGGTAAAGGGTGAAGGAACAGAGGGCAGTTCCAAGCTTTTGAGTGGACAAGAGTCATACAGCATAAGGTCCCAGCAAAGCAGTTCTAGTAAATGTAAACTTGCAAACCAAACAAAATTTTCTGAAAGTGTTGCAAGCTTGCAGCAGGTCCTGGGAAATTGATTTGTCTTCTTTTCTGAGACTCCATACAGAGACAATAACTCCTATGTACATGACAGCGTTGGGCTTGATGTTATTTGAATGAGCAAATGAAAAGCTGCTAAAGTTGCTCAGATAGGAAGGCACCATAGGAGGCTTTTCACTATTACAAAATACTTTCCAGCCTCAAAGGGTGAGCCTCCAGGTCCTTGCTAAATAAAGATCAGCCACAGTTGCTTCACAGAGGCTTTTGAACAACATTGCACTGCACTAAACAAGTAGCAATTAGAAGAAACAATGTAAATTTAAATGCTGGTAGATGCAACACAAAGAAGGACAAATATTTTTCTTTGTCCTAGTAAAAATCAGACAGAATATGGTGTCAGATACAGCCTAACTTTTCCCACAAGGGAGATGATTCAATGTTGAATGAATGACAGAGAGGTTGACATGACGCCAAATAACATCTCACACATGGTATGTTTTCTGCCACTTTCGGTACACCCCTTGCTGGCAGTACTCAATATCCAGGGATAGTAGGGAGCATTTGTTGGGGGAAGCATATATTTGTAGAATTGTCTGCTGGGGGAGATACATATTTGCACTAGACTATCCTGTGAAAGCAGAGTTGCAGTTGTAGTTCTACAGTAAATGAAACGTGACTCAAACAAGACAATGGTCAGGGAGATGTACTGGCAGGTGACCCCAAGCCACGTCCTTCACAATGCAGGATTTAGGTTGATCAGAATACAGAACTGCCTACATAGCAAAATTTCAAGCTTTCAGTGCTATTACTTCTTAAAGGAACTTCACTATTCTCTTTCCAGATTCTCAAGTTTTGATGGCTTTCCTCTAGTATTTACAGAATGCTTTGCATTAAATCATTACCCAAACAACACAGCTTTTCTTCTGGTTACTCCAGTCTGGCTTTGGGTAACCTAGCTTTCACTACCAGCATCTGAATACCATATCCTTCCTTTGAAATTTAAAAATATACTTTATAAAATTTTATCAAATGAAGCATTAAATAACTTTTTTTTTTTTAATAAAAAGTTCTGAAAAGGCAGGATGCTTTCTGAAGTATTCTCCTGCTTTGCAGCCCTGCTGATCCACTGGATGACAACACCAGAACTAACACAGTGTTTGGCTGAGATGAGCTGATTGCTGTTAACCTTGAGCAAGACAGGTTATTCTGCACGGCAGGGAAAAACAGCTGTAGGATTTTGTCCTTGTGGTAGCTGTCTGTCAAAACAACCACATCCTCAACAAGTAATTTAGGACCTTTAATGTGCAGTGGGATTCCTTGCTGATACAGCAAAGCAGCAGTCATGGGAACTCACATCTCCACTGCTCCTAGTAACAAATGCTGGCAGAGTGGGAGAACAATTGTCTTCCAGAGGCTGAAGAAACACAGATGACACTTAGAGATATCCTGAGTTTCCATGAAAGAGGGCAGCTGACATGCTCATGTCGCTCCATTTCCCAGAGTTATTCTTCCCTACATTTGGTTCAGTGGATGCCAGCTTTTGGACACGCTCATGCCTTAGGAGGCAGCACCAGGGAGCAGAGCGATGTGCCTCGCAGCTGTAAAAAGGGTCTTTGTTCTGCAACGAGGCAGCGCTGATGTAGCAGCTCACTGCCAAAAGTCAGATCCTCCCTTACCTTCCCATATTCTCCTCCTATTCCAAGGCACGGTTCTGGCCCTTTGCTCAGGCTGCTGATTGCTCTCATCTGACTTATGAGTGGGTTCAACTCACTGATTACAGAATGCACCATCAAACCCCAGGTTTCTGCCAACTGATGCAGCTGAACTGGCTTCACACGAGCAGCAGTGTAAGAGAAGAAGCAGCATTGCATGATTTGAAGTGGGTTCATCCTGTTGGAAGCATTGAAATATTAGACACAGGACTTAGCCACAAGTATCTGGCAGAGTGAATACTCCTGAGGGGTTGCAGTATGCATCCTGCCTTTAACACCCCATCCTAATACCTCTGGCCTCCTGTCTGGCTTGCAGTAAGAACAGGAGGGGGCATTAATGCCCAGACTTCACATAGTGTGCAACAACTTTTTCTGACCTTCAAGGCCAGACAACAGAGGCAAGACAGAGCCACCTTGCAGCCTGCAGGCTGCCAGCTGGATTTTGTGTAAAACCTCATTGAAGAACTTGGATGGCCTCCTACAACACAGCTGAAAATGCAGACTTCAATTCATGCCAAAGACGGGTTGGCCTTGTTTCAGCTCTAAGGCCATGGGGAATCCAGTTCTGCCTAATCAAAGAACCAGCTACAAACTTCCTTGCTTTGCATTTCAAATGCAAAGCCAGCAAGAAGACAGGGAGAAGAGACAAAAAAGCAATTAAGTGTAACAAAGATGAACAAGAGAAGATAGTGCAAATGAACGTTGAGACGAGATATGAGGAGAACAGGCCTATATAAATTGTGCAGAAGGTTTTACTGGTGCTAGACTGTCTGAAATAAAAAGAGGGATTTTTGAAGGTGAAAAGAATAAGTGATGCTTTGAAAACAGATGGTTTGCTAGCTCAGTGATAGTTGCCATGAGGACTAAGACATCTAGGTAGCTTGTTCCAGAGGAAAGCACTACAGGTGAAAGCTACTTCTGACACTTTCAGGATTCTGAGAGAAGAAATGTTCTAAGGAAGCTGTCTGGGGACTGAGTGACTGTCTCCACTTCCTGGGGGAGGTGTTGAGGGATCCTGGAAGGTCACAGCACTATGCAGTCACACCTCAGGATACTCAGCACAGCTCTTAGCAATAGGTTATATACCGCCCCCTGGATGGAGTTAAGAATTGTGGATTTGTAATATCTGTAAATTTTATAGGAAACTAGCCCAGCTCTTATGGTTCTTACACATCCTGGATTTTACGTGATTCCAAAAGATCCACTGTTTTTATTGTTTTTAGAACTTAAATGACAGTTCCTACCTGAAAGGCTTCTGTAATGGAGGTAATTGTATGTGTATGAAAATGAGGTAACTATAGAAGCTACACAACCTTTTTCCAAATGTATCTCAGCAATATGTAAATGACAGCACTTTTTTCTGATGTTGATTTTCACTGCAGACTCCATTGTAACATTGAATTTTGGAGATTATAAACAGGTTGTTCTCTGTTTCTAAAACCTTGAAGTACGAAAGCAGTTCCAGAAATAGGGGAGCCCCAGAAAATGGCTTTTGATCAGTAAGTATACAGCATCTGAAAGGAATGGGAGAGGTGAAAGTGTGAGCAATGAAATGTACAGTATAGGCGATCTTACTCATTCCAGAAAATCCAGTACATGGTACAGGCATTTAAATGGTGTGGTTAAAGACTAGGTGGGGAAAATAACAGCGGTGTGCAGACTCCTGCAGCTCCATCTGGTTTATCTGAACAGAGCTCATTCAATTAGCTCAGCAAGTCTCTAATCAGCAAAAAAGATCTTAGTTTAACCACTGTCCACGTCACCAGTGCAGAAGGAATTAGCTCCCAAACCAAGCTCATCTGACCATGTTAGCACACTATTATGTGTCGGTCTTTTCCATGTAAAAGTTAACACACCTGACTTCACAGGTTTCAAGTATCAGATTAGTTGTGTCCCAAAACCCCTCTAAACTTAGCGGAACACAGGCTTCTGGATACCAGCCCAGAAAGAGTTCTAAGAATTTTCTTAAATTCTGCATTGCGTTGTAATCCCTTAACAACTGTGATAGGAGACAAAGCTGCAGCAGCAGTAAGACCTTTGAAACTTCCTTTATGTGTTGCAGGAGGACGGCATTAGGAAAGAATTCTTGGCATGCTGTCAGAAGTGCAGCACTTTTTGCAGCAGGAAAATCAGAATCAGGACTCTTACAATCAAAGCTGTCCTGCCAGTGCTGCAGATGTTTTGTTTTACTGTTTTGCCTTACAAACAATGAACAATATTTTTGCATTTTCATTAATTAACATTCTTGGTCAAAATCATTATACCCAGAAAGCTCAACTGAATAGCGTTTTGGTTTTTTCCTATTACATCTTCTAAATCCACTGCAAGATACATCAGTTCTCTGGAAAACAATTGTTCAGGCAGGTTGCAGCACTCATCTACTCTCTGAACAGTTCCAGCTACCCCAGAGTGCATTTGCAAGGTTTGGAGGTATTTGCCATTTTCTGACAAGTGGCAATGGCATCAAGCACTGGAGTTTCTCACTGGCATTCAGTTCTTTCTCCTTTATTTTCCCTGTTTTGTTTACTGCAAATGCACAGAAACAAATGGCCATATAAATGTTAATGAATTACAAGCTCACTAATCAGACCTGGGTTTGCCTCCAAGTTTTAGCTGATCTCCCTCAGCCTTGTGAGCAATGTACTGTGAAAATTCTTGAAAAGCCAGCTTAGTTTCAGAGGGTGGTTGGTGGGAGGCCAATTATTATTTTGTAATGTTCTCAGACCATAACTTTTATTGTAGTAAAAATGGGGGGGGGAAGCCTTGAATGAAAATCAAGAGCAAAATATTCTTACAAGGACACCGACTGCTCATCCTGAACCAAGGGCCTGATCTTCCAATATTAGGCTAGACACAGTAATCTCAAAATACTCCATGTGCACCTGCACCGCAAAAGATGTGGCTGAATTTATGAAGCAGATTATGCTGTCTAGTGTACATTACACCTAGAGACATCCTGTGACACTGGCACTGTAAATACAGAGATGTGTCTTCCAACAGTGCTCTGAGCTCACAGAGGCTCTGCTCTGCTGATTTGACTTGACTGTGGCCATTGGGGTGAGGAGTCAATGGTGCAAGGCACAGTTGTAGTCACTCTGCATTTTTGATGACTGAGATTGGGTGGTTTTATTCATACTTAAAGCTTGGTCCAGCTTGGCTCCAGAATGTCTCAATTTTAAAATCTTCTGGAGCATACTCTGAAATGTTTTCCATTTCCATTTCCATCACAGAACACACACACAAATAGAGATACTCTCCACCCCACTCCCAACCTTACTTCATACTTGAAGAGGTGCTTGCAAACATGAACCTTAAAAAGTTCAGACAAAAGGGCATGCAAAAGGGCAGTGGGTCTGGTAAAAAGATTATAATAAATCTCCTCTGTCAGAACTGCGTTTTAGTTCTTGCTGCCTCTGTTTATAAGCCCAGATTTGTATGTCTGAACTTTCGCCCAAGTAGCACATGACAGAGCCAGTTTGTGCCAGGTTCCAAAATCAGCTCCCAGAGACCTTTCCTGACCACAGACTGGAGCCAGAGCAGGCAGTGTGACCTTACTGTGGGGTCATGCTGTGCCCATGTATTAAAAAATAATTATTCTCTTTTTTGCGTTTCACTTCTACAATCACATGAATGTTTCATTTCCTCTTACTATACACTATTAACATAAGAATTGGTGTTTGCACTAAGTCAAAACAAAGCCACGATGTCACTTGCCAGAGCATGGAGAAGAAAACATTGTATTGAAAACCACAGCTCTTGTCTTGCAAACTACGTGACTAAAAAATATAACAACTACAGCCAGCTCAATATTACTACTGTTTCACACACTAGGCAAAACCAGAACTCATGTATTCAACAGTCTTTAGCTCTCAGACGTCTACTGGACATTTGTATTAAAAGACCCAAGTACTTCTGCATGAGTTCAATATGCATGTTCAGGTGTGTAGTATATACAATCTGTAGCTTTCATGTTTTTCACTTTTTTTTTTTTATATAAGCTAACAGTAGTTAACATTGTGTGCATTTTTATATAATGTTTAGTCTTTGAGGTAGACATATAGATTATAATGTGTTGTTTAAATGTTGTGCTGATAAATAATACAAATCTGTCTTTCTCCTCTTTGTGCCTTGCTGGTAAATTCATAGCTATTCTTAGTTCATTTTTAAATTAGCAGGTCCTTCACGTTAATGATATAGAAAACCAAATAAAGGACTTCAGAACTCTGAATATGACTGAAATTGCACTGACTGTGAAAAAAGGCTGTAACAGTGCCTGGTGCTGTTCACATCTCTGTCACTGGGCTTGAACAAGAGGGTGCAATTCCTACATGCTTTGTAACATTGAGTCTTCTTCCTTGAGGCAATGACTCTTCAGGGTATTTCTGTGTGGTCTGTAACTGCCCACATGTACACATTATGAATAAAGGGACTGAAACCAAAAAATGGAAATCCAAATTGAGTGCCAAGAACAAGATCTGAGCATCACAGGAAGGTCCTGCCTCTGCTGGGAAGAAGAAAAGTACTTTGATTCCTAAAAACATACTTACAGGCTTAGCCCTGAACACCCTAGAAAGCAGCACAGCTCCAGCAGGCTGACATGGGAGTTCCCCACTGTCAGTCCAAAACTCAGCCCTTTTTCATGCTTCTCTTTCAAGATTAACATTTTGTAATTTGGGCCAAATGCCACACTGTGAAAATAAACTTTGTACCTCTCTGTAGACCAAACTTCATCATCAGCACCACTGAGATATTATTATCATGGCAAGATCTCAGGTTCTCACTATCCATCCTGAATATCCATGATCTCCACAGTTTTGTTTCCCTACCTATGGAAAAAAGTAATAATTTGTTATGACTGCATTACTCCAGAAGAGAAACAATGAATAAAGAAACATATGTGGTCAATATAACTTCCAACAATCATGGCTATATTCAGGAATGGAGAACATAATCAGAAATCAAGGAAATGATGAAAAAGAATTTTCCTGGTCCTTAACTTTCAGTGGGCTACAAAAATCAGAAGACTTGGCCTTTATGTTTGCACTTTTCATGTGAAATACTCTAAAAAAAAAAAAAATCCAAATAAAAATCATGCCCTAAGCCTCTGTCTGCCTAGGTCAGATTCCAGGTAGTAAAGACACCACAAATGATGAGGTTGTTACTCTGAAAAAGCTGGCGATCAGGAAAGCAGCTTGCTTATAAACAGGACTGCATGCAGAAACTGAAATGGTGCCTTTTGTGTTCAGCAGCAGCAGACCTGTTCAATAAACTAATGGAGAAATTGCTATTTTTCTGTCTCTGTTTCTTGCGTGAAGCATGCAACGGAGGACTTTGGATGAAAGCCAAGTCTTTAAATAGCATTGGCCACCAGCAGAAATCCAAAGCAGTGGATAGTAAACTCAGATTAACAGAAAGAAAGAAAAACTATCCCCATTTTCATGGCAATGCTCTTATGTGCCTGGCTGGAGCTCACCCCTTTGCCTTGCCTCAGAGGATTCTGAAGCCAATTTCTATCCTGCTGTTTAGGGGCTCCCCACAGCTCTGGGCACCACAAGCACATAACACCCTGCATGCTCTCACCCTGTGTATGCAACATCCACTCTCCCCAAAAGCAGCTTCTCACTAGGATGTTCAGCACAAACCCGCCCGTGAATAGTGAGAAAATGCACCAAAAAGATGATCAGAATAATTTGCATATATTTGATGTTCAGTATAGTGCATCTGTTGCATGGTTTCCATATTCATGCTGCTCTCAGAGGAGAATCATTGGCTTTGTGCTGTAAGAGCTACACCCCCACGCCTCCCTGATTTCTCTGCATTCACTTGCTCCCGTACGTATTAATTTTTTCAGTGGGATTTCTTCCTGGTTTCCTGTCTCCATAGAGTAGTAATGATTTGTTCTATGAAGCCTTGCAGTAGGTGGATAAACATTACTGGCCTCATTTCATGCATGGAGAATGTGAGACAGGAGGGTTATGCACACACTGCCATCGCAGAGAGGAGGGGCTGTAAGCACCAGTTTTGACACACAGGAATTTCTCTGTTGCCTCACAGGTGTGTACTGTGCTCCCACCCACGCTCTTGAGCTTCTCAAGACTGAAGGATAGCATGACCTTTTAGGAAAAACAAGCCCAAACCTAACAGGCACTGTGTGTACCACAGTGGTTGTTATTTACAGCAGAAAAATATGTGGGCTCAACTTTGATGTGCAAAAATGTGTTTTCTAGGTCCCAGTGCACTTTGCTTGTACACGTACACATTTGTGGGCTGAGGTATTCATGCATGGCAGGATGTCCCAGACAGGAAATTTGCTGTGATTTAATGTCTGATGAGCCACAGCTGGAGGAACACAGGACTAGACCACATTGCAGAACAACTTAAAAATGAGACACACAGAGGGGGCCTGAGGCCTTTCAGAAGAGTGCTGAGGGTGGATGTGATTTCTTGGCACCGCTGAAACAAGCAGCCTGACCCCACATCACCTCTGTAATCCTTCACTTACTCAGGGATATCCAACACTGCCTTGGCTGGGCATTTGAGCACAGTCATTAAACAGTAAGGAAGCTGGTGGCAGCTAAACCACCTGTCACATGTGAGAAAGGTTTTGCTTACTCTTTCAAATGTCAAAACCAGGTCAGAACTGTAAGACAGCAGGATCAGACGAGGAGAAATCCTCAGGGCAGCAGCTAATGTAATTGGCATAGCTGGGAGCTGGTGAGGCAGAATGGGCAGCAGTCCTCCCTCACCTCAGCATGGCCCCACAAGTTTGTCAAGGGTTATTTCAGGGCAGAGAAACAGAGAGAGATGATTCCCTAGCCTCCTTATGACTTTCTTTTCTCCTCTGTGTTTCTAGAAAAGTTCTCTCCTAAGGCTGCATATGATTGACAAGTTAATAAAGGGCATTTAAGGATATCTTCAAACTCCTTCCTGAAAATACATACAAATCTATGCAGAGGAAGGCAACATCTCAGTGTTGAATTTCCTGACCTCCAGCAGTCCTTGGCTGTAGGGCTTCTTCCTGAGCCAGGAGTGCTTAATAGCCTTTTCAGCAATTTTTAAAAATTTCTTTTACAATAATCTAAACTTTTGGCATCCACAGAATCCTCGAGCAATAAGTTTCACAGGGTAACTATACATAGGGTGTTAAAGGGAGCCATCTTTTGACTCTTCTGAACTTGTCACCTCATCATTTTCTTGATGTTCCTATATTTCCTGTCTGCTGACAGTAAATAGGTGGTCTCTTCTAATTTTCTCAGCTCTGCTGGTGATTTCAAAGATTGCCATCACACTCACCACCCCAGATATCACTTTTTAAACTTAGTGTGTCTTATTGCACATAATATTTTGCTCCTTGCCTCTCTTCTTGGTACTGGTCCCACTTTTATCACACCTTTTTGACACTGTGAGACCAGGCCTGCACATGGCACTTGACATTTGGGCATGCAGAAATTACATACAAAATGTATAAAGTGTGTGTGCATGTGTGTGTGCGTTTATCTACTCTGTGCGTGCATATATATTTACTCTCTGTGTGTGTGTGTGTGTGTATACAGACATATAGCAGGGATGTTTCTGCTTTTATTCTCTATTTCCTTCCTAAAATTTCATTAACAGTTTAGTCTTGTGATCAGCACTGAGAGATGTTTTTATGTTTTCACGATCTATTATCGCTTCAGGCAACTCTGCCCTGAATTGTATTCATTAGCTAAACTGCTTTTTTATGCAAGGCTCCTGAAGAAATACATGAGATGAGCTTGTTCTTCCCTTTTTCCTCTTTACCTACAGCATCACAGATGTGGAGAGAGACTTCCATGTGCCCACTGACCCAGTGAAAGAACCAAACAGTGACGAACCCCCTGGTTCATCCTGTGTGAAAGCGCTCACAAATAATATAGCTGGGTTTTTTTAATAAAGACAGAAACTGTGTAGCCAGGTGTCTGTGTAGAATGGGGCACACTGAGCTCCATAAGGATCTGACCATCAGATAGACTTCTAAATCCACATTAATACAGGGTATGATCCACCCTATACTTGCAACACTCACTGAGGAATGGTAGGGCCCAGCTCCCTTTTCAGTAAGCAGTGCTGTTTGTTCTGCAGAGGATGATGGAAATCTCCAGCACCAGAAAATCTGAAGAACAAGGTAACCAAACATCTCCCCAGAGAAGTGCATGTCTAACTAATCTCCCTGATGAAAGAAGACTGGCTGACTGAACTCTCAAGGTCCTCTTCTACCCTTATCTTGAAGTGCTTCAGATTATCAGCCATCTCACAGATAGATAAACAGATCAGTCCCTATTTCCTCAGAGCATATTTGTGGATAGAATCTGCAAACACCTTCTTCTCTCATCCTTCTCTTAAAATTCCCCAATTCAGCTCCTACAGTGCTGCCATACCATTCTGAAACAACAGAGCAAATCAAAATCACTCAGAAGCTGGGAGATAGCTCCGAAGTGTCCAACACATCCTTTGTCACCCAGGTACCTTTTTCGTTTTTGCAGAAAGGAGGAATGTAGTGGGCACTAAATTCTTAATAGAAAATAATAAATATCTGTCTTGAGATCTTTGAAAATGATGGCAGCTTTGTATTTCCAGCTGGCAAGTTACTGGATTGCCATTCGAGAAGCTGTTGTCCAAAATGGAATCTTTTAGTCCTGTTGCCTGCTGTCTCCTACAGTATTTTTAAGTGATGCTTTGAGAGACCAAGAAGTTAATCTACCCATTTCCTTATAATGGGTATTAAATCCTGCCATTTTCCTGGTGCATCTGCAGCAAAGTTTGCTTTCTAAATGTAACTGTGTTACCCGCTGGTAGTGTCAGAATTCTAAGGATAACACCATTAACATGCTGAGTGCTCTGATGATTGTATCCCTATTGACAAGACTGAGAGCTCACTCTGTGTAATAATGACCTAAAAAGCACACAGGGATGGATTAAAATGGCAGAACTCAATTTCAGGCTTCATAAGATTTCTGAAGCAAATGCCACTTTGAAAAATAGCAACTGAGTGAGTTCAGCATGGCAGGATTAGCCCCTATAATGGCTAAGAACTCAACAGACCCCAGCTCATTATGAGTAGATGCTAATTATCTGGAGTGAATGGTATCTGTGTGCAGCATCCAGCTGGCCCAGAGCCCAGAGCGGCTGCATCAGTTACAGGCCCAAGATCGAATTTTACTTGCGCTGGTCCGGAGGCATTTCAGGTGACATGGGAAGCGTACCAACAGCAGTGGAAAAAGCTCTGGCCTCCTACCAAGGTGAGCAGAGTCATGCTTGCCATCCACCGGCTCCTGTCCCGCCATCTAGTGGGGTGTCTCCATATGGCACAGGCATCCAGAAAGCCTTAAGGCTGACACATAAATAGAGAGCTTGAAGGAGGACGTCTTCTTTGAGTCTTCAGAACAGGGATCACTAAGTTAACTGAAGATGTCTTCAGGGTGAAGAACTGGGAAGAGATGTTTGCCTTAGAAGCACTGGCTAACTTTGAAGTGGCACTCGTGGATAGAAACTGTAACCTTGACTCATGTTGCAGTAAAACCAGCTCCATGGATGGAGCCATGAGCTGCCCTGCTAGGACCCTCTTCCCCAGGACTCAGCAGCTGTTTGTGCTCAGGCCCATCCCTCACTCCCCACCAGGGCTGTGCTGCAGCCACACTGTGTCTGGCCCCACATCTGGCTCATCCCAGCCCTTGGCGTGGCTTTAGACATTGGTTTCACACCACTGGCCCGGCTGGGACACCCTGGGACTGAGCCCTGGCTGGGGAAGACAATTCCCCTGCCTGCAGTTCTAGCTCCCCTTCCCTTATGTAGCCAGCCTGGCTGCTCCATGAGAAGTCAACTTGAGCTCTCTTAACAAATGGATCTGCTTGTGAACTATCTCTGTTGTGGAGAATAAATAGGATAAATTCCATTCCCATTCTTTGCAAAACAATTGAACCAGCCAGGCAGGCATGGATAAATTTTTTTTTTTGGTGGATGACTTTATAAAACTTCCACTCTGCTGTAAGAAGGGATATCTCTGCAGAGAGACATCCAGGTTTACTGCCCATGGAGTAAGGAGAGTTCCAGACAACACAAGAAATTAAATCCCTGCTTACCTTTGCCTTAGGTTTGGCATGGAAGGAGCCCTTTCTGCAGCATACCCCTAATCTGAGTCAAAGGATTGTACCACACTATATTTAAATAGGAATAAAATAGGGACTCACTAGGATTAAAACTCTGGGCACTGCAGAACCTGAATGCTTCTCCTTCTGTGTACATATGATTTCCATGCAGACCCATCTTGCCATGCAAGGCAATATTCCTCTCTCATAACATCCCTTTTCCCATTCTGAATATGGATTTGAGGATATTAATTTTATCCTGGTTATGTAACCACTCTAAACAGGTAAGAATGACAGCACATAGTTCATCTAAGAATCACTTGGTGATTAATAGAGTTAAAATGGACCCTAAAAAGAGACAGGCAGAATCAGCCATTATTTGTGTCAACAGTAACAGATCTAACATGCTTTCTGATCTCCAGTGAGCAGGTTTCTAGCTTATTCTCAAAAACCTGCCAGGACAGAGAACTAGGTAGACAGCCTATTCTTTGCTTCTCGATTGACTGTACTAGCTAATCTAAATCTCAATGGCTAATCTAAGTCTTCCTCGAAGCAAAACAAACTAACTCATTTTCCTTTTACTCATTCCCTCTGCTCTTGTGAGCCCTTGCATACCTGTTTCAAAGTGTGTTGTTGAAGCTGGAGTCAGTGCTCCTGGAAATACCAACACCACCAAACAGAGCTCAGCCCCTCACATCTACGACAGCACAAGTTTCTCACACATAACATCACCACTTAGCTACTCCAATATGGCATGGCCTTTTCTCGGAGCAGAAATAGACATCAGATTTTTTTTTTTCCACTGAAAGGCTGGTCAAGCATTAGAACAGACTGCCCAGGGATGTAGTCGAGTCACCATCCCTGGAAGTATTTCAAAGACATGTAGATGTGGAACTCAGGGAGACACGGTTTAGTTGTGGACTCGGCAGTACTGGGTTAACAATTGGACTCAATGATCTCAGAGGCCTTTTTCAAATTAAATGTTTCTATGACTCTATGATTCTGGTTCAGTTTTGGATCCACCAGTATCCCAGATCTTTTCTGTAAAACTGCTGCCCAGTTCTCTGTCCTGTGTCCATGGCTGATCATTTCTGCTCTGCATTTGTGAGCATGACATCAGAGCATCCATATGGAGCACATCATCTCAGCATTCCCTGGCATTTGCCAGCAGCAGTAGCCTACAACAGAGCAGAGGACCAGGACCAGGATAAAGTAGCACTTCTCCTATGCACTCTTTCAGTTTCTAGTAATGTGTGGTTCAGAGCTTGTTTGAATGTAATGCTGCATCTTTGTGTTCAAAAGCCTTTGGTAGGTTTTCCTTTTAGCAAATGTTTGACTGCTCATTGATGGGCTGGCCTTGTGCAAATGCCTTCTAACAATTCAGGCCACTTGTCCCATGTGTCAAAATCTCTTTTTAATTCCAGTCTTAATCTCCAATACACTTGTGGTCCTTCCCAATGTAATGTTACTGCCACTTTAATGAACGTGCTCTCTATTCCATCGTTGAGCACATCAGTGGGACACACTGGCAGCAGACCTCAGGATCAGGTGCAGACATTTCCACCACAGCCCTTTCAGCCACCTGGATGTTTATACGGTTAGTAAGTATAAAACTGCAGGTGGGCAGCACCTTGCTTCAGAGTTCTTAACTTGCGAATCACAGTCCTGTTTTTCCTAAAAACGCAGCAGTTGCTGCGCCGGCTGACAGGCTCACACCCCCAGAGCAGGGTTTGGGTGAGGTGGCCTGGTGCAAGCAGTGCCACAGATAAAAGGGTTTGTGGCTGCACAGTGACCTCTGTGTCTGTTCGCAGAAGTGCAGCAGCCAGCGGGATAACAGTCAATACTGCAAATGCCAAGGTACGAACACCTGCATTTGTTGTGAGTGCAAGAGGGGTTGTTGCTCAACCGAAGAGCTTCCTTGTATTCTAAAAATTATGCCTTTGTCTGGGATACCTTAATTTATCTAGTTCAGTCTAATATGGTCTATCGTTTGTGAATAGATCTGAGCTGATAAGCTATACTAATGATCAAAGCACAACTCTTTCAAATGTTAATCTTGGGATCTGGGATTCTGGCTTAGTACACTGCCAATGTAAATCTAAATGATGAATTTTGGCTCGAGATCCAAAACAGTCGAAGGATTGCCAAGCACTGGAAGACTGACTATATTCATAACATAAACTCACCTGAAATAATCAAACTGATGGTCTGGCTTTGTAAGATCAATTCCCAGTTAATGAGAAGGGGTAACAAATAGTGATCAGATCTTTATTGCCTGGAAATGCCCTGGGGAAAGAACTTGAAGCAAACCAGTTAAAAGCTACAGTTTCCATCTGTGTGTGTTGAAAGAGGGGCTACAAAGTCACAGCTCCTTGTTTCAGTCCTAAATTCCAGACAGATTTGCGAAGACGTGAGCTGATCACGTCCATCCTCTCTCCCAAAGCCTTTGTGCTGGGAGATACAGTGGGCTAGGGGGCACTGGGCACAGACTGTCTTGCCAGCCTCTCTGCAGCACCAGGGCTTGCTCCGTCCTTTAATCCTCATTTTTTCCAATTTCTTTCTACCAGCAGATATAGATGTATACTTAGGATACTCTCCCCCACACCCGGCAAATGATGTAAAACATCACCACTTTTATGTGACTGTCACAGCCTTTTACAAAGGTTAGAAAAATACACTAGTGCCATCCCTTATGTCATAGCCCAGCATCACCTCTCTTCCTCCAGCCTCACCTCTGCTTTATTTCCACTGATTGCACCCTGCAGGAGACATAAGCTGAAGGGAGGATCCCCTCCCTTTTCTTACAGCTCAGTGGGAGTTGTCACAAAGGCTGAAAATGAACTGTTTATTTAGGGACAGAAAGGTGTTGTATCAGCTGTCATCTGGCACTTTAATCCAAGACATAACTAGTTGAGCACAGTCATAACCACACAATACTTGATGGAAGTAATACTGCAGTAATTCACAACTGTCTGAGGTGTGGTTTTCCATGAGAAAGGCTTCTTGTGAGACTCTGCAGACACCTGCCTAGAAAATCCTCCTCAGATACCGTTAGAAAACTCTTCTATAAACCCACAGGATTCCATCAGTCCTTCGGGATTTACAACACCAAAGGTGAGGTGCACTATCAGGAAAACTTCTCACATCACTTTGGTTATCAATCGACAATGAAAAAGGTCGAGGGAGAGACCACATTTTTAACCTATCACTCTGAAATGTGAATCCAACTCTGGCTGGATGTGAGAAGTGCTTGAAGAGGCTGCCTGGGCAGAAAGCAGGTGAGGAACACTAAGGTTTTCTCAAATGATTTCTGAAAAAAAAAAAAAAGCGTTTTCAAATCTATTTCACAAAGTATCAGCACATAACATAATTCTGTGTTTATATGGGATCACAGGAAAATTTCAGTACTGGTATCTCAGTGAAGCCTATGCCAATTAAAACACTGCTAACTTCAGCTTGATACTGATTTAACTTAACTCCACATCACACAGGAGCCTTGACCCATTTAACAGATGCATTTTTAAATGACATCTCACATTTTATGCCTGCAACTCTTCATACAGACCTACAGGCAAGGCAAAGCAACCTGAAGGTCCATCTACCTTCACACTGTGCTTAAGGCTTTCTACCCTGACTTTAGCAAATTGAGTCTACTGATGAATTTGTGAGAGGTTTCCAGACTACTGCAGAAATCTCTTTTTTTCTAGAATGGTCTCTTGAAAAGAAATTGAAGCACACCTACTAACTGGATGTTTTTAGCTGCATATTACACTATGTAGAAGAAGCCAAATGTTCCCTTGTCACTCAACACACTGCTAAATATGTAAGTTGCTCTTTTTTTTTCCTGTGGTTTGTAAAAAGAGGGGCTATCTTTTATCAGGCCAGCTGCCACTGAAAAAAAAAACAACCAGGAAAAACATTTGGGAAGAAGCCCCCTCTTCAGGCCTGCAATAGCAGCAGTAGTCTTGAAGGTGAAAGAGAATGACTTATAAATTTAATTAGATTATGCAAAAGCTAGACCATCTTAAAAAAAACAAAGGCACTGATATCTGGAGCAAAGGAAGAAAGAGCAGGGAAGGAGGAGATAAAAAGGGAGCTCCACTGGCACACACAAAGAAAGCAATGAGCAATTCACTGCCTAAGGAAGATGAGGGACAGGGAATTGTGTCCTGTGCCCTGATGTCTCTGCCAAGTCCAGGATCATTAGCAGCATTAAGTGTTTCAGGTCCCATGATGTCTTTTGAAGGTATTTTATCAATGTCTCTTAAGAATCAGAGTTCAAGTGAGGTCTGTATTTGTTTCAGCTGTGACAGGCTGCTGCAGAAAATGGGGAAAAAGAGGTCTAGGCATAACTGCCCTTCCATCTTTCATCTCGACCCTGACTACTGAGCTAAATCTCACTTATCCTTATAAGAAAAATATACCTGCCCCAGCCAGCCCTTTCACGAGTGCATAAGCAGTGCCTCTGAACGTACCCAACTCAATTTCCCTGAGGGAGTAATAACAAGGAGAGTCTCACAGCTTCCTAATTATTTCCTTATAAATGTTTTGAAAACATCACTTTTTTGGAGGAGATCCAGCACCCAGTAGAGCAAATGTATGTTCATGTACACCCAGTAGGGCAAATGACTTTCTGTGTCTCTGTGTCGCAGCCCTTGCAAGGTCCAGAGCCCCTCAGCAGCGTGTGGGGATCACAGAGAGGAGGCAGCAGCTGGAAGTGGCCAGGACAGCTCACACAGACACAGCCCTGCCAGGCTGCCCATGGAGGGGACACCCTGGCAGTGGTGGGACACGGGCAGCAGTGCTTCCTCGGGGTGCTTGGGAAAAGCTGGGAAGCTTCTCCTTGGAAAGTCGGTGTGTGTGGATTTACGAGGCTGCCTGTGTTAACTTGGAAGCTAGTTTGGAACATGTGGATGCAAATATGCTTCCTAATAGAACACAAGGAAAAGAGAATGGATATACATAAAAAAAAAAAAAAGGAGGAAATAGAAAAGAAGCAAAAGGTACCCAAAAGCTGTACCATCTTGCACAAACCGGCAAAAAGAAAGTTAAAATGTGATTGTCCCAGCTCAGTGACTGAGTAATGAGAAAAGGGCAAGTGATCACACATCCCAGACACCTCATAAGAAGTTAGACAAAAAGAAAAGTATTACTGAGAGCTTAAAAGATTAGGAGAAAGAGGAAAATTGGTGTCGAAACCCATGAAATGCAACCACAGGCAATGATGGAGAGACACCGGCCCTGCACTGGCACGGGGCAGGACTGGTTGCTCTCCAGAGGTCCCTGCCAGCCCTGACCCCCTCTGACTCGGGAAGGATGAAACGCTGCTCCTCGTTTTGCAAGCTGAATCTGAGCGGAGCCCTGGCAGCCAGGAGGACCAGCCCTGTGCTGGGGTGCATCAGGCACAGCATCGCCGGCCAGGCCAGGGAGGGATTGTCCCGCTCTGCTCTGAGCTGGGGCTGCCTCACCTCGAGTGCTGGGGGCAGGTCTGGGTGCCACAGTGTAAGGAAGACATGGAGCTATTAGAGCGTCCAAAGGAGGGCAATGACGATGGTGAAGGGCCTTGAGGGGAAGCCGTATGAGGTCTCTTGGTGAGCAGGTCCTGGAGGAGGCGGAGGGGAGCCCTCGGCGCGGTGACAGCTCCCCGGGGCGGTGCCGGTGGCCGCTGTGGCCCTGCCCCGGCCCGCGCCCCGGGAACCCCGCGCTCGCGCCCCCCTCGCGCGGCGGTTCCGGGCGCGGCCGCGCGGGGGCGCCGCTGGCGGAGGGGCGGGGCGGCGCGCAGTGCGCGTGCGCGGTGACGCGCGGGGCCGTGCCCGCTATATGAGCCTCGGCAGGCGCTGACTCGGCCCTTTCCGCCCCGCTCCCGCCCCGCGCCTGGGTCGCTGCGCTGAGACCCCGCGCCCCCACCGCCCCCCGCCGCCGCCATGATCATCTACCGGGACTGCATCAGCCGTAAGGCCGCGGAGGGGGGGTAGGGGGCGCCGCGGCCGGGAGGGGCGGCCGGACCGGCACTCGGAGCGGGGGGGGGAAGCACGGCCCGGGCCCGAGCGCTGGGCCCGGCGGTGCCGCCGCGCATGTGCGAGGCTGGGCCGGGGCGGGGGGGGGGGGGGGGGGCGCGGAGCCCGGGGGCGGGAGCGATGGGGGGAAAGTGGTGGGTGCCGGGAGGCGGAGGCTGACGCGGCTGGGTGTGTATGTGTGTTTGTCTGTCCCCCGCAGAGGATGAGATGTTCTCGGACATCTACAAGATCCGGGAGGTGGCGGACGGCCTGTGCCTGGAAGTGGAGGGGAAGGTGAGTGCCCGCCCGCCCCGAGGGAGGGAGGAAGGGTTGCCGCGGTGACTCACGGCCGGTGGGGAGTGGGGGTGGCCTCCCTGCGAAGAGCCCAAGCAGGGAAAGAGAGAATGGAAGACTCACCTTGGCCCAGTGCCCCGTGCTGCCGTAGATGGTGCCTGAGAGAGCCCGGGTCAGCCAGGCTGGAGTGTAATGGAGCTTGGGTTATGCACCGTGCGGGAGTTGTGCTTTGGAATCATAGAATCATAGAACGTTTTGGGTTGGAATGGACCTTGAAGATCATCTAGTTCCAACCTCCCTGCCATGGGCAGGAACACCTTCCACTAGATCAGGTTGCTCAAAGCCCTATCCAGCCTGGCCTTGAACAATTCCAGAGGCGGGGCATCCACGGGTTCCCTGGGCAACCTTTGCCAGTGCCTCCCACGTAAAGAATTTCTGCCTAATATCTAATCTAAACCTACTGTCTTTCGATTTGAACCCATTCCCTCTTCTCCTGTCACTGGGAAATTAGTGCTCAAGTTGCAGCCAGGTTCCTTGCAGTGAACTGTGTCTCTCGAGTTGTGCCCTGCTGTCAGGTCATAGGAGTGTAAGAGCGGTAGTGCTAAGGTTTTTTGCAGAACCGTTAAGTTTTTTGATGTCTCTAAATCTAGATGGTCACCAGGACAGAGGGTCAAATTGATGACTCTCTAATTGGTGGCAATGCCTCTGCTGAAGGTCCTGAGGGAGATGGAACAGAAGCCACGGTCATAACTGGTGTTGACATAGTAATTAACCACCACCTTCAGGAGACCAGCTTCACAAAAGAATCCTACAAGAAGTACATCAAGGATTACATGAAAGCGTAAGTGTTAGTGGGCTTTTCCTTTCAGTTGGATTGCAGTGGTTTTGTGTGCTTGAGATTGTAAAAACAGCATTGGATTTATTTCTAGTAGATGTTCCTTCTGATACAGGTGTGAAACTGGCAGTGAACTTCAGTAATGTCTTAATGCTTGGCAGAACTGGGGCCCTAAAGAATGGGGGATGGAATATCTATGTTTATTTTGGCTGAGGTAGAGGACCTGATCATGTGCTTTGGATCTTATTTGTAGCATTGCTGTTTTCTATTTCTCCATGCCAGACCTTTATGTGGAGGGACTGAGGTGGTAAAGAAAAGCTTCTAAAGCTTTTCTAGAGTGACAACGTAAACAGCTAAAAAATTATGTGTGAATGGGTCTTTTTGCTAGTTTGTGGTGTAATAGCTGTTGGTTGGTGTTCACTGGGGTTAATACTGATAGTGAAAAAGCTTTGTGACATGGGTGGGTAATACTCCTGGTGCTGTGGAAAGGGCTTGCTGATTTTTGCCTATCACTACCCTGGCTGTAAAATGACCTTGGTAGGAATGGCGAGTACTGTTCCGTGATTTCACTTGAAAAACTAAGTTAAAACTGGGGGGCTTTGAGAGAAAGTGGGGGGAAAGGCAGCAAAATCTAAATTTATAGGTAGCTGGATCGACTGTTTGTGTTATGACATCCTGCCAGACGATGAAGATATTAAGCTAGAACATGTTTTCAGAGCACTTTTTCTTTCTCCTTCCAGAATTAAAGCCAGACTTGAGGAACACAAGCCAGAGAGAGTAAAGCCTTTCATGACTGGGGCTGCAGAACAAATCAAACACATCCTTGCCAACTTCAAAAACTACCAGGTAAGTTATGTCTCCTTACAGCAGTATTGGTAAGCTGTGATTGGTTCATCTGCTGAATAGCTTGTTGAGAATTTTGATGGCTCCTGTTGTGAGGATGCTAACTTGACAGTCTTTGAGAGTATTAGGGGCCCTGAGAATCAGAGAGGAGAAACAGCCAAAGACTGTTAGCTGTTTGGTGGTCTCATTTCAGCTGGTAATGCTTGTAGTTAGCTACATTTGTCGTTATGGTGATTCAGGGACTGTGCAGTTAGACTTGGAAGGTAGATCGCTTTGGCCCTTGCTGTCTTTTACTCTGTTCATAGAAGCAAGGTAAAGTTATTGAATCACAGAAGGCATTGGGTTGAAAAGCGTCATCGAGTTCAAATTCCCTGCCATGGGCAGGGACACCTTCCACTAGACCTGGTTGCTCAGAGCCCCATCCAACCTGGTCTTGAACACTTCCAGGGATGGGGCATCCACAGCTTCTCTGGGCAACTTGTGCCAGTGTCTCACCAGCACCACAGTAAAGAATTTCTTCCTAATATATAATCTAAATCTGTCTTCTTTGGAGTTTGTCATTCCCTGTTGTCCTATTGCAAGGTGCTACTGTCAAAGTCCCTTTCCAGACTTTTTGTAGCCCCCTTTACATACTGGCTGCTGTAAGGTCTCCCTAGAGCCTCTAGGGGTGAATAGTCCCAACTTCCTCAGTCTGTCCTCACAGGAGAGGTGCTCCAGGCCTCTGACTATCTCAGTGGCCTACCTGGGCTTGGTCCAGCAGGTCCACATCCTTCTTGTGTTGGGATCCCAGCTCCAGAGCTGGATGCAGCATTCCAGGTGAGGTCTCAGCAGAGCAGAGGAACAAAATCATGTCCCTTAACCTGCTGGTCACTGCTCTTTGGAAGTTTAGGTTTCTGGGCTGCAAGCTCACAGTCCTGGGTTACACGGACTTATTTGTCATCCAACACCCCAAGTCTTTCTCCTGAGAGCTGCTGTCAATTGATGCCCAAGCCCTGCATGTATTTGTGCTTGGGGTTGTCCTGACCCAGGTATAGGGGATTGCACTTGCCTGTTGAACTTCACATAGACCCACCTCTTCAGCCTGTCAAGGTCCCTCTGGATGGCATCCCTTTCTTCTGGTGTGTCAGCCATGATGGCACTAAGATGGACAAGCTGCAGAGAAGGAAAATCCCTGTGGCTGGTCAGAGAGACTTTTAAACTGAGCTTGGTGGTGTTGCATTGTTTATACAAAGGTATTGTATAAAAAGGCATTTTCTCCTGGCATTAGCCAATTAAATGTCTTAGAGACACATTCCTCTGAAGTTCTTTGTAGGGGAGAATATGAATCCAGATGGAATGGTGGCTCTCCTGGATTTCCGTGAGGACGGTGTGACCCCATATATGATTTTCTTTAAGGACGGCTTAGAAATCGAGAAATGTGTAAGTACTGAACTGAACTGGGTTCATGTGCCCAAGTACATGGTGAGCTCCTTCATCTCTTGTTCTTCTGTATCCCTCTTGAAGTTGAAGAGTAGCTGCCAGTTTGAAAACTTTAAGTATTTTGTAAGTGCAACCTGATTGGTGCTTTTGTATTATACAAAGTGCCTGAAAATGAGTACTATTCAGTTGTACTAAAAGGGGATGTATATCATTGCTGTGATTCCTGGTGACTTAATGGCCAAGAAATGCAGAAGGGATGGCCCTGTTGAGATGTGTGTAATTGGGATTTGGTTTAAACCATTAGATTAAAGAGCAGGTCCTCTGAAATGGAGCACTTCTACTTTTGGGTGTTAATTTTGAAGTACCTTGCATGGTCATGTTCCATCTTCTTTCACTTAATCTGATGCCCTTATACAAGAACTGTCAGTTTAAATATTGCCCTAAATTTGGGGACACAGTATTACTTGACCAGGTAATTAACCTTTTTTCTATCTGGAATCTCCCAACTGCCTGAGCTCCTGTGGTGTGCTTTAACTACTCTGTATTGGAATGTGGTTGCCACAAGATAGTATTTGGATCTCAACACTTGTGGGTTTTTGGTTTGCTTGGAGACCTGTGGAATTCACTGCAGTGTGGGATCAACAGTTGGTTTGCCCACTGTGGACTTGTGAAGTCTGTATATAGACAGCTAAATTTATCTGTAAAGCCTCTCACAGGCTTTCTGGTATGCAAGTGATGTAAAGATGAGCCAGATTCTGGTGTGGAGCAGTAGCCCAATCAAAGGAATATTTCAGTTGGCCAGACACAGCACCTCCCATAGCCTGATGGAGGGGGGATGTCTCTTCTGGCCCTGGAACAGGTGATCACCTGCAGGGCACCTCCTGGGAGCAGAAGCTTCTGTGTATGTCCTCTGTGGGGAGACATCCCTCTATGGGGGCATGCCTTTTGGATGTGTTGTTTGGATAACTCCACCTAGTTCAAGGTGGAGTAAAAGAACAGTAGCAAGGTGTTCCCATGTGCAGTAAAACTTGGTGCAGCTTTTTTCAGAGACAGCTGGGTACATTGTAAACTCTGGTAGTTATTTAGGATGTGCTTGAGAGGAAATCTGAACCTTGGTGTGTCAAGCAGGAAGGGTGTGAATGAGTGCTCAGCCTGGCTTGTTCAGCAGCTGGTGGGTGGCAGTTGCTCTGTACAATTGTAAAAATGATCAGCATCCTCTGATAGACCATGAGCACTTTTCCTGTTGCTCCCTGGTTTGCACTAAGATGCAAAAATAACTTCCTTGCGCTTTCTGCCTGCCTGACTGTGGCAGCCCAGATTGAATTAGGGAATACACAAACTAGTTACAGAAACTTGCTGATACTGTCATGACCTTTAACTAACACTTGCTACTCTTGTTTCAGTAACAAATCAAACAGTATGGTTTTGGATCACTCGTCTTCGTAGCTGGCTGCTGTTTCTTCTTCATCGGCACAACACCAGAAATCAGCAATGTCTAACTGGACTGATGTCATCTTGAGCTTTATTCACTTATTTTGACCCTGATTTGGAGTGTGGAGGCATTGTTTAAAAAAACGAAAAAAACATCTATCATGTAGGTTGTCTAAAATAAAACTCATTTAAACCCATTCTAGGTGATGTCTTTTGGTCTGATGTGTCCCTCAAGGTGACTTGAAGGAGAAGTTGCACCATGGATTGGATGCTGTCAGTAGCATAGCTGGTGCTAGAGCACTACAACTGGACTGTTTCCAGATAGATTTCACAGTTTGCCTGTGGCACTGGAGTGCAAAAGCAGGTTGATGTCAATAAGGCAAAGTCCAAGAAATGTCATAACGGAGGGGACCACTTTCATCTTTTGTGATTGTGCAGAGACTTATCTCTGGAATAGATAAGAAATTAATTATAAAAACATCCCCAAATGGAATATGGGCTACTCAAGCTGAGTGCTGGCTGAGCTGCTTTGTAAGACAAGAGCACTTGAGTCTCCCTTGAGCTATAGTATGTCTCCAAGATCAAGGCAGGAGGCTGAATGGGAATACTAGGGAGAGAAGGTGAAATGGCTCAGTTTTCCAACACAGCTTGGCTGTGGTACTTTGAATTTGACAGTTGTTGGGGAGCATATGAAATAGAATTCAGTCAAGTTACAGGATTTGCGGTTTTTCTGTACTTGGCCTCTTGGAGGGCAATGTTGGAATGGCCTAGCCCTGCCCTAGACTTCCTCCAAACCAGGTGCATGCCTGAGTGTTTGTAACTTGTGTTCCTTGTTAGCTGTGTTCCTTGTTAGGGAATGCATCTGTTTGACAGACCTGGAGCAAACGCTGTTGCTTCTCAGGTTCTCTTTTGAGATGCAACAGTAATGGGTTCCTTGCGCTTTCTGCCTGTCTGACCTGGTGGCAGTTAGGATTGAATAAAGGAACACAAATACCTTCAGAGCCCCACCTGGAGCAAGGGGGTGTTTGTTGCTGCTGACCCTGTTCTTCACCAGGGATGTTGCCTTGGACTGCTAATCATTAACTTTTTTCTTGCTGCAGTGATGACAGAGCCATGGGAGGTTAAGGTGCCTGAAAGGGTAGGGCATGGGCCACTTGGCTAACTGTTTATCTCCTTCAGAGTTTTCACATCTTTGCTGTCTTGTGTCAATTTTTGGCCCCTGGTGCTGGAGGGTGGAGGGGGGTTCTGCAGGGTGAGATAGATGTGGCAGAAGGCTGGGAGGAGTGAGAGACTGGAGGAGGGAGTGGAGTCTGCCCTAGTTATCTCCCATGTTCCTGCCTGGTTAAACACACCTACTTTAGTTCTGTGGGAACTTCATATATATATATGGGTTTATAATTTTTTTTTGTTTTTTTTGAGTTTTTTCAATAAAGGATTTTGGGTCATCTCTGCTGGATGAGGTATAATTTTGGTGTACCTGTTTCACCTGTTGAGGGTGGGAGGCAGGTTCAAAGCCTAGATAGAAGTCACTGAGGCAGCTTGTGCTTTTCTTGCAGAGGATGTTTTTAATGGGGCCAGGTGAGGATCTTATCTTCCCTTTCCTGATGCATTTTCATTAAAAATGGGAGCATTAAAAGAGAGGGAGAGGAAACAGTTGAGACTTCTCAGTTGAGTAAGTTAGTGTGGGCAGGGCAGTGCTGGTATGCCTGTGCTGCCCCTCATAGCCCTGGCTCCCACTTCCTGTGAGTCAGTGTTTAAAATTCTGGAGCTGATATGTGGGAGTGGAAATAACTCCTCCCCCCTGCTGGCTGGTCCTGCCAAGGCTGGGAGCCCTGGGCACCAGCCTGGAGCAAATTGCCACGTGGCACCTGTGTACAGATGGAGAGCTGCTTTGAAAAGCAGGTGCTTCAAAGCATGATGAACACAGCCTTGCTGCTTGGTTGAATGGCAAATTGTGTGTCATCCTGTCTGTACTCCAGGCTCATTGGGGTATTTAATTGGTGTGTGCAAACATTCCTAACTAAAGAGTTCTGTGCTCCAAGCAGGTGTGCTTGTCTGCACAGCACAGCCTCTGGTGGGAGGGCTCCTTTCAGCCTGCTGTAAGGAAGTGTCAGTTCAAAGGCTCTGGAGATGTGGGATTTTGTTTGTTTCTTCAGTAAGGTGCAAGTGAAATGTTCTTGCTGGCTCACTGCACTTCCCAAAAATGCATTGCTGCCTTCAGTTTCTCGGGGAAGAGAACAAGTCTTGCTGCTCTGCAGCATCACGTCTGTCAGATGCACTAGGGAGGGTGTGGCAGGGAAGGACTGCGGCAGTGCCAGGTGGTTGTTGCAGCTGCACTGCTGTGGGAGCTGCCCAGTCTTCTTTTAAAATGTGCTTATCAGGCTTGCATCTCGCATTCCTGGAAAGATACTTTCCGTGATTTGGGAAGGATCCAAATTGCATTTTCCCTGAGCCTCATGCAGCAGGTTAAGCAGCTGGGTAGAAACCTCCCTTACGCTGGCTGGAGTCTCAGGCTATGTGGGGCCAGGAGGGCGCTCCTGCACCCACTATGAGCTGGATGCTGACAGGAGGAGGAAGGTTGATTTGCTTACAAAGAGGAAAACCCACCTTTCTAGTTTCAGGCTTTTGTGGTTAAAGGAGTGATGCCTTGGGGCTGAAGGAAGCAGCTGCTGTGCTGGGCACATGTCCCATGGTCTCCTTGACTTTTTGCCTGCAATGTCTGCTTATTGTCTTACAGTTTTGCTACCTCACCTACAAATTCACTCTATTTTTGCCCTCTGGAAGCAAGCAAAAAACCCCAAACACTTTCCATGCTCCAGTGACTGATGTTAATGTCCATTTTGCTGCTTGGCCATCTGCTTTGAGGAGAAATGGTGCAGACCTGGGGGTGTTCATGCTGTGCACAGAACATGGGGTGTGCTGGGAGAGGCACTGGTGTCCCCACTGCCCCTTTGAGGTGCCCAGCTTTGCGCACTGAGCTGAGGGTGGATGCCAGAGCCCAAGTGGGTGACGGTCTTTGAGCCTTCCGCAGCCCTCAGCTTTGGCACAAGGAGGGAGAACCTGCAAAGGGAAGATTCTAAATGAAGGTATGTAGGAAACACAGCTGGGTTTGATTGGTGTTGGGGCTTTTTTTGTGAATTTATTTCTTTTACTCAGTTTAGCTCACAGCCAGAAAGCAGTTATAAGCACAGGACATGGTTGTTATCAAATAAAATAAGACTGATTTTTTTTTTTTTTTTAAATTTGGAAAAAAATTTGAAAAGCTGAAATTTGCTTACTTCCCTAAGCAATTCCCTAGCTGTTGAGCTGGCACAGGTCAGCCCACTTCAGTCTTGGCAGTGGGCAGCTGTTCAGGAAGGATGCTTTCATTAAAGAGCAATAGTATCCACATCAAGGTACTTCTGCTTTCTTGTACTCTGCTGCTGCTTGGAGTAGATAGGATGCCTCTCTCTGCTCCTGTGAACCTCCATCTGCACTTTAGCTCTGTAGCCACTTTCCCTGGGGTGTCACTGCCATTGTAAGCTGGGATGCTTTGCTCTGGACCAGGAAATCTCTGTGTCACTGTAGCTGGCAGTGGGAGAGCAGCAGTTAAACACCATGTTCATTAGCTCTGGGATAAATGTCTTTGCAGGAGGGAAAAACCCTAGCCAAGTCTGGAAGTTGTTGCCCTAAACAGTACCAAATCCATTCACAAGAGCACAATCTTGCTGGTTTGCAGTCCCTGTCTTGGCTGCCTTTTGGTTGAAGCCGCAGCTGGAAGCTGTTGTGCAAAGATCACAGCCAAGTGCCTGTGGCCAGGGCTCGTGGCTTGAAGCAGCTTTTTTTGGGTGCCAGCAAATGCTGGCAACCCTGCCAGTGTGTTCTGCAGGAGTGGGTGGGATGTTGTTGAGGATGCACATGGCTGCTGGGCATTTTAATCCACTAGAGCTGCATTCATCACCTTCTACCTGAGGCAGAAGGGATCCAAACACCTTTGAAGATATTTTTATGATCATTTTGGTTGTGTGATGCCAGTCTTGCCAATGTGGCAGCAGCTGGACACGCTGTTAATAAAATGCTGATCCATTGTTTTCTCTGCAGCCCACACTTTAACCTGGGAGCTAACAGCTGGGATTCACCTCCCCATCTTTAACCAGCAGCAGTAGGAAGGAAGCACTGCTGGCATTTTGGAGAGCAAACCTCTTTTTTCCTATCCTCAGTGAGGTGCAGATGTGCGGGCACAAAGCAGTGCAGCTGTTTGGTTGGTCGGTTTTTTTTTTTTAATAGGGAATGTCCATGAACATAGATGTTGAGAAAGTTATTTAAAGATTAGCTTCCCAAATTATTTGTAGCAGAGTGGTTGAAAAAATGGCCACGTAAAGCTGGGTACTCCAGTCTTCCTCAGCTACTAAAACCCCACTGTTGCTACTGTAATGGTCCGGTTCAAGGGCTGAGGTTTAGCTGCTTTACCTACAGCTGTGTCTGACCCGAGCTGGATGCCCCCGGCCTCTCCCATGGCACTAGGGAGGGATGAATTCGCTGTCCCTGCAGCTGTGTGCTTGCAGCAGCCACAGAACTGCCTGCAGCTCCTGGTGCTTCCTCATGGTGCCCACAGAAAGGTGTTTCAGGAGTCAGCTCTGCTCTTCACCCACCAGCTGCCCCAGCCCACCAGCCACCCCCAGCAGCATGTGCCATCCTGGTACCCCGTATCCTGATTTTCAACCATGCTCATTTCTGAGTAAATTTCTTCTCAGTAGCTGTTACAGTGCTGTGTTTTAGATTCAGAATCTGAGCGTGTTGGTAACACACCGATGTTGTTTTTCTGCTAAGTCGTGTTTACCCTAAGTCAATGACATTTGTCTGTTGTCTCATGTGCTGCCAGCAAGAAGGGATGGAAAAGAAACAGTATGGGGGGGAAAGCACAGCTAGAACAAAGGACCTGGGCTCACCAGGGATATTCCACACCACAGAATGCCATGCCCAGTATATAAACGGGGCAGAGGACTTACCATAAGGGGGGTCTGCCATCACTCAGAGGGTGATGAACACTTGTATTGTCCATCACTTGTTTTTCCCTTTTTATTAGCATTTTTATATTTTTTTTACCATTACTACTATGTTTTGCTAATTTTCAGTTATTAAACTGTTCTTTCTCAACATACCAGTTTTACTTTGATTCTCCTCCTCTGGAGGAAAATTTCCCTGGTGTGGGGGGAAAGAGAAGGGAGGTTGAATAAGCAGGGGATCTCTAAAGGTGTGGTTGTCACCTTGTGTCTGCTCAGGTCGCTGCTGGTACTGCCTGAGCTTACCAAACTGGTCATTTGGGTCAAGCAAGGATGGAGAGTGGACATGCTTTTAATCTCATTTAATGACATTTAGCACACAGAAACTTCTGCTCATGCCTGTGGGGCCCACTCGCCAAGCAGCATTCTGACCACTAATATTCAAGAACATCTGCATGAGTAGAGACAGCAGCACATGGGAGGATCAGCAGGGAATTGTTCATCGCTGCTGCGAGTCCAGAGTTTAAATTAATCCAAATGTGGGGGCCAGGGAATAAGACCTGAACGCCTCCGAGCCTCCTCCTCTCTTTTGGCAGATGGAAATCCTGCCAACAGCACTTGTGTAAGGGCATCGTGCAGAACAAGCGTAGCAGAGCTGGAAAGCTTCTGCTGGGTATTAAGTGATGGATCCAAATGAGGTTCTCCCAAATGCTCAGTTGTTATGCCAGCCTTGCATGAATTTAGACTAGTCCTGCAGTGCCTGGGTTACTGCAGAAGGTAGAATATGGGCCTCATAGCAGCATGTTGATCTTGCTGCCTCTGTCTCTCTGACGGTTTGTACTGTAAGATCCCATGGCTTAGCTGCAGGCTGGATGATGACCTGCCAAGGGCACCTAAAAACTCCACCTTCATCTTTACCATGTGCTCCCACCAGGCAGGAGCCAGCAGAGCCCTTGAATGCACGGCACCGGTCCTGCTGCCAGCACAGGAGAGCATCTTTCGTGCTCTAGATCAGCATCTCTGTGGGCTCGTTGTTCCCTTCTCTCATGCCACTTGGACTTTGTGGCAGCTTTTGAGGCTAAAATTCCAATTACACCCTAACATGCTAGAAAAGCTTCAAAATCATGCAGGAAGCAGGTTAAAAAGTAGCTTACAAGCTACCTGGCTTCTGGACTCTCCACTGGTTATCTTTTCTTAGTTTATTCTGATATAGCATTTCCATTTTTGAAGTGCTGTTTCCTCACTGTCCTGCTCCTCATTATTTATAACTGGTGTTACTTTACAGAACTACAGTTTGGCATTCCTCAACTTTTCTGGTTGCTCGCTGGTTGAAAACCCCACTGCTTCTTTTTTCTGTTTACTTCTAGCACTCTACACGTTTTTAATGATACCCATAAAAAAATCAGCCCTTTGCAAACACCATAAACCCCGCAAAAAAACGGAGTGCTCTGCACATTTTCCATTACTCCTGAGCAGAGCTTATTTACCTTGTCCAAAGGCACTCTGCAGATCAATAAAATACCTCCTTTACTTACATGTTCAGGCATTTCATGCTGACTGATTATGTCCCTCTTGACTGAAGACAAACTGTGAAGCAGCTCACATAATACCAGAAATACAAGCAGATCCAAAACTTTCCTGCTAAACTAATCCTGCTGGGGATTCCACTCAAGGTAACCATTTCCTCTGGAATGTCACAGTCATTTTTACCTGTGGTAAGGAATTACGACACTACTTAATCAGGATTGCATGGCGTCCCCCTGCATGGTTTTAGAGGACCATGTGAGGGGCAATACAAAGGAGAAGCTTACCTAGACTTGCTGGGTGCTTCAGCTTCACCTGCTGAAACAGGACACAGATCCCACAGAGGAGCCCAGCTCATGAGAGGCAAGAGCTCTCATCCTACTCATCCCTGAACGCAAGTCCACAGAGGACTCGAGCAGTACAATGAGGACAGCAGTGTGAGCAGGCCCTGGCTACTGCCTAGGAGCACATCATGTTCCACAGCAAGACACAAAGGCTGACTTCCTGCATTCCTCTCAGCATCTTCAGATGGCTCCTGCAGCCATCTGCCAGCTGGGTCCTGCTGTAGAGCCTGGGGAGACACGAGTCAGTGGCAGTATTTATGAAAGCACACACCCCCCTGGAATGCAATCTGCTCTTCAAAACTCTCAGCAGTCCCTCTCCTGGGAACTGGGCACTTAATGCCACAGGATGCTGAGCACTAGCCCCAAGTGTAGCTATAGAGAGATACCTACACAAACAACTCTAGAAATAAATGAATTGAGCAAAATTGTGTGACTTATGTATAAGAGCTGTTTTACAGACCTCTGAAAGCACTTGACCACTCCCAAAGCCTTTCACTGCTTCCAAGTGGACCAGTAATGGAATGTTTGCTTCTCACACAGACCTCCTGTGTCATCAGGGTGAGCAGAAATGATGCATACACCTGAAGGACATGAGAGAATGTGAAAGCTGAGCTATTAAACCTTACCTGCTTAATTTACAGGTATAGAAATGAGGTTATCCCCCACTCTGTGTTTTTTGCTCTTTCTTTAACATAAAAGCTTTGAGAATATAATGAAATAGTCCCTTCCCTGCTCCCTCCTAAAGACATGTTAAAGGAATAACCCTTGCAGTGTGCATTTCAAAAACGGGGGAACAGAGACACAGACACATCTAGCAATCTTTCTCAAACGACAGAGGAAGCCAGTGGCAAAGCCAGCAATAAAAATGCGCTTTGAAAAAACACTTCAGACTTATGCCACCTAAATCACAATGTGTTCAAGTCAATATTGTGTGGTACAAATTAAAATAATACTTTTATTGATATGCTTAAACAGAACATAGGTATCAGCATAAAAACCAAACAAAAGAGAAAACTGTTCCTTCCTGTACTGAACAGACACGTCACTTTTTCTTAGTAATCACATGGAGGGGACTGACATCTTCCCACTGACTTTATGGGTTTTTAACTGCACTGGTTTGTTCCCAAGGAGTCTAAGGATTGTGATGAGCACCATGGTTGTGGCTGTTCTTCCTATAGCATGATACCAGGAGGAGTGGCATGTCCATTCCACACAAACACTGCACAAAGGGTTGTGCACATTTGCAGGCTTCCAGACAAAGCCCTGACAGATCCCAGGGTATTAACCTGGTTACACTGGAATGCAAACCCACAAAGTTATGGATTCCTCTAAGACACATTTTCCATCAAAGTTATCGAGACTAGGAAAAGCCACAAAGCTACCGAGAAAAAGTAAAAGGAGAACTCAGAAAATTTCTAATAAAGATAAATCTAATACAAGTTTATTCTATAAACTTTTCCTGTCAAAAGACAAAGCATATATAGAAACATACAAGAAATATTCCTTGGGGAAAAAAGCTACAGAAAATTACAAAGTATCAGCTGTTTTAATTTATCTTTATCCTTGCAGAATTGCACTGTGCTCAGTCCTGTCTGTAAACACCACAGATCCCTCAGTGCAATCACTCTTACATCATAAATATTTTTGTTAATCACTCTTTTCTTCTCCTTGGTAATGTCTGTATTCCGGCTTCAGCTCCCATGTGTTTTTGTGGGTCCCCTTCACATTGTAGATGCCTATTTCTCTCAAAATTTCTTTCAAGTATATCTGAAAGGAAACAAAAGTTCAAATTAAACAGGCAGGCAATTGCCACAGTTCCTGCACACCTGCTCCACTGCAGGGACTCAGTTCCTAAGGGGCAGACAGCCTGGCTGGCTGATGGGCACTAACTGGTGTGGGAAGGACTCTGGGCTAGACTTTGACCCTTAAGCACCAGCAGGGATTAGCACAAGCCCCAGGGATGCAGCAGGGAGCACCCGAGCCCCAGAGATGATGGCTCCCAGGCAGTCCCTCTGAGAGGCAAGTACTCCAGGGGCTGCTGAAATGAAGTTACCAGCACCTCTTGGGAACTATTATGTCACACATCTTCCTCCTGCTGGAATTCCTCCAATTGAGCTAAAAGCTCTTGACCTTTCTTCCCGCTTGGGCTGGGATTATCTTGAAAATCCTTGCCTTATTCAGACTTTGTCAAAGCCTCAATCTGTTGGTTTTCATGCCATTTTGCAAAGCTTTGAGCATTTTGTCATGGCCTCATTTTTAGAGGAGAGCTGAGTGTATGTCTGAGAATTTTCTAATACCTTAAAATATTAAGGCTTGGAAGAGAAAGAAAAAAACCTAAACAAGTAGAGCTATTATGCCAGTAGTATAATAATCTTTGACAAAACACAACTCACTGATATTGCCCTCCTTCACTCTTTATAATAAACACCAGTAATTTTCTTAAGAGTCACAAGAGCCTACTTGTTTGTTTAATTATTAATTGGGACTGAGATGAGTGGATTGTCATGGCAACTACAGACCACAGTTTAAGAATCCCCACATTAAATTCATAATTGCTCGAGTTTGAGCAATTTAATCCTGTTGGAATGCTTATATTGAACTGGAGTTGTTCAAAAATACAAACGCTTGTATTTTCTGCATCTGCAGTTCCACTAAATATCAACGTACTCCAAGCCATTAAAACCAACAAATATATGTTGAAGACACAGGAAAATAAGAAAGGCTGATTTTCTAAGTGTTTCTTGCAGTCTTTTCCTCTCTGCTAAATGGAAAGCTAAGAAATACGTGAACAAAAAAATATGTTCTCAGTCAGTAAAATAAGTGTATTTTAGTAAAACTTATCCTTACTCTCCCTCTCCATGTACACATCAAATGTATGCAAAGCAGCCCAACATGTAAGAAAGGTGACTGTCAGGGATGTGCATATGAACCAGCTTCTTAGGGTCTTCTAGGGTGTTTCCTTTGAGCAGAGTAGCTGGGCTCAAGAGCACGCAGTTCACTGTGCAGGGATGGCTCCTCAGCCTTCTGGGGCGCAGGATGCAAACCCCAGCAGGTGGCAGCAGCAGATCACCGCCGTCCCCTCGCACACCTCGTCTGTTGCAGAGATGCCGTCATTGCTCCCCTCAGGTACCCGGGACACACGCACGCTACGGCAGCGATGCACCACGCGTGGTGTCAAAGCTGCTGGGAGCAGGTGAAACAGCCATTTCTGCATGGGTGTGTGCCGATGTGCACACCTGCATACCCACTGCCTGCTTTGCAATCCCTGCACACAAGGCAGTGTCACCCACAGACACTTCAAAGCGTGGCAGAGTGGGTGGGAGAAACACCTGGCTGCAAGGTTAAATTCTGCTCCAGATCACATGGACAGAGAACTGGAAAAAATCCCACATAACTGCCCCCAGTGCCGTGAGGTACACTGGTGTGCAGTTCTCGAGCTGGCGGATCTAGTCTGCCTGGTAAGCTGGGTCACAAGGTGTGATGCTGCTGCTGGGCTCAGGCAGAGTACAACCACTATGGCTGAACTGTCCACAGCACCCACCCAAACCCACCCACCCAGCTACATAAAGGCTATCTTTAATTTCAAGTACTTTTCAGAGCTAATTACCCAGGCAGTTCTGCTTCTCTCAGAGCCAAACTTCCAAGAGTGTAACAAAATGGAACAAAACCAACCCAAACCGAATAGCAAGGTAAGGTCTGAGACACAGATAACAGCACTTCAAGCTGGAACAGTGAACTGCAGCAGTTGAGGATTTGCCATTTATTTCCCATCTCTGCTGCAGGGGGTAACCAGGCAGGAGAGGTGTTAGGGAGGGCAGCTGAGAGCATTAACCCCAAAATATCACCGTGTGTGCACAGACAACAATGAACTGCTGGAGTTTTTAGACAATTATGAAACATCACTCTGTGTGCACAGACAACACTGAACTGCTGGAGTTTTTAGACCATTATGAAACATGGATAATCCTACTGTGCTGTGCTGTACATGAGAGCAAGTGGCTTGAAGAGATGAGTACAGGAGATGCTATGATTTTTCCTGCAGGATCAATTCTCCTTCTAGAAACCAGGACTCCCCACCTGGTCTGCAGTGCACCAGGCTGGCCTATGTATCTTGAAGTACAGTGCTCTGACACTGTACCATGGAGAGAAACCTCACACTACTCCCAGTGATGCCAAATACTGAATTTTAGAGCCTGGTGATCGCTAATCAGGGGGCCACCATGTTTTCTCAGAAAGGGATCCAGTGCGTTTATGTACATATGATTCTAGCACAGAAACTCATCTGTAGGTGATCTCTTAATATATTTAAAGCATCTTCCGCTCTGTTCTACCTTTCCTCATGATTTTTTCCATATAAAGTGAGATGTTATCATGGAATTATGGGATAAAAATTTCTGAGGAGTTAACTTACAAACTCTAAAAATACTTCTGAAACTTCAAGGGGGAAACAAACCCTGTTGTATTTAGGATAACCATTACTTAAAGCTAAAATAGAAGAAAAAATCCAAACAATCTACTCAATTTTTTAAAAATACAGTTCTTATGCCACTGGCTCCATCCTGCTTCCATTCTTCACAAATATTTGATTTCTCACTGACAGTATTATGTTCTCAGCCATGAAGCCGAAGTCTGGAATTACTGAAATATTTCCAGGGAGCATTCAGTACTTACATCTGGGTAGGTGGCAAAAGATTTGCCTACTACTGCAAATTGTTATTTTGCATTAGAATGAAAAACAAATCAATCTAGGTTTCCCTAATATGGCAGTCATTTACATTCATGCTTGTTTTGTGCTTTCATGACACAAATAAAGATGGCAGCAACTTCTTGTGCAACATGCAACATATTCTGTAGCAAGGGTTTAATTTACTATTTACATTACCATTACATAAGAAAAGTACCTTTATTTATTTGTAACTTCAAGTTCTTCAGTGGCTTAAGTGGGAGTCTACTGCAAGCTGATGTCATGGTAGATGAGATAAATCTGTACCGAGCTGCATTCAAAGTGATCGAGATAGTGACTGCCACACTTCTCTTGCCAAAAATAAAACCCACTTGAAATTTTCTTGCCACTTCCTCCATACCTTCCTCCTATTCCTTCCTCCTTCTCAGCTCCCATGACCCACACACCTTCTCTGCTGCAGAGATATGGAGCTGACTCATGAGATAAATGAATGGAAGACATGGATATGTTACTAAACTTTCAAGTTTCTTTCAAGGCACTCAACTTTCAAGTTTCTTTCAAGGCACTAGAACACAGTGAATCTACATGGATTTTACTTGGGTAACATCTTCGTGCAGCTTCTAACCAAACAGACTCGTCACTTATACAAAGGCTCTGACAGAGATACACTTCATTCTAAATGCGAAGTGAGCAAAACTAGTAAGCATCTTCATTTTTTTTACAGAGTATTTTTTCCATAATCCAGCTGTTACTGTTCTTTCTTTTGCTTTAGCTCTAACAACCTGTGACATTGGTACTCCATTTAGACTCAAACATAATTAAGTCCCCTTAAGTCTTCTGAAATCTGCAGCTGGGTTGAGGATATATATTGAAGTTGGCAGTGAAAAACATCAAAAAACACCGAAGGTCTTTTGCATGTCACTGTCACCCTCCCACTCTTGCCTGGTCTGCTCAAGGAAAGCTTGAACAATGAAAGAAGGGAAAGAACTTAAAAGTTATGGTTCATACATGAAGAGGCTGACAGACACTGCAAGACAACAAAACCATCACATATGCAGATGTCTTGATGCTTTTCTTGTCTGTGTATCAAAACACTGCTTAAAAGCAAACCCCAAATAAATCTTAAATATCAACCACCTAAACTCTTAACCTAAAAATTACCCTATTTGTAAAGGAAATCCGATGATTTTGGAGGCATTGAGCCTGAGCTCACGATGCCTAAGCTCCTGACATGAATAATCCCTGCATTTAATACAAATTCCATTAAATATAGAAAAAGAGCAACCCCTGTAGCTAGGCCAAAATAAAGTTCAGAAGCTGAGGGAAAGGCTGACCATAGACTAACATAAGCTGCTACTGCCAAGAGAACTAGGCTTCAGAGGACAGGAGTAGCAGGGGAGACATGAGAGCATTAGAGAATTTGTTTCCTAGTATTAAAGCAAACCTAAATAAAAAAAGAGACCATTTAGGTTACTTAAACCATCTCTGTCAAGAGAAAGCACACTCACTGCAGTGTTTGGTATCCTACACTGTCCTACAATACTGAACTTAAAACTTGGTGATTTCAGTTTGCTGTAAAACATATTTAGAGAGGAATTTCTAAGGTATATAATACATATTAAACTATTTTCTAGATATGTAAAATACATACAGTAGCAACTACTGAAAATGGTTGTATTTACAAGACTTGCAGTACATACCACTGGCTGTTTGGTTATGTCCACCAGGTCTTTAATGTTGTAATA
Source organism: Fringilla coelebs (assembly GCF_963513975.1). Classification (NCBI taxonomy): domain Eukaryota; kingdom Metazoa; phylum Chordata; class Aves; order Passeriformes; family Fringillidae; genus Fringilla; species Fringilla coelebs. The sequence continues at coordinate 61,847,698 of NC_140029.1, read as the reverse complement.
CTGATGTTTCTCAAAGGCTGAAAAAAGCATGTCCAACACTTGTTGTTTATCAGCTCGAGCTCTTTTTCCATCTTCTTTCTTCTTCTTCTCATATTCAATCTGTTACAAAACATGTTTTAAAGACATTCACATGTAATGCTGTATAATTCTCAGTGCTGAACATGAAGCTACAAAAAATCTCTTCTATTTAACAAAACACTGTTCAATGACTGAGTGCTTTTCATCTGGAAAGTCTTCTTTTGAACATTCAAATATTCTTTTAAGAACATAAACTAAGCATTTTGTCCTCAGCACAATAAACTTCTCAGATTATCTGCTTTAACCAGCAGGGGAAAAAAAACCAAAAAGCGGAAACAGAGCCTGCAAGTGCCCAAACCTGGGAAAAAAAATTAATAATGATATAGGAATCCAAACTGAGACTGTATTCTCACTCCACCTTTGTTGGTACCAGCTTCTGAGGTACAATGACAAATGTCAAACAACCTCCAAACTGCCATGCTCGAGAAAATCCACAGACTAACATGGCTACATCCACAATCATAACAAGCACCTGCCCAAAGAATGTTCCCAATGGCCCTTGGACACTGCTGCATTTTCTCCAGAAGCTGCACTCAAGGCATAAACTCCATTTCAATATACAACCAATCTTCAAAGACACACTTTGAGGATACGGATGGTTGCTCTTCAGGAGAAACCAGAGTAGCACACATGAAGTTGCACTAATCCCAAAAAAACAAACCTTCTAAGCAGGCAGAGGCCCCTTGTTGCCACACATCATCTTACTTCAAACTGTACATTAAAAATTACTTAACCATTATAGTCTGCACCAGATGACTATACATCTTCACAGAAACTTTTATCGCCTCCAAAAATACTTCCTCTGATTCATCATCAGAAGCACAGACCAGCACACCCCAAACAAAGCCCAGTTGCCAGAGAGCACCAACTGTGACACCTGCCAGCAATCACCCCACCCACCCCAATACCACCCTGGAACAGAAAACCAGCCAGCTCCTTGGAACCAACTGAAGTGATCCAGAAGGTAGTGTAAGTCACATAAACATCAAGTGCTTTCAGGCAAACTGCGTGGGTGAATCCATAGCGGCACAATGTACAGCAGAAAAGATGCATGTGATCAATAAGGGACACACGCCTGGCTGTACATGAGGTAATTCTCTATGGGAGTCGTTCTGCTTCTGATGGCTCAAATCTGACTCTCAAAAGGAAGACCTTCAGATTAAAAGCTTGGAAATGAAAATGCACAGATCTACTAGATACTAAGATCTTATTTTTAAGAAGAAAGATCGGTTTTATGGCCCAATTCATTTTTTTCCTATGTATCCTTGCCAGCTAACTCCCTCCTACTCTCAGAGTGAAAATAGCCTGTCTCTTGGTAGCTGTCCCAAAGTGGCTAAAGAATATTGCCACTTTTGCTGTGGCTCCCAGGTCTTCAGCCAGCCAACTACCTTCTTCACATTCTGAAATGGATGTACATCATTAAACTGGGTGCAGAGCAATTGTTCCCAACCTGTAGCTTGAAGTCTCTTACTTCTGCTTTAAACGAAAATGGGTGTGCACAACTAAATACTTGTCTGCTTTTCTAACTCCATGCAGTGTTATAAAAGCTACAGTCTCACCACACAAACCCATCGTGCAATTGATTTTTATCCAGTAAATAGTTTAGTTTAATTATTTAACTCTTTAGCCAGTGCATTTAAAGAAGAATAAATCCTCAAAACAGTAATAGCTTTGCAACATAACAAAGTGTAACATCAAGCAAAGCAGGTTGACAGTACATCATCTTGGTTGCCACGATCCACAGCAGAACTGCTGCACCACGAGAAGAGGAACACAAACCTATGACACTGGCCTTCCCCTAAACAATAGCAAGTCAAAACATTTGCTTCTTCTGGAAGTCCAACAGACAATTACTAAAAAAATTCCATGTGAATATTCTAATAGTCTTAATTAGTTACTGTATAAAATCAATTCACATAAAAAACTGTGTATCAAACCCTCCCTTTATTGAAAAGCTATTAGCTGCTGGTCCCCAGTTGCCCACTCTCTAATTAGCAATACTCTAGCATTTTCCTCTAGCCACAGCAACAGTTTCCACTGTTGTCTGATAGAAGAGCACATTGAGAAGTGCTGAAAAAAAAAAAAAAAAAAAGCCTGGTGTCTTCTGTTGCTGATTTCTTCTTTTTGGCCTTGTGAATACACTGCTCACAGCAAGTTACAATGCAGCCTTTCACTTTTTTCCTTCCTGTTTTCTTTGCAAACAGGATCTTCTATGTAGTAGGCTTAAAGCACTTTTTAGTAGTCATGTAATAAAATGCACCTACACTGTAAACTAATTAGAGGTCTTTAAAGTTCTGTGGTATTTTTAATTTAAAAAACACTCAAATACTATTTGATTTCAAGGAAAGACCATTTTAGGACAAGATGTTTAGCATAGAAGTTGTGAGTTTATCCCCCGAAGACTTTATACTGAAATCAATTTCTCTTTGTTTACCTTCCCAGGATGTTGCTTAAGCTTGCTTAAAAGCTGCTAAAATTGCCTTCTTTAAAGTATCATTTATACTGAAGCTGATATAACTGCTTTAGTAGACAGCAAATATAAAAGTCATAGAGAAGTTAGAATAAATCCAAAGTTTCATCTAAAGATACTTCAAAGTATTTTAGATAGTCCTAAAGGTTTTCTTGTCTCCTGGAGCATGGGTACCAACCTCTACAGTACAGGACATTGGGAAAGAGGACCACAAACAAACCACTAATAGAAACCTCTGAAGGGCTAACCAGAACCACTGAAGAACCTTTCTGCTGTATCATGAAAAATAATTAAGTCACAGAAAGGTTTCAGCTTCAAAAACATTAACATTGCAACTTTGCAAACACATTTAAGATTAATAGATATAATGGAGGTCTTTTCCCCAGAGAACAAAAGCTAAGTTACAACCTTAGCATTTATTGTAATGGAATTGCAATTTCTTCAAATAAAAATATAGGTGTAATATAATTTCTTGCAAAAATGACCTAATCACTTTCCCAGTCCTTGAGTTCAAACAAGCTATTGCTATTCCCCATCCACATGTAATTTATTCCACTCCTCCTCCTTCCTGCTGTACGTTCATTTACAGGTACATGAAGCAGCCACATTTAAGCCCCGTTTTATATTGTTTCCTTCAAGAAATGTTAACCCTTTCTGTCTTACTTAGTAGATACTCATTCTTCTCTCAGAAACTGCCCAGATGATGACTGTATTAACACATATGACAGGTTCTACATTTTTTATTTTCTTGTGAAATTCCTGTCCCCAACACAGCACCCATACAATTACATGCAATGCAGCAGGTTCTAAGAAAGCAGCTGCTGCTTGAAAACAGCAGAAAAATTTAACCAGGAGGTTTTACAAGTTCATGGACTTTTTCCCCCAGTAGATATATACCCTTTCAGCCATCTAACCTGAACCTTAATAAAAGACTTGAATGAAAAGAAAGATTTTGTAGAAAGTAGCCATGCCTTGGCCTTTAGAGTCAAGCAAGGTCAAGGTGACTCAAGTACAAGTATGTTTTACAGGATTTTTCCCATCAGAACACCTTTAGGGTGGACATGAAAACTAAACACACTGCTGATGGATTTTCATGACCATGGACAGCTATGTAACCAATAAAAATATAACAATTAGGAATAAGATCATCCTCACTTTTAACAGGCCTGGTTATACCCTCTCAATCTCACACAAGATTCAAATTTCCATAATGATATGGTGACCTGCAGTTTGCAGCTGGAATAAAGATACAAAGATTATCTCTAGGTTGTAGTCATACTGCCATAATTATGCTGGTGTCAGGAAATGGAACAGCATCCCACTAAAAAGAGAAGCTGTACCCCACCAAAGCTTATTCCAGAATTAAAGAAGAACACCAGCAGCATCACAAAACAATATACTGATGTAAAACTGCATCTGCACAGTAGAACACATCAGCGTGACTGTTTTGGTTAAATGGCATTCCCTCAGCTGCAACAGTTATATTGGTATTATCATCCATGAACAGAGCAGACTTTGAACAGTAACTACTACAAAACAGACCCATGAGGGAAAAATTATTATTTCTGGTTCTGTGGCAATAGACTGACTTTCATAATAATGCTTAAATATCATCCAGCATATTGTCACTTGTTTTATGTAAATAAAATCTTAATAAAAAGTGTAAAAGTTTAAATGACTAACACAGTGATTCATTTTCAGTATGACAATGTTGCTCACATTCAACGTACCCAAAGAGTGTCTTTAAGGAAAAGGACGTTAGAATTTATATGTACATCAACTGATCTGGAACAGCAGTGTGGGTGTAATATTGACAAAGCCAATGATGCCAATAACATGTACTATGAAGGTAGGAAACTGAGAAAAATTATCAGCTGTTACTCTTTTCTACTTTTTGCCAATTACTCCAATAGACTGGAAACTTATAATTCTTTTCAAGTCCTTTACTCTCCTGCAGATGGTAAGTTATTTGGCTCAAAAGAGCATTTCCACATCTTATAGCACAAAGCCAGAACTGCCTTTCATCCACAAATGTCAAAATTACATTAAAAAAAAGATTAGAGGAAGAATGTAATAAAGCCACTATAAAGGGTTGGGTGAAGGTGGTCTGCCCTCCATCAGGTAACACAAGACAGTTACAACTGGCAGACCTTAGCCCCAAGGGTGATACTGGTCTTGAGACAGAAAGAAGATCCCCAGAAGACAAAATCAAGGAGAAATGAGGTGACATAGAGCATTGACAAAGACAGTGGCCAACTGTGAGCAAAAGACCTGCTGGACAGCAGCAGAGCAGTCCCAGAGTCCTAAGTCAAATTCCTCCTGAAGAAAAGAAGGAAAAATACTAAAAGCTACTTACATTATACTGATGATTAGCCACTGGTTTATAGTTCGTGGTTACAGCTTTGTCCAGCTGCTGTGATAACCTTACAGGTTTAGAAGATTCTTCTATCTGTAATCTACAAAAAAGAAAACAAGAATAAGAAGTTCAGACCAGCACACACAGAAAGTGAATTCTAAAAATCTGCAATTATGAACCAGCCATTATCAAGGGTCAGATGCAAACAATCTATAAAGCAAAACAGATGTACTCCTCTGGATAAAGTTCTTCTTACTCTATTTTTGCTTAAGGACACTGAACTATTCGGGTGCTATATGCTACAGAAGATATTGAAATGCTGAAAATCAAACAGCTGAAGAGAAGATACTAAAACCAAACTTTGAACATAAATTTCACTCCAAAAGCCTAATGCTCAGATTGAAAAAAAAGCCCTTGCTCTTAAAAAAAATTGAACCCAAACCAAATGAATGCAGAATCTCTCAGCTTACTCAGCTGAGGGATGAAAAAAGCTTTTTATCCACCTCTGCTAAGCCATAACCTTCTCTTAGATATTGAAATGTAAAAACATAAATTTCTGTGACCTTTCTTTTGGCATTACAGTACAGTTAGAGAGTGCAAATAACAGTTTTAAGAGCATTATAAAGACATGAAGACAGAAAAATCTACCCAGCTTCAAATCAATGTGCAATCAAGTCTCTGTCACACAGATAACAATAGGTAACCTTCAATTTTCTTTGGGAAAGACTCTCAGCAGGTCACTGGTTGAGGATATCTTGTCAAGCTCATCCCTGTGTAATTCTATGTAATTTAAAACTTCTATATGTTGATGTAGAGGAAGTGTTCCATTTAATTCAGATTTAGCACTCAAGAATTTCTACTTGAAATGAAGAGGCAAGAAACCAAGCTCTAGAAAAGCACAGGACAATGGCCTTTTAGACACAATGGCTTTATGGCACATCTGATTAACATGTTAATTATCAGTGAAGCAGTTCTGTTTCCAAAGGTGCATCTTGTAGGCAGAGGAGTCAATTTCCACTAAACACAGTATAAAACAGCCCAATAAGTGCACAGTGATGCTTGTTTCTTTCCAAACAAAAATTAATATGGTGACCTTAAGGCAAATAATAACTGCATGTTTACTAGTGTAAAACAAACAAATTATAAAACTGACAGATCTTTAAAAACAACTGTAAATGTTTGAGATCACTGATTTCTTTTTGTAAAGATATAATTTACATCCAAAAAGATAAAATTAAAATTCAGTGTGTTTCTGAATGAACACCTGAACAACCTAAATAAATTACATTTGAAGCAAGTAAAAAATCAAGAAATAAATTCTCTAGTTGTAGTGACTTGAAAGGAAGAAAATCATCCCTCATAGCTGGTATTGCTGGACAGTAGGCAGGGACAGTTTTTTCTCATACATAGATAAACTTGCTTCCTCTCGAATCTTTGTATCATAAAAATGTAGAACATGAGGCAATGGTTGGTTAAGAGTAGTTAAAACTACAAAAAAAAAAAGACAAGTCTGCAAAAGAAAGAAGGAAAATCAATTGGAAGGTAAATGAACAGTGAACATGTTTTGCTATCACAAGAGTTTATCTTTTGGCCTTCAATCTAATTAAATTATTTTAAAGATTTTCTTCATCTGGTTACCAAAGATCTTTTAAACTTATTTTTCATGAAAGGCATAGGCACCAAAACTAAATCACTATCTTTTCTACAAATCTGTCTTTTTCTCTTCTTCTCCATTGCTTAATATTTTTCCATTTGGCCCCAATGACTTCTTAAATTTTTAAATCGTTTAGCTTTAATTTTTACATAGTTTGGCTTTAATTATTTCTTTTTTTTTTCCCCAGTTCATCATGTTTCTATTGGTTTGATCTGGGTAGTTTTCTAGTTCTTCCTCTCCTGTATTCTAGCTATTTTTCATCTCACTTCTCCCCCCATTTTTCCTTCATAAAGGAGATTTCCCGCTAAACCTATTAATTGATACTGCTCCTGTTCAAGAGACCGGGGCTTCTTGAGACCAACTGGGGATTCTTGTCACGCTCTTCCCCTCCGAGGCCACTGCACCAACTTCATGTGCACCAGATTAAGTTATTTGATTTGCAATATAGCTCCAGAGTCCTTCTCATAACAGCTACAGCACAGGGTCCTAACAATACTTAAATACATCAGATGGTGTCACGTTTTCAGGGAGCGCCAGGCATTCAACAGTGACCTATCTTCATGATTAATCCTCCTTGCACTGGGCTTTATATTCATTGCTCTTTACAATGTAAATTAACAATATCTCTATTTCTTCAGGTACACAGCCAAAGAACTCTTCAATGATGAATTGTCAGCCATGGACCTTAGACCCCACTCATGTTCAAGGCCACTTCCCAATCTGGCATTTTAAAATTACAATAAAGGAAATTTCAACCTCCATTCAGTGTGGCTTCCTTAAATTAATTCTTCTTTGCACAAAAGTACACGAGCAATTTATTTCTTAACACTTTTCACTCCCCATGCAGAATATGCATTTCAGCTCTTTTATGTTGACCTCCAAATTTCCAAACCAGTAAAAAACCAAATGTGTAAGAGAGCTAATAGACTTCTCAGAGGCCTCCCTCCAAAGGTTGATGGAAGTGAAGGTACATTTAACAAGTTCTCCAGCATATAATCCTGAAAACAAAGAAAAACTTACTGCCTACTTAGGAAACAGAATGAAAGCCAACCAAGTGAAAATGGAGAGGGACCATCTAAGCTTGTTTGTGAAATGGCAGAAGACTTCGGAAAGATCTATACACAGCAAGTAACAAAAACATCAGCTACCAATGAATGTCTCTGGAATTTCAGAGCTATTTGTACTGTTGTACTTTGATATTTCTTGCCAAAGGTTTCCAAATTACAACCACAGATTCAGATGGTCTTTAGAAAACTGGCTTACAGTAAAATGTTAACCTTTTTTTTTGGTTTCTACTGCTGTAGTGAGAGCTAAAAATACACTACATTCCTGATACTACTTTTTAATGCAAACAATTACAGCCGTGGCCACATGCCAATATGGAAATTTATATGGGAAGCATGGTGACTCAGGAGGCAAAGCTTTTTATTAATAGCTTTTATTCTACACATGCATCTTGCTCTTCTCCCTAATGGCTGCCCTTCCCATTTATTTTTCTGCAGCTTTCACGATTTCACAGAGCTTCAGGTTACCTTCCTTTACCTTCCTTCCACTGGGCTTGCAGGTGGAATATTGTCACACAATCCTACATGGAATAAGAACTGATGCACATCTGGAATTGGCCTCACAAAAATGCATGAATAAAGGGACTGACAAACATGATATAAACACCAAATTAGCAAGTGGTTCATGTGGGGATGCAGCACTGAAATTTGCTTAGCACATTACAAAGGGTAAAGACAAACAGTCCATAATCATTTTGTCCAGATGATTTGTTGATACAGACACTATCTGCAGGGAAAATACAGCATGGTTGTTTGGGTTTTTTTCAAAATCATGCTGCAATTCTGTTATATTCAGAAAGTAGTATGTCTGGGGGAATATAATTGACTTTTTAAATTTGCATAGATGTTGTCTGAAAATTTTTGATTAAATATATAAATTTATATGTTCCAGTAATTATACACTCAAAAATACATAAATAGAAGCTATAAACTGTGAATTGTAAATTGTACTAGCCTTTTAGGTAGATGTTTTAACATGCTACAGATATTATTACTTTTAATTATTTAAAATTTCTTAAACAGAATTTAAAAAGCAGTATTAACCTGCTTCTGCTTTATGCAGAATTTTCTCAGAGTGGACCTGCTGAATCTTAAACTAAACTGCTGGTAGGAATAAAGAAAAAAATCAATAGATATTCTGAGTCACTGGTGACAATGACTTAAAGGAGCAGTGGCTTTTTACCTATTACTCTTCATTGTGATTTGCAGGAGTTAAAGACTTAGTTTTGGCTCTGAACAATAAGCAAATCTCCAAGGAATTAAATTTTACATTGAATTCTTCTTGAAATAGTTAGAGCTGTATTTCATGCTAATATCTGGCCTAAAAAAATAAAGAGAAAATGCAGATATTTTTTTTCCCAAAACTGCCAATGAATTAGCAACGGAGCAGCCACCAGCCTGCATACTGTGGTTTTCTCTTCCGCCCCCAAGATCAAATATAGCTCTTCCACCTTGAAATACAGCAAGTAACCAGCACGACATCAAATTCACCATGGTCATTTCCCAGCAAAACATATTTCATACCACAGCTTTGATTTGTCATTGTGCTTATACTTGAATAAGGGGAAAAAACATTCAAACAGACTGGAAATAATGCCATAGGACTTGGCAACATGTAGCAAGCTCATACAAGAAGACAGATGAAGAAGATATGTACATTCCTAGGAAGAGATATTCATTGTTTTTTAAATACATGTAATTTTCAGCAGCAAAAAATAAACCAAAGACCTTTAAAACAGATAATCTACTGTGATTAATCTTTTTTCACAAAACAAATGTTTCAAAGATTTGAAGCAGGTATTAATCAGAAACTGCTAGGGCTCGAATTCTTTGCATTTCTAAAGAAAATATTTTACAGATAAGAGAGGAAAGTTTGTGTACCTTTTTGTGCTTGGCTATCTGTACACAGGGCACCAGTAAGTAAGGAGTCAGCCTTACCAATGCAAAAAAAAGGAAAAGTTGTGTTTCTTCTCTCTCTGCAGTAACACTGATGCACTAGATGAGAGCAGGCCCACTGCCCAAAGCTTTGGAGGGGAAGAAACACAAACTCTCCATCTTTGCACAGTTTTGTAGCTTTTCTTTCATTGCTCACAGAAGTTCCCAGTCCAATAGCAGGGAACTAATGATCTCATTGTCCCTTACTCAGTAATTTTGTACTAGAACCAGGCATTGACAGCTGCATTACATGAAGTTTTATGATACCTGGTATGGGCCATGAAGCTTTTTCTTTGCTTCCTTATTTCACTAAGCATCCCAAACATAACAGAAGTAGGTACATCCTGAAAAATCTCATCCAAAACAAACTAGCAAAATAAAAGCAACAATACAGCCTCACACCTCCTCTTCTTTTATTCATTGGACTTCTGCACCTTGCTGAGGTTGAGGTAGAATCTCTTTTGACTTTCCTTCCAAGCAAGAATAGCAGTAATGTAAGAAGCGAGCAGATGATCAACAAGAGATGAACATTCTTATAAGATACTGAAACTTAAAAAGTTCCACTAGTTCTGTGAGAACTAAGGGACTTCAGCACCCTGTAGTGCACATCCTGCTAAAAACAACCCCATGGCAGTGCTCAATCACAAACATAGGAAATTACTAGAATGGCCACACCAGTAAAAACATGCACTATCTAATAATAAGAATGACAATCTGTTGCTACACCAAACAATCTGTCATATATTCTCAAAGATAAGAACAACACGCGAATTCTGCACGTTGTGTTTCATTGCAAGGAGCCCTACTGTCTCACGTTCCATGGAGGCGGATGACAGCCTCCATCGCATGGATGAATCCACTGTTCTTCAGACACTCAGCATTACTCCAGCACAGTCAAAGCAAAGGGAGTCTTTCCCCATTTCTGAAGACTAGACAGGCAGACAGAGAAGAGCATGAGCTGAATGAAAATGGCATTAAGAAATGCATTTGCCAGCATTAAATAAATGTTTCAGATTATTAATACAGGATATGATTTATAACTATTTTAAAATCCTGAAACCCTGGCATTTCAAGAAAAGAGCTGTAATTATTATGTGTTCAGATATTAGATTTTTCTGAAGTCGACATCTTCAACTATATATGCTGAAGGATAAGCAATGAATCATATGAATATATGACAATTTCATGTCTAATTCTCAGACAGCCACCACAGCCACAACTGAAGACTCCAATTCTACATATTGTATCTTCCTCCACTACAGAACACCAGATGATATAAATGCCAATTCAACAATAAGTAACAATTTCTTTCCATTTTATTTTCTGGATTGACAAAAAGTGAATAATTGATTAAAATCAATCCAAGTTTTTCTCTCTGAGTTTAGTATTGCAAATGACTAAAACCTTCTCTGCTAAGCTTGTGTAAACAAACAATATAAAGATAAAATAAAACCTATTTTAGCATTAGTAGTGATATAATTGAATAATTTTCTCTATTTGTTTGATGCACTACTTTAAACATGTTATGTGATTTGCTAATGCAATTACCATGAAAAAAAATTGTAACATCTGCTTGACATCACAGATATTTTTAATCAAGCTCATGTGTGTCTACAGATACTTCCACTGGAAGCATTCTGACACTGATGAAGTCAGGCTCTAGCATTGCCTGGTCCACACTGAGGACAAGGTGGAAGAGTTTTATCTGAGACTAAGTTCAAAAAGGAATCATACCTCAGAGGTATCTTTTTTATTAAATGAGGTTATAAATTAGCCTATCCATTAGTGTGGCTGACAGAGCTCGTTTCTTGGCCCTGCCTCTATTACGTTTGCCTGTCCAGGTCTGGGTCTCTGCTTTGTTTGTTGCCTCTCCCTTTTACTCAGCACACACCCCCTTTTCCAGTGAAAAGGGTCCATGACCGGGTATCCTTAAGGGCAGAGATTCCCATTCAACCTTGTGAAGCAAGGCAGCCTTTGCACCCTCCTTGCCCTTTCAGGAGGACTTAGGTCAGGATTTGGGTCACAGCATCACCCTCTTGCCCCCCAGGTGAAAAGGGCCTTTCAGCACTGTTTAGGCTGTTGAGTGATAGAAAATCACACAACCAACCACAGATTCATTTCGGTTGGAAAAGGTCTTTAATTTCAACCATTAACCCAGCCCTGCCAAATCCACCACTAAACCATGTCCCAGAGCGTCCCTCCAGGCCTTTTACATGTCTCCAGAGATGGTGACTCAATCACTACCCTTGGCAGCCTGTTCTAATGCTTGACATCCACTTCAGTGAAAAAATGTTTCCTACAATGCAATCTAAACCTCCCCTGGTATAGCTTGAGGTTGTTTCCTCTTGTCCTACCATTTATTGCAAAGAAATGAATACTTCCTTATTACAAATCACGTACTCTGGAAGAGCAGAGAAGTTTGCAGCTTTGCACTTGTTAAAAATGTCAGGATTTTGCACTCCTTTCCAACCTATGGTCATCACAGTCATCAATTAGTGCCCAAAAGGAAAAGAACTCTCCGTTATTGGTTCCTGCCACACTTCCAGTATTTTCTTATTAATACACATAGCACGAACATTTCTGTTCTGCCCTGCTTCCTGCCCAAGTGATAAGATCAAGTTCAAGACCAAGCAAAAGCAGAGCTAAAGGGGAAGGTCTTCCCTGAGGACTAAGTCAGGGTAAAAGTGCTTCCATTCACGCTCAGTTACAGGCTGTAGCTCCATACGGGGCACTTCATCTTAGTTCCTAAATGGATTAAAACACAGTAGATTTTTATACCACGGTGCTTATACTTGTGGCTTATTCCAGTGACAGAAAGGCCTAAAACGAGGATGAGGTAAAACCTGGATGTCCATTTGTGTTGTCCAGAGCATGTAAGGGTACCTTGACCACAGGCATGATACAAGGTTTGAGACTGGCAGAGTGATAAGGTACACCAAACAAAAAACTAGGCAACATGCCAGGAGAAATGGGAATGCTGGTGTGATTTTGGGGAGAGAGCTATAAGAATCATGCAAATGTACATGACACACACGATTCCCACATGAAAAAAGAGAGGGAGGCAACACAGAGGCTGCAAGAGAAGGACAACACAATAGGAATGACTGAACCGGCAGGAGTCTGAGGCACATACTCCTGAAAAATAGCAAGGGTAAAAAGTAGGTTGAAAAGCTTTAGGGTTTGTTCAGCTGAGACACCCAGGTGACGATCCACAGGCCTCTGCCTCTGAGCCAACCCTTTGACACTGGACACTGCAGTCTATACAGCACAGGCAGATGCCAGCATCTGAAATACTGTAGGGATGAGTAACCACGGAGCAGATCCTGGATCCGGGGGAAGCACCAGCAGCCTCACAAGCCCATTACTAATACTAGAGAAGGTGATCTAGGAAAAGTGATTCATTAGCAAACTAAGCAAGAGAGAAAAAGCCCAACCCTTTAATTTTAAAATTAATATTAGCTCCTGAATTAAAGCCAAATGCTCTCACTTCCATTTTCAAAGATTCAATTTCTTTTCTTGCTCCTATTTTTCTCAGTCCTCAAATTTCTCCACAACAAATGGATTTACATGTTAGACAAGATTTAAATTCAGATTTTAGAAGAGGAATTCTAAATTCTGAACAATTATTCTTAAAAGTAAAACAAATAGACTTGTCTCAAAATTGCATAATCTTTGTTCTCCTGCCAAAACTCATCTGGTGTGCTTGGAGCTGTTTTGAAATCAATGGTAGAAGTAACAGGGATTTTTAGGTCCAGGCAACACAAAGCCAAATAGTTCTTGTCAGTCTGCAGATAGAGAAATTGCGTACATTTTGCTGATGGGGACAAGAAATGAGAATTTTAAAAACTGTTTGTTAAGACAGAAAAGGTACATTTTTACCATATCCTGATAGGCCTAGCTCTTCAATTACTGGTAAAAGTAATTGGATGATTTACAAGCTCAGTCAATTTACTCCACAATGAAACTGCTCACAGCTAAGGAGGTGGAAAGAAAGAGGCAGACTCTTGGCTACAAGTCCTCAACTTGTAAAAAAAAAAAAATATCCTTACAGCACCTCAGCTACATCTCTTCAATCTGAACCTCTCCTCCCCTTCTCCTGCAAAATGTCTTTATCAAGTTACAGCTGCCAGCACTCTGCCTCCAACTACATGCTGCCATCTCTAAAACTCCAATTTCCAAATACTTCACCACTCTCCTGATTGTTCCGCAAACAGCTATGGCATCTGGCTCAATTGGGGATCTTCCAGTTAAAATTTACTGTAAACAATTTAACAGTTTGTGACAATCTGGAAAACATTTGGACTGCTTCCCTAGAAAACCTAGCTGGCTCAAATCCTCAAGGTTTTTCTCTGTCTCTTCCTTCCTTAGCCTGCAGACTCTAAAATGCTGGATAGCAAGAACACCTTTTGGAGGACTCACCCCTCCCTTCAGTTAAAATACGCTTAGAAACAACCATCAAGAATGCTGCAAAGGGCACTGAAAGGCAGGTGCTGGGAGAATGTACTGCACATGCCCATGGGTTAATGACTATACACTGCCTTAGATAGCTTAGAGGGGAATCTTGCACAGTTCAACTGCTGTTCAATGGTTTAAACATATGGTTGCACTAAACTGCAGAATTAGCTCACACAGAACTGCTGAATTAACCTACTCAACACTCTTTCCTGCAAGCAAAGAGAATGAAATTAGTTTTAACTGAACTCTGAAATCATGCTTAATCCAAACAAAACCAGCATTAAGTTAAAAAGAAGAACTGGATAGGTTCAGCAACCCTAGAAACGCTATGCTATAAAAACCAAAGCAAATGCAGGAAAGAAACCTCAGTCCAAATGAAAAAGCAGTCTTGTTCATGCTCCAAGTGGAAAATTTACCAAGGAAAAAAAGAGGTAACACAGCACAGATTGAAAGATATATCAGTTAAACCAGAAAACTGGAGATTTTTCAAAACTTTGTTCATCATTCTTTCAGCCAATTGTATTTCCTTTGCCAGTTGTACAGAAGTACTGCTCTGCTGCATTTGCTCAAGTCGTTTAATTATATTTTACCTCCTCCTATTTTGCAAAACAAGTGCTCCCCCAACTCCCTCTCCCAATATATTACATACCTGCCCAGGTCCACTGGAAAATCACTGCTGGACACCCCTCACCTGTTCAAGTGGGAACTGTGCTCCCTCGAGCAGAGCAAGAGGATATGGAGCTGCAGCAAAGCCAGAGGCAGACACCAGTTGTGTGGAGGGAGTCCAGCAAGTAGCAACAGGGCTGGAAGCTGCAGGGCTGCTCTGCAACTGGGAGGTGATGGCAATGGGGAAAAAGGGCTACCAAAGGGTCACCTGCCACAGGACTCCATTCCTGTCGTGAAGGAAGGTTTTATAGCAGCCCTGCATCATTCAATTTGGTTTGAGTACCCTCCTCAAGGTCCGGTCTTTGAAATGTTGCTGCAGAGGGCAAACCTGGATGTTATTTCCTTAAAAAGCCTTAACTTGCCTTCTGTGCATCATCTTCAGCGTGGTGCTTATCAAAGCCACAGCTATATCACCATTAGCCCCAATAAAAGCTCTCAATAAAGTGAAAATACCTTCAGGACGAGGAACCTGTGGCTCAAGACTCAGCTTCAAGCTCTGCTATGGCTTTAAACCAAAATTCTCAAAGTTATTTCAAAATAGCTTTCTATAAAAAGCACACTGATAACTACAAGGCACAACAAGGACATAACTAAGTTTTAAGGCAACTGAGTCTAGAAAGTGTTAAGATTTCATTTTGATTTTAAAAAATATAACTTAAAAAATAACTCAGCCTTTGTTTCGAAGAAGAAACCAACATAAGCTTAGTAGTTCAGAACATCATCTTTTGAACACTCCCTAGAGAGCTTACTTGTTAAGAAATAAACTTAGCTCTATGCACTTTGAGGCCTGCTACATTAGTATTCTCTTAATTAGAGATTTTCAGAAGAGTGCATCTTATTTGTGAGTACAAAGAAACTTACCCAGACTTTGTGAAGCCATACCTATTCTGTTATTAAATTAAAAAACCAAAGATTTGATTACAGATTTGTCTGGCATGACAAATTCCCAAAACAGTTAGTGGCTGAAGCACAAACATTGTCTAGTTTCCCCAACAGGAAGCTGGATAATTGGGTTTTCCATAAGATCTGTGTGAAAGCAGACTCCATTCATGTCCAGCTTGGTTGAGTATGTCTTCCACAGGGAAGGGGCGGGGGGAAAGAGTCATGAAAGAAGTTTCAGGACCATTGTATTTTAAAGCTTGATTTTCACAGTGTTCCTTAATTAAACTTAAGGTTGCAATTTCAAAAAATGCATATATACAAGAAGAAATGCTCCACATAAATTTCACTGGTTTGTCATGAACTGAATTTGTTAGTCAGTAATCCAAATGTGAAATGTAATGTGAAACCATTATTACTGTACTAATAAACTGTGAAACCATTATTACTGAGAAAAGTATCAGTTTTCCCAAAACTTCTATAGTTTCTAATTCAGTGTGTGTATGTCTCTCAAATGGCAGTGTAAAACAGCATCTATCAGTGTACTCAACCTGACAGGGATGGGCTGAGCCTCCCCCACAGCAGCCCCAGAAGTGCCTAGCAGCACCCACACAGCACCAACTCCCTCAGGGACCAGGAGGCTGGGAGTGGGCAAGAGGTTGGAGGGGATGCAGCCAGGACAGCCGACCCCAGCTGACCAAAGGGATACCCTGTACCATATGGTGTCATCCTCAGCAACAAAAGGTAAGAGAAAGGAGAAGGATGACATTCCTTATGAAGGAGCTGCTATGTGCACTGTGGCCCAGCTTCCCATAAAGTGGCTGGACACCGCCTGCTGATGGAAAGTAGAGATTAAATCTTTATTTTTGTTTTGCTTCCACACACAACCTTTGCTTTCTTCCATTAAACTGCTTTTAACTTGACCCAAAATACTATATTATAGTATTTTTTTCCACTGCCCTGATGAGGAGGGAGTGTGAGAGAGCAGCTGGGTGGGCATCTGGCAGCCAGCCAAGGTTAACCCACCACAATTAAAAACGCTAAAAAAATTGTAACTTTATAAAAAGTTAGCTCAGTATTAGAGATATTTAGAGCAACAGTGTTGCTTAACATCAATGGGAGAAGTTCTCTGGACTCAACAATACACACTGTTGTTGGCAGGGAACACACAACATAGGTTAATATAGGTCAGTTCAGAATGATGTGAACTGCTGGGTATCTGCTCTTTCTTCAGCGATATACATGGTATACTTCCAAGAACAGGTCCCTGATTACGGCAGAGGTTTGGAACCACGTGAACCTTAAGGTCCCTTCCAACCCATGCCATTCTTTGATTAGATGAAAAAGAAGTGTTTTTTTTCCTACTGACATGTCTCCTATTAAGTTCATTTTGGTTTACATAATCATCTTGAAAGACACTTAATAATTTTTGTTGTTATTATTTATTGGCTTTGTACAAAAACAAAATTATAAGCATCTCTGGGGGAAAAGAGAAACAAATAATCTTTTGTGAAAGTTGTGAAAGCTTTTTGGAGTTGTTTAAAATCCCATGGGAGATCAATTTTTAAATTCCAGCTCTAAGTCTAGAGGAGGTTAAGACATTCTAGAGAAAAGAACTGCAGAACAGATTTATGCAAAAATCTTCCCAAAAAACAGCTGTAGCAAATACTTAATTTTTAAAATGTAGAGAACAGTCAAGCAACTACTCAAAAAGATAAGAAGCCCAACAGGTTTTTTTCCAAACAGATGCCTTTATATCATGTTATTTCTGCAATACTTTTTGGACTATTTGCTCTGCTCCACTACATCCTTTAATTTAATAACTCCACAAGACTTTGGAGGATTCACACATCCTTTACCGCAACAGGAAATGAAACATAAATTACCTACCACTTTCTTTATTGCTAGAGCTGCAAACATTTTGTGCTAAGTGGGGAGAAGAAAACTGCCTCTGCAAGCCTCTTTCTCCAGCTATACAGAGCCTCAAGACCTCTATGACAACTCAGCACTTCAGGCCAAGTACCTCCTGCTTTAGAGACTACAGGGTCTCTGAGGTACTACACTCTGTATTGTCTTCTGCATTTGGCTTAGCAGAAGCAGAACACAAAAAGTTTATATGGCCTTCATAATTTTGGAAAATCCTCTATTCCAAAGAAACAAGGAAACTTCCTTTTCATAATGGGAAAAATGCCAAATTACACAAAATGCTGTTATAATTAACTTAAAATTCCTCTCCACTTGATAAATAACTTTATCAAGAAGAAAATAACTGTTCATTGTTTCTTCTCAAGCGCAAATTCTATTAATGGCTAAATTCTATTAATGGCTACATGAAAACTAGGTTTACAAAGGGGACCAACAGCATGCTGCTTTGTAATACAAAAGGGCCAATGAAAAATAATAACACATAAAAATACCAAATAATGAACAACGTAGTATTGTGCATTGAAACAATGCACCTTTACGAGAGGTGTCTGTTATGCCATACCCCATGTAACACATCAAATAAACACTTCATTGCAATGAGATACAAACAACCTGAAATGGGACTTCTCCCTTTGTACATGTTCCATGACAGACGGTACTGGAATGTTATTTGCTGCAAACCAGATTAAATCAGTTTTAGAAACTAAATTCCATCAATGAACAGATTGCACCATCTGCTTCGACTAATATACATTAGAGAATGTGTATTTTCCATCGCTGCATATTTACTCTGTAATCAGAAGCCTACGAGACAAATAGGTATAGCTTAGCTACAGAATGGCTGAAAAGCATCATCATTTGAGAATGTCAAAGGCGTAAACAAAAAAGCACTTAGGTTATTGAAGGCTGTGCAATGAAGTAATGAAACAAAATTAGGCAAAAGAAAAATTAAGCAGTACACTGGGACACTAACAGTCATTGCAGTGATGAGAGAAATACAAATGCAAAAAGCATAGATGCAACAGAGTTTCTTACTAATAACATGTAGAAAAAAAAAAGAAATAATCTTTCAACTGAAGCCTAAGTAAGGGGGTCTGGAAATCTGAATTTTTATGACTTTTTTTGTCCTTTCAAGAAAAAAATGGTTCATATTTGAATCAGGAGGTAAGCCAACATTTGAAGTTTTCATGGAACAGAAATCCCACAAAATTTTGTTTTGGAAATCCAAACATGATGTTCCCAAAACAAAATATGCTTTCCCAGTATCCTCAGCAGCTGCTGACTGAAATTAATGCAATTCCTTTTATTTTACAACTGCCATTTTTATGGCTTGCTATGCTGACAAAAATGATAAAATCTACCTTAGACTCCAGCTCAGGGATTGCCAAAGCATCTGCAGGACGTTCTTCTCTGACAGTCCAGTGATGTGAGCTGCTCAGAATGCCAGAGCCCTGCACTCCCAGGCCAGCTGGCTCCCCAACACCCACGGCCCAAACAGCCAGCCAGGTGACTTTACAGCCACTGACATCGTGCACACAAGACCCTTTCTTATAAGCACCTGAAAAGTCAGACTGACACATTGCTCTGACATTTTGTGGCACACTGATATAACAGCAATGCAAAAAATGAACCTGAAGAAAAAGCTTGAGAAGCTAGCGTGAGATTTCACCATTATTATTCTATGCATCCTCAGTAGCAAAGATGGTTATTTCCTGGAGAGTGCGATACCAACTGCAATTAATGAAACAGTATTTCATTATAAATTGTGGTCTTCTCTCTGAAAGGACAATAAAACAAACAAGATCTACTGGGGCACAAATTTTCTCTGGTCTAAATGCACCGAGGAATGTAACAAATTACATTCTAAGAAAAAAAAAAGAGTAGAACCCCTCAGGGCCAAAAAATAAAAAAATTAGATATGAAGGTATGACTGAGGTGTAATAATTCATTCAGTCCAGGAATAGGGAATAACTGTATGATGTGAATACCAGAAGTAGCAGGCATTAAATCATAGGAAAATCCCCAGCAAACTGAGGAAAGCAGTTCTTCAGACAACTTGTAAATAAATGGAGGAATTTCTTGATGCAGAGTATTATGAATGCTAAAAGTGCATATGGATTCCCAAAAAATAACTTTATTGATGACTGCTAAACACCAGGACAACCAAACAGTCCTTGAGATATGTGTATCACAGGACAAGAACAGCGTGCTGGATTTAGCAGGAAAAGAGGGAAGACAAGCACTCCCTCTTTCCATGGAGCAGAGTGAGGCACTCCCTCTGCCATGCCCTCCCGCCGGTATGCAAAGTGAGCAGCTACAGCCTGCTCTGTGTCACTAAGCACAGCTCCATGCAGGACTGAAGATTTGGATGTGCCAAGCACTCACTCCGCCTCAAAACAACTGAGACTCCAGAAAGAAAAACACATCAGACACTGCTGTGATTTTTTTTCTCACAGTCTTGAGAAATATTAATTACTGGGACAGTAATCATGTTTCATAAACAGCTGCTGCAGATAAAGAAAAAAAAATTAATATCATGCTTAATGTGCGTAGCTTCAATTAGCTTCTGCTCAAAGGTACCTCTTAAGAGAAGGATGGGATCCAATACAAAAACACAAAGGCATTATATTGCTGGAATCCTAATGTGGAAGTAAACCTAAGATACAGAAGAAACTAAAAGGAAGACTTTCTGAGTAGAGTATGTATTATTTCAAAACCAAGGCTTTTGACTTCAGAGTCTTGTAGGGGAAGAAGCATCTCCTATGACCTATATAGACTAAAAGGGAAAAAAGATGAACCTGGTCTTTGCCTGAAACTGGGAAATGACCATGCCACAGAATTTCTGTCAGGACAAGCAGAAGAGCATCATCAGCTCACTTGCCAAAGCAGGACAGTCAGCTTCTTCATATCTCTATTTCCCCACTCTAAATCACAGCATAAAATTGACCACCCAAAGTGCAAAGCCTTTTAAGACCCTTGGGTACAGTCATATTACAGAGAGTGTTAACAAACCCCAATGTGCCATGCCACGACCATGTGAGTAAACACATAGGTGCCACTTTGGAATAAAATGCAAGCTAAACAGCTAAGCCAACACCAGTCAAAGGAGGAAAAAAGTGAAACATTTATTCCTGCTGGCCAGTGAAACTGCATAGAAATTAAATTACTTCTTCAAGACAGACATACATGACAAAGCTGGATATTTACACGCACGATAGAAAAGAACTAAAAGAATAAAAACAGAGTTTAAAAAAAAGTCTGCGAGTTAGTGTATTATTTAGAATGAAGATGACTTAATGAGGATAGCCTCATGAGGATAACCTCAAGCAGGGAACCCTATGTGTCCATACAGACATTCAGATAGGCCCACCTCCTAAAGCTAGAGAAAATGAAGAATGAAAATGTAGACAGAAACACATGACAGATAATTGGAAGGGTTTTGGAAGAGTTTTTTGAATAATCAAGAAGTCATAATTACCTAAAGAAAAAAGGATTTCTTCAAAAAGGAATAAAGGCACAATGGGGAGGAAAAAAATAACCAAAAAAATATAAAGGACATGCCCATTAACATTCTTCCTAAGATATTAACATTCTGTACTTCACTTAGGAGAGGCACATCAGATAGAATTTTGTCTACTTGGCATTCTTAGATGAACGCACTTTCATTTGTACGTGGACATCATGAAACTACTATTGCACTCTAATCTCCATCCAGAAGTCAAAATAGAGCATCATGAAGGAGAATTCAATGAGGAATAGAAACTGTGGACGGATTCAAGTATCTCTTTCTTGTAATCTTGAGGGGCATTTTATGGGTTTTTTGTTGAGTTGTTTTAATGTCTTGAGCTTTATCTTCCTTGAAGATGGGCTACTAGCTACTTGGCTAAAGTTACTTTGATGGAGTTGTTTCTAAAAGGCTCCTATATGCTGCAGCAAGAAGCTGTAGCTGAACAAGAATAATTTTGTCATCTAGCTTTTAAATCCTCTAAAAATGATTTTTCATCTCCTTCGTTATTAATATTGCAATGAACTGAAAGTACTTCTGCATTTTGCCAAAACTTCAACATCTTTAACTTCAGAAAAATTCTGAAGAAAACCAAAGCAAAACAGTATGTTTTAAAAAGTAAGGAAGATGCCTATACTCTAAATGAATTTACTGATTTATCTTAAGAGAAGGCAAAAAGGCAGGGTGCACTGATTGCCTAGTCCCTGAGAGCTCAAAGCAGATAACTCTTTTTAGCCTCAATTCCTTTCACAGGGGACTTTCAATTCACACATAAAACTGAAGTGAAAGCCAGGTTCAACTAATTTTATTCTGACATTAACTTAGTCCAGGGCAATTGCTTGTGTTCATACTGATTAACTAAGAGAAGAGATGTAACTGTCAAAGAGTGTGAGAAGCCAGGTTATCTGAAGAGCTCTTGGGGGACAGAACAACCCTTAATCATTCTGAAGGGAGCACTGCAGAATGGGTGGCCTCCACACTGCATTTTATTTCAGGGAAAAATCCCTCACTATTATGGCTGTATCATCTTTGTTTACATAGTAAAAGCAGACCCATGAGAAAAGGACAAAGGAATTGAAAAAGCAAACCAAATACTACATGATCACAAAACATAGCTAACACATAAGATTCTGCACCACCTTTAATGGGGTGATTCAATAACTGCTGCACTTGATGGAACTCTTCCTCGATTTGATAGGATTTAGGGACCAGACCCTAAAAGCTCCTAGCTCCTACTTGGTTAGTGCAGCATGACAAGAATTCACAACATTGTTTGAATTCTGCCTTTTAAATTTTGCTAAATAAATGCCTTGTGCATCAGTCACTTACACAGACACAGAAATACATCTAAAGACCTTGGCAAACAACAAAGCTGACCATGTAACATGATGCTTCCATTCCTTCCAAAAAGAACACTAGTCTTTCAGAACTTAGTAAGAGCTTGTGCACTTGCTTTTTTAGCAAGTTTCAGATATCTAGACCAAGTATTATTTCTATTTTGCACACACCAGATTTCCTAAATCCTAGACTTGAATTATGTGTTTATTCTTTTATTAAAATAATGGCACATGTGACATGTGGGCAAATATGCTTATAACTCTTCATCTTCTCTGAATGATACATGGGACACTTTTGCTTCACTCATCAGCTTCTGAAATGGATCTGCCCATAATCTTCAAATTACTTCATGCATAATTAGGCAATTCCTGATTTTCATTACTCATGCTCATTGCTGCACCATTTACACAGCACCAATCATACAGCTGCCTATGTACAGATTGGAACACACCACTAATTACAGATGTTTCATTTAGTTCTATTCCTCTGTAAGTGAGGTATGGTTTCCAGGGGCCATGTTCCAGGCTCATACCCAGATGTTCGGAGACCAGAAAGTCCCTGAGGTATATAAACTTATTTGAATTTACTGACTCTTTTAGAGAAATAATACCACAAATAAATATGTCTGCCATTTTATTTCCTAACTTGTATATCTACAGCTAAAATATGACAGCTTAGATTCACTAAAGCTGGTGATGCTTTATCTGTGATTCCTTACATATCATTTTGAAGTATTTCTTTTTAATTACATTAAAAGAAATTACAGTTTGAAATCTTTGTTGGAAAATAGTAACAATTGATCAGTTTATCATTTGTTTGCTCTTTTGTCATCAATTTAGATGAATGACTGTGTTTAGACCAAGCAGCTGCTTTTCAAGCAGTTTTCACAAGCCCTTCTTTCATACAGCTGAAGTCCCATTATATACACAGAAGACAAAAGTACAATACTATTTATTGTCCTCTGTTTAGCCAGTTTCAAGACTTCCACAAATGCTATGCTTAGGTAATTGGAGCAAGTGAAGCATTTCCTTCAGCTGTACTATGCACACATATAAACACGAAGTAGAGCGTAAAAGAAAACAACTTAGATTTTTAAGAGCCTATAAGGCAATTAAACAAATAACTGCCATATTCCAATCTATGTTCTGCTGAATTTTGTAACATAAGTACAGACTATGCAGCAGCTAATATACTTCACTGAATACACAAAACAATAGCTCAGTTTCCATAAGCACTGGCTCTTAGACTGTCAGGAACAAAAACCTATATGCTCACTGTGGCTAACATCTATAATTTACTCATCTAGCATTTCACTTACATACAGCTTAATGAAATAATAAAAAAAAAATCTAAATGCTATATAATAAACCACCTCCACAGAATACAAACTAACATCCAAGTGACATTCAAAGTTAGTTTTTTGTTTTTTAAAGCAGCAAAAGGATATAATAATTGATAATTCTTTCTGCACCAGACCATACAAATCTAAGAGTACAGAACAGAGAAGAGGGAAAAAATACCAAGTAAAACTGCAATGAAATGTCTTAAATCTGGCAGATCTATCTGCTAGCTTTGTCCTTGCTAAGATCCCACAAATTGTGGGAAGCACTTTTTACCCCTAGAATGGATACTACATCAGGTATTCGTCTTCTAATATGAAAATAGGCTAAAAAGAGTTAAAAGAATAAATAGCAATAAAAACAGCTTTAATAATCTACTCCAGTTGGCTGATTTAGGCATCAATTTATAAAACCTACACCATTACTCCTACTCTAATAATGTGGCAGCATAACTACGCTGTAGGTGTTTCTCTCCAAGTTGCCCTGAGTACCTCTCATGGTCGATATTGCAGTAATAAAGTGCATTTCATGTTAGTTTAAATTTGTGGTATAAAGACCAGGAAATGAGATTTAGGTGCACAGTTAGGAATTTAAAACAGATGCTTTAATTTATTAAGAAATATTCATATGATTCAGTTTCACAGCATGTGTGAATATAAATCCTCAGGAGATTTAATTAGGTGTATTTTATCATAAATTGCATTCCCATAGACATATGCTGCTCCTGCTTCCTGTTGATAATAACAAAACCAACTGATACTTATGAGCACATCTGAAGTGTGCTTTTCTGACAACATTAAGTACAGTAAGAGAATAAAAAAACAGTGCTCAATATAAATATCAGTGGTTTTCCCAGTTGCTTAACCATACTGACTTAGAAGGGAGTTTATTCAATAAAGTACAAATTAACCTCATGAAGTTCTATGTTTTGTCAATCTACAAAATATATCTTTGCTTCCAATACCATAAACATGGCGTATGAAAAAATTTTGTTTGCTGTACCTATGGATGTGCTTCATGAGAGCCTACAAAAACATTGTCTTGTTTTGAAAATCATAGTTTTGATCAATTAGCATCTTATTAAGTCTTTTCTGAGCCTTTTCTGCAATATATTGATTTCTTAATGCTCTAAGCATTTCAGTCATAGTTTCATACTTTCAGGATGGAGTATTTATTCCCTGAATTTCACTTGAGAAAAAGAGTACTTAGTTTTTGTGGACTTTGTTGAAAAGTTCTTTGTCAACATGAGCCATCAACTGCAGAATAGTTAAAATGATCATGATTTTTCTAGGCACTTCCCAAAGTCAAATCAGAAGCCAATGTCTCAGTTGAAATTAGAATTCAAAATAAAGAAAGTATTTGAAATGTAATTTGAAAATGATATACGGGTGGTTTGGGTTTTTTTAATTTTAGTTTGAAATGTATTATATAAATACAGATCTAAAGGGTAATTCTCTCTCAGATATTATCATTTAACATCTCCAGGTATGCATCCACATATTGGTGGTAATTTCCATGTAATCTGCTATTTTTATCACATATTTTTCTACTCCCGCCTACACTCACATACAGTGAAATTTCTCTTTCAAGATGACTTCACAATTCAGAATATATCCCAGAATGCAGGGATTTTCTTCTCTTTTTTTACAAAAAGAAATCTGGCCATGGATATTTTTCTGTTCCTGTTCCTCCTGTCTGTTTTTCAATTAGAAAAAAAATTGAGTGAACTATGATACAGACAATATTAAACCTTGTAACAGGTTTTGAGCACAGGGCTTTCTTTAACCTCAGAAACAGCTATAGCTAACACTGCTGGAGAGCTAGGATCTTTTCAGATATAACACAAAAACTTTTAAAAATAAGCTTAGCAGTCAGAATGCTAGGCCCAACTAAACACCTTTTTAAAAAATCTGAACCATTTTGAAAGAGATTTTTTTCATCTCCTTATTGTTTTAGATCTGAAGTGGTTGCATTGTCACAGTTATGATGGTCTAAGGGTTAACAAGTGCCTGAGTTCATGGGAAGATAAGGATTTGTGCTAAGCTTTTTTTTACACTTAGATGTCACACTAAAGGTGTTGTCACGTTCCTGACTGACTCTAACCTGAGATAACACTGGTCAACCAGTTCTGAAGAAGGACAAAAGCCTGTGTGTCTCTGCAGTCTGCAGACTGGAATCATGAAGTCAGAACCTTATGTTATAAACAGAAATGAACCCTGTAAAATCCCTAATTTCCCCATGCCTACTGTTAGGAATGCAGCACAAAGCCTCAGAAATGAATACAACCAAGAGCAGAGAAACAGAGAAAAGCTCTTTGGTGAGCTGTTTCTTTGTCTAATTCATGACTATTTCTTCTTTATCTTCCTCCTTGGCAAGGTCTCAGTCAGCACTGAAGAACACACAATCTGAGGGAACAGCAAGGCAGTAATTCAAATTTATATTACAAATCACAGGGTACAGTTCCTCCTGATTCTGCCACTATCATTAAGAAAGGGGTTAGTCAGATATCCCTGAGAAAATATGGACCTGTTCAAAGACCTAACATGGAGACTTCATTGCCATTAAGTTTGGTTAACAGTTTGTAAACACTTTCCTCAGTTACTGTTTCAGTGTGCCCAAGACCTGCAAGATGCTGCTGTACCTGTTAATTTTTGGCAGGTATTTTTGGAATTGCACAATTAATTCTCAGAACTGTCTGTCAGGATGGACTAATACATTAATCAGACAGCAGGTTTGCAATCTTTGGCATTTGGAAAATCAAACAAAAATTATCAATAGAACACCCTGTATGAGTTGAGCACAGATTTAAATTTCTTTATATTTTAAAACTGCTGCTGAAGATAACTCCTGGATACACTTGCAACTTCACCTTATTAAGAAAGGGCCACCCTAAACTTCCACCAGCAAGTATTTGAGTGCTTGACAACACCAGAAGCATCCAGCACACCTCAAGTTTGAGTGAGAAAAGTACCCTGGATGAGGGAAGGGAAGGTAGGGGATAAAAGAAGACACATACAGTGATCGATGGAAAAAAAAAGTCAGTTTTTCCTCCAAAACACCCCAAATCCAATCAGTCTGCTGCTACAGGTTTCACTATTGCCCTTCTCCACCTTCTAAACCTAAGTTCTCGTCTGTGCACATCGTGGTTTTTAAACTGTTCAGAGATGGCTCAACTAGAAATGGCTTTAGCTAGCTTATGTTACAACCCCCTAGCAGAGATAATGGATCCCAAAGAAAAGAAAATTAAATAATTTTGATAGAACAGGTAACATATATCAATACCTACCAACACGAAATATTTGGATAGGATATTAATTCAGGCATGCGGAGCCATTTTTAGTGCAGAACATTATCAGCCTTGAGGTATGTCAGAAACTTGGGTGAAGATGAGAGCATTTTTTTAATCATTTCAATTCAGTGGCTTTGCTATATTAATTACACTCTGTTGGAAACTTTCATTTCAAGTAGCGGCATATAATCTTTCTAACTTTCACTACTTTATGCTATACCGTGCTTTCAAACTTGAAACAGCAGAAGCTGACAACTCTCAGGTGATGCACGATCCATTTCAACTTTGGGTTTGAATATTTCAGTTTTCTTGTGAGGCACTGAGAAAGCACAGAGCAGTCACCTGGAACACGGCACTTCAAGGCAAAAACAGATCTTTACAACTCCTGTGTGAGAGGCTTTCTGGGCTGTGAGCCCACATTGCCAGCTCATGTCCAATTTTTCATCTACCAATATTCCCGAGTCCCTCTCTACCAGACTGCTTTCAATCACCTGGTTTGCACTGATACTGGGGATGCCCTGCCTCAGGTGCAGAATATGTACATTATCATACATTTATGTGTTCTACAGAAGAAACTTAAACAAAATTATAAACTAAAGTAACATTGACCCTAAGCCTTAATGATCACTGGTAGTTGTCACAAAGCTGCGTGCAGTTCCAGCTTTCTGCCAGGGCCAGCAGGAGAGGAACTGAACAGTGGAGTCCATGAGTGCTCTTCATGCTTCCCTGTTGGGGTCATCACAGCATTCAAAGTACAAGGTTAGCTCAGAAAAAACGTCTCATTTCCATCCCAGGTATGGATAAAGCACATCAGATCTGTAAGTTTCACTGTACTATTCAACAAACATACAGCCAGATTTGAGCTGTAATACTCTTTCTACTAGCACAGAGGTATTTGTGTTGAGTCCTAATGGTGGTGGTGGCTTAGTGCACAGTGCAAAATTTTCAGTAAGGTATCACAGATACAAAAATTTGGTATCTGTGATTACAGTGATTAAATCCCAGGCAAATCTACTGACTACAAACAAAGGAGGCAACAGTCTAGCAAAAACATCGTAACAGACTTCAGGAATGGCGCAATTATTGTATACAAGGTTCAATTAAAAATATTTTTCATTAAAAAGCACAAAGCAGCTTGAAAATTTCAAACTCAATGAATACTTTCAGGACTTACACATCACTAAAACTGACATTTAAATCATAAATACCGTTGATAAAATACCATTTCAAAGAGAAACCATCTCATTCTCTCAAAATTACGTCAGTCTTGCAATGGTAACTGAAAACGGCAGCATATGTTTTTCTTAAGGCCATATGCAGACATATCTGTATTTAAATGAAGGCATGGAAAGAACAAAGAATTTGCGAGCCATTGTTTTTATATGAAATTGTTAAATTTGTGTATGCACATGAATGTACATAAGAAATATTTCAGGTAGGGGCCCTTTGTATTAATTTCTGCTTCTTTCAAGCTGTGGGAAGTAACAGTCTGTAGAAGAGTTTTTGTGAAAAACATTACTGAAAATTATTTGCATTTGATTTGAAGCGTAAACAAGGCTCCTATGATTTTAAAGTTCCTTCATTGTATTTGCAGCTGAAGTATAATTTGTTGGCCTTTGATACTGGCAATCCCATTTTTTCTAGCCAGATGATTCAAGGGAAAAAAAGTGAGTTTAAGCAGACTAGATGAGTGAATTTCAAAGAATTTTACATTATATCTCTTGCTTAAAGCAAAAGGAAGTAATTTACTGCTCTTTTCCATTTCATGGCATTAATTTGAAATCAACTCCAAAGCCTTTTTAAAAACATCCCAGACTCAAGCATTAGCAGGTGGCTGCACAATTTCCTCCCTATTGGAAAACATTTCAGGATTGTGCCTGAGTACTAACTGATTGTTGCAGTGCTTCAGTATCTTGTATTAATATCTGAGGCATTTGGAGAATGAAAGAGTCTTCCATAAAATGCAATGCTGTGATTAATTTCTAAAGCTGGCATCTCTTCTACCTACAGAGCCTTTAAGGAGCACAGGAGGTACCTCCACGTATTTCCTCCATGGTACCTGGTCCTATGGCACTCTGGGACTTAAGCTCCCACTGGAATTTTGCCATGTCTTCAGGAATTAAATCACCCACTGATCACAGGGAAACCCAGTTTGATAAGCGCTAGAATCCTAAAACAGACATTCCTTTAAAAAAGAATCTGAAACAGAGGATGGACAGTTTGCCATCTATGAATTTCCTTGAACTTGACATCCCAAGTAACAGGTCCTATTAGGAGGGACACATGGGCACCTTGCCACCTTTCAGACTACTGTCTCAGTGCCTTCCTGTAGCTTCATAAATTTCAGAAATGTTTTGATAAGCCAGGAAATCAATACATCAGCAACAGAACTTGCCCCGTAATGATTCTAATCCTTGATTCTGCACCAGGTAGCTTTTAGTACTCAATGATATCATAGAATTTTTGGAGTTCTTTTGAAGCAGGGAACTGTTGGACAATACCAGTCTACTGATCCGTTACAAACTCCAAATATCATCAGTAGTATGTGAACAAAGCAGCTTAAAAATAGAAGATGTGGAATGGTGCTGACATTCTACATATTGTGAAAAATTGAGCTTGTCAAGCTGGCAGTTGCCAAAGCAGTTTTGCAGAATCCAGAACACTGGCAGTACACAGCATTTGGAATGGTGGCCAGTAAGAAATCCATGAGCTTCAGTGAGCTCTGCAACAGAGAGAATGCTGATACTGATGAAGAAATGAGCTTTTTTATTTACATCAGTAATACCAGATCAGTCATGGTAGTTAAAACTGAACTCCCAGATTTTCACCCACTATAGTGTGACTTTCATATTACTGATGGAAAAGAGGACGAAAAGGAATGTGCTACCCTGGGAAGAGGAACTATGTTCCTAGGTACTAAACAAGTCCCTCACTGAAATCTGGAAAGCACCTTAGCAGCAGAGACACCTTTGTAATTATTGTTTGCCCTTGTTAAAGGACCTCCAGCGCTGTACGACACCAAGGACTCTGGTGTCGTACAATGCACTTCAAGAGAAGGAATCAGTGCCCCTGACATTACGGTTTACTAGAACTATAAATATCCAGAACTTCTGGTGCTGAGCACTGGTACTGAGTGAGGCTTTCTTCCGGCCTGAAGAAGTTGGCTACGACTGAAGCCTGAACATACTCTAGGGCAACTATTTTTAGCCTCACTCCTTTCAGCAGATAAAAAGGAAATGGATGCTATTTTGCTAATTTCCATAAAGGCAAACTAGATATGTTCTTAAATGCAATGCCTCTGTTTCATGAACTTTATGTCAAAAAAAACTCAGAGCAATGAGAACTCTCCAATTACAACTATTGATTTCATTCCCCGAGGTATAAGGAAAAATTCATGAAGTATTTGACATTAACTCTTCTTAAATATTCATCCCAAAACATCTCTCTTCTTTCTGAAAATGACCTTCATGCTAGGCTTCTATTAACAACATACCTTTCTAAAAAGGCACAGAACACATTTACTATGCTCTCTATTCAGAAGCTATTTCAGTTCCAGAGAAATGCAGAGGAAGCTGGACACAGTCTTGGGCAACCAGCTCTAGGTGGCCCTGATTGAGCAGGGGTGTTTGGACCAGATGACTTCCAGAGGTCCCTTCCCACCTCAACCATTTTGTTGTTCTGTGATTCTCACCTGGAAATGATGATACTTAAAATACAGAAAGAAGGCAAATCTCAGATCATGCTGTAATGAAGCCATATTAAGATAAAACAAAAGAAGAACTGTAAGTCAGCCTGCAAAGCCTACTTTTTTATCCTGTCCCCAGACTTTTACCAAAAAAAAGGAAACTGAGATCCAATGACCAGATCAATGGTCTCTCCCAAAATGTAAAAAGTATCAGTTTCCATATAATTTATATGCTAAAAAGTGTATTTTAAACAAAAAAATTATGCCTCGTCCCCCCTGTCCAACCCCCCTCAGATTAGCCCAAATACACTTGGCTACAAGAAACTGAAGAGTACAATGGAGTGAAAAAGAACATATTAACCTTCTGCACCCAACTGCAGATTTAAGAGAAACACAATAAAATACCTGCATTACCAACAGTAATATCTGCATTACCAACAGTAGGCTATGCCTTATTTATAAGTATCATTATAATGGCTGGAAGCAACGACCAAAATTACAACCTTTTTCATATCACTGAACAAAAAAACAGGGTAATATAAAAGGCCTATTAAAATCCAGTCTCAGAACACCACTTGTAAAAATAACAAAAAACAACAGGCAAAATGAAAAGGACAAGGGACAGTGAAAAGAGTCTAAGATCACAAAAAAAAGTATAGAGGAAACAAACAAAAGCAACACTCCTGCCTGCTGAAATAGGGAATAACCACTTCTCTGGGCTGCTGAGCTCATCTCACTTAAACCTTGTTTTTCTTACTTGCTTCTCTCTACTACTCTGGTAAAAAATGTGAAAAATTAATCAAAATGGACACACATACTGAAGTGTGTCTGTTACTTTGCAGTCCAATTGTTCACAATTAGTGTTATTTGCTTGATTTCTTAAAAACTGGTGGGTGCCCAGGAACACAAGAATCATATTAAATACATATCTTAATAGTACAGCTTAACCTACATGAATATGATTAACATTAATTTTTTACAAAGTGCACATAACTCTTCAGGAAAAATTGTGATTGGAAATACTCTATCATATGAAAAAAAATTTTTTTTTTTGTACTTGATGAGTAACTTAAAACACCCTAGGAATGTGGTTTTTTACTATGCTGAATCTTACCTCAAACCAGAGAAACTGATCTTTGATACTTGAAAAATCAAGGTCACATTGACTGACAGGCAGATGCAATCTCAGCCCTGCATAAATTTGGCTTCCCACCTCAAATAAACTGAGCAGCATTTGTGCAGCATGTCAGCCTTTGTGGAAAATGCAGAGATGTATGCATACTTATATATTTTGGAAAGGAATTCATAGCCAACTCAGCGTATATACAAGAATATATAGGAAGTGGCATGGTGGTCAAATGACTCATTTTCTTCTGCTAGTGGGAAGTATTTGTTAGGGGAGGGGGAAAAGGAAAAAACCCTAAACAACCCCAACCAAATAAAAAAAAACCCCAAAACCTTGGCATAATGCTCATTTTCAGCAATATACTGAACTGTCAGTCAGTCAATACTCTCTCAGTACTTTAGAAAAGGTGAGCATCTCATCTGCACTAATTTAATTCCACTTGCTTGACCTAGAACATGAAGCTTTAGGACTTCTAGAGGCCTCCATAATATGGTTGCAAAGAAATATGACTTTTCAAATGTGGAACTTCATTATTCTAGAATGTTTTACAACCCATTACTCCTAAAAGTCTATTATGCATGCAATCTATCCAGCAGCTTTCATAAGGACTTTCATTATATTCTCTGTAGAAAACTCTTATAAGAAAAAGCAAGAAGATACACAAAATTATTGCAGCCTTGTTATAAGCTGTCATACTGGCAACCACTGTTTTCACTAATGACACTTCAAGACATGTTTTTAAATTACTTAAGAGAGCTATAGGGATTATGACCCTGCGTGACAGTGTTAAATGTTGGTTCTTCTAGGCTTTTGCTAATCCTAAGGACTCCTTCTTTTTCTTCACTTGGTGTATGGTTTGTGAGACTTCAGTAACTCAGGTTAGGTATAGTCAAACCAGAGTATTCCAAAAGCCATTGTGAAAGGCGACCAGCATTTCAGCATCATATTGGAGAATGAAACAAGGGCACTGAATTCATCCTTTTTTGCCTGCCATTCTTCACTGTTGCAGAAGTGCTAACAAAAACATCACACAATTCATCAACTGCTTGAGCTGCACTTCACATGTGCCTTCAAAACCTCCTCTGGGACCTGTGAGCCTGCTGCCCAGCCAACCCAGTGGAGAGGACCTGAGCAGTCCCACAGACCTTTCTAGGCCTCTAAGCTACTTAACTTGACCATGTCAGTCTGAATTGCAGCTTTACAGAAGTCTCTCTCAGAGATTTTTTTTCTTCTTAACTTTATCTTAAAATGAAATGTGTAAGATACTGATGTGGTCCAAATACTTTTGAAAATATTTTTTTCTATGAGGAAATTGAGAAGTGGAAATGGAGAAGCAGGAAAGGGGGACTGAGAAAGATTTGGGGAAGAAGAGAGTTTGCTATGATCAGAGGGATCGAGAGAATGGACGTGAGGACCAGTAAAAGGATAGAAAGAGCTAATGCAGCAGAAGGAATCTGAGATGGGTACAAGTGGCATGATGATACTTAAAATTCAGAAAGAAGGCAAATTTCATGCCATGCTGTAATGAAGCCATTTTAAAGTAAAACAGAAGAATCATAAGTTAGCCAGCAAAGCCTATTTTTTATCCTCTGTCTCCAGGCATTTACAAAAAGAAGGAAACTGAGATCCAGTGATGAGATCGATGATCTCTTCCAAAACTTAAAAAAGTATCAGTTTCCATAAACAATATAATTAATACGCTAGAAAGTGTATTAAAATAAATAAGAAAGGAATGTTTTATACCTCTCTTTTCCGCCCTGCACAACCCCAGCCCTCCTGTTTCCCTCTTTTGTGAATAGCAAATACTCCTTAGGAGTATCAAAATCGTTATCTCCTCTCCTCTCAAGTCATCTGGACTCTGAAGTGATCCTGAATGTCTGGGGAACTCCTCTCTTCCTGTGCCCCACGCCTCCCAGTGCAGACAAGCTGTTTGGAAGATCTCTCTGTTTGGAAGGGTCATTAATCCAAGGTGGTTTATCATTGGAATCACAAAATTAAAATCCCTTAAGCCTCAGAAAGACAAAATTAAGGCACAGACAATGCATCTTCATGGTGGAACACTGACTACAGTAAGAAGATAGTCTGGTTTGTGTGGGACTGGCTAGGGAGGATGTGGAGCCTGCCCAAGGCAACCTGCCTGGATGACATGGATGGTGGGGGCACAAGCCTGGTGCAAATACAGAGTGTGCTGCACAGTGACCTCCACCTGTGACACACGCACTGCTACCACAGTTCACATGTGCCCCCACTGTCTGACAGGCTCCATGGGGCAAGAAGGGAACCATCACAGAGTATCATAGAGTAGTGTAGGCACAGTGTTTTCTGTGACACTGCACAGCAAAGCTGACTGAAGTTAGAAATGGTCTGCCTACTTTTTTCCCCACACAGTCCAAATATTTTTAAATGGGATCATGAGATCCACTCCCACAAAACAGAAATCATGACAGGTGCTTGGAAGCCACATATATTATTTTCCAGCTAGCCTCAATAACAGCAAACATAAAACCAATCATTAAGGTGCTATTAAGAAATGCACTGCTAATAAAAATTTTGCAGGAAGTTCAATAGCACAAAGCTTTACTAGTGCAGGATAGTGGGAGTTTCATGGTATTTGTCCCTCTTCTAGAACGTGAAGTTCAGGAAAACTGAAAAAATTTAAGTAAATCTGCCGACAACAAAACTTGCAAAATGGAATACCAAGTGAGGGTCACGCAGCCTCTGTTTCACCTTAGTTAGGCAGTAGCTATCCCTAGACACACATTTGTATCTTGTATTCAACGTGTTGCGAACATCAGCCACCTCCATCCTTTCTGTAATCAAATCAAATGCGGGGGGGGGAGAACCTTCCCGACTACTACATTTGTTAACACTTTCACTCACACATGTCACCAGTTTCTGTAGTTTCATCATCCACCCTTAAACCCACACGTCACGCTTATCTCCCACTTAACTGCCAGCAAGCCCATCACAAGACCATCGCTTCACCCTCACAATGAAAGGCTACAGAGCAGCAAGGAAACCAATGCCATGCCAGGCATCCATCAGCTGATCTCCTCGACCCACATGCAGACAGCAAAACAGACAGGATCTGAATCTGCATTTAATACCAGGAAGTATATAATCTTTTTTGGTTACTGCCAGCTCTCAGAAAAAAAGTGATTACAGATTTTGAGAGTGTGCAGCTCCATTCTCTAGATCTTAAATGTTAGAAGCTACTGCATTTATCTTTTCATTTTACTTCCTTCCCAACTCAACTTAGTATTATAGCACTCAAAGCCTACATAATAGACTTTCTGTTTTATCAATATTATAAATTCCATCTTTGAAGAGTCTCTCTCATATAAAGCACAACAGTAAATAGAAAAATGAACAAAATGGTTTAATATAACACAGCTCTGTAATGTATATGTTTTATATTTAATGTTGTCACCTTTTTTATGTACAGACTGTAGCATGTTGAGGGTGGGAGAGCATAAAGGGAGTGAAAAGTGAGATCCTACTACTCAAATACCAGATACAGTATTTGGATATAAACCAATTCCTTCTGAGGCTCTGACTGCTAGACGTGCTAAATCTCATGCTGATTCTCAGCAGATCAGACTATTTTTTTAACTTCTTGGTAGAAGGCAAAAAATCTTTAACAACATGTGAAGTTAGAAAGTAGGAATACACAGCCTGACAATTTTTCTAGAGGAAGGAAAAAACAACAGTACCACTGTTTTCACCTGCCAATGTTTTCAGAGACAAAATGTGCTTTTGTGTTTGTACTTCTGCAGCTCCTATAGCAGTAGAACATGACAGAACTGAATACCAGGAGGGGCTGCATCCATGCATGCGTGACAGAAAGTAGAACAGTGAAAAATTCAATGTTTGGGTAGTACTTAATTAAAGCTATCAGTTCTGTTTTGGTCTCCTTCTGTGGCCTTACCAGAGGAAGCTTATCTGATCAACTATGTACAAAATGCAAAAAAGCACTTAGATCAGAAAATCTGTGATTAGAACAAGTATGAAGCATATACATGTTATATTCTATATTCATGTATATTTAAAATTGCCAGATTGAAATGAGTCCTTTTCTAAAACATTACATTTGCCTCATCTCCATTTCCTACTGATAACAAAAACCATGACAGCAATCATAGAACTCAGTCTGAAACTAAGTAGTTCACTGTACAGGAACAAACTTATGGTAGTAATTTCCAACAGCTAGAACATAAAATGTCAAAAAATGTCAAAACTGAATGAAGTCTGTAAGGAAATACTGGAGCAATTTAGATGACAGAGAAGGTTAATAAAATACGAGATACTGAAAATGTATATGATACATAGAAATCAGATCAGGCATCAGAGAAAAATGTCCCTTTGCATTTTATGTTTCTTTTGACAATTTTAAAACCAGTCACAGACAATTCTCTTCCTGAAATTTCCTGCTTTGAATTTCTCTATTTACAACAAACTCACAGTTTAAAAAGGTGATTTAATGAAAACCCACATACTTAAAATATATAAAGATGGACTTAATATAAAGCACAATTCAATCCCAAATCTGATTACTAGAGAACATCATCAAGGTAATTACCCATAAGGTATATAAATCACATGGTAAATTCTACAGGTATTTGCTTAAATTTTCAGAAGTCACTAAATGATCCTGTTAAATGTGTGTGCTGTGGTGTCCATGCTACTTCCGCTATTTTCAGTCACCACCTGTTCTAAGAACCATGCCAGTTTAGGTCCAGCACTTCTCCAGATACTCTTTCCTATTTTGGACATTTTAAATGTCTTTTCAGAGATCCTTTTTGTCTAGCACGGCACAGTGTAAAGTGGAATTAAACTTGGGTGATCCACAGAAACCCACACTCAAGAAGTGCACCCCAAGCAGACCAATGTTATCCCTTAAGTCTTCAGGAAATTCAGCTTGAATCACATTTGAATAGTCATATGTCCAGATATGAAAAGGTACATGTGCTCTAGTAAGAGATTTGCATATGATGGGATGCAGAAGTCTGCATCATCCCACCAAACAAAACCAGAGTGAGATACAACACCCCCAGCAGCCTTCACTATCTCCTTAGAGTAAACCCACCCCAAAAGCAGATCAGTTCTGATTCTGTGTATATATGGTGTAAGACCACAAAATGCTGAAATCACCCTCCCCTAGTAAGGCAATAATAAAAGCACCAAAGTCATACAGCACATATCATTTGTCATGAAGGACTCCTACCTTTTCAGCTTCATATAATTTTCACTAGCTGCAGGTCTGCATTCAGCACGTTGCACCACTATTCCTTCCAAGGCAAGTTTATCTAGAATGAAAAGAAAATGAAGTAAAATTGGACATTAAAACAAGATCCACCAAGATGGTCAGCATTTGAATTATTTTTCACTAATTAAGAATTTACTAAATATAACATAATTCTAAGTTCTCAAATCAAGTTCTAAAATCTCTGCTATTCAGACACCAAAGACATAAGCAGGAAAACCATGTTTGCATAGCTGGTATACCCTAGACTTCTTGTTTTGCCTTCAGATGTTTTGCATATTAAGAATGAATCACAGAGATCAAATTTTAAATAAGAGATTGCAACTCCTTGCTCTAGATGTTGCACTCAGATTATTATCTAGGAACTTTTTTGTAAATGGGCAATTAATACAATCAGTGACTATGAAAAAAATAATCTACAAAGAGAATCTAATAATCAAAGTATCCAAAACTAGTGGAAGATAAAATAAAAGCTAATTTTATTCTTATTCTCAGAAAAATAGTACCACATTTTCCTCTTGTTACAAATTTTTTAAAAAGTACACTAAAGGAACACAATGCAAAAAAAGTAATAATACCACAGATGGTAACAGTCAGGGAAAAGAAGTAAGTAATCTAGGATACCACATACATGTATTTAGGTAATACTCCTCTCTGTACATTCACCACAAAGTGACACAGTCACTTTGTTACCCTACGTGACCACCTTTTGCCTAAAGCAACGATGACTAACAGAGCAGTAGCAGCCTACACCACAAAGGCAGGTAAACCCAAAAATTAAAAGCAGCTTAATGCAGAAATGAAGAGAGAAGCAATGCTGGGCAAACTTCTTCACTTCTACTACAATGTTCTAGCGCATGATGTGTGGATGTGGGAGGAGCGCATGTCGACTTATCCACCTGTATTGGGCATAGCCAGCGCAATATGTGTTAAACAAACACCTCTGGAACAGCCTTGCATTACAAGAAAGGATGAGTTTTAAGGGCTTGATTAGCTCTCAGTATTAAAACGTCCTTCTGAGAGCACAACACTGTCATTGTCACCTTCTCCTGGCAATGTCACAGTAAAATAACACTTTGAAATACTGATGTCCAAGTAACCCAAGGCACTCTGAGACACCTCTGGATTTCCTATCACCTTATAGACAGAAATATTACTACATCTGGGCATTTAAGTCTGCTCTCCTTGAATAATGCCACAAGCAATTACTTAGACATTATGTATTTTAAAATTATTTAATCTAAAATTTATTGGATTGATTCAAACTAAATCTTTGAAAGCAGTAAGAAAGCCATATTTTTTCAGACCAGTGTGAATGAAATAGAAGAAAATTTGTTTTAAAACACTTGTGATTTTGTAGACTCCCAGCTTAACAATCAAAAGAGACAACTTGGCAAATTTGCCTGACTTCTTATGTATCACGGACAGAAAAATTGTATAGTCTTTCTTCTTCACAGAACATAGTAACTTATTTGTGGCTAAAGTGGTACTAATATTGCTGCTTAATTTCTAATAAGAATTTGGCTTCAGCTTCTAGCAGTTGGTTTTTCTCATTACTTTCTATACCATGGTAAAGAGTCTTTCAGTACCTGGTGTTTTCTCCCTTTGAAAGTACTTACAAATCGTTATCAAGTTGCTTCTCAATCACCTTTTCAATAAATTTAGGCTCATGCATTATCTAATTACAAGACATTTTTGCCATACTCAAATCAGTCTGGGGTTTCTTATTTGCATCTTGCTCAATCTCAAAATGATGTTTTAAGATAATAGAGACCAGAAACCAGACATAATACTACTGAACTGATTTTATGAAAACCATACATGGAAGTAAAATAACAGATACAGGAGCTGGAATTTCTCTCGCCTAACTTAAGCCATTTGAACGTTATTTAGAACCTATAAATTCAGCAGAGAGAGGGAGGAAGGGATACTGTCAGGAAAAAAATGGTCCTATCTCTTTTAGAATTAAATTATTTTCTGGTGGGTTTCTTTATAGGTTTTCTTTGGAGGAGGGAGCACACGGTGTCTGTGTACCATGACTGCTTCATTCTTAGATGGCTAAAACTGGGTTAAGATCAATTTGTCTCTAAAAACCAAGTTCTGGGGGTTTGCAGAGTTGACTGGCTATTATATTACTAACTCAACTATTTTGAGTCTTTTCTAAGCCTCACATTTTACCTATGCGCTCTGCATTGTCTAGGTGTATAATTGCCTTTGGCTTGGTGAAAACACGCTGTCTTTAAAACAGATTCTGTGAATTAAGCAATCCCAGTCACACTATGACAGTCTTGTCATAGTTATGCACTGTCTGACCTGCATTTGTGTCAATCATGACATATTTTATAGGCATTGATTCTCACTTACCACTGTCCTTCTTGCTAATCCTGGAGTAAGCCCTTCAAACTACAATTCAAGAGGCTTCCTACTCATAATTCCTTTCTGATAATTGTCAGCTAGTTTTTAATCTTGTTCTGTGCTTGTTTTAGTTTCTTTTTTAATATAAATCAGAATTTCACAAGGATCTAGACTACAAGCAATATGAAATGCTAAGCAGGCTGCAAAGGTGCTGTTACTTTAAACTCATAATCTTCAAAACAAACAAAATTAGGTTTGTTGGACCAGAAAAACTTTACATAAAGCCATATTTGCTAGCATTCATTACATTTCCAATCTTATACCTCTTGAACTCCATAACAATTTTTCTGCTCGCTTCTATGGTACAGGTTTCAAGGCTAGCTAACCTATATTCATCTGAACCATCTAACCTAGCTGCCTGAACACTGACATGTCACTATCAATCTCCCTACACCTTGCACAATTTTCAAATCATTTTTAGGTTTCAAGGATCAGGATCAGTAAAGCAGAGAGTTCCTACCCACTAACTATTTAGAAAATGAACATGCCAATTAAACATGTCCTTAATATTACCACAGAATCACACAATAGTTTAGGTTAGAAAGGGCCTTAAAAATCACTCAGTTCCAACCCCCCTGTAATGGTCAGGAACACCTTCCACTAGACCAGCTTGCTCAAAGCCCCAGCCAACCTGTCCTTTAACACTGTTAGGGAATCTAATCTAGGAACAAGTTCTCTGGTATCTCATCTTTGATATCTTGGCCAATACCCTCTTTTAATTACTACTGATCCAGATTTGACTTTTGCAGTCAAATCCAGACAAAATGTTCCAATCACTTAATGCACAAGGCTGTGCATAGTCTCCCAAACACCACCTTGCAGCTAAGCTTGTCTGCTAAGAGCATCCACATCCAAACACCAAGGCTTATGTCCCACTTTCCCAGGACCCTCTTTGGGACTTAAACACAACCTTAGAGTCTAGAAGAATACACAAAGATACATGCAAACCCCTGGATGCAAGACTGTAGTGAGGGAACACAGTTTTTATTCCCATTGTAGCCTACTTAGACGACAGTCACCAAACTCAAATTCAGACTTGGGTCTGTCTTTAACTGTTGCAGGACCAGAGATGCAATGAAAAGATATCCAAAATGCTACACATCTGCCTTGATATTTCCATAGTCACATCAGCCTAGGAGGTAATGGATGAATAAGGCATGGAATTGGTAGCTTCCTGTTAAAAACACCTACTCAAAGTAGATAGTACAAAGTAAATAAATAGGTCTGAAAGACTAGCTGAGATCAATGATGAGAAGGGAAAATAAGACATTTTCCCAAGAGCCTCACACTCTTAAATGCCCAACATGTGTTGGCAGGTACAAAGTACTCTCTTAGTGCAGATCCAGACAGGCTCCTCCAAGGAACCCATACATTCATCATTAGCTGCCAAATGCATGCTCACCCTGACCTCCCTGCCTGAATGCCCCGGTGCCAGTTCATAGAGCAATTTCAACTACTGTCTCAGTGAAATTATAGATATGCTGGGGAAACACAGATTCCAGTTTGGAATCCTGCTGACAATCATTATCAAAGAACAGAATACGGTAGAAACACTTAAGCCAATGTTAATAAACAGGCAGGAGAGAAATTTACTGGAATTGTGCAGTAGATGGTCTGATAAGGGTTGGCTTGTTGTAGTTTTGAGAGAGAGAGAGAGATAGACTGGCTTGGAGATTTTAATGTATCAATCTTCTAGTCTGACTGCACTCAGCTTCGATTTCCAGCCACCGTCTTGTTGGGCCATTGACTGCTAAGTTGAAGAGCCTGCTAGAAAAGCATTTCTGCCCATCCAAGCACTTATATAGTCTCCACCTTTATCAAGCCTAATAAAAATAAATCATGTTTTCTTGAACCTTCCATTATGCCAATTCTTCAGCTTCTTAATCATTCCTATTGGCCTGAGAAAGTCCAGTTCATGTACGTCTTTCCTGAGATATTGTCTCTCACAGCCAGACTTGACAGCAGGCGGGTAAGGTTCTGGAGCTTACCAGCTCCTCTGCCTTGTGAGTGGTGCCAAGGAAAAAAGAAGGCCACACTCAGGATGCACGGTTCTCTGGCAGTAGGAAAAAGGAGATGAAAGTGCAGGAAGGCCAGGCTGTGGGCACGTGTGCCTCCAGTTCCTCAGCTGTTAGAAGATGGGCCGTTGCTTCCCAGCTGTCGTGGTTTAACCCCAGCCAGCAAACAAGCCCCGTGCAGCCACTCACTGCCCTACCAGCAGGATCAGGGAGAGAATCAGCGGAAAAAAGTTGGGGTAAAAGCTGGAAAACTCATGGGCTGAGATAAAGACAGGGCTGTACTGCATATAACAGTTACTTGGGAAGACAAATGCCATCACTCCAAATGTCCCCCCTCTTCCTCCTTCTTCCTCCACTTAATATACTGTGCATGGTGTCACATGGTCTGGAACATCCATTTGGTCAGTTTGGGTCACCTGTCCTGGCTGTGTCTCCTCCCAACCTTCCATGCACCCCTAACTTCCTCACCAGGGTGTCAGTACAAAAGCCAAAAAGGCCTTGGCTCTGTGTAATCCCTGCTCAGCAATAACAAAAACATCTCTGTATTATCAACCCTGTGCTCAGAACAATCAAAAACCCAGCCCCATACCAGCCACTGTGAAGTTAACCTCAGCCAAAACCAGCATACCAGCATCCGAGTCAGAAGTCCTGGTAAGCTCACACTGCTCACTTAAATCACTGTGCAGCTTCCCAGGCTTCTGTGTTGGCTGGACAAGGAACAGCCCCTTCCTTCACTAGACCTCAGCCCATGCGTTGGCTGGACAAGGAACAGCCCCTTCCTTCACTAGACCTCAGCCCATGCATTGGCTGGACAAGGAACAGCCCCTTCCTTCACTAGACCTCAGCCCATGTCTTGGCTGGACAAGGAACAGCCCCTTCCTTCACTAGACCTCAGCCCATGTGTTGGCTGGACAAGGAATAGCCCCTTCCTTCACTAGACCTCAGCTCATGCATTGGCTGGACAAGGAACAGCCCCTTCCTTCACTAGACCTCAGCCCATGTCTTGGCTGGACAAGGAACAGCCCCTTCCTTCACTAGACCTCAGCTCTGCTGTTACAGACCAAAGGCATTTTGTGGCACCTCTCTTGCCTCAAAGCTGGTGCCCTTCTCAGACCATCCTCCCCTGGTAGCTATGCAACTACAGAAGAGGCTCTCCAGGTCTTCATTCAGCATTTCATTATTTAGGCAACCAGTGATACATTCTATGCTTGTTTTACTGACCGCTGTACAGAACTCATGCTCAGCTGTCAATGACCTATTATACATAGATCAGAACCTCTGCCCCAACTCTCCGGCAAACATAAATACTGCAAGCTCTGTCTACAGTGTATTCCTGGGCATATAAACTTTGTATTTGGTGATAATAAAATGTTATCCTAACCAACTATCCAAATTGTTCTGCATCATCAATGTATCACCTTACTGATTTTACTCTCAGGTGTATCATCTCCAAAATCAT
Source organism: Fringilla coelebs (assembly GCF_963513975.1). Taxonomy (NCBI): domain Eukaryota; kingdom Metazoa; phylum Chordata; class Aves; order Passeriformes; family Fringillidae; genus Fringilla; species Fringilla coelebs. The sequence continues at coordinate 61,804,780 of NC_140029.1, read as the reverse complement.
CAGCAACAACCTCCTCAATCACTCACTAGAAAAAAATTGGACAAGAACCAAATCACAGCAACATCTGAGGGACAATTTTCTGCTCAACATTTGCCAGTTTGAAGCCTGCAGGTTAAGTTCTGTATAGCTCAACGATAGGGAAACTAAGGTGGTTTATATTCTACTACAAAATGACAAATGAAACATACTGAAGGATTTATCAGAAAAAAGCATCACCTGCTTTGCTGAACAAATTCTAATTTTTAAAAAAAGGGCAAAAAAATTGGTACCACCCATTTTCTCTCCACACATTGATTAGCATATTAATCTCCCTTATTTTTTAACTGATTGATTCCCAAGTCATATCTTTTATCATTCTTCATACAGTACCTTTTCATATTTAAATACCTGTCTCATCTAATTCATCTTTCAGATATTGGCACAGCATTTGCTTTTCCAGTCTTGTAGAATTGTAGTGCTCAAAAATTATTAAAAATATCAACAGCAACTTTGACAGTTTCTTAGACAGCCCTTCAGAAACTCTTGAATGCTAATTATTCAGACTTGCTGGTTTGAAAATCTTTAATTTTAATTACTATGTAGAGCTTGTCTTCAATAGCTGTTAATCAACATCTGGAGAAATTTTTGAAATGAGAATTTCTATGCTACCAACACTGTGAGAAAAGAGCTACTGAATGGTCTAATTGTCCGACAACATGTCTAATTTTCTGTGATATGACATTAAATGACTAGCAAACTGCCTCAATAACCCTAACAGATTGCATTAGCATGGCTTCTTAATACACTGCTGAATTTCTCTCCCTCTAATAGCTGAGAATTTTCCTCATATTCTTTTGTACTCTAATAAAAAATTTAGCTGGTTTCTGTAACCCAGGTTATTTTTACTGACAGCAGGCTGTCAGTAAAGCTGATGTTCTTTGGATAGGCAAGGAAGCTGAACCATTGGTAAAGCATCAACTTTTCCATGGCGTATTCTGGTCCTGAATCCTCAGCTCCACGGCATCCTCAAGCTTGGAGACCAGGAGGTTCAGGAAGAGGGTAGAAGTGAGTGAGAGTGAACTTATTTTCCAAAAGGAAACATGTAGGGCAGAAGAAGGGGCAGATGCCTAGCCCCCTCTTCCTAAGTTTCGTTTTTCTGTGCAGCTGCTAGACACCAGCACTGAATTTTCACTGTCTTCAGGACAGCTTGTCTGAGCGAGAACCTGGAAATCTCTGTGGATTGCCCTTCTGCTGCAACCCAAAGCGTATGTAACTTGGGAAGGGAGTACTACTACTATAGCCGCTCTCCTAAGTGTGCACAAGGGTGCTCAGTGTGTTTCCTGACTTAATCTGAAACCAAAACAATATCCTTTCAATTGCTGGATTCCAGCACTATTGCCTACTTCAATGGCAAACCCAGCATACAGGTGACACTAAAAATTCGTGAAGCAGCAGTCACTTCAGGAGTGCTACCCCACACTTCAACTGGATAGGGCATAAACAGTTCACTAACAACAGAGGAAAGCATCCAGCAGCAAGCTACTCCATTTCAACCCAAGTGGGAAGCAGGAAGATCTGGGATGCACTTGGCACGTCTCAGCTATCACAGACTGACTGGTACACAACACAAAAGACTCTAAGAGGACAAAAATGGTCAAAGTCTCCAACTTGATTGCAAGAAATACTTCTGTATCTTTGCCAAAATGAACTTTTGGATGGTCTTTCAGTGCATGGACAAAAGGACAGAAAAAAAGGAAGTCCAGCATAGCTACACCTTCAAAAAGCAATAAGTTTTACGAAACCGTCCTACTAAAATTACATGCACTACAATACCATATGTATCACCAAGGGCAAAGGAAGAATTAGGGCTTTTTTTTAAAGTCTTGTAGTACGACACAGAAAGTGGAAAATTTTTACTGAGAAATGCCATGCTTTAGTTTTGTGTTACAGATGACTGTCAGCTGCAGTGAAATAAAGCTACATGGGTTTGTGGGGATGAAAATTTTACAGCAGCTCTAAATTTTTCAAGTCTCAAAGGTTTAAGTGTAAATATTCATGAACTCCACAGAGTATATTTTCCACACCAAATCCATTCTGAATATTTTATCATACAAACCACTAAAATGATTTTGCATGATCTTTTAAAGAATACTTACTTCTTCACAGAAGTGGAAAATATCAACTGCAAGTGTTAGAACATTGAGAAGATGATGAAAAGAGAACGCACACTGTTCTGTAAATTCTGTCTGTTAAAATGCAGACAGTTTAACTGGACATGGAAAATTTCTTGTCTTTTGCAAATCCCTTCTCTCCTTGGAAATCCCTAGTCACTTGTACCAGGATGCTCCTAGCTCAGCTTCAAAATATTTCATGTTCACTGTGTGAGATGAAAGAACCACCAATCATTCTCTTAAGGTTTAACAGACAATAAGATGGTTCAATGTTTTAGTTATGCACGATCTAAGCACATTAAGAATTTTCCATCACTTGACGATAAAATAAATTTGAATTAATGTCTCCTGTAATGGAAAAAAAATCTTACTTGAAACTAATTGGCTTTTTCATTTTCTCAGTTACTAATTCAGTAACTTGAACACCTTAGTAATTAGTGAAAGGAGTTAATCTTGAAAAAAAGTCCAAATGTTTAAAAATTAGAAACTGATTGAAATCTCTGACTGAAGTTAAATTAAATATATCCATAGCATCAAAGAATTAAAAATAAAAGCATTACTAATTCATGGTAAATCAAACCTAATTAATAATACCTGCTTAATATATCATATACAGCAGCAGAAAAAATTAGCACATCAACGCTAGGGATAGGATACCCTGGCAAGGAGAAGAGTGAGAGAAAAACATTTATTTTCACTGGAGTCGGTTAACAAATAATAAAATAGTACAGTGATTACTCTGTGGTATCAATAAACAACCTTACAGATAGTGGGAGCAGTAGGAATAAGATACTTAGAGCAGAAGAATTTACAGAAAAATAATCTGCTTCCACTGCTAGTCAGACAAAGCAGGATACATCTATCTGTAAAGTGAAAAATACATCTTGAAAAAGATGGAACCTCCTCCTCTCCAGATCTAACCCAAGAAAAGCCTTTGCTCCCACCCGTGCTGGGGAATGCATGCAGTGGCTCCCATCTGTCCACTCCCCAAGGAAACGCCCATAGAGATGTGTGGAGAGCTTTTCCTTTCCTGCTCCAAACTGCAAATGTTTAAAGGGGAAATCTTTTTCTAGGAGGCAACTGAGAGGCTCAAAGTACAAGAGAGAAGATAGGTATTTGATTTCAGCGTGCTGTGCCGATGTTTCTGCCTCCCTCTGCCCTAGTGTTGCTAAGCTATGGTGTTATGTGATGTTCAAAGCTATCTGTAGCCACACAAGCCCTTTGTTCCACAGGGCAGCTGAGTTTTTGTATCAAGAGGACCAACTGATGCTAGACAGCCCTGGTGACTTAAAACCCATCATCAATATAAATTGTAAATCCTCCCTGTAAAACTGTTTTTGTCTGTGGCACACAGGAAGGGAAAAAGCAAAACCTAATCAGGCTGCTGTTCTTATGGTGGTGAGGACAGGTCCTTTGACAAATAAAAGATTTTGCCCGAACTTAGAACAGTCAGATGAACAAGTCCTTAGCACCACTTTCAGGGTATCTTCTGTGGAAACATCTTTCTGCTGCACACGTGCCCGATAAAGAAGTGACATGCATGTGCACACATTCCACAGATGACACCCCCCTTATACACACAGGGACACCTTTCATTTCTGTGTTGTCCTGCTGTATGCATCAGGTACTGTAATCAGTACTAAGAAACAACGTGAAAAAACAGGCTTTGTGAAAATAAAAAATCCTTGAAACACAAATGAAGCTGTTTAACACCATAAGTACAAAATATGATTTGGCCAGCTGACAATACAAATACATCTTCAAGTATTAAAAATAAGTTGCCATTTAGTATAGCAGTATGTATTTCTGTACAGAACCCCCTAAGCTATGCAAACTACTTAGACGTAAGGGAAAGAAATAAAACAAACAGTTGTTATACGCTTCTTCCCTTACACAGTTAAATGCAAATTCTCTCTTACAGTCATATTCCTGCTATCTCCCTGCACACACAGCTGATACGCCACCTACTGCAAACCCAAGCTGACAGTCGGAGCAATGCGAGCAGCATTTCCATTCCAACATCGAGCTGGAGCTGAATAAAGGTGCTTTTTAATAAGAAACATCCTCTTTGCAAGCTGACAAAAGCAAAGCAGGATAGCTGTATTGTTGTCCTAGCTTCAATAATGGAGAGAAAAGGAAGCAGGAGAGAAAACGAATGCGAAGAAAAAAACAGCAACTCTGAAAGCTCCGAGCTAGACAAGGACTATAAAACGTCTCTGATTACTCTGAATGTCGGTGGTTATCTATATATCACACAAAAACAGACACTAACCAAGTATCCAGATTCTTTCCTGGAGGGGATCATAAATGGAAGAATAATGTGCCCATTTGATGCAGATGGTCATTACTTCATAGACCGAGATGGACTCCTTTTTAGACACATCCTCAACTTCCTACGGAACGGAGAACTTCTTCTGCCAGAGGGGTTTCGAGAAAATCAACTTTTGGCACAAGAAGCCGAATTTTTCCAGCTTAAGGTACTCTCAGAGGCAGTGAAATCAAGGTGGGAGAAGGAACAGCTAGCATCCCGAGAGACTACTTTCCTGGAAATAACTGACAGCCACGACCGTTCACAAGGACTTAGAATCTTTTGTAATGCTCCTGAATTCATTGCAAAAATAAAATCCAGAATTGTACTGGTGTCCAAAAGCAGGCTGGATGGATTTCCAGAGGAGTTTTCAGTATCTTCAAATATTATTCAATTCAAGTACTTCATAAAGTCTGAAAACGGTACACGATTGGTACTGAAGGAGGACAACACCTTTGTCTGCACCCTGGAAACTCTTAAATTTGAGGCTATAATGACGGCTTTAAAATGTGGATTTAGACTGCTCACCAGTCTGGACTGTTCAAGAGGGTCGATTGTTCACAGTGATGCACTGCATTTTATCAAGTAATCACAAAGGCAAAGGCAACGAGCACGCAGCCAGTAAACCTCCCTGAGCTGCAGCCTCCTGGCATCACAAATAATGCATCAAACTAGCCCTGTACCACAGAGCTCAGCTGCTAATCAACTGATGTGAGCTAATGGTATGTAAATCTCATAATGACATCTATCTCTGGCTTACTTAAGCTGAATGAAAATTTTATGCCTGAATTTAACAAGAATTATCTGCTAACATTGTAAACACATGGAATGCTTTATGCTCTTTGTAATATGTTTTCTCAATGGTGTCTTTCAACCGGAGAGTCTGGCTGAATTTTTGTGTACCTGTGTGATGAACGTGCATATACCTAACTGCTCTGCTGAACAGCAGTGAGAGTGTTTTCAGATAATAAGCAGGCTTAAAGTATGTTTTGCTTATAACATATTAAGAATGGATTTTAACTGGAATAAATGATTTTGACTGTTCATTAGTGTTTATGGTAATCTATTGTACTGAAATTCCAAAAAACAAGATTGCAAGAGAGTTTAAAATAACCAACTTAATGTTTAAGTTAAATGGTTTCTCAACTCATTTAACCCCAAATTTATACCATATTACTACACTAAGGCCGCCAGAAATATGTCAAACAACAAAATAATGCTGGGGGAGAATAATTTTATTATAGGAATTCGGTCCAATCTGCACAGAATGTTAAATTTTCTAATCACACATACATATCAAATAGCTAACAAAAGTATTTGACATTAAGTTTAGTGTAACAGGTTTCCAGTATTGGCATCCAACAATGCCACAGTCCGTATTTTCTAGCAATCATTTGTGCTCATAAGGACAGGCAGTGAACAGAGCCCTTGCTTTGCACAGCGGCTTACTAAATGCAATGAGTACTATCAGTTCTGAACAGACCACCTGCTGGCATTAAAGACAATTCACTCTAAGTAATGGAATAAATACCTTCATTCTCTTCATCTCCACTATTTATAAAATCTTTTAATTGATATTTTAAACAAAGTTTTAATAGTTTCTATAGAACAACTTTAACTAATTTAAACACAAGTATTACAAACCAATAATTTCACAAAAGTAACCTGAAAAATCATCACAAAAGGCAAGAAGAAGCAGCACTAACTCTAAGAGTTGTTTGTCATTGAAACCAATCATCATTCTCACCTTATATGAACCCAAAATTCAAGTAAAATACTTATAAAGAAAGAAAAAAATCAACTAAGCAGTTTCACAAAACATTGATTTTATACAGGAAAAAATAATGTCAACAAAAGGCATTACAATCCATACTAGAAGTGACAACCAAGGACAACAGCTAACAGAAGACAGGCTGAGAACAGTTGTGGTTTGAATTTTAGGGGGAACAAATCAATCCTAAGTATCAAGAGCTGAGAATACAAATGCAAGGTCCACTTATCCCTCAACATGAAACTCTTTTTCACTTTTAACACACAACAGGTGCTGTTAACTAGGTCCCTTGCTAGAGATGAATTACTACAGTGATGCTACATCTCCAGACTAGGGAGCAGTGATTGAAACATACTCCAATATGATTTCATCAAATGGGGCAATTCAACCTCTCCAGAATAGTCCATCAGAATGAATACACTGTCTAGAAATTATGATGTTTTCTATCTAATCCTCCTATTACAGACTTACAGTTCACAAAAAATGTGGTTCTATAAAAAATATGGTTCTAAGTGGAACTTTTCCAGACTCCAATGTTTAAAAATCAGATTACTTTATACTTGAGGCATACAAGCTGAAGAACTGTCCATGTATCCCAAAACTTCTCTGAATTTGTCCAAATGCATTAATTATATACATACAAAAGAGACATAGTAAAATACTATTGTTTACATGTGCCACAAGCATGTGTCATCTTCCCTCCTCCCCCTCCAAGCTATTTTCAAATTGAGGTATTAAAAAAATCTTCATTAACCACTACTCTTGTACTTATAAAAATTTGTAGGACTTCTGTAAAAAGCAAATGTGAAAGCTTCCCTAAAAGAAATACAAAATCCTGTTGATTTTCTAGGACAAGAACTAGAAACACAATCACACAGAACAATTACATGAAAAGCCCTTTGTAGATACAGTTCTCTACATGAGCAAGGTAAAGTGGCAAGGCAACCTAAAAAAGCTCCATAATGAATCCACAAGTTTTAAAGCAGCATGCTCACAGTGCTGTCAAATACACAGCCTGCATCAGCACAACGTCTGGAGGAGGCTGTTGCTCCTGGGATGTCAATCCATTTGCACTTAAACACTTTTGATTACAACCTTCATTTGTCCTGGGTCTTTGACTAAAATTTAAAATGTAATTGCAGCTGGAAAGAAAGAAGGTGAAAACCAATTTTTATTTCAAACAATTAATATATGTTAATTAAATATGTTGTGGTTGCTCACCTTTCAGTTATGCTCTTAAGATGCCAAACACCAAGAAATCAATTGTTAGCACTCCCCTATCAGAAGGCAGCACCAGTTTTTTATTGGAGCATGACTGTTGCTCATGAAAAATCAGTAGAGAATTTGATGGGTCTGCATTTGTTGTAGAAAATATTTTCAGAATATAAGTTATTCATAAACTGATAATCACAGGTAACACGGAAACCATCTGAAGCATCTTCTAAGAATATTGTATAGCTATTCATAAAAGATTTATCTGCCAGGCTTTTGGTTCAGAGTATCTACTGCCCTCTCAACCTATGAAAGAGAACTTGAAAAAAAAGGGTTTTTTAAGCGAAAAATGTACTTCTTTAATCATTATTAAAATAAATACCTGTGTTGTTCAGTTTTTTATTGAAGTTTGGTTTGTTTGTTTGCTTAAAATTCAATTATTCATTACCTTATGTAATTTTAACTGGATTTTTGTATATTTCTGTGTAAGTAACACTGACATCTATGGCACACATGTAAAGTCATCTGCTGCAACACTAACTTCAATCTTATTTCTTTTCCCTTTTTCATGAGCAGTGATGCATTTCTGCAAGTGTCAGGGTTTGAAATTTTTACATGTTACCTCTGATCGAAGGCACCTCAGCTTTTTGAATTACACAGCAGAAAGGAACATGGAGGTAAAAAATTTAATTCCCTTCCCTTTTCAGACTAAACAAATCCACAACTGTCTTGAATCATGTCATATCAGATACAATGAGACACTTCAAACTAGATATAAACTTGAGCAATTTTTCAGGGCGGGACTGTCCTGTTTTGGTATATGTACAAAAAAAGCACATAAAACCTCAATACTGTGAATAATGTTTCCTATGTACTTCATAAACATACTAAATATAACATAAATATATTTTGCATATGTTCAGTCAGTCAGGTGGATACTTGTGTTCCATCACAGTAGGATGAGCCAGAAAAAAAAAACTAGTTATGCATCAGCTACTTTTCTGTCTTTTCTTTAAAGCTGGAAATTTCATATTCAATAACTGCTATGACAATATGAAAGCTGCAAAATCAAGTGCTTAAGTCAGAAATATCCACAGTTGTTCTAACAACATTAACATTACTTAGTATATGATGTGCAGGCAAAATATTTTTATTCTCCTTTATCTCATTAAGACTTGGATCACAACAAACTTACAGAACTGCCCTACAAGTATCAGGAAGCAATGACAATTACCATAATTTTTCTGATGATCTTCAACTGCTCTGGTAGGAGTAAGAAGGAACTTCCTCCCATTTTCCCAAGGAAGCACTTAACCTGCTCTCAGGCTTGGTCAGGTCTGCTTGCCTCCCTGCCTGTTTTGTCTGGTGAGAAAAGGCATCACCAAGCAGAAAGGAGAGGCAACTGAAGGCAGGACTAAATTCCATAAACTACAAGAAAACGTCCTTGCCCCTATGAATTTCTTGAATGACTACTCATGGAAAAATATAAATGGCTGCCAAAATGACCAAAATACTGACACCTGAATGTTCACCTTCCCCCAGTGGTGGAGGAGAAGCCAAGGACTCTATCACACTTGGCAATACACTGGCATAGGTACCAACTATATGGATTTCTATTGAGAACAAAACCTACAAGTGGCTGCACTATGTCAGACTAAAGCCTGTTTTAGCCCTGTTTTCCCTGGTGACTGGGAACTGTTTCTAAGCCCAGAGACTTCACATGTCTGGGAGAACCCCCATTTCTGATCCTTTTACCCTCACATTCTTTCTCCTGTCTTGTTCTCTCCTCCCATCATACAACTATTTTTCATTTTTGTTTCACTGTACCTCTTCCTTTCATCAAGCCAGTTGTGAAGCTTTGTCAGGGATGCCTAGGAAAGAATAAATACTGGGAAAAATATATACGATGCCTGCTTAAAGTATTTCTTCAGTCTCTAACCAGTCTTACTGCCCAGTGACTTCTAGAGTGTTTTTGGAGGTAGTCTTGATGCTGTGAAATACAGAGGCTGCACAACAAGGTCAAATTGCAGCTCTAGTTCTGTACCTGCAGTACTGACTCACCCTCTGACCAGTGTTTCACAGCCTCATAATTGCACTATTGATATTTTCAAACACTCGTGCCTTATTTTTTATTTTTTGCATTTGTACCTATTACAACTGTTTAAGTGACAACAGGTCACTTCTTTTCTACAGCAGGTAAAAATTACATCATCATTTGCAGAAAATCAGTGGCATTGTTATTTCTGCCTCTTAAAAGTATTACAAGGTTTCCACTCGGTAAGACGAGAAGAGGTTAAGAGAATTATCTTCTTCCCCCACTCCTCATTAGTATACAAGTAGAATAAGGGCAGGCAACAAAAAATATAATTTAATAAGAGCAGTGTCTAATCCATTAATGTATTTGCGTAGAAGGGTCATGTTGCCCTAATGCTACTGATTGATAAATCAGGATTGGGTATGAAGAGCACAAGTTCACTTGGGTCTGTGACAAAATAAATACTATTTTCCTAGGCTGGATCATCTTTGCAAAATAACTATTACATAAATCTAACACTGTCTGCTGCCCTGCAACGCAAGATAGATTGACAGGAAAGTGACTACTAGTTAAAAAAATGAAGGAATCCTTATATAAAGAGAGAGGCTTGCATAATTTACTGTGTTGAAACAAAATCAATAAGTAAGGCACAAGAAATTGAGGATCAGAAAAAATAACATTTTGGTGTTTGTTTACATTTGAAATAGACATTCTGTAACTACTATGTATTGGTATATCACAGAGAACATTGTCTCAAAACACTGCCTCTGTAAATCATCATCATTCCCAACAAAATGCCAGAAAACAAGCGGTATGGCAAGGACTGCGCAAGGTAGGAGGAAGATGTATGATGACACCTGAGGAACATAGATGAGCAAGCACTCCAAAAAAGCCACTGCAGTTGCCTTTCTTTCTGAAATTGCGTAATATTCTAAGGAACTAGACAGTTGATTTCTTTTCCCAAAAATGTTTGGAGTAGGAGTACCACACACAGCTAATGTAACAGTCTCCCAAGAAGCTGTTTCTATCTGTGCTGTTCAAAGCTGGTACAATAATTATAGCTGTAAACAGCAGCTACTCATTTAAAACACCATTACAACATGATGATATGCAAGCTCAACATGCTTGGATTTCAAAACCGAGTTGTTAGAAGATGACTCCTATAAACTGAGTCATTCTGAATGTCTGTAAGCTTCTCCTGATAATGGTAAAAATTACAATACTGCCTCTTTCACTGCAATGTGACTTTGGGGGACATAACCTTGGTTTACACACAGTTCATAAAAGCCATCATCTTTCTGGGCGTTAAAGGAGTATTCCACTAGTCCCACCCCAAGCATTATTTTAGTTTTGTGAGAAGGTAGATCTCTACGCTTTTCCAGGATACATCTTTTTTTTCCTTTGACACTACCAAACTTTTAGGGGCAGCTTTGTTCCAGGTATGGAAAGCCTGCTCTAACCAAAGCACAGGGTCTCCTTGCTCACAGCTCCTGAAGAGATATTTGGCATCCCGTGTCAGGGGGTGGCACTTTACCAGCAACAGAAACACATCAAGGAGATGAGAATTCAGATTTAAAAACCAAAGGCTGCTTGCTGGGGAAATGCCCCAGGAAGATGACGTTCCAAGAGTTCCAGTGCTAGTGGCTGGAGTCTGATGCTCAGGGAAGTCTGCAGTGTTGGACTCCCCCAGCTGTGAGAATGGGGACAGAGAAGTGTGGTGAGAGAGCCTATGAGCACTATGAGATGAAGAGAAAAGGACTCAATGTCACTCACTGTCAGCTGAGGGTCTTGGTTTTGTCATGAAGACAGATGCCCACACAGTGCAACACTGAGGTTATACCATACAAGTAATATCTAATAATCCTGAAATTGATAAATAAATAATGGATGAAAAATCTTACAAAATTCTCTTTTTGCTTTTCATATGCCAGCTTTCAAAGAGGCAATTTTCGTAATTGTGGCAGAAGTCAGAGGAATTAACTTTGTTAAAAAATTGTTAATAGAAAACTTCAAGCTACAAATCTCCTGCTGCAGCTCCACAGAAAGCTATTTGTTAGCTCCTAGGAGATTCCTGATTTTGTACCACAGCGAACACATAAAGTGAAAAAAAAAACAGGTCAGAGGTGGATGCAGACTCTCTCAATCAGGAAGAAAAAATAAGCAAACAAACTAGCAATGAACAGGCTAAGCATGAAAAAATGTAAACAGAACAAGCAACTCTAACACTAAACCCAGCCATTTATTGCCTCTCTACTACTTAAATAAGGCCTTTGGCAAGTATTAGGGATAAAGCAGTGCATTTTCTCAGTGCTGAAACTGGTAGTCTGAGAGGAGACAAATTAAAGGTCCTGCCAGCCAGGTTGATAAGAATCAGCTAAAGAGAGGAAAAGGTACTTTTGAGGTTAGAAGTCTTATCAATACTAACATTATCTAAGGTCTGCAGCACTGCCAGGTCTCGTGACATTTCCAACACATTTTCTAAAAAGAACACCAAATAAAGCTCTTTCCCAACAGGGCAGAAATCTATCACGTAGGCTGTCTTATGCCTTCCCTATGACAATAAAAGACCACTTCTATAACTTTTCTGCCACACCAAGATTATGATTTCTGGGTTTGCCCACAGAGTTCCCTCATTTTATTCACTTTGAAACTGACTCCTGCAAGCCTTACATATCAGTCTTGTACTGGCCAAGACAGAAAACATTTGATTTTCCTCTGCCCCTTTGATCCATCATTCAAGGCTCTGAATTTGCAATACTCCAAAAATCTGAACCCTTCAAATGTGACCAAACCCATCAAACGCTGGTAGGTGGGTGAACTGCAACAATCAGCAAAATACCTCACAAAAGACGACCACAATTTGTGAAGTCATGATCTGCAATGTCCGGCATGGCTAAGATTCCTGGGATTCCTCAAGAGTCATAAGGAAAACCAAGAACTCTGGTACAAGCCAAAAGCACACTTCTGTTTATTCATTATTTCTACAAGCTGGACATGGACATCATAGGAAGACAAAATACGATCACGGGATTAACTCCCATTGTTTTGTATCAGGTTCTGTTCTCAGGAGAGAAACTGTATGACAATAAGTACATTCGTTTGCTCAGACATACATGTTAGACTATTCATACAATATCCTAAAATAAATAGCCACACTCTAAGGGCACCAAGGTCATTTACACAAATTCTCAAAAAAATTAACTCCAGTTAATGCTGGCCTACACTAAATCCATATCCTTTTGCTACTGTACCACTGCACCTTCCCTGTTCTTCCACAGTATTTATTATAACCAGTACCATAGGCCTTGACTACATATACCTTAAAGCAGGAATCACTGCTTCTTTGTGTGTTTCAACAGCTACCAATGGAGTCTCACACTGATTACGGCTCCTGGAAAGATACTGGGAAGCTTGTACTTTAAGCTGTGTTGTATTTATCTACCAACAAACACAGTTATATTTCCAAGACAAAAACTGTTTCTGCGTCTTGAACATGGCAGAATCTGCATCTAAATTACCGTCAACACTGAGTTGCAAGCTAGTGTTTAAATTAAAAGTTACCATTTTATTCCTCCTGACAATCATTTTTCAGTTAGAGTTTCACTTTTGGAGTTTAATTAATAAATGTTAACTGCTTAAAATTGGATAAAATCTGCATTTAGCAGCTTTATACCATCCCATGTTATACCATAAGAAGTCTCTGTCTTTACCAAAAAATTGCTGATTTTATCACATGGAGGTCAGTGATTATCATCATGCTTACAATGAATTTCAACTATTCCAACATATGTATAATCAACATGTGAATCCTTTTTTTTTACTACAGTATCAAGAAATTAAGGAAGTGGTATCTACAAACAGTTTGAGTGTTGTATATTTGTGTCTGCAGTCGCATCCATACACTCACAATTGCTAACATTTTAATACTAAATTCACCCTATATGGTCTGTCTACATGCTCAAAGCTTGGGCAACATTAAATACTCAATTGCTGCCCCTGCAGCTTCCATACAATGCACTTCCACAAGGACTGCACCTAACTGAATTTGCTCTTACATGAGAATGCATTTCTTTATGGTATCATTCTCAGCAGACTACACAGGCTCAGAGCAGCAGCTTCTGAGTATTTTTCTTGGGGGGGAGCAGGTCACACTTTATACTGGCACAAATGCTTGGTTTTCACAGCTTCTGTCACCACTGACAGCACTTTCAGGTAGGTGCAAGCAATGTCATAAACAAACAAGAGCCACATACACATATTTGGATTTAAATTGTTTGCTCATCCTCATATAGGACCAAGCAAAGCTAATCCTCATTTCTCTTTTCCTTTAGCTTAGTGTGTCATTTGCTAAGCTCCTTTCACTTTTAGCATAAACCAGCCTTCAGGCACTAAACAACACTAGTTGAATCACCAAGCACTGTTTATCACAAGCTCTAAACAAATAGATTTCTGTATGGAAAAACTGATATAAAATGATAAAATGCAAAACGAACTCAAATTTAATTTAAGGAAACTTGTCTAACATAAGTCTTGATTCCTGAATATTTGGACTGTAAACATCATTTGAGATATTATGGATACTAAAGATTTTACATGAGCTCAACCAACAGGGACACTTCATAGAAGAAAAATCCATGAGGTCCTGTTAGGTAAAACACCATCATTTCTGGTTCTGGAACTCCCTGCGCTGTGAATCACTAAAGCCTGGAAGAAGCTGGAACAGGTTCCCCAGAGAGGAGGAAGGTGCTCATCTCTGCAAACCTTCAAGGTTAGGTTGGAGAGGGGTCTGAGCAACCTGTTTTAGTTGGAGATGCCCCTGCACATTGCAGGGGTGCTGGACTAAGTGAGCATTAAAGGTCCCTTTCAAAACAAACTATTCTATGACTCTATGAGAAGTATTTTGGGGAGGTACCATGGTGCTTCTACACCGCTCTTACTCTCACCTCAAGGTATCTGCTGCCGACCACCACTGAGGACAGGACATCAGCCAGATGAACTTTGGTGTGATCCAGTATCACTCACAGTCTCTCAAACAGCATCATGTAGAGTAGCAACACTATTATGACTTTTCTAGGTGGTTTACAACCATCCCAATAATAAATGTGATTAAAAATGTCAGACATAATACTAAGGATTTACAACATAAACTCCAAAGTTTGACAGCACCTTGCCAATGAAAACATATTTTAAGGATGTAAATCAAATGCTTTTGGAATGTCATATCTCATTTACTTTCTTTACTTACTAACTATGAATAAACCTTACATATTTTATTTCAGTAAGACCCAAAAGGATCTTGTTATGCCAACAAGCTAAATAAAAACATAGAAGACATCATCTTTGCCTCAAAAGTACTTGATGTAGGCCAAGAAACAGCAGATTAACAGAAAAATTGAATACTAAAGAGTCTGAATTACCTAAGAGGCAGTTTGGAAAAGGTCATCTGAGTGCCACAATGATTTTGAGAAAAAAGTGAATAAGCAAATAGTGTAACTGATGGCTGAGAGTCCTCCTTTATATGCTCCAGGGTAACCAATTACCATCACTCAGAGAGTGAATCCATATCCAGTTTGATTCCATAAAATGGGTTTAGAACTTATCTTGTCAGCACATTTAAACAGCTCACACCATACAGTTATTCTTTCTTCTGGCTGAAGGAAAAATACAAACAACTAAACATGTGGCCATCTTACACAACATTCACAGAACACGGAGGAGGCACCAAGCGAAGAGCAGACAATTCAACCATTCAAACACAAACCAAACCAAAACAAAACCAAGAATCCACCCTTACAACTCAAAAACCAACTAAATGGAAGTATCAAAATTCTGATTCATTTTAGCAGCTAAAATCTCAGCATCTGATTTACATGAGACACTGCACAGCCATCAATCTCAGTCTTGTAGTGGTATAAAATGCCAACCTTTAGGAAGTATCCCTTCTTATCTTAAAACTGCACCATGACTCACACAGAATCAGTGAACAGGTTTTACCAACTAACTAAGAAGAATTGCAAGCTACAAAACACACCTTGGATTCAGTACAAGTCTGCAGACTATAACATTCCTAACACCAATCTTCTGACATGCTTAGGCCAGTGTAATAGAAGGAATCTCCATTTTACAAAAAATTCCCTGCTACAGAAAACAAAATCCAAACCCTACCTCTAGCCAGAGACAAAAATAAGTCAGGCACTAAAAAAAGCAGACATCTCCATGTTTAAGTGTCTAAAAAGTACTTTCAAGAACTTTTGTTAAGTTCTTGAAAGAACTTAACACCCACTAGCATTAGAGCTTTGTTCAGGATATGCTTTTAAGAAAAGTAGGAGTTTGAAACTCTTTCACCTGAGCCATCTCCTATCTGTGCCATTACCACTTAACAAATGCACCCCAGTCCTAGTACTATTTAATCCATGTGCGCCAGAGATAATACTACTTTTTATGGACTATTTTTATGACTGCTTAGTTTATGCAATTGGAACCAAGTAACAAAAGATCTGGAAACGTATCACAAACTTTCCAACCTAAAGAAAAGAATTCAAACTAAAGGTAGACAAACAATAAATTGAAACAAGAAAAAAAAGATTGAGAAATAAATTAAAAAATCTAAAACAGCATTGCAAAGAACATTACATTTGTAAACCTCTCCCTCATCATTTTATTCCCCTTCTTTTAAATAAAAAACATTAATAATTTAAAATTATGGGCACAGCAGATAAACAGTTATGAAGTTATTTTTTAATGTTATGATCTTCTACAAAATATTTTTAAAAGACACTTATTTTAATTTACCAATTTCTTAAGAAGCAAAACTGAAAATCTGCAATAATAAATAATTTCTTAAGTCCTTCAAAGAAAATGTCTGTACTCACCAGCACTGCCGCTTTCTGATTTTTCTTCTGATTGGTTTTCTGGGGAAAAAAATAAACAGAAAAGTAATCACAATGTTTCTGTGTTGATTATTTGAAATTACATCCAACAACTGGGTTGCAAAGTAAAGAATGATAAATTATTATAAATTCAAAATCACTGGATTTGATTAATGCTTATAAATATACCTTCTGAGGAATAATCTGCTACCAGGAGCAACAAAAAATCCTTTAGTGCCCCAACTCCCTCACAGCTTCAATAAGAGAACTCTATTGCACCTCTGACTGAGCTCTGTGAGAACAAAGTTACACCTTTATACAAAATCAGTAGCAGGATTATGCTCAAGCAATGTACATTATTCATTTATCCCACTGGTTGGCCTAGACAAACATTTTTGTATATTACAAAAATAATCAGGGTTCTGCAAAAGAATGTTCTTAATTGGCATTAGGTAATTTTTTGACCTTGATCAACCTCTTCTCTACCCTTTTTATAGGCCATGGAAGAATTTATTTCTTCAAGCTTTTTCCTCTCTGATTATTTGCCCTATAATGATATTATAGTCCATTGGTATTTTTTGTCAAGTATTTGTACTCATCAAGTACAATACCTATAATCAGAATGATCTCCTGCTTCATGCAGCAGAGAATCATATGTATGAAAGAGATACAGTGTTGCAAAGTGACTTGCTAAAAAATTATCTCTCTGCTGAATGGCAGAGTCAGATTCAGAAGCAGCTTTCTGCAAGAAATTCCAATCCCACATTTCAAGAAATGGCTGCCAGTAGATGTATTGTGGTAATCTGAGTTACAACCCCTACCAAGTCCTGTAAGATTAAACCCTTCCATTAATTTGTCAGTATTATATTTGATTGTTCCTCCTATATTTCTCCTTTTTATGCATCCTCTGATGCAGAGAACAAAAAGAACATTTTTACTTCCCTGAAACACAGTTAGAAATGGTAAAGCATACTTGTCCTTTGCTTTCAACCCTGGCAAGTTACAGCTGTCATTACAGGCTATTTACTTGCAGGCAAGAGTGAATTACTGCTCTAACTCAGAGAGTAATTTTCGAGTTCAGTTAGGTTGATAATTTCTGCCATTTACAGGCTGGGTATTAAAAGAACTGAAAACATGAAATATCTTAGAAAACCTTTTTCTTGCCACTGATTCTTGCTGGCTTTGAAGGCTTCTGTCCCTCTTTTCTCATTGAGATGACTTGAAAGCCCGAGGACTAAATGCAAACATAAAATCCAGTATCTTACAGCTCCTTCTTTATTTACACCAGGTGGCTGTCATTAGTCTCTGCTTTCTCTATGAGAAACAATCATTATATGGCCCCTTCCCAGCCATGAGTATTCACAAAGTGAGTAAAGATCCCTGCCAACTTTCAGATGTATATCCAGGATAGCCTGTTTGCAGAAAACCAAGTATTTTCTCATTGATGTAATTTTTTGTGTATATTTGGCACATTTACAAATGACGTAAAATAATTGCTCAATCAATACCTAACTCAATTGTAGCTTAATGAAGGAAACATTCAGCACACACACAAGAAGCAGAGAGGATAAAATGAAGAACATACAAACATACAAAGATACAAATGCCTGTCTGAAGTGAGAAGCAAGATGGAACTGGACTTAAAGCTGTTCAATTTCAAGTCCATTTCAATGGAAGACCAGCGCTACCTCACCGAAACTATTGCCAAAGACATCACACTTGAACATTGCTAAGAGCAGCTCTGATTCAAATGGCAATAAATGTACTTCAGGTCCGCAGGGAAAGTGTGTGTGTTTGTATCTGCCCTCAACAGAGGAGACAAAAAACCAGACAAAATTCAAGTAAAAAAGTGTCTTTTTTTTTATTAGACAACTCAGTTTTGTTATGATTAGGTCACAAGCTCTGCTTTAAAAATCTTCTCAACATTAATATAACGAAGAAGGTAAAGGAAGTGTGTACTGAATACATTCCATTACTATATACTATGTGTACTGAATATATTCCATTAATGCAGACTACAGCTGCTCAGCCTTCTCTACAACATGCAGCAATTGACAAACGTCAACAGATTGAGGTTGGTTGGTCGAGGTTTTTGGTTGTTAGTGGGTCTTTTGCTGTCCTTGTGGTAGTGGGTGGTGGTAGGGTGTTGGTTTTTACACATACATCAGTGAGACTGGAAACAAAAGGGATTTTAAATCAATGAAGTTTGCAAAAAGACTATTCTCATCACATGGAGCCCATTCTAACAGACCCTATATTTTGTGTTTTATATCCTCAATTGTTTAAATTTGTACAGGAATTAACAGTCTATAGTTTTAATAACAGAAATGAAAATAAAATTAGCTTATCCCTGCCAGCCAGCTGAACCTGCTTTACAGTACTTTTTTAACCCTCCAACAAGCATAAGTAATTAAATAAATATAATTTCCATTTCTTTGAGATGGGGAAGGGGTATGATGTAAGCAACTGCAATTGTTTTCTAAATGGACTGTAAATTTCAATAATAGACACAAAATTTTGAGCCATCAAAATGATGTCAGTAATTAAACTAGCTTGAGCCTCAAATTGTCCTCTTCTGATCAAGGGTTTCATCTTTATGATTCCCAAAAATATTTGGAAATTTGCATAAATGCCATAGATTTGAAAGGCTGCTGTTGCTTTTATTACTTTTGATCATGAGGCTGCTGATAGGTTTACTGCTTCTGCTAATAGTCCAGAAAAGACTGAAGTACAAAACAGAACACAGAAGCATTAGGTTAGATCCCAAAATCTTCTGGAGACTGGACTATGTATTTAAGTGACAGCCTGAAAAGAAACAATTGGAAAGTACTGTTAATGTAGACAGGTACATGTCAAAACTCCTCATCAGGCTGCACTAAGATGGCAGAACAGTGAGGGTGTTTATTTCCTAAATAATAGTTTGATGAGGAATTTCAGAATTCAGACACTTATCTAATAGAATTGGAAACAGGATTACAAGGCATCAAGATTCTGAGCACACTGTATTTTACTGAGAATAATTAAGTGTAATTAAAGAAGTAACTGCTTTAATGAAAGGTTTTTATTAGCATTTGTTCCCATCACATTTCTTTAATGGCTGAACACAGCTGATATTTAAAAATACATATATACAAAATACAGAATAAAAAACTCTGAATATTCATTTCCACTGGAACACAATTGCACATTGTATGTTACATGGCAGGTGTGATTCATGTACAAGCTCAGAAAAGGTCCTTTCATATATGAGAAGCCGTGTAAAGGAAAAAACCCCAACAATTCAAAGCAATGAGAGAATTTTTAAGGAATGAGAGAATAAAGGAGCTGTTCTTGAGTATATAGGCAGAGTTATGTGTATTATTGAACAAGAACACCAAAAATAATTGAGTGTCACTAATTGAATTTCTGAAGGAAAGAAGGCTCAGGAAACTGAAGAAAAACAAAGTATTTAAAGCCAGAAATGTTCTGTGAAGCATGAAACAGTGAGACAATCCATGCATGAATGCTGCTCAGAAGCAAAGCTCTGATATGTGTTCTGTCAATGGAATTCTCTGAACACTTTTTACTTTCAGTAAGATGGAAAGAGCATGAAAGAATTTAAAGTCGCAAAAATAGACATTACGGCTATCCCACTTATGAAGGGGGAGTTGTGAAGATTCAAAATTTAAATAAAATGAATCATCTCATCCAACTTTACAGAAATATCTTCACTTTATCTGTGTCTACAGTGTAAAATCTTCTCCTCCACCCATCAGTTCTTTACAGTCTGGGATGCAACTGCCTGCCAAGGTCTGTGTTTTCACAAGTCATATTAGTAGCACATTTTCCAAAAACCAGTTCAATAAGAAACTTTTATCATTATCTCTAACAAAGCTGCAATTTTATTTCTATTAAGATCCAGCAAACCTAAACAATGTGCTGGCAGAAAACTTAAGCAATGGGCAATTAAAGCAGTAAGGAAAGCAATGCATAATCATAGTCAGAAAAGTTTGCAGTTACATGTTTAACAAAAGTGTCTTCCCATTCCTTCAATGAGGAAAGAAACTGCTAAATTACAGTATTATCTTATGCTAGGGTGTCTGCCAGTGGGAAGCTCAGAAAACAATTTTAACCAAATATACCCTACGTACCCATGAATTGCCCTTAGATAATTTCTAGCTATATGCACATATGAAGAATTCATTTTGTTCAATAAGACACATTAAAATACATGCAAAATCTTCTGCCTCTCGCCCGCCAAAAAACCACAGCTATGATAGCTGATGACAAAGATGAGATAAAACGACTGGAAGCACAAATAGCATTGTAGCATAGCAACTGTTGATGTACATATGGTGATGTTTATGGAACAGAATGTAGTTCATATTTAATGCAGAAATAACATCAAAACCAGCCTAGACAGCAAGACCTAGACAGCAAGAGACAAGTGTGCTTTGGATCCCTCTGCAGACATGACAGAAGCCATGCTTCCCACCAGCTTTGCTACACTCATGCTCAGGAACGCCACCACAGGCCTCAGTGATGTGCCCAGCAAGAAGACAATGCAATGTCCACATGTGCAACAGCCTTGCAAAGGAATTAGGGAGATACTTTGCAACTACCACCCTCAGAGTACTCAGTATTATTCACCGGGGCTATTTCAAATCGCAGAAAAAGGAAAAGAAAAGAAAATAAATGGGAGAAATCCCAGAGCTAATCCAAGCAGAAGATGCAGCACGTGTGAAATCCAGCACAGACCAGATTTTTAACAGTAGCTGGGATAGAAGCTACTCTACCAAGCTTCCTCTTAGCTCAGATACACACTGCAGAAGAACAAGAAACTGCAATCCATTGGACACAATAAATTGCACCTTAGAAGAGCCTACTGCTGTCCATTAAGAAACACAGGACCACCAGAGATGCAGACATTCACAATGAAAGAACAAAAAGATTTCTTCCAACACTACAAGTAGGAGAAGCATAGCTTAGTTAAGACAAAGCAAAACAAAACCCACAGAAAATCCATTCAGAAGACTAGAAATTACATCATGCAGAAAATATTAAATTATTTGTCAAATTTGATCTTTTTTGCTTGCTCTAAATGACCTGATGAGTCAATATGAAGTGCTGAATTATCCAGAATATATCAACTGCCTACAGCATCTTCCAAGATCATAGCATATTTCAGAAAAGCCATCAAAAAGACAGTCACTCCAACATAAGGATCCCAGGGTTAAAGGACTACACAGGGAACAGATCTTAGGACATTAAATGTGCTCAAAAAAAGGGGTGGAACAAATCACAAACCCACAATGAAAAAAAAACCCACCCTGTACAAAACAAACCCGACTGCTTTACGCCATTTGCTTTGGTTGATTTAAGTCAGTCCTCAATAAGGGTACTGACTGAGAATAATAGTGCATGCAGCACTTTTTATCTGTATTTCATTTGCTTAATTCCTCAACTGCACCTTTCTAGATGACATCTGCAATTCCATACCAGTCTAATCTTTGGTCCATGGCTGAAACTGATATACTGCTTGTGTGGCACAGATTCAAAAAAAAAAGGACAACATGCTTTTCAGAAAAAAATATGCTAATTATAATATGAAGACTCACACTGGTCTGTGAACCTAGGAACAAATTAATTTCACTTTCCTATAATTGCCTTACTGTGGATCAACTGATGTGCAAAGATACATAAGTTCTTACTGAGTGTTTTTTCATGGTCAATACAGTGGGTTTTTCCATGGGGATTTTCTGGCATCCAATACAGTAGCAGCCTTTCTTTCAGCTGGGACATCTGTACAGTCCACCTTCAGACACCTGTTTTCCCACTAGCCATAATTCACTTTGAAATTTGCTGAAAATGGACATGGAGTTCAAAACATGCCTACACATTTAAGTATATAAGAGTAACCTCAGAAACATGGTGCCTGTAGGGAATCTGACTGGAATTTGAAGTATTTGTGTCATGTTCATTTTTCAAAGCAAAAAAAAATTCAAGCAAGAAATGCACAATAAAGTGTATTTTTGACTGTACCGTCACTCTACCAACTTAAATGTAACAGCAAAATATTTTAGCCATTTTGCATTTAAATCAGTTTCCGAAAAATTCACTGACTGCATGTTATGCTTGCTAATCTCAAACAAAAACAATTTTGAAAGGGTCTATGCTTATTCAGTGCTTCATCCCAATCATTTCTCATGTAACTAACCACCCTTTGCTCCCAGTAAAAATAATAACTTCTACTCAGTAAACCCACGGTCCTCAAATAACTGTTTCTAGTTGCTGGAAAATGCAACATTTTTAATTTATTAAATAAAAAAAATGAACAGAGGAAAAAATCAGCATTCTTATAGAATTCTATTCACAGCAGAGACCAATTCAAGGAGAAAAGAACAAATACTAGTTCATACAAAAAATACATGGGAACACAAAGCCATGTTTTTTCAGTCAAAACCCTAAAGGAGAATGTACACGATGTACTGCACTCTGTATTGCATTCCGCATTCCCCCTGCTCTCTCCAGCAGACTCAGAGCTGAAATGTACATGATGATAACCCCGGAGAACTTAAATCAGCTGCTCAATCACACAAGTAAACAGACAGACACAAAAAAATTACAACACTGTTATCTACGCAGAAAACACCAAAATCTGACTTATGAGTCTTCTGTCTTTTACAGCACTGAATTACTGAAAGCAGACATACTGGTAAAGTCATAACAACTTTAATTCTAACTTACCTACTGAAGTTTCTGTGAACACTGTTAAGGTCTGTCCTCCCACACTTTGCAGAAGAAATGGATGTTCCCTTGGTGCACTGACTGAAGCAGGCTTTCCTCCAATATCATTGATGCTTGCAAGCTCTTCATTCAAAGTAAATGACACCTAACAGTCACAATTGCCACAGTGTTACCAAACAGACTCAATTACACTGTTTCCCAAGTTATGGGGAAACAAAAAGAAAGAAAACACAAGTAGTATAGCATATTTCTATTTCAAAAATAAAGGGTAATATAAGAGTCTTTCCACACTGATTCTTGTTGAAATACAGAACTCAAAGCTTTTGTGTACTTAATAAAATTTACACAGCTTTCAAAAAGTTGCAAATTACCTCCTCCTGAAGTCAGAGAAAACTTGATTTTAGTTGTTAAAATATATGGCACAATAGGTTTTCAGCCATTGCTCAGTATGAGTGCTGAAAAATGTTTTGCACAGCCAGATGAGTTCCAGAAAAAGTGATGAAGTACCACAACAAGTGTTACTAGCCTGGGACTCCTGAATTGCATACAGCCCAGATGAGGTTTAAACACAGCTCCTCTGCCATGTTCACATTGTACGTTCAATAGAGAAGCTAAAGAAGCTTGAAGAGGGATACTTCACACAAGCACTGCATGCTTTTCCTGTGCATCCTCCTTAGCCTTTTGTACTAACACATCTCAAAGTGTCTGAAGAGAAGGTAAACAAAGTGAGGGAACAGAGTGACCTGATGGAAGTCCCACAGGCATCTATGGGCAGAGCTACTAACAGAATTCTCTCCTTCTGATTCTGTGGTACAATGCGTTGCTAGAGGTATAACAAAAAATATGTGATATAAGAAACCAGCATGTTCAAAACAGTTTTTAGAATTCAAAACATAAACTTTAGCAATTACTTACTTCCGTTCTTCCTTGATTCCTGAAAAAGAAAATATTTAATATTTAATGAATATATAAATATAAAAAATATTTAATGTTTTCATAGCCTAATTCCTCAAGTTTAGTTTTCCTGATAAAAAAGCAAATTCAAATTCTAGCTTTATTATTCATCTTCACTCCCGAGCTATTCAATTTTTTGTTATGCTGATGCCCAAGAACAAATGGGAAAAGTCAGCATGTGAGAACAGAAGCAGCAAAATAACACATGTAAATAAAACCAAATTCTGCAATTAGGTTTCCTTAAACCTAGGAAATCAAACCTCCTGTAATACAACAGAGTGACTCTCCAGTATAAGTTTGTACAATTTATATTCCTAATCACTACACAAGCAAACACTGTTCATGTATCAGAGAAAAATGCATACTGTTGGCATGAAAGAGGATTATGTCTTAGAACAGGTGCAACAGATTCTTATTTTACACAGGTAACTTTTAGTAAAGGCTTACTTGACAATCCTTAGTTTTCCCACTTCACCTCTTCCTGAAGCTTTACTCCACTGTTGTGACAAGTATTTGGGGACCTAAGAGAAGACAACAGATTTCAAGAAAAGCAGATTTTAAAATTCCATACAAGCTGTGTATGGGTAAATACTTTAAATACTTTTACCCTGACCACTTCAGAATAAAGTATGAGCTAAACATAGTAGACAATAGAGAGCCATAGATGGTTTTGGTTGGCCTTAATAGACATCTAGTCCAAATCCCCTGCAATGAGCAAGGACATCTGCAACTAGATCGGTGTGCTCAGAGCTCCACTACACCTGACCTTGAATGCGTCCAGGGATGCAACATCTACAACCTGTCTGGGCAACCTGTGCCAGCGCCTCATTACAAAACATCACTCTCATTACAAAACATTTCTTCCTTACACCCAGTCTAAATCCACCCTCCTTTCACTTAAAACCATTACTCCTTGTCCAGCTGTAGAGGCCCTACTAAAAAGTCTGTTCCCATTTTTCTCAGCAGCCCCCTTGAGGCACTGGAAGGCACCTGTAAGGTCTCCTAGGAGCCTTTTCCTCTCCAGGTTGAGCACACCCAGCTCTCTCCATCTGTCTTCACAGAAGAGGTGCTCCAGCTCTCTCTGATCATCTTTGGGGTCACCTTTGCACCTGCTACAGCATGTCCACGTCCTTCTTATGCTGGGGGCCCCAGAGCAGGACACAGCAGTCCAGGGGGGGCTCCCCAGAGCAGAGCGGATGGACAGAATCCCCTCCTTTGACATAGTGCCCAGCCTGCTTTTGTTGCAGCCCTGGACAGAATTGGCTTTCTGGGCTGCAAGTGCACATTGCCAGGTCATGTTCAGCCTCTCATCGACCAGCATCCCCTCAGAGCTGCTCTCAGTCCTTTCCTCCCCATGCACTGATAATGCGGGTTACCCCAACTCAAGTCCAGGACTTTGTGCTTGGCCTTGCTGAACTTTATGAAGCTCATGCAAGCCCACTTCTCAAGCTGTTATATACATATACATGCACACACATATACATATATGCACATATGTGTGTATATATATATTCAGTTAGATAGATCAAAGAGAATAATGTAGCACAAAAATAACACCTATGTAGAGTCTCAAATGAGAGAAAAATCTTAGTAACTGTAATCTCAAATACTACTATCCAATCATAAAAGGCAGAAAAAGATCAGCATCAAATTCTTAAACTAAGGAGTCTCAATATTTTATTGGGTAAAATTATACTTTTAAATATTCATTAGAAATTATCATCTCTCTGGGGGAAAAGAAATCGACCAGTCAATCACAGTGATGAGAAGTTAGGCAATGTCTGCTGTGAAGGGAAGGCTTAGAGTCAGGGAACCTCAGACACGTTGAGCAGTAGATCACAGCCTACTGCCACTCCTACAACAGCAGAACCACGTTAGGCAAATCTGCCTCCCATCACTCATTCACTACATTGGACAAAGTCTTTGTGCAGCCGGTCAGTATATGGAAAGAGCAGACGGATCTAGCTAGGAGGAGTGGGTGACTTCTATGTTTAAGTTGTGCTGATTTTGTTTTAGCAGGTGGAACAACCAAAGCAGCTCCCCAACACATTTTCCAGAATAGCCGCACAAAGTCATGATTAGTCCAGGGACAGAAACAAGACCTGCATAAATTGAGAATTAAAAGCTGCTGCAGTGCTGTTACCTCACCTACACACCAATTCCTTCAGTTGCAAAGGCTGTGGTATCTGCAGCATCGGGTGACCTGGGCTCAAAATGTACAATAAAGGCCTCTGGCAAGCAGTACACTCCTCAGAACTTTACAGCCATGTTCTTTACTGGCACAGCAAAGTTTGCCCTGGCTCACACAGTCCACGGCTACCGAAAACATCTGTGCCCACGTGGAAAAGCAGTGTGAGGCACAGCCAGTAATGAAGAGAAATACACTAAGCTATGCCTGGGGCATTTCCTGTTTCAAACAGCAAAGAAACACTTTGAAGCCTAATTTTTGTCTTGCATGGAGTAAAACTAAACCAAACTGGGGAGAAAAAGAACCTGTTCCAATAACTTACTGACAAAGAACAACCTCCCAACTTCCTAAAGCTCAAATTAAATTAACACTAACTTTGCATTTATCAGTTCTTCAAGAACTCCAGATCTTGGAACTGGTGCTTAGTTAGCACTTAGCTTTAGACTCAAAGCACCCCGTTAAGTACACCTAGAATAACTACAAAGTCCAGATGCCTCCAACTGCTCAGACAAACTAAATGGCAGCCCAGGTTCCCATAAAGGTCAGACAACTTTGGTGAAAAATACCACAAAAGCACAACAGAAAGCCATGAATTGGCACAATCTATTGCTATACATATTTCCAGTTTTCAAAGTGGTAACTTGCTACAGCAGATTCCATGCCAGATCAGATACTGTTTTCTTTCTAAAGTCAAGATAAATGCTATGACATGCTCCAGCTACTCAACAGAAGTATTATTACATGCTTGTGCCTAATCTCTATTTATACTGCCAGATAATAAGGTAGATGCACATTCAGTATGAGTGGACAAGGAGTGAAGGGCTCTTATGGTGTTAAAATCATTGACTTGCTATATAATACACTCATACTAGGAATTAAGTCAGATTAAGAGGTTACAGATCAATCATACTGCATAGGAAAGTCTCAAAGAGTGCATTTAATCATCTTTCTGCTGGCCTACTTGCAGTCAAAGGCCATGCAGAGAAAGACAAAGGGTTATGAAGGGCTGTGATCAAAGGATTACTTCCAGCTATCCATAGATACTTCAGATAAAACCAGGTGCTACTCACAAATCCACTTGCTAATGACATAAACAATCAGGAAAGACTAAATAGTCTTAAATGCCATAGGCATCTTATTTTGCACCTTTCTTTTAACATAGTAATTATGGTAAAGACTCAGGTTTCAAAGTCTTAACAATCCTTGAAAAAACACAAAGGAAACAAGAGCAACCTTTCACAGGGCAGAATTTTCACAGATCCCACAAGAGGATTTAGAAAACTGTATATGCACAGAAAGAGCAACCTGTGGACAGAGTGCCTGCCCAACTGAAAGGCAACTGAACACAGCCTTTCAGGACAAGTGGTCTTTATTCCAGGATTTGTAGGTAAGAACACTCTTCTCTCCAAAAAAGAAAAAAATGCAGTTTAATCACTAGAACAAATCTGACATACTAAGGAGCATCACTTCAAGCCCTCTTCCCACTGCTGCTCTCCTGTTGCTACTCACATCACAACATTGCCCAGGCTGCAGTATGAGGCACACTACACACAGTGTAGGACATGAGGGCCCCTGCTCCACTCATCTTTAAGCCTGGGCACAGCTTCCCACCCCCCTTTAGAAGGGAACATACCTGCAGCCCCTCTCTGTAACAAACTAATTCCACTTTTCTGCAAAAAACTAAATTAGCTCTTCTCTATATAGCAATACATACACAGTGCATACAACAGAAACTAAGGCTGTCAGAGTCTATATTCTTTGAAAATGCAAAAAAAACTTAAAAAAAGATATCCTCTTTCTAGCCATAGAACAATGCAGCAGATTAAAAATCTGACCAACACACTCAGGGAACAAGAAAATTAACATTCTAATGGCTAACACTAAATGGGCTTCACTTTATCACAATTACATAACCAAATACTCTTGCTATTTCTCTACCTTAGCTTTCACTGAAAACACAGAAATAAAAATCTAGTGGCTTTCTGGATTTGTACTAAAGCAATTCACTGTCTTTATGGTACCTCTTTTTACTGCTCATGCTTCTAAAATACTCATCACTACATTTTTTTATTGCCTGTTAAGCAGTCTCTCTGGAATACTTCCTGTGCTAGCACAATGCATGCTAAAAGGAAATCAAATAAGCCAGGATTTTTATTCCATCAGAGCTGAATGCACTCTCCCTCAAAGGAAGGATAAATTCATCCTTGTTATCCTAGCTAGTGAAGATAAAAAGTACAGGTACTATGCACTGTCTTGCCACTGAGTTGGAAGTCCTACTAACAGATGTGGTTGTTTCCAAGTTCAAGTCCAATGGAAATCAAAGGATAAAATCCTGCATACCCCATGTTATGGTCTATCACTGTTAGCATCTTTTCAATATTTTTTACTATCATTACAATACAAGAAGACAGACATAAGTTCAGAACACATGCATGAAGGACTACATCAACATTTACTTGGAAGAATAATACTCCAGCTTTCCTTTCAGTCCTGTTTTCTCATTAAACAGAGTGGCACCAACTGTAAGCACAAATGTGCCAGGAAATTCCTTGCTTCAGGAAATATTAAACTGTATCAGACTAAAGGACAAGCAAGTTCAGTGTCCTGTCTCCAAATGCAGCCAACAGCAGTTACTTCAGGAGTAACATACGAAGAAAATTTATTTCCCCAGCGTGCTCTTCTAATTTCTAGGGTGTTTTAGCAGACATGGGGTTTGGCAACATGTCACTTTTAAATCTCTCAATTCAATTTTCTTGCCTGAATTTTACTAACTGTGTCTGAACTTCTGTGAAGTTTTGAAATTCAGAACTTCTAACTGCAAGAAGTTCCAAAATCTAACTACACATTGTGCAAAACAGTACGTCCTTGGCTCACACTGAGCCTCTAATTCTAGTGTTTGAACTGATTCTTTCCTGTTCACCTTTGCCGACTCACTGCTCCCTTATCCACCCATGTCATTACTCATTGCCTCAGATCTCCAGAAGATTTCCATATTAATCCTCCTGCCAGCCTAAAAGGTAGCAAGGCATTTAGGAGTTCCCACCACAGCCATCATTCCTTGTTGCCAAGACCAGACCTGGTGCTCTCCTCTGTACTGTTCCCAGGTCTACTGTACACTTTGCACAGCAGGGGGGATGAGACCATGGCTACACAGAACATTCCAGACAGAGGCAACATGATGGTACAGTAATATTTTCTCCTTTGTTTTCTGTCTCTTTTGTAATCATGTCCAATGTTGACTCTGCTCATTTGACATGTTCTTACAGAGTTATCTCATTGTACAGAAAAAAACCCCACTCCTCCTGAATGACAACCAGCAGAAACCCAACTGCTGCATACGTATATTTAGGATAATTTTCCTCTATGCACACCAGATTAGATCTTTCAACTCTTAATTTCATCTGCCATTTTATCATCCTGTCACTCAGCATGTCATGATCTAGTTCTGGTTCTGCAGCTTTCTGCTGCCAGCATTCATTGACAGTGCCCAGGAAAAGCTACTACAATTAGAGCACTTGCACAGTGCTTGTTGTGGTTTGTGACACCACACACCCAGGCGTCAGTACTGAGGAGGAAGCTAGATGCAGCAACCTGCCCACCAAAAATTCTGCACAGCAAAGCAAATCTGAAATCAACAATCATTTTTAAGGGCCACAGCAAGAAGTTTTGGTAGCTGAAATATGATGGTGTTACACCCCCCTCACCGCCCAGAACTAGTATCTGGGTACCACCGTGTCCCCACAGGGTCTTTGAAGTTGATGGTCTGAACCTATTCCTAAAGGAGGAACAGGAGGAAGGAAACATAGATCTAGAAAAAGAGGAGCATGCCCAGAGGGGACTCGAAGCAGGCAGGGCACACGCTTGCCCATCCGCTTCAAGTTCCTCTTTCTGAAACAATGCCTGGTATTGACAGCAAAGACACTGACTCCAGGGAACAGAGCAGTGCCAGCCTGTTAGCGGCAGCAGCAGACGGAGTGTGGTCCTGCACCAAACAGGTTTGATTTGACATCCTCAATGCCTTTTCACAGCCCCTCCACTAGAACTGTATTTCACTAGCACCAAAGGGAGCTGTAATGACAAGACACTGGTGTTTACTTTCCTTGTTGGGTGTGGATAGCTTTTGTATCAGGATGTTAATTTGGGAACACTCAAAACTTTTTCCAACTCTCAAAGTTTAGGGAAAATAAAAGTTACACGGCCATGTTTGTTGCTCGTCACAAACCAATAGCAAGGACAAGGAAAATATGTTTTACTGTGACGGTGGAGAGACATTGGCACAGGTTGGCCAGAGAAGCTGTAGATGCCCCATCCTTGGAAATGTTCAAAGCCAGGCCGGATAAGGCCTTGAGCAACCTGGTCAGGTGGGAGATGTCCCTGCCCACCGCAAGGGGAGTTGGGACTGAATGATCTTTAAGGTTCATTCCAAGCCCTCAACATTCTGATTCTGTGATAGCTCCCGGCAGCCCAACTTTCCCTGCGGTGTCTCCTTTACTCAACAGGCGTCCGGCCCAACCCCGCAATGTCCCCGAGGAGGGGAACAGGCACAGTGGCTGTCCCGGCCCACAGGGCGAGCCCGACGCGGGCAACCCCGGCCTCACGGCGCCCACCCCGGGCACGGCGGGGCGGAGACGAATGAAGGCACCCGGCTGCCACAGGCCGCGCTGGGCCGGGCCCGAGGCCGCGGCGGCGGCTCCTCACCTTCACCAGCCACATGCCCGTGTTCTGCTTGGCGCCGGTAAGGTCCAGCTCGCCCTTGTCGCTCATGGCGGGGCAGTGGCCGGGCCGGGCCGGGCGGCAGACGAGACGAGAGGCGGCGAGCGCGGCAGCGGAGCGCACCCGGCACACGGCGGCCCGTGAGGGACAAACCTCCTCCGCTCGCACTGCACGGCGGGGCGGGCCCTCGCTGCGTTGGGGCCGCGGGTTCGCGTCCCCGCCCTGGCGGGGCCGTGGGAAGGGGCGGGAATCCGTGGTTGGCCACAGGAAGTTCCAGTGTCACAGGATATCCTGGGTTCGAAGGGACCCGTAAGGATCATCGCGTCCAGCTCCCGGCGCTGCGCAGGACATCCCAAGTGTCACACCACGTGCCTGAGAGCATTGTCCAAATGCTTCTTGAGCTCTGTCAGGCTTAGTGCTCTGACCACTTCCCTGGGAAGCTGTTCCAGTGCCCAACCACCCTCTGCGTGAAGAACCTTTTCCTGATATCCAACCCGAACCTTCCTTGACACAATTTCAGGCTGTTCCCTCCAGAATAGTCATGAGAGAAAAGACATCAGCGTCTGCCCCTCCTTTTCCCCGCATGAGGAAGCTGTAACTGCAATGAGGGCTCCCCTCGGCCTCCTCCACACTAAACAGACCAAGGAAGTTCAGCCGCTCCTCACACATTCCCTTCAAGACCTTCACCATCACTGCCCACCTTAGGCCGCTCTCCAACAGCTCAATGTCTTTCTTATCCTGCGGCACCCAAAACTGCACGCAGGATTCAAGGTTAGGCAGCACCAGAGCAGAGCAGGAAGTTATTCCCTCCTGGTACCAGAAGAGTTATCCAAGCATGCTGAAGAAAGACAGCAGCATGTAAATGATCTCAAGGAACTGGAGGAGAAGCCTGGAGAGAGGAGGCATTACGATTACGGTGCCCTTCTGTTTGGGAGGGAAATGGTGGGTAGAGGAGCAGCTCCTGTGAAAGGGATCAGAGCATCATGGTGTGCCCAAAGGCTACGAAAGTGAGGAAAGCACAGCTGGTGAATCACTTCCTGGGAATAAAAAGTAAGGATTAAAGCTTAGCTTCCCAGAAAGGTACCTCACCAGGAAGAGCTGGAGCAGGCTGTCCGAAGATAGGAAGGAGAGCATCTCAGACACTGAAAATGTCCTATGTCAGGAGAGAGAAAGCACTTGCCCATCCTACTTTGAGTGGGGGTATTTGGCTTAGAAAAACCTAAGTCCTTATTTTACAGCTGTCGCTATCCCTGGGGAAGTTTTCCCCCTTTGCAGTTTAACCTTGTTATCTACCTTCTGTCCACTGTGAGCACAAGAAAGACTTGGACACGCTGGAGACACTGGCACAGGTTGCCCAGAGAAGTTGTGGATTCCCCATCCCTGGCAGTGTTCAAGGCCAGGTTTACCAGGGCTCTGAGCAACCTGGTCTAATGGAAGGTGTCCCTCTCCACTGCAGGGGGTTTGAACTAGATGATCTTTAAGGTCCTTTCCAATCCAAACCACTCTATGATTCTATGGCATGGAGTGCATTTTGTTATCTTCCTCTCTTCTTTACTTTATCCTTTTACTGAGATGTAGCCCTTTGATTTGCCTCCTCTCATACTAAATAACTTCCATTTGTTCAATTCTGTCTCATAGGTCTATTTTCTAGACCTCTGGCTATGTCCACTGCTCTCTGGATTCCCCCAGTACAAGTTTACATCCTCTTTGGAGCCTGGTTGCTCGACACTGAAGGTTATACTCCATCTGAGTCTGTACCAGCAGCAAGCAGAGGGTTTTTTCTGGTACAATATGCAAGAAATTGCTCATCTGGCTCACAAAAAATGATCTCAGTGTTATATTTCAGATATGAGAGTCTGCCTTTCTGAATATCAATCATCTAGGTAACCAAGGAGGACAACATTTTTATATGTATCTGAAGCAATAATGGCTAACACTGAACTATTATATTGACTAGGGTTAGTTACATTTAAAATTAATTACATTTTAAAATTGCTTTTGTTTTTACATTGGAACTGTGTTTGTCTGCAGAACTCAGCTGGGAGGGTGGATAGGTCATAGGACTTACATTGTTAGTCAACTTCCACTGAAAATTCAGTTTTCTTTAAGACAACCTTACATAGACCTACTAGAGGCTCCTCAAATGCTAATGAAAATAGAAGTGGGTGCATCTCAACAGTAGTAAGACCAGCCCCATTTTCTGGAACTGTGTCACCCCCAAATATTGTAGGTCTAAGACCCTTTGGTTTTGTTCACCTGGAAAAAGCCTGGATCTACACAGACAAACACCATTGCTTTACAGTCTGCTTTGGATCCTGCTCATAAGGTCATAGAACAGTTTGGGTTGAAAGGGACCTTAAAGACTGTCCAGTTCCAAACACCCTGCCCTGGGCAGGGACACTTTCCACTAGAACAGGTTGCTCAGGGTTCCATCCAACCTGGCTTTGAACACTTCTAGGCATAAGGCATCCACAATTTCTCTGGATGATTTATTCCAATGTTTCACTCATTTGGAAACATTTCTTTCTGATATACAGTCTAAACCCATCCTCTTTAAAACCATTGCAGCTTGTCCTTTCAGTACAGGCCCTGAATAAAAAGTGTCTCTCTTTCTCTCTTGTGAGCCCCTTTAATGTACTGAAAGGCCGCAGAAAGATC
The DNA here is from genome assembly GCF_963513975.1 of Fringilla coelebs. Classification (NCBI taxonomy): domain Eukaryota; kingdom Metazoa; phylum Chordata; class Aves; order Passeriformes; family Fringillidae; genus Fringilla; species Fringilla coelebs. The sequence continues at coordinate 61,771,196 of NC_140029.1, read as the reverse complement.
TCCCTGGGCCTTCTGTTTCTCCAGGTTGAACACACCCAGATGTCTCAGCCATCTTCATAGGAGAGGTGCTCCAGCCCTCTGACTGACCATTTTAGTTTCTTTCTTCTGGACCTTATCCAATGGGTTGGTTCTGTCTTGTGCTGGGAACCCCAGAGCTGGATGCAGTACTCCAGGAGGGATCTCAAACGTTGCCCTGGGATAAAAACTGAATTAACAACAAAGCTGTCCCTCTGCCACAGCTCCCAGCTCAGTCTGTGTACTCAGACCACGTGCACCACTACATTTCAAAAGGAAAAAGCAGTGGAATGGATGTCTCTAGCAGGGGTGACATTTGCAGCAAAGCATCATCATGGGGGTTCAGATGGGCCTGTGCTCCACCGGATGGACGGAGAGGAGCTCCACTTGCAAAGAGCCCAGCAGCAGGTGACAGGAGCAGGGCTGACCACCCCAGGACTCCTTAGAGAGGGAATCCATGAGGAGTTATTGCTCATATTCCAAGTGTCAATAACAATAGAAAAAACCTCTGACAACTGGGGTGGCTAATAGCCTGACAATTGGGGTGGCTCAGCTGGCAACCCAGAGAGGAAGGCAGCCAGGCAGAGATCTCTCCTGGCTTCCTCCAGGCAGCATTTCCATAGCAGTTTCCATGGAAACTGAATTTAAAGGGACAACAAGCAGGAAAAAGAGCGCATTTTCATTAATTCCTCATTTAAAATCTCAACCTTGTGTTTGCCAGGGACCCATTTAGTGCCATGGAGGAGGACCCAGGGGCCAGCTGTTGAGCTGTAGAGCTGTGTGTTAGTCACCCATTTTCTTCTTGCTTGCATGGAAGCAGATGTGTCTGAGAAGAGAGATGGCCAAATTCAGACTTGCACAGCCTTTCATTCTTTATTTTCCCCTTGTCCAAGGTGAGATGAAGAGTTGGCAGTGTCATCAGCAGCCACACAGAATTTCTCTTCATCCATTTTAGGAATCACCTAATTGATGCAGCCTGGTGGTGCTCAGTGAAAACCAGCTCAGCAGAAGATGCAAGAGGCCTGATGCTGCCCTGTTGAAGCTGATGGGAGTTTTCCATTTAGGAGCCCATGTACTTTCCTCAAAGCCCAGCAAGAGCTAGGGAAGATGTGCTCCTGGGAGCTGGTGGTCCCACAAGATATCAGTGATGGACACCATCAGAGAGGTTTCCATGTGCTGGAGGAGCCGAGTGCTGCCCACACCTGGATGCTCCCTGAGTTCAGCACTGTACACCAGAGCTGTGCTGGGCCTCCATAGGGTCAAAATATTTGGGTCTGGAGCCAGAGCTGAGATCTGCTGCAAAGCACAGAGGGAATCTCCTGCAGCAACTGATTTTGATTTGGGAATATTGAGCCAGGAAACTATTCCACCAACAGCTGATGCTCTAAGTTTACTCATTCCTGCCTACTAATCTCCTCATCAACAAATAGAGGTGAGCAGGAAACTCATGCTGGAAGAGGAAAACTACTGGAGGGAGATTGTTACAACATTGCTTGTCCTTGTAACAAGTACAAGGCAGCATCAGCAGAGCTCTGCCCTCCAGCAGGGATCTCTCCTGTGTTCCGAATACCTGAATTTTCAGTCAGCAAAGACCTCATGGACTTATGAGGATGCAAGAAAAACTCAAACTGAAATCTCAAAACTACGTTTATTGCTTAAACTGCTTGAGTAAGAGGAGGGCAAACTTTTGCCATCTTCAACTGTAATGCATCATTCTCTTGTTTGTGGCACAGTTGGTTTGTGTAAGCTGGAAAAAAGAGAAGAAATAATCTGTAAAGACAAAAAGAACATCTGGGCAGATCATGATTATTTATTTTTGAATAAGAGAAAAGAAATTCTGTGTAACTTACTCCAAAACAGGGCATGGCCATCAAGCTGCGTATCTATTTCCTGAGGCAGCAAAGAATTCTCGGTGTGTCTTTTTAAGATAAAAATATATGTTGGAGCTTTTGTGTTTTCAGACTGCTTTTGAGCTACATGTTAATAACAGACTTGTTTACTCCAAGCTGTTCTGTAGCAGAGAGTTGGAAAACATCAAGCACAGGGGTGAGCTCCTATTTCAGTACAATCCTAGGCACTGTGAAATCTTCAACATGGCACTTCTGCTGCAAAACACAACACAAAAAGGCAGTCCTGAACAGAGGGCAGCCTTCATTCACTTATTTATAATTTTTAATTATTTCTATGTATTTACAGCTACACATTTTTATCTGTACTATGCGTTGGAGAACACTTAGTTTTCACAGTAATGGCACTGCACATCTGCTTGCAGTTCCAACCCATACCATGTCTTCCATCATGTTGACAGTGTGCAGTAAATTTGACTGTAGGCAGCTTGGACTCTTGCTTGTTAGGTTTTTCACCGTATCAAGGAAAGAGTGGGAGTGCGGGAAGAAAGAAAATTGAAAGATGCAACTGAAAATTATTTTTTTTCAAAGGAAGAAAACACTTGTCAGAGAGTTTCAGGTACTTGGTTTGAACCTAATTTAAAATAATTTTTTTAATGACCTTAAAATTGGCATTATCTCTTTAACTCAAGGTACATTTTGTGCCTTGCAGGCATAAAAAACGTATTATCTAGCCTTTTTTCACCAGTGTCTCTCAAGAAGGAACTTTAAGCATACAACATTTTCAACCTAGTAATAGTACAAAGGTAATGTGAGGTTTCAGCAACTTGTTGCTTTCTAAAGCGCCTTTTCATTGTAGGTGTATAGAAAATGTTACATAGAACTGAGTTTAACCTGTTCTCCTGCATATTTTTTCTGATCTTCTCTGGCAATGTACTACCTCAGCACAAAAGGTCAGCAGCATCTACAGTCACTCATCTCCTGGACTTTCCACTAATGAGTTGGTAAAGAGCAAGGCATTTTCTCTTCAGCTACCAAAAAAATTGCTTTCAATGGATTTATTTCCCTTGTGTTATAATTTAACAAACTTGATTCTATGCCACTGATATTTCCCTTATTTTGTAGGTATAGGCAATGCACAGTCACCAAGGTATGTTATTGATGCATAAATTATCTCCTAATGAAGTACTGTTTTGCAGAGGGAGCTTCCCAATGAGACTTGGAGAAGGCTGTGTGACTAAACTGAACAAAAACAACATTATTGACCAGAAGAACAAATCTACAATGTTCCTAAAGAAAAACAGGGCACTTCTGTTGGAAAGCCTGCCAGCCTGAAAGCATAGGCAGGTGTATATAATTCTGGGATTGTGTGTACATATAAATACAACAAAGGCATCTAGTTTGTGGGTGTCACTGCTTTAGAAGTGATCACTCTGGGACTCTTCAATGCCACATGTGTCAGTGCTGTGATTAAAGGAAATGAACCACATGCATGCGCATCTAACCTCGTGTCCCACCCTTGCACCTCGTTGCAGTTCAGCCACAGCAGCACCTCACAACAAATTCTCACTGAGATAATTAACTGGAGACATCAGAGGTGTCTGCTTCATTACTGGTGTGTGCTGCCTGCGGGTTCCCTCCAAAGTTTTTCCACCTAATGGCCTTTGCTGATAACTCACTTTTTTTCCTATGTGCTGCTTGTTGGCACTTCTCTAAAACAGCACTAATGATCTCATAAATATGATTATGCAAAAGCAGTTTGTCTCCTTTCAGCATAAGCTAACAATGCTATTACAGACCAGAGCAAAATACATTCTCTTTGCCACAAAGAACAGCTTTCCCACCAAACTGAAATAAATAAACTGGAATGAGTAGAAAGTGTTACAGACCTGTAATTGGATCATATTTTACTGGATTTCTATTGATGGATGAGGTTAAATGAGGTCTGAAATTTTGACTTCTAGTTAATTGTTATGGCTTAAACATGAAAAAAAAAAGGAACATAAATGACATTTCAGTCAGTGGGAGGAAAATAAACAGAAAAGGAACCGAGGAAAACAAAAAATAAAACCAGTAAGATTAAGAAAATCCAATGAGAACAAGGGGGCCAAATGGTCATGAGAGGGGCGGAGACCACAGCTAGTCCTGATGGCTTCATGTTGTTTCATTTTATCTTCTGGTAAATGACACATGGGGCTGGGGGGGAAGAAATACAATAATTCTAGGATTATTTATTATCAGATGCCATTTCTTGATAGCCTGCTTCTTCCTGAAAAGTGCAGACTTACCACTGAGAACACTTTCTTCCAGAGACTGAGCATTTGGCAGCAGCAGCCCTCAAATCAGCACTTGCAGCTTGTGGGATATTTCCTCCTCCCTCGTGAAGCTCACCCACTGTTTCACACGCACTTGTCATTTCTGGAGTCCCCACATGATCAGGTCAACTCTTCATTTCATATACTCTTGAGGATGAGTCACTGAAGCTTTTTCTAACAAAGCTGTATGCTAACCTCTTCGTTAAATTACCTGAACTTTCTTTGTTCACATGGAGAATTTCTGGGGTGAAAGAGAAGGTATCTTTCTGACAATGCAAGGAACAAGGAAGTCTTATTTCTCTTCCACTGGAATCTCATTTGACTGACTTTGAGTCCTTGTTTTGGCTGAGATAGGCTTTTCCCTCATTATTAATCTTAGGTATTAACCCTATGTTAACAGATGTATAATACTTTTCAACATGTAGAGGGCTGAAACTGAAGAAGGGAAACACATAAGGATTTTCTTACCATGTGGAGAGATGAGTAGCAGACTCAAGATTAAATTTCTTTGTTTTGCTTTCCTTGACCTTTTGTTCTGATCCCAGTGACATATCAACCATGCTTCTGCTGAAGAAAACCCAGACATCAGAAGTCACTTGTGCCTGCCAGCTCATTGTGGGCATTCAAGGCATAAGAATCCTTTGCAGAAAGGAGCCCACTGCTAGATTAGAAAGGAGAACAACACAAAATTATTGAGATGACTGTGCAATAAAATTCAGCTTTTGAAAATCAAGGCAGGTCATGCGAAATGTCCGTGCCCCTTGATGAGTTGTAAGTTTGACATGATGTCCATTCTGAGCACTTGTGGTGAAGTCATTGTCCCTCTGTAAAACACTGTTGATTGAACCACAATTATGGTTTTGATGGGGGACTTTGAACTGGGCTGTTGGAGTAGCAGGCGATTTCACACAAAGAGAAGCAAATGTACAAAGAATGGGTAGCAATTTCCTTTGGGTACAATATGTACTTAGCTGACATGCCTGTGCAGAGCAAAAGGCCTGGATATTAAACCATCCGTTGCCTCTGCTGAGCAACAGTGGAAATTACTTCTGACAGCCATTAAGAGATGCTTCAGTCAAGCACCCATAACTGTACAGCTCTTCACTAGAAAATTTGCTGATATTTTGGAAACATTGTGATACTTCACCAGTCTCAGAAATCCTTGACAACTTATCAAAGATAAGAGTTGATGTCTCTGCACTAGTAATTACTCCTCTAACCAGATAGAGAAAGTGCCAGATATTCACCTTCCTCTTAGGAAATGTGAAGTCTCTGGCAGATAGTAATATATTTTTAAGGTATTTAGAGCAATTGTCTTTTCTGATCCTCTCCAATAATGTAGTTTCTGAAAATTGCTTTTGAGAGGGCCGGGAGTGTGCTGGCTGGTAGCAGATTTGCATTCTCCCACTGTTGTTAGTCTGTGCTTGTAAACAGTGACCCAAAATAGAAACGTGAGTGTTGTTTGAACAGCCAGTATTTGCTATGAAGAAAGTGGCTCAACAAGTAGGGGCAGATCCCACAGCCTCTGCTCGAATGAGTCATCTCCCTGCACACAAGTGGTGCTGTCAAGTTCAATAAGCCTGTCTGTGCAAGGCTCCAGGATCAGACTCATCTGCCTCCCATCATCCATGGCGTGGGGCAAGGATGTGGATGGCTTTTGCATTGCTGATCCTCTGCATATTTGTGCACAGGGTTTGTGAATCTACTCTCAGTGGGCAAGAGTGTGTGAGGGAAAAATGCAAAAGAGGTGAAAATCAACAGAAAATTACAAGGCGTGTTCTCCTACTTAAACAGAGTCCGTCAAAGTTAACACGCCATTGCACAAAGTACTGCATTGAATATAAAAATGATTCCTTAAAAGAGTCACTAAAACTGCAAAGCCAAGTAGCCAAATATTAAAGAATGCCAAAGTTTAGGCGGCTCACACCCCATTATTTTTGTATTTCTATGTTTCTGCATTATAATAATAAAGCCTTGAATGTCATGACTACATAGGATTTCGCTTGTTTTTCTATGGGAAGGAAGCCCTTTGGATCATATTGTCTGTGTAGGATCTGCTTGACAATGGCTTTGTCCCTATCTTTTGAAACTATCCATCAGTTTCAACCAAAGCCTAAAGGTACTATACTGCCACAAATCTGTGGAAATTAGAGGTCCAGTTGAGGAAAGAGATGCTGCTAGAGATGCAGTGAGAGAGAACAAGAGCAGTGTAAACCCAGCCCTTAAGAGCTGACGGAGCAACCTGAGGGAGGAGAATGCCTAAAATACTACAGGTATGAGAAAGGCCTCAGCTAGTCTCATGCTTTATTAAAACCTTGGCCACAGTCAAGTTTATCTCCTGTGTTCTCTGAATGGGGTAAATGTGTATTGTGGTAATTCCCCTTCCAAAGGTCCCCCTGCAGGCTGGGTTCCTGCTGGTCCCAGAGCTACCTGCTCTTCTGCCCAGCTCAGTCCCGCACTGTCAGCACTTCCCTTGGGGGCTCTGCTGCCACATTGACTTGGCCCACGCTGTGGGGATTCCCTCATCCTCTGCCCTGCTTGATGCCTTCTGTGAGGAGTGCTCCTTCTCCAAGCCATCTCTGAAGGTCTCAGTCAGGATGCCTGGCTTCCAGGAGAGGAGATTCAAGTCTTCTCCCCCTGGAAATGTACAATAAAGTTATTACACAGCTGCCCTGGGAGCTAAGGGAGGACACACTGTCCCTCTCATGCAGTAAGTTGACAGTGAATGTGCAAAACCCTGGGGGGGAGCAGTGCAGGTGGCTGGAGAGAGGCTGGCCATGGTCAGGAGCAAACACAAGCAGCGATGGATAAGCAGTGGGGGAGACGGCAAGCTGGAGTGGCTAAGCCTGAGCCTGTGCTCCTTCCTTGTTCTGCAGATGGGAGACTGAGGCTCAGTAAAAGGGCAGCTCAGAGGCTGCTTCCCTTATGGAGAGGAGTCTCCTGAGGGAGTGCAGGGGCTGAAGGACTGAAGGACAGTCTGAGTTTGCAGGAATTTGTAGCTATGGGTCATTGTTGCTACTCAAAAGTGAGCATCTATTTTAAATTAGTGCTCAACCCCCACTCTGTCCTGTGAAAGAGAATTTAAGATTTTCTGTGAAGCATGTCATAGTGTCACATCTCTATTTTTTAGAAACCAGATCCAGTCACTCCCCTGCTGCCCCTCCTATTCGCAGTCTATGAAGGCTTTTGGCATGCCAGTATTGTAAGAGCAAAGGTTTCGAGATAAAGATTTTTATGTAGGTGTAATAGATTTCTGAAGCCACCTAGTATATCTGAAGAAAGCAGATGAGTTTTGGAGCATGTACAGTCCTCAGAAAAGATGAGATGAATTTCAAACCTAACTGCATCTTGGGTACAATTGTTCTGGGTTTAATTAGACCTGTGTCTGAGCTAGACATCTGACAGCATGGAATATAAAGACTATATTGGTGATTATATCCTAGGGGGAAAAGAGATGCAGGTAATTTGTAGAATAATAGTAGTGTGATGCAGAGCACTGGGAGATTGATAACTGGGAAAGGTGCAGAGTGGAGGATGGTAATGTATTCTAAAACATTAGTATTCAGGAAAGTAATGAGATACAGTCCCCAGATTTACCTCACAAAGATATTGTAGGATTTTCTTTGAGAATCAAGGCTGGAAGATCAGAAATTGAACAACTACACTGTAAGGAATGTTGCCTTTTGGAAGCACTTCGTCCCAGCTGACTCTTTTGAAGAGTTGAAGGCTGTATCTTTTGACAGGCTGAGAAAGAAGCTTTCTTTTGCCTTTGCAAAGTTGTGCCTAGTGCATTTTGAATTCCCAAGCATTTGGCAGATTTTCACTCTCTCATATTAGCTGCTAAACCAAGAATTCCTCCTGGTGAAGAGTTTTTAATATGACTCTGTAACCAAGACTACTCAATTGCTAATTGAGGGGGTACAGCAGTCAAAATAGCATGATGCTTCAGCTGCCTGTATCATCTCACTTGCTACTGCTATTTGGATTTCTGCTTTTTCTGTGTGCTTAAACCCAAATGAGAGGTTACAAGTTCGCTTGTCCGTGTTCCAGGAGGTGTCAATTTGTTGGGCTATGCCCATCTCTGAGTACTAGAGAAAATCACCACCAACTGGTGGGTGACCAGGCAGCTCCTTCCACACTCCATTTTCCAGGACCCTGATGAGCAGGATTTGACAAATAGGTATGGGACAGAAATTTTACTGTTTGCCTCAGCTGCTGGTTGTGTTACATCTTTTCATTCCAGAAGCTGACAAGGCGAAGTAGATCTCTCCACATCCTTCAAGAGAGCAAGCCATGAGATTCCTGCTGGTCAGCTCAGCCACACAGATGGAGAAGTCTGATCCTCTGGGGTGGGCAGGTTCCCTGCTCACAGATCCACTCATCCTGGCTTTGCTGCAGCCCAACCATGCATGCAGCCAGCCTCCTTGCCTGGGGTACAGCATTGCCAGAGCAGGTCTTGGGGAGCTGCTTCTTAGGCACCAACACATTTCTTCTCAGCATTTGTGAGAGGGTTGAGGGCTTGTAGGTGGAGGTATATCTGGTAAAAAAAAAGAAAAACAAACTCCTCATGCTAGGAAGAGTCCCAAATTTGCCTCTCCCAAGTTTAAGTCCATATTCCAAACCAGAGCTTTTTAGCACACAGTGCTATGAACTCTTCAGTATTGGCAGTGCTGGGGTTTTTCCTTTGAAATACTCTAAAAAAGTCATGTTGATGGGATATTTTGTGACACAGGGTCTTGTGGGTGAATAGAGCTGACACCTGGAATAAATAATGCCAGCTTCCAAGAAAATTGCAAATACCTGGAAAGGAGGGCCTCCTGCTGCCATGTTTTTCAGGTAATGTTTGCATTTAGTATAATTGCAGGTCCCCTTCTGGGGCAAGGGGACTTGTCCTTCTAGAGTATCAATACTGAGCAGAAACCTCCTAAAGACTATCCCCTCATAGCCCTCAGCACTGTGGTGCTGGTCTTGGGCTAGATTCTGCCCTAACAGCTCAGTCCGGCACTTGTGTCCCTCTCCCTGCTGAGGTCTCTGTTCTGAAAAGGAGTTGGAGAGAAGATGCTGGGCCAGGGGCAGCAGCAGGGCCACAACCTGGCAGTGTGTCCTGGGAGGGCTCTGTGGAAGGTTGGTATTTTTAGTGTGGGCTCCCTGCCTGTGCACAGCATGATAATGACACAAGAACCTCACAAAGCGATGCCCTTAAGTTTCTTTGCTCCTGGAAACTCCCTTTGTGGACAATAATGCATACATCAAAGGATTAAAGTATTGTACTCAGTATGTGACTGTGGGCACATCCTCTCACTCCTCTTTTCCTCTCTGGTGCTGGTTTTGAAGAGGCAATTAAAAGCCAGTGACTTTTGTCACAGGTGGTGCAGAGGTCAATAACATCTGACCCATGTGACTCCATACAAGTGCCACTTGGTTCAGTGGCAGAAGCCCAGCCCTCTTGTGGTTGCCCCAGAGACAAATTCTGAGAAGCCTTCACTCCTTTATTTCCCTAGAAGATCCCAGGATGGCTTTGAGGTGACAGCCAAGCCTAGCTGGTGCCCATGCAAGCTGGAGAACTCATGGATCCTCTCAGATGAGCATGGGAAGGTCAGATCCATGTGATGTGGGCACCAAAGTGCTGTGCATTGATGAGGTTCCTGGGCTCCTGAGTTGTAACTCCAGTTGGAAAGCCACTATGATAATTTTGAATTAGCTGACTTCCATCTGGCAGCGAGTCAGGAAGGTTCAGCTGCTGTGGATGAATTCCTTGTTCCTGTCACTTTGCCTCAGTAGGCTGATGTGGAAGGTGAGAAATGACTAGCAGAGCAGCTGGAGTAACACATGGCATTTTGTGTGTGCTTTGTTTTCCACATCAGGTCCATTATTTGTATTCTGCTCACATGATGATAAAGGCTGAGCCTCACCTGGGTGGCAGAAGATGGAAGTTACCTTGGAAACAACAGGAACACCTTCATTGCTTCTAGACAGCTTCCCCCTGGCTGCAGGCTTTGCACACACCAGCAGCCAGCTGGTCTCCTTTTCCTGAAGTTGCTCTTTTTCCATTGTGCCTTTTCTCCCTCCGTGGGAACCCACCACTTTGATTTACCATCTCCTGGTGCTGTGAGGCATCAGATGGGGAGTGGTGCTGCACAGGGAAGCAGCAGTAGGAGCTTGGCTTGCTTGCTTTCACACAGCTCAAATGTCCCTCTAGGTCAGGCCAACCCTTCACTGCCCTGGCAGGAGAGGTACAAAGCAGCTGACCAGAAAAAAGGGGACTCCAAGCAGTGGAAAGGATCAGTAGGCTACCATGGCCTCGGTGTCAATGGCATGTGAGGCCCTGCAGAGCAGACACATGACCCTCCTGTGGGTCATGGAGAAACACCTAGAGGTATTTACAAGAAGATGATGGGTATGAGGCTCATTGAGGGATGAGTCTTATACCCATCTCTGTGGTGGGAAAAAACATTTTTGGGATTGTCTACAACTTATTTTGGGATGTTTTCCAAGGGCCGTGGGAATGTACAAGACTTAGTTCAGGATGTTAGGGATGGATTAAAAGTGAGGAGAGGCAGGAATTGAGGTGGATTGTAAAGGAGCAAGTGTGGGAAAAAAAAAAGAGTATAAAAAGGGCAGGTCAGTGTGCTTGCCTGAGTCCTGCCTGCACTTGATCACTCCAATCTGTTCTGTATTCTCATTAAAACCTATTTTTATCTGGTTTAAACCAGAGTGTTCTTTCTGGTCTGAGTGGGTGTGTGTGAGCAGAGCCAACGTGATGCTGGTCTGGTTGGTGAGCAGCAGAGGAGGGCTGAGTGGTGCAGCTGCAGCAGGGATGTGAGCTGGGGGCTTGTCCAGGTACCAGCAAGGCTCTCTGAGAGAGACAGTCAGGCAAGGACAGAGAGAAGATGTAACTCACCCCAAGTTGTCAAACTCCTGGCCAGGTGTCACATGTGCAAGGACAAGTGGCTACAGCCCTATGAAGTGAAGCAAGCAGTTGCAATGTTAAGCAGCTGAGAGCCTGGGTCATCCATTTTTCCCCCCCTTCCTCTAAATCTGTTTATGAAAATTGTTTTTGAATATTTATGTCTGGAATACTTATTTGGAGGAAGTCACAGCTGCATCTGCTCTTGCTGAACTGACAGTTTGTGCTGCTGTCTCCTAGACATCTTAAATTCCCACTCTGAAAGAAAGACTTTGCTTTTTAAAAGTAAGTCTTGATTTCTGTGCTGATTTGAAATAGGTGTAATTTCAAAGAGCAGTGGGACTTATTACTGGTTTAAGGACCAATGTAAGAAAAAGGATGAACTGTCTGTTGCAGGACAGCCACTTTGGGAGGATCCAGAAGCGGCTGCTATGAAAAAATCAGCCCTGCACAGGTAATGCCTCAGCCTTCATGCCCTATTGGGAAAGAACAGAAATGCCACATTTGTGTGAGATCCTGTTGAGGGTCATCACTTCCCATACATCTGCCAGAGCTGGAAGCGTCAGAAAGATGCATTTCAGAGGTGCACAACAACAGGGAGCCGCAATTGTGTTTCTCAACCATCTTTGTGAGCACATGAGAAAAATTTGAAGAGGTTGTCTGGAAGACATTGCAGAACTTGTTGGGTTTTCCCCCCCCAGCATCTAAACCACTGCATGCAATTCATAAGGACAGGAAAACACATACATGTGTTTTATTTGAGAATTAGGTAGTTATGCAATTAGAAACTATATGCACTGTACACAAGCTGGGTGGCAGGAGCTGAGGATGCATGCACAGAAAGTTTTCAGATTCTGATTTTTAATGCTATATGACTCTTAAATCATCGTGTGATTTGTAAATGGCTGGACAGAAATGACAACAAATTTACATTTCAGAAACAAAACAAGTCCTCAAGCTCAATTAGCCCTGAACTCTTGGAATCTTCTGGAGCATTTAAAATCTTCTTTTATGTGGAAAACCCCCTTTCCTACTGGACTGAAATATATTAATGTTTCATCTTAATGTTTCTTTCTAAAAGAAAGATATTTCTACAATGCCATTTTGGTGCTATCAATATGATGCCATCAAAGCCCTAAATAAAACACATTTCTATTGCCACTGATTATTTGGGAAATGCATTTTATCCCAGGAAAGCCAACATGCACGGGGCATCCACCAATATCCATTCTGCAACAGCAAAAGCAAAAAATAACTCCACAAATAAGTGTTTGCATTGGAAGAGCCAAGACAGAGATTTACCTAGGTATTACTGTATCATATTCTAACAAAATTTTCCATCTCAGACAGCACAGTAGCTCAATATATTTGTCTTGAAGACACATACAAAGCAATCAGTAAGTTTTCTAGAAATGTCTTTATTGCTTTTAATTGTTCCTTGGTAACAGCAAACTCAACGATTGTTTTTTGGTTCTTTTCCCTTTCTTTTTTGTTAACATATAATGTTCCTTAAAATTCCTTTAAAACACCCAATTTATCATACGCCTACCACAAAAGCCTTCTTTTTATTGACTATACTGTGAATTACACACCTATTTACCATTTCAGAAGAGGGAGACCTCACTCTTGAGCAGGAATGTTCAACATCAGTATAAATAAAGGATGCTTATGCCAGCCCAAATCAAAGGTAAGCACACTAAAATCTAGGCTGGTAGACTTTTCACATTCAGGAAAACCTCTCTGACATTTTTTTTTACAAAACAGGATTTCCTGATATGCCTGGAGTCAGTATGGTGTGACATGGGCTGGCACTGCAGAATAGCAACAGCATACATTAAATCTGTGTTGGGAGCTGGTTACCAGAAACACTGCATAGTAATTATGGTGAAGATTCTCTGTAAAATAGATTCTGGTTTTTCAAATGAGATTCTGAAAAAAAGACCTCCTAACATTGCAGCAGAAAAGCTTTACAACTTGTCCAAATTGTAGAAGAGGTCTCATCTTTTCCCATGAAAGCTTACAGAGCTTGTAACTTACTGAGTTACTTCTTCTAATGACTGCTTGAGGGGATGGCTTGGCATGAGTAAGAGACAAGTTTGTGTGTGAATTCAGTTTAAAGGTTCATGCAATTTACACAAAGTAATGAAAAGTTTGAACTCTCAAAACTCCACTTTCCCCCACCTCAAGCTCATAACACTGATACCATCAAGTCTTTAAGAAGCTGCCACGGGGGGGTGGGGGGAGCGAAAGCAGAGTCAAAACCAAGTTCCCAGCTCACACCAAGGCTTCATTAATTAGAACCACGTGTCCCACAGAGGGAAGAGTAGTGCATGATGGCAAAAGGGCTGCTGCACCCCCGTTATGAGAGCTCTCCCCTCGAGCAGCACTACAGAGCCTCCTCTCAAGCATGGCCTTGGACAGGGCAGGAGACCATGATGGGGCCAGGCAGGCCAGAGAGCAAACAGCCAGGAGCCAACTGGACCTGGCCATCTGTGACATCTGATGACCAGTCCTCAGTTTGGAAGGGGGGCCAAAGAACAAAAATCAAAACAGCACAGAACAACAACAACAAAATTTTTATACAAGCAGCCCTCATCCTCGCTCCAGACTTTGAATGAGCAAGGACTGCACGATGTGCTCATCAAGTAATTTTTTTCTCAGCTGTGAAGATTTAGCTAGTCATACCATCCTCACCCTGTCATCGCTTCAGTTGCCTAAAAAAGTCCCAGACATTTCTAATACTGCTTTTCCAATAAAGAAATCTACATTTGCTCAGAAAGTAGAATCTTAATGAGGCCTTGCTTGCTGAGTTAAAAAAGCATGAGGCAAGAGAAGTCTGTATTAGGGGAAGAAAAATAAATAGCCCTTATTTAAACCCTCCTCTCACCTCAAAACAGAAGGCTCAGGAACTGAAAACTGATAAAAAGCAAACACAATACAAAATCAATCTTTCTCCTGAAGGCAGCAGGTTTTTCAGCTGGCAAAATAAATTGTCCATTAGAAAAGAAGTGGTATCTAAATGCATTCCACGTAAGCAGTCATTTGCAACATCGGAAACTCTCCAAGACTTCTCAGCACATCAAGCCTGTGTCTCCAGCTCACACACAAATGCAATAAGACCAAGTTTTTAACTATTCATTTCTGGAGGTTGTTAAGTCACTGCTCAATTAAACATGAAGTAACCCAGACACCATCTCTCAGGGTAGCTTTTTTTCAAACTATAGGAATTTTTTTCAAATTACAGCAAACCCCACAGTATTTATACCTCCAAGCAAATTACCAACATCTCATATATAAAATTATTTTCATGTATAGCTACTTCCAGTAACTTCTTAGGAACAATCCTGAACATTTGAGACAAAGGGTAAAAAAGCACAGGTCTAATTTTAAATAATTACCACAGAATCACAGAATCATTTAGGTTGGAAAAGACTTCTAAATCATTGAGTCCAGCCTTTGACTGATGACCACTGTGTAGACCAAAGCGTCGAGTGCCATATCCAGCTGTTTCTTGAACACCTTCAGGGATGCTGACTCCACCACCTCCTTGAGCAGCCCACTGCAAGGTTTAACCCTTTCTGCAGCTAACTCACAGAAGAGGTAAAGAACTCTAAACACGAATGTAGACTTTTTAAAACATCAGATTTATTTCCTTCCTTACAGAAGAGCAGCTCTGGTCTGCGAATTAATGGACAAAATAGGACTTATTTTGATTTTCACACAGTACATGCTAAAAAAAAGATGGATTTCTGATGACAATCCCTACAAATTGAAACTCAAATTAGATTTTCTCTTCTCATCTACAACCATTTTACAACTAACTCTGAAAACCTTGAGATTTTACTACTCCTGCTACCCCTAGCTCTTCCTGCTACAGTACAGTAACAGTACTGCATACATATAAACCTGTATTTATGTACAGACACAGAATCAGAGAAATAAAAGCACTGGGCAAATGTAAAAGCTGCCATTTGAGTTTATACTCCCCTGCAGGAACTCCAGTCAAGCAATGTTCTGCACACAAATGTAAAGGGGATTTTTCCATGGCCTTCAGGTCAGGCTCAGAAAGAGTATCTTAAGCAAGGCAGGAGAAAAAGCAAAACTGCCAACCCCATTGCAAGATTAAATCTAGAGCTCCTTAAAAACCCACCTATTTTAATTAATTATTTTTATGCAAACAACAAAAAAATATATGTATCAAAGTTTTAAAGTAGCAAATTTCTAATTTTTTTTTATACCAGGACTTTCCTTTACTAATTTAGTTTTAGTACAGATGATCCTCCCTAAGAGAGTATTTACAGACAAGGAAAAATAGTTAAACATCAGGATATTTATTTTGCATACAAATATTTACAGAAAAATACTTACAAAATTAAGTATTCAAATTTTAATGGACTTCACTTCAAAAAAGCTTAATGCTTTCATCTTATAAAAACATGTTGCCTTTACTGTGCTCAAATTTACTGTTCAGATCTCTGGATTTTCTTATAAGAGCTTTCTTTTGTGCTTCATCAAAGCGATTGACTTTGAGATCCTGCTCTCGGTCAAATGGCCGCCTTTCCTGAGGTTTGCTCTTTTCTTCAGATGCTTTGCTCTTCAGCTTTTTCTGGTGGATGTCCATGAGAGACTCTGACCTCTTTGACTCCTGGAAAAAATGGGGAGGAAGAGGAAGTAAAGTATTAAAGAATATCAACAACAACATACAGAAAATACAAATGGAAAGACTGAAGTCAGGAAGGCTTAAAATTCCAGAAAAAGAAGACAGCTTAGTAACCAGGATATAGAATGATAAATTTAGCATACATGGAGTAGAAAGTGTGAGCAATCTTGGCTAGGCTAAAATACTAAAAATTCACTGATGTAGATGGCCATAACGTTGTAGGTAGCCATGATGTTGTTGAATCTTCACAGACAATGCAGATAAATTATAAACATAATGCAAAAGAAATATAAAAGCTGCTCTGACATTATTGGTAGAATGAAGATACCATGTCCAAAGAAATACCTCAAAGTACAGGCCTAGTGTCCTAAACACATCCCCGAAGCACCTGGATTTGGTCACTGCTAGGGGCAGGAACAAGCTAGACACCCTTTCAATCTTTCATGCAGTACGATGGGTTTTTAAATGTGTGCTCCTAACTTTGAATCATCTGCTGAAAGCCCACAGGACAAAGTCACAGTTTGAGCTGGAGCATGTGTTTTGCCAACTCAGTGGCTTTAGCTGGATTTCTTAGAGAGCATGATCCCACTCAAATACAACATAAAACTTCTGCTGGTTTCACACAGGAGCAGGGTAGCACTCCCAAGACCATGAGCCCCTCATTTACTCAGGTACAGCACATTTGTGTATCTAAACCAATTCTCTCATCAAAAAATGCAAAAGCTGAGCAGTTCTGTTTTCTCATGATTTTCCTTCACTTCCTGTGCAAACACTTACTACATCACATATGCAAATAATAGCTTATGCATGAGTTAAGAAAAGATTCTCATGGAAAATAGACAACACTTATTCATGATGTAACCGTATCTGCGTTGACAAAATTGCACCAGAGAATGTATGTCGCATCAGCATCAAAAGAAGAAACTACTTTAAGAATGAAATCTGTTCTAGTAAATGTCAGTGGAGAAAGAAATGGGAAAGAATAGAGGAAAAAACTTTAAAAGAAAAATAGCCACAACAATCACCTGAAAATCAGAAAATATCTAATTTAACAAAAAAGAAAAAACAAACAACAAAACAACCCAAGAAACAATGTTCTTAAACTTTGAGACAACTCCATGAATCTTAGAATCAGGAAAGGCCTGTGGATGTTTTATTCCACCAATGGCAGAGAGCAAAACCCATAGTTTCACATGAAAATTATTCTACTATATTCATAGTGATAGGAGAAACAGACACTAAAGAAGAATCTTAAGACAGAATGCTAATAGCTTTGGATTTGCAAGTCTCTAAGTCAGGAGAAACCTATGACAATGAATTACAAATAAATGATCAGAATTTAAATTAATTATCAGATAAACATGTAAAATAAGACAAAGATGTGATTTCCAAGTTAATTGTCCAAGAGACAAGACTGCCTTCCGTAAGCGTTCGGGCCATACATCAGGGAAGAACTGGAAGTAAAGAGCTGTAAGGAAGGCAGTGGTCCACACACTTCGAGGCACAGAGCTCACAGACAGAAAAATGAGAGGGAATTTGACATGGAGTTCAGATTTCTAGTAATCAACATCTGTCTGTAAACATTATCTGCTCCTGTAGAGATGGAGAAAAACGACATGTGGTGAAGTTCCTGTAATGAGCAGTTAATGTAATTAATGACAGAGGGTAATTAATGCAGTGACCTGTTTAGCCCATCAACCCTTTTTTAGATTAGTGCATATGTTGGCCTAAAAGTTAAACCTGCATTGTTGTTTTATGCTTGGGATGTCAGTAATTGGGTGAAGCAAGCTAATATTTGAACTAAGGTCCAGCAACCATGTCCTGACATGGGAATGATTGAAGGAAATTACCATCTAAAACTGAAGCAATATACACAAACCCAAATTCTGTCACTTTGCAGAAGATCCAATCCCGCTCTTGTTAATGTTAATGCCAAGCATTTTAATATCTTCTAACAGCAGCAGGTTTGGGCACTAAAAGGGAAAACCGTAGTGGCATCACCATGGAAACCAGAAGCACTAGAAATAAGAACCAGAAGAAAAGTGAAGAACTAAAGGAAATAGAGGAAGTATTTTGTGATTACACTTACATTGTATGAAGTCACCTGCTCAATAAGCCTCTTGTCCCTCCCAGATAATACCATTTCTTCATTATCCTTACTGCTTGACTTTTTTGCCTCTTCTCTTTCCTGATGAGTAGAAGAAAATCACATGCTATAGTAATCAGAATGTCTGAAGTAAAAAGCAAGCAAATCTATATCTACCCTCCAGATTTAATTAAAGTAAAGGCCATGAGAGAGGCTATCAGATATTTTCTGCTCAGCTTGATGGAAGAAGAAACTGGACATGCTAATTGGAAAGTCAATGAGCTGATACAGAGTATCTGACAACTGCAAAAAGGGAGCAGAAATAAATGCATATCAATGATATTTAATGTTGTTACTTCATTGCCTTTATCTTTAAGCCTGAATTAGTAAATTTTAATAACAAAGAAAAATCTGTGAAAGAAAATTTCAACGACCAACACACAGTATCTTTATTTTCACAGAACATCAGTAACACCTACTGCCTGCAAGTGTATATGAATGAATAAATAAATGCTCACCTTAGCTTTTCTCTCTCTGTCAGCTGGAGTATCTGTCCAAATAGATCTATCACCTGATTTGTCATCAGCTCGTCTTTTGAATGTTCTTGGGCCAAATCCAAAGCTTTTTAACTCAGGTGGAAGCTCTGTCATCCATGATTCCCTGGTAACTTGTTTGGGTTCATCCTTTGCAAAAGAAATAGGAGTGGAGGGAAGAGTGAAAAAAGCAAAATCAAAAATTACTGTCTGAATCTCTTGGCTTCCAGTAGAAATCATAGACTGTTCTTCTTTAACACCTGCACACAGGTCGCATCCCAAGTAGAACTGCAACCAGGTTTACACAGCAATAGGCAAAGAGAAAGACAAATGCACTCCAGCAACCAAATACTATAAATTAAGAAATCCAACTCACGCTGTCTGCTGAAGTAAGCTTTTCTTTCATTCTCTGAGCTCTGCGTTCAAACTCTGTAGCCACATCAGACTCCACTGGTCCTTTTGCAGGCATTGGGCCTATTAAATTGTCTTCGTCCTCGCTACTATCTGTCAGCTTCCAAAAATAAAACATTTCTTTCAAACACAGTGCTAACAGCATCAAGGAACACTTCAGCTTTATAGAATTAGAATGACTTTGTCTAGAAGAGCATATAAATCTAATGTAACACATTTCCCAGACAATAAAAACCTGGATTAGAACTCCAGAAGAGACCTGTTCTAGCACTTGAACACGGATACTTTGTCTCCATTTGGCCAAAAGCAGCATCTCTAGTCTGAGGCCAGGCTGCTGGTAAAAGCAGCGGCAGCACACAAAGCCCTGCTATGTTACATTGCTCTGCACACAGCCACGCAGCCTCTGTGGTCGGGGGTGAGTTTTGGAACACACAAGCATACAACTTCTATATTTTGGGCTTCACCATCACCAGCAACGTTTGGATGCATTTCCCTAATAAGGATCACAATTTCACACTGCAAGAACTGTCTTGAGCTGAGATGCTGTAAGGATGTCAGAAAGAATGAAGTGCAAGGTAGGGTAGTGATGGCACACATGGTACTATGCCCCTGCAAGTCCAGCATCTCCAACTAATCCTTTGCCTCTGTCATTCACTTCTTCGATCCCTCATGGATCCGTTCAGGAAGAACTCCTTCACTGCAAGGGTTACCAGGCATTGGAACAGGCTGCCAAGGAAGTGGTGGAGTAACCATTCCTGGAAGTGTTCAGAAAATGACTGGATGTGGCCCTTAGTGCCACGGTCTATTTGACAAGGTGGTGATGGGTCAAAGGTCGGACTCAACGATCCTGGAAGGCTTTTCCAACTTAATGATTCCATGATTCTGACATCACATTCTAAGGAATTTTTTGGAGAAGGGCTAAAAAATTAAATTTGTTAGGGACTAGACGTCAATAAAAATCTTCCTACTTGCCAGGGGTTGTACAGAAAGGTCACGGGTGCCTCCCTCCAAGTTCAAACAGCACAGATGTGGATGGAAGCAAAACAATACAGAAAATTGTGATGCCACAGTGCCCTGAGAGCAAAGCTAAGGTGCCCAATATCTACAAAAGTGCAAAGATTTTGCTACAGTCTGACTGTGCGTGATAAAGCAATGGGAGTAGGATGACAAGGCTGTGTAGCCAGGAAGCACAAAACATTACTTGAGAATACACAAGGTGGTGAGTCATTAGATTCACTAAAGCAAAGTGAAGAGTCAGCATGCCTCTAAAGATGTACTTGAATACAAAATAATTAAATACATTTTTTAAAAAGCCAACAAGAAATTACTCATATTAAAAAAATAAGAAAAAGAGTATTATTAGGAGGAGGTAACAAAAAGATAACTACTAGGGAGAGAAAAAAGGTAAGTTCTGTAATACCTGTAAAAAAGCTGATGCTAGAAGATGTATTTATGAGAAGAGAGACTTTTTTGTTTTCAAAATATAAAAGCAGACAGCAGACATCTCTGCCTCAAGAGATTTGTCACTATGATAAATTGCTTAATCATTATTTGGAGTTATAAGACGATGAGTACCTCAGAAATGTCAGATAATCTTTCTGCACGATGAATTACAACACCACTCACTGTAGGAGGCTGGAGAATTATATGCTTTGCAACTGCTAACCAAAAAAGTGAAGTCTCAGAGCAGCCTTTGCATCCTTCCTTCCTAGCGTGTCTAGCATCTCCCATAGTATCTGGGAGTTAAATGTAAAAATGTAAGTGTTTCTAAAATAAACAGAATAACCATTAATCCTCCCAAGGAATTAATATTCAGTTTAACACAGCATGAGAGAGATTCACTTGCCTAAGCATTGGTATCCAGCACCATTTTTGGTGTCTTAGGGTCTCCTGCCTGACTTAGGTGCTGCTCAAGAAGGGTATGACCTTTTCTAAAAGTGCTACTCCCTACCTGCCAGGCCCTCCCATGGGCAATTTGGATCCCTAAGAATGGTGCTGGAAGCCCATGTTCAGGGAGTTCAACCTTCCCCATAGCTGTATTTTATCACACATCTTGTTCCACTTTAGTAGCACATGCATTATTTTGCAACCAGAACTTCTACCTAGTTTTTACATAACATGACCAGAAAAGTCAAAAAACGTGAGCCTAAAAGGCATGTCAGTGTCACTGGCCTGCACCTCACTCCTATTTACAGGTATTGTCCTGCAATTGCTAAGAACAATTTAGTGACACTGTAATGCCACTCTTGATTGTATTCTTTTGGATAAACTTATTTAAAGGTTGTAGCCACTAGTGAACATCTGTAAGGAAGTGAAGATGTGTTTTCTGCCTATACTTTAGGATGCCAAGATTGCCTGTGTCCAGTGAGTGCACCATCTATTTAACAACAAAAGCACAACAAACCAGGCCAGTCTTTTTTATTTCTTTTTTTTTTTTTTTTAAGGCTTATTTATGCTCAAGTATTTGACTCTAACAAAAATATGCCAGACACTTTATAGTCCAAAATTAAACTGTCATCCTAAGAAGTGTCTGGTAGTCTCTTTCAGGCTGCAACTTGTTTAACCATTTCAGATAGCTTGTACTAAAACAAAAGGCTTCTCTTTGCACAAACCTGGGGACGGGATTCTGATGGAACAGATGGTCCTATGAAACATCTGCTACTTCTGGTGTCCTCTGAAGCTTTCCTAAAGCCAGGTGGTAATGCAGGACCTATAATGGGCCTTGACAGCAGAGGAAAAAAAAAATCTTGTTTTTTCAGTTGAGGGGGAAAAATAGATCAGTATAAAAATAAAAATCAAACATCAATGAGAAGTATGACTTTCCTTCCTCCCCCCACCAAGTGTGCCCCTGTGCACACATACTGTAGAAATAACTGAATAAGAGTGCTTCCATTTCCCAGGAGGACCTGTGCAGACAGATCTGATGCAAAAAAAACAGAACCAGGAAAGTTGCAGCATGTAGTCAAGGAAATCCATTTTTTTCTTCCCTAGCTCCCTTCACCAGATTCAAGAGCAATGAAGGGTGATAAGACTAATACACACTCCTCCTAAACAATCAACAAACCCAATTTAGTTCTTCCTGTCTTGCGCCTCAGTTTCATTGTCCTTTAATAAGCAGAAACAGTGAACCTCTCTGATTTTATTTTACCTTGGAATGGGAAAGAGAAGGTAAAATAATTCTGTAATTCTGTATTCTGTAATTCAGGTAACTTCACTGATTTGTTTTTAAGCAACAGCTCTGCAAGAAATGGTAATCAGCTGTCCCCACAAACACAGAAAGGTGAGAATCTCTTTTCAGTGGTGAAAAGACTACTACAAACTGAGCTCAAAGAAATTGTGCTTGCTGTATTGAAAGTCTTTTGAATGTGGATTACTCTCAATAATCCACCATAATAGTCTTTAAAGCTAATAAAAACTAATTAAAAACTTAACTGTCACCTGAAGACATATCCAGTTGACAGTATTCTCACAATGTAAGAGTAGACTTTGTTTATTATGACCTTCAGTTGTGAGCTTTAGGTTATTAAATGTAACAACACCTGAATTGAATTTGCTAATTATGGCCTTTACTCCATCCCACTTAATCTAATCAGGACAGCCCTGCTGTAGTGATATTGTTGCCAAGGTGTAAAGAGGGGAAATAAAAAACACAAAGTCTCCTGGAAGAACCAACCACAGATATACCCGCAGGAGCAATAAATATTAGCTCAGGCCAGGCCACTGGTGAGGTTTTAAACCCAGGCAAGAAGTCTGGGTTAATTCTGAAGTTCCATCTCCACCTAGCTGCTACATTTTATCTTCCTTCTTTCATGACTACTTTCTAGTTAAGACCATGTTTTAAATTCCTAATGTAATGTAAAGAGTTTAAACTTACACAGATATAGCAAAAAGAATCTTTTATTTTAGTAGACAAGAACTTTTAATCTGCATGGAGAGACAGAGAAATCAAACTATAAAAAAAAGCTCTCTACTGAAATATATATGTATGAACATCTCTTTTGTGGGCTGTATCTCTGCAGGCTGTGAAAAAGAACCAATCCCAAATGCTCTCTCTTGATTCTGTCACAGCTCAAAGGCCCTTTAGGGAACAGAAAAGTAGTTTTTTCATATGCTTCCTTCCCATCCTTTCCAATCCTTATGCTTTTTCTTTTCCACTACATGAATATCTCTTCAGTCTTTCCTCAGCACTACAGAGGTGACATGATCCTTGACAGTTTCCTGGATATCCAAAGGGTCTCCAAACAGGTGAATTAAATCTAAATACTTGTAATATTTTAACTCTGATAATACATTTACTCTAATAATATATTAACTAATAAATAACTGGTAAACACATTTTACTGCTGTAGGTAACTTCAGTACCTGTACCATGTCAGAAATACCCCCCAAACTTATGGTCTAAGCAGAGGTTAATTTAAGGACTCTTGCATTTCATACATGGCAAAGACTGTTCTCCAAAGACTGCTGTTGGACTTGGAAGTCCTTGCTAATGTACATTTTGAGATGGGTGTTTCAGCATTCTTCTGATGTATAACATAAATTTTTTTAAGATCCCCTTTGCTCTTTACCTTGATGTGTGAACACTTCAGAAATATTTATGAGTGCTGTACTTCTACCTAACACTGATAAACAGCAATATAATCTTCAAAGTTGAAGGAAATCTTTTCACATATATATATATTTTATGTTGGAATGATTCAAACCATTTTCAACAAGCTGCAGGTTGCCACACGAGCTGCCCCTAATCATGAACATGATGCTTTGACAAGTCTGGAAAAGATGTAAGAGAATAAAAGCTTTCCTAAAAGAACGAGTATGTCACACAGAACTGATAAACAGCCTGTCCATACGCTGAAACAAACGACCTGCATTTGTTTCAATTATTCATGGCTCGGTTGGCAGCTGGCAATCTGCTCAAGGCTAAGGGCAATGCAGCAGGCAGACAGCAGCATTGTGTCTGCGCCCTGCACAGCTCACACGCCTCCCAGACTCCCAGGTGTGCGGGGGTGGAAGACAGACAAGGCTCTTCCCACACATTTCACTCTTCCCACCTATTCAGGGAATCAGGCTGGGTGCAAAACAGCTCTCCTCAATCTGCTTTCTCAGTGTGTGCTAGGAGCAATTGTATGGTGAGGTAGGAAAAAACAATACAGTGAGTGCCAAGTGCCTTCTACTGCTTTAATCTGTCACAGACACAGAGCAGACTCTTGCCTCAATGTCACAGAATATTCTGAGCTGGAAGGGAACCACAAGGACCATTAAGTGCAACCCTTGAGTGAATGGCCCCTTCCTCTTCCATTTTATCATGAGTATCCATGTCAAAAATTAAGAAAGTAAGAAGGCTGCCTCTGCTGATATTAGAAGTTACAAGCATTTATTTTTTTTAATAGAGAATACATTATTTTTAATGACCTGGTAAATTTTATAATTAAAATCCTACTTCGTGCATTCCCAACACAAGAAAAAGGAAAAAAAAATTAGTTGTTTGTGGGACCATCAAAGCACCAAATGATCCCACTGAGCATGATACCCACAACTACAAAAGAGTCTTTTGATTCCAGCAAAATGGAACCAAATGCACACGAGAGAGATACTTCCAAATAACCTTGGTTACATAAATTCTTGCTTAGTTACATAAATTTTATGCTGCCAAGTATCATAAAAATTTATGCAAACTAAAAAGAAAAAAAAAAGCACTAATTTTGAAATGTCTTTTGAGATGGTATACTACACACACAGCTCAACAGTAAATTGAGTCACTTTCCTGGAACTGAAAACTCATACCTGACAGGCAAGTATTATTTTTTCTACCAACTCCTATTGCTCTGAGGAAGATAAAAGTGATCAAGGGACTTCTGTACTTCTCATCAGAAAGTATCCCCTTAGAAACACCAATTCCACTAAGGACTATAATTTCAAATTATAGAAGGAAGTGCCCAGATTGATGTGAAGACTAAAAGCCTGTGAGACGCTGCTGAGTTCTATAGAGAAAATCCATATAATATTTTGGGGGCGGAGTATTTTTTAACTGTAAGCAATCAAATAGAAAGCTTCCTGATAGAGACCATAAATAATGTTTATTTGTGTCGACCTGACAGCCTCTTTTTTAGAAACCTACAGTGTTCAGAGCAGTTTTGTACCTGGAGACATGTGAACAATAATCCTTGATTCATTAGCAAAGGACATGGTATTGTACCACACATGTAGCACTGCCCCAGTCCCTCACAGACCTGAATGAACACTACAGAACTACAGGTCCTTGTACCTATAATTTGTTTTTTCTCTACTGATCTGACACCTATGAAAAGAAATGGAGGAAATTTGACATCCAAAATACATCTCGGAAAATTTACATTAGTTCTTTTACTCTCCTTCCAACCTGGCCTAGGAGGGCTGGTGCTCTGTTTCAAGAGAATGCTGTTCTTGTTCTCAGAACATGGAGGAAGCATTACCTCTAATCCTCTCAATCTCAAGTGCACAACTGAAATGTTCTGTAATAGTGACACAAAACATTTAATCTAAAATAATTGTGTTTTGAGGAAAAGAATCCGAATATAATTCCATTTTAATTACCTCTCTGGAGAATCATCCTGTTTTTTAAATCCAGGAGGAAGAGCTGGCCCAAAAAAGCCATCATCATCATCATCTTCATGAATTCTTTTTGGTTTTCTGCAAATACAGATTTCACTTAATAATTACCTTGACAAGCATAGCAATTATCTACATTTTAAAAAGGAAAAAAAAACCACATAAAATTATTTCATAGGGTCTTCTGTACTAAATACCCTGCTGTTACCATGGAAACAGTGCAAAAGGATCCAAAATGATTTGAAGCAATTAAAAAATTGGGAGTATAAGATTCACTTCAAAAACGTTCTGACATTTAAAAAAGAAAAAAAAAAACAACGTTAAGAATGCTTTTGCTGTGGAAAGAAGTTTAGTATAATGTTGAAATACCATTTTCTAGTCACAAAGTAATTTAAAATTCAGTACTTTCTCCATTTTTATATGCTGTCTGCATTTTGAGTAGTATCTTTCCTGTTCAATTCTAATTAGCTGAAAAACTATTGACTAAGAAAACAAGAAAAAAAATTGAATAATAATTACTCTAGCACTCATTAAGATGGCATAATGGCCTTCTAGTCTCTCATATAAGGCTATAGAGCAAACACACACAAATTCTTAACACAGCAATTGTGAGTAATCAACCCAACAAATGAGAGCATCTGCAGACTCCTGTTACTTGCTAAACAATTCAGGTTTTTTTCATTAGAGTTGACTTAACTGAATGCATAAATTCATCTCCATAAAGAGATCTTATGGCCTCTCAAAGAGAGTCAGTATACCAAAACCAGGGCAAAAACTCAAGTACCAAATACTTATGCACATGGTAAGTGGTGTCAGTCCTTAGCATAAACATGCAAATTTGCAGAACTAAAATAAAAACATATAATACAGAGATCTGACTGCCCCAAGTAGTTTAATTCCACCATAGGGTGTCAAACAGGTCAGCTAAACATTCTTGGCCACGAAGAACAAGCAGAACTTGTAATCAGAAGTTTTACACAGGTACAGAGTTTACCTTTTTTTATACAACATTGTCCCTTTTTCATAAGTTAGACACATTACATTTGCAATACAATTTTAAAATACACAAATAATTCAAAAACATACTCACTTGAGTGCTGGATCTCCTTCTGTCTCATCTTCAGAATCTCTGTTTGTGTCTCTGGGTAGAGGAAGAGATTCTGAGTCGTCATCACTGTCAGGAGTTTCTGAGCTACAGCTGCTTTTGTAGTCTGGAGGCAGTGCTGGTCCTGCAACTGAACATCCAGAGTTATTTGGGATCATAAAATCACAGAATGGTTTGGATTGGAAAGGACCTTAAAGATTATCTAGTTCCAATCCCCTTCTACTAGACCAGGTTAAATAAGGATACCTACCAAAAGTTTCAAATAAGTAGGATCTACCACAGCATTTCCAAAACACATACTTACTTGGAATTAAGCTTATTTAATCACTGCTCTCTCCAGCATTTAGAGAAGATATGTAAACAAATTTCTAGAAGCTACTCCTTTCAGCACCTTATTTCCCTCAACAACCTACCCTGAACTGTTCTGACTTAGGACATGACTAATCCATTACTATATGAGCATCCTCTGGAACAGGACTAGAAAGCCCTGTTTGTGTAACAACTAATGTACAGTGGACGTGGCATAAACCAGTATATTTAAAAGAAACACTTTAATGAAGTATTTGAAGCTTACTAGTGAAGAAACACATCATCTGTACATACACAGTGTGGGAGACCATAAATTTTTAAATGGGAGCATTTGTGACCATAAAGTATTAAATTAATTGCCAGCCTGCTTTGGGAATTGTTTAATGATTAAGGTTATTCCCAGTTCAGCTAAATGTGAACAGCATGGACAGATTTAAGTACTCTGCTGAAAAGGGGATGATTCAGGCATTCAGAAAATGAATTCAAAGAATTGTTGCTGTCAGAAAGCCAGGGCAGTGGATGGAGCTCTCATGCTCCAGTAAAACCTTCATGCTCTGGGGTAATATCTCAGCAAATTAAAATTCAGACACTAACACTGCTAACGGGTCTGAGCTGCTTCTGGCACTGTGCCCACCAACAGACACTGATCTTTATAGATTTTTTTGGCTATAGCACCATGTGCAGTGGGTCCAGAAGCAGCATAGTCATTGACCCTAACAGCAAATGCCCTCCAAACAAGACCCCCAACACAGACACCCTCACAGGCTGGATCAACAAGGAGTCAGCTGGAGCAAGCAAAAATCAGCAATGGTTCCCAGGTAAAAAATCTTCCCAATCCAGGGCCAGGCACCCATTTACACAAACAGTACAAACAGGCCACGTTGCCATATAATGGAGATTTGATTCTACTGATGATTTAACATCCTGAGACACAGACACCATTCCTCCTCTTAATATCTCAAGCACTGAATACAAGACTTGCAGGACAGAGAGGTGCTTTGGTGAGGAAAAGACATTGTTCCCTTTATGAATACTCAAGGGTCAGATGAAAAGATAAATGGTACCAGGAAATTAGATCTCCAGTTGAAGAACTACAACTTTTTGATAGTACAAAATACAACCTAATGCATATTATGGTTCCATTGTCAGCTGACAAAGGCTAGGCAGAAATCAAGTCCTTCGAGTGAGCTTCACAAAGCTTTTAATCATGTTTAGCACAAGACTAGTAACAAAGCATCCCAGCAGATCTGCCACTTCTTTGTATCCTGCTCTAATGGAAAAGACTTTAACTGGGACATACAAATCCATTTCAGCACTAGGAAGGAGAAAAACCCCCAACAAACCACTTCTCCCATGCTGAAAAAACCCAAACACAACACCCTAGCCTATAAAGGTAAAATAAGTTCAAGAGGAAAGGAAACAAACAGATTAATGACAAGTAGGAATGAAAACTGCTTTCAAGAAGTCTCCTCTTCTGGTACGAAAAGCAACACTTGAATAAAAACACTTAAAACCCAGACAAAACTTGCACAACTGCTTTCTCCAGCCACCTGGTGCCCTGACATCATGCAAGCAGACTTCATTTGCTCTAAATGCAAAAGAAAAGACTTGGAGTGGAAGGAACAAATGCAGATACAATTTGATGAGTCTGATCCTAGAGAGGAAGAGAGAAATTAGGAGTATTTTTGTGAGCTGCACAGAACTAGTAAAACCAAAACTGTTTAAGGAAGGAGACTGGTCCCACTGGCATGTTGTTCAACACCAGGACTAACACACATACTTTTATCCCAATTCCTCTCTATTATGTTGGCAAAACTGTTAGCATGGGCTATGTAATAGGCTGGATCAGGAAACTGAAAAGGGATAAAAATAACACTGCAAAACACAGGACTCCCCTGAAAGAACTGTTTGTTAGTGGAACTGCAGCCTAAGCAGGACAACCAGAAATTAAGCAGAGACTGAGACTGACTAATGAAGGGAAAAAGGCATTTAAAGCCTGAGGAAGAAAAAGTCATTGGACATGGTGAAAAGAAATGGAGGGGAAAGAGATTAAAAATTAATACGATCATGGTACTGACTGAGACTAACAATCAGCACAGGCAAATATACAGCTATGGATCAGGATGGTTTGGGGAGCCACAAGAAAGAGCAGAAAGGTAGGAATGGAATTTGCTAAGCGTAAATTCTGAGAGGAAAGAAAGAAAAGGGTGAGGAGGGAGGCCAAGATCTAATCAGAAGTCTGTGAAATTCCCCAAAAGCCACAGAAAAGTGGAAAAATACAGATGAAAGAAGGAACAGAGGACAGCTCAAAGAGTCAGCAAATGAAACCTAATGAGGTGAGGAGGATAAATGGATGTAGCAATGGCAGAACAACAGAAAAATGACAAAGTAACCAGAGATTGTAACACTTCAGAACATAACAATGGGATAAAAATGTATGAGAAGAAAATGTTGGGGATAGTGAAGAGAGAAACAGGACCAAGTGAGATTGAACTGAATATTTCAAAGCTACTAGAAGTGACCATCCTATTAATGAGCTGGCTCTGGTGACTATCTGCCAGAAAATTAAGTCAATTGGGAAACCAAATTAAAAGCCACTTTTTGTTTTGTTAGGGTTATTTCTGCTGTATTTGGGGATTCTAAGCAAACTACCACACCATCAGACATGTACTGGGAAGCTCCCAAGGACAGACAAGGCCTTTCAGCTCCAGCACAGTGGTAGATCAACTCAGACACATCAACACATCCGTATGCAGCCTCAATGCTGAAACAGACAAAACTCCCTTCTGTGTCTCTGGTTATTTTTAGCCATTCCCTAGCACGCCTTTCCTGCTGGTACAAGGACAGCCCAGAGGCAGGGACAAATGGACCAAAGGAAGTACAATTCTTCCAGCAGGAGCACAGTTAGTCCAGCTTCAAAGCACCATCATGAAGTGAAGAATCAGGAAATAAGTGCATCCCATGGGCTGGACAAGCTGAAGAAGGTAAAGGATTTACTAGGGATGAGCTTTTGGGTCTGTCCAGCTACCATTTGCTTCCATCCTGCTGCCAATTAAGGGTCACAGAAGTATTGTTAGCAACCTCTCTGACACCACAGGCAATGTGGTTTGTCCTGTGGTAAGAACACCAGTGGGCATTGTGGGACAAAGTGTCTGGATGCTTGTATCCAGAGGGTGGTGGGAGTGGGGCTCAAGGGGGCTGAGATATTTGCTACTGACTGTGGTGCACATCAGCCTGCACAAGGGTATAAAATGCTGCTGGACACTGGGCCAACTAGTCTCCCAAGGCTGCAGAGAGCTCCCACGTGGATTGTCTCCAGAAGGAATGTATTAGCAATAAATCCAATCATAATCATACATAGTCACTCTCCTATTTCTTGTGTCTGTCTGAGAGCCTTCTCTTGTGCCTGAGAGTCTTCTCTGCCAGACTGCTCAAAGTCCTACTTTCTTGCTGTTGGGAGACAGAAACTATGAAAGTAGACTAAAAAAACAAGTGCTCTTCAAGAAAAGCAGCTCAAATATCAGTGAGACTACTGTGACAAGAAAAATATTGCAAAAGCTGTTCAGCTTTCAAAGGTGAAGCATTTCTTAAAATAGTTAGAACACACAGGAGAAACTGTTACAGAACAAATTCTAGGCCCATTTGACTCAAGACCCAGCAAGTGTTGCAGCACAGAAGGTGCTGGTGGCAGCCCCACCGTGTGATTTTTGTCACTCCAGGTGCAGGGCTCCAGATGGAGCTGCAGTTCTGTACAGCAAAGTGTGTTATGCCAAAGTACTTGTTCTCCTTTTTTCCTCTGCACTGCAGCAGTCTGCCTCATGGGGTGAGCAGGGACGCTGAGCTGCCGTAAGTCAAAGTCAGAAAAAGTTGGTGAAAATTATAAAAACAAACAACCTGCCAGTAGCTGGACTTTGGGGTTTTTATTTGTTTGTTTTCAAAGGCAAATAAATTCCTTCACCCACTTCACACAGGAATTTCCAAGCAGTTCTTGGATCAGTTGCCAGAGCAACTGCAATACCATGGAACTGATTTACACAGGGACAAAGAGGGGACAAACTCAGCTGATTAACCTAAACTAGACACTGCTGAAACACCCCATGTCACAACCCATGGCCTAAGGATAAGCTTAACTTGTTTCGTTCATAGACAATACAGATAGTTGCAGCATGCTCAGTGTGTTGATGGAAAGTGAATAAGGCATTAACACAGATATGGCCAGGAAAGGCAGCACCAGCTCGTGCAGTCAGGGTTTCTGCACAAAGCCAGACACAGAGCTTGATGTTGCCATGGTGTCAGCTAATGCAGCAGCTTTGTCCCTCTTGCTACTGCTCCCTCTTCTGGATTAAAAAATTAGAGAGCAGACAAGCACGACAAACCTTTCCCATCAGAGCTGCTTGCTTTGGAGTAACCCAGTGGTCAGTGACACGCTGCTAGAAACTGAATATATGAACTAGCGCCTTGAGCCTGGATTAAAGGCAAGGAGTACAAACGCTCAAAGCGCTGCTTCCAGAGATATTAGTGACAGAGAACATGCAAGAATTTTAGTGGGGAAACTGAGCTCCACTGCAGAAGAGCCAGCCTGGCAGTCAGCTGGTCTCGGTGGGATCCCACTGATGTGACAGCTCTCGACATGACAGACCCTGGCAGGCAAGGCACCGCAGCCCCACTGACCGGCACTCTGCTCCACATCCTGAAGCACTCTGCCTGGAAAACCACAGCTGACGGAGTGGTTTGGCTTGGCAAAGGAAAGCACTCTGCACCGGCCCAGCCTCCTCCTTTCCTACCCGCTAACTGCACTCTTGGAGCTGCTGAATAGCACAGGCTTCAAAGCGCACGGGAGACTTGAGCGGGACAAAAGTAAGTGACTAAAAGCGGTATTTTTCTAAAATGAGTTTTAGAGCATTTCATATCTGTAGCATACCATCGCATACGGCGCTTGTTTTTCGTGGTTTTTTCTTCCCTCCCTCCGGAAAAGTCACTGTAATGACCCTCCCGGTGAGTTTAGCTCCATCCAGGCGGTGTACACCCCGCGCTGTGACACGCTGGGCTGCGGAGCGCCGCCGTCCCACCCACGGAGCATCTCGCGGAACACGGGCTGCAGAGCCGCTCTATCCCTCTCGCAGAGCACCTCACACTATGGAACACCGGCCGCGGGCCCCGCTCTGCCCGCACGGAGCACCCCGCGCTCGCCGCGGCACAAGGCCCGCAGAGCCCCGCTCTCCCACCGCCGCCGCGTCCCCGCGCTCTCACCCTGGCTGAAGTCCTCGCCCGGCTCGGCCTCGGCGCGGCGCGGGAAGCCGGGCGGCAGCGCGGGGCCGATCAGCTGGCGGGCCATGGCGAGGCCGGCTCGGGGGGCAGCCCGGCCGCCCTCCCCGTCCCGCTCCGCTTCCCTGCTCCCGCCCCTGCGGCGCTCCCGGATGACGCCACGCCCGCCGGGAAGGAGGGCTCACCTTCCTCAGCCCGGACGTGACGCGTTCAGCGGCCGCCGCCGGAGGGCCCCACGTGGTGGTGCGAGAGCATCGCGGAGCGGGGTCTGCACAGCGGGGCGGCCTCTCCGGGCCCGACATGAACCCTTTCGTCTGGTACCCGCCGCCCCCGCCGGGGCTGCCTCCGCCGGGCATCCCCCCACCCTTCTTCTGCCCGCCGCCCTCCTGGGACGCGAGCTTCTGGGCTGCCCCCGTGCCCTACCCGCCGCCCGGCCGCTACCCGCCTCCCGACAGCACCTACGCCGACACCTACTCGCAGCCCAAGAGCTACTCCCAGCCCGCCGAGTCCTACTCGCAACCCGCCGAGAGCTACTCGGATCCCGCCCAGAGCATCCCTGCCGCCGAGAGCTACTCCCAGCCTGCCGAGAGCTATGCCCAGCCTGCCCAGAGCTTCTCGCAGCCCGAGGGCTACCCCCAGCCCGCCGAGGGCTACCCGGCGGCTAAGAGCTACCCGCAGCCCGAGAGCTTCCTTCCCCCTCCTGGCTTCAGCTCGCCTGCCGCCTGGTTCCCGCCGCCCTACGGAGCGCGACCGCAGGGCCCGCACGCTGGTGAGGGACAGGGCAGACGCCGTCTCTTGGGCCCGTGGGCTCCATCCCATCCCACACAGGCAGAGGCCTCGGGGCTGTCCTGAACCCTTGGGGCTGCAGGACTCTCCTCCGAGCATGTTGGTCATGCAGCCCTCTCTTATCTTTTCCCTAGATCCTTCTCTGTTGCCCACCGATGTGGGGGAGGGAGGGGAGCGTGTTTTACCAGGTGTATCTGTGAATGGCTCATCTTTCCTTTTTTCTCTGTTCTGAAGGTGGAAATGGTAATTTCTCCCAGAAACGGCAGGGGAAGCAAGCACCTGCATTTAGTAAACATTGCCCAGAAGAAAATAACAAGCCAAAGGTATGGAATGGGGTCCCCAGCACAAGAGGGACATGTACGTGTTGGCATGGGTCCAGGGAAAGGCCATGAAAATGATTAGGGGGTGGAGCACCTCTCCCGTGAAGCTTGAGAGAGCTGGGGTTGTTCAGCCTGGAGAAGAGAAGGCTTTAGGTAGAACCCTGCATCATCCTTTTAGTACTTTAAGGGAATTTAGGAGAAAGACTGGGACAGACTTCATAGTACAGTCTGTAGTGGTAGTGCAAGGAGTAATGGTTTTAAACTGAAGGAGAGTAGATTTAGTTTGGACATAAGGAAGACTTTTTTTATTATGAAGGGGATGAGGTACTGGGACACGTTGCCCAGAGAAGCTGTGACTGGCCTGTCCCTGGAAGTGTTGAAGGCCAGATTGAATGGGGCTTTGAGCAGCCTGATCTAGTCATAGATTGTCCCTGCCCATGGTGGGGCGTTGGAACCAGATGATCTTGGACGGTCCCTTCCTACCCAAACCATTCTGTGATGGTGTCACTTGTCCCAAGGCACTGTAGACATCCTGTCTGACCTGCTTGCCCTTAGGAGAGAACAAACACATGACAATCTGTAACTCCTGAAAGATACATGTCAACCAAATTCTTATACAAGTTTATGTTGCCCTACTGTGGTGATGCCCAACTACCTGAATTATGCTAGTGCTGTTACATGGTCAAGACTAGCCAGCCAGATGACACTGATGTATGTAGTGGGAGAAGGCAGGGTCTGTGCTGCCCTCTGAACTTGTACCTGTCTTGGTAGGGAAGAGACATGGAGCTTTAGCCTAAATCTCACAGCCCTCTGGAAGTCCGTGCCAGCAGACCGGTGTGTTTGCAGAAGCAATAATTGAGTTAAAGGTGGTAGTGGGAAGAGCTGCGTTTAGACACTTTGTTTAGAAGATAAGTAATTGGAACTTAACTTTTGTATTATGTTAGCTTGTCCTTGAAACTTTTGAAACACGTAACTGCTTTATGAACAAAAATACTAATAATGTTTCATGACTAATTAAACACAGGAATGTCTTGTAACTGCAATCCTGAGATTATTTCTTCTTTTTTTTTTTTTCAGACCAGAAAAAAAAAAGAGCCAGTTTTCTCTCATTACTGTGATACCTGTGACCGTGGCTATAAAAACCAGGAGAAGTATGATGAACACATTTCACAGCATAAAGAGGTTAATAAGTTTGGCTTCTTTTATTCACACTTGGATTTTTTCTTTTGTGCCTGACAAACAGTTAGCTGTAGTCACTCTTTAAACATAGGAAGACATAGGAATCAGATTCCAGAGCTTTGTCAAGTATTAGTGGGGGATTTTTTTATGAATGCTGTAGGTAGGGGAGGCTTCAGCTGTATTTTTGGTTTCATTACTGAAGCCTTTTAAGCTGTTTTTCTTGTGAAGTATTACTAAGTCATAGGAATTAATTCATTGACAGCACTGTAGCATGTACAGTTTTTGTGTGGAAACATTTAAAAAATTTCATTTATTGAAAAATGATAAAATTTGCAAGTATCAAAATTTGAAATTGAAGAGTCTTGCAAGTTTTTATCTTAGTTAAACTTCACTTTCTCTTCAGTTATCAGATACATTGCCTACACTGGTTATTCTAAAACCAGATGAAATTTAAAAGTACATTATCCCTGCTTGCTGTTTTTACAATTGCCTTTGTTAGCAAACAAGATAACTTACACAGCATGTGCAACGAACTGTACAGGCAACTGACACTGAGTTTATTTGAGGTGTGCTCAAAAGCTTGTTTATAATTTGTGTTAATTGGTGTGTTTTAAGTTCATCCTCTTATCTTGCAGTGCTCAGAAGAAGGTTGCAATTTCAGTGCCCATGAGAAGATCGTTCAGATACACTGGAGGAATGTAGGTAACCCTCTGGGCCCAAAGTAGGAATCTGTGCCATCTTTACCATGGCCCCTTTTCTCATTCTTCAGTGGTTTCCTTTCATTCATCTGGAAAGAAAATGTATCATCTCTGAGGAGTATCTGTTTCAAGACAATATTGTGGATGAAAATTTGTTAAATATTATGGGATTTTCTTAATGGATTCATTTTATCATCTCTGTGACAGTCTTGCCAGTTTTGGAGATGAAAACATTGTGATACCACTATACCTGACATAAAGATGTTTTCTTTTTTAATTTGTGGGTTTTTTGCTTCCCCTTTTAAACACCTGTGAAATATTTTTTCCTTAGGCACATGCACCTGGTGCTAAAAGAATAAAATTAGATAGTCCAGAAGAGATTGCTAGATGGAGAGAAGAACGAAAAAGGTAAGACTTGTGGCCTATGGATTTGTTTTACTGTATTTTCCCTGTGGGAGCATGGGATGATAGCTGAGGGGCAGGAGCAGCACTTGCTGCTTCTGCTGTCACATTGACCCTGGAAAACTCCTGCAGCACTGATCTGTGTCAGGATGCATGAGCTGCAGAGATTATAATGATTTAAAAGATTATAATAGAAGGCAAGGTATCAGCTGAGAAGGAAGCAGCTTTCCCAGATGCTTGATGTGGTATCCCACGTTAGGTGAATGTCTCATTCCTTTTAACCTCACCACAGATCACATTTTAGGTCAGAAATGTTTGTGTGGTGGTTTTTAATGGCTTAAAAATCTGGAACTATTGTACTGATTAGAATTGTAATACTGTGTGCACATTTCCCCAGCTTAAGTTGTCCCAGTAGACCATACCAGGGAGTTTTCCTAATTTTTAAGGGCTTTCTGTGTTGCTTGATGTTTTTCTAATGAAGGAGAACAAAAACCGTGAATGATGCTGTTCTCAGGTAGTCTAACTTACATTGTATGCAGGGTGCAAGGTAAAATTCTCCTATAAGCACTATTTCTCACTTTTTCTTGTCCTGTGATGTAACAGGGTGTAACTTTTATCTAGACCAGGATTGAAGTATTTATCTCCCAGATTTGGTTTTTTTTTTTCTTCAGAGTTCAACAGATTAAAATCCATACTTTCCCAGCAGTTTTCCCAGCAGGAGAGAGATGCTGCAGGTTTTCCTCACTTCTATTGATAATTTAGAATATAGTCTTGCAAGTGATCAGTGCATGAGTTTTGTTTCCATGAGCAGGAGTCCTATATGCAGAATGGGAAGTGATATAAGTTTAATTTTGAGATCAGTGGTGATGAGCTAGGGCAGTGAACTACTGATGTGGGTTTTTTTTAGTGAAAATAAACCCAGTGGTTTTATGGAATCTTACTGATGTATCCATCTTGCATCCATGTCAGAAGGCAAAGTTAAGGTGTTCTTGCTTTGAACTTCACTTCCCTTAATACATCTTTACACTGTTTTTGTTGAAAAACAAAAATGAATGGAATTTATTGTAGAATTTTTTAACTGCCTCCCATCCATTTTTTTCCTGTATGGTGAAGCAAAATTTCTCCCCATGTAATTTCATTCTTGGAGGTTTTAATTTTTCTTTGGGCATGGTTTCAGCTTTTTCTGCAAATTTCCAAAAGGCAAAGGGAAATCTTACCATTATGTCAGGACATCACAGCAGTCAACTGTTGCACCTTCTGTTCATTTTTTACAGATGTAAATAATCCATAGATTCTTTAAAAAAAAAAAGCTTTTTTTGATTGAGAAACAAGAGATTATTTTCTCCCTTTTTTAAAATGCCATCATTAACCAGACAGAAATTGGTTGTGATCTCTGCAAATATAAGTTTGGTGTTAGATTAGGCAAGTTTTGGTGCTATATTAGTTTTCCTTCCAAGGTTTCCTTTTATTCAAAATATGCTTGAGGGCTTGGCTTTTATTTGCTTTCAGTTTACATATTACTGTTGTGGTTTTTTTTGGTGACCTAGTTTTCTAACAGTAACTCCAAGGAAGAAGATCCATACTCATGCAGTCTCTGAGAAAGGCTTTACTACTCATTTTCATATTTTCATACACTTCTCTGTTTTGGGAAGTGTTCAGGAGAGTTCCTGTCATGCTGCTGATGCTGAGGTTTAAGTGTTGAAATAATGTTTAAGGTGCATAGGTCAGTATGTGCTCTACTAGAACATTAGGGAAGTGGGAATTGAATGTAAAATTATGGATATTATTTGTGTGGGGAGTGGGTGCTGCAAATCACAGCAGCCTTTATCTACACTCAGTTGTAAGCCTGAGATGGTTTTGCTGAGCTTCTGAAGGATCTGATGTTGGTTTTATAGGTGAATATGATTTGGCTGCAATACAGCATTGCTGAAAGCCTTTGCTCACTGCAGCACAGTAAAATCAAGGGACAGAAAGTCCTGTGGTCGCAGGCACCAACCAGAAAAGGCAGAATGGGATTAGGACTGTCTGAGCCAAGGCCGCTAGATGGAGTAGTGCCTTATCTTGGTAGTTCAAGCCTTCTGTGGGCATCGTATGCCATGGTATTTAGCCGTGATGGATGGGTGTAGAATGACTACCTGGGTGGCTTTTGTTACTCTTTGTACAGCGAGGAAGCTCTATGAGCATCCTTCTTTTTTTAATTTAAAAAAAAAAGGGGGGTTGGAGGCAGGCAGAGAGAGAAAGCCAGCTGGAACTTTTGTGCAGCATTAATTGGGTCACCAGCAAAGCATCAGTTTAGTACTGAAGGTCTGTTGTTGACTCACAGTAAACACTGCATTGTACAGAAAAGAGGGACACCAGAGGGAGTCTGAGCTATTAAGCAGTTTTGGTTTACAGTGACAGGAAAAAACCTTTTTCATTCTAGAAGCTCCAATCAGAGCTAAGAATGAATCTTTTTAGGTCATTAATAGTTTGTTCCTAATTAGGTTGCAGTGATTTAATATGTGTGTTTCCATGCTGCATCCTGTCTTGCTTGTTCTTTCAGCCGTTATAAATAATTACTTGCAGAGTTGAGATTTTTCTTCTTAATTAGCTGCTGTGTTGCTCAATTGTGTATCCTGCTTAAAATTTTCAAGAAAGAGCTTGTGTTTAAAGTGTAGCTTACTCTCATAGAGGAAAGAGGAGGAGGAGAGCTAGTAAGGAGTATCTCTGGATAAAGCATGCTGGATTGGAATGCTATTTTCCTGTTGAACCTGCTGAGCCAAGAAATCTAATTAAGTAAAGAGCAATAGAGATGAAGTTCCATGGGATCTCAGGGTTTCCCTGTATTTTGCAGACAGATGGTTGTGAAGTCTGACATCAACTTTTCTTGTTTTGATTTGTTCTGTCCCTTCCAAGTGTTGAGAAATGTGCTGTCTTCAGCATATTTTTTCTTTAACATGAGCTTAAAGAGAATTATCTGCAGTGCATTTCCTTAATGTGTCAGAATGAGGTATTGCTGTCTTCCCTACTCCACAAGTGAGATCTGGGTCCTGCCAGCCCATCTGTTTCTCACCAACATTTCTTGAGCAATGGTTATTAGTAAGAATGTGGCAAGGCTGCTTTAGTGTTAAAGTGAATAATTTAATTTACTTTTGCTTAGCTCCTAATGAAACATTGGGGGCTTTTCTTGAGCTTGTGTGTTGCTTGTAAATTCTCCCCTTTCTGCCCTGCTTTCTTTATTTTCTTGGCATTGGTTTGTTCAGATAGGAGTTGTCTGTTGTATTTCCTTGCAATACATCTCACAGGCTGAGCATTTGCTTTGTGCTTGAAGTCCAGTACTGTTAAACACACCTCTTTTAATTAATTTGTGGTTCTCTAGTTGCATAATGATAATCCTAGAGTAGTTTGGAATCCTCCCTGGTGTTGTGTTCTTAGTAGTGAAGTATGTAATATGGAAAATAATTTCTTGTAACTTGGTAAAAGTAGAGAAGACAAAGCAAAGTAGAAGGGATGAGTCAATAGATCAAGGTAAACATAGATGCAATAAAGGGTACTCTGATCTGCTGGGATAGATCAGTAGTGAAACTGCCTCAGCTAACATATGGTTAAATCAGATGTGGGAAAGTTAAGCCAAGATTTTATCAGCTCTGTTGGATCATTTTTGTTCCCTTTGGGCTATCCATGTCTCCTTTGCTGTGTATATGCAATTAAGACCAGCTCAAGAAATTTTTGAGGCATTTTGCTCACAGTGCTGTTCCTATTAGAATGATGAGCTTGTATAGCTCTTGACTCAGGAATTTGTTGTATAAACTGCTATAGAAACAGGTCTCTTTTCTGTTAGATGTTGGCAAAGCTCTGTTTCTTCACTGCTTGCTAAGAGCTGCTTTACTTCAATGTTTATGAGAGCAAGATAAAGTATGCTGGCCTATAAAAAAATGCATGGCTCTGGCTAGTGTGCTCATTTATCAGAAAAAAATGATCTATTCCCTAAGACACATGTGTTATTGATTAGGCTCAGTGTCACTGTTCCTTGTCTCTAGAAGCTTTAGGGTATCCTTTACCTGCATGTCTCACTTTGTTGGGGTATATTTAATATACTCAACCTGAAGAACAGTTTTCTGATACTATCCATTTATTTTGAAAAGCTTTGGGTTGTAGAAATGTGTACTGTTGGGACCTGCAGCTGCTATGAAAGAGGGCTGCCTTCTCAGGCTGTACTGGCTTCATGATGATGGTCTGCTGTGCCAGACCATCACATCCTGGTTTAACTCTCCCTTTTACAATAAGTTGCTTAGGTTTGTAAAGCCCTGTGTGGACTGATGAAGCTCTTTGTATTCAAGCTCTGACAAGTTGTTTGCAGGGCATAAGTGCTGGGGTACTTTACTTCAGTGGTGTTTGTAGGTAACATTTTAGGGACATCATTTTCTTAGGAGAGGAGGAGGGCTTGCCATCTTGGAAGGGTGCAAACCCAAGTCAGCTCTTGGGATTTAAGCATATGGCCTTTTATGTGGAGGGACTCAGTCAGTAAAGGCAGTGAGTAAAATGCCATTTAACATTTGAGAAGAGATGGAGAAGATAAACACAGCCACTACAGATGCCTTCAGATGTGCTTCTGCAGGCATACTGGGACTTGTGACTTGAGCTCTCGCCAGCTGTCAGTTACTGCCTGTGTCAGCTGTAAGGGTGGTTTAGGAGAAATCTGTCAGTCTTGGCAGTTAAATGGAACTGAAAGTCTTGGTGCAGTCCATTACGGTGGCTCGTGGAGGGAGTGGTAACTCACAGGAATGAAAGTGGGAGGCATTCATGTCTCAAATTGTGTTGAGAGAGCGTGTCTGAATATGTCCTTAATCAGCATAAGTGCTGGAGCATTTGAAGACTCCTTTGCTCTAGTATTTAGGGTCTTCCCTTATATTTAAAACACCCTCCCCCCTACAATCTCTACAATAAACTTGAGGAATTTTTGAGTATAACTACTTGTTTTATGGCTTGCTGTCCTCCTGGGAACCTTTGTGTTTGAAGGAAAGCACCTTCTCCTAAAACTGTGGCACACAGGGGTCTTTGTCAATACGAAGCTTTTGAGATTAAAGAGTTCATTGCACATTTGCTGTGTGCTGGGAATGTTGTAACATGGATGAACAAATCTAACTAACAGGGAGGAGCAGAGGTAAAACATCACATCCCTGTGCTCACTTGAGCTGTATGGCAGATTTCTGGGAGAAATCCAAAGAAAATAGATGTTGACAGCTCATGTTCAAATCCTCTTAAAGGGGACTAGTTCTGTAGTGTGTTTGGGTTTTTCTTGTAGAAAATGCTTCTTTTTCCCTTGGTATGTGGTTGAAGCTGTCTTGAATCAATGTGACACTTAGCATTCATGCTGTAATATGGGGGAAATACATGTGATAAGATTAAACATTTAAAGAAATATATGTGTCTTTTTGATAGTTACTTTTAGGGAGAAGCTGTTCTATGTTTCTCTTTACTCCATTTTAATAGACATCAAATATTTTTTTCTTTGTGTTTCTATACAGAAGCTGGGGGAGCATGTGCATGTGTTTCTCATTTACCACCTTTATCTCAAAGCACTGGCATTTAGCTAACTAATGTTTGCAGAGCAAGTAGTGTAGCCATTTTTGGGCTTTGATGGTAAAAAGCCTGCCCAGACTCTGTGTGTTAGAACCAGTGAGACGTTTGTCTGGAGGGAAGGATGTTAAGGGAGGTGGGGAATAGAAGAGATGGAATGGGTTGCAATATGGTTGTAACAGTAGATTTCTTTTCATCTGCATGATCTGGCAATTTTTCTTGAACCTGGAATTAAAAAGGGGCAGTAATTCTGGTGAACTTGAGGTCAGTGTGCGAGCACAGTGCTAAATACTGCTCAAGAAGGAACTTGTGTGCTTTTGCCTGTCACATTAAAGGAATCTTGTGCACCCAGAAGCTGCTCGTATAACCTTTTTTTTTTAACTTTACAAGAACTCAGCAGTTAGTTTGCTAAAGGCATGTCATTCAAATAATCCTGTTGAAGCTCCATAGAAATAATATAGGAGGACTAAATTGTGCTGTTATGTATTGGGGCAAAGAGAGGATCCTTGACTATAACCAAACTGTTTGTCTGTACCTTGCTTGGTGGTTGGTAAATCTAAGAATGCTAATGTGATATATTTTTTTAATTTTTGTTTTGTTTCATTTGGATATGTAAGCCTAAATGCAGTCAGGTTTCTTTTCCTCACTAATGCCTTTTTAAGAAAGAAACAGTCTGTTAAACTTCCTTGAAAATTTTAAAAAATCTGTAATGTCTATAGAGGAAGCTAATTTGGTAAAGGGGGGATTGAGAAACTACAGTGAATTCTTTAAGAGTCAGTGAAACAATTTTTTTTCTTCTAGAAATTTTCCTACTTTGGCAAACATTGAAAGGAAGAAGGAAATGCAGACACAGAAGGAGGAAAGGGGAGAAGTGCTGACTACCCAGCAGTTTGGGTAAGTGTTTTGTACCAAGCTTGTTGCTTTCCTCTCACTGAGTTCAAAAGTATGCTGTCTTACTCTGGTCTCCCAGCACTTGCAGCTTCCACTGTATACAGAATCTGGCTGCCCTTTAAGAGAGGACAGGCTATTTGACAAACTGCTGATGTAATATTCTTTTGTTTACTTCATAGTGCTCCAAAGTACACTTTGGTTAAATGAAACAATAAGTACATGAAAAATCTGGTATTCTGGCTTGTTTGAGAAAACCACTTTCTAGTGGCCATTCATTAGATCAGCATAACCCTGGTCTCTGAAGAAGGAGTAATGGGGGCAAAAGTCATGCAACATAATGATTCCACAGGATTTAATCCTTTATTACCTGAAATTGGCCAACAGAGATTTTATTCTTACTCTCTCTCCTTTCTGATGATAAATCAGTAGTCAAGTGAAGGGGGGGAAAAAGATAAAGATGATGGCGGGCAGAAAAAAGAATCAGCGCTTCTTAAGTTATAATGAAAACTATATGAAAATTGAGTCTAGCTGCTACCGTTGTTCTGAGCTAGTCCTTACTTGTCTTGGATTTTTATCTGTTTACTGCCTTAGAAATTATTTTCCAGCATGGTTTTGTTCTTCTCTCTCAGTTTCATTGTTAGGTGGAACCAACTAACTTCATTAGCTCTGCTTTAGGACCTGTGGGAAGATTTTTTTCTAAATAAAAAGATATTATAATGAGACACACTCCTAAAATATCATTTGTTTAAACTGGAATGACTGACCTGGAAGGTAGGAGCAGACTCAGTCCTAAGGGGCTCTTGTAAAATGCCATTTTCTTGTGCATGGAAGTGCAGCTGGGGTTTGCCTTGCTTTTTGTGTAGGGGATGGCAGCAAACAAAACAAAACCTGCAAACTTGCAGCATGGTAAAATGGTTGGGTTAGTGCAGAATAAGAAGTTAGTGTAATTTATTAAATGTGGACAGTGCAAATTACCTTGTTGCAGCATGTTCTTCAGAAGATCCGGCACTTGCCTGCCCCTGCTCAACCAGTTGCCTTTCAAGCCGGAAAGGAAAGGTTTATGGAAGACTGAAGCAAAACTTCCTTTAAAGGATATAAAGTTGCAGGAGTGCTTTGCACCCAAGGAACCAAACCTGGGCATTGAAACTAAAGCTGCAGACATATATATTGTGTATATATATGTATATATATAACATATATATTGTGACATTTCTTTGTCACAGTAACAAACTGTTTGATGTCTACAGGTTTTATTTGCAAACTTTAGTGGCTGTGAGTCAGATGCATCAAGTAGCCTTAAATGCCCATCAGCAATTCCATGCTGTTACATTTGTTAGTAGGTTTATATCTGGAAAACTGTTTGGAAAAGAAAAAAGCCCTCAAAACTGCAGGTTCTTTACTTCTGCATAGCAACTTTTTATTCTAGTTCATTCTAGAAGTTTCTTCTTTTTCTTCCCTCCCTCCTCTTAGCACTCTAGACTTGGTGAGCTGTCTATAATCTGTCGTTTCTGCTTCGTATATCAGCCGTAAAGATTCTGCAATTGGTGCTTATCTGGCAAATTTACTGATGTGTGAGGAAAAAATAGAATACAGTTTGTTCCCTGCAAGCTGTACTATTAAAGCAAATGGCTAAGTAAGATTTAAAAAGGATTAGATGCTTAACACTTCCATGGTGCTTTCCATTTGTGGTTGTCTGAAGTGCTTTGCAATTCCTAAGTCTCAGCATCCCTGCGTGTGAGATGAGAGATGCAGAAGGACCACTTTGGAAGACTGTCTGGTGTCTCACAACACCTGAGTAATGCCCAGCTCTCCATGCCCTCTGAATGGAGAGTGAAGAGCAGGATGTCTTCCACAAGGGAATGTAAGAAGGCAGATAGCAGGCTGATATTTGTTGGGACATGTTTTTGACCTTGAGGTTTCTTTCTGGGTGTTTAAGGCCCCAGAGAATTTAGAAAGTTGGTTTTAACCCTTGGTCAAGGACAACAGCTTTAACTAAGCCT
This sequence comes from Fringilla coelebs, assembly GCF_963513975.1. Lineage (NCBI taxonomy): Eukaryota > Metazoa > Chordata > Aves > Passeriformes > Fringillidae > Fringilla > Fringilla coelebs. The sequence goes on along the minus strand of NC_140029.1, from coordinate 61,727,320 downwards.
GTATTTGCTCAATATCTTCTAGGTTGTACAACATGCTGAATTTAGAGTGTGGTTGGACAAATTCAGAAATGCAGTTTTCTCTCTTGGGGTTGAATCATAGGAGATAATATTAGCCTTCTTTTGTGGGTGAGGGACTGATGCACAGGAAGGCAGTGGCTTGCCACTTGTACCACAGGAACACTGTGGTGGGTGATGCCATCAGGGATGAGCAATCAGTGTTAGACACTGTCGTGAAGTGACTGGAGAATGAAATTAAATATGTTTTGTTGTAATATAAAGTAATTTTGAGTGTTATGACTGGCCTTGTTCTCCTCTAAAGAAGGACTTGATAAAGCCAGAAAAGCATGGAAGAGAGGAATACTGGTAACAGGAACATTTCTGAACAAACAAAGTAGCGGGTGGCTTGAAAGGGCTGTGTGATGGAGGCCTCGAAAGATTGCATAGGTGCAAGAGGTGAATGAAGTGTAATTATACACTGATTCTTGTAACTCAAGAAGAATGGGTTACTAAATGACTTGTTTAGACCTCAGAATGAAGACAAACAAAAAGAAGTTCTTTGTCAAAAAATATTAACACCTTGCTGCAAGATTTTAGCAACGCCAGACATGAAGACAGCATCGCACATGAGGGATAATAGGACCTCAGCTGTGCGGTAGGTGAGGCTGAGGCAGGGAGGACTGATCAGAACAAACCATGGGGTTCATTGAGGACAGGAGATCTTGTGTCATTTTTGCTGTTGTAATGTACTGATGATTAGTTACAAGTCCTGTTTTGATGAATTAAGTTTCTGTTGCTTGGAAATAAATATTTTCAGAAAGCTTCAGCTGTCCCTTCTATATCTGCTTTTCTCTCTTGGTCACATTTATTCTTGTAGCTATAGAATTCAGCCAGTTTGTTAAGCTTTCCAGGTATCTTCCTATCAACGTGTGTTTATAGGATAACCTGGAAGATAATGGAACTGTGAAAGATAAGTGGAACCAGCATGCTGTGCTCTTCCTGTATTTCAGGACTTGTTACTTTGTTTCAGTTTTTAAAAAATGCATTATCCTGATGGACATTTCTTTTATTCCTTTTTCTTGAAATGGGAAAGATGAATGGCATGTTGGTTGGAGGCGGGAGTAGGTAGTCATTGCAGCTGATGGTGTCAGATGGCTGAATGGATTTGGTGCAGCAAGATGCTTTTCAGAGCTGTAACTAGAAAAAAGGGACGGGACTTCACCAGTGAAAGAATGTTTATAGTAGATGCTTTCCTTTTAACTTCACATTGTCTCTGTTTTGAATTACTTTAATGCTTAAGTGAAGAGTGTATTTGTTGACTTTGTTATCTGAAATGAGAACGCCCTGTCCTCACGCTGCAGGTTATCGAGGAACTTTCTTAGTCCATGTACCCTTGGCCTTGTTGAAAACTAAAAACTAAAAGTCATGAGCTTCAAAACTGTTCATTCAGTTCCTGCTTTGTCCCATTGCCTTGCCTGAGATGAGGTGTGACTGATTTCATGGTCTGTCACCTCATGTTAGCTGAGCTGGTATAAGTCCTGGCACCATTCTGTGTTGCTGAACCTGAAACGAGGGCCTGAGCCATTTGGTTACATCAGTTGTTTTTATTCTCATAGCTTATCATCTGTATGAGCTTTCTGTTTCTATTCTCCAGCAAAATGAAGGGGATGTGGAAACCTCCAGAAAATGGAGAGGCTCTTGGCCATCAGCGAAGACACAGGAGAAGACAATGGCGCCCGTTCTGGAAGAAATTTAAGAAAAATGGTGGTGATTATCATGGACCTAAAACTCAAAATGAAGCCAATGGACCAGAAAACAGCACATGTGAAAAGGAACATGAAAAGCAAAATGCTTTGGCAGGCCAAGCATATGAGAAAGACGTGGACCCTCTTGGTCTTCTGGCAAACGGTGATGTTGGTAAGATGAAGGAACTTGGAGAAGTTTTATTTTAAATGATTTTTTAAGTTTACATTCTGAGACTTTGTGCTTGCTAATTACCATTTTGGAAGTCTGACATGAACTTTGTGTGCAGCGTTACGTGTTCTGATGTAAATATTGTACAGTAGTCTAAAGGCCATGCAGCACCAACATAGGTTGCTAAATTAACGTAAGAGAGATAACAAAACCAGAAGGAGAATGAAGTACTTCAACAGCCAAATTATTTTTAAAGACTGTTAAATATCCCTTTGTGGTTTTGAAAACAACAGTATTTAGAAAGTGAAAACAAATGGATTTCCTTGTATGAGTTAAGTGAATTACTTAAAATGTCAGTATTTTACTTTTAATTCTGTTCTTTGCTGTATTATTACTCTTGATATTCTCCATATGTGTGTGTTCTCTGAAGTATTCCTGCTTAGTTTTTTTGGGTTTGGTTTTTTGTTAGGTTTTTTTTTTTTGCGAGCATGTCTTGTTTCCTCATGCTGGCAGCAATATAAATTCTTCAGATCTAACTATTTATAATATAGTCAGCAGTGTTGCAGTACTCCTAGAATATGGCATGTAAGCTGACTTATACTCTGGCTATTTTTAGCAACAAGGGTAGAATACATTCCCTGGAAAGATGTCTGATGCTGAGTTTTTCCTCTTGAAAACATAATCTTCAATTAGTGAGAACAAGAACTCAGCATCCCTATGCAATTTGTTTACTCCATTAATCTTTGCGTGTTGGGAAACTTAAGTATGCTTAAATATCTCTGTATTTCCCTGCAGCATCTGGGTTTTACTTAATGATAAAAGGTCTAATTATGCCAAAGTACAGCTAGTGACCTCTATTATAGTAGGTAGAAAAGGAATGTGGTACCCCTTAATTACACAATATTAAAGCTACTTGCAACTTTTTATACAATTGAGAAATACAGCCAGAACAAATAATAACAAACGCTATATAACTAAGTAGAATAAAAAAAAAAAAAATCAGCCCAAATCTATTATTTTACTGTATAGGTGCATCTTTTTTTAATTCTCCTTTTTTTTTTTTTTTATTCCACCTGATTGGCTTTTAAATCCTTCTCCTCCATCTCAGAACTAAATCCACTAACACTTCAAAATGTATTATGAAATCCTCTCTCTCTCTTTACTTATGCTTAAAAACAAAATTTAAAATTATATTTGGTATGCAAAGAAGGAACCAGAAAGCTCAGCTTTCTGCTGAGCTTCAGGAAACTTGAGTTCAGGAAACTTTTTGTTTCAGTAGCTTTGCTGGCAGCACTTTAAACCAGTGGAGGCACCAGTTTGCCACCCCCTATCTGTAGAGGGTAGACAAATATGGGGGGTTTTCTATAAGTGCAATGGTGCCCAACGTCAGGTGTGTGTGGTGCTGGGATGGCGATTTGGCAGCAAGGCTGGCTGTTGGCAGGATTGTTGGGAAAAATCCCTCTTGCCTTTTATTTCCCTGCAGAATCTGACAAGGATGAGGCAGCTGAGGAGGATGGGAGACTGGGAACGACAGTTGTCCCCAGGCAGGTGACCTCTGCCCTTAGCGCGCTGTCGGTCAACTACGGCAGCGCATCTGACAGCGAGCCCGAAGGTGTGTGGAAACAACCTCTGCCCTTCTCCTCTCCCCTTCTACCCTGTGTCACACTGCAGTCATGGGGACTGCAAGCAGGACCATGGCTTTTTTTCCTGTCCTTTTCTCAGCAGCGTGTCCTGGGTTGAGAGAGGAGGCATAAAATGTCTTTGATTAAGTTGTGTGTCGTCAAATTTCCCAAGCCTTTTCTCCCCTAGTTGGGGGAAAATAAGGAACCTGTTTTCAGTCTTGCTTCAGATCATGTTTGAATAGTGCCAGGAAAAAGCTGTTGTCACTCCATGAACTAATTTCCACATCCTTAAGGGCTTTTTCCACAGAAGGCTGCTTGGTATTGCAGTAGGACTTGAACTCTCTGTTACTTGGATTTTGTGCTTCTCTGAGTGTGTGAATCAGTGTGTGGCGACGAATTGCTGCTGCTGCTTGTTTTTGCAAATATTTACTGAGCCTTACTTGCCCTGGGTGGCCTACCCAAAGTTAGAGACAGTGAATTGAACTTGGGCATCCTCTGCCGTAACTGTAGCATGATTTTCTCAGCAGCCAAATTTGCAGCAATCTATAATGTGAAGCAAGGTACTTCTTAAGTGAGAAGAGAGCAGAGGTTTGAACATCTCAATCAAGTGTTATTCCTTTTATTTTTCTTTTTGTGCTGTAGAATTGAAATACCTTGTTTTCCTTTCTCTGAATGTTTAGAGATTATTCTTTGTATTTAAAAAGAAAACCCAAGCCAAAAAAACCCTCCCTTCCTCCAAGTAAACCTTGAACATCAGGTTGTGTGAGCAAGAATAGTACTAACAACTGCCAGTGCATGGGGATATGAGCATGTTGAAGAGGCTTTTAAGTTTGAGATGAAAGTGTGTTCTTTTTCTTTAAGAAATCCCTGTCAAGACTGCAACAAAAGCTGAGAGAAACCAGGCTGTGCTCAGAAATACGCCTCAAACTACTCCTGCTCCTCAGAGTCAGAAACCAAATCAAAACCGCCCAGAACGCGCAGGCACAGCGTTAAGGAGCTCGAATTCAAATGCACGTCCCCCCAGAGGGCCTGATAAGCGGGGCAGGAAAACATTACCTCGCCTTCCCAAGCGCCGTCCAACTCTGCTGGAAATGGTAAGAGGCTAAAATAATGCCCCCTGTGCAAGAGTAGAACTATTTGTGAATGTTTCTCCTCTTCCCTGCGGGAAGTTAGAGCAGTCTGTTAGCACAGGGCCTGGCTTAAGAATAGTAAAGTGAGTCTTTCACTTAGAGATGGTGAAGATGCTTTAATAGACAAATAGAAATACCCTGGCATGCTTTCAGGTAACAATTCACTTTGGTAAGCAAGAGATGACAAGTGAATCATGTGTCTGAAATGAGCTGCACAAAGAACAAACCCTTTGTTTCTCTCTTCTCTTCCCTTCCTTGTGGCAGTATCCAGTAGGTTTGGGTTGTATGTAATCCCAGCAGCCATGATCTGATCTTTTTGCTCCCAGCTTTGTTGTTCAGCTACCTTCCTCTGCTGGAAGAGCTTACAGTACCTTTTTGCACATGCAAAGAAATCTAGCTGGGAAGTGTGTTGGTGGCTTAAAATACAGAGTGGTGTTTAGCTGCAACCTGTTTGCAGCAGTGTTTCTTCTCTAGGCATGTTTTGATCAATCTGAGGAAGGGACAGCACCTTGAAGAGCAGCAGGTTGCTGTCTCAGAAGTGTAAAACGAGGTTTGTTGGGGTGAGTCCAAGGTATTCCCAGTAGCAGTGCAGAGCAACCCATTTGGCCACAAAGCTTGGTGTCTTTTTTTAGAAAGCTCTGACAAAACCTTGGAGCTTTTATTGTATTTATTACTCAAAAGCGGTACTACTCTTGTGATTCTATAAATGCCATAAGGCTCCTCCATCAAGGAAAAACTTGCAGTGGGCAAAACACAGGAGAAAGCAGGGTGCCACTGACATCAGAGCTCTGAAATAGCACAGGATGTTTCAGCAAGAGATACCTGATAAGGTACGACACAAGCTGCTGATGTGGGCGAAATCCCTTGGTAGTCTTTTTAGCACATAGTACCATTGCTGCCAAGAATTAAAGTTCCTAGTGACTGAAAAGGAAGTGTTTGTCCCTTGTGTAGCTCCCTAAGCATACAGTTGCCTTTATCACTTGCTCTTCAAAGTTTTTGGTGATCAAAGCAGTGACAACTCTGGAAGAAAGTCAGATGAAGTCCCACATACTGAGAGAAGCTGGCAATACATAGGAAACTTGAGTTGAAGCTTGCCAGTATAGTCCATTTTTAAAACTGTATTTTAGTGAGGTTTTTTTGCCTCTTCAAATTGCTCAGAGTTGTTTTTAAAGAATGTGTACTGTGGCTGTGAATCACAGAGGAGAGCCTGAGGTTTGCAGGTAGGCTTCTACTGTCATTAGAAATGGTTAGTGTGCAAAAACCTTGGGAGAGGGCAAGGTTGAAACTTTACAAAATGGATCCAGAAAGTACATTAGAATGCTAAAAAAAAGGTTGTTGTATCAATGAAATGATGCTTAAAAAAAAAAAAAAGAAAGGGAGGTAGGAGAATAGCTGCAGGTATCTCTTGGCAGTCATTCAGCAATGAGCTTGGACACTACTAAAACATATTTATTGTGGACATGCAAACACTAATGTGTATTTAGTCATTCTCTGTGCTGACAAAATCAAGAGCTTGTATACTGTCACTCCACTGATACCCATTCCTGCATTAAAAAATGAAATACAAAGATACAGTCTTTGATAGGGTAATTTCTGCAGCCCTGCTGGGCCCTAATTTGGCCATTTGGGAATTCACCAGTTTTTCCCAGTCAAACAAAGAGAACATCACTCTGTCCCTTGTCTGCCCTGAAGTACATCTCCTAGTTCATATGGAAGATTCCTGAAGGCTCATTTTAGGTGTCAGCTGCTTGTAACACCTCTTAGCAACTGATCTAAGTAGAAATACTCAGGCTTAAAAGTGGCTGGTTAAACCACCATTGAAACTTGTAACAACAAAAAAAAGCTTCTTGACATTACTAGCCAAGCTTAGCCAAATCTCCTGCAGTGTGTAATACAGCTCTACTGCAACTGATAAGGTAGTTACAAATTTAGCCTCTTGGCTCAGATTTTGTTTGTTCATACTACTAGTTCTGCTGACACTCACATTGAAAAAGGTTCATTTGGCTCTCTGGCTGATAGGTTTCTTTTTCCTACTACCAAAGTGAACCTTAATGAGGTTAAAGTCAATGAGGAAGGCCTCTAGCACATTAAGCTACTAGAATTAGGTTGGTATATGTATTATAGCCCAGACCAGTTACTGCTGTTTAAATCCGTGGTCTGGTACCTGATGGATCAGTGCCCTTTCCTTGTATTTATCTTTTACTCATAGGGGATTTAAATTAAAAATGCATGGGATATGAAATTGCAGAAGTGTGAAAAATGATAATAGACCTGGTACCTTGATATACTGGAATGCACGGCCTGGTGTTCCAGTCTGTGGTTTGAGAACATCATTGTCTCTGGTATGGCAGTCTCCAGCCCCAGGTGTCCAGGACCTGTGTGAGAGACCCAACTCTTTAACTTGAAAGATGTTGGAAATTACTGAGTAGATCAGTATATGTTGCTATGCTTGTATCAGCTGCAGAGCAATAGAGGGAAATGTGCATCATCTTCTTTTTTTTTTACTTTCCAGTTACTGGCCCAGGACATCCGGCACGAGAGGAATGTGATTTTGCAGTGTGTTCGATACCTCATCAGAAATAACATGTTTGGACTTCATCTTGAAACAAAACCACAGGCTGAAGCAGAAACTGAACAGTCCTCTACACCTACATCAGAGCCTTCTATGGAAAAACCTGATGAATCTAATTGTTCTTGTAGCTCTGACCTTCCGTTAGAAGGAGGACAAGCAGATGCATTATTAATAGCCCAGGGTGAGAAAGAACCTGTGAATCAGACTTCACAGACGGCTCAGTTGGCAGATGAGGACACATGGGAAACCCCACCAATTCAGTGTGAAGGATCACCATAGAGGATGTCTGTTATGGACAGTAAAGGCTCACATTTTCTACCCAACTGATGCTTTTTGAAAGACATCAGTGTAACAAAAAATCATTACATACCGAGAGCTGTTAAAACCACTTTCCTAATCTGTTCTGCCCTAGGTGGCCATTTCCTTGGAAAACATGTTGAGTAATTCCATATCCACATGGCACAAAGGCAGCAGTGGCACAGAGTATGACCTTCCCTAGAGTAGATGCAGATCTACTAGAGCTTCAGAATACTGAGTGTCTTATCTTCTTATGGAACGTGTGTGAGTCCATCCCCAGAGCCAAGTAGGATGGATTTTCTACATGTGCAGTCATGGTCTGGTGTGTGTGGAGTATCTTGAGTGTCCAGAAGAATTTCAGTGTAGTTTCAAAATGGCAATTCAGTGCACACATTGTTTCACTTCAGCTGTTCAAGATACATCCAATATAAATCTAATATAGCCAGTGTAAAAATATGGAAGATATAACTGGTCTGTCTCAAAAAGTACTGCCTCTACCAGGAGCCTCTTCCTCCCTGAATCAAGTTGTTAATTGAGCAGAGAAATGGAAACGAGGATGTAGGTTTTATTTATTTATTTAAAAAAAAAAGATGCTATAACTGCTTGCATCAGTGCTGGGTTGCCGGTTGAACTCAGGTACCCAGTATTGAGCTTTAACTTCTGTTCAGTTATTGCCTGACAAATTAACTCCTGAAGCAAGCCCTCAGTATCATTATCAAAGTTTAGAAAGCTTACCAGCAGTTACTGGTTACCTTTTGCATATACATTGGGAATTTTTTGGTTGGCCTTATGGAAGAATGCCTTGGTACATTGTCACAGTGCTCCTGCAGCACCCAGCGACTGGTTTTCTTCTTGGGTTTGTGCATTCATCCATAGTGTTGTGAGCATTAAAAAAGAGGCATCAGCCAAGATTTAGAAACAAATTTAGTCTTTTGATTATATTGTGCATTTGTTTGTCAGAATGCTTCTTATCAAGGGCAGGTGTTATTTTGTGACATTGACACTGGAAACACCCCACAAAAATAATTTATTCTCCAAACCTCCACTTCAGAATCTGCTCTTTGTCTTTTAGTCATGGTTAAATATTGCCATTAACTTTCAGGGACTGGCTTTATTTTCTTTTTCTTTGATAGAAGTCTAGCCTTCCATTCCACCACATGAAATAGGGAGATTCACATGGGGTTTTTTTGTTGCCTAATAGCTGTATTTTCTTTCCTTTAGTTCCTTAACTTGTGCCACACATCTCATTTGCGGAGTATAGGAAACAAGAAGTAGTTGAAAATTCTATCCTGCTGCTCCGCTATTTATAACTACAACTGCATATTGTGTTTGTAATGCACTGTCTAAATTTATGGAATTATATAAATACCAACACCCTTGTAAAAGTAGTGTGTCTCAAGGATATATGTGCAGAATAGAAGCAGTGATCATAAACATTTATATTTCCAAGGCAGATGATTCATTCTTCCCATGATGATCTCACGAGCCATCTCAATCTCACTGACTTGCCTCTGGCTCTTACAGTTTTGCTGCAATGAAAATACCAATGAAGAACACTCAGCCACGGAGATCTGGCACTCGAGCAGAACCTGGTTTCACTGTGGAGTGGTACCAGTGCTGTTGAAAGCATAAGTAACAGCTGCAGGAAGAGAAATGGATGTCTTAAATTTGCTATTAAATTGCACTTTAAACAACCCTGTGTCCTATCAAGGTGATGGCAGAGCTTTCTTTGATTGTACTCTTTGACCTTGTGTTTGAAAAGACAAAACCTTTACCAAGAATTCTTTATACTGTTGTCACTATGACTTAAGAATATTAAACTTTCACACAAAACCAAAAACTTTGTCAAAAAAAGAATCTTTTTAAAAGTCTGTTTCATATATAGAAATAATTAGGTTTCTTTATAGGGAGATCTGTACCTCGCATAAACCCGAAGTTTTAACCTAGGACTTGTTACATACATGAAGAGCTGCTATTTTTCTTATAGCAAGCCATTTCTGCCAACTCATATAGCAGCCATGTGGAGACAGACACTGCAGTGATGTCAAACCCTGAATTGCAGTCTTGGTCAATGGCAGGAGGTCTCTGTCCTTTCCTCTTCCCCCACTTTTCTTTTTGTGCTCTTCCAGACCATGTTCAGACTTCACAGACCCCTTCCTGCTCATCAAGATTGTGCTTTCTTAGTACTTTGGATTCTGCCTTTGTATAAGGAAGGTGCCATGATGACCTTCTCTGGTACTCTCAAATGCCTGCAGGCTTTTCTGGTCCCTGCAGTTTTATCTGCTCTGGGTTAGCAGAGGTGGGTTTTGTTCGCTCGAATAAAATACCTCTCTGTGTCTGTAAGAAGAGCCTGTTGTTTCCGGCATGCTGCTGGAGCCAGTGCTTTGTGTAGCTTTTAGCTTTCTCATTGTCTTGATTTGGGGTGGTAGTTTCTTAAAGTTTTTGTTGTTTTCTTTTTTTTTTTTGCAGTGTTATTAAGAAAAAAAGAATCCTACTGCTCAGTCTTTGTGACTCACTTTAGATAAAAATATTCCAGTGACAACCTTCACACTTCTGAAATTTTATTTTTTATCTTTCTTCTTTTATAACTTAGCTACTGAAAATGTAGTTGTAGGCGTCTAGTTTAAATTCAGTTCCCTTGGGCTTTGCTGGTTTTTGTTTGTTTTAAACCCATCTCACCTACTGAGCTAGAAGAGTGGAGAGAGGGAAGAAAAAAATCAAGACTACTCATTTGTGGAGGTGCAGCTTAGGCAATTTAGGCTTGCCTGTGAGCTAAATCCTTTGTGCTACAGCACAGCTGCTCCTGGGAGAGTAAGGGAAACAAGTGGTGGGTGCATTTCTAATCTGTGCGACTCCTTGGTCAGTGAGGACTTTTGCAGCTGATTTTACATGTTGATGTTGCAGTCCCAGATTTTACATGTTGATGGCTAATCAAACCACCCCCAGGAGAGGGGGTGGTTTGATTAGCCCTGCACCAAAGGGAGGTGCTGTCCCTGCTGCCAACACCATGGCCCTCTGTGTCACAACTGGGTGTCCCTTCTGTTTCCCCTTGTTCCTGTGACTGCTAATCCAAGTCATGTGGTACAGTCATTATTCAGAATGACAGTCATGCAGTCCTAGCAGATCTTAGATGTTTGAAAAATGTTGAGGAATAAATACAGGCTCTTTGGGCTGTTGTTTTTTTTTTTTTTTGTCAAAGGCAGAAGTCTGTGCTGGAATGCTGCATTCCTCTGGCTGTTTATCCAGCATACTACATCGTTCTGACTATCTGTGAAAGCACAAGACAACTGGGGAAAGTTCATGAGGACTGGAAAGAAAACAAGTATCAATTCAGAGGATCTCAGGCCCTACAGGCTCATCAACTTCACCTTGACCTCACTGAAGGTGGAACATATGAGCCTAGAAACTATTTCCAGACATAGTAAAGACAGAATGGTTTGGGTTGGAAGGGTACTTAAAGATCATCTGGTTCCAACCTTCTGCCATGGGCAGGAGCACCTTCCACTAGAATATGTTGCTCAAAGAACCACCCAACCTGGCCTTGAACACTTCCAGGGAGGGAGCATCCACAGCTCTTCTGTGCAGACTATTCTAAAGCACACCACCCCCAGAGTGAAGAATTTCTTCCTAATATCTAACATACAAGAAGGTGATTTGGTTTAGCCAGTGGTGTTTTATGAAGGAGGAATGCTTTATCGCTTGGCTAGTCTTTTACAGAGAAATTACTTGCTTGACTGGCTGAGGAGAGGGCATTGGATATTGCTCATTGTAGACTTGATAAGGCTTTAGATGCTGTGTCTTATAAAATCCTTATTGGTGAGGTATGGGTTGGGTAGGTGGATAATGAGGTAGATTGAGCACTTGCTGAAGTGCCAGGCTGAAAGGGCTGTGATCAGTCACCAGCAGGTTGGAAGAAGGGATCCTTTCTCTCTGTTCAGCACTGGTGATGTCCATCTGGAGTGCTGGGTCCAGTGCTGGGCTGCCCAGTGTAGGAGAGACATGGACATACTGCAAGTCTAGTGCAGGGCCATAAAGGTGATGAAGGGATTGGAGCATCTTTCTTATGAGGTGAAGCTGAGAGAGCCTGGAGAAGAGAAGGTTCAGGGGGCTTTTATCCATGTGGATAGGCGCCTGATGGGAGAAGTAAAAGTGTAGCCAGGATTTCCTCTGCAGTGCCCATGGACAAGACTTGACAAAAGCACCCCTAATGGAAGGAAATGCAGGAAATTTCTTTTAAATACCTGAAGAAATGGTTTTTTCTGTGAGAGAAATGTTTTTACTGTTTTTACTGGCACGGATTGCCCAGAGATGTTGCGGCATGTCCATCCTTGGGGGTATTGAAAACCTGACAGGATGCAGCCCTGAGTAGGCTGCTGTGGGTGAGAGCTGTAAGGGATGACCTCCAGAGGTGCTCACCAGCCTCAGCTGTGCTGGGACTCTGCAGGCTGAATGGATGTGCTGCTCAGATTTGCTTGTTGGTGCAAAACACTTGCTGTGAAGGCACTGTCCCTGATGAAATGACAGAGCAGACAGATCCCACGGGCTGCCCTGCCTGCACGAGGCTGATGGACTGCGTCAAGTATTGAAGAGAAGGTCCAAGCTCAGCACCCGCGACACCTGACGCGACTGCATGGCCTACATTTGTCCCCAGTGTTTGTCCTTGTGCAACCTTGAACTTCAGCTCTGTGCATCAATTTGCAGAGAGGGATGCTAAATCCAACACTTTAACTCTCCCTGCGGTGCAATTTGAGATGGATGAATGAAAAATGCTGTGTAAGTGTTGGGTTTTGCTGTTACTTGGTGAGGTGAAAAAGAGTCGTGTTGGTCTGGGTATTCACTGGCGTAGTCTGGGAGTGCTCAATACCTGAAAGAAACTCCCACTCTCCCTACTCTTCATTACTCTTCTGGCTTATGTTGTGTGACTCTCTTCCTAAATTGTCCTCTGATTTCTAAATATACCCTTCAGGGGGTGGCTCTTGTTTGGCAAGGCAGCTTTCTTGGCAGGGCATAATTTTTCCATCCTTTTTGTATACATTAAGGAAGCTGTATACACTGTGTATGAGCATGGGCTCTTGTATGAAAGCAATACCAGCTCAGTAAAATAAAACCTTGTGTGCTGAGGAGTATCTGACATACCAAAACCCCTAAGTGGTCATAGGAGCAATTGTTTTGGGTGAGGGGAAATTCAGGGTGGATTTAATTTTCTTTCAGGTTGACTAAAGTCTCAATGAAAACACTGATATGGTACTTGTTGAGGAAAGAGAAACAAGAAATTGGAACAAGTGCAATGTGTATTTGGAGGGAAACAACAAGTTTGCTTTATATTTGTCACAGCAAGCCATGTACTGAGTTGTTTAACCTGCTTCGCCCCCTCCAGTCTCACCATCTTGCTTTCCAAACACGGGCTGATGTGCTTGAATGGTGTAAGTATATCCCTGGCATTGGGGAAGCTGAAAGAAAATTGCACCGGTATTTATCTATACTGATCCACGCTCTCTTGATTAGAGGATATCTGTTCAGAGCTGGGTCCCTTTTGAACTCTGTTTCCTTGGCAAACAGTTGGGGTGAAATAACTAGATTTCCCACTGGATTGACTTATGGATGGATCTGGGCAAAAAGGGTATTTTTCCAGTTCCAGAAATGGCCTGAAACATGCCAAAGTACACCTGTTTATAATGATTTCAGAAGAGATTTCTTTCTTATGTTTGTCCAAAGTGTAACTTTTGAGGAACATTGGTTTTAGGTTGGTGAAACCTTTCATTTCGCTTGGGACAAAAACATTTTGTTTCTGTTAAAACAGAAATGAGGAAACCAGAGCAGATCCTTCTCAGCATAGGAGGGGACTCCCCACTCCCAGGCTCCCAAGAGAGGGCTGCTTGGAGTGGCCCCCTTGGAACATGCAGGGCTGGCTGATCCCATCTCCTGCCTCTCCGTGGCTCCACTTGGCCACAATGTTTGTCTCCTATGGAGAGGACCAGGATGCTTTGCTGAGGGGCTGCATCTCTTGCCTGGGAGGCTAGATCTCTGCAAAATGGAATTAAAAAAAAAACAAAGCCAGAGGATGCTGGAGAGAGTCAAGGTGATGTTTGAAGTATTCCTGGTCAGAGACACTCTGGGGCTTCATTTTGTTGGGATGCCTGTCTCCTGAGCAAGTACTTTTATTAATTTTCTTGTTAATCAAAGCTGTCTGCTTCCTCACCTCCTCCTCCTGCTCCTCCTCTGCCAGGGATGGAAAGTGTAGTCCACACTTTCTCATTTGCTGGAGCTACTAAGTAAACCCAACCTGAATTGGAAAATAGCAGTGGGATTACTTAAAACCACATTTCTCAGCAAGTTCATGGTTTGTAAAACTCTTAATTCTGCTGTGCTTAAATCTAAACTCTCTTTATTTTCTTTTGGTCCCTTAGCAAAGAGATTTTGACTTTCAAGGGCAAGATGTCAGTAGTGTACCAGGCAACATTGGAGAGAAGCTGATTGCATCATATAGCAGCAAAATGTTATTGCAGATTTCCAAAAGTAGAGCTGTTCTCCCCACCCTTCTAAAATTCATTCTGAATTTTGGTGCCTCTCTGATCTTTTGTGTTATTAGGTGATACTGCTGATAGATATTTTCTCACAAGAGAGAATAAAATTTGTCTCCCTTGCACCATCGAGATAAAATAACAATGCAGGAAAAAGAATCTTCTTTTATTGTCCTTTGGTTTCATGGCCAGGAGCACAATTTCCATCTCAATTTCAGATGACCCTTTCAGGGAACTTGGTGTCTGTGAGCCCGTGACTTCCACCCACACATGGGAGCTCAGAGCTGGTGTCTGAGCTTCTGTGACACCCCCTGAGAAAACCTCAAGATGACCAGAATCAAAGTCTGGTGCTTTCCAAGAACAAGGGTGTGTGAAAGGAGCAGCCTTTCACTTCCTGTATGTACTTATTTTTTAAAGTGTATATAAATAGTGTTTGTGTATCATATTTGAACATATATATTAGTAAAATAATGTAAATTTTCAATATTTATGAGATTAATATCCTCATATAGGTGGTTCCAGGGCCGTGCCAGGCAGGAACCCCCATCCCCTTTGCCTGCAAGAGTGCTCTTCACTTTCCATCATGGAAAATATTGGGGGAACCCTGGCATAAGCATCTTGCTGCAGCCTCTGCTATGCAGTCAGGTGTGGCATAAAAACAGCAGTAATGTGAAAAGTGAGTCTCCTCTTTGGGAAACAACTGATTCATTTTCATCATTAAAGTTAGAGGCAATGTGGAGCACAGGCTGTTCTTGGTGGAGGATTATAAGATTCTGTTGGGATTTAGGGACGGAAATACATGCAGGATGATTTCCTTTAAAAAGCCCTGTGCTTGAGTAGCTGTTTTGTTGCTACACTAAAACCAAAAATCCTCAGTCTAGTGGGCTACTTCCTGAATTTTTGGGGTGTTTTGGCTCACCCTGCATCACGTCAATGGCAGTGTGATGTACTGATGTGCCACATCAAGTGCTAAAAATGCAGGTCTGTATTGGAGTTTCTGGATGAGGGTGCTGCAAAGTGTTCTTAATTGAAGTACCATAGCATGCACAGATAAAAAAGTGGGGGCAAGTCACCTGTGGAGGAGAATGCAGGCTGCTGCTACCTGCCTCCTGGCACTCTGGTTCGGGAGCCCTGGCTGCATGCAGGCAGCTCAAGGTTTTGGTGGGAGAGCAGGTGATGATGCTCCATCCCATTAAGCAAGGCAGGCCAAGACATCAGCCCACTGACCCGTCTGTGTCTCAAGGCCAAGTCAACATCCCTCTGACCCACTTTGAGTTTACCACTTAATTCATCTTCTCCAGTGCTATAAATAATTCAGCCCAAGGCAGTCAATGGTGATAAATAGGACAATAAACCTGGTACTGCAGAGAAGGCTACAAAGAGAGCAGCGCTTTTAATTGACTGTTGCACGGTGACTGGGGAAAGCAGAGAAAACTCACTCAAAGCACTGCACACAAATGTCACCCAGCACAAGTTCTTTGATGGCTTTGAAGTTTCCTGGAGTAATTCAGCCCTTGTCAAAGCACTGTGTCTCACATAATGTTGGGGATTTGAATCAGGAGATTATTTGTGAGTCTGAAGTCTCCACACAAACTAATTTAATCTCATGGGACCACTGTAAGGGTCCTGTTTTATTTCTGGTAGTGTCTCTCCTCGGTCTCCTTCCTTCATTCTGCCCCCATGAGAGCCTAATAAAAGCCAAAGGCTGTAGTTGGGGACAGTTCTTGCTGCCAGGCTCTGTGCTTAGACCACTGCACAAGACTCTCTCAGTTGATAGATGCCTTCTTTGCGCTGTTAGTCGAGTGTCATTACTGCCTCAGTGAGAGACAAAAGCAGGAGTGACATCAGTGGCTTCACAGGCTTAGGCCAGGAGGTTGTCCTGGTGACACCAGCTGTCCAAGAGCTGTCCACGGCTGCCTGTCTTGCTCATCACTGACTGCCACCAACACTCCTGGTCTCGAGGGAAATGAATAGTGCTGTCCTTTGGGCTACCCAGCAGGAGCAGCCATGAAAGCAGGAGTGAGCCTCCCGAGGCTGGAGAGGGTAGCACATCCCCAGGATGCTGTGTGAGCTTGCACATGTCTGAGCATGGAAAATAACCAGGCATGCAGGAAACTGGGTCTTCTTGGCAGCAGAGCAGAAGCACAGCATCGTCCCTGTGGTTCTGGAGAGATCTGGTTAAAGCTTCCTGTCTCACTAGAGAGGCATATGCATCGTCTGAAGAACATCCCATGCGCTGGGATTTTCTGCTCCCTGATGAATTAGGCACAGAGATTTAGAGTCACTGTTTTTTTGATGTCTGCCTATATTTAGTTTAATTTTTAATGGTCTGCTAGACTTCCATGCAGTTAGCTAACGAGATCTGGTTCAATAGGTTACTGTGCTAGATCTGTGTCCGGTCTGACTCGCAGCTATGAGAAAAACTGGGACTAGGGAGTCTTGGAGCCTGTATTTGTACACTGCTTTTTCTGCACTGCTCCCAGAGCAGCTGTGTCTCTGCTCTTTCCCCTGATCCCATCCAAGCATGGAGTCCCAGGGTGACTCATGGGAAAGGCCTGTTTAATTTTATAAGCCTGGGATTTCTGCTTAGGGTCACGGGTGGTGGGGATGTAACTGGAGAGGAGATGAGACCCAGCAAAAACACTCCTTGGCTGTTAACAGCTCCAGGGAGTAATGACAGAAGAGGATTCTCCAGCCTGCATCTCGTGCTCCTCTGGGAGCTGGGATTGCTGAGTAGTCTGAAATTCGGTCACCTTCAGCAGCATCTTGGCCAGCTCTAAGAGAAGCATTATAGGGCATGATGTGGAAGAGGAGGGGAGGGAAAATAAGGAGATGGCACAGACTCCAGGGCCAGCCCAGCTCTGATAGATGGCTTTGGGAATGCATTGCCCTATTAAGGGCAAGTGAATGAGAGAGCAGTGACTTATAAATACCCACTTTATCTGGGAAGAAAAGACCCAAGAGACAGTTGTGCGACCAGCCATCGGTTTCTGGACTCAAGAAGATGCTGCTTACACCAGCAGCATCTAAATATGCATCTGAATCCCTAACTCCAGCAGTAAGCATCAAAAGGGTTAACTATAATAAAATCCCAGCTTGGCACTGTATCTTTCCACTGAGAGTCACTGGAGGAGAGAGTTTCACTCTGGCCCATGTAGTTGAGTTCCTCTCGCTTGGGGGTCTCTTTAAATTCAGGCCAGCATCCTCCCAAGACAGTGTGGATGTTTTCTAATAGCTTTTTCAAATTAGTGTTAAAAATGCTGTACCTGAAGCCATTTTGATCTACTGATATTTGCTCCATTCCAAAAAAGAGAGTAAGGTTGCATCCCACCTGATCCTGGTGAAGTGAGACAGTTTAGCTTTTTTCTCCATGGTTTTAGCTGCACCCCCTTCATCATTGCTTCAGCAACATGGAGCAGTACATCAGAGGAGGGGCATAAATTCAGCAGGTGAACAGGGACAAAGGGCCATGGAAGCAGACCTTGGCAGATCAGCTGATGTGTGGAGCCTGGTCAGTACCTGTGTGGGTAATACATCACTGTTGCTGCAGAGAGAGGCCACCCTCTACTGCGGCTGCAATGGAAATCCCTGCAGCGACAGGGCTTCTCCCAGGGATGGTGGGGGCAGGGAGAAGGTAGATATGGAAGGGTCAGCTGCAGGTACTTGCAAGTGCATGGGGACACTAAATTGATCTTCAAATAGTTTGCTGCCCTCAATGGATGAGGTTTGGCCTCTAGAAAGTAGGACCTGTTTCCCTTTGGGACAGGAAACCACAGTGGAAAAAGCCAACTCCTGAAAGAAACCTTTAGGGCAATACAACATTAACCTGGTCTTTTCTCCCTGACAAAGCAAGGGTCACACTTTGTGTTTTCTGTGGGAGGTATGCTCAACTTGGATACACCTTCAGGGGACAGTGTGTGCCCCTTTGAGGACCTCGACCTTGAATTCCTAATAGAGCTGCTTTGGCTCTCAAAACAAGGGTTCCTTCTTTTGCCTGTGAGTGTTATGACCTTAGAGTCCTTGCATTTATGGGTTCCCAGAAATTAAGCTGGTGAGTGCTCTGTCAGCACCACGGTGGGCAAGAAGGTCTGATGGGACAGTGTTGATGTAATTTGTAATCAATCACATCATTTGCAAGTGGCTGTGTAGTGTTTACATGGGTTATGGCACTGAGACATTGCTTGAAAAAATCTATCCTTGGGTCTCTTTCTGGGTGTCTCCCCAGCAGTGTCTGTCAGGCAAGCTCATATTGCCCTCCACAGATGTTTAAGGCTACAACTGAGCGCTGGGTCTGGTTTGCAGGCAGCAGGATCCCAAAAATTCAGGAAATTATCTTTAAGGCCTTGATCAATGCTGGTGGGAGTTTTTTGTCTCAAGGTAGTGGAGACTGGAGAACAGAGCAAATGCTATCAGGCAGCCAGGTTTGGAGGGGAAGGGATTCAGGGCAATGAAAGACACTCCTGGCTTAGAATGCTCTGAGCCTGCAAAGCAGTCCATCAGCTCCTGCAGGGCCATAGCAAGGTGCACTCTGCACCAACACCTTCCTCTAGGAGACCCTGAGAGCAGAAGCAGTTCAAGCTCTTGCCCCTGGGTGTTAAACTAGAAAATTGCTCCATGCAGCCCAAATCAGAGAGCTTTATAAGTGTGAAGGATTCTTGGGAAGACCCTAGGAGGGCTGTGGCTTCCTCCTCCTTTTCCTCTGCTGCCCCTTTCCAGTGCAGCAAGCATTCATGCAAGGGCTGCCACGTGCCACCTTCCTCCTTCCTTCCCCCATCAGCACTGCAGTTGTGTCCAACACTGTACCTTCCCGTAATAGCAGCTCTAACCAGCCCTGCAAATCAGCTCTGTAATTATGGGGCCCAGTGTGGAGAACAGGATGGATGCATTGGTCAGCAGCCACTTTCAGGGAAGCGTGCAGATACACCAAGGGGCCCCCGTGGGTGCTGGGAACAGTTTGTACCAAACCCCAGACTGTCCTAGCAGTTTGTCCTAGTGGAGATTGGTGCTTTTGCAGTCTCCAAATGTAGGAGAGCATCATCTCCCTCTGTCCCATTCTCCTCGGTAAAAGTTCTCAAAGTGCAATTGCAGCGATAACTGCACAGTGAAACTTGCAAAAAAAGATTGGAAAATAAAACAGCAGGCAAGGCTTTGGTTTCCCTCTCTGTCCTCTAAGACAGACATTTACACAAGTGTCCTGATAAAGGTCCAGGCCTGCTGCAGAGTATTGCTGTTGTGCCTGAGATCCCAAACTTTGTGTTTTTAGGCTTTTAGTCATCCATAAACAGAGCGATTACACACTCCTTCTGGATGGGCTCCCTCTTCTGCAGTGAAATTGTTTGTTACCATGGATATCGCTTTGTCTTGAGAGACACATAACCAAAATGAATTTAAACAGATGTTTGTGGGTCAGTATTTCCATAGGAGCAAATGCACAGCTTGAGGCTTCCTCGTATTATTTTACTTGTCCCTAATGCAAGGAGAATGAAGTACCCAGAGTTTCAGCTGGAGAGGTAATGGGTACCCCTTAATTGTAAGGAAAGACAAATAAATTCTGTAAATTATTTTACCCAAACCCAGAAAGGTAAAGGAACTTCTCTGATCTCAGCAGCCAGAAAGATCAGGTAGAAGTTTCTCTATTGTTTCTTCTTGACAATTTGAAACTATTTTTTCTTGCCAGTCCTAATCTTTTTTTTTTTTTTCAGAAGTGCCTTTCAGTCTGGGGTTTCCAAGATGTGTCATATTGCAGCTCATAAATGGACTTGTGTTCTAAATGAACAATAGTTGTTACTGTTTAATGCAGAGATTTGATAAAATTTGCTAATGACTGCTGCAGAAAATGGGCAGATCAAGTGAAGAGAAGTTTTCAGTTTCTACCCAGGAGCAAAACTCCCACTCCCTGACTTATGAATTTCATTAGGTGGAACTAATTAAAGGGATGTTTCTTATTACCAAGATGAGAAGCAGTCCAAGAGGAGTCCAGGGAGGTTTGTACTCCACAGCCCAACTGCTCTGCTTTTAAATCCTGCGAAAGCGTTGCGTCCTATTTAATTTGACATTCCTTGTGTTTGTTTCTCTCCGTGACTCATAGCACAACACTGGCAGCAGGCCTAGGAAGTAGGTTTTGGGATCTGGCGTGGAGACACTGGTGGATTGTATTCCAAGTGTTGTGCTTACATTGCACCACCAGCCATGAGAGCATCCAGCAAACTGTGTTCATGCTGCCCAGCAAGCTGGTGGCTGCAAAAATCAGATTCACAGCTGCAGTGGCTGGTCAAGGCAGGCTTGACTTAGCATTTGATTTGCCACATCTATTAGCCTAGCTTGTTTAATGTGAAGCAATTTTAGCCTGTGAATAAAAAAACTCTGCAAAAAATGCAGTCCTTCTAGCTGTTACACTCTGTTTTTAAGCAATAGGTTGATCCCTCCTAGCCTCTCACCCGTTCCCTGACAGCACTACAATCACCAGACCTGCACAAAAATAGGGTGATCAAGTAGTTGTTGATAAAAATTGCACAAAGGTTCTGATTTCACACACTGATGGGAAGTAAACACATTGATGACATTGATGGGGACTTGATGGTGAGGGGGGGTTATGGCAGGTGGCAGCAGCTCTGCCTCAGCTCTTCATTCTCTCTGGTAAAGCCCCAGACCTCAGATCTCTGCTCCCTCTGGCTTAAACTAATTAAAAGGCAAGGGCATCATGCTGCTCTTGTGGACTCTGAAAGTGAAAGCGCTAGGAATATGTCTGGAGAAAGACTGAGTAGCTTATCTAGCATTGCTCTACCTTTGGTCTTCTGCAGAATGAAATCTCACAGCAAAGCAAATAAAGGGCTTGGGAGGGTGCTTGAGCTTTGCACGGACATTTCACTACCAATAAAGCCAGCAAAGCACAAAATGCAGCTGGATGGTAGGCTATGTCAAACCACGCTTCTTTAACACAGCCACTCTCTGTGGGAGGACCAGAGTCAGGATTTAGGTTGTCTGTCTTTCTTTGCAGATTGCTTCTGAGAGAAGACAGATGACTTCTTGCAGCTCGGTGACAGGATAAGAGTAAGATCTGGGGAGTGCACAGTGAGAAGCAATCATTTACAAGCAGAAGAAATGAAAGCATCACGGAAAGATATTTGCCTGTGGTGCCTATCAGTTGTGGCAGTGGCTCCTTTTGTCACTGAAAATGCTGTGTGCGTGCTTGTGCGTGTTCTGCTGGACACAGAGCTAAGACCTCAACTGAATTAAATTTAGTTTAGTTTCGTAAATTTATGGGGAATTTACAAAGTGGCAGGTCAAGGATGAGATGCAACATTCAGGCTGCCTTATGAAGAGCTGAACAGTGGCATTAATTTTGAGTGATTCTGGATTGATCTTTTTAAATATTAACCAGAATTCTGCTAAGCAATGGAGCAAAACAAAAACTATTCCCTACTGCCTTCCTTGGGACTTTTTAAAAAGAAAATAGTTTCTCAAAAGCTGTCCTGGCCTTCAGAATGACCATCCTAAGATTATCAGGAACAGTACAAATCCATCTTTTCTTCTACTGTGCAGCACCCAGGGCCAAGAAGAAACAGGAGTGTGCTTGGGAATCCAAGGCAGCATATACTGATTTTCTCAGGTGTTCCTAGAAATGTTTATTTGCATTTAATTTTGTTCTCAGGCACTTAGGAGAAAAATTCAGAGAACAATAAATTCTCCCTGAACTGTAATATCTTTTTTTCTTTTTAGCATGCAGTAGGTATAGAAGAGCAGAGTGTTATTTGCTATTTTGAACTCACACCAGGGCTCCTGTACTCTTCCACAACTACAGGACTCCTTTATTTAGAGTTACACAGTGAAACGTCTCTCTTAGGCTGCATACATACTGGGATACACGAACAAAAGTTAAATTAATCAAACCATTAATGCATTATTTAGGTTCTGAGGTTTTTATGGTTATTGTTGCATCTTGGAAACAAAGAAAGCCAGCACCATACCATCAGCCAGCTGGAGATGGGCCAGCACCTGGATACACACACATGCACACACTCTCACACTGTTTCCTTCTTCTTTTAAATTCTTCCACAGTATGTTTTTCAAGGCTCCCTGTACAGCTGTCTGTCTTCCCTTTTGGAGAGAGGAAATGGAAAAAGGAGCCACGACTGAGGCTGTCAGAAGCAGTTGCAGAGCAGCCACAGTGCAAGAAAACAAGAGCCAGGAATGGCTTCATCTGGTGTCAGAGTGACAGATCTTTCTTATCCAGGGGAGAGAGGATGGAAAACAGCAGATCATTGGAGGCTTCCTCTAAGTTTGTATTTTGATATATATTACATGTTTCAAAGACAAGTGTGGTGAAAGGGCAATCTTCTTGTAACTCTTTGGGTTGTAGGGCAGGTTCAGCTCTGCAGATGTTGTTACTTTGATTTTCGTGCAGTCCAGATCAGTTTAGTGCTGGTGAAACATTGTTTTGTCCATGAAAAGCGATCTCCGTCTCCAGCCTGGGCTGTCAGCTCTTCAGTGTGCACTCTTTCTCTGCAGTAAATGTTCTTCTCCAAGGCTGTAATTTTCTGTGAGGGGAAGCATTAGATAGAGGTCTGATTTATCAATTATCCTGATAAAAATTATGTGGCTTCCCATGGTAAATTGATATTGTTTTTAGAATGACATTTTGCTACTCACTGAAATAATAAACACATTACAACAATGATTTCAATTTTTTTTTAACCTTGTGCACATGAAATCAATGAGTTATCCAAGTGAGTGAAATTACTTATCTTCTTTCTTAGTCTTCCCTCCTCAAGCACTGCTTCTCCCCCAGGGAAAGGTGGTGTGTCAGCAGGATGCACATTAAAAATGTAAGTGCACTTTCTTCCTGAAATCTTGCAACACGCCAGAAATATCCAAATGGAATAACCTGACTGTGGGGTTCACAGCTGCAACCTGTCAAAACATCAACCTAAATCCAGCATTGGCCACTTGACTATGAGAAACATATCCTGATAATAACTTTTGCTTCCCTGCTGAATAGTGTGTTTTAGAAGTGTATCTGTGAGACCATCTAATGCCCCATGCACCATTTCCCCCCACCTCAGCTCTGGATGGCTACACCAGAGGAACAATAATTAGAATTTCCTCAGCTAGAAGACCCATCCATCTGCAGTCTTGCTGCTCCATCTTAAATAATGCACACGTCCTTATGTGTGTGTGATTTCTGCATGAGAACAGGATCTATAATAGCTGAGCAGTAAGCTCTTAAGGAGCTCTGCCTCACCTGAAGGTATAATCCTTTATTTGTAACAGCCCAACTAGTTGCCACTGGAAAGGATTATGGCTCCAAGACAGAAATGGACAGAACCTGTGGAACATAAGAGGCTAAGAGGTGGATTTTTTCCCACACATTAAAATATCTCTAGACATTAAAAACAAAGGAGGCACTTGGGTGTGCTTTGCCTGCAGAAATGCTCCTGAGAAAGTTTGCTCCTGGTATGACTTGCTAATGTCTGCCTGTGATTTACTTTACTGCTGCAGAGAAATGGATAAACTATACAAATCGTGATACAGGGGGAAATCTTAAATAACAAAAAGTACCCATGTTTTAATCCTGGGGAAGTGACAATGATGAATGTTACCTGACATGATTTTACCAGTATAACAGAATGGGGGTGTTTCCACTACAATCAAAACAGACGAAACAGCAAAGACTCAAGATCTGACCTGAATTCAGCACTAGGCAGTGCTGCATGTCCCCTGCTGAGCCCTGCTGAAAGGCCCAGGCTTGCCCAAGGAGGGGCTGAGGTGTGCCCAGTGGCAGAGAAGCCACCACGTGTCTCCCCACCCAGCCCTTGTGTGAGGTGCAAACCTGCAGACCCAGCCCTGCAGCACTGTACAGGCAATTCCTGATTGTCCCAGGGACCACTGAATATCTGTTGGTTTTGCAGGAAATTGTAGCCTGGCCTCACTCACATCACAGATTGTAAGTACAGGCTTGTTTGTACTCATGGCCTGACTCTGTCCTTGCAGTTTGTGCCTGAAGGGTTGGGGTAGAAATAGGATAGGGGGAGATTGCTTGCTAGGACAGGCACCAAAAATAAAAGGCATCTGAGCAACAAGTGGAGTCACACAAATGCAGCCTGTGGTTGGCACTTTTATGTGATCTTTTCCTCTTCAGGACAGTTGTGGGAGGCTGTCAATATCCAGCCTGTGCAATTGTAACTGTGGAAATGAGGGGTCCCTGTTCCTGTGCTTGGCACCTGTGGTAAGCACAGGATGCTGGCGTTCTCATGGATGGATTTGCTGCTGGGCTCTGCCTTCCAGCAGCTTAGAGGAGGGAAAAGAGAAGCTTGATGCTTTGAGGTTGGTGCTGCTTGTGTGGCACAAGTGAAGGCACTACATAAGGGCAGGAGACATTGTCCTAATTTGGAATTGCAATACAGGGCTATTCTGTCTCTCTTCATCCTTGCTCCATCATGGCTTGCACAGAAATCCCAGTGTGCCCATGGCAATGAGGGATGGGACATGGCCTGTTCTAAAAAGTGCAGTGAAACGTCATCACAAGGCCTGAATTGCCCCAAAATGCTCAAGACTGGACAAGCTTCTGCCCAGAGCTCCTCCCATGTGACTGTACAAAGGGCACACAAAAATTTGCCTGTGCCTCTCTCACTGGGAATGCAACTTGTTGCTGTGAACAGCACTGCCAGATTAGGGGTGAAATGTAGCCTCTGCTGCTTTTCATGGCAGGGTGGTTTCACTTACAGCACTGGGACCGGGATGGCCTGGGCATACCGGGAATGTGCCGCACCATGAATGCCATGGGGTGGGTGATAAAGCAAATCAAGCCCTTCCCTCCAAATGTCAAAGCCCAAATTCTGCCTGGAGCTGCTTCATGCTTGTGAAATTAATTTCACCAATCCGAGCTGACTCCAGATTAGTTTCCGGTTACGGAGTCGAGTGCGAAGCCAATCAAGCCAGAAGGGTGACCCGGCCCTCTGCCCGCTAACTCTGAGCCTGGAAGATGATACTACCGAGTGGTGGCTATTTACAGGAGGTTGTGACTTTGTACAACACCTGTAAAGTCCCCTGAAGCTTGGGAGTGAGGACGGGGAGGTTTTGCTCCACGAGTAACTCCTCAGCTCAGCAGAACAGGCCAGGCAGTAAAATAATGCTAAATGAAAAATTACAGGGTGAATTTGGCCTCATAATCACACACAGATAATTTGGTGCTTAAACAGAGTCAGCTGAATATAAACAAGTCTACAATGTGCCTCATTAATTGGAGCTATTTTTCTAGCAAGCCCCATGGAAATATGAAGTGGCTTCACTCTGCAATTTGCGATAGAGTTTGCTATTAAAGGCGCTCGCTTTAATTGTGGCAATGTGTCTCGTTTTGGAAGCTTTCACAGCCACCATGTAAAAATAGCAGGAGATGGCAGAAGCCAGTTCCTTGGCACAGATGTCCTGCTCCATTTGCTGCATGCTCTCAGAGCAGACAGGTGTGCTGGGTGAACCTGAGCTGCAAAGCACAGCAATGCTGATGGCAGTGAGAGGCATCTGGGGACAAGTGGCTTTTCTCTTCCAGTGGCACCACACAGGGTAGGATGCCACAGGTTTGGCTGTCCGAACAGCCTGACCTTCATCCAGCTTTGGCTTTCTATCCATGATCACAGTGACAGACCATACATCTTCACACAGATATAGTGCCTAATGTTGATCATATCTGACTGTTTCATGCTCTGATCCCACGACCTGCCAAAGATGAGATCATTCTGGGCTGCCACATATCAAACTCTCACATCAGCCTCTTGTTGACTTTGGCCATATGTTGTCAGAGCAATGAAACAAGAACATTTCTAACCTTGACATGCCAGGGCTTAAGATACCAACGTAAAACATTTTTCCCTAATTGGGGTTATAAAGCCTTCTCTTTAAATGTGTGGTTTATTTTAATCTGTGTGCTTTAGGTTGAACAGAAACCTGAAAGTGAAGGCCAAAGCTGATTAGGACCCAGGTGAGCGTGCCAAGCCCAGAGCTCTTTGTTTCAATGGCAGAATACAGCCGCTGCATCCGCAGCCATAGAAGTCTTTTGCCTGCCACCACAAAAACTGACTATTTGACTGGTTTGGTTTGTCAATCACACTGCACAGATCTGGGCTTTCAGCAGGCTGAATCTGACCAAAAAGGGATCATCCAATCTGTTTGAAGAGCTCTGGACTTGCTGCTGGTAGGTGACATGTGGCCAAAAAGAATTAATGGTAACATGGTCTTGGGAGGAAGAAAATAGTTATCAAATATTTATCCAGCACCTCTTTCATCTTTGCAGCCACTGCTAGTGGTGCACAATCACAGGGCCGTGCCTGAGGCAGCTTCTGGTTATTATGGAGATGGTGAAGTTGTGGCTTTGCTTGCTGCCATGAGGAGGACAGGTCTCATTCACAGGGGAAGCAGCAGTGCAGAGCTGTCTGAAGCAGAAGGAGCCCAGAATTCTTATCTTCTTACAAGCAGACTTCAGGGGTGACCCACGAACTCGGTGCCACGTGCAGCAGGGATCTTCCCCAGCCCATTGTCTGGTTCTGCCTCAGTGGGACAGACTCGCCTCTCCACCAAGACCTTCTGACTCCTGTCTGTGCACACATGAGCAGCCCTTCTTGGAGGATGTCAGAGCAATTTCACAGTGCCTGTTTTTCAGGGGCACGTACTGTGATGACACGTGTCACCCAGTGTCATCTGTGGCTGAAAAAATATAGCATTCAGGAGTAAACACTTGGCAGAAACAACAGCACAGGCTCAAATTTAGACAGCAATAATTTATGCTGTGCAGACCCTGCCTTGCTGGAAGGGGGCACGCTCTCTGGAAGGCAGGCAGGAAAATGTGTTGCTAATTTTACTAGACAACTTCTGCCCTCCCCTCCTTTTCCTTTTGTAGTTGCCAACCTTCCTGGTTATTCTTAAAATAGAAACATCTGACGCCTTGTTTAACTTATTCTGGGGCCTGCAGGGAGGAGGAGGAGGGGATAAATCCCCTCTGGGCGCTGCGTCGTCAGACTCCTCTCTTCTGGGGATTGCATCCCGGTTTGCCACCTGCTGCCAGTTTCACACTTTCTCCCGCTCTCCTTTTCCTGCCCCAACTTCGCGATGGTTTGGGCACTCCCTGGCCATTGTCCCTCTGTCCCACATCACTCTGTGACTCCTCTTGTGTGGCAGGGGGCTGTGCAGGTGTGATGTAGGTGACAACTGGCACACAACGGGGCACTGGTCTGTGCCAGGCAGGCAGGGCACCTACTCCTTCGGCAGGGAGGGAAGCTGGAAATGGAGAAGGGGTATTTCAGTGTGCTTAAACTGAGCTCTCCTTGAATTTCAATGAGCCCATTATTGTTGCCTGCTTGCTGGTCGTTAATCCCTCCATGTGGTATTAGTGTGCTAGTGAGCATGCTGAGCTAGCTGTGAGAGGGGCAGACTGTGCCTCCAAACAGTTTGAGGGCTTCCCAATCCTCACACGATGATCCCTGTGTAAGATTGCAGTTCTCCTTATTTCTCCCTCCCATGGGGGATTGCCTTTCCCCCGACCACAGATGAGAAATCCAGTTTGCACTGTAGGGTTTTTTCTGAGAGAAATACATGGAAAAAACCTGCGGGAAACTTCATGAAACATCCCCGTGAGGCAGATTTTTTTGCCCCTTTCTCTGGTGAAGATGCAGACAGTACCCAGAGGCAGTGGAGCCCTCGGTGGTGAAGAGCCTGTGCTCTTTGTGGGCCCAAAGCAGCAGAGCCCCCCTCCCCAGAGGAGGCAGGAGTACCCCTGAGCACAGAGAAGGGGCTCCAGCCATAGGACTGTGAGGCCATGCCCACCTTCCCTGTAATCACCTTGCAGCTGCCTCTGCCCCATCCCATCTGTCCTTGGGACAACCACAGGACAGTTCAGTTCTCCAGAGAGGATGCCCTGCTCCATTGTCATCTGGATGCCTTTTTTTTTTTTTTTTTTGGGGGGAAGGGGCTCTAATGCAGCCAGGATGTCATTGGGTAAATTCCATCCAAGCCATGTCTTACAAAATTATCTACTCCTTGTTTCCCTGCCAGCTTGAAACTTTTCTCATCTTTGAAAAGCTTCAATTACAAGGCAATGAGAAATGTAATGGAGCATGGAAAACACCAGTGACAAAAACGTTCAGATAAAAAATAAGAAAACTTTCCTGGGAGAAACCTTTTGAACCCTGGAGGTGTAAAAAATTTCTCTCCTTCACTTCTCTCTCTTTTTATTGTTTAACAAGCAGTCCCCACCCTCATGTTTGGTCTCAAGCTGCTCAGACCTTGGAAATGTGTATGTTGAGTGTCTGTTTTCACTTTGTGTATGTTGAGCCTCTGTTTTCTCATGGCTTTGCAATGGAACAAGATACAAATGTTAAGGTCCAATGCAATACACAAATTAATATTAATGTACAAATATTAATGGTGCCTCCATTTGGCTAAGGACAACGTCAGTTTTGCAAGAAGAAAGCAGGATCTCTACAATCTCAGGAATGTTTGTGCATTGTGATGGAGACACATAGAGCACTTATATGTGCTAAAGCTGAAATGGCCAACATGCTTCCAACTATTTAAAAACCAAAGTAACATTAGAAATTTCTATTTAGATAGATGTGACAATGGCAGAGGCATGTGAGAGGCCCATCCTAGCTTTCCTCCATAGTTTGGCCATCTGGCACCTGAGACTAGGAAGTTTAAATTGGATTTTAATAATACATTGCACTGTCTGATACCAAAGGAAACTCACTCTACTTACATCTTGAAAAGTGCAGCCTGTGCTGAATCCCAAAGCATGGAGGAAATCTGCTGTTTCTTTTCAAAAGGGTGTAGAGCACTTTGCTATAAAGGAAAAAAACCAACCCCACAATAAAAGTAAGTGCCTTGAGCTTGTCATTTCTGTTTTACAAAGGAAGTGGCAATTGGATGACAGGTGTGTAAATTCCCCAGCAATACTGCTGAGCACAAAGCACACACTGATTTGAGTCTGTTCTTGGAAATCCTTTCCCTACCCGCCTCCTAGAAGGAAATGATCACACTAAACCCATCATTTCCTCATGGGCTCTGAAAGGTTGGGGTTTCTCTCCTTGTTTGTTTCTCCAGAGAAACTGAAAGGTTTGGAGATCGAAAACCTAATGATGGCTTTTAAAGCAAACTGACTTAAAATTAGAGATGGAAGAGATGAATGATGGCAGTTAGCAAGGTTTGATACTCCTTCCAAACTCGGTATTCCAGCTTTAAACAGCTGTAAATCATTTCCCCCTCTAACCTAGGCAAAGCATTATCCCCCAGTGCAGCTTGCATGGCTCCCTTTAACTCCTTCCTGCTATCATCTGTGTAAAGGCTTCAGTTCCTAAATTATTAATCACATGTGCTCTTCAACTAGCTACCATGTGATTTTCACCTTCCAAACTGGAACCAGCTCCATTTTTTCCTTCAGGATGAAAAATATGTTTTGATGCAGGCATGTGGGTTTCTCTGCATCTTTCATAATGTGCTTACTAAAGAAGGCTACAAAAATGGTTCTGACCATCTCTGCCCACCTGTGTCCTCTGCACTTGTAGCAGCTTGAATTGCAAAGACCACAATGATTCACATTATTTTTAGGAAGTCTCACCAGAGCTCCCTGCAAGGGCAAGAGCTCTACCTGGGCACCTCATGTGACAAGTGATCCTCAAAGTGTTTTGGGACGAGGGGTACCTGGTCTGAAGTCAGAAAACATATCTACCTAACAGGAGGGACGGAGGAGGATGGGCTCAGAGACAAGGGCCATGTTGTCTGAGCACAGAGGTGGCTGCAGGTGACCATTCCCAACCCAGATGTAGAGCCAACCCCATCTTCACTGGCCTGCCGGCACTGCCCTGGGTGTGTGCTGAGAAGTGGTGAAATGCAGCGATTAGCTGCACAATAAAAACCTTGTCATGGGGAAAATCACTGCCCAGCAGGTCTGCAGCTGACTTGGAGAGACATCAACCCTTGTTTTATCCCTGCCTGGGGAGCCTCACCCTACTCTGCATTGTGAGATTTGGCATCACCAAACTCTGGTGGTGCATCTGGTCTGTAGTTGAACCAGCCAGCCTTCTTGCTGCCAGGGAGGAACTTCGGAGTCACAGCTCTATGGGACATTACAATCCTGCCCAACTTTACATGCTGGGGGAGGTGAACCAATTATCTGCTCCCCTGGAGGTTGCCCACTGCTTTTCTATGTCCTGCTGACAGCCCTCTTCTCCATCAGCAGTTATCTTCCTGAGCTGGTCTATCTGCTATCTATGGAGCACACAGCTGCAGCAGGCTGCATCTGCAGCACATCTGAAGGCAGGGATGGAGAGCTTCTACCACATTTCTAAGACTGGCATTCTGGTTCCCTTGAATCCAGACTGTGGCTTCATGCAGTGACCTCTCTGAAACTCTGCCTTTCCCAGGACGTGCACCTGCTCTGCAGGGGAAGGATCTCTGGTCCATCTTCTGCACGAGGGCAACATCATTCCTGGCAGGTGTCTGCCCCCCTGTCATCGGTGGGGACCTTCTGTGATGGAGAAACCACAGCTTTCTTGGTCTTCTCCAGTGTTTCCTTATATTCACTTTTAAAACCTTCTATTCCCTTTGGTCTGATTTCTCAATGTTACCATTAAGTAATTTCCTACTAGACCCAACCACCCTTCTCTGAGTGCCCTTTTGGCCCATCCATCCTACAGCTTGTCTCTGTAGTACCCTTGCTCACATTGTGCAGTTCAGTCCCACTGATGGCTTTGAGAGAAAACCATCCAGTGGAGCAGTGC
Organism: Fringilla coelebs; assembly: GCF_963513975.1. Lineage (NCBI taxonomy): Eukaryota > Metazoa > Chordata > Aves > Passeriformes > Fringillidae > Fringilla > Fringilla coelebs. The sequence goes on along the minus strand of NC_140029.1, from coordinate 61,696,504 downwards.
AGAATTACCTTCTGTTTCCACACTGGGACACGTGTTCGTACATCCAGTACAAGATTTACCTTTTTTACAGCAAGAAGATATTCTTGAGTTGTGTTCAGCCTGTAGCCCACTTCCCCAAAACTCCTGCTGACCTGATAATTCCCTGGTGGGTTTGTGCAAAGGCGTTTTTGCTGTGTAATGCAGAATTTTGTATTTGACCAGTTAAATGTGAGCCAGGATATTTTTTATATTGTTACTTCTAAAAAATTCTTTGTCTATGCATTAACCTAAATGCAACCTCTTCTAGCTTCACATGTCACTAGCAAAAATCCCTTCTTTTCTGTTCCCAGATTGTTACTGAAAATGTGAAGTGCCATCAGACTTGGAATACACCACAGACCACTGCCTGAGCATCCCCCAGCCTGGGAGATGAGACTATGGCACTGAGAACTGCTCTCCAGCTATGATTTCCCAGACACTTTTACAACCATCCCAAATAATTTCATCTACGCAATACTTTCCCAAATGTGGAAAGTTAAGATATATGACATTTACTGTTTCTCTCACTAACTTGTAATGAAAAAACCATTAAGATTGATATGACAGAACTCAATACAATTAGATCTGTTTGATGCATGCTGGCTGCTAATAATCTTCTTTTTTTCTCCCAAGTACTTACAAAATTGTGTGTGATTTGTTCCAGGAGGGTTTATGGAAGTGACATTGGGCAGCTGTTAGCTACCAGAGTTAATGCTGTAGTCCTGAAGTCCATGGTACCCTGCCTCTGCCAGGAGGCGAAACCAATGTTTTAGGTCTTGGATATTTTGAATTTTCTGTCCATCGCAAAATAATAGGACCTTTGATATTTAATTAAAGCAACTATCTTCCCTATCCATGCAGAAATGTGCCAGAAGTATTTTGCAGGCAGAGTAGAAAAGTTCAACAGGAAATGCTAGAGCAGCCCTGGAAGCTGTGGCAAAGCTGAGCTCACCTCCTGCTTAGGTGGAACTAAACCCTGGCTTGCTTACAGTGGGGCTCCTTGGAGTCACATGCAAGAGCAGTAGGATGCCAGGCTTCTTGGAAGGCAAACAGGGGCTTGTTGGGTCTCTGGGGCTAGGCAGCTTCTGAAAGGTTCTGTGCAGTCTGATGGGTTCTGGGTGTCCAGGGACATGGGTCTGGGGTCAGGCTCAGACCTTTGCTTGCCTACCTTGCACACAGTTGTCATGTACTTCTAAGGGACTGCAGCTGTTCACCAAAAAAGGAGAGCAGATGTGAGCCTTGAGAGAGGAAAAAACCCTTCATGTCTGAATAAACATTGCCAGTGGAGAATCCATGGGTCTTCTCAAGTGTGTAGCCAAGGAGAAATCTCACAGCTGCCTCCAGCACAGCTGGATGCACTGAGGGGCACCCCAATTCCACCCCAACTGCTTGGACTGGGAAAAAATAGTCCTCCCATAAGTATGCCTCCACTATTTCCCTTTTTGCTGACCTAAGAATGTGTTTCAGGTCCTTAAATCCAGGAAATACCCTGGATGAGTAAATTGCTCCCCAGCTCCCATGAGCATGTTGCTGCTTCTACAGCGCTCACAAACACCTGGTGTGGTTCAGCATTTCATTCCTGATGTTTTCCCACACCAAGCCTAGACACACTTATTTTTTTTTTTAATTTTGTTCTATGGCATGGTGTGTTTGTTCCTATATATTTTTCTGTGAGGACCACTGCATCAACACCATGAAAGAGTCTGTGCAATCCGTCCATGGCAGGTGCCTTCAGCTGCAGCTGAAACTATGTAAAGCATCCAAAAATAAGTAAAACTTCCAAGTTCCAGGGCAAATCTAGTTTATTGGGATTTATTAAAGCCATGAAAGAGGAGCAGGCTGGCTGGAGCTGAACCCCCACCCAACTCCTGTCTCGTGGCAGGATGCACTGAGCTCTGCCCTTCCCACGGGAGCACAAGGGGAGCTGCCTCCTGCAGTGGGAGCCCTGTGGCTGGGGATTTCAGAGGAAGAGCTGGTTTCTGCTGTGCCAGATGCCAGGTTCTGATGAGCCAGGCAACGTCCTCAGCAAGCACCTTCTGGTTAGGATCAGGGGGATGTGGAGAGATCAGGCCTGAACTATGAAAACAGTTCTGTTCTCAGGTCAGAGTTCCACTGCACCAGCACGTAGGAGTGCTCATTCCCTTTAAACAGAGCAGGTTTTTATCAAATTAAAAAAAAAAATTACAAAAAGGAAAAGGAGAGAGCAAAAGAAAGGCAAGTGAGGCACTGTTTTGCTTCTCTGATTGCTTAAACCACCCAATCTGAAGCCAAGCTGCTGAATTTCCAAACACTCTCTATAGGTAATTTCCCTTCCCCTTCTCACATCCTCAAGAAAATTCTGATTTTCATAACCACTGTATTTAGGGGTTTTCTTTCTCTGGCTATAATTTTTTTTTTACCATGTAAGATATTTTAGATCAGACTTATAAAAAACACTAAGGAATATGCCTGTGTTCATCCAAAAGTTATTATTCTTATGAGATAATTTGACTAATGAAAGTTTAATTGTATTTCAGAGAACTGTGTGCCATTGTGGTGTATTATTTTTGTACCTCATAGCTTGTACTATTAAGAAATTGTAGCTGATGCAGAGCGATATGGGAGGATGCCAGCTGGATTCAGACAATTTAATCAGATTACTTTAGCTTTGAAATTTCTTCATTGGTTAATCATAACATTTCCTATTAATTTTAGGGCATTCCTGCTTTTAAGGTCTCTAACAGCATTATCTTGAAACCTCAGGAATTATTTGAGAAAGAAGAGATATTTCATGTTCTCTTTCTTACTCTGTTTTCCTCTAGTAATTTTTTTCGGACATTTCAGCTTGTGTAACATCGGGATGGGTGTTGAATAGTTTCGGAAAGTATGTGAGTGCACTTTGTTTTGTAGGCTGTAGTCCACATATCCAAAAGCTCCTGCCTTTACAGATTTGAAAGTCTTATCTCCATTTTCATATGCAGTCCTTGCTACAGTTTTGAAACTTGGGAGTTACTTGTTTGAATAAAAGATGTGCAGCTGCAAAAGCCTGCAGAACAACAGTCACAAATTCAGTTTTCCCCTCACTTTGATACACTGAGGTGGATCATTACAGCCACTGGGTGAGCAACTTGAGTGGAAGAAAAACACTGACTTCTAATGCTGAATACCACGAGCAGAAAGAGGAATAAATAACTGCAGCCCACCTGACTTCACACTGCATGGAAAAAATGCTCACCAGAAGGACACCAGACAGCAGAGCCTCTGCCTAGCAGGTAATTGTGATTCCAGCAGGAGATGTCTTCAAGGCAAGATGAAATGGACTCTCCTGAAGCACAGTGTTGGCAGCGTGGTGGCACTGGAGGAAGGTGAGGGTCTGAGGGCCCCAGCCTGGTGTTGATGATCTGCTTCCCTTCCCAGCACCTCTGCCTGGCCTTCAGCCTCTCCTGTTCCCAGGGGACCCAGGGGCAGCAGGCTGGCAGGGCGCCCGCTGCATTTCGCAGGAAGGAGCTGGGGCCAAGACAAGCACCTAACAAACTCAAAATCAACCCTGCTGTGGGCAGGGGACAGACGGATGCGCCAAATAAGGACAGCCAGGGTCTGATATCTGAGGGTCTGCGCTTATCTGAGCCTGCTTGCTCACTTCTTATCGAGTGGGGATGGATCTGGTGCCTGTGCTGCTGCCGGTCCCGGCTGGCTTTTTTCAGCTTCTCATTACAGAAAAAAGGGAACTTCTGCTCTGTTTAAAGAGCAGGGGTGGGAAGAAAACCCCACTGACAGCATATGACTTGTGACAGCACTAACACATTCATTGTGAAAGTGATGGGCAGCTAATGATGTCAGAGTAGGAAAAAACCCAAAGCGTGTTGGTTTTCTTCTTTCTCTCAAAAGCTCTGGCCTGAGAAGGGGCTGCAGAAACCATCACTGCCTGGGAAATCAGAGCAGTATTAAAAAAAATAAAAAAGAGTTGGGGAAAAAGGAGGATATATAAGTAGTGCCAGCTGGATGTGAAATCAATCTGGCATTTCAAAATAATGAAAATATTTCTTTCCCATTCATTTGGTCTGGCATGTAACATCAGTGCTGTTGCCACACTGTTATACAGAGTTAGCATGCCAGAAAAGAGACACCAGCAGAGACCCAGTTGCTGCTCAGCCCCCCCAGAACAGGACACTACTGTGGGACAGTGCTGCAGATACAGCACCACAGGGAAGGATGCTCCAAGCAGGAACACTCCCCAGATCCAGGGCTGCAGATGGAAGGAGGTCCTCAGAAAAGAAAAAAAAAACCTTTACAATTTGCAGGAGCAGCCACTGAAAAAGGGGAGGGGCGGCTGCAGCTGAGATAGAAGGATGGCAATGGCACAAGCTTTTCTATGTAAAACCTTGCATTATTTGAGTCAGGCCTAGTTCATTCAGTAGGCATTTTAGGTCTGAACTTCCTATACAGAGAAGATGAGAAAAAAAATCTCCCCAAAAAGTACAGCACAGCCTTGTGTCAGGCCCTGTTGGCTGTTCTGAGCATCCCAATTTGCAACAAGAGGATTTGACTTCTTCAGTCTTCTCTAGCTGACCCTTGTTCCAGCCTCCAACTCTCTGGGAGTAATGCTGCCACTGGTAAGTGCTGTCAAAACAACAAAGAAAAGCAACTTTCACTTCCCTGTCCTATGGACACACCTGCTCCCCTTTTCTTCAGGCAAGTCTGGGAGCTGTAGGAATAAAGAGCCATTCCAGTGAAGGATGCACCTTGTTGAGCAAGTAAACCTGGAAGTGTCAAGCAGGGAAATACATTCCACTTTGCTTTAATGCCTGCTCTGGGGCTGCTCTGTGGTTAAGATGAGCCAGAGATGCTGGAGAACCAGAAAAGCCAGAAATCTGGGGGAGCACAGGGTTCCTGTGCCAGGACAGGGGTCACAGAGCTGTGCAGGAGGAGGTGGCACCTCCCCATCTGGGGAGAGGCTGCGTGCTCAGCCTCCCAGACCCTCCCTCCACCCCTGGGCTGGGGCTGGCATGGTCACTGCCTTTGTAAGACAAGACATGCCAAAAGCTGTGGTGTGTCACATTCCAGTTTTCAACTGCAATGGGCTTTGCAAGGGAAGACTTCAGACCTACCTGGGCAAGCAACAGAGGGACACTGGTGAAGAAGAAGGACCAAAAACAAATTGGGAAAAGCAAAGGAGTCTCCATGGGCTGATTTAAAAAGGAAGCTGCTGTAAATCAAGCTGAGTTAGACCCTGCAAGCACAGCAAGAAACAAAGTTCTTTCTGTGGTGTAAACAGAAAGAAGAGGCGAGCAATGTGGCAGTGATGAAAGAGGCAGGAGATGTTTAAATAGTGCATCAAGTTAAAAACACACCATCATTCAGTTTTCTATAAGCAGATGTTAAATACTTGGGGTAAAACCAGGGAAGCTCTTAGGAATTAGGGACTGAAAATTCTAGGGGTGACACCACGGGTGAAAACAAAGCCAGTCAGTGCACCTTACCACAGAGGTAAGATCATCTCCCTGCCAGAAACCCTAAAGCCTCATTCACTAGTTTGCAAGAAATCTCTAATTGAATGTTAACTACTTTTTCTTTAAGCCTATTCAGTCAGAGGTGCTAACACAGATTTAGAAAATGGGAAATTATTCCTAGCCAGTTGGTCACTGTGGCCTGGATGTTAGGAAAGGCCCAGAACAAAATTTGAAGGGGAAATAAAAATTAAGAGGGTGTTCAGGGTGAAAAAACCCTCCACCATGAAATTCAGACTAGGTTTAGCAGAGGTAGCTCAAGCCAGACTGGTCTGAATGATAAACAATAGATGGGGAGATAATTGGTAATGATAATTCATTTCCTACACAGGAGAGATTAAACAGATCCAATACAGCTGAATTTCGAGAGATGACTTTGATTTGTAGATAGCTGGACAATTATCAGGGGAGCTAAAGAAGACAGGTTAGTGTAAGAATGATGAGATAGGTAAAGGTATGGCTCACAGTGAGAAACAGCTTTTGTGGTTTAGGGGAGCATCAAGCTGGAGGGAACCTGACAGTGGCATTCCTTACACATTGGTCCTGGATTTGCTTTTCTGCAAGACTCACAGGACTGCTTTTGGCATGAACAAGTGGGAGCACCCTGGTGAGCCCTTCTTTATTGCACTGTCATGACAGAGCAGGATGAAGAACTGTCAGAGTTTACAGAGCAGGTTAGTATGGGCAGGATGAGACAGGGCAGCACAGAACTGCAAAGTGATGCACAAAGGACATTTTGTGCTGTGCTCTGGGAAATTTGTCCATTGAAAGGCATCTGGCCCAGACAGACCTGAGCACTGGACTTGACTGTGGAGAACAAACTCAAGAACAAACTCAAGAACAAACTCTGTGGAAATGCAAAGCAGACCTAATAGATACAAAAGCCAGCATGGAAGAAGGACAAAATCAGCCCTAATGAACATGCTGGCAAACCTTGACTTACACAACTCACTTTCCTGAGAGAGATATACTGAAAAGAAGTGCAGATAAGGATATAAAACCAGGCTAGTGGGAGAAAAAATACCTAATTGATGAAAGGTAAATAAAATATTTGGTCTGTTTTCCTTAGCAAAACTGGGGCTGTGAATAGTTATGGTTGTTGTCTATGGAAATAATGCAGGTAACCCCAAAGGAGGGATACAAATTATTTAAGCTGGGTAGATGGTCAACACGAAAGCAAATGTGTCTGAAGTGTCTGCTGTTAGCTAAGGCTGGAAATGAGAGGATGTCTCCAGCCTGAGAGCAGTGAGGCTCTGGGACAGCCTTAGCCTTCAGACAGAAGCAAATGCCCAGTTGTCATGAAGATGGATTTTGAGGAGGGCGAGAAGGAACTGTAAGCAGGCGGGCAAGACTTGAAGTTATACATTTAATTCCCACCCTCTCTTCTTCTGTTTGAGTAGCCAGCAATCCCTTGATGAGCCTCACAGCGGACTCTGTTTGCTCTGTGCTATATCAATGTTTATCTCATTCGCAGCAGAAAATGCAAAGCTGGGAAATGGGAATTTCAGTCGGAGTGAGAGCACTGCGGTGCCCTCACTCACGAGCTTTGAAGGGCAGAACTGCCTCTGGGCTCCAGCAGACTATTCTTCAGTCACCTTCCATTCATCTTTTGGAATGAGAGCTAAGTAACTCCTGGCCTGCTCCATAGTGGAGAGACTAGGCTCTCTACGAGGTAAAGACATTTCCTTTCTTCGCTTGAAACATCATGAACTTTCAGACTTGGCAAGGCTCTTTTGCGTTCGATCTAATAATAAACCCAAACCATCCATTGCACAAAAGTAATGAGTCTGAACTTGCCTGAACTTGCCTCAGGGAGCTGAGATCCAAAGCTCTGTCATTCCCTCAAAAGCCTTTCTCCTTTTTGCAAGGACAGGATGTTGTTGTGACAAGGCATCCTTGCTGTTTGCTCAGCCTCTCTCCCTCGTGATGAAATCCCTCTATAGCGACTCTGGAGGTCCTACTTCAGCTCTGATTTTTGGGCATACAAAGCACTGCCCAGCTAATCTCCGCTCTTTTCTATGAGTGATTTATGGAGGCTTGAAGGACATTGAGACTCAGCACATTCTCTGTTTTCCAAATGTTGGTGCAATGAGAGGGGCACTTTTCCTGCCAGTGGGAACCTGAAAGACCTGATGGACTTTTCTGGCAGGACTCAGCGTCACTGAAAGGGGCGCCAAGGCGCCTGCAGAGCGAGCGGAAGTACAAGTGTGTGTTAGCTTTGACTTCCACTGGGAATGACAGAAAAAATATTTTGACTTGATTTTACAGTTCAGTTTCTTGTTAGCACAAAGTGAATGCTCAGCCAGTGATCAGAAATGCCCTTGCTTAATTTGCATCGGTTCCTGTCCAGTTATTAGGCCCCATTGACGTGAGAAGAACAAACAAACAACCTCCACATTGAAGAGCGAGTGAAATACTTCTTCTTTTCTCATCAACTCTTTTGTTGTGGTACCAGTTCATTTTTAAAAAGAGAATGATTCTTGTGTCCTCATGAAGAGTTTGCTCTGGGAAGGGAGGAGGGCAGTCTGCAATGTTTGTTCTGGGTATCTAAATTTAAATTACTAACTTAAAGCACATAATCTCCCTAGGCTGCCTCTAAAAACCAGTGGAGAGGGAAGGGCTTCTCTAATGAGCAGTTCAAAGGCTCTTGCTTTAGTGAGCCATATTTTATTACCATGCCATACAGTGTTATAGGTGCTTAGGGTCTTATTTTGCCTTCATGAATGCATCTGCTCTCCAGTAGGATGTGAAAAGCAAAACCAAGAAGTTCTTTGTATATGTGGATTTGTTACCATATCTTCCTATATTTCATTATGCAAATCGCCAAATTACTAGAGCATGAGGGAATGAATCAGGTGATTTCTTTCCCCCCTGTATAAAACAAACATTCCACTCTGATGTGGGGTGTGAAGCTCAGCGATTTTTACTTGTGTGGGAATGGAGATTGCTGGTAGAATCCCTTATACTTGATTCTGGAAAGTGAATTTGGTCTCATACAGGCCTGATCCAAATCTCATGGCAATCAGGATGCCCACGGTTTAGCAACTGTTACACTAAATTATTCCCAAATCCATTTAGTCCTTCATCCTATTTAGTGCAGAGGAGATCACCAGCAGATGTTTTTGGTGAATGCTGGAATGGGTTTGCATTCTTTGCAGCTTGCATTTGGCAAGCTGGGACATTTGGTCACATCCTAATCCTCCACAGACAGCAGCCAGCTGAATCAGCTCTGACACATGGATGTTAGTTTCCCTTCTGCATGCTTTCTTAGCATTAACCATTAAAAATAAAAATTTTCTTACTGCCCATATAATAGGGAGAAACTGTAGCTACAATACCTTGCTTTTAGAAATGCAGTGTTCTTTTACCAAAATCAAAGAGAAAGGGTTCAGATGAAATGACTGAGAGTACTCAGAGAGCAGTTACCAGGTGAACACTATCAAATGGGAAAGATTTATTGAGCTGGCTCCCATGGGATATCCCTAGGCCTGGGTTCAGGCCTATTCAGAATTTTCATTAATAATTTGGATGAAAGGGTAGAGAGCCCTTTTGTTAGAGTTTCAGCTAAGAGCAAGAGACACCAGGGAGGAGGGGATTAGTGCTCGGGAGATCTCAGTAATTAGAGGAATGGTCTGGAAAGAAACAGGATGCAATTTAGAGAAGACAAGCACAAATCTGCACCTCTGTTGAAATAATCAGCTCCACAGGCACAAGGTGGGAGCGAGAGGCCAGATAAAGCTGTGCTGCAAAGGAGGCTCTGCTGGAGCAATGACTCAGCTGTGGAAGGAAGGAACATTGGGCTGGGTTGGACAGATGGGGATGTTGCACGTTGGATACGGGGGATAAGCCCTTCAGCTGGATCACTGGGACTGGTTTCTGGCATTCCACCTTGGGAAAGGCAAGACTGCAAGTCCCAAGGAGAGCAAGGCTCCAGAGAGGAGAGTGAAAGGCTTCGTATTTAGCCTAGGGTAAGCAAAGCTGAAAGGAGACACAATGCCAGTCTTCAAGAGCAGTCAGTCTGCCAAAAGGAGGAAGGTGGTGAGCTGTTCTGTGTCCAGAAATTATCCTCTGTGGTTTAGCCACGGTTTTCTGTGGTTAGAAAAAAACAGAGAGGGAGAGAGAAATTGAGATGGTAGATAAGTTGACTTTACTGCTTTACTTATGAAGTGCCTTGGGGCATAAAGCACATGATCAAACATAGTTGAGTTACTGTAGCTTAATGAGTTATTGCCTGCTGGCTGAACCATACTAATTAACCATGTGTGTGCTCAGCCTGCCTCAATTGCCAGATGAAATGGCCTCACTTAAATAGTTGGGTTTTATTTTGCAGGAGGCAGCCCAAATGCTTATGTAGCGTCAATGATCACAGCTCAGCTGATGGAGGGGTGACTTCTGGGGGATGGAAACTTGTTCTTTAGGGCACTGTTATATCAGGGAATAATAAAATGGGGCTGACAAGGGAGGAGGAGCAGAAAACAGACCTAAATGCATATGTTATTCACAGGCTTGTGTCAGTAGAAAGAGGTTCTATACAAGCGTATTGGAAATGTAATAGCACTGAATTTTATAAAAGATCTCAGCAGGTTTTTGTTTGGGAAGCCTTGTAATATGGTGATTTAAAAAATATACCATTAAGAACTCTATAGAGCACTGCAAACATTTCTCTTACAACTGCACATACACTTGCTTTAAGAGTATCTCTTTTTTTTAGTGTTTTCCAGTAAATTATTTTTTTGGCTCACACTCACACAGTCCTTTCCAATTGTTGCTCTGCCATCAGTGATGGCTGTTGCAGTTTCTGCATTCAATGAGCTGCCCTCTTCCTCTTACTCTGATAAGTAGTAGCTGTTGGAGTGGAGCCTTCCTGGTTCAGCTAAGTGTGCGGTGTGCTCCAGATTCCTGCTTCCTCTGCCTTCCTTGCCACCTTCCTCCCTGCCTTCCTCCTTTTTCTCCTTTGTGGCTGTTTTTCCACTGTTGTCACAGTTTGAATTATGTGGCTGAGGATGAACATTTGGATGTTGCAACCATTGGGAAGTTTTTTGTTCACAGCAGTGCTTCTGTCTGTGCTGTCCCATTGAACAACTTATCCTTTTGCTTCCAGCATGCCATCTAGGCAGGCAGCAGGCTTGGAAAGTTTGCTTTGCCCACAAGACACACTTGACAAGTGCTATGTGAAATGGAAGCAGAGACTTCTACTTCGTTAGTTTGTTGCTATTTTGTGTCATCGCACGAATTAGCCCGGAAGGGGACCTGAGGAAGTTATCTGGTTCCTTTCTGTGCTCAGGGCAGGATCAAATGCATCCCTGCCCTTTGTGGCTGGTGTTTGCTTAACTTGTTTTTGAAATCCTGCATTGCTGCAAACTCCCAGCTCTCCAGACAACTTTTTTTCTGTACTTTCCTGCATTTGACCACTCCATCTGATCCAAAATACATAGCTGAGGACAAGTTAACACACAATTAAGCCTAAACCAGCCAAACTACATTCATTTGCTGCTGTGATCCTTTCAATTTTCTGTAGGAAAGAGAAATGCTAGAAATCTTCATAGAGACTATTTAAGAACATAACTGTTCTGTAATCTAATTTAATCTAAAGATGATTGTTCTAGCTTCCCTTCAGGAGCTAGATTTTTGCATTGAGAGAAAAACTACAGCCAAGAGCCATTACAATAGCATTGTGTACACTGCATTTCTGTAATGCCTGCAACAAGGAAACAACCTTTCGTAGCTGTGTTTAATATGTGTATAAGGAGGGCTATTATGTAGCTATTGGTGTAAGGCTTTCTTCCTTTCTCAGAGACACGCTGTAGGCTGAGGATGTGTGATTTGGCTGGAGCTGAAATTGGTCCAGGTCTGGGGAGCCTGTCTGCTGTAGCACAGAAATAATGAGCATCTGCATGAAGTTCTTACCCAGACGTGGAAAGCCTCTGGCCGATTTGAGAGGGGGTTTGTCTTATCTCTAGTTTTACTGCAAAGAAATTTTATCTTAAAACATTACTTTCACGGGGTCCCTGCAGTATTGCTAATCCCCCTTGGTATTACCAAGGAAATATCAGACCATAACTATTCCATGGAGATCTGAAGTGAAATCGTCATGCAAGGAGAACGTGCGAACTGCTGAGCAGATTGTACTTCCTGTTATCTGGGAACAACTCTGCATCCCCAAGAAGCTGAAAATTGTGATGCTTCTATGATCCTGTCACGTCCTTCAGCAGATGCATTTTGCACAGACCCATGTACTAGGAGAGAGATTAAAGAACAAGTGAAACATTTTCTCCCCTGCGTGTAGAAGAAAATATATGCTGCCTAAAATGAGGGGTGATGCTGGAAAAAAGATGCTTGAACTAGGAGGTCATCTTAAAACAGATGAAAGAAAGTCTGTTTCTTACACAATGAGCTATCGACTTCTGGGATTTATTAACACAGAGGATGGTGAGCACTGGTACTACCAGCTAGTTCAAGAAGCTGTTGGGCAAATTCATGGACAACAGGTCCATAAAGGGAAAAAGCAGAGTTGTACTCACTCAACTCCCTCTGCAGCACGTCCATCAACAGAGGCAGGATGTGGGGAAAGGTGAGCCATTGACCTTGGCCCAGCAGCAGGAGTTTGACACTCATGTCCCTCTCCTCCCTGTCTGCCCTGCCTGTGACTCCAGAGCCAAAACCACTGTCACAAGGGTTAAAAGGCTCTTTGCTGGGTGTGCAGTATTCTACAAAGCTGGAACTAGCTTATGGGGAAATGAATAATTGGGGTCCTCAGCATAAGGGAAACTTGATCTGTATCCAGGTTAGACCTCTACCACCCTTATCAAACAGTAGTTCAAGAGAAAGGCTGGTGATAGCAAAACAGCCTAGGAACACCTAGTTATTCTTCAAAAGCTGCTGAGGTTTGCATCTGGATTCCGTGTTTCCTGTGCTCCAGGAGAGCAGAGGAGGGACAGACTATTGGACACACATATTGCCTATTTTTGTTTTCACTACATTTGGTGAGGGTTGGAAATGTGATGTATTTTCCACAGCATCAAATAATTCTCAGTAGTGTCACAAATAGCAATGTTTCAGCTCTCTGAGGGATTTTGGACAAGAGTGGAAGACCCTTGAAATTGATATCAATAATTCTGCTGCTCAAGCTGGAGGCAAAACTCCAACAGCTGTCGGGGGTGTGTGTGGTTTTTTATACCCCGTCTAGCCTCAAGGATGCAAGACCATCATAATTAGCTGCTAATTGAGAAGTGCACATCTGAAAAGCACAATTTCAGAGAACAAAGAGCCAGAGAGACCCATTTCCAGGGCTAATTAGAATTAATTCATTGCTATAAGTAGAAGGTCTCCCACAGTCCTGGGACTCTCTCTTGCCCTCTCCTGAAACACTAGTCTAAACATACCCATACCAATCATGGAAGGCTCAGCAGGACTTGTGCAGCTCTTGTGCGACACAGAAATAGCACTGCTTGTTAAAAATTAGTCTTATTTTCTTTTTTTTTTTCTCTGTTTTTTTATAGCCCTGGGCTATGTCTCCCCTCTGCTTTGCTACCCGTCCTTCCTTCCTATTCTGAATCTGGGTACACACGAACAAAGTGACAATGTCAGCACTTTTTTCACTACTGCATGAACGGGTTTTTTGAGAAAAAAGGTCCACAAAACCAGGCCTCACTGTCTATGGCACCCTCCTGAAGATGCCTCCAACAGGACTATCTTCATGCACCTCCCTAAGTTGCTGGAGTCCATTTGTTTTCCCCCCAGCAAGTCCACCGCTGCTGTTTTTGCACTTGATCTGGGGCTCCACCAATAGCTCTTCAGGTGGTGAGGACATGGGCTGCAGTTTCCAGTCTTCATGTGGTCTCTTAAAAGACTTCAAGAGCTGATTTTTCTCTTTAAGTCCTGAAATGTTTTTTAAAAAAACACCTGCACAGTAAATATCTCAGTAGCAGGTCAACCTACAATGTTTCTATCTCTCTATCAACATATCTCTCTTACCTGTATTTAGTGCCAGCATCTCATTGCTGAGCGACTCAGTAGTTACTGCAAGGACATTCCAGTGAGAAAATGAACAAGGCCATTCCCTTATAATAGCCAGTTTTGGTAATCCAATATAAGGTCCTTTTAAAATAAGCTTGATTTTTTTTTTTTTTTTAAAGCTGAACACCTATCTTTGGAAGACTGAAATTACTTCAAATTGCTTCAAGTTATTATCTTGCAAAAAGAGCAAGATAATAACAGGTTTGGAGAAATGCAAGGTAACACATTGTCATTAGTGATGATCTTGTTATAGAGGAGGTGGCCTGCTGAATTTTGCTGGGCTGGCCTCCCTGTGTAAGGATATCTAACAAACCTTAGAAGCCTCACAGTTTAACCATGGGTGTTGGAAGCTGATGCTCCTAAAGCAGACAAATGGCTTAATTTGCAGGAAAGAGGAGTCTGTACTGCTTAGTAGGTGTGAGGTGCCTCATTTATGATCCAAATATAGATGCACTTCTATATCTTTACTTAGCCACTACTGAAAATCTGGTGTGTGATACCTCAGCAAGCCTGTGCTGGGGCAAATGTGAACAGCACACTGCTGAGATCGAGAGACTCTGAGTTCTTTGAATACCTTTAAATTTCCTCTTGAAGGAAACTGATCTTCTAAAAAAAAAAATTCCAAAGGATTTTCTTCCCACCAGTGCTCATCTGAACCACTACAGTGCAAGAAGAACCTTTCAATTCTTTTTTCTTTGTAGTTTCTGGATGTTCTTCTTTCTGTGTGGTGAATCTTGCATGTTATTACACATTTCCCACGTGCTCATTTTGGTGAGAGACAGTATCTGCTGCTGCCATTTATGAGGCCAAAAACCTTACCTTAGCTTTGTATCCCAGTGCTGAGAGGAGATGCAGCTGCCACAGCCTGTGCCTTCATTAAGGCTTCAGCTGGAGCCAAACCCAAACCATAATCACTGTGCTCCCCTTCTCGTGTCACCCTGGGGCCCCTTCTGCATAGGAACATCAGCCTGAGAGCTGGCACTTCATGTTCTCATCCGATCCTGAGGACCAGCCCTGCTCCCTCAAACGTCCCCAAGGCTCAGAGCCCTTCTTTGCCAGGAGCCCACTGCTGGTTTGCAGACAGCTTGAGGCTTCTGGTGCCTTATGCTGGGCAAAAGCAACTTGGTAGGCAGAGAGTTGGTTTGTAGAGGGTTGCCAAACACTGCAATGCTCCTCAAAACACACAATAACGCCCTGCTCCTGCCCTTCCCACAGGCAGCACTCCTGCCCTGCCACCCCACGCTGGCATGGGCAGTCTGCCTCACATTTCTGCTGCTGCCTCAAACCCTCAAAGATGCTCCTCACCGGTGCAGCCTCCTCGCACTTTCTGGGAGGCTTGGAGGCTTTCACCAATTTCCTTTGCCAAACATCTGGATTCCCTGTGGGGTCTTCAGTAACTTTACACTGCTCCAGTCCTGCAGGCAGGCAAGATGCCTTGACAAGCTCCCCAGAAGTTCACTTTTGCCAAAAACCAGAATTTCCTGCCCTCACTCATCTTATTCCGGCTGCATTGCCTCCAATCATACTTTCAGCTGCTGCTTGCTACACTAAGCAGCAGTCACAGTGGAACTAGTGGCTTTCCATTAGATCCCAGTGGCTCATATTTGTTGAATTTGTTTGTATCTGCAGTGGCTCACATTTCTTATGTTAGGTCAGCAGAGCTGGGTAAGGCTGGATAAAAGTCTAATTGTAAAGACTTCAAAGCTATTTTTATTTGTCATCTCACTGATCTAGCCTGTAGCAGAGCAATCAGATTTCTACAGAGACAACTGCTTTTTGGGCAGCGTTGCCCTCCTGTCCTTAGGTCTCTTTCTCTTGAAGGTATGAAGCATGGTATCAGATGAAAACTCGTTTAATGGGTCATAAAACATTTTTTAACACATTGTCCCCCTACTCCCTCTAATTTTGAGTTCAAGAGGGCTGACTGGGCTTAGAAATGGAACCAGAGATACAGAAACACCTTTACAATAGTGCTGGGACTGCTCTGTAGCTAAATGATACCATATGCTGGCCTGCTTCTAGTGGTGTTTACTGTGTAACCACATTGGCTCAGTAGGAATCTGTCTGGAAAAACAGTCAGGGTGTAAATGAATATCTGAAAAGAGCCTCTCTGAGTAAACTCTTTAAATGCTGCTAAGGGGCAATGCTAAGACCATCTGTGATGACTTTGTTTCCAAACCATCCAACCTGCAGAATTGGTTATGACCAGTAAAGGAAGAAGACTGCCCCAAATTGCACTCAGGAGATGCTTTTGCCCATCATTCTTATGTCTCTGTGCAACAATGATCATCAGTCCTGGGGATAGTGCCCACACAGAATTCCAGATGGCACTTTAGTGGGACATTGCATGGAAGGGACTACAACTTGCAACTGGAGAGAAACTGGAATTTGGCAAATGGCTCTAAGCTCTGTATCTAGTCCCCACCCGTGATATGTAGAAGTGCCCATAGATTTCAGCGCTTGCATGACTGTGCTTTCCTGTCAGACAAAGTCCTTACACCCAGTCTGGAAACTGAGTGGCAATGACAAAACTCCCACTGCCCATTTTGGGCAGAGAAATAAATCCCTATTAGTCCTTACAGTCACACACATGGGGAGCATGGCTGGTACCTCACTTCTGTTTTATCTCATAACTACTACAACTATAAAATGTCTAAGTTTAAACAGAACTTTTCTTGTACTGTTCCCTAAACCTTTCTTCTTGAAATGTGTTATTTACTCTCATTATGAGGCTCAAAATTTCCCAGAATCTGAAAGTTATTTGGTTCAATCCCACAGCTGCCATCTCAACAAACATGTAAATAAAACAAAGATCCTGTGAATGGGGATCTCAAGCAGTTGTGGAGAGGATTAGGGATTAGTGAAAGATGATTCTGCCATTGTTCTCCTAATTGATAAAAGACAGACCACTGCTATTTTGAATAATGTCATTACCACACCAGCCCCAAGCAACTTACACAGATCCTGCCTCATCGAGAGGAGCCACTTCTGGATGTTGAAAAGGTTCCTATGAAGTTACTCCATTTCAAGTCCTTAAAAATAAGGACCAGAGTGAGTGAGGCAGTATCTCTCCTTCCTCTTTTTTAATTGAAAAAAAAAAAAAGCTTTCAGATGAATCCACTTTCCTTTTCTTCTGAAAATTTCCTTCCCCCAGCTGCATCTCTTATGTGCCCGAGCTCCTTCCCAGCTCTCTGACAGACCCATGGTGTGCTTTGATGCTACATCACTCCTGCCCGGTGAGTCACCCCTACCCTCCCAAGCCCAAAAGAGCAGGAGAAAATTCAAAAGCAGCCCTGCTCTCCCTGCCACAGCAGCTTTCCATCCAATGCTTGTTCATGACCTGAACCTGGCATCCAGGCTGATTCGTGTTTGTAACAACAAAGGCAGCCAAGCATACAGGTTGAGGTCATGAAAAACTCAAGATGGCTTTACAAGGTGTGTTTAGAAATGTCCACATATTTCACTCTGAACATCAGCTCCTCTGTTGAGTATCACTGCATATTCAGAAGGAATTCAAAAGAAAACACATGAAAAGGGGTGGCACACTTGTGCAAGGTGTGAGTGTCCTCCTAATGCAGAGGCTGTACCTTAGAGGGTGAAAAGAGTGTGCCTGGTGACTCAGAACAGTCTTCTGTAAATCCAAAGGGGATTTAAACCTGGGCTTTAAAAGCAGCTCATCTCTGTGGGATACCTGAACAAATCTTACCACAAACCTTACTAACCAGAATTTTCAGGAGTTCCCGAGCTCCCGGCTGCAGAGCCCCAAAGCCTCTTGCAGGATTGTGTCAGGGTGATGTGTGCAGCACACTCAGGGGGGGCTGGTCCCACATGAGCTCTGACCAAAAGCTGCTGTGGAAGCCCCGAGGATGAACGAGCAGGGTGAGCACAGCCCATCCCTCTGAGGCTGAGGTGGTGCATCCTGGTTTAGAGCAGCCCCTCTCTGGGTGGTGGGCATTGAGCTCAGGTGGGAGAGAAGGCAGAGACATTTACTCACTTAAGCTGGAGCAATGAAGGGTGAGAGGCAGCAAAGGGCTTGTGAGGTTGTGCTGCCCTGTATACAATACCCTGGCAAGTTAAACATTGCACTGAGAGAGCTCCCATGAAGATGCCCCATCTCCTTCCCAGCTTCACCACGTGACTGTGGCCTCCCAGCGCTGCTTTAGCCATCAAACAGGCCTTTAAAACCATTGTGTGGACCCCATAACATGTCACACACAGTGTGAGTTGCCCTCTGGGCAAGAGACTCCAGGGAATTTTTAGGTCCATTCATGTTGGATGAAAAATGGTCATCTCCAGACATAATTTATTTTCATTTTCTCCCTCCCAAAAAGCAAGTGTCTACGCAAGCCAGCCAGAGGCAAAGGCTGTGATTTTCCTTGTGTTGTTCTAGCTAGGTTCTCCTGTCCTTTCCTCATGTCATTCAGGAAAAAAAAATAAAGTACTGTTTCTGGTTGTTTGGCAGCTGCTCACAAGCTTACATGAGAGGTAAAGAGCGATGTGCTGGGGAAATCTGATTCCCAGCATGACAAGGACCTGCAAGCAAAAAAAGAACTGCTGAATATGTACAGAAGAGCTAAACAGTCACCAATGGTCCTCTAAAATGCCAAGGAAAGCATTTGTTATCCTTTAAGTATACAGCATGGGTAGCTGGGTGAAATTAATAAAGGGAAGCTATAGACCTAGAAATCAGGGAGCTTTTATTAGAATACACTTCCTAAAAGCACCCAGGGAGAAGAGCAAAAACTGTGTGGCTTCAAAAATTTAAAACTGGGTAAGACAAAAACCATGAAGAGGAAGCAGAGTCAATAAATAAAGCAGAGTCAATAATCCTGCTTGGGGATGGGGTGAACTGTTGGCCTCATGTCATGTGTGTTTTCCACTCTCCACTTCTGGGATACTAAAAAAAAGTCTGACCCAATCCAGGGATTACACAAAGAATGCACTCCAACAAAGGGAAATGCATGGCCTTTCTACTCACCCTCCAGAGGCATTTGGGACCAGAAGAGGGGATGGTCTGAATAGTCAGGATTACATTCCTGGCTGTGTCTAGCAAATGCTATGTGGATTGAGAGAAATATATATATATATATATATGCTCTGTCACTGGAATATTTTCTCTGAGTTCTCTTGTAAGGCAGATGTCAAAAGGAGACAATGATGGCCACTGAAGCCATTCCTGCTTAACAGTGTGTCTGAGATGATGTTTCTTTGTCTGCCTGAGTAAGGACTAGTCTGAAACACAACTCAGCCATTAGGATATTAATAGTCCTATTACTCCAAGCCATCCAGTTTGCTTTAAAATTCATGGTGCAGTTAGCTGAGGTTTGTTCATAACAGTAAAAGTACAGAGATGCAGGAAGACTGAGTCAGAACAGAGCTTTGAAATGCATCAAGCAACCATTTAATTAAAGAAGGGAGCTCTAATATTGTGTTCCAAATGATTACTTATTTATATACTCCTCAAATAGTGCTATTTTTAAACAAGATTTTGAAGGGAAGACAATTTATATTTTTATATGCCGACAGTCTTAAAATTAAATGAGCTGCCAGTACAGCACTGCCCTGAAGGAGTAGGAGAAGAAAAATGTCTGTGTCAGTCCTTCTGGTTCTTCTGCTGCCTCTCAGCACCATGACTGCTAGAGATCAAAACAGGCATCTCAAGATACACAGGCTTGTCAGCTCCTCCCAGCACTCCTCCTGGGGCAGGTCACTGCCTGGCATTGTTGAGACATGGGTTTGGAGGTGCCTGGAGGCAGGCACCAGTAAGCCCAGGGAGATGGCCAGGAAGAAATGTGGGGAGGACGAGGGACTGTGCCTCCTGATGAGAAAGAAGCATTCTAAACTTTTAAATTTAAACTTTTAAATTTTCAACTTCCTAGAGCGACACAGGGTTTTCATTTTACAAAACTGAAACTAAGTTGGCAAAGCCTGGGTTCAGGCAATGACCTTCATCCTTCACTC